>NC_136072.1:599348785-600811936 GCF_964261635.1 Lissotriton helveticus | reverse complement strand
CTGATCCTCTCCCTCACAAGGACCCCATCACCACCAAAGCCAACCTCCATGAAGGAATGAAGGCCTTCGCCCACTGGATGAAGATCAGCTGTCTGAAGCTGAACTCGGACAAGACGAAGGTCCTCATCCTCGGCTCCAACCCGTCAGCCTGGGACGACTCCTGGTGGCCAACCGCACTGGGGGCATCCCCGACCCCCACCGACCACGCACGCAACCTGGGAATCATCCTCGACTCAACGCTCTCAATGACCAAGCAAGTAAACACCGTCTCCTCCTCCTGCTTCAACACCCTCCGCATGCTCCGCAAGATCTACAGATGGATCCCGACAGATACAAGAAAGACTGTCACCCAGGCCCTCGTCAGCAGCAGTCTTGACTACGGAAACACCCTCTACGCGGGAACCCCGACCAAGCTCATCAATCGACTACAAGGCATCCAAAACGCCTCGGCACGACTGATCCTCGATGTACCACGACACGGCCACATCACCCCCCACCTGAGAAACCTGCACTGGCTCCCCGTCAACAAGAGGATATCCTTCAAGGTCCTCATCCACGCACACAAGGCACTCCACAAGATCGGCCCAGCCTACCTCAACAGATGGCTCTCCTTCTACACCCCCAACCGCCAGCTCTGCTCCGCCGCCCTCTCACTCACCACCATCCCGCGCATCTGAAGAACAACCACCGGCGGGAGATCCTTCTCCCACCTCACCACCAAGACATGGAACACCCTCCCACTGAGCCTACGACAGACCCAAGACCTGCTGACCTTCAGGGGGATACTAAAGGCCTGGCTGTTCGATCAGTAGCGGCCCCATCTCCCCCCAGCACCTTGAGACCCTCACGGGTATGTAGTGCGCTTATCAAATGACTGATTGATAGGGGCATATTAACAACACGTGGCGATAATTATCGCTAAATGCGTTTAGCACGTTTTTTTCTATCGCCGGCTATTGCTGGATTGTATTGCCATGATATCGCTGTATTAACAACGCTTTGCGCATTGACGATATAAAATCCAGCGATAGCGGCCAAAAACCCCTTCAACGCGAGAAATCCAGAGATAAATGATCAGCGATAAAGGCAGAGCTCTCTGATACTGATGTGTGGATTTAATTTCACAATCCACCCCCCATAGGACATAATACTAAGTCTGCTTTTTTGCAGACGTTAAAATCAGGCAATAATTGGGGCTTAGCGCGAGTTCAGGCATCACATCACGGGTCCGCTGCCGGCTTGTTAATTTGGCGAAGCCGTGTCAGCACGTATTGCAATTCTGTTTTCCTCAGGAAAACCTACTTTGCATCTAATTAGCGATGCAAGGCGAGGCGTTAGGAAAACTGCTGCTAAAATGCGCTAATGCATGTTAGCGGCGCATTGTAAAGATCATGAAATTATGAAGCAGCGATATGTCCATTGTTAATACGCCCCATATTCTTTTCCTTCGCAAGCTGTGTCGTATGGGCCTCCACTTACTTTTCATGATCAACACTGACTCATTCTGGGCTAGTCCAGCTTCCATATGAGCAGCCCGTTGATCTGTACATTCCTCAGTTCTCGCAGCCATCTGTATCTTTTATAGACTGAGTGTCTCTCTCAGCAAGTAACTTATGAACAAATCAGAGATTCAACCATTGATGACTCAGACGTATGGCTTCTTTGTCATTGAATTCACTGAATTTGCAGTGCTTGATTACGACATCAAGTCTTTCGACAAATGAATCCATCATTTTACCAGCTTGCTGTCTTGCCTAGTTGAAAATGTGACTTTCATTGTCAACAATTGACATTGGATTGAACTTGACTTCCAACATTTATTTTATTTGACCGTACAATACTTCACCAGCTTGTGATATTTTCCTTTATGACTTCTTACACTTCATCACCTGCAAAGTTCTTTAAGTATGTGATAATCTATTTGTCATCTGCTTCATCTAGAGCATCTATGAAAGCATCAAACGTTTTGTTCCATGCTGTCCATCTGGCGCCAATATTCTGCTTTTTGGTGGTATGGAATGATGATGGTGGTGGTTTCAGGACTGGGACTGTGCCATATTTGATGCTCCTTTCTGGCAACCATTGAAAGACTTCACAATTCTGACTGGCTTTCTGTCAGATTGGATGCACCGGCTACTTTGGACACACCAGCCTCTAACCAGGGCATGATCGGAGGTCGGTAGCATTTTCTTTGTTTGCGCTGCTAAGTGCACTTGTACTCTCTGTGCCTTGTTGTCACTGCCTTTAGAGCTTCTTGGTGTCTGGTCGTCTCTGCCTTTAGCACTTTCTTACACCTGGTTGTTGCTGCCTTTAGTGCTTCTTCGTACCTGGTTGTCATTGCCTTTAGCATTTCTGCTTTGTATGGTCAATGGCTCTGTGTTACCCTGCGGCGCAGTATCTCTTCTTCAGGCCTTACTAGTAGGCTTCTGGCAGGCTTTCTGAATGTACTCCTCTGTAGGGCCTTTACCTTCTTCAAGGGCCTTGTACGAGCTTTGACTCCAGATATGCCAACTGTAGACTGCTTATTGGGGCGGGCGTGGCATGCACAAGCAGTTTGCTGAACCTGAGAAAACTCTGAGTGAGAACAAACTTGTTTCTTCTGGGCACGTATCCCTTACTCCTCGGCAGCGTAACGTCCTCCCCAGCTCTGAAGCATGCAAATGATCACGCCACACACAGAGCTCTGTAATACGTCTTTATTCTTCAGCATGCAACCATTAACTGAACGCATTGCTTCATAAACGTTATTGACCACACCCAGAAACACCCAGATAACTCCCAACTGATTACGTCACTTTGTGAGTAGTCATTGTGGACCACTGCACATGATCACATGACTCTATAGGTGGTAAAGGATTTCCCAGGGCTGCATCATGGTTCTACTTGAACTACTTATACTCGACTGTGCCCTCAGCATGCGTGGTACACTCAAATGTACTGCTTTAGGTATTGTATTGTAATTGCATTTATATAGCTATTAAATCCCCTGAGGCATTGAAGTGCATTTTCGGCAAGTAGCATGCTACTTCAGAACCGATAAAGGATTAGTGGTGAATTAGTATAGTGAAATATGAAAGTAATTTGAGTGCTGGATATGTTAGTCAGTTATTTGGATTGAGAAGGATAGTGGAGGGATAGAAGAGGGAAAGGTTTGCATTTACATAGCGCTTGCTACCCCTGATGAGGTGGTGAGGTGTTCTTTCGGCAAGTAGCACGCTACTCTGGAACCCAAAAAGGATTAGTAGTGAATTCGTATAGTGAAAAAAAGAAATTAATTTGAGTGGTGGACATGTTAGTCTGTTATTTGGATAGAAAAGGATAGTGGGGGATAGAAGAGGAATTATTTTGAGCTCAAAGCAGTAGAAGGAGGCTTGGGGTGAGTAAAAGGAAGGTGTAGGGGGAGACTCAGAGGGTAGGGATTAGAAAGGCCTGTTTGAGAGATCTGAATAGTAAAAGAGGTATGAGATGATGCAAGGAGGGCTAGAGTAGGGAAGAGTTTATAGAGGGTTATTTTGGGGATCATAGTGGTATGGGATTTGGGATGTCTGAGGGTGGAGGTAGAGGATATATTGATGAAGGTATAGGGTGAGAAATATGGCAGTGTATTGGAAAGAGCAGCAGAATGAGGTTTGAGATGAGTCAGAGAGTTGAGGTAGAGGATATATTGAGAGTGGTATATGGTGAGAAATAGGGTACTGCATTGGAAAGAGTAGTAGAATGAGGTTTGAGATGAGACAGTGAGATGAGGAAGAGGATATATTTAGAGTAGTATAGGGTAAGAAATAGGTTAGTACATTGGATATTCTGAATTAGAAGAAAAGTAATAAATATATAGATTTTTTGTTTTTGTAATTTAATAGTGAAGCAATTGTAGATAGTTATGATAAAAGGTTTACTTATTTATGCATTCACGTATATACATGTTAAAAACAGAATAATGTAACTATCAATAATATGTACATTTGTGAAGCAGAACTAACGAATATCTATATTTTTAGAAACATAATTTTTATACATGTTTATACAAGGCAATAAACATATATAACTACATATCTATAGTCCAAATAAATGCTTATATACAGAGGAATATGCTGTATATTTCTGTTTGTGTATGGTGGAATATGTCAGTCTCCCCTAGAGAAGGCCTACTGTGCCCAGGAGATAGGGTGCAGTATATTAAAAGTGTAGACATATAAGTGCAAGCTTATATGTCTCAATAGTGTCTTTACCATTAAAGTACACTATAAATGATAGGCAGTCCATAGGATAACATGGGACTGGCACCCGGGCAAACCTGGGTTGCTAGCTACTTTACTGTATTACCTAGATATGTCAAGTTTGGTGTCAAACAATGTGCCTTCTCCCACTGGCACAAATCTGGTCTTCAGGTAAGGCTGGCATGCACCCAGGTGGCACCTTAGAGGTTGCTCATCTGGTTGTACCAGCTTCACTGTGCACTGGCTCGCAAGCCTGAAATATTTTCTGTACCTGCTGCAGTGAAGACAGGATTCCGATCTCCTGCCAGGCAGTGTTATCACTCCCAGGAGTCAGGAACAAAGGCTGGGCAGGAAGGAGGTCACACCTCCCTCCTCCCCAGTAGGCCAGTAAATTGACCCACCAAAACCAGTAAGCTTTAAAGCCTTCACCGCCTCTGATATGCATCTGGGTTGTCCCTCTAAGGAGGACACATCCCTCCCCTTTTTCCAGACGCGCTTGCACCCAGACAAGGCAGGACTTTATGCAGGAGGTGTACACTTCTATGTTAGGCTGGCCACACCTCCAGGGCGAGCAGCCTGATTTGCACACCTAAACTAGAATTCTGCCATCTTTAGGAGGCAGAAATAGTGGGTTTGGGGTACAAAAGATGACCTCAGGGGCAGATTGGCTGTAGGGACTTACTGCCCAATGGCTTCAAGCTCTCACACCCCTTACCCCTAAATCTAGGATTTAAGGAACCCCTCTGACATCAGAACCTCAGATACGAATAACTTGCATCAGGGAAGGACAAGAGGAGACCCGAGTCACCTACAACAGGACTTTGCCCACAGCGCCAAAGCAAACGATGGATACTTTGTCCCTGAGGCAACAGAATTGGAGCTCTGTGAACGACCCTCGTCGTTGGCTAAAACTAGGCACTCCTGAAGAGAGGGACCCCTGTGGAAACCAGAAGCCCCCTCAGTCTCTCCTGGACTAGTGGCACTAGTCCCCTGCAAACTGCAGGTAAACACACTCACCGGATCCACAGAATCACTGGCCATTACCCCCCTATGGGATCGCCCGATTCTAGGTGATCTAGTGCATTGCGGGAGTTGTGGTTCCACCTGTCCTGATGTTTCAGGCAGCTACATCACTCCTACGGACCCCACGAAGTTACAGAAGCTTTTCGTTATGCTTACCACTGCTATGGCTTGTTGGTCATCAATCCGGTATCCAACCCCCACACTTGACGCTGTATCTACAGGGAACACTGTGCAATCATCATCCAACGTCAGCAGCTGTGTTTCTGTTATGTTTTTGCATTCTGTTTCTTGTAACAACACAGCGGCTCCCATTCAGCACCAAGGACAGCCAGAACAACTCTGCACCTGGACGCCCCGGGCTAGGTAAAATTGATCTGACTGTCGCGCCTGGTCCTGGGGCCCGCATGACCTTAACCTTGTAAGGGTTCCACGTAACTCTACCTGTAATTAGAACATTGGAATGTTGGTAGCTCCATTGAAAACAATGGAGTGCTCCAGGCTTATAATGGCTGGTTTAAACCCGGAGCTCCAACATTCCAATGTTTTTTTGTTCACAGCTCTGGCTGTGAACAAAGGCTTCAGGGAGCCTGAGGGGATTTTAATCCCTTTGCGCTCCCTGAAGGCTTTGTTTTATTTGTTAGAACATTCTGCCCTCTAGTGGCAGAATGTTGTAATAGCTTTATAGCCCTTCGTAGCAGGGCTATACCGGCTATTAAAGTCCTGCTGCCTTGTTAAAGTCCTTCGCCTTCGGCTCTGGCCTTTAACGCTGCAGCGGGCCTTTAATAGCCGGTGTAGCCCGCTTCGGTGGGCTATAAGGCTATAGTGAGCAATTGTCACTAGTGGTTTTTAGGTCTTGGCCTGATCCAGCGCATGTGCTTGTCTCGGCCGAGACCTTTAGTGGGCTCCGAAAATGCTACTTTGCCGGCGATCAGCTTGCTAGAACGCGCACAAGAGCGCACGCGAGCATGCGCGTTATAGCATGCTGATCGCCGGCAAGGTAGCACTTGCGGTGACGCGCGTGCACACCACTGGCTTCATTCTTGCCATGACGCGCGATGCTGCGCGAGCATCCCTTGTTTTTGTTATTGCTGCGCGGCGTTACTTTTTTTACCGCCACGTGGCGCCAATGCTTGTTAAATGTGCTCTTACATTTACAATGGTTAGGGCCTGCAGCTCTCTTAAAACTGCTACTCATGTGTCCCTGGTGTTCTTATGAAATGCTCTGAAAGCCATAATGGTTGAATTGTACTAGCTTTTAGCCAAAGCCCCCTCCACGTGCTAAGACAGCAGTGCGTAAGAGATCGTTAACTCCAGTTCGTGAACTGTTCAAAGACTCAGCGCCCAGCAGCCCCTAGGGGTGACCGTGTGGCGCTTTACAAATGCTGTCTAATTGATTCATCGTTTCCAAAGACGAGCAGCTGTGTGACTGTGTGTAGATATCCACACAGCGTAAGCTATCAAGTGATCGATCGTGCACACCAAATGCAGCCCCACTAGGGGATTGGTACAAACTGAAAGTAACAGAAACAAGCATTGGCATAGCCAATAGGTCTCGCTTTTGCGAGAGTTTATGCTATTGGCATTGTAAATGACAATGCCTTTTATTTATTTTTTTAAAAACAACGCATTAATAAAAGGCATTGCCATTTACAATGCCAATAGCTCAGACTCTAGTAAATGCAAGACCTATTTCATTGTAAATGCTTGTTGATATTGACCGCAATGTTATCTTTTCTATATATTTTACTGCACTGATTTACTATTGCCTCACAAATCTATAACTCTGGTTATATATATGCTATTACATTAATTTTGGTGTCTAAATTAAGATAAACATACACTCTACCTTTATAAATTGGTGTTGAAATTTTCTTAAGTCGTGCCAATTATTTATCGTTCATGCTGGTACTCTGAAATGCTTAACGCATGTTCTTCTAGTAAAGCCTGACTTCTCTTTGCCATTCTACCAAGACTGAGCTAAGGATTTATTACTGTAAATGTAAGGACCATCTTTGGGATCTTGTGATAATATTACATGGTAAGGCTACCCAGCCAAACCACATAATATTAAACTTTCCCATACCTAGATAGGAATATTATTGCCATCCACTCACTTGGGACCGTGGTCCAGTAGCTCATCTTTGATTGTGGTGCCCTTAATGACTTGCAGGTATATCCGTAATGCAACAACAGCCCTGACTCAAGTTCCCAACATGGGCTTTTTTTGTGCATTTTTATATAATGCGAACTCCCAAGGTATTGGAGCACTTTACATGAGCACCAGTTACATTACAAAGGGCCACATAATTATTATTATTATTTTTAGGCACGGGGAGATTAAGTAATTTGCCCAGAAGCACAGGATGCTAAGCCGGGGGGAGTCCGGACAAATCTACCTGTTGCCTCGTAGGGGTGAGAGCCTGCACCCTGCCTGTAACTGCAACTGCGGAGGATTTTGCGAGCTGTCCGCCTGCCTCCCGCCGCCTCGCTCCTTTTCCACCACCGGAGCGCGGCCGCCGAGCGGAGAGCATGCCAGGGGACTCCAACCCCCAGAAGCCCTTGCGGCCCGACCAGCAAACCACCGCGCCAGGAGGCGCATAAGACCAGCGTCAGCCCCTGCTGAGTGGGGGAGTCTGGCCAAATCTACCTGTTGCCTCGTGGGGGTGGGAGCCTGCATGCTGCCTGTAACTGCAGCTGCGGAGGATTTTGCGAGCTGTCCGCCTGCCTCCCGCCGCCTCGCTCCTTTTCCACCACGGAGCGCGTCCGCCGAGCGGAGAGCGGGCCGGGGGACTCCAACCCCCAGAAGGCCTTGTGGCCCGACCAGCAAACCACCGCGCCAGGAGGCGCATAAGACCAGCGTCAGCCCCTGCTGAGTGGGGTAGTCCGGCCAAATCTACCTGTTGCCTCGTGGGGGTAAGAGCCTGCACGCTGCCTGTAACTGCAGCTGTGGAGGATTTTGCGAGCTGTCCGCCTGCCTCCCGCCGCCTCGCTCCTTTTCCACCACCGGAGCGCGGCCGCCGAGCGGAGAGCGGGCCAGGGGACTCCAACCCCCAGAATCCCTTGCGGCCCGACCAGCAAACCACCGCGCCAGGAGGCTCATAAGACCAGCGTCAACCCCTGCTGAGTGGGGGAGTCCGGCCAAATCTACCTGTTGCCTCGTGGGGGTGAGAGCCTGCACGCTGCCTGTAACTGCAGCTGCGGAGGATTTTGCGAGCTGTCCACCTGCCTCCCGCCGCCTCGCTCCTTTTCCACCACCGGAGCGTGGCCGCCGAGCGGAGAGCAGGCCAGGGGACTCCAACCTCCAGTAGCCCTTGCGGCCCGACCAGCAAACCACCGCGCCAGGAGGCGCATAAGACCAGCGACAGCCCCTGCTGAGTGGGGGAGTCCGGCCAAATCTACCTGTTGCCTCGTGGGGGTGAGAGCCTGCACGCTGCCTGTAACTGCAGCTGTGGAGGATTTTGCGAGCTGTCCGCCTGCCTCTCGCCGCCTCGCTCCTTTTCCACCACCGGAGTGCGGCCGCCGAGCGGAGAGCGGACCGGGGACTCCAACCCCCAGAAGCCCTTGCGGCCTGACCAGCAAACCACCGCGCCAGGAGGCGCATAAGACCAGCGTCAGCCCCGCCTCGCGGGACATGAGCGGGACGCCGAGCGAAGCCCGGGCAAAGGGCGGGCCCTCTGTGGCCCTCGGAGGCCGGATGAGGCCGGGCAATCCCTCTTTCACCTGCAGCGGACGCTGACGAAGCCGAGATTACCAACTAAAGGTACTGTTAACCAACATATATAACCCCTTGGCCCCACACGTTTGCAACATTGGTCCAGGTTCCAGTTGGAAGGAGTAAAAATTTAACCGGTGGGGGACTCTTGCTACACCCATCACTGAATTAGCAATTACCTGTAAAGAATGAGTAATGCGGGTAAAAGGTCAAAAACAGCCACAACGCGCCCAAACACCAGGTTGCAAGCGGCCATGCCGCATCCTTTACCTAGCTTAACAGCAATAGACAGGATGCTACAACAAACCATAGGGGTGGTAGCAACGGCAATTGAAAACACCGAGAGTAGGTTTTCACTTACACCAACTGTTAGCACTCAAGACCCAGGAGGGGATTGCTCAGCTATTGTAACAGATGGCCCTGATTTAAGCTCCTATGTAACATCATCTTATGTTGAGCTCCCCTGCGCACAGGCACCCATAGAGACCCCCATAGTGGTTGAGGATTCCCCTATAGATCTGAACTTATTCCCCAGATCAGAAATCCCCAAAACAAGTAAGTCATGTCCCAGAAGGAGAAAAGACAGTCTACCAAAAAAGAAAATGGGGAAAAAAACATAACAAATCATAATCTGGTGACGCCAACAACCTACATGCCGCAACTGACACCAGGTATACCTTGCTGGGTCACTAATATGGTGGCCGACCTACAGGCATGCCTGGAGCAGACTATTGTTACTCACATCAAACCCTTGGTGTCTAAGATTGACAGATTAGTCTCTATTTTAAACAACAGGGGAGTAGGGACCACAAAGCCCTTGAATCCCCTAAGTAATCCAGCTCCGTCTGGGCAGAGCGACACACCAAGCATCACACATAGGGATAAGGTAGCATCACCAGTAAACTCTCCCACATCGAACATAAATGCAGGAACATCTTTAACTACCACCAAGTCCACCAGAGCTCCGCCACCCCCGCGTCCTACAACTACCACCCATGGCCAGATCCACCAGGGAGTAGGAAATGCTAACCTCAAAAGTGATAAAATCGGTCCCAACCCTAAGGAGGGCAGAAATGAGATTAAAAACAGTTTGCCTAAAACAAGAAATGCACCAGTTAAAGCTGGTCCAGCCCGATTGCCGACCACTAACCTCCCCCCGGAAGCTCTGCCCTTCGTTATTGCACTTACAGGAGTCCCACCCTTAGATGAAGGGAGAAGAGAAAACCACTTTGATTTAAAAAATAAGGGTACGCAATGGCTAAGCGTAAATAGACCATTACCCCCAAACATCTCAGGGGAAATATTTGCGGTCAGAAGAGTGGAGTGGATTGTGGAAAGACCAAAAACCGTGGCAGGAGATATCATAGTAATACATTTTAGGGACACCTCTGCTGTGGATCATATCTGCAATGCCCCTCTGGGTGGATCAAGCACCCAAATATATCCATTACACCTGTCATACTTCTACTCCACCCCACCCTGGAGATTAGTCTACCCTAACAGGGCTCCTTGCAGGAGGGGCCACTATGGCCCACCAAATAGAATGCAACAGCGGCGAGTACCGGGGGAGGGCATCTTTCCACACAATCTTATAAACCCATTACAAGCCCATTGGAATAGGTTCAGGGTACTGGAGGAGGTGGATTGACTCCCACTGGATGGAGACTCTCCACCTCAACCTGTAAATGGAAAACCTATAAAAGAGTCCACACTATCCATTACCCCCGGAGAAAGTACGAGAGAGGGATGTAGCGAGAAGGGTGAATCAGAGAAAAATGGGAAACCCAGCCTATAGATCATGAGGCACTGAGGAAAGATATGTGGGACGCACCCAGCCCAGAAAAAATAGAAGGGACTAAGTTAGACACTTCACTTGTCCCAAATGGTATAACTTTAGCTGAAGGAGACAGGACCACTCACCCACTCGGGGTTGGGGTACACATACCAGACTGGCAGGATGGACTCAAAATCGTATCCTGGAATATAGCAGGACTTGCTGCCAAATATAATGCACAGGAATGGAGAGAATACATCACCAGGTTTCATGTTATATGCTTACAGGAGACCTGGACGATTGATTCTAATCACCTTACCATGTTATGTTATGTTATGTTAAAAACTCTTATAGAGCGCACTTACACCCAACGGTTTCATGGCGCTAGAGGCAAAATGGAGACAAACAGAAAAGAGTGCTGGCAACAGGAGAAAGAAAAGAAGAACGAGAGAAAAGGAAAGAATACCTAGTCGTAAACCTTACGGAACAGGTAGGTTTTCAGGAGGGATCTGAAATGGGCGTAAGAAGTAGTGAGTCTAAGCTCTAGGGGAAGCACGTTGCAAAGAGAAGGAGCCAGGAACAAAAATCTGAGGCCTCCATACTTCTTGCGCTTGAAAGTGGGAATTGTAAGCAGAGCAAGATGGGAGGACCGAAGGTTGCGCAGTGGGGAGTAATGATGAAGAAGAGAGGAAATGAAGGCAGGACCAAGGCCGGCCAGGGCTTTAAAGAGGGTACAGCCTAGTTTGAACTCACAGCGCTTGGCTACTGGGAGCCAGTGGAGAGTTTTAAGCAAGGGACGGACATGGTGGTGCCTGGGCTGATGGAAGCTCAGTCTTTCAGCCTGGTTCTGTACCAGCTGCAAGCTGTTCAACTGGTAGGCGGGGATGCCAACATAAAGGGAATTGGCGTAATCTAACCTGGAGATTACAAGAGCCAGTAATGCCAAGGTGAGGGCCTCCGTAGCCAGGAAGCAAGATATCTTCCGGACCTTACGTAAACGAAAGAAGCTGGACGAGACCACAGCGTTGATCTGGGGCTTCATCGAGAGATCTTTACAAATAATGACTCCAAGGATTTTTGCAGAGTCAACAGGGAGGGGAGGAAGGCCCAGACATGGGGGCCAAAAATTAGAATTCCAAGGGTTGGAAGCGCCCCCGATTAGGACCAACTCGGTTTTGTCGGGTTGAGCTTCAAATGGTTTCTCCCCATCCAGTCGCTAATAAAGCACAGGATAGATTGAAAATTGTGGATGGATTGGGCCGAGGAGTCAATATCAAAGACTAGCTGGATATCATCTGCATAATTAAATGCAGTGACATTACAGCCTCGTAAAGAGCGGATAAGAGGGGTAAGGTACAAATTAAAAAGGAGAGGGGAAAGAGAAGAGCCCTGGGGGACACCACATGTCAGTCTGACTTTATCGGCGGAAAAGTGGGAGAGACGGACAGCCTGGTAACTATTGCTTAAAAAAGAGCGAACCCACTCGAGGGCCGGCCCCTGGACGCCGGCCTCACTGACACGGCCGACCAGGATGTCATGGTCGACCGTGTCAAATGCGGCCGATAAGTCCATGAGCACCAGGATCTGGTTGGTCTTAAGGTCCGCCCCCCTTCGCAGCTCCTCCATCACTGAAAGTATGACTGATTCAGTAGAATGGGCGGGTCGAGAAATTGAGTACGTTCAATGAAGGAGCTCAAAAAGTTGGTGACATGGGCTTCCAATACTTTGCTGAGGTAGGGTTTGGGTTGGGTTGGGTTTCTTTAAAATGGGCACAACTTCCGCTATCTTAAAGGAGCTGGGAACCGAGCCCATTCTAAGTGAGTCATTAAGAAGTGTCAGAGGGGGCATAGGACAAGCAGTGAAGGCCTCTTGCAAGACATAAGGGGGGCAACAATCAGTGGGAGAGCCAGTGGCCACCTTTTTTAGCAGGGCCGAAAATTCCTCCTCAGAGATCGGAGGTACTTGATTAACTAAGTGAGGGTTGGAGGTAGCAGGGGTAGTGAACAAGATGGGTGAGGCTGAGGGAGTTCGACTGGCAATACTATTTTTAATTTTGGCTATTTTGTCGACAAAGAAAAAATTAAGGGAATCACAAAGGGCCTGAGAAGGGAGGGGTTTTATAGTCACCCTATCAGGATGCGACAATTCTTCCACGATAGAGAAGATGTCTTTAGCTTTGGAGGCCGAGTCTACGATTTTTTGGGAGAAATATGAGGTTTTTGCCTGTAGAATACCAAGCTTATACTCTTTAAGCCGAGCCACAAATATCAGCTTCTTATCTGGGGCATAACCTCGCCGCCAGCAACGCTCGGCCTGTCTAAGCTTGAGTTTCATAATTTTAAGTTCCTCGGTGAACCATCTTTGCGCGTCATGGGGGCGCTTTAATTTAACGCGTTTAAGAGGAGCTACAGTGTCACTAGCTGATTCGAGCCAATGCCTTAGGCCCGATGCCTGGACATCTAGAGAGTCGCACTCAGCAGGGGGGGGACACCCTGAGAAGGGTGACAAATTCGCCAAGATCGGCCCTATTCCAGTTCCTGGCTAAGAGGTTTCCCTCGAGAGTTTGACTGGCGCGAGAGGTAATAGCAAAGGAGAATGAAATTATAAAATGGTCCGACCAGGGGCAAGGAAGAATAAGGGGTGTGGAAATATCCAGGTTAGAGGTCCATATCTGATCTAAAATATGGCCCTTGATGTGGGTAGCTGAACGAATGTGTTGAGAGCAGTTCATACCGACTAACAAGTCGGTCAAAGTAGTTGAACAAGCGCTCTCTCTGACATCAGAGGGCCAGTAGTTAAAATCCCCTATAATCAGGATTTTCGAATTATTTATTACCAGCTGGGAAATCATGTCACCAAACAGAGAGGGGAAACTGGGCATAGGCTGAGGAGGTCGATACATAAGGACACAGATAAAAGGGGCCACCGGGGAATCAAGTCTTAAAATAAGGCAATCAACCATGGGGATGGGGGCCACATCTATCGAGGAGAATCTAAGGGAATGTTTGATAATGGCTGCAACCCCACCACCCGACTTGCCTGGGGGTCTGTTAGCTTGAAGAATGTAGTAGCCCGGTGGGACTGCCGCGAGAATGTCAGGAGATGACTCCTCGTTAAGCCAAGTTTCGGTAACCAGCAATATGTCTGGTTTCTCCGCATCTAAGAGCTGAAAAATCTCCAGCTGGTGTTTCACCAGCGAGCGAGAATTCAAATAGCTCACCGTGAAGTTGGAGTTAGTAGTTCTTACAGCATGAGAAAGCGACGCGGGCCGAGGAGCTAGCAAGGAGGGAGGCGGTGTCCTAGTGAGGGGGGAGTCAAATTCCGGAAAAGCTCTCCGGGGGCATAAAAGTCCCAATGAGTCCAATTTGGGAGATATGGTGGGACAAAGAGACCAGTGATCATGCAAACGTATCAACACTGAGGCAGGGTAAGAGATAAGATTGGCAGGGTTTCCTGTCCCCTGCCCCGGCCGGCCGCGGACGGGCGCAGACGGGCTTACCTTAGGTGCACCTTCGGCGCGCCAGCGGCGCGTCCGCTGCGCCTCCGATTGCCCATTGCAATTTATATCTTAGCCCCACCCCCAGCTAGACCGCCGCGAGCGGCCCCACCGGGATCCGGGTACCTCACCCAAGATGGCGCCTGTCCTCCACTACAATCGGCACGTCAGCCGCGGTGGACCGGGCAGGGAGGCACACCCTGGGGCGGTAGCGGGTATTAAATCACCCGCGATGTATTCCCGGACTAAGTCAGGCAAGTAAAGTGCAAGGGGTGTAAAAGTTTTAAAAAAGTACAAACGGTAATGAATTAAATTAAAAAGGACAGCAGAGGATCCTGTGGTAGAACGGGTAACAGAAGAGCTCCGCGCCTCACACAAGCTTGCAGTCTGTCCCCAAAATGCGCAAGCGGGCCCTAACGAGTGCTGCCACCACCCTTCAAACGTCGCAAGGCACCCCACGTCTCTTAGTCAATTTATATCTTAGCCTCACCCCCAGCTAGACCGCCGCAAGCGGCCCCACCGGGATCCGGGTACCTCACCCAAGATGGCGCCTGCCCTCCACTACAATCGGCACGTCAGCCGCGGTGGACCGGGGCAGGGAGGCACACCCTGGGGCGGGGTTTAAGTGTTTCCCAGTTCCTGCACAAAGGTCTTCCTCAGGGAGAGCTGTGGGAGGGCTACTAATATACGTAGATCTCCGGATAGAAGGGGTATGGTCCAACTATAACTGGAAATCGCAGAATATGCAGGCAGTAGGCCTTCGCTCTAAAGGGTTAAACATCATACTGGTAAACTGGTATAACGCTGTAGGTGCAAACAGCAGGGGAAACGCAATAAAAGAACTAGACTTTTACTTAAATGTCCAGTTATCGGAGACAAAAGCAGTAGTTGCCCCTCGTGTTGTCCTTGTTGGAGACTTTAACTGCCACCTTTGTGGGAACTTAAGACCACTAAACAAGGATTGGTCACGATGCACAGTGGAGAAAGGGCCACACTTCGTACACTCCCCAGAGGGGTGGGAAATAGACAAGGTGATGAAAAGGCATAATTTGGCCCACACGATGGACCTGGTTGAGATGGGTAGTGCCGGAGAACTCAGCCCAACCTTTAAGGGGAGAGGATGTCACTCGTACATAGATTTTATTATGGTTTCCCCCACACTCAAAACATGGGTCAGTAGGGCGGCAATTGAAAATAGTACATTTAGCGACCATAACCCACTGGTGGTGGAGCTAAAATGTTTAAAACTTAAGAACGCACTACCTAGAGCAGATAAGACAGAAAGGAAAACAGACCAAGGGAGAAGGCTTAGATGGTCCACAATAGACAGGGAAAAGTTTTACAAAAGCCTAATAACCACAGGGTCAGAGGCAATAAATGTATGCCTCGAGCTAAGTAAAGAGGGAGTAGCGGTAGTGACCGCTTTCGAGGAGATGGCACATCTTATCGATGGACTTCTAAAGACCACTAAAACCAGGGCACGAGCCACCACACCTCGATGGTTTGATAAAGAATGTTCACAGGCTCATAAAGATCTTAAACTTAGCCTAAAACAGCGTCCCAGGGATAATACTCGAATAGCCCAAAGTAGACTGATACACAAAAAGACGTTCAAAACTCGCAAAGCTAGCCTCCAAAGACAAGTCTGGGAGGATTTAAGGGAGGCGACAGAAAGAAGAGACCTGTCTGAGTTTTGGAAAATCATAAACAAACCATGCTTCCAAGACTCAAACGCCCCACAAATCCTGAATACCATCTTACCCGAGCAGTGGCAGGCACACTTCCAGAACTTGTATAATCATACAGGTGAAACAAACTATGATGAAGGGCAGAGGCTAAAGCTGACTGCACGGCTAGAGATTACCTTGGCAGAGGTAGAAGGGGCAATTCTTGGGCTCACTAAAAACAAAGCACCCGGCCCAGATGGTATACCCCCCGACCTCTACCTCAGTAATGTGGAACTGTGGGTTCCCATTCTTACGAGGGTCCTGAATGCGGCTGTAGAGGAAGGTCTGCCGTGTTCTTGGTCCTCGGCAACGATCGTACCAATATTTAAGAAAGGGAACAGGGATGACCCCCAATGCTATCGCCCAATATCCCTCATTGATGTTACGGCGAAGGTGTTGGGTCGTGTCATTCTAAAACGCCTCTCAGAATTGGGCAGATAGTAACCAACACATAACAGATATCCAATATGGGTTCAGGGAGGGAAGGTCAACTACGGATCAGTGCCTGAACCTATACCTCTTGATTGCAAAGTACACTATAGCCAGCAAGGAGGCGGTCTATCTAGGGTTCATGGATCTCTCCGCGGCCTTTGATCACGTGAATAGGGAGAAACTATGGGCCCTGATGATAGACCTAGGGGTGGAACAAGATCTAGTTGACATCCTCAAGGCCCTACACTGGAATACATCTTCGTCTGTCCGTTACAACCAAGATGGAAGTAAGACCCTACCATTTCCATGCACAAGCGGAGTGCGGCAGGGCTGTATTTTAGCTCCATTTCTGTTCTCTTTGTATATTAACAACCTGGACAGGGAACTATGTAAACTTGGAGTGGATTCCCCCAAATAGGCTCCCACCCAATCCCCGTCCTGCTTTACGCAGATGACACGGTGCTGTTAGCTCGAACATCGCTGGGGCTCCAGAGGTTGATTGATGGATTCGTACGTTTTATGGCCACACTTGATCTGTCAGCAAATCTGGATAAGTCATATGTTATGTTAGCGGGAGCAAGACCAAATAAAAAATGTGTTTACAAGATAGACCCCCATAAAATAGGCATGGACCAGTCCTTTTCTTACCTAGGTGTACTATTCGATGGGCTCCTATAGTTTAAATCTCTGGTGGATAAACATGCTGCAAAGCTGGTGGCCTCGACCGGGGCTATAATGGGCTATGGGAGAAGACTGGGTAGATGGTCCTGGACCAAGTGATGAATTTGTACAGATCAATATGCTGCGCTAAAGCAGCCTATGGGTCGGAAGTTTGGGGCTTTGCAAATACATACCAGGTTCAGGCAGAAGAAAATACGTTTTTTAGAAGGATCTTGAAAGTACCGAAAAGCACCTCATCCTATATCATACACGAGGAATTGGGAGAATCCTATATCGAAGACCAAATCAAGATCAGGCCACTCCTGGCATGGGTTAAAATCTGGTCTAACCCTGAGGCCGGTTTGAGCAGGCAAATTATCAAAGACTGCCTGAAACGTGACAAAGGGAGCTCCATCCCATGGATAAAATATATAAAAGACACCTTAGTGGCAATTGGATGTAAGAACTTTTTCACTGTGCCTGAAGCCCTTAACGCCCAGAATAAGACAATGGTCAAGAAACTGTTTGGCGAATGGACAACCATGAGTAGGGCGGCTACAGAAGAGCGTAAATCCACAGTTGCGTCCTACAGATCATTGAAAATGGAAAGCGGAATGGAACCCTATCTATCAGTGACTCATATTGCACAAGATAGATTTTACATGACCCGTCTCAGGTTCAATATGTTGCACCATTTACTGTCTGTTCCCTCTGGTTTTACTTTAACGGTGGAGCAGAAGGGGACCTGCTGCTGCGACAATAGGTCTCCGCATGATACCCTTCACTTTGCTTGTTATGCTCATTTTACTCATCTCCCAGGCGTAAGTTCCTAGTGGGAATTTTGAGACGAGCAAAATTTAAACATGCCAAGGCAGCCCTATTGTTTTTGCAGAAGGCCACAGATGCTTACACACTGTCCTGTATATTGAGTTTTATTAAGGTGGCAATGAGACTAAGGAATACGAGAGAGATAAGTGATTGTAATGCCCTGCAAATAGAGACTGGATAACAGGAAACCTCCGATATGTATGAATGTTATGGCTTTTATCTTTTTAATGTGGTTTTTAAATGTTTTTATGTACTTTTATGGTATCTTTTTAAGTGCCGAATAAAGATATTTGAATACTGAATACTGCTAAGCCGTTGCTGAGACTTGAACTGGGTTGCCCAGTTCCAAAGTTGAAAGCTCTGACTGTTATGCCCATCCTCTCCCACTGTTAAAGGTCCTACGTTGAGTGTGGGTCAGCTAGTATGGACACAGTCAGGGGAGTAACACAACATGATGGTGCCCCCATGCAGAATGTGGAGTAGAGCCCTTAGTCGCCCTTATCTCATAGATATTTACTGTCCTGGAGCTGAATGGGGCCCCTGAAGGGTTGAGGGGCTCCTGCATGGTTGGTGGCCCCCATGAGCCATAGTGGCTTCAGGGGCCTATGTCACGCCCCTGGACCCACTGGGAGTGGAGGCCCAGGTTTCCAAAGCTTTACTGAACTCTATGAAAGTAACAAGGCTACCACACCCCGCTCTGTCACAAAGTGAACCTTTGCTATATTTGCCAACTTAGATGAATATATCATGCCAGAGGGTGAGATACATCTGATTTCTGTTCTCATTTACTGTGTGCTGCCTTGTGGCCACCTTTCTTGGACTTCGGTTGGAGTGCATGTACACACCTTGTGCTGGGCACTTTGCTCATTAATCTGGGAGTCCCAAAATGGCAGACAGATCTACGAGTATTTACGAGCTCTACCAAAATCTCACAGTATTTGGAAATTCACCAGAATTTTGTGTGACACAAAATTTCAGTTGCTTTGACCACGTCATAAGGTTTGCATTCTTTAATGTATTTTTTTTAAATAGGCATCAAGTGATATATTGATGTGATCAGTTTCCATTTTCCACTTAGATAATTAAAGCAGAGGAAGGGTTTCCGTTTAATACGGCATGGGTATGCATCCCAGAATATGGATGGCTCACAACACCTGTCTCGCTTTCTTCTTTTGTCAGGACTCTTGCCCTAGCCAGGCAACCTCTGTTATCCAAATACTACCAGATGAAGAATATCTGGGCATGATTTGATTTGTAGGTAATCTGTAATGGGTGAACCACTCCGTTTGATTTCAAGTGCGAGTTTGCGAATGATATTTTTGTGCTGTTTGAACTGGGTTCAACCTGAAGACTGAACAGTTTTCTGTGAACGTTGTACATGGTCATGCAGTTAGCAGAATTCTCTTCGGATATGGTATCCTTATTTCATGTAATTTCATATCAATTAGAATATTTATTTGTCTGACTAAGGCAATTCCTAGATTTCTGCAACAAAAACAGTGCAGGTTCTAATAAAACATACTGTAGCCGGGACACGAATGTGGTCCTTCATCACCTGGCCAATGCATATGCAGGGATTGCTGAGAGGGAGGTTGTGGTTCCGCTGGGTTCAATGGCCATTTTTTTCCTGGTGCCAGTGAAAAAATGTATATTAATTTTCTAAATTATTTGGTAAGGGAGCCTGCTATCTAGTGACATTTGTTATATGTACTCTTTTTTTAAACTTCTGCAGCACAGCGATAAAAAGAAATTGTTTGGTTAATCGGATGTAGGTAGGGAGAAAAGGCTGTGCAAAGACAAACCACTGCATCTTCATGCATTTATTGGCTTAATTACATTTGTAAATTTATATCAGGGAGCAAATACCCAAAGAGGGTCCCTCTGGTGCTGAAAGTCAAAACAGGGCTGAAGAACAACTAAGAACAGTAGCGGAGTGAGAGTTTTGAGAAGCTTCTGGAAATGCAGAAGGTTGGAGGTATCCTTCACGGTAAACAGACATAATATCGACTACAAAATATCGAATGGACATAATATCGAGTCAAAAATATAGGCTGGACAAAATATCGAATGGACAGAATATAGACATCAAAAATATCGTTTTGAAGGTAAGTAATGTAATATCGAATGTTAAAAATATAGAAAGTTAAAATATCTAAGTATATAATATAGGTTATTAAAAATATCGAATTTTTTATAGTGTTTGTTATGTTATTATTTGTGTGAAAAGTGTGTATTTATGTTATAATTAATTTTAATTAATTAATTTAGTTTTTTTTATTTTTGCGTAATGTAATTCTGTAGCGGGTTGTGGGTTTATAGGGGAATAGGGTGGGAAGTAATTTAATTATAATGAATTAAATATGTAAATTTATATATTGGTATTCATTTTTAATTAATTGTTAATTAATTTATATTTGATAATTAATTAAATTTTAATTGGCAATTAATTTTAATTAATTGATTAATTGCTAATTATGTTAATTTTACTAATTTATTTTTTGTAGCGGTTGTGGGTTTATAGGGGAATTGGGTGGGAAGTAATTTATTTATTATTAATTAAATATGTAAAAATATTTATTGGTATTTTTTTAGAATTAATTGTTAATTAATTTTTTATGGGTAATTAATTAAATTTTAATTGCCAATTAATCTTATTTAATTGATTAATTGCTAATTATGTTAATTTTACTAATTTATTTTCTGTAGCGGGTTGTGAGTTTATAGGGGAATAGGGTGGGAAGTAATTTATTTATAATTAATTAAATAATTCAATTTATTTAATTGTTTTTAATTTTAATTAATTGTTAATTAATCTTTAATTGTTAATTTGTAATTAATTTGAATAGGTAACATAGTAAAAATTAATTGTAATTTGTAATTTTAATTGATTAATTAGTATATTATATTAAATTGGTAATTACTTTTAATTAATTTTTTATAGATATTAATTTATACTGTTTTTAAATAATATAAGAAGTATTTACTTTCTCTACTGTTGCACTCTCTGGAGTGGGAATAGTAATTTTTACCCCTACGCTATCCAACGCTTTCCCTACTGTTGCACTCTTTGGAGTGGGAATAGTAATTTTAACCCCTACGCTATCCAATGCTTTCCCTACTGTTGCACTCTTTGGAGTGGGAATAGTAATTTTAACCCCTACGCTATCCAACGCTTTCCCTACTGTTGCACTCTTTGGAGTGGGAATAGTAATTTTTACCCCTACGCTATCCAACGCTTTCCCTACTGTTGCACTAACTGGAGTGGGAATAGTAATTTTTACCCCTACGCTATCCAACGCTTTCCCTACTGTTGCACTCACTGGAGTGGGAATAGTAATTTTTACCCCTACGCTATCCAACGCTTTCCCTACTGTTGCACTCTCTGGAGTGGGAATAGTAAATTTTACCCCTACGCTATCCAACGCTTGCCCTACTGTTGCACTCTCTGGAGTGGGAATAGTAATTTTTACACTTCCGCTATCCTACGGTGATAATATTGCATATTATTTAATTATATTATGTTACTATATATATATGTTTTAACAAATATGATTGTAATTTTTTTTATAACTTTCATTAATTATTTAATTATTATAAGGTAATTTAAGTATTTTTAAGTATATTTTAGTAATTCATTTTTAATATTAATTTAATTTAACATTGTTTTTAATAAAGTTGATATTTTTATAAACTATATTTTTGTAAACAATATTTTTTACTCAATATTTTTGTGCTTACCTGTTTGTAGATACAAAGTCGATATTCTGTCTGTTGATATTTTGTCGCTGATATTTTTGATGGTCGATATTATGTCCCTCGATATTATGTCAGTGATCCGTTTGGGTAAGGCTATCAGGATAGGGTGGAAAGATGTTCTGGAACTGATATACATAAGCCAAGAAGGCTGGACTCAGGACATAGCTTTTAAAGGTGTGAGTCTGATAGTAGATGGTCAAGATGTGAAAATTGGTCTTTAACTGTGGTGTAGAAAAAAAGTATTCAAATTATTTGGGCAATTATTTTTTTTGATAAACAATTTTATTGGTTTTAGGCAACGGTAAACAGACCAGCAGTACAGTACATTTCTGCATTGATAAGAAGCGCCACATTTGCTTGAACATCAAACCATGACAGTGCATGATGATACAGACTAACAAATGAGAGGTGTTCATCTATTCTGTTTGGCCCACCCCTTTGCCCCACACCTTCTGATGCTAATTCGGCCATCCCCGTGCTTCATATAAGGGTTTCTCTTGTGTTGCGCACCAGTCCACCCCCTTGTGCCATTTCGCAAAACTAGGTGGAGTGGGAAGCTTCCAGGCCGCAGCTATGTCCCGCTTGGCTACGATCATAGCTGTGGACACATTTTTATTTTACTATTGTGAGCAATTGCATACCAGCTCCGGCCACGAGTTGGAGGGTCACTCTTCAACCCATGGAGTGGTTTTCAGTTAAGCATTTTGTATGTACTGCACGTTGGTAGCTAGGTAAGGGGAGACTAGACATTTTGTTAAATGGGCACCTATTGTTATCATTGATTTAAAATTGCATTTATAAAAAGTAATGTAAACATAAGAGCTGTATACAATGTTCTGAATATTTAGCATGTATTGGCTGACTGGTATGATATTCACCTCTTGCAGTGGAAGAAAGAATGTATTCCAAATCTCTCTTCCCTGCTCAAATGTCTATTTCGGACATAAAAACTCAGAATTTGTATCAGTTGTTCAGCCATACCTTTCTGCCCCATTCTTTTGCTTCGAGAATCATTTTTTGTTACGAGTGCCCCAATGAAGAGGGCCAGCATTTACCAGCCATTTGCTGGTTAATTTGTCAATCACGTCATGGCTCAGCTTAGTGGTAATACCCTCTCACGTTATGCCATTGGCTGTTTCGGGGTATCCGTCTCCCACCATTCAAGTCTTGCATTTAACTGCATGAGGAATTACTTTAGCGCCTTGAGACCCTACGGGTGAGTAGTGCGCTCTACAAATGACCTGATTGATTGATTGACTTTACAACTATAACCCACGCTGACTCCCTTCCACATGTATTACTCTAATATGCTAATGAAGCATGTGTTAGCATATTAAACCTGACCTCTAGGCTTTGTCAATGCTTGGTATAACAGGTGCCATAAATAAAGAGTGCCAGCTTCGGGGTCACGGTTTTCACCATCTCGGCCTTAAGCTGTGCACAGGATCAACCTCCATCTTAAATCTCGGAAAACAGAAGAATCATCGTCCCTTCAGACCTGGCTGAAAATCTTTTTTCATTTTGCTGCCTCCGATATTTCCTCTTCGTTAGCTATTTTTTGCACAAATTTCCTTTTTATGTCCACGCATTGTAGAAATATAATCATACCTAATAAACACATTATTTTGCTTGAGTGCCACAATTAGTTCATGAGAACATGCAAATGTTTCAGTCATAAATGAAAATCGTGATGAGGTTTTTTTGCACTTTTTCCTCATTTCTAAATTACGCTCGCATGTAATGATCACAGCCTCAGGGCGTACGTTTTCAAGCGCCTTTGAGTATCACATCACAGCAGCGCACGGGAAAAGCACGGATGTCCCTATGCAACCAGATGGCTTTTTGTCATGTGTTCATTCTGAGAGCCCTGGAGATTTTACCTGGCAGGTGATGCTGTAATCCTCTGTAATCAGCAGCAACTCCCGTATTTACTGTAAAAGCACGTGCCTTCGTGGCTTTTGGTTCCGGAAAGAGGCAAACAAATCTCTGCTGCTCATCTCGTGCGCTAAATTACCAAAAGCTGAGGACAAAGAACAAGATTACGAGTTTCCTGAAATGGATGGGGTTATTATCGCATCTGATAAAATTCGACACCAACATGTTCGGAATTTGACTGCGACAATTATCACATATTCGAGATTTTGTGGAATAACATGAAGATTTTGATGCCCCTACGTACCAAAAATTGACTTATGAAAGTAAATAATTTTTCACAATCTGGGACAGTTAAAAAAGTACCCTCTGTAGTACATTTAGTAGTGTTATAGTAGCACTACTCAATTACTACAAAAATGCTATTCACAAATCTAATTTTTATGCTGAGTTCTCCGACCGGCTGCCCAGGTCTCTACATATGTAGGTTTACATTTTAGTAGTAAATGTGTGAGGAAATTGGCGAGTGGATAAAAAATGGGAAATCCTTATTACTAAATGGGATGGCATTAAAAAGGGGGGTAAAAAGGGGTTAAGGAAAGGTAAGGAGGGTTTTAGAGAGGAACATGCAAATGCAAAAACCCATCCGCAATCAAGTAAGCCCATTGCAACTCACAAACTGCACTTCTAAAGTTAGTACAGCCAAAGAGATCCCAAAACAATCTTAAATGTACTTTAGCCCAGCACCAAACATGGCTACTCATGGGTACTGCAACTCCCATTGAAAACAATGAAGGCAAGTTCTACAATAACACGCCATATGAAATACTGTAAAATAAAATATATCTTTACTGATCAAGAGTTATTATTGGTTTTGACGATTTATGATTCTGCCCATGACAAGTACAAGTACATGTATTCACTTGTTAAATGTATTTTTTAGTATTTTTTTTCTGTTCTCCAGTTTTTCTACTTCTAGCTGGATTATTTTCTGGAGCATTGTGAGACTTCTTGTTAAATCTGGCATCTGGTACTGCCACCAGAGATAATTAACCATTCCTGCAAACTAAGAAGACTTCAAAGCATCCCTATGAAGCAGGTGCGGCCGGCACAGGTAAGAGCGGTGAGGCAGGAGGAAGTCGGCAGACGACGGGATAGGTAAAATTAAATAAATAAATAAAACCACTTACCTAGCCCTCGCCACATCGCCAACTCAGCGATGCTGCGAGCACAAGATAAGTGGTTTAATTTATTTAATTTTAACTATCTCGTCATCTGGCGTCTTCCCCACCACCCCTTCACTCTTACTTGTGCCGGACGTGCCTGCTTAGAAGTCCAGCTATTAACATTACATTGCACTTACTCGTCGGGAGCAGAACGCCAAACTTTCACAACAGACATCCTTTCGGACAGTACTTGGTTGAAGGAGGTGGGATCCCTGTGAGGTTTTCGGCAGTGGGACTTGATCGGGGTCTCCCAGCTTGGAGATATCTGGTCAGGAACACATCTGAGATCATATTAAGAACTTCAAACTATGAATGCATTGCTTCGCACACAATTTAATAAATATCTTCAACTGAGACATGCTCTTCAACCCTATCTCCCTCGGACTGCCTCACTTCCGGAATTCAGCCCACTGGAGGCCCAGGTCCTGATGGGTGACTTAGGCAAAGGAGGGGTCTTCAAAATGTACTGAACATTGATAATTAATACACCAGGTACCTTGGATCACCTCAGGGACCCTTGGGAGGCTTAGATAGGACCTATGGAAGATGATGACTGGCATCGTGCCTGCTTCGGTGGTGCCAAGGACTATCACGATCTCTTCCAGGCTATGCCTGGTCCAAACGTATTACTTATACAGAGCCTATCTCTCCCCAGCTCGGAAATATCGGGCAAGACTACTCCCTGAGCCCTCTTGACCTAGTTGTGGTGATGCTCCTACAAACTTCTATCATGTGGTCTGGCAATGCCCCATACTTAAAAAATATTGGTCTACAGTGGAGGGAGAATTAACTGAGGTGCTGGGATGGGAGATCTCCTTTTCTCATTTAATGCTCCTGCTGTGTGTCCTTGGAGGTTTCGGGGGTACAAAGGGAGACCGATCATTCTTGGGGACGGCTCTCATGGTTGCCAAATGTGACATTGCTGCCCGATGGGTGTCCTCTTCTTTGCCCACCCTTTCACAATGGAGTCGGGAGTGGATTGATGTGCCCTGCAGGAGCAACCAATTAACGAAGCCTGGGGTTGCCCCCTTAAGCATAGCCAAGTATGGGCGGAAGTGGTTGGGTCAATAAATCTATGGTACTGTTCGAGGGCAGGGATGAAAGTGTGATTGCTGCTTTGTAGTGGTATAATGTACCAATCGTGTGCATGCGCTTTGCAATTGCACTATGTGATTTTCCTTCTTGAGCAACATGTGAGTTGTACTGTTCTGATATGCATAAACTCAAAAAGAAAATATGTTTATAAAAAACTATGGGTGTCCTGGGTGGGACAGGACACCGCCCAAAAAACTAAAGAATGTGGTGCAACGCCGATAAAAGGTAACAATAAATGAGTGGCTGGAGACACTCATTTATTGTTTACTGCTCCATGCAAGAAGCGCTCATAATACAAAATGTTACATAAATGTGTGGGTGGCTGCAGGGAGTGCAGAAGCCCCCCAGAAATATTTTTTTTAAGTAACCCTGTGTTAAATGTTGTGTATAGAATGTAACCCCAGGAAATGTTTATGGTGTTTTTAAGCATTTTCCAAGGTGGATATTTTGATTTTCAGCTGAGGATTGCAGGGGCTCCTTGTGGTTGGTTCAATAGCTACATTATGTGGTCTGATGAGTGTAAAGGTCTCTGACACTGTTTGATATAGTTTTTAATACATATGATTTATTCAAAGTTTTTTTTGACAAACATTGCAATGCTGGTTATTAATTATAAATGTCTTTGAATATCGATTTGGATTCTGTTGATTTTAAGGTTTAATCATAACATGATTGCTGTAATCATGGTGGTACCCCCTTCACAATTCCAAATAGCTCGCCTTCGTATATTTATAATGGTGAACCCTTGACTAAAGCCAGTATACTTGCCTTATTTAAAATGTTTAAAGTATACAAAAATGCCCTAAGTGTGAAGTGTATGCCCAGACATGGGTCCGGTGCTCACTGGAACCAAACTACCCCCGACTAACAAGCACCAATCAGGGCGAAACTGGCCTTGGGTTGCTTGTGTTCTTCTTCAGGGAGAACTTGGTCTAGCAGTTCAGTCTGGACTGTTCCTGCTGGAGCAGGGCCAAGACTGACTTTCATATGGCTGGACCTGGTTCTAAACCGAGTTGGCATGGTGGGCAAAAAACGATGGATTGGGATGTGGCCTGAGTGATAGCCTGTGGCTGAGATTAAATCAAGCATTCCATCCATCACCTTGCTGTTGCATTTATTTAAAATGATACCCCGTTATAAGTACCCAAATTGGCTGGCCTTGCATGCGGTGTTGGCCACCTCTAGTGGGTGGGTGCAGGGCCTGCCCGCCACAGAACAGTGACATTATAGTTAAGCATGGTAGAGAGCTCACACTTTGCATTAAAAAACTGTCGAAATTCAATGAAACACCAAAGGTAAAAGTGATGTTATAGTTAGGTTGGGTAATAAGATCTTACTTTACGTTAAAAAATCTCAGATTATTTTTTTTAGTTTATTTAATCATTTTCAAAAAAGCACAAAAGTACATATCACAAGAAACAGAGTGATACATCCATACAGCTAGTAAGGTCAAAGGACACCCCCCCCGGGCCTGCAATATATGAGATGCCTAGCAACTGATTGAGTCCACTTCTTGGAGTCCCACAAGGTAACCCGTGTCCATATAAATTTAACTCATCACTCAGATTTTTCACTGCGTGCCAGCAAGTATTCTCGCAGAGGTGCCCAGATGTCTTTAGGACGAGATCCGGTCGGCAACTCCTCCTGAAACAGTTCCAGCTGTTCCTGGCAATACACCATATCTTTTAACCATTGAGACGTGTGAGGGCGTCGGCGACCATCCCAAGTAAACAGCACGCGCCTTTTGGCTAGTAGCAACACAACTCTCACAAAGCAGCCCATGACACCTTTCGCACCTGGGACAAATCCCAGCAAGCACACTAACGGTGTACACTCCAGTCTGCACCCCACCATTGTGTAGATCAGCTCCAACACATCCTCCCAGAACAGTTGTACAGACCTACACTGCCAGGCCAGGTGTAGGAAGCCCGCCTCCCCCTGTCCACACCTTCGGCAACAATCAGAATCTCTGAGCCCCATTCTGTGGAGTTTCTGTGGAGTGTGGTACGCTTGGTGTATGAATTTCAGGTGGATAATGCGAAGATTACAATTAGGCGACAGTCGAACGGTCACCATACAGATCTGTTCCCATTCGTTCACTGTGATTAACGGATCTAACAGCTTACTCCATCTCTCCAGGCTTTTATCCTCCAGATATACCGTCTCCTCCTGCACCGCCCTATACAACTTGGTGAGCAGATGTTACCGCGAAGCAACGACCATGATCAACTGTAAAGCCTTTGACACCGGCGGCTCCTCCGGGAAGCAGGCATAATGGTCCCTGACAACCCTTCGCAGTCTATAGCACACATACTGAAACAGCGGGGTGGGGTTCGAAACATACTCCAAATCCGAACCCGTAAGATACTTCCCCTCGGGGTATAGGTCACCCATAGTGGTAAGACCCGCCTCTCGAAGCAAAGACACAGGGCACCGTTCGCCCGCCACCGAGAGAGCAGCATGGCCCTCGATGCACAAAGCCGGGGCATAAAAGGGCAGCCGAGTCGTGCGTTTACCTATTTCCTGCCAAGTGGAGACAGTGACATCAATCGTATTAATTTCAGATCTGGATGTTTGCCTGTGGATATGCGTAATAATGCTCTTCAGCGGTGTCGGGGCAGCATCTCCCTCTTCCACCGCCAAGTGGGGGATAAATCCGTGTGGTCGGAACCAAAAATATGCGAATTGCGCCTGCGCACAAAGATAATATGTGTAGAAGTCCGGGGCATTGAACCCGCCTCTTTTGAAGGGTAGGGTCAGTGTGGCCCAGCTAATCCATGGCAGTTTCGCCCCCCACACCAACCTGAGCAATTGTGCCTGTAATGTTTTGAAAAATTGTTCAGTTTAGCGGATAAAAAAAAAAAGAAAAATATCTCAGAAATTTACAGAGAAAAACAAAGGTTAAAGTTATTGTTAGGTGAAAATGTCAGTTAAGAATTAAGGGCCAGATTTCCCAATATTTGATACAGCGCAACGCAGCAAGAAAATTTGCTGCCCTCTGGTGCATCAAAGAGAAGGAAGGAAGGGATACCTTCCTGTACAAAACCAATCATTAGAGGCATTTCCTCCTCTTCCTAAGTGTACTGTAGAATGCAGCACATTTAGAAAGAGGAAAAAGATATTTTTCCTTATGGCGCCTCTATCAGGAAGGCATACAATTTTAACACATTCACAGGTGTACTTGTCTTTGTAAATCTGGAAATGCACACAATTACATGGGTGAGTGTGTAAACACCCTCTTTCCACCCATGTAACACCTTCCCGCGGCAGAGTTCCGCAAAAAGCACCTGAAACTCACCAGTTATATCTTACTGAAATAACTATAACTTGCGCCCCTGCCATGCACTGCTTACGACCTCACGTATTACAACACTCATACAACACTCATGACAGGTTCAATGACATAAATGATATCAGTTGGTATACGCTAATCATACTGGAAGATATTCTGCAAGGTACTTCTTATACGATTGGTGTTTGGAGTATCAGTCCGCTGCCTTGGAAGTGGATCCATTGTAGTGTGTCAAGAACTATTTTACATCTGAAAGTGCATTCAATCATCACACCCTTTCTCAAACTGAATTCTTTATCTCATACATGCATTGCATACACAGAGCAATCTTTTTTATTTTTTTTTCACTTCAAGACACATTATTTCACTTCAAGGCAAAACAAAAGTCCTTCTGGGGACATCATAGGATAGGCAGTCTGATGGTTTTAATTTGAAAACAGACCATTTGGCATCCCTGTCCACCATGTTCAGCTCCCGGGCTTCTGGTAAGATTCAGCATGCCCTTTCTACTGCAGAAATACAAATCCTGTATGCCATACAGCTTAGTAGCCTGTACCTCTGGCTTATAACTGAAAATTCAAGACGGACCTATTGGTTTTGCCAATGCTTGTTTTGTATTCCGAAATTTCAGCTATGGGGCGTTAAAAAGATCACAAGCAGACTTTTAAGTTCACAGCTTCAGGATGGGCCTTTAAACATCGGGCTGTGCTAGTGCCTGAGTATCTCTATAAACCAAATCAGTATGTCAAATTCATTTCCAGATAGAGGAATATTTCCATAACCTGAAAAGGCGCAACTAAATCTCCAGAATCCTCAACATCTGGAACAGAATGAATCCTTTTTTGATATTCAATTTTATTGATTTTTGAAAAAACAATGACAACAGTACAGCACGTTTCAGCAAACGCAGTTACAGACAGTAAGAGAAGAATGAGTCAATATTGTAGTGACATACATTGCCACACACCACCCCATGTTGTTATAAACAGGTTTAGATCAAGGAGAGTTGGGAGATTCAACTATCCAACCATTCCCAACCATTTCCCCCATATTTTACGGTGTTTGGCGGGCACCCCCTGGCCTCATATAATGGTGTTTCCTGCTTGTGCACCAGTCCACTCCCCTGGAACAGAATGAATCCTTCAAAAAGAATCTACAATTCAAAATATGCCCCCACGTTCTAACTATGCCCCCCACCTTCCAGCCCCTGCTCATTTAGTTTTACCTAACGAGTTGCAGTCATCATTTGAATTTTTTTTCTGGAAATCTTAATCCTGCAAGCTGCCGAGCAGCTTCGGGGACTTCTCTGCATGTTGACGCCATCTGTTGAGACTCCTTTGTCTGCTGCAGACAAGAGGTCACGGCAGATGGTGAGGTCAGAAAGTTTGGCTTTTTCAGTTTCACAGACTGTGCTCACGGGGCTGGAAGGAGAGGACCACCTGTTACTTGCAGGCTGCAGGCTTGGTCGCTGAGTGGCTGGAAAAGTCGGTCTATTCACAGAGGAAATAAATTATGCCAGTTTTCTAAGAGCAGCAGCAGCAATCATGTCAGCTGCAAGCCCTGAGATCTGTGTAGAATAATTCCTCCTTGTAAGAACAGTAATAAAGACAGCTAAAATATAGGCAAGGCGGCTGTTAATCATCGAATATCCTGCTTGCACGTTCATATTAAAAAAATAGTTTTGTTTGCTGTCAGGCAAGGGGTGGCGGCTGCCGGTTGCACATTAGAAGACTTTTCAAAGTCCTTTTCATTTTTGATGTAATTGATTTGGGCCATGTGGGCTATTTCCATTCCCAAACCAGGGAGGTGCAATTTTACTCCGACTGGTTAACGATTGGGAATGCAATTTGAAATGCTACCTAAGTTCTAAGAGGTCACATTTCAAATTGTATGGACCTGCCTAATGAATATGAAATAGGCAAGTCCCAATTTGAGACTGCCCGTGGTTGGATGCGAATAGAGGAATGGAACCCTGCGAGGAACGGTAAACCTAAATCCCTGCATTTTCATTTCCAAATCCAAAACATTTTTTAAAGCAGCCTGTCTTCATTAAAGGGGCATATGTTGCTTAAAAAAATAATAATTCCCTTTTGGGGTATGCAGGTGGCGGTCGTTTGAACCCCCGTCCTGCTCCCTCAAGGTCACCGGCAGGATCCCACTGGAACAGCTTCTGCTTTACAATTCCATTAACTTTCCTACTCAAGTGTTGGTAATTGATCAGTGGTTTGTAACTGCAATTGCAATGTATAACGCTGAGGCCCAGATTTACAAAAGTGTCATGCAATGCAGCACAGCAGCCAAAAATATTCCCATTCCCTGTCCCTTACAGGGGTGTTACTCTCATCCGCTTGGTCACCTTTTGTAAATTCCACACAGCCATCTGTGACCATAAAAATATATTTAAGATCAAAAAATGAATAAGGACCGCTGTATCTCATAATTTTCCACACAGCCATCCTACTACCAACTTCATTGCCTAAATAACAGTTCACACCTGTAGAGCACACTCACACAAGTGAATTTAGACTATTCACGAACACACGCATAAACCACAGATGCACTTATACTTGTCATCATGGCTCTCGTTACGTCCAGAATTGACTATGCCAACACTCTGTATGTGGGAATCCCTGCTTACCATCTCCACAGGTTGCAGCTGGTGAAAAACCAGGCAGCACGCCTAGTTTACCATCAGCCTAAACATCAGCACGTCTTGCCGCTGTTGCGGAGCCTGCATTGGCTCCAGGTGGCTAAGCGTTGCACCTTTAAACTTGGTTGTACGATTTTCAAAGCTCTGTCTGATCAAGCTCCCGCCTTCATCTCTTCCAGCCTGAAGCGATATGTGCCCCTGAGAGATCTCCGCTCCACCTCACACAACTTTTTAGTCATTCCTAAAATCAAACGCAAAAAGCACGGTGGTCTCTGTTTTTCTTTTGTGGCCCCCAAAATCTGGAATTCCCTCCCGACTGCTTTCCGACACTGCCCCACCTATGATTGCTTTCGCAGGATGTTGAAAACCTTCCTCTTTCAGTCAGCGTTCGAGTAACCCCCCGTTCCTGCCTTCCGCATTTGTTATGAGCGCCATGAAACCGTCTGGTGACCGAGCGCGGTACAAATAATTTTAACATAACAACATTTAACATAACATAACTTGGAAGCATAGGATGGTACCTAATGCCCAAAACCCTTTGAAGCTCATCCAATGGGACTACCCATAGCACGCATTCTATGGGGAAAAAAGAATTAGGGCAAGATGACACACTAGAGATATTTTCAAAACCAATGCCACACATGCCAGGATTGGATGGAACCTGCCCCCTTCTACACATGCATTTGGGACTATCATCAACACACCGTCAGACCTTGACAAAAATATACTGCCGGCTTGCTGGCCACTTGACAAATAATGATGTATTGTGACTATTTACAAAACCCTTTTAATGACTTGGAAACATCTTCCCAACGGGTAAGGGGGGTTTTGCAAACCTGAAAGAATTGCAACTAGGAAGGGACATGAAAGGAGCGTTCCCCCTGCTATTGTTGGTTTGGAAAGAGATGTACCCGCGGTTTCCAATCGCAAACTATTGATCAGACACCAACAACTCAAAAGGAATGGTATCTGAATCAAAAAAGGAAAGATGCCCCTCTGGAAAATCTTCCCTTTTGGTAATTGCTGCAGCAGCCCCAGAGGAAGCAAGCAGTGGTGCCTGTTCTCCTTGATGTCCACAAAACTGGAGCCTTTTGTTAAATGCAGCACCAGTGCCTTTAATGGAAATGGGGTGGTTGTAAAAAAACATGTTAACCATTTGAGAATGCAAATGTAGAGAGAAAGGTACTTTTCTACATCTACTGTTCCTTGCAGGCCTCTATTCCTGCATTTGTAGCCAGTCACAGTGGTGTGCAAACTGCAACCTGCCTGATTAATATTCATTAGAGAGGTCATTTTGCAACCCCCTGTAAATATGATGCCACTTATTAGTACATAAGTCAGATGGCAAGTTGCTTTTCCATTTGTAAATCAGTTGATGTGCAAATTGCATATCTTTGGTTTGTAAATGGGAATAGTACAATCAGAAACTATATGCTGCAGCTTATGACCTCAGATGCCATCTGCAGCCAACACCGCAAGAAACCACGCCCTTGGTGAATGTTGCACTATTTAAAAACTGCATAAAATTGCACGATGATGAAAGGACAAACCTCTCTCGAGCCATATTTATGGTATCTTGGACCAGTCATGCACCAAATAAGTGTCTAGTGCCTTGTTCTTTTTGTGTTGTGATCCTGCTTGTTGTAGAACATAGCACTTAAAATCTTGGTCTCAACAATGTTGGAAAACACAACCTGTGGGAGTAGATCAGTCCAAATAATGGATGCACATTTTGTTCTGTGCTTCCCTGTTGTGTGACTGAGACACTGAAACATTCTTGGGTCTCACTGTTATTCTGGTAAATAATGCACAGTGGTAGGGTTTTAATAACTTTTGCCTCCTAGCATATTGAACGAAAGTGCTTAATTTGTGCAGGTTGCAGCTGGAGGGCACTAACTCTCATTTTTGGGGACTGGAACTTATTTGTCTTATCTGACTGTCACCCAGAGCCAAAAAAAGACCGACTGAACCGGGACCAGGGGGCAGGAAACCTGCTCGAATCCCCATAGACCTCTCAAACCACATAAAGTGCACGGCCGGCGAACTATGGCAGCTCAGGCCCGCCCAGTCCCCACTCTGCGCCACTTCCTAGAATTGGACAATCCCTTGGGAACGCCTCATCAACACTGTAATTGTACTCTAGATAGGAGTCAGCGTAACCACAGCAGCACACAAATCACTCAAGGTAATAATGCACACTGGAAAATGGGCTTGATAAACTGCAGATCTCTCCCATGGCACAACATTGAAATTGGGCTTCTTCTAGAGGAGTAAGCTCTTGATGCTCTGTTTGTTACAGAAACTTGGCTTAAAGAAAGCTCAACACCTGAAATAATCATGACCCTCCCCCCAAGGCTAGGGCATCTGCAGTGAGGACCGGGTGAAAAAGTTGGGAGGAGGGGTGGCCATTATCTACAAAGAACAGTTTAACTGTTCCATCACACCCCTGAGACTAATCAATTGCAACGCTATGCAATTCAGAATAACTCTTATCCCCACATCCTCTTTCTCTGGAACTCTTGACTACATTCCCCCAGGGCCATGTATGACATTTCTGGAGGCCCTTCCCATTCTCCTTGCTAGGTCTATTGTAGGGAAAAGTGCATTCACTGCTCTTGGTGATCTTAACATCCACCTTGACAATACTAACAACTCGTTCGCTAACAGATTTCTATCAGACCTTGAGTTTCTGCAACTTCTTCAGCTAGTGAACACCACCACACATGAAAAAGGGCATAATCTTGACCCTATTTTCTCTAATGACCTCAGATTGCAGGTGCTTACCCCGATTCCGACATCCTTTTTTGTATGCTAAACCATAAATACAAAAACCTTTGGTGGGTAACAGGAATCTACACAGAAAATGGACTAGGGTCGTACATGAAAATTGGACTAACTTTTTAGAGTCCACTACCCCTTCTCCATCAGAAGACCCCAACAAGGCACATAAACAGTGGTCAGATTGGATTAATCACTAGATAGACAAATGATTTCAGAAACCCAGATGGACAGCACAACGCAAGCCCAAAAGAGCCGCCTGGTTCAAAAGCCAGCTATCTCCTCAAAAAAAGAACTGCAAGAAACTCGAAAACTTATGCCCCAAACCGTAAGTTATTATACAAAAGAGCCATCAGACAATATCATGCTGACATTAAGGTAGCGCAGGCAAAATTGTATGAGGAGAGGGTTAATATGGCCTCCAACTCCCTCAAAGAACTATTCAAAATGGTGAAGTCACTCACCACGATTGAGCAAGCCTCCCACATGCACCAATCCTCTAAGGAGAAACGCAATGAGTGAGCCACTTTTTTCAAAAACAAAGTGGAAAACATATATAACTTGTTTCATGAGTGCCCTACGGATGGCCCCGAACTGAGGCAGGATACCTCTGGCAGGAAAGGCCAACCCTCTAGCTCAAACCAATTTGGCCGGTCAATAGCCCCGTTATTAGGTATCTTTCCAGTGCTGAGCAAAGAACACACAGGCCTCCTCCTGAATAACATTAAATCTGTCTCTTCACTTGATCCCGCAACCCCCCCTCACATCTTACTTCATGGCAGGGACCCCATCCTCTCCAGAATAGCAGACCTTCTCTCACTATCCCGGGATAGAGCCCATGAAATGGAAGCATGCCATCCTGAAGCCTTTGCTCAAGAAGCCTCAACTCGATCCCACGGTACTGGGGAATTTCCGCTCCATCTCACTACTACCCAGTCTGGGTAAAGTAGTGGAGAAACATGTTAATAGCATCATCTCACAGTTCCTGGAAGAGAATAACATCTTGCACCAGACTCAGATGGGTTTCTGCCCAGAACAAAGCACAGAGTCAGCCCTCCTAGTGATAACTGAGAAACTGAAAATGATACTGGCCTGAGGGGTTCTGCCGTTGTTCTGCTCCTGGATCTAAGTGCGGCTTTTGACACCGTAGATCATAATATCTTAATACATAGATTAAGAGAGAGCCAACCAATGGCGTGCCTCTTTCCTCAGTGACAGATCATTCCAGTGTATGGAATCTGCCAACCTCTCCGACACATTCCCGGCCCCTTTCGGAGTACCTCAGGGCTCTGCGCTCAGCCTTACCTTGTTTGACATTTATATGAGTCCTCTAGTAAAAATTGTGCAGGAGTTCAGGCTGTCAGTTGTGTCCGACGCTGGCGACACACAATTAGTAGTCTCAGTGTCAGAGGAGATGAACTCGAAACATCTACAGCTTGTACCGTACATGGAAAAGATAATAAACTGGATGGCCTACTGCAGTCTAAAACGTAATAGAGACAAAACCGAGCTGATGTTCCTGGGCAAGATTAGTTGGCCAAAGGGCTGGGATGCACCCCCAGTTCTGAAGCCATCCATAACTAATCGGGGTATGTGGTTAGACTATAACCTTTCCATGGAAACCCAAGCTAAAAAACTATTGGCAACTTGTTTCCGCATACTGCGCATGGTCCGTAAGATCATAGATCATATCCCAGAACAGGCACGGAGGACAGTAGTCCAGGCTCTAGTGGTCTCACAACTGGACTATGGCAACTCCCTGTATCTGGGGTCCCCCAAGTATGTAGTTGACAGGCTACAGGTTGTCCAAAATGCTGCGACCAAGATGCTCCTGAAGATCCCTAGACAGAAGTCAGGGAGACCCTCCTTGAAAAAACTTCACTGGCAACCTATTCATTCCACGGTCATGTTCAAAGCCCTCTTCATAGCTCACAAAGCCATGCATGGCAGGGGTCCAGCCCTGCTAAAGATCCTCATCTCTCCATATGTTCCTAATAGGTCTCTCAGGTCTTTGGCCCACTTTCTTATGATCACACTCAGGATAAAGAGATCAAGATGGGAAGGGAGATCCCTCTCACACCTGGTCCCAAAGCTCTGGAACTCAATGACCGCGGAATTGAGACTGGTTAAAAATGAACGGAATTTGAGGAAAAAATTAAAAACTTGGTTCTTCCCATAATTTCTCTCCTACTCTGTGCTGTATCTTGGGCAGCAATACGCTTTATTAATCCCATAAACATAAATATATGCACCACAGCTGGGTTGGAGAAATAGAAGTGTGCATGTCTGTTTGGCAAGCCTAAGACGGCAGGCCAAACTAATAAGCGCACTTCTAAGTGCCCACCACTCGTTCTTGTCATGGCCCGGCCCCACCCCACCCTACACACGTATGCCTCAGCCATATCCAGTCACAAAAAAATAAAATTATATTATTGTGTCATCATCATCTTATGTTTCTGTGACTGACTCTGACGAGTGGGAGGACCTTCCTCCATCGTTACAGAGGAGCCGCCCCTGTCTTTATTTACAGTAGACCCTTGACTAGACTAGAGCTGTTTGTTCTTGCCTAGATGAAAAATAAAATAAAAGCAGGGGTACCCATTTCTGTGCTTTTGTACAAAATGTAGTCACATGAACTAACTTTAAATTCCAGGGGAGATATCAAATAAAAAGGTGCTTCAAGCTTGAAAAAGGTTTTCCTTGCAATTATTTCTCTTTTTTATTATTTCAGATTGCTAATAATCCATGATGTTCCTGGTCAGTTTCTTTCTTTCTGCGTCATGGGAAAGAGCTGAATTGTGCCTTATATACAAAGATGTAGAACTGTTCAGCTCTCTCCCTCAGCTGCTGCATTTGTGGTTGCCTAGTGCCATCGGAGGCAGCCTTGAGCCATGGTGCAAAGGTGCCTATGATGTGGGCAGGATTGTTTTTGTGCAGGAAGGGATAATTTTCTTAACCAAAAAACAATTGTTAGACACTTTTTCCTTTTTGCTTGTGTGCTGCAAAATGCAGTACTCATGCAAAGATGAAGCAGCAAGGAGAAATAAAGATATTTCTCCATGTTACGCCAAAGTCAGGTAGGTGCACCAGTTTGGCCCAAACCCAGGTTTACTGACATTAGTAGATCTCAGTTTCCGTCAGAATACATTGGTGGATGCACGGGAATGCCCAGGCTCCTCCCATGTAACACCTCCCCAGCACAGTTTAATGCAATGCAGGGCAAGGCGTTGTGATGCCTTATTTGGTAGGTGAAAACTGAAGCTAATATTGATTTGCGTAGCTTTATAAATGGGACTTAAGCAATTGCTTTGCCTTTCGTAGACTTGTTTGCTGCAAGGACAACAGAAGTGCTTAATAAATCTGGGCCATATAGACAAACTTAAGTCGCTGCACCTGGGGTCAGATGAAGTTTGAAAAGATGTTAACAGAATGATACATATTTTACTTTAATACTGTGCAACAATTTTGTATGTGCGCTATCTGCAACTATAGTTTTAAGAAAATAAAAGTGCTATCATACTTAGGAATGTATATGCAGTTAATAGACACCTGTTGTAAAAGATTTGTAGTGCTGTGAGCCTACAGTATATTTGGGGGAAATGACGCATCATGTTTTAAAAACAAATATTTCATTTGGATTAACCGCAAACAATGAACTTGAACCTGTTTGAGCACAAATCAAGCATATCATACATGAGAACCACGGATGAAGTTATTGTAGGCATTAACAGTATCATTGTTTATAAGAATTTGGGAACTGAAGGAAGTCTCCATGACATTCTCAAAATAGTACAACAAAACGTGGACATTTACCATGACTGGGACAGTGCTTGGTGCCCTACAGTATGTTAGACATCCTTCATGCGCTATGTTATGTCGTGGTATGTTATATTATAAATAAGGCTACCTGTTTTGAGTTTTTACTGATTTTACAGGTAAATAGAGACAGAAAATCATTTATTTACCTGTCTGTATTTATTTTTAAAATGTGCACAAAGACGGAAAATGGGTTATTGTTTGAGTGATTCTATATGCTGTCAATCATGACTGCCAGGTGTATAGCCGGGCAGCTTAACAGATGAGGGGTTAAAAAAGAAAAGTATTTTTGCTTAAACTGGAGTAGATATATGCACAAGGTTAATACTAAAATGTCCTTCATTGATTTATCATCTGTGGGTGTTCATATGATTGAAACCTGTCAGGTATTCTGGCATGAGTGCACATTTATCGGTTGAATAAATGTGTAAATATACTAGTTTTGGCCTCATTATTTCACAAAACACGAAATAAATATGGATAACTACACATAAAATCAGCAAAAAATAAATATGGATAAATGCAGATGAAATGTCCCAAAAACAATTACCATAAAACCGGTAGCCCTCATTATAAAGCTATAAAACCCATAAACCCCTAAGGGTTTAATGGAACTCAGAACAGAGGTCAGGCTGCAAGGGCCTAAGGAATAATTAATAAATTGAGAAACAATTTCAGATTTTGAGCTTTTTCATCAGGAATAGATGATCTTGATCAAATAAGGTAGACAACAAGTTGATTCCCAGTAGATGGATCTAAGACGGCAAAATATGTGCTCCCTTTACACTATCTACAGAAACTAGGACTCATCAACAAGCAAAATCTTTGGACTGGAAACAATATCCACTGGCACATAGGACAACCTACTTTTATGGCAAGAGCGCAAATGATTATATACAATATTTATGCACATTACAAGCGACATTAAAAGTGGTCTGGGGAACTCTGAAGAGATGATAACTAATACAAAGTGCACAGAAGTGGACGGTGTCGCAGAATGACATTTCCGAACATCAGTACCAAGATTGGCTACAGTGTTTGTCAACAATTTAAGACACAGGAGGACTGCTTGGTTGGACCGAGATAAGAAAAAATGAAGTTATGAAGATGGTCCCAAACAGTGCAACAACTGCTGATACGTGTAAGGATGGAGTTAGACAGGGGGCTATCTGCAAATGCAATGAAGCTAGTGAGATCTGCCATGCCAGTGCCAGCTCCAAATCTACCTTAAAATCCACCACTTTTTAAATCACATTTACCAGTCGCGATAATATACCAACTCTTGGGTCCATAGGGATAGGACCCACTGATTTACATTATTGTTCAGATCCTTAATGTTTGTTTTGACAGAGTTGAGCTTCAGGCAGTGCCTCTCCATCGAGTGCCACACCTCCAACATGAACTGATGGAAGTTGGGTGCAGCCGGACATCAGTTTCCTTCCAAAAGAAACAAAATAGAATCTAGATGTTTTCCACATAGAAGTAGGACAGAGATTGATGGGACCAGATAATATAGGCCAAAGTCTCATTTTAAAGATTGAAGATGCTGGTTAGACAGCATCTTCTTGAGAGCAAGGACCCATCTGGGACACCATCACGGTGCTGTGAGATGAGGATTCAAATTTTGCAGAAAGATACACGGTAACCTTGTCCATAACACTGCAGAAATCAACGACCAACCTTAGAGCTTCCAAGTTTTTCGGCTTAACAACCTTGACTTGAAACGGTAGAGGCCACAATGGCCTCTACGTCATCTGTAACAATAGCAAGACCTGGCAATTGTTGCCAAACGTAGTATCCAGGGATGGTTTTCAAGCTCTATTATACACTTTAGAGTAGAAGAGAAGCCATCACAACCAGCACCTCCATGTATCTTGCAGACAAGCTCAGTATCTCTGGTGGTTCCAGGCACACTACCAGGAGCCAGGATACCCTCAGACTACAGACTAAGAAGTGTAAGAAAAGAAAAAAACAAGGCAGAAGGCCAATTTCCACTATGAAGACACGATCTGGAACAATATCCCCATATCCATCAGGAGAATGCTGCTCCAATTTAGGAAAGAGTTGAAAATACACCTCTTTGAACAACAGTAAGTCACAATGCATTAAGAGTCCACAAACCAGCTATCTCTCCTATCAATCCTTGACTTTAAGCTTGTCTTTTACCCTGTATAGTACTTCACCATCTATGGCTGGATCTGTGCTCTAGAAATACCACATAGATCCATATACACACCGCTCCAAAGTTCAACAAGTTGTTATTAGGACAAAGAACTGGGCTCACCTCTGACTAAGATCAAGATTTCACTGGTGACCCTAACTTAAGTTTATTCAAGATGTCCCATTGTTGGTCACTCAGGTGGAGCGAAATTGCTAAGCCAAGAAGAGGGGAGAGCATTTACTGACGACAAAGCATAAAAGGTCAGACAGCTGCTCGCACATTGCATGCACTGACGTGAGTGTGAACTTGATGATCCTAGCAAGTTTCCCAGGTCCATGCGTGGCTAGATAGTCCAGTCACTTTTCTTTTTAGAAATCTGGTTCTTGTGGTCTCATTTATTCCATTATAAAACCAGAACTACAAGTCTCAGAATTTTATGAAAAAAATGAGACTGGGCTAGCTAGTCACGCATGGACTTGGGATACTCAGCTGCGAGGTAGGGAGTTCTTTACCACACTGAAAGATCTCTTCTTTGTGCTTGTTTTCTGCAGTAACGATTCAGTTGAAAAACAGGCAACATGTTTGTAACAATAGTTTTATAGTGTTAGTTTGCATATTTGTGTAACAGTCGTGTTGTGTACTCCGGTAGAGCTGTTCCCATAGAAATAATACACAATCATTTAGACTTAATGTGGTCTACTACTAGCCTTTTTAAAGTTTTAAGTATTTTTACCATCTCACGTAGTTCACCCAGAAGAGGCAAAGCAATACACAATCTAAAACACTGAGTGGCCTGCAATTGTGGTAGCCGATAAAAGCACAATATATATATATTTTTCACATTCTCTGACAAAAAACCCAACGGGAAAAGCACTTGCCCCTCGGATAATAGGTATGAATGGTTGGGAGTTGAGGGACAAGTAGAGACAAGAACTTTAGGACACAATTACAAATTATTGTCCATGAAGAACAAGTTTTACAACCTTTGCTTATTTGAAGAGCAAATCTGTGCTAATGTCCTCCTGTCCATGTATGGGGAACAACATTAGACTGAACCCATAGTTAGAGGCTACTGCATACCTATTTCTTACCAGGTAAAGCCTAGAAGAACTGAAATCTCATCAGGCATTCCCATCATAGGCAAAAGATATTTTCTTGTGCCTTCAGGATTTGCGAAAGGCATCACAATGTATTTTTCTTGGACCGGTAGTTTTGCCAGGTACCAAGAAGGCCCCTCTAGTTCCCTGGCAATCATCTTCTTTTTGACTATTTCCAGTTCTCTCCCACTCCAAAGTGTCACAAAGCTCAAGATGGAGATCTTTCTTGTTGCAATTTTGCACCGTGAGGTGTTAACCAGCTCTGCCATCACAGGGCCTACACCCTGGTTTTGCTCCACAGGCCTTTGAGGAGGTAGTCAGGTATCCTTCAATACTAAGACTTTAGACAACATACCTCTATCAAATATCCCTTTTTGTAGGAAACACTGCATCTCTTTCTTCAAATCCCCAGTTTCATCTGGACCTGGTGTTCCCTGGAGACACAGGGCCAGATTTTATTATTGTATTGTGTTGCCCTTGCATCACATCCTTCGTGTTGCAAGGGCAACACGATAGGTAAGTCAGATTTACCAAGCAATGCAAAGCCAGCTTGCGTGGCCCTGGATTGCTTGATAAATCTGGAATTATACAAGGTAGCACAAGCGGCTGTCTTGTGTCTTGTGTCTTTTGTTACTCTGTCCTAGGATTTGAGGAGACGGCTTTTAAAGTCAATTTTTAACAAATTGAACATCCGAACATGTAGGCAAGCTGTAATTCGATGGTTAGATGGATCATCTCCTATGTTGGCATGTAGGGGGGTTAAATATATGAAGACTGTACAATCACTCCTACAACAAGCGGAACAAGAAATCATAGTAACATACTGAAACATATGAGCTCAAATTATTTGTATGGACTATTCATTTTAATTGTTAATTTAATTGTTTATATTTACTTACTATTTTTAACGATGATTCAAATGCACTTTGTAATAATTTTTATTAATTTTATACAAAAAAAATTGACTTGACTTGACTGTCCTTGGAAGGCATTCCATGGATGGAGCTTTCTGAAGCACACTTAGAAAGAGGAAAAAGCCTCTATGGATTGTTTTTATGCAGGAAGGTGTCTCTTGCTTTACAAAAACAATCCTGCCTACAATGCAGGCACCTTTGCACCATGGTGCCTGCATTGGCTTTAGGCAGCAGATTGTGCAGCAGCACAGGCAGACAGAAGGAATGTGCCATATATTGATAAATATGGCACATTCCAGCCCTCTCCCTTTCACGCAGCGCAGCATAGCAAGTTGTCTTCCACTTAATCCACCAGAAGCAATTTGGACGATACTGCACAGATTTTATATCTCTGGTAAATTTACACACCTCCTTGGATCTGTAATGAGCCCTGAATAACTTTTACTCAGTAGTTTAGAGAACTGACCTCTTTCTCTATAGCAGATATTCTACTTCATGGCTTATGGTATTGATCATCCCAGAGATGGAATCTAGCTTTCTGTTCTATGTGTGATGCCTGTGAGCACTCATGTTACTGCATCTCTTCTTTGGTGAGAGAAACTTCTAAATATTCAGGATTCTGAAACCTCAACCACTGGACATTTTTTAGGGCTGTCCCCAGGGTCGGACTAGGACAGAAAAAAGGTCTGGGCACCAAAATAAAAGTAGCCCCCTTTAGCGAATTAGAAAAAGCATTTGGACATTGTGGAAGTTTTCAACTTGTAAAGACTCGCTGTAAAGGTGTTTTTTAGTGTCTGGAACATTGCACGCATTTGTGCTTGTTTCAGACAATGGGCCTGATTCACAAACTGCACTTTGTATTAAGTTTTGTAGTATTACAATAGTACTAAAAAACGTGCTACGAAGTGCTATTCATAAACTGCACTTTTGTATCAATTTACTTTTTTGTTGTAACTTACACTTTTGTAGTAAGTTCCAACCTCCATTATTTTCTATGGAAGGGTGTTGCAGTACCAGTGATTGGCCATGTGTACTTTTGGACTTACTAAAGAAATGTAAGTTACTATAAAAGTGCAGTTTGTGTATATCTAATAGTAGTAAACTTGCTCAAGTGTGTAAACCTTCCCAAAAGTGTAAGTTACCATTGTAAATAAGGACCATTGTTCATGGTACTGTCACGGAAATCAACACTAGAAATAGTCCTAACAGACCATAAAACATGCCCACAGACAATTAACCGGCCCACACATTGACCTGTCTGACCAGCCCTTTCAGCACTGCATGATTGCCATATAGGCCAGTCTGTTCCTAGCTGTCCCTGTATCCCAAACTATTTGCTCTTATCTCAGCCGATGTGCAGTTTTTGAGGGGTACCACAGTGAACGGGTACAGAGATTCGTCCAGCACACTGTCAGGTCCCTCTCAGCTCCATCCTCCTGGACTGTCACTCCTCAACTCCTCGTTGCCATCCCAGAAAAATCCACCAGGGTCCTTCCTCAAGGACCGCCAAGTTACCACTTGGCTTCCGTCTCTCTTGATGACAGTTGCTCCTTCATTCCCTGTTGCCATCTTGCCAAAATCCACAAGTTTCTTCCCAAGGGCCGGCCTTCCTAAATGGCACTGGATTCACCTGCAGTACTCAAGAACCACCTCTGGCTCTTATCATGTTCTTGGCCATCAGAACTGGACAGTCATGCACCTTTCTCTTTATTTAATGCAGTGGGTGCCATGATCTCCAGTCCGTCACATGTCTTTAAGACAGGTTTGAATCTGAAGGCACCACTGTCTTCAGATGCTTTCTGCTGTCAATCAATCAATCAGTTATTTGGAAAGCGCATTACTTACCCGTGAGGGTCCCAAGGTGCTGGGGGGAGGGGGTGCTGCTAATGCTCGAAGAGCCAGGTCTTGAGGAGTCTTCTGAAGGCGAGTAGGTCTTGGGTCTGACGTAGGTGGGTGGGGAGGGTGTTCCAGAGTTTTGGCGGTGATGTAGGAGAAGGATCTGCCGCCGGAGGTCGTTTGTTGGATGCGGGGGCCAGCAGCGAGGGCGAGGCTGGTGGAGCGGAGCTGGCGGGTGGGGTTGTAGAAGCTGAGTCTGCTGTTTAGGTAGGCTGGTCCGGCGTTGTGGAGTGCTTTGTGTACGTGGGTGAGGAGCTTGAAGGTGATCCTCTTGTCTACGGGGAGCCAGTGTAAGTCTCTCAGGTGGGGGGTGATGTGGCTACGGCAGTGGATGTTCAGAATCAGTCGGGCGGAGGCTATTTGGATGCGTTGTAGTCGACGCAGGTGCTTGGCTGGGATTCCTGCATAGAGTGCGTTGCCGTAGTCTAGTCTGCTGGTGACGAGGGCCTGTGTCACCGTTTTTCTTGTTTCGGTCGGGATCCACTTGTAGATCCTGCGGAGCATGCGGAGGGTGTTGTAGCAGGAGGAATAGACGGTACTGACCTGCTTTGACATGGAGAGGGAGGAGTCGAGGATGAATCCGAGGTTGCGTGCGTGATCGGAGGCTGTCGATAGCAAGAGAGCCCCCACAGCATGGGTTTCACAGGCACGATCCTAGGGTTGCGCTAAAAGTTTAGCAGAAACTGGCAATCTTGGAACCGGGAAGGCCCGCCTTCCTTCTTTTTTAGGTCTCGCGTGGCGTCGGGTGCGCACATGCACACTCGAGCTCGCGAGATTTAATGACTTTAGGGTACTTTCACTAGTGAGGGTTAAACCCCGCCCCTCTTCTCCATTGGCTGGCCTCCTAAACGGTGGCCAGCCATTGGAGAAGAGGTCCTAGTGACGTTCTTTCGATCTAAGCCCCGTCCTTTTCAAGGGGGGGGGGCGTGCTTTTGTACTTTCTTTCTAGGCTGTAAACAACAGTCAAAAACACACCCCCCAGTCTGAAAAGGATGGGTCTTAGAGACAAATGGCGAGCGCTTGTTTGTACTGCCTCTGCGCGGTTTTTGACTATAAAAGTAATCTTGGAGCTCACGTGTTGTCATATTATGGCCATAAATCTGAAGTTGTTTTTTTTTTACTTTTACAAAACGGCGTTTGCTCATCAACCAATAATTAAGGATTACAATTCGGTCGATTGAAATGTCCCATTGTTGCCTCTTCACAGTCGCGTCATTCTTTAAGTACTTTATTGCACCAACCATCGCTTTGGTGTCTCAATAAACAAACACAAGAAAACTAGCTACGCTTACCTTAACCTAACCATAGTTATTTAACAGAATTGCCTGTTTGCGCGCATGCACTGGGAGGGCGCGTTCGCCCGAGCGCGTGTACCTGTGTTTTGCGGCTCCCTCACTCCCTGACGCAGTTTCCGAGGACCGCTGCAGTGTCATCTCCACGCGTTATTTATTCAGCGAAGCCGGCAGCTGCCGGGCTGCCTTGAGTCTGCCGGGCTGAAGGGATTCCGTGCCTTTTAGGGGGAGGGCGGAGTCGCGGTAATGTACACAACATCCCTGCCTCTTGAGAGGCAATGATGCCCGAGAGATAAGCCTCGACAGAAACAGGATCCAGCTGTGTCCCATAACCAAACAATTTGGCCGTAGTTTAACTATCTTTTTTCTTTGTTCCTGTGTTTGCGTGAAACTTTTTTAATTCCTGTGTGTGCAGCAATAGTGCAATAAATAGAACACAATCGACAAGTGAACGTGCTAACTGGCACTCACAGTGGAAGGTGCCTGACTCATATTAGCCATTAATTTACAGGTTGTATCCTCTTCTTTATTGAATTAGTCATTGTCGTTGGGTTGTTTGCAAGATACTGCTGTGTAACCCGCTGCCCCGTATTATTCGATGTTAACATGTCATATATCACTTTGTGTGGAGTATCAGATTAGTCGGAGTACAAGCATGTATGAAGTAACCACCCCCTTTCTATTAAGTTGGACATCTTGCCTCTCCTAAACCCAGGCGGAAACACAGCCCTGCTTCGGTTGTCACTTGAATGTAAAAATGTACACCTGCGTGCACAAGAGGGACATCGATTGAACGCCACTGTTCACTTCTAATTCTTCTGCCATTTTTTCCTTTCTTGTTTACTCCTTTTACCATTCCCATATAGTCATAAACCGCCATACTTACAGAAGATTCCTGAAGACTGGCGTAGTTTCATCTTCTTTTTTGTTTGTACCATCGGAAAGAGGCTCATTTGAACACTGTCCTAAAGTGGCTTTACAGATCGGCATTCATTGCGTGATTATCCTCTCTCCTTTATAGATCTCGGCCTGCTATGGCTGCGCTTGCGCAGTCGAGCTGGCGAAATGGAAGTCAACCAAGGAGTCTGCATTGAAAGGTGTGGCAGAAGGGGGTCGAAAAAGAGGGGCCAGTGATGAAAAGTGAGGAGGAGCGACAGGGGTCAGCGACAAAGGGCGGTGGGTGGGGGCAGCGAAAGGAGAGGAGGTGAGAACCAGGAAGAATATGATAAAAGTGGGGACGGAAGGTAGAGGACGGGCTTTTCTTCAGTGCGTGGGGTTGTTCGTGGAGAGTATACAAATTCGATTACATTTCATTGGACATCTGCTACGAGTCAGTATCTGGGAAACTGCTCGCTGCTCTCGCGATATGATGTCATGTTTTATCTATGTTATATGTGATATGGTGTTTTCTTATGCGGCTCCGTTATATGTTATATTCTACTGGGTTACCTTAGTTTGTATGACACAATACTTTGTGGTGTGCTTTGTGTATTCTTATGCTGTGTTTCGATCTGTTGTATGAGCTATACATTGCGCTTTATTGACTATTGTGGTGCAATGTATTTACTGTTGGGCCTGACTGTCATGTCTCTAATCTGGACGTCTACGAATACTGTTGCAGAGTTTGTGAGCGAATTGGCCTAGCAACATTTTTATACTACATTTGTATGCAATCTAGCCCCATCTTCTGTTTAGAATGGCGGGAAGAGCCCTTTTAATGCCCCTTAGTACTGGAGGTGATTGTCAATGCTCCTTATTAGAATGGGTTTGGAGTGTCAGTGTTTGGGTGTGTGTGGCTCTGTGTTGTGGCTCTGTGTGTGTGTGGGGCTCTGTGTGTGTGGGGGGTTCTGTGTGTGTGTGTGTGGCTGTGTGTGTGTGGGGGGCTCTGTGTGTGTGTGGGGCTGTGTGTGTGTGTGTGCGGGGCTGTGTGTGTGGAGCTCTGAGTGTGTGTGTGGGGCTCTGTGTGTGTGGGGGGGGCTCTGTGTGTGGGTCAGTGTGTGTGTGGGGCTCTGTGTGTGTGGGTTTGTGTGTGGCATTTGCGAGAGATTAAGCTATTGGCATTGTAAATAACAATGACATTTATTTATCTGTTTTCACAACCAACATATAAATAAAAATTGTGTCATTTACAATGCCAATAGCTCCAACTTTTGCAAAGGCGAGACCGTTGCATTGTAAATGCTTGTTTAAATATGTGTACATTAAGGTTTGAACAGTAAATGAAAGGAGTGGGGAAAAAATCTTCCTGTGTTCACCAAGGCTTCATCAAACAGTCGGCAATCCGTGGGTCCCTGACTTCAAACATGAGGCTTGTCATCTGCCTGTGTGCTATGCCTGTGGCAAAGCTCAACACTTTGTCAGAGAGCAGATCCTAACAGTGACCTTTCTCACCCACTAGGTTGGTAGCCCTTTGATGGTGGTTGAGCATGCCCTGCTCTCTTACTACTCTGCAGGAGTCTGGGGAATCTGGATTCCCAACAACTCTTCTTTAAGACCAGACAAATTAGACACTACTAAGGGACTCTGGAAAACTGTCCACTAGTGGCTCAAGCCAATGCAGTGCTAATCTGTTTAGTCCTTGGGACCAAGGGGATCCTGCCCCTTTCTTCCTTGAATGCAAAAAGAACAATTGATGGACAGAATGCAGTACAATGTAATACATTCACCCCAGTACAGAGATCTGGGCCTAAATCCATCGTTTGTTTGCTCACCATGCCATTCCAGTTTGGATCCAGCCATATGCAAATAAGTCTTGACCCTGCACCCAATGGAAACAGTCCAGCCCAAACTGCCAGGCCAGGTCATTCCTGGACTGGAAACAAGCATCCTTGGGCCAGTTTCAGGGTCTCACCCCTCTTCAGCCAGGATAGCTTGACTCCAGTGGCATGGAGAGCACGGGACCCACGTCTGGGTATACCTGTCCCACTGGCTTGTCAGTTCGGGCTGTACTGTTCCCACAAGGAACAGGGTCAAGACTGATTTGAATATGGCTGGGTCCAAACTGGGGTGGGGTGGTGTGGTGAGCAAAAGAATGATGGATTTAACCCAGATCCTTGTGACTGGGGGTGAATGTTTGCATGGTCCAGCATTCCGTCCAGCAATCGTTTCTTTTGCATATGTCGCCCTAAGTGAGAAGGGTATGCCCAGACGTGGGTCCCGTGCTCACTACACCACTGGATTCAAGCTAGCCTGGCTGATGAAGGGTGATGCCCTGAAACCGGTCCCAGGATGCTTGTTTCCGGAACCAGGGAGGACCTGCCTTGGCAGTTCAGGCTGGACTGTTCCCACAAGGAACAGGGTCAAGACTGATTTGCATACGGCTGGTTCCAAACTGGGGTGGTGTGATGAGCAAAAGAATGATGGATTTAACCCAGATCCTTGTGACTGGGGGTGAATGTTTACATTGTCCAGCATACCGTCCATCAATTGTTTATTTTGCTATGTCGCCCTTTCTTCCTTGAAGGTACATTAATAGGTTGGTGTCTTCCAATCAACACATAGTTCTTTCTCTACCCATCTCCTGCAGGCAAGGATCTACTTATGGCAGCTCCATGGGCTCACTCCCTGACTAAAAACTGAGTAAGTGGTACATTTGCACTTCACTCACACACAGCTCCACAAGTTGAACAACGCGGGTGCTGTCAAGCAAACCTGATTCATCTCATGCACACTCCTTGGAGCACCCCCTGGCTGAATCACAGGGTCGATATGGTGGTGAGTGATGCACTGCAAGTATATTCAGGTAAAAAATAAGCTTGGTGGTTAGTGGGTGCACCGGTGGGTAGTGTTTCCGTCAAAACACTAAATAGAATGAGACTCAGTTGTGTACGCATAGGCTATGCTAATACATCCCCACATTTGGGCACTCCAAGAGAAACGAACAGTTTTCAAAAAGTTGTAATTCCAACAGATTTATTCATGGTTCAATAAAGTTTGTAATTCAAAATGAAGTATGATATTCCATTCATATCAAAACAGTCCTTCAATTGGTAAATTTTAAATGAGGAACGAACAAGTGAATACTCCAATGCATTTCGGGCGTAGCCCTTTTTCAAGGAGTTCTATAACGAAGAAGAAATGAAGAAGATGTAAGGTAATGAAACAGGGGAAAACAGCGAAACAGCGGATAATGGTGAGTGGTTTGCAAAACCTTAGGGTGAGTGAACCCTGGGGTGTCACCAGTGGGGTGTCAAGGGATGGCTACTAGTGAAACGGAACACGGTGTGATGAAATGATAAGGTAAATGGTGCCTTCACCGAAGTGATACGCGAAGCTAAGCAAGTGCGTGAATCTTAAAAAGTGCCTTAAAATAACGAGGACTAAACGCTTAAGGGTAATGCGGATGATATATGCGGGAATGAGAACTTACTTCAGAGTCCTCTGTAACGCGTCGCGTCACAGACCGGGTTCAGTGGCATTCGGGAGAACGCCGTTAGGTGAATGCCGGCGGTGTGGTGTGTTAAAGGCAGGGTAGTAAACATAAAGGTAGGTTACAAAGGTGGTTGGACGCTGGGCAATGAGCGCCATGTTGGAATGGTGAATAGGAATAAGAAATAGAAATAGAAAAGCAATGAATGAATGAAAAGCAGTAAAAGGATGAAAAAAGTAGACGATGACCACGGAAAAGCATGAAAAGTGATGAAAAAAAGGTGCTAAAAATAGCAACACATGTTAAAAGTAACACAACGTGTTGGGAGTGATAGGAACAGTGTGAAACTCAGTGATCATAAGCAACATGATAAATAATGATAAATCCAGTGCGCAAGGGTGAGAACAATGCGGCATGAAATACAGTACATTTACAGGTAACAGCTGTATTCAAGACGGTCATTGAGGCCGAACGGTTTATAGGTTTGCAAGCGGTATATCCATTCCAATTCTCTTTTGAGAAGTTGTTTGTTGTTGTCAACTCCTTCTCTCTTATTAACAGTCTCTAGGATGATGAATTGTAGCTGTGCGATGGAATGACGAGCTTCTGAAAAGTGTTGTGCAATGCTAGACTTGACATTGATGAGACGAATATTAGATTTGTGCTCATTCAGTCTGATTTTCATTTTTCTTTCGGTTTTCCCCACATATAGTTTACCACATGGGCATTTGAGGGCATAGATGAGGTTGTTCGAGTCACACGTGGCATTCACGTGAAGTTTGATGTTGTGGCCTTTCATTGGATGGCAGATGTACTGGCCCTTAATAACGGAGTTGCAGTGGCTGCAATTGAAGCATGGTTGTGTTCCTTTGTATCGCACGGTGGGACTACTGAAGCTAGACAAGATTTCCTTAATGTTTTTGCATCGGGTGTGTGCGAACAAGGGTGGCTGTTGGAACAGGTTCTCAAAGTCTGGTTCTATTTGTAGAATCGGCCAATGTTTCATGATTATTTTCTTGTAGATCTGGCTAGCTGTGGAATATTTAGAGACCAGGACTATCCGTTGTTGTTCCTTGGGTGGTTGCTTCTTCAGTGAATCTTCTCTAGAGATAAGTGCCACACGTGTTTGTGCCTCCGTTAAAACATTAGTGGGATATTTTCTGTCTGCGAATCGTTGTTTCATCTCATCCATGCGTTGATTCATGGTGGTTTCATCTGAAACGATGCGTTTTACCCTTAGAAGTTGAGAAAAAGGCAAATGTTTCTTTAGGGATTCATGATGGTGGCTGTGATAGTGTAAAGAGTTGTTACGATCTGTCTGCTTTCTGTAAAGATCAGTCGTGAACCCGTTGGGTGTGATTCTAATCAGAACGTCCAGAAATGCAATTTCAGACTCATTGATTTGCCATGTGAGCTGAATTCGATCATCCTTAGAATTGAGTTGTCGAAGGAACAGTTCCAATGATTCTTTGGTGTCGGACCAGATGAAAAACAGGTCGTCAATATACCTGACGTACATTTTTATCTTGGTGTGTTGATTGGGGTCACTGTATATGTGTTTTCTTTCAAAGTTCTCCATGTATAGGTTAGCGTATGACGGGGCAGCGCAATTTCCCATCGCCATTCCTGAAAGCTGCAAGAACCACTCATCATTGACCTGGAAATAACTGTGATATAAAGTAAACCCCATTAGTTCCAAAAGGAAAATTTGCATGTTAGCATCGATGTCGCTGTTGAGTAGAGCGGCTTCAAAAGCTTCTATCCCACCCTCATGGGGGATGGACGTGTATAGGGAAGAGACGTCAGCGGTGCACAGAAGGTAAGAAGGTTGATCCACGATTTGAATAGCAGCCAATTTGGAAAACACATATACAGTGACCCCAATCAACACACCAAGATAAAAATGTACGTCAGGTATATTGACGACCTGTTTTTCATCTGGTCCGACACCAAAGAATCATTGGAACTGTTCCTTCGACAACTCAATTCTAAGGATGATCGAATTCAGCTCACATGGCAAATCAATGAGTCTGAAATTGCATTTCTGGACGTTCTGATTAGAATCACACCCAACGGGTTCACGACTGATCTTTACAGAAAGCAGACAGATCGTAACAACTCTTACACTATCACAGCCACCATCATGAATCCCTAAAGAAGCATTTGCCTTTTTCTCAACTTCTAAGGGTAAAACGCATCGTTTCAGATGAAACCACCATGAATCAACGCATGGATGAGATGAAACAACGATTCGCAGACAGAAAATATCCCACTAATGTTTTAACGGAGGCACAAACACGTGTGGCACTTATCTCTAGAGAAGATTCACTGAAGAAGCAACCACCCAAGGAACAACAACGGATAGTCCTGGTCTCTAAATATTCCACAGCTAGCCAGATCTACAAGAAAATAATCATGAAACATTGGCCGATTCTACAAATAGAACCAGACTTTGAGAACCTGTTCCAACAGCCACCCTTGTTCGCACACACCCGATGCAAAAACATTAAGGAAATCTTGTCTAGCTTCAGTAGTCCCACCGTGCGATACAAAGGAACACAACCATGCTTCAATTGCAGCCACTGCAACTCCGTTATTAAGGGCCAGTACATCTGCCATCCAATGAAAGGCCACAACATCAAACTTCACGTGAATGCCACGTGTGACTCGAACAACCTCATCTATGCCCTCAAATGCCCATGTGGTAAACTATATGTGGGGAAAACCGAAAGAAAAATGAAAATCAGACTGAATGAGCACAAATCTAATATTCGTCTCATCAATGTCAAGTCTAGCATTGCACAACACTTTTCAGAAGCTCGTCATTCCATCGCACAGCTACAATTCATCATCCTAGAGACTGTTAATAAGAGAGAAGGAGTTGACAACAACAAACAACTTCTCAAAAGAGAATTGGAATGGATATACCGCTTGCAAACCTATAAACCGTTCGGCCTCAATGACCGTCTTGAATACAGCTGTTACCTGTAAATGTACTGTATTTCATGCCGCATTGTTCTCACCCTTGCGCACTGGATTTATCATTATTTATCATGTTGCTTATGATCACTGAGTTTCACACTGTTCCTATCACTCCCAACACGTTGTGTTACTTTTAACATGTGTTGCTATTTTTAGCACCTTTTTTTCATCACTTTTCATGCTTTTCCGTGGTCATCGTCTACTTTTTTCATCCTTTTACTGCTTTTCATTCATTCATTGCTTTTCTATTTCTATTTCTTATTCCTATTCACCATTCCAACATGGCGCTCATTGCCCAGCGTCCAACCACCTTTGTAACCTACCTTTATGTTTACTACCCTGCCTTTAACACACCACACCGCCGGCATTCACCTAACGGCGTTCTCCCGAATGCCACTGAACCCGGTCTGTGACGCGACGCGTTACAGAGGACTCTGAAGTAAGTTCTCATTCCCGCATATATCATCCGCATTACCCTTAAGCGTTTAGTCCTCGTTATTTTAAGGCACTTTTTAAGATTCACGCACTTGCTTAGCTTCGCGTATCACTTCGGTGAAGGCACCATTTACCTTATCATTTCATCACACCGTGTTCCGTTTCACTAGTAGCCATCCCTTGACACCCCACTGGTGACACCCCAGGGTTCACTCACCCTAAGGTTTTGCAAACCACTCACCATTATCCGCTGTTTCGCTGTTTTCCCCTGTTTCATTACCTTACATCTTCTTCATTTCTTCTTCGTTATAGAACTCCTTGAAAAAGGGCTACGCCCGAAATGCATTGGAGTATTCACTTGTTCGTTCCTCATTTAAAATTTACCAATTGAAGGACTGTTTTGATATGAATGGAATATCATACTTCATTTTGAATTACAAACTTTATTGAACCATGAATAAATCTGTTGGAATTACAACTTTTTGAAAACTGTTCGTTTCTCTTGGAGTGCCCAAATGTGGGGATGTATTAGCATAGCCTATGCGTACACAACTGAGTCTCATTCTATTTAGTGTTTTGACGGAAACACTACCCACCGGTGCACCCACTAACCACCAAGCTTATTTTTTACCTGAATATACTTGCAGTGCATCACTCACCACCATATCGATTATCTATTCTATCCGCCACGAGTGATAAGCACGCCTCAACATGCAATTCGAAGACATCAGCAGAAGCACTGAAGCACGAGCACAAACCTTAGCGTATGACGAAGAGGAACGTCAACGCATTTATTCTTTAATCGAAGAAGACCTCACTCCCACCTCTACCAGCCGCAACCGAGAACAATGCATCAGACAACTTTTATACCTCTCCAAGCGACATATCAACCAGAAGCTCCATGCGAGCACTTTATTGAAATATCACAGGGCACTCAGAATCCCTCGCGGTTTGCGTATCGCTCTAAAACCCTCTCTATGTAAGAACTCCAAATCGTTCAAGGAAAAATGGGAAAGAATACTGAACAAATGTAGCCTGGATCTCATTTTGTTAATCGTTGAAGAGCTCTCCGATATACTTAAAGAATTGGAATCAGAAATAAAAGAAATTGATAAAGATCTTAAAGAAATGCTCACTCCCGAAGAACTCACTACCACGTTGGAAGACTTGAAAATTACCTTAGACAAACACCAGAAAGAAATTACCGAACGCAAAGTCAGGAAATTCCGCAGGGATACACTTGACTACAAGTTAGACGAGGTTTATTCATGGGCAGACATATATGCCCAGCGTCGACGCAACCGACCAACCAATACACAAACCGACACGTCATCTTCTGGCAGTGATACATCCACTCGTCCACCTCGTACTAACGCATCTTCAAGATCCATTCATGAAACCGCAAGTACATCTACATCTTCTGTGGTTCATTTTTTAGAGGAAGGCACCGACAACGCCGAAGACTCAGGAGGAGCCAGCACAAAAGAAAAAGAACCTTCTGCTCCGACCACTCGGAGCAAAACCATCACCAAAGATCCCAAACCAAAAAAGAACATTTAGTTATTAACATCTCGGGCACAACGATCACTCCACAACAAATGAGAGTACTAGAAAAAGGTACATCGTTCATACCCACGACTCACACTAATCTGCTAGAACTCGAAGTGAGCACTTTCAAGTTCACCAGAAAGTTGAGGTTACGTCATTTCTTTGATAAAATTTCACCCCCCACTAGTGTCAACAAGCCAGATGAACTCAAAGGCCTGAGACCGTCCAGTACCTTTTTGGCTCCAGTGAGTCATAAATCCATTGATTTGTTTGAGACATTGGTTCGCAAGGATCTATCCAAGATCAACTTCCAAAAACAGAATTCAAGGCAAAACCTTACCACTAAGGATCGTGGTGTCCTGAAATCATTGGCAAACAACAACACCATCAGGTGTATTAAAGCTGACAAGGGAGGAGCCCTCGTGATCTTAGACACAGCCATGTACACCAACCGGCTAGAAGAACATATACGCGACACCAACTTGTACCTACAACTACCAGGGAATCCTACCAGGGAATTTCTTAATACACTTCAAAACATCGTCATGAGAGCATTCCATGATGGTGTGATTCAAGAACACCATCCCTGTTTCATTACCTTACATCTTCTTCATTTCTTCTTCGTTATAGAACTCCTTGAAAAAGGGCTACGCCCGAAATGCATTGGAGTATTCACTTGTTCGTTCCTCATTTAAAATTTACCAATTGAAGGACTGTTTTGATATGAATGGAATATCATACTTCATTTTGAATTACAAACTTTATTGAACCATGAATAAATCTGTTGGAATTACAACTTTTTGAAAACTGTTCGTTTCTCTTGGAGTGCCCAAATGTGGGGATGTATTAGCATAGCCTATGCGTACACAACTGAGTCTGAATCACAGGGTCACCATGGTCTTGCATGAGACTCAGATTACACTCTGCAAGGAAGAAGTTCCTGTAAACCAAGAAATCTTTTCAATTGTAACTTGACTAAAAACCTATGCCCTATCTGTTACTTATGGCAGCAGTTCATGGAGCTTGAAAATGTAATCAGTATGCCTGTTTGTCAGAGAAGCTCCCAACCCTGTAACCTGAGAGCCCTGGATGTAATTATTATATAACTTCACAGCCTTTGCTTTAAGGACAAATCAGAACAATATCACCATGCCACTATTACACAGATACCATAATATTCGTCTTATACTTTTGAGAGGATCTTTAAAACCTGATCACCAATTTATTCATGTTATTAATATTTAAATGCTTCACGCATACGCATAACTTGAACCCTTTATGATATAGTATGTATCACATGTTTAAATGTGACTATTTATATGAATGCTTAACCTCTAGAGTATTCCCCCCACAAAACTGAATTTTAAACAGTGTCCTTCTCGAATATTGCTTCTGATAATATTGTGAAGGTAGCTATGTATAGGAATATATAGGTTTACTATACTTAGCTCCTCAAATATGTACCTTAATGATATATGTCTTGAATGTACGCAGATGTAGATATTGTGATGCTGCCACACATTTTCCTTTTGCAAATAAAAACGCACTCAAGTAGAGAAGTACAAAAGTCTATGTCAAATAACACATAAAATGAGTAAATATTTGTAGTAGGTAATCATACTTAGACAATATACATAAGAAATATTAATGTGCTGATTTAAGTTAGTTTAACTGTTGATTTCATATTAACCACAAATAATACACTAGCATTGAAAGGCCTGTTTTCCACATTGAGCTGTTGTTTTGCACAAGATGTTTTTTTTCCTCTTTACTGCAGAATCTGTAACTTTCCAAAAGCCTTCTGTTGGTTAGTTACTAGATATTTCTTTTGTATTGGACAACTGATAGTGAGGTTCTCACTGGGAGAAGAGGAGGCAACAGGAAGGATGATTTATGGTAGAAACAGCCTGAACTGCAAAATGTGAACAAATTATCTTTTCAATGACTTGTGTCTGGAGCCCATTGTGAATATGTGAGAAATTGGGGAGTTTACCTATTCCCAAGGGTTTACTGAAGCCCTGTTTGTTGTTGTGAATAAAGAATGTAATACGTTTCCACTTTCAATATTGTGTGTGTTATATTAGTGTGTGTTCCTGTAGTAGAGGGGTGCCTCTGTCACTCATATTTTGTGGCGATCCATTTCTGGGTTTCTTGAGACCATATTACTCTTTGTGGGAGATTGCTTTTGAGCCGATTCCCTATTTTATGAGATGTCGGCTGATTTATAGCTGAAAATACTTTCCAGTTTAACCCTATCTTTTAATTGGATTATAAAGGCGTTGTGCTTATACATTTATTTTCTCAGCAGAACTCTTTATTGGGTTTCATAACAGACAGCTTATTCTATTGCATTCTAATTTAATTTAGATTAGGGAAATTCCTTTATGGAACACCTTTGCTGATTTAATACAATATTAACTGTTATACTTACAAATATTGTATTCTTTCTTATATTGAAATTGCGATTATTGGATTATATTCTTTTCTGATGCTTGAAAGACTAATGCTTATGGAATAAATAATGAAAACTTAAGAAATTGATAAATAAAACCCTTTGATTCACACAAATGATCTCATTGCAGTAATATTGATTGGTGCTATTAGAATCTTTTGCGCCAAGGGGAAGCTATATCAGTCAGAGCGATTTCTCCCTGGTCGAGATTTCATCTGTGTAAGCATGTGTGAGGAGGTCAAGTGGTGTTAGAGTGTTTTTTCAGATTTGGTACTTCTGTGAGTGAATTATCTTGAATTCTTTAGCAGTGCAGACAAAAGTTATTTGTTTATTGTGCTTGCTTAAAGTCATGGAATTTCATGTGCAGGAAAATTGTAAAGGAGGATGAACTGCTGCGAGGAGTGAGAATGACGTCAGAGTGTGCAGCTCTGGGAAAGGTCAAATTGTGTGAAGTGCCACGCTGGGATTTGTTGGCAAATCATCTAGTGTGATGCTGTCATAGGTTTATTGAAGAAGGATTGTGCGGAGATTGGAAGTGAATATTGATGCATAAGGACCTGAAAATTTAACAAAACAATGACTTTCATTAAATATTTTAAAGCTCTTTGAGATTTGATGAAAGAAGATGTGCGAGCCCCTGTTCGTTAAGGCAAAGAGGTTCCACCAGAAGGTACGCAAGGTCATTATATGGCGACAAATGTAATGCTTCATACATGTTTGTGGCTTCGTCAATGGCACAAGATCACCGAAAATGTAGGAACAGTCAAACTTTCACTATATTGTACTTTTAATTTAAAAATGATTGAACATTTAAAGGGAAAAGATATATGAAGTGAAACCACCTCCTAAACCCACAAATTAGGAAGCATTAAATGACTGGGAGTGAGCAACTGATGCCAAAGTGAAAGGAAGGTGTCAGAATAAATCAAAAAGAGCAGCATGAAATTACACAGATGCTCAATGGGATGAAAGACAACAACATTGTTGAGGGAGCTTTAATGTACCCAGCAATAAAGATAGAAAAGCTAAACGGAATCGGAAACAAGGACATGATGATTAGGATACAATACTAATAGCGATACGAGAATGACATTTTAGATGCTTTGTTGTCCTCGTGACCACCACCATATGTAGCTCCAACATCAGGTGAAGAAGGTGTTACAACCACTAGTGGCACATTGGCTACAGCTCCTGTTGACCCAAATATAATTCAGTTTAATTCCAGTACTTTCTATTGCATCTGCATCTGTCAAAATAACACCTATGGTAATTGCTGTCGGTGTTAATGCTCCTATTGTGACTGTTTGTGCCCCAGTCTGCAAACAATAATAGTCATGTAGGACTTATTTTGGTTAGGGTTCCTATCCCGAATGGTAAATGAGCCCAGCATTCGTATTCCATTATTTAATCAATCCAAAATTCAATTAGACATCAATTTCTGTATTTATATAATAATAGCACAATTCACAAAAAGAAGCTGGACATATATGATTTAATCAGAAATGAATATACATCAGATCCAATTGTTAGTCATATATCTCAAAATCAATATAAACAGTGTGTGAAGAAGTGAATCAATAGAGCAGACGACACAGTGCTCACATGAATATACAAAAACACATAAACAAAACATCACAATGGCACATAACACATATCCCAAAGGTATTACCAAAATTGTAGGACTGTTGGGTGGTCTGTATGTCAAAGACAAATAAAAAGAATTAAGAAGCGTTTCCCTAGAGCCAAAGCTGCAGTAAAAGAGCAGGGACAACACATTTAGAAGAAAACGGAGTAGAGCAAGGGATTCCTCACAAAGAATGCTGTATATAAGATGTATGAATTAATCACAAGTTACTCACCAAAAGTTTTGTTCGTTTTGCACAAGTAGAAATTTGAGCAGATTACTGAGTCTGCCTGCTGCTATATTCTACTAAGGGTTTGACTGTAGACTAACATGTATGTCCTTACCAAGTGTAGAATAGTTATGGCTGTTAGATTAATAGTTGTTATGCTAGTATTTATAATTATTTTAGTTGGAAGGGGTTTTAACCCAGAGACAGAAACATTTAGATCTAAACCTGCACCAATATCACCTGTGCACACAATAGAAGAGAAGAAACTAAAAGCTTCATTTATAGATATCCCAAAAGAAGATTTTATGACAAATATTTATTCTAGATTAGTTCAGGAATACACTCAAGCTTTAGACAGTAAAGTTGTCTGTGCATATTTACCTTCTTCAGCTGCAGAAGATGTGACATAACACCACATTCCACTATCACAGGTAGTTACATGTAGTATACTGATTAGCTTATTTTATAGACAGGAACGTTTTGAATATAATTTTTCTAACTATGGCAGGATTCTTTCTAAAGTTCCCCTTCAGAAACAATGAACTGTCATCCACAAGCTAAAGATGTGGAAATTGTGTGGTATTTGTTTAGGTTGCCTACAGTTATAGACACTGTTAAGTCATACGAATGGAATCTGACGTGTCTAATGCAACCATTAGAAAATAAATTCATTTTAGCATTAGAAGAAAGAAGAGCTCACATGTTTCACAAGGCAAACAAGGAAGAAGATGTTTTAAAGAATGTTGAGAAGAAGGAGGAAGATTAATACAAAAAGAAAATGGTCTCTCCTAAATTAAAATTAGGCAGATGACAAAAAAGGAAAGTATGTGTTTACAAATGAGAAATCAGTTTAGAAAGAGACACATTGGGATAAGTAGCTGTGAACACACATTTGAAATTCTTGGAGGGCCTGTTCAAATATTACAGTAGAGGAAGTTATTCCCTTAGTCCTGGAGTCTATTTTGTTTGAGGACAGAATGCATGTTTCCAGTTATCTGCTGATTGGGAGAGTGTTTGCTATTTAGCTCTGTTATTTCCTAAGATGTATCATGCAAATAGCATAGATGCTTTAACAATGATTCCATCTCACAGACACAGACGTATTACCGTTCGTGGAACACAATTGGTGGGAGATATTTTTGGAACCATCATTCCACCAGTGGGAGTAGTTTTAAATGACAAGAACATTCGACACTCTCTACTATGGTAGATAAACTGGCTACTAGTACATCTAGTGCTTTGTTAGAAGTTAATACAGAATTAGTACCTATTAGATCAATGGTTCGATTAGCTTTAGTTATATTATTGGCAGGAAAAGGTGGTGTCTGTAAAATATTAAGGGCACAACATTGCTGTTCATTCATACCTGGCGGGAGTAAAACGATAGAAGAATTTGCAAAGAAGATTTCTGACCCGAAACCTGATTTAGAAACTTTAGAGACAACAAGTGTGTGAGGAACTTTAGGCAAGGGAGCTCCTGCCATTAGAATTTGGTTTGCAACTGAAGGAGGACATTTTAAGGTTATATTGAAACCTATATTATTTGCTGGCATATGTTTAATATTCTTATATGCTATACATAAAGGATTTAGATGTCACCTAACAATGAAGAGAAACAAATAGAACAAGGCAGAGAGAGGAAATAGAAATTAAAGAAAGATGAATCAGGCGCACAAAAAGCTGAAAGAAGTTAAAACTCTAAAGAATAGAATTTGATGGAACAGCAATGAAGGAAGGTGCACTCTCCAGATTAATTCGTGGGAAATGTTGTTTGTTATTCTAACCATTGGGTGGGGGAGTTGGTGCTCCGAATTGTCCTGTTGCAAATAAAAACACACTTAAGTATAGAAGTGCCAAAGTCTATCTCAATTAACACATAAAAGGGGTAACAATTTGTAGAAGGTAAGCATACGTAGGCAATATAAACATACATAAGAAACAATATTGTGCTGGTTGAAGTTAGTTTAACTGTCAATGCCATAATAACTGTAAATAGTACAGTAGTATTGAAAGACCAGTTTTCCACACTGAGCTTTTGTTTTGCATGAGATGTATTTTTTCTTTTCAATGCACATGCTGTAACTTTCCAGAAGCCTTCTGGTAGTTATTCAATAGGCATTTGTTTTGTATTGTACTGAACTGACACCTTATTCTGTTTCCTTCTAATTTAATTTAGATTATGGATATTCCTTTATGGAACATACTTGCTGCATTATTGCAATATTAACTGTTATACTTACAAATATTGTTTTCTTTACTATATTGAAATATCGATTATTGGATTATATTAATTTCTGACCCTGATACTTAAAAGACTAATACTTATGGTGTAAATAATGAAAACTTAAGAAATTGATCAATCAAACCCTTTAATTCACACAAATTCTCTTTATCAACTGTACTAAAGTCTCAAATGATTTAATGTTTATATGGAATTGATGTAGATGATTGCTCATTTTCCTTTCTCCTTGTCAACGAGCAAAGGTCTACACGACCAATACCGGGAAATATTTAAATAATATTTAAATAATTGTACTTGTAGATTAAGATAAAGAAAACCCTGCTCTGTCAAGGACATATAACCACTGACCAATAGCCAGAGGTCTGGGTTTAACAATGAGGCACTGACAGAAGGAGAGGCAGGGAGATGTAAAATAGTCCTTCATGCAGTATTATGCTTTTACTCCACTGGAGGCAAAGGATACACCCAGTTAATGGCATTATATAAGAGAGAAATATTCCTCTGGGCTGAGCAAGATGTGACTAACAAAGTCTCAAACAAAGGCTGAAAGAAGCTGGTTTAAAAAAAAAGAAAGTTGTTGAAAGGAGGGAACCCAAAACCCACTGGGATTTGAAAACAATAGGTATGTTTAGAAAGCTGCACTGTCAACCCCAGGCCTTAAAAAGCTATATTACTCGATTATGAAAACATCCCATGCACACATCTGTATTCTTACCATGTCAGGCTGTAGAAAGCCAGGTTACATGCAGTACACACCTGTCCTCTTGTTTCCTCATGCAGACATAAGAGTCTGGCTGGTAGCTGTGCACTGACATTCTTGACTGCTGTAGGTTGAAGAACACTCCTACATTTCAACTGGAGCCAGAATGGAAACTTATTGTCCACACTGTGACCTCACAACGGCATACATACATTTTCATTGTGTATGGTTGTGATTTCACAGCATCACACAACTGCCATTGTATGTACTCCTGACCTATGAAATTGCACAATAAAGCTACCACCAACTTTGCCACTGGATTCAAGCAAGCCGGGCTGAAGACGGCTGTAATGGGGCTGGAGTGCCCCAGCACCGGTTTGAACTGGACTATGCATGGAGCGCCTAGTGTGCCCCAGGCAGTGTCTCATTCTATTCAGCCCTCCCTGTCCCAATACACAAAGTCCTGTCTGGGGTGGTGCTCGCACCTCTCCAGGCAGGAAACCTATTGTCCAAACCTCCGTGACTGGAAGGACTCCCAGCTGCAGGAGGTCAGACTTGTGTCTGTGGCAGCAGAGTCCATTTTGTGACGCTGGGGCTCTGGTTAACTTTAACCGGGATAGTCAGCAACAACATGTCTTCTCCCTCTAGAAGGGTGGAATGCTACCCCCGTCGCCTGAATTGGCGAGGGGGTAGTATTCCAAAGCGTATAACACCTTACACGACATGTTTAGATAAAGCCAAACCAAAATTAGCATACAACCGCGAGGATTATAATGCACTTAAGAGTATATGGTATGGCGTTATCATAGAACAGCTATAAGGACATGGTTCCGAAAGCTGCAGACAGGCTCAGCTCATGCTAGAGCACCATCTCACACATAACCAAGCACTCTGCCACCAGGATTGTTAAGGCCTGCCATAGGAGTGACTTATTGGTTACTGTGTGTCTATATTTAAGGGTAGATATAGGAATACTATACTTAAGCAAGGGGTGATTACACGACCTTGCCCCAGCTGAGTGATCAGCCAGTGGTGTGAGTTTGAGTGGCCAGCCAGGGGTGGCATAATACATGCTGCAGCCCCTGGTAGGCCTTGGTTACACCTATGCCCTGAGTACCTAGGTTACACTTCTACAGGGGCTGATAATGTGAACCAATTCCCAATTGTGGATGTACCTAGAGTACATGGTGTGAATTTAGAGAGAGTGCATCTGGGCTGTGGGTCTGATTAGCAGGCCCACTGCCACATCTAAGCTGAAAACCAGTAAAGCAAAAGCAAAAAGTGGGGGTGACCATAGGAAGCAGACCCTACTCTCCTACAGCACTGCTTATCATTCCTAGGCAAAAGCTGTGATAAAGAATAGCTAAAATGTTTTTTTACAGAGAGAAGGTATGCAGTGTGATCCATCTTAAGAAACTCAATTTATAGGCATGCTATTTTAAGCTTCTGTTAAAATTTAGCATATCACTTCGAAGTAGCAATATGGTGGTAATGTGCTATGAGCTAGGTAACAATGTTAAGAATTTTCATGTTGTCTTCGCTGGTCATGTCATGCATTACTGTATTTATTTTTTAATCGGTGTGGTTACCATTCAATATTTATGCATGTCCTAATTTACTCATTCTTTAACGTATTCGTGCACTCACTCCTTGATGCATCCATGTCCTCAGTCATTCACCCATTCATCTATTAATGCAGTCACTCATCGATTCATTTATTTATTTATTTATTTATTTTTAACGTCCCTTCCCTTAGTCACTCCTTCATTCATCTGCTCATGCACAGCCTCAGTGATTCTGCCATGGTCTCATTCTCACATTTGCTCACCCCTCCACACAATAACAAAAAGAAACTGACCAGTCAATGGAGAAGCAGTTTGACTTTTTTTAAAAACAGGCGGCCTATTTTTTAATCAGTGCCTGTTCCTGGGAGTTTTCTTGTCCTTATGGCTTCCTGTCAAGTCCTTTTGGAATCCGATTTGTTAGGTCTCGCCTGAGCCAATGTGCTTGTGCATTGCTCCGGCGAGATTATAGTAAGGGGAAAAGAACAGTCTACCAAAACGGCGGATTAGACACAGTTCGTGTGATCCATGCACAACGCAAGCCACGTCACACACCATTTGTCTGTGCTTCGCACCAGACTTCAAAGGCTGCCGCTCGCCACATCAGACTTCAAGGGAATGCGCTCCCGCCCCCATGCCACAGCAATGCCGAGAGCTTGTTTTGCTTGCTACTCCTTGCCCTCTGGTCTCCGCCTGCTCTGCCGTGTGCTTGCATCTTCCTTCCTTGGCCCTGGGTGTTTTCCTTGTTCTCCCATTCAGTGCCTTCTCGACCCCATACTTGATTGCTGTCCAAGCCCCAGCCCTCGCTGCCTCTATCATTATACACTCTCCCTGTGTTTTCATGTTTCCCCTTGCTTTTTCCCGGCTCCATCATTCTGTGCTTTGATAAACTGAACGCGCTTTGTAGCACTCAACCCTGCGTGTTCTTAGCTTCAGTCTCTGTACTGCTGCACCACATCACTCAGGGACACCACCACATCACTCAGGGACACCACCACATCACTCAGGGGCACTACCACATGACTCAGGGGCACCACCACATGACTCAGGGACACCACCACATCACTCAGGGACACCACCACTTCACTCAGGGACACCACCACTTCACTCAGGAACACCACCACATCACTCAGGGGCACCACCACATCACTCAGGGACACCACCACTTCACTTAGGGACACCACCACATCACTCAGGGACACCATCACATCACTCAGGGACACCGCCACATCACTCAGGGGCACCACCACATCACTCAGGGGCACCACCACATCACTCAGGGACACCACCACATCACTCAGGAACACCACCACATCACTAAGGGACACCACCACATGACTCGGAGACACCACCACATCACTCACACCACCATATCACTCAGGAACACCACCATGTCACTCAGGGACACCACCACATCACTCAGGAACACCACCACATCACTCAGGGACACCACCACATCACTCAGGTACACCACCACATCACTCGGGGACACCACCACATCACTCTGGGACACCACCACATCACTCGGGGACGCCACCACATCACTCGGGGGCACCACCACATCACTCTGGGACACCACCACACCCCCACATCATTCGGGGACACCACCACATCACTCGGGGACGCCACCACATCACTCGGGGGCACCACCACATCACTCTGGGACACCACCACATCACTCAGGAACACCACCACATCACTCAGGGGTACCACCACATCACTCAGGGGCACCACCACATCACTCAGGGACACTACCGCATCACTCAGGAACACCACCACATCACTCAGGGGCACCACCACATCACTCAGGACACCACCACATCACTCAGGAACACCACCACATCCCTCAGGGGTACCACCACTTCACTCAGGGGCACCACCACATCACTCAGGGACACCACCGCATCACTCAGGAACACCACCACATCACTCAGGGGCACCACCACATCACTCAGGACACCACCACATCACTCGGGGACACCACCACATCACTCGGGGACACCACCACATCACTCTGGGACACCACCACATCACTCTGGGACACCACCACATCACTCTGGGACACCACCACATTACTCTAATACACCACCATATCACTCTAATACACCACCACATCACTCAGCCCAACCACATCATCACTCAGTACCACAACAGCACTGTCCTTGCTTGCTACCAATAAGCATTGCCATAGCCAATAGGACTCGCATTAGGAAAGTGTAAGCTATTGGCTCGGTGAATAACAATGCTATTAATTTATAAATTTTCAAAGCCAACACATATTAAAAAAAATGTCATTTACAATTCCAATAGCTCACACTTGCCTAATGCGAGATCTATTGCATTGCAAATGCTTGTTTTTCCAAATGATATCGCCTCGTAATTTGTGCAATGAGGCGAAGCCAAAGCCCCTTACTCCACGTATTTACCCCGGAAGTGCTCTGTGTAGAATTTGCCAACTCTCCAGGAATAGATTCTTGAAAAGTATTTAAATACAGGTTTAATTATTGTTAAGTTTGTATAAAAGCATTTGAAGTGCTTTGTTTTGACTCGAAATTCCTGTGTTCACAAAAAGCCGAATAAGTTGTGTTTTACAAGAGAAATGGACTAAGAACATTTTTCTTTCCATTTCACCATTTAAACCCTTTCTAAGGCCTGCATGCGTGTGGGCCCATGAGAACCAAAACAGTGCCTTCTGCCTGGCTCTGATTCAGGTACACAGTGGCTGAACCAAGGAGCTTGTCAGTGCAAACCCACCATGGTTTATGCTCAGGCAGACAAATCTTTGCATCGAGTGTTCTTTTCATTTCGGGGCTGGGTAGCTGTTGCAGACATCCAGACAGGGCCGGACTGGGAACCAAAACCGGCCCTGGCAATGTGCTTGGCCGGCCCCCCCCCCGCCCCCCGGGCGGGAGGGGGGCGAGCGCTTTGCCAGGGCCGCTTTTCAGCCGATTTTGTTACAGGGCCGATTTTGCAGCTATGCTGCAAAACCGGCTCTGCAACAAAAACGGCCCCCAGGGCCCAAAACCGGCTCCCACCCTTGCGGCCGACCGGGGGATTGCCCGGTGCCCACAACGGCCAGTCCGGGCCTGCATCCAGACATAAACACTTGATCACTGCCAGATGCGCTCTTAAATGTATGAGGACAACACCCAGATTCTCATACCACACAAGGGCCACTCAAGGCAAAGTACAATAGTTTATTTAAATCAACTGGGATGAGGGCAGCAGGACACCTTATAACAGAGGGAGAGGAGGGCACAAAAAATGAGGGAGCAGCATACATATATTGTGCCCTGGAAGCAGGTATGGTGGACGGATACTGTATAGCTAATAACTGGATCCGAATACTGTGAGGCGCTTTCAGCCAAGACTGTCTTTTTGGCCTACAGCACTCTGCATACTGAGGGGCAGATTTAAAAGGAACTGACACATCTGTACAAATGTGTCAGTTTCCTTACATCAGCGCCAAATGTGCCTGCGCCACTATGGATGCGCTGTAATTACAATACAGTGCTCCATGGTGCAAGGATTAACAGATGCGTCAGAAATTCTGACGCATCTGTTGGCACAAAAGTGATGCATTGCTGGGGTAGCTCATGCAATGCGCCACAACAGATGGGTGAGTCCCATTCAAAAAGTCCTGCATCGTTCCTTATGCCTGGTCTGAGCAGGCGTAGGGATTTTGACGCAGTGAAGGCGTAGAGTGATGCAGTGAAACCTTGGAGATTTCACTGCTTCAGTTCTACATGGCTTTTGACACAGGTATAATGTGACACAGGACTTTACAACGTGAAGCATCTCCCTACATGAGTAAATTGGCCGCATTTTGTACACCGCCGCTGCGTCACAAAAGTGACGCAAAGCAGAGCAAAAGTGTCTCAAGGAACTTGTAAATCTGCCCCTACGATTTTATCAAAATATTATTTATTAATTCTAGCATCTTAAACAATACAGAAAAAATGCTTATACTAGGGTATTTAAATACGAGTTGTAGCACTAAAAGCGAAATTACGTTTTCCAGAATGCAGTGTTGTTGGCTAAAAAGCCTGTGATGGCATGATGTGTCACTTGGGATATTCCTACCTGCGGTGGCTGTGACGTGAATTTGTAAATCCAACTGCTTTCCCAACACATGGGAAGGTAAGGGGAGCAATATGGGCCTCATTTATGAAAAGTGACGCATCGCTGCGTGAAAACAGCGATGCTCCCCTTTTCATTGCGCCCTCCTTGCGACATGCTGGATTCGTCATATTTACAGTATGACGCATCATGTCTACACTGTGCTTAAAGCAGAAAGACAACAGTTCAATCAAATCAATATATTGTTTTTAAAACAAATGTTACTAAAAATACAAAGCTAAATAACCCAAAAAGATGCAAGAGAAGCCTAACGACTGGGAGGCGCTCCACTCTCTCCCTTCTGTACAGTCTGTGAAGGAGCCAGTCTGAGAATGGGAAAGGAAAGAGACAAGATGGGAATCATCACTCGAAGCAGATAGGTTAACAGCAGCCAGCCACCAACTCACACAGGTCAACATTAATACAGACGCACATGAACACACAGTTATAAAGATCTCCAAGCATACACCAAATAAATACCTTCAATCACGCACAACACACATACATTCCATTGTGCATGGTTACACTCAGCATATATCTATTTTCACATGCAGATCAAAACACACACAGGCATAAACACATGCGCAGGCCAACAGGTATAAAGAAGACACAGATGCACACTGACATACTGGCAAATATGCAGACTCAGACACCCTTGAACACACACACACACAGCTACATGCACGGTACACACGTGGATTCCCATGTAGATGCAAGTAGCAGGCACAGACGGACAGATACACACACCAATAATACACCGGCAGGCACGCATACAATCCCAGACTATTTACAAATACAGGTACGCAAGCACCCCTGCATGACTAGCTAATGTCTGTCTGCACGTGGATGATGAACGCATGAACGCATGTCAAACTCAACGGTAACAAAACGGAGCTCATGCTCCTGGGCCCGGCTGATCCAACCTTCTTCAATTCATTATGGCCCACCTGTCTAGGCCCCCCCCCGGCCCCGAAAGAAAACATCAAAAGCCTAGGTGTATGGCTGGACAGGAATCTTTCTCTTAATACTCAGGCCACAAAGCTTTCCGCCACCTGCTTTGGACTACTCAGGACATTGAAGAAAGTTCTTCCTCTGCTCCCAATGGAGGCAAAGAAAACAGTCATACAGGGCATAATTCAGTCACGTCTGGACTCGAACAACGCCCTTTATCTGGGAGCCCCAGAGTACACCTTGAATAGACTACAGTTGGTACAAAACTGTGCTGCCCGTACCTTACTACAAATCCCCCGCAGAACCCCAGTCAGGGAGGCACTGACTAGCCTTCACTGGCTCCCTGTACGCAAGAGAGTCTCTTTCAAAGCAATGTGTATTGCCCACCAGGCCTTCTGGGACTTGGGGCCCCAAATCACGCATAGCCTAGTTAGCCAATATCATCCAGGCAGAGACCTGCGCTCTAGCCAGGCTTTTATGGCAACAGTCCCCAGAATTAAAAGGACTAGATCAGGCGGAAGAATGTTCACCTTCAACGCCTCAAAGATCTGGAACTCCCTTCCTTTTCATTTGAGATCGAATCCTGACCTTGCCTCTTTCCGCAAACAATTAAAAACACATCTGTTTAAATCCCCTTAAATAATTTAGCCCCACCCCCCTCCTCCCAGCCTGCTATCCTCATTACTCCTCCATCTGGTTCCTCTAGCGCTTGGACGCCCCAGGGCAGCAATTCGCGCTATAAAAATCCATTTTCATTCATTCATTCATGCGTGGTCACGACTTAATAAGTTGATGCTTGGATGGATTGTGCGGGGATGTAGGTGCATGCAAAGATGGATGGTGAAGAGTGTGGGTTGATGGGATGCGTCGGTGGATAAACAGACTGGGAGATGAATGTATTGGTATTAGTGGTTGGATACCCTATTTATCATCCATTCATTCAGCTTCCACCATTTGCTGCCTTGCCTACTCATTCATCCATCTATCCATGTGCTCACTTACTCATCCATTTATCCAGTCAAGACATATTAGATTCCACAAGCTATGACTCTAGTGCAGTGATTCATTTTCCTAAATCTCTCACTTTTCTGGGTTGTGTAAATGAAGGCGGAACCACAAGCATTATTCCATGTTGGATATATATTTACCCAAGCATGGCTCTGTGCAGAATCTGCCCATTCGCCCAGAATAGACTCTGAAGCAGTAATCGAAATACATATTTAATTATTGCTAATTAAGTTGCCAGCTACGCATTTGAAGTGCTTTGGTTTGACTTGCAAATGCTTGGTACTTGTGTTTTATAAGGAAATTAGCCTGTTAAGAGAATGTTATAATTTTATATTTAACCCCTTCGATGCTTGTGACGGAACGGTTCCGTCAAGAGCACTGGTTGGGCTGTGCTTATGACGGAACCGTTCCGTCACGGCCACGCCCGTTTTTTAGAACCTTTAGCACAGCGCGAAAATTCGCGCCGCGCTGAAGGTGTTAAAGCAAAAGCTTTGGCTAAAATCTGTTGCTAGGCCTACCTGCACGAAAGCAGTGCATTTTGACTGGCCCTCTTTAACATACAGTAACTGATGTAAGGTGCTTGGCTGTGCAAACACACCTTTATTATTATTATTTTTTTTATGTATGTAAAGCCGGACACAGCTTTGCATCAAGTATTCGCTTGAGCAAGAGGATGGCTTATGGAAGCAGACATCTACATGTTCCCCTGCTGCAAGTACTTGGTCAGTACCAGGGAGTACCTGATGTAGAACTCCTGAGTTAGTATTTTACATCATTTTCCACACCTTTGTGAATTGGCCCCAAACCATCTAAATTGGGAATAAAATACGAATATTCTGGAACTACACATATATAGTAAGGTCACATAGAGCGCACTGTGCTGTCTGTGTACTTTTAATAATGAGTTAGATGTTTTGGGATATTCACAAAGGTATGTAAGAGTACATAAAAGAGTATTCCTGTAGTACTACGTCTCATACTCATAATGCTTTTGCAAATAAGCCCATTAACCTCCAGATTTCTATGTTTACCAAACCAGCTGTCCAGATCGAGCTGCGGCTACAGAGGAGATCACATCAAGCCAGCTTTGAAAGTATTGGATTGGCTTCCTGGGATCTACAGAATCAAGTTTAACATCTTATGCATTATGCTCAAAGCTTCTGGGGCAGAAGCCCAGATTATCTTCAGTCTGGCTCCGCATTACATCACAACCAGGGTCTTAAAATCAGCATCCACCAGTCTAATCCAACACGGATCCTTCAAAAGATTCAAACATGGAAACAGGTCTTGGGCAGGTTTGGTACTCTAACCTGGGCTTCTATTGGAATTCTATAACGCATATTAGCAAGGCCATTATCGCTGTTTTAGAGGCAGTTTCCTGCCGCTAAAACGGCAAAAATTTTAACAAGGTTCTTGCTAATGTGCCCCAAAATGCCCGTTCGAAGATCATTTCCAGTGAACTGGATGCGAAGCCCCCCTTTCCTTGCTGCTTCTTTATTTTGTCTGCCTTTTTCTTGAGCGCTCTGAAGTGACAAAGGTGACTTGTGGCACCATAGAAAGGTTCAGGACTGTCACAGTGTGACCACTTATTGACCCACATATTGATCTGCAGATGTAACGTAACGAGGAAGATTTGATGTGACATGGCCGAGCCATACAGCATGCTTAGTTACTGTCTGGCAGGGCTGGCTTTAGCTCTGGTGGCGCCCGGTGCTACAATCTTTTTTGGTGCCCCCATATTACTTTCTCCTCGGATTCCCTCACTACCACCTGGGCAAAAGTGCCTCTCATCTCTCCATAGCCCCTCTCTCAAATACATTTCCTTTGTTTTAAAGCGCTGGTAAAGGCTGGCTTTACTGTTCTTCTCAGCTATCCACATAAAATACAGATCTGTTCTTTGTAGCAGGCACATTAACCGTCTGCACTACTTAATGGCAGCCAAAACTGCCACTAGAGAAAACTCTGAACTCTCTCTCTCTCTAGCAGTGACATTAATCACAAGAGTTATCATGACATTTTAATTGCTGCCTGATAGCTGGACACAAGGGGAACTCTGCAGCAGGTCCTTTTAAATCCTATGTCAATGCTAAACACAGCGCCCCTCTCTCCCTCAGGTCAGTACCGCCCTCCAGGTCAGCGGCCAGTGCGGCCGCTCCGGCCGCATCGCCCTTAAGCCAGCCCTGCTGTCTGGTCTGAGTTGGTGGTACAAAAGGGGGTGGTGATGGATGGAGCATCTGAACAAATCAAACACTCACACCCAGTCAAAAGATCTGGGTTTGATCCATCACCGTTCTTTAGCCCACTCTGCCACCCCAGCTCAGACATGGCCATATGCAAATCAGTCTGACCCTGTGCCTCATGGGAACAGTCCAGCCCGAACTGCCAAGCCATGCCTTCCCTGGACCGGAAACAAGCTTCCGAGGACAGGTTTCTGGCATTACAGCCGTCTTCAGCCCGGCTTGCTTGAATCCAGTGGCAAAGTGAGCAAGGGACTCACGTCTGAGCATACCCTGCCACACTTATGGCGGCCAAAGCAGTACAAAAGGGGGTGGTGATGGACAGAGCATCTGAACCAATCAAACACTCACACTCAGTCAAAAGAACTGGGTTTGATCCATCACCGTTCTTTAGCCCACTCTGCCACCCCAGTTCAGACATGGCCATATGCAAATCCGTCTGACCCTGTGCCTCATGGGAACAGTCCAGCCCGAACTGCCAAGCCATGCCTTCCCTGGACCGGAAACAAGCTTCCGAGGACCGGTTTCTGGCATTACAGCCGTCTTCAGTCCGGCTTGCTTGAATCCAGTGGCAAAGTGAGCAAGGAACTCACGTCTGAGCATACCCTGCCACACTTATGGCGGCCAAAGCGGTACAAAAGGGGGTGGTGATGGACGGAGCATCTGAACCAATCAAACACTCACACCCAGTCAAAAGATCTGGGTTTGATCCATCACCGTTCTTTAGCCCACTCTGCCACCCCAGTTCAGACATAGCCATATGCAAATCAGTCTGACCATGTGCCTCAAGGGAACAGTCCAGCCCGAACTGCCAAGCCATGCCTTCCCTGGACCGGAAACAAGCTTCCGAGGACCGGTTTCTGGCATTACAGCCATCTTCAGCCCGGCTTGCTTGAATCCAGTGGCAAAGTGAGCAAGGGACTCACGTCTGAGCATACCCTGCCACACTTATGGCGGCCAAAGCGGTACAAAAGGGGGTGGTGATGGACGGAGCATCTGAACCAATCAAACACTCACACCCAGTCAAAAGATCTGGGTTTGATCCATCACCGTTCTTTAGCCCACTCTGCCACCCCAGTTCAGACATGGCCATATGCAAATCAGTCTGACCCTGTGCCTCATGGGAACAGTCCAGCCCGAACTGCCAAGCCATGCCTTCCCTGGACCGGAAACAAGCTTCCGAGGACCGGTTTCTGGCATTACAGCCGTCTTCAGTCCGGCTTGCTTGAATCCAGTGGCAAAGTGAGCAAGGGACTCACGTCTGAGCATACCCTGCCACACTTATGGCGGCCAAAGCGGTACAAAAGGGGGTGGTGATGGACGGAGCATCTGAACCAATCAAACACTCCCACCCAGTCAAAAGATCTGGGTTATGCAGTCTGGTTTCAGGCCCAACCACACAACAGAAACAGCACTCATTGCCAACACAGACGACTTCCACATGATCCTTGACATAGGAGAAACGGCATCCCACATTTTTTTGGACCTCTCTGCAGCATTTGACACAGTCTCACACCCCATCCTCATCAGGCACCTGCATGAGATTGGCATCCAAAGACGAGCTCAGCACTGGATCCGCTCTTCTTATTTTTCTTAGTTTGAGTTTATTGAGAAACAGTAAACAGCATTTAGTAATGGCATGAGCAATAAGAACAGAATTCAACAAAAGAATGAAAGACATGATATGTATCATAAAATATACCATAGAACGGAGCACCTGAACCAATCAAACACTCACACCCAGTCAAAAGATCTGGGTTTGATCCATCACCGTTCTTTAGCCCACTCTGCCACCCCAGTTCAGACATGGCCATATGCAAATCAGTCTGACCCTGTGCCTCATGGGAACAGTCCAGCCCGAACTGCCAAGCCATGCCTTCCCTGGACCGGAAACAAGCTTCCGAGGACCGGTTTCTGGCATTACAGCCGTCTTCAGCCCGGCTTGCTTGAATCCAGTGGCAAAGTGAGCAAGGGACTCAAGTTTGAGCATACCCTGCCACACTTATGGCGGCCAAAGCGGTACAAAAGGGGGTGGTGATGGACGGAGCATATGAACCAATCAAACACTCACACCCAGTCAAAAGATCTGGGTTTGATCCATCACCGTTCTTTAGCCCACTCTGCCACGCCAGTTCAGACATGGCCATATGCAAATCAGTCTGACCCTGTGCCTCATGGGAACAGTCCAGCCCGAACTGCCAAGCCATGCCTTCCCTGGACCAGAAATAAGCTTCCGAGGACCGGTTTCTGGCATTACAGCCGTCTTCAGTCCGGCTTGCTTGAATCCTGTGGCAAAGTGAGCAAGGGACTCACGTCTGAGCATACCCTGCCACACTTATGGCGGCCAAAGCGGTACAAAAGGGGGTGGTGATGGACGGAGCATCTGAACCAATCAAACACTCACACCCAGTCAAAAGATCTGGGTTATGCTGTCTGGTTTCAGGCCCACCCACACGACAGAAACAGCACTCATTGCCAACACAGACGACTTCCACATGATCCTTGACATAGGAGAATTGGCATCCCACATTTTTTTGGACCTCTCTGCAGCATTTGACACAGTCTCACACCCCATCCTCATCAGGCACCTGCATGAGATTGGCATCCAAAGACGAGCTCAGCACTGGATCCGCTCTTCTTATTTTTCTTAGTTTGAGTTTATTGAGAAACAGTAAACAGCATTTAGTAATGGCATGAGCAATAAGAACAGAATTCAACAAAAGAATGAAAGACATGATATGTATCATAAAATATACCATAGAACGGAGCACCTGAACCAATCAAACACTCACACCCAGTCAAAAGATCTGGGTTTGATCCATCACCATTCTTTAGCCCACTCTGCCACCCCAGTTCAGACATGGCCATATGCAAATCAGTCTGACCCTGTGCCTCATGGGAACAGTCCAGCCCGAACTGCCAAGCCATGCCTTCCCTGGACCGGAAACAAGCTTCCGAGGACCGGTTTCTGGCATTACAGCCGTCTTCAGCCCGGCTTGCTTGAATCCAGTGGCAAAGTGAGCAAGGGACTCAAGTTTGAGCATACCCTGCCACACTTATGGCGGCCAAAGCGGTACAAAAGGGGGTGGTGATGGACGGAGCATATGAACCACTCAAACACTCACACCCAGTCAAAAGATCTGGGTTTGATCCATCACCGTTCTTTAGCCCACTCTGCCACGCCAGTTCAGACATGGCCATATGCAAATCAGTCTGACCCTGTGCCTCATGGGAACAGTCCAGCCCGAACTGCCAAGCCATGCCTTCCCTGGACCAGAAATAAGCTTCCGAGGACCGGTTTCTGGCATTACAGCCGTCTTCAGTCCGGCTTGCTTGAATCCTGTGGCAAAGTGAGCAAGGGACTCACGTCTGAGCATACCCTGCCACACTTATGGCGGCCAAAGCGGTACAAAAGGGGGTGGTGATGGACGGAGCATCTGAACCAATCAAACACTCACACCCAGTCAAAAGATCTGGGTTATGCTGTCTGGTTTCAGGCCCACCCACACGACAGAAACAGCACTCATTGCCAACACAGACGACTTCCACATGATCCTTGACATAGGAGAATTGGCATCCCACATTTTTTTGGACCTCTCTGCAGCATTTGACACAGTCTCACACCCCATCCTCATCAGGCACCTGCATGAGATTGGCATCCAAAGACGAGCTCAGCACTGGATCCGCTCTTCTTATTTTTCTTAGTTTGAGTTTATTGAGAAACAGTAAACAGCATTTAGTAATGGCATGAGCAATAAGAACAGAATTCAACAAAAGAATGAAAGACATGATATGTATCATAAAATATACCATAGAACTACTGAAAAGATATAGAGAGAAGTAAATATACATCTTATGCTGTAAAGAACCATTGAAATGCATAAAATCCATTAAGGGGGTGAGGTAAAGGGAATGGATGGGAACATGTCATCTGAGTAATAATGATTAAAAAATAACAATAGAACCTGTAGACATATTATGTATATAGAAGAATCTTGGGATAAACCTACAACCAGACCAAGGAAGGCTCTGAGTCTCTCTGTCTTTATTTTTATTTATTTATTTAGTTATAAAGTTTTGTGTAGCGCGAACATTACCCTAGTGGGTATCAGAGCGCTTTATAGGAAGGGAGGGTAGAGTAAAATTGAATAGCTTACAAGTTCACATTTATAATGAAGTAAAGTGACATGAGAATACACATATTACTACATGTGTTATAAGAGGTAGTCAGCGAAGAAAAGGTCTGGCATCATAACAAGAGACACTGGTATGGTTACAATCGAAATGATAGCTTATGGTAAAAATGTATTCATCAGAAAAGATTTTTCTTCTTTTTTGAAGGAAGCTGTTGATGCCATTAGGCGAACATCAGGTGGTAGAGAGTTCCATATCTTAGGAGCAGCACCCGAGAAAGCTCTGTATCCTGTTTTCTTTTTATGGAAACGTTGTGGTTTCAGTAGCAGGGTGTTCGCGCTTTGTGATGGTCTGCCACCACCGGATCTTTCAATTTTTTTTTAGCCAAATATCTGGGGGTGTGAAAGGTAGGGCTTCATGCATGTGCTTGTTTCTTTTTGTTCTGGAGACAAGTCTGGCAGCCGCATTAAGGGAGGCCCTTAGAGGGGCCAATTTGTGTCTAGGTAGAGCGCATAGTACCGTAGTCCAGTTTGGGCAACACAAGAGCTTGAACCGCATGCTTGAAGTCCTCCTGAGGGAGGTAAGGTTTATGTTTCTGTAGAATGCTCATCTGATAATTCGCTCCCTTGGTGACTGTGCTGAAATTATCCTGCATATTCAAATGTTTATCTAATGTATTTCCCAAGGATCTAGCAGAATCAATGATGTGAGGAGAACAGTTTAGTGCTATAAGATGTTTCATCCAGAGATCGATTTTCGGAATATTGTTCAGAGGTGAGATGAGTGGGAATTCCCTTTTGGCGGCGTTGTGTTTGAGGTGATTGTCGGTGAGCCAGAGATGCGTGTTTTGTAGAATAGAGTTGAGGGATATGATGTCATCAGGGAGGAGATTTTCATATATAATTGTGTGTCATCTGCATACATGTGATAATGAATGTTGGCAAATTTTAAGGAGTCTGCTAGCGGTTCCATTAATAAATTGAAGAGAAATAGGTGAGAGGGCAGATCCCTGTGAAACACCCAGAGTGACCGCTGAATGCTTAGAAAGGGATTTGTTCATTTTGACTCTTTGCGATCTGTTGTGGAGGAATTAAGTAAATCATTGCAATACTACCCCAGATAAACCCATTCTTCATTTAAGTAGGGTCAATAGACTATTATGTTTAACAATGTCAAAGGCAGAAGATATGTAAAGTAGTATTAGCAGGCCTGATTCGTTTAGATCCAGCATTTTTAATATGCCATCCACCACGTGTGTGAGTCCTGATTCAGTGCTGTGGCCATGCCAGAAGCCTGATTGTTGTTGGTCAAGGAGTTGGAAGTTGTCTATGTGGTTACAAAGTTGGAGCTGGACACATTTTTCCAGTAGTTTCACCAAGGTGGGGATGTTTGAGATAGGTCGTAGTTGTTCAGATCTGAGCAGTCTACGTTAGGTTTTTGTAAGTGGAGATTACCTGTCCTGCTTTTAGACAGTCAGGGATGGTGCCTTGATGTAACGAGGCATTTACAATCTTAGACCATAAGGGGAGAATGATGGCTTTGATCTCTTTGAAGATAGTCGGAGGTAGCGGGTCAATGAAGTGATTAGATGGGTATAATGATGATAGGGTGTTGTAGATTTCATTATCATTGATTGATGTGAAAGTGTGCCAGGTGGCATTATTTTTTAGTGCGTCCCTGGATGGATCAATCCATTCACCAAGTTGGGGGTGGTGTGGAAAGATGACTGAGGCCACCGGGAGTAGTTCCTTTGCTGCTTTATTTCCTTCTCTATATTTGTTGTTTTAGCCAGGAAGAAGGAGGCCAACTCTTCGCAGTTTGGGAGAGTTATGGCTTCATTGTCATTCAAGTTTGATACATTGCATAATTGTTGCTTGATGATTTAGTTTCTAATCCTTCTATTTTAAGTGTTCCTAGATGATCTTAAGCATTTTAGGAGCTCCAAGGAGGGGGAGACCTTCAAGCTCTTTCAGCTGATCTGAGATTGCACCTTTCAGTGTTCAAGTTATCATTGAACTAGGGTTTGGAGACTTTAGTTGATAAATTCTTTTGTTGAAGGGGGGAACGAATCAAGGACTTCCAATATGGAGGTATTGTAGAATTCTTGAAATTCTTTGGGAAAGGCACCTGAAGGATAGCCAAGATCTTTTCTGATTGGGGCTGTATAAAGCCCTTCACTACAAAATATCCCAGATACTTCAGATGTTTAGCTGCTAGATTGCTTTTTGTGGGGGTTACCTTCAGTCCTAAAGACCCCAATGCTTGTAGGATGTTCTGTTGATGTCTTAGTAGGGCTTCTCAAGTGGCGCTATATATGATTATATCATATGTATAAGCAGATGCGTAAGAACTATGGGGTTTTAAAACTGTGTTCATCATTTTCTGAAATGTGGCTGGGGCCCTGTGTAACCCAAAGGGTAAAACAGTGAACTGGTATAACCCTCTTAGGGTGGAAAAGGCTGTTTTTTTCTTTATCATTCGGGTTAAGAGGGACCTGCCACTGCCCTTTACACAGGTCCAGTGTGTGCTAATGTATTGAGCTTCTCCTAGTCTCTCGGTCATCTCATCGATACGAGGTAGGGGGTGGATATTGAACTTGGAGATCTTGTTTACGTCTCGGTAGTCACTGTAAAACCGGATGAAGACATCTAGATTTGGGACTAAGACAATGGGTGAGATCCATTCACTCACAAAGGGTTCTATAACTCCCATTTTCATTCTGTACCTCCTCCTCGATAGCATGCCTACGAGCTTCAGGGAGTCTATAAGGTTTAAGACATACTATTTTATCAGGTTCTGTGATTATCAAGTGATGAATTATATGGGTTTTCCAGGGGACGGTGGAGAACACCCCTTGGTAAGACCTCAATCATTCCTTCAATTCCTGTTTTGGTTTCACCTCAAGTTCTGAATCAATACACTGTAGGTCTGGTACTTTCTGCTCCATATTAATTCTGAAAAGGACTGGGAGGGGGGTCTTCCCATTTTTTCAGCAGGTTTACATGATATATTTCTGACTCATTTTTCTTGTCTGACCCACACTCTATAAGTTACCAGGGTTACCTGTTCTAATACTGTAAATGGTCCCTGCCATTGACACAACATTTTGTATTTGGAAGAAGGTAACATTAAGAGCACCAAATCCCCAACCACAAACACTTGAAGTGTTGTATTTTTATCATATTGTATCTTCTGCATTTGTTGGGCTTGTTCTAGGTTCATTCTCATATTCTCACGTATCTGGCTTAGGTGGGTCTTTAGACCAGTGACATATTCCAAAAGTTGTTTGGAATTGTCTTTTTCCTGTTCCCAAACTTCCCGGACCATGTCTAACTGGGTGCAAGGTTTTCAGCCAAACAACAGCTCATGGTGAAAAACTTGTGCTGCTCTGATCCTTGCATCTTAGAGCAAATAGGGCCAATGGCAGCATCTGTTCCTATATCCTAACTTCCAGGTCTAAAAGTTCCTTTAACGTGCTTTTTAGGGTAGCACTTTATTGTTCTACTAAGCCATCCATCTGTGGATGAAGGCAGCATTCGGATCTGTTTAATGCCCAACTGGTCACATACCTGTTTTATGTGTTTGGTAGTAAAAGGGGTTCCCTGGTCTGTAAATATCCCTTTGGGAAACCCCCCAGGAGAAGAGCTCTATCATGGCTTTGGCGATCTGAGTAGTATTAGGCTGGCGGAGAGAGGCTGCCTCGGGATATGGGGTAGTGTAGCCCACTATCACTAGAATGTAGTGGCACCCACTGCGGGAAGTAATTAAGGGCCCAATTATATCCATCCCTGTTTGTGAAAAGGGTTAATTAATCACGGGTAGTGGAAAAAAGGGTCTCTCATAGGCTGATAGCGGCTGTGTTTCTGACAGACCGGACATTCCCAACAATACCTCTTGACCTGATTATAAATCCCCAGCCAATTAAATCTTTCAAGTATTGCCTTCTCTGTTTTCCCAGGACCAAAATGAGCCCCTAAATAAATGTCTGTGGGCCAAAAACAGGACCCTGTCTCTGAACGGTGTAGGTATGAGTAACTGTCTGGGGTGTGTTATCCCCCCTTTCCGGTACAACAACCCTTCTTGCTTGAACAACTGGGAACCTGCCGATTTTAGATCCTCCTCTCCATTACAAGCTTCCCACAAAAGTAGTTCTTCCCTCTGTGCTGCTCGAAAAGTCCTGTCTGATCCCCAGACGTAGTCATCTGTTTAGGCAGGAAAGACCCTCTGTATCGCCTGCCTCTCTGTTCTCTTTTGCCTTCTACTTTTACGGTTCTTGAGAAAGGGCCACTCGTTATCCTCTATCTTTGAAAAAGGAGCACTTTCCCACCAAGACTCAACCTTTCTCCAAGTTTCCATGAACATGGTCATCAGTACCTACAATAAGGGGTTCAGGTAACAATGGTATCGACTCTGCCTTGGGGGAATTACAGGGTCTCCCTTATATTGTAGGTTGACTATGGGATATAATTTTTTGGCACCATAAACGTACTTAATATTCACTACCCCTGTCTGTTAGGGTGGGTCTGGGTGGGATGAGCTGAGGTCTTATAACACTTAGACGGCAACCCGCTGTTCAACAAAGCAGAAATAGGCTCACTGTTTACTTTTATCAGGCAATGGTAGGTTGGACGGTATCCAGAGTTCGCATAGTATAAGGTTGTAACCATTCCAATATCCATCAGTTCCGTCTTTTGAGGATTATAATGGGCTATGTGTCCTATACCCCCCCACAGTTGAAACACTGTGGGCCGTGCAGCACGGGTCTCGAACCATGACCTGGTAAAGGGTAATACCTCACGTTTCCGGGGCCCGTGGGGCTTGCTAGGTCTGTTAGGACCAGGACCTATGCCCTGCCAACTGTCATCTTCTCTTCCCCTTTGAAGATTTTGAGCGTGATTATAGGCACTGGTGATTTCTACTGCATTGTCCAGGGATACTTGGCTGTGCTGTCTTACCCATTTTTGTACTGGGTGATGCAAAGCTGGCAGAAACTGCTCTAGTTTTTTTTTTCCAAGGATCTCTTCCTTGGTAGTGTTCTCAGTATTTAACCATCTGCCTGTCATGCCTTTCAAGCTGTAATACTGGACTCTAGGGGTTTCATGGATCCCGTACTTGATTTGTCTCAGCGGGACTCTGTTTGTTTCATTGTCCACCCTTAACTTCTCTCAGATGCTCTTTTTATTGTCCACATAGGGTGCAGTTCCTCGGGGATTAGCTGCCTGGTAGGTGGTTTGCAGATCAGCCTTAAGCATTGGCCCCAAATATTGTCACGATCTATCCTTGGGTCAGGCAGCTGCCTGGGCCAAGCCTTCAAAGTTATTGAAGAAGAAGTTGGGGTCTTTGCCCTTATGTTTTTGTGTAGTACTTCAGAAGGTACAGCGTGTGGCCCTGTTGCTGGCACAACACATCGGTCAATTTGCTAATGGCTGCATCCTGTGACTGCGCTACCTAATCAATCTGTCCCGCCTGGTTGGTCATTGTCTTCTGGAATGTTTCTCTGTCTTCGGAGACTGCTGGTAAAGACTTTTTCATGACTTTCTCCAAGCGTTATCGTCCTTCAGCTATTCGGGATAGAAAAGCATCCATTTCCCACAATCCCACTTCTGACACCACCTATAGAAGGGATGGGAGGAAATACGGCTGAGGAGGCTTTACTGATTTACTTAGTTTGACCTTTATTTGTAAGATGTATAAACAAAACAGAGTATGGAAGGGTATTCCACAGAGTGTCTTTTGTGGCTGGGTGGTGGTTCTCCTCCAGGCGAGATAATGTTATTTTTCTTTTTCACAGGTCCCAGGAGGTGGTTGCTGCCGCCAGTGTCCTCAGGATAACAGGAAAGGATGCAGTAAGTATTTAAAACCCACAGAGCGTTTTTCTCTTTCTTCCCCAAAACACCTGTGATACCCTAACAAATTTGTGACCCTTTTCCCTGTGCAAGGAAGGGCTTATACCATGGGTCATGGGTTGATAAAGAAATGATGAATAACTAGGTTTTCTAGCGGCTGTGGGTTCACTCAAAAATGGGGTCCTTTTTATACACCCCCTTTTCTAATGAGTTGTAGGATATATAGCGTGGCAAGGTAGGGGGATTGGATGTATCTTCCATAACGAGGGTAATAAACGTCCAGAATACTACGCAAGTGTTTAGTGACTTGTGGTAATGACAACATACATGAGGGTAAAGACAAACGTAAGACTAGTGACTCATGATATTGGCAGCACACTTGAGGTTAATGAAAAATGACAGAATAGCGCCGCACACTGTGAGCATAACACAAGTTCCATAAACTAATTGAAAAACAGCAATCCCCCCATGCTTTTGCTAACCCTCCCTTTCCGGGTCACTCACCGCACTGCCACAACTCTCCTGAGTTATGGCTGGCTTTTGCACGTCCCCTGGTGGCATCCACCAGTCTTCGCACCAGGTCTCCAGGGGTCCTCGAAGGATTTGGTTTCCCAGGGCTTCTCTGCTGACACTCTGGTGATGTGGGAGGCAGTCTCCTGACAGTCAGGTCTACCTCCTGCTCCAGCGCTATCCTGACATGCTCCTTCGGCATCCTTACCCTTGGAGTACTTCCTGAATTCTGCCCCGCATTCCTTCTGGTCCATCTACTTTTCACTGTGGCTACTTCGCAGTTCACTGATAGAATATCGATGACAAAAACATTGATGTTTAAAATATTGAAAATAAATTAAAGAATACAAAAATATTGACTTTCATACCTACACAGGTAAGTACAAAGATATTGAATCAAAAATATTGTTTTAAATATATATATAAAATAAAATAATATATATTAAATATATTACATATGAATATTAATGTTAACAAAATAAATTACATGTAATATACATTTTAACAAAATATAACATAAACTTAATTTTAAAAAAAGAAACACACAAACATATTAATTTATACATATATATATATATACTCTTTAAAATAATTAATAAACTATAATCTTTCATTTATTTTAAAACTTTAAAATAATACAAAAATAATATATATATTTATCAATAATTTAAAATAAAATAAACATTCTATAATAATTTAAAACATTAAACTATTAAAAAATATTTCAACTTCGATTTCCCAATACAATCAGTGGAACAGTAGGTAAAGTGTTGGATAGAAAAATAATAAAATTTACTATTCCAACTCCAGTGAGTGCAACAGTAGGAAAAGTGTTGGATAGCGGAGGGATAAAAATTACTATTCAAACTCCAGTGAGAGCAACAGTAGGGAAAGTGTTGGATAGCGAAGGGGAAAAAATTACTATTCCCACTCCAACGAATGCAACAGTAGGGAAAGTGTTGGATAAAGGAGGAGTAAAAGTTACTATTCCCACTCAAAAGAGTGCAACAGTAGGGAAAGTGTTGGATAGTGGAGGGGTACAAATTACTATTCCCACTCCAGTGAGAGCAACAGTAGGGAAAGTGTTGGATAGCGGAGGGGTACAAATTACTATTCCCACTCCAATAAGAGCAACAGTAGGGAAAGTGTTGGATAGCGGAGGTTTAAAAGTTACTATTTCAAATCCAGTGAGTGCAACAGTAGGGAAAGTGTTGGATAGCAGAGGGGTAAAAATTACAATTCCCACTTCAGTGAGTGCAACAGTAGGGAAAGTGTTGGATAGCAAAGAGACAAAAATTAGTATTCACACTCAAACAGTTAAAACAAAAAAAACTTTAAAATTATTTTAAAAAATCATAAAAATAAATAAACAATCTATAGAAATGAAAAATCAAATATATTAAATATATAACAAATACAATTATTATAATATTTATTACATTTAATAAAAACTACAAATAATATATAATATATAAAATAATAACTGAAATATATTCATTAATACCTAAATGTATTTATTGTATTTCCTACCCTATAACACCACACCAATAACAAAACAACATTTTTAATTTCATGTTTTTCCAAAATTCACATAATTAATTATCAATATAAAAAATATTAACAAAAAAAACTGATAAACATTAATTGACTACACACACTTTAACACTATGATATCCACATCACACACCTAAAGTAAACTCTAAAATAATAAAACACAATTAAAACTTATTTATACATTAAAAACAATTATTATTAACAAATAATAATAAAGTAATTTAAATGTATGTAATACCCACCCTTTACCCCTTTAAAAGTAAAAACAACAGACAAACAATTAAAGAATTTCCCAAAATACATATCAAATAATTAAGATTAATTAACAACTATATATTAAATACAAGTTACTTCCCACCCTTTACTCCTATAAACACCAAAACACACACCTAAAATTAATTATACAATTACCTTAATTAATTACCAATTCATTAATAAAAATTAATTAACATCCAATTAATAGTTCATCAATTAAGAATTAATTACTCCCCGCCCTTAACACCTATAAAATCCATCACACACCTAAAATTAATTACTTAATTACCATAATTAATTACCAATTAATTAATTTAAATTAATTAGCAGCCAATTATTAATTCATCAATTAAAAATAAATTAGTTCCCACACTTAACACCTAAAAACACCACAACACACACCTAAAATTAATTACACAATTACCATAATTAATTACCAATTAATTGATTAAAATTAATTAACAAGCAATTATTAATTAATTAATAATAAATTACTTTACATAGTTAACACTATAACATCTCAATTAAACAAATATTAATAAATAAAAAATAATCAATACATTTAATATAATTAAATTACTTCCCACCCTATTCCCCTATAAACCCACAACCCGCTATGGAACTAAAAATGCAAAATTCAAACAAAAAAAGAATTAATAACTACTAAAAATGTAACACATATATTAAAAATACAAATAGTTCTTATATGAAAAAATACAACACATACATATAAAATATATACTAAAATACATAACATTAATAAACAAACGATATTTTAACAACTATATTTTTGCAAACGATATTTATTACTTAGATATTTTTAACAACGATATTACTTACCTAAAATTGATATTCTTGACCACAAGAATCTGTATGTCTATATTTCTGACCTTCGATATTTGTGCAACTCGATATTTGTGCAACTCGATATTCTGTCTCTGCACCATCTACTCTAATGTCCTTCCTTTGTTTCTCGTCCAGGCTCCGAGCCTCGGACAGCGTTTCAGGAGTTTCATAGAAGGATCCGTGGTGATTTTCGAAGGTATGTGCGTGAACAGATTGTTTTTTTTTAACAGCCTTGTTGTCTGTAAGCAAATGAAACACAACCAAATGAAAGATATAAACAGCCCAAGAAAGAGTGGAGTAAGTCTCTTTCTTTTTTCAACACTTTTTCAACACTTATGCAAATGTCAATAGAAAATGTATATATTTCCATTTGTAGAGCACACTATCTATCACCTGCGAGGTTATCCTGCCACTGGATTTGAAAGCAGGAAATGAAAAAAGCTAAAATTATCAACATCCGAAATATAAATGTTCGTTTTGTGTCGAACATTAAACATGGTAAACTTAATATTTGCTGTCTGTGGTACAACTATGGGTTCCAGATTGGTTCCTGCAAGCCGGGTACCATGTTTTTGGTCTTAGGTTTCATTTTACAAATCAAGATGGTTCTGTTTCTTGCAGACTTTTCAATTTATTGAATAGAACCAATGCACAAAATTGTGACTTGTAAACGGGAAGGCCAGGAAAGGATGCAAAGTGTTTGCTGTACATGGAGTGATCTGTCAACTGCTATTGTGTTAGCATGAAGGCACTGCATTACAGTTCTATGTGTGATTACCACCACAGTCCACATGGCTGAAATTGGCATGCAGGGGGGACGTTACTGCTGCCTCTCTCTGATCATTTCAAAGACGACAAGATTTTGATGTGCAAATATTCCATCAGCCAGTGAAAGTTATTTTCAAGGACAATTGCCACTGACACATCACCACATCACTACCACCTCAAACTTAATTTTCACTGCGCAGAGTTGACCTGAAAACTGCATCCTCCTGTCCGGCATCTGCCTATCAGTATATCTGTCCTTCCGTTTGGCACTTTATTCTCCAACCTGACCTTCTGTGTATATCTGTTTGTGTGTTGATTGACTGTATTTGTCTTGTGGGTCTGTCAGTGTGCTGTTTATGTGTGTGTGTGTGTGCATCTGTACAGAACTGACTATTGGTATTTGTGCCTATTGGTTTGTGTCCCAGAGCTTGCAGAGGTCTTTGTGGGTGCCCTTAAGTGTGCTGGCCCTTGTGTGTGGGTGGGTGTAAGTGTGCTCCTCCATGTGTGTATGTATGTGTGGTGCTTTGAATATATATGTGCAAGTATGTGCAATCTCTATAAGAAAATGTGCATGCATGCTGTACCTCTGTGTCTGAGTTATAGAAAATATTAAACAAAAAAGAGTGCCAATACTGTTCTATGATTTGAATTTCAATCCACTCAAAACATGCGAGTTAAACAATATGCTTTGTTTTCATATTTATGTTTGATTGAATCTTTTTTATTTTTCAAAAAATTCTTTACTTCATGAGTTTGGTTATTATTTCACCAATTTTCACATTTCACAAGACCTTCTGTACACAACAGACTTCTTTTGATCTTATGGCTCTAACAGACTGTTAGAGCCATAAGATCAAAAGAAGTCGTTTAGAATTGCTCTAAATAATTGTCTTTAAACAAAAGGATTAATCTATGGCATTCTGTGAATATTGTCATTCCAGTGTAAATATATGAATGTATGATGTCTGTGGTTATATGAGAGGGTACGTTTGAACGAGTGATGATTGGGAAATGTATATAAGGTAATGTGTTGAATCATTTTTTATGATAATGTATATGTTGTGTACAGAAGGTCTTGTGAAATGTGAAAATTGGTGAAATAATAACCAAACTCATGAAGTAAAGATTTTTTTGCAAAATAAAAAAGATTCAATCAAACATAAATATGAAAACAAAGCATATTGTTTAACTCGCATGTTTTGAGTGGATTGAAATTCAAATCATAGAACAGTATTGGCACTCCTTTTTGTTTAATATTAGCTAGTGGCTAAGCCTTTCTGTTGGGAGCCCAGGCCCAGTGGTGGTTTTTCGTGTTTGAGTTATAGAAAAGGCAAGTCTATTGTCTTTGTCAAGTCAGCCTTTTTTTAAATTGTTTGGATTGGTCAAGTCTACCTGCTGAAGGCAGGGGTGTTTCTAGAAACCTGTGCCTGAGAAGGAACGTAGAATATCCCATAAAATGATTGTAAGTGCTTCATGTTTTCCCTCTTATCTGTTTGCAATCAACTGGTAGCGGCTACTGCCAATAACACTTGGTGGGGTGGGTAGGGGGAATAATAAACTAAAACATAAAATAACTTGTTTGCCGCTGCTGCTGCCAGACGCGGCATTGGTGCTCCTCTGCTTCTGCCGCCTCAATGCTTCTCTGCTCCCGTCCCCACCCAATCACGATGTGATAGCAGCGCTATGATTGGCCTGAGGGGGCTGAAATGCCGTTCAGTTATGGCCTGGGAGCCTGCCTTGGGGATGAACCCGGCTGTGCAACACAGCCAGGTGGAGAAATGTTAAGTGTGTATGACAATTTGGCCGGCCAAACCGCCATGCGCACTTAAAGTGCACCTACCACTCCTCCTCCCTAGATGACGAAGCTGGGATAGAGAGGATGGCCCTAATCCGCCCTCGACTTGGCGGACTGGGATGAAGTTCAAAATAAAATGATAATAAAATAGTTTTATTATCATTTTATTTTTAATCTGCTGCCTTTCAGCAGTGGGTCAACGTTCTTCCGCCATAGCGGAGGAGCTGCGCCTGTAATCAATATGTTTTTTTCTCTAGTTATTTACATGACTTTAGTCTCTTTTGGTTTTAATTTGAAAGTTAAATATTTGCCTACTTTATTGCCAGTTTTTAGGACTGATTCCACTGTGGAAGGAAGACTAAGGAGACTATTAAGATGGTGGGCGGACGAGCGGTTCTGGGACCGGCCGCCAGTGGTGCGGCGGTCCCGCACCGGCAATTAGAACGCCATAGTGGCATCCCTCATCTACAACATTGTGGCGGGCGGTGCTCGCAGCACCGGCCACCACAATGCTGTGGATGCACCTTGTGCATTTGCATGCACAAGGTGGCAGGTACCGCGCGGTGCCTGCCACACTGTGCATGCAAATGCAGGAGGGTACCATAGGTACCCTCCATGTGTTTGGTACCCTCCATGTGCACCCTCCAACACCCTGAGGGCGGCGGTGGCGATCCGCCCGCTATTATAATAGACCCCTAAATTCTGCTCTCGGAGCAGAACCCTGGTTGCATATTGATCAGAATTCCAACATTAGCCTTAAACAATGCAGCCCTCCAATTTGTCCTGTTGAATATCAACAGGTCAAACCTGCCAAAATTAACTGGGGGAAAACATGCAATAAATTGTGATGCATGTGGAAATGTATTATTGAACTCGGCAATTTCATTGGTAATTCTTCATTAAATGTACTTGGGACTAGGTTTACTCAGCCACGGCCCGTAAAGGGCGTGCCACCGGGCGGTGACGTGGGGCGGGGAGGGGGAGGGTGGGGGGTTGTAAAAGCCACAAACGGACGATTTCAGGTAAGTAACGGAAAAAAAATAAAACAAATTTTGTTGCGCGCGCTGAATCGCATTTGGCAATGCAGCGCGCGCAACAAATTTTTTTTTTTTTTTTTTTCCGTTACTTACCTGAAATCGTCAGTTTGCCGCTTTTTACAACCCCCCCCCACCCGGTCGAGCTGAACTGCTAGGGCTGGTTTGTGTTCCCAGTCCGGCCCTGCTGTAAAAGTACCCTTTTTTTTTTACCGCAAAAGCACTTTTCACTGCTTTGCGTCTCTTTGCATTAAGGGGGCACTGGACTCGCTTTGTGAGGACGTGAAAGTCGCACTTCAAACCCTAATAATAATATTTTCTTTAAAAAAACATACCATTTTGCCAGTGCAGAAAGTAGCATACACATACAATGAATAAAAATATAAAGTGCCACTTACTACAAATGGAACACCCCGAATCCCATTTTGTATTGTGGATGTTGGATGGTATGCATGTCTTGTGTTGTTGTATGTATTGTGCTGTAGTGACATTATTGTCATGCCAGAAAGCTAAAACTGTCCTTAGCCAGACATTAAAAACTATTTAATTGAAAACGTATTATTGCAATAGGCCAGTTATGTCCATTCTGTAAAATCATGAGGGTAAAGGAAATGGTATTCCATCTTAACATCGACTCCAGAATATCCTTCTATCAAACGTTTGTGGCGAAAATATCTAGGGTTCAAAATATTGACATGGCAAGTGTATATATGTAAGTATAGGGTGACTTTACATAATTCCAGATGTATGTACCATTATCATATTATCGTCAAGGTATGTAAATTCTAAGCTTAGAGTGGTAAATGTATACTTACCTATATATGCACTTACCTTCTGGATATTTTGGTGACTATATTTTTGTAGCACAATGTTTCTGTAGTCACTATTTCAAAATACAACTCTTAGAATGAGCTCACATGCCTTTTGCCATCCTCTGGTGACATTTCAGCAAGGGATTTCATCACATGACCTTTGAACCTACGCTCTGATATCACAGGAAGTAATGTCAGGTTTGTCTCGACCGGTCGGTAGGCATTCTTTTCAAAGTCTGCATTGTAAAGAGCAAAATGCAAAAATAACTCTTTGAACCAAAAAATTCAACATACAATTTAGAACAAACTTGTCCATTTAGAAAAAGAGTAACACATTGTTAAGAAATTGTAAATTCTGTTCAATGGAAAGTTCAGTAAACCAAGTAGATTTAAAGGCTTTCTAAAGTAAATTCCTTTAGTTTACAGACAAAAACAAATATTGATGAAAACCATTTGCTCTCTGTATGATATACCAATTAGCCAACAGCCTGAGGTGACAGAGAAATTCTTCTCTGAATGGAGCCAATGCCGGCTCTATTTCTATTTCAAATAACTGGTTACAATTGGACTAGCAAACCGCTGAAATCAAGCCCAAAGAATAGGAACTTGATTAAATGTACGGCTTACCAGGAACAGCACTGTCCTGTATTACAACGTTTGGAGCTGTCTATATTTGTAAATATATTTCCAGTGCGTATTATAAACAATCATTGGAAAGGCCAATAGTTCTGACTGGAATGCGTTATGGCAATGTGTAGCATAACAAGTAAATAGTATCTGAATGGATAAGTATTTGTGTGGTAGGAAAGAACTGTAGTTGAATATTGCTGTAGGTTAAAAGGCAATGTGAGAGTTACCCTGTTGAGCTGGACCTAAACATCTATATAGTTTAATGACTGCCCTCTTTCCATCTGTGCTGCTGCCAGAGAAAAACACAATACATGATTTAGCAATCCAAGACACTTTAATAGCATTATCATTTTATATGTGAGCCCCTGAAAGTTCAAGCTGGAACAGTTAACAAAATGATTACAGCTCTATGGAAGGTAAGCACTTTTTTGTGGAAGCACACAACGTTTGTCAAATCAAAACATGTACTCCTGCTTATTAATCTGTTCCTTAGCAATGTCACTTCCTGTAAGGATCTGCCCAGCAATATGTCCTGAGTTGAGAAAGCAACACAGCACCACAAGAACGGCTATCAACAGTTTTTGAGCAACGACAGGTGTACAACATTAAAATCAGTCACACATTGCAGATCTATACATACACTATCCCCTTTGGAAGTGTGGAATCTGGCAGGTAGGAGAGCCAGAATATAAAGTTTTGAAGTATTCAAGAACATTGGCGGCTGGCAGGGAACGCTGGCGGGAGCTGGGAAGAGGTGGCTGGGTTAGAAAAAAAGAAAAGAATATGTACATGCTAGTTGCCGGTCGCCAGCCACCATCTCTCCTCCAACGCCGGAACCAGGAAGCACCCAGGCTCCCAGACTCCCCTAGCCAATCACGACGCTGCCTTACAGCATTGTGATAGGTCTGAGCAATGTGGTTCGGCACTCAGAGAAGGACTGGGAGGCTGTCCATGTTCTCCGTCAGGCTGTACAATACAGCCGGTGGAGAACATGCAAAGTGCTCATGACGGTTTGGCTTTCCTACATACCCTCCACACAATCTTACAGCTTGTATTAGGTATGGTGAGGACGGAAGGTTTCCGTCCGTAATGGAGATTAAAAGAGGAGTCAGGCAGGGGTGCATTCTTGCCCCTCTGCTTTTCACTCTCTATATTAAACAAATAGTGCTCACACTCAGGGCCGGACTGGCCATAGCGGGCACCGGGCAATCCCCTGGTGCGCCGCACGGATGGGGGCCGGTTTTGGGGTCCCAGGAGGCCGTTTATGTTACATGGCCGTTTTTGCAGCATAGCTGCAAAATCGGCCCTTTACCAAAATCGGCCGAAAACCGGACCGGCAAAGAGCTCGGGGACAGCTCCAACACCCCCGAGTGGGGAGGGGGGGCCGGACGAGCACTTTGCCAGGGCCAGCTGTGGTTCCCAGTCCGGCCCTGCTCACACTTAGTGCCGCCTGTATTGACATACCCCGGGCTGGTAAACAAATGATACCGGAATTAATATATGCAGACGATGCTGTCCTGATAGCAAGGACTCCTGTGGGCTTGGGAAAACTTCTGGATGCCTTTGTGTGTTTCATGGATTCTTTGGACCTACCAACTAATTTTACAAAATCTCAAACAATGGTAGTGGGCCAATGGAAAACAGTTAGAACAAAATTCTTTAGTAAGGGAATTGAACTCACAAAAGTTGCCACTTTTCCATATTTAGCTGTTGTATTTGACGAGCGGGGTCTTGAAACCCTCATAAAAACATGAAAAAGAACACCCTGCTAAGAGCTGCTAAAGCCACAACAGACTTTGCAAGAAGGTTAGGGGACAAACCATTGCAGGTACTAATAAAGGTGTATTTAAAAAAATGTCTTCCCATGGTATGTTATGGATCTGATCTATGGGGCTACAAGGAAAGCAGGGCGTAAGGATGGGCAAAAGATAAGTTCCTGAGGAAAATTATGACAGTTCCCGCTAGTACCCCAGCCCATGTGGTCCACAAAGGGGCCGATTCCGATCCGGGTCGGAAGGGGCACAGAACGCGATCCGGCCGGAAAAACTACAAGCCGTACGCGTGTTTTCCGCCCGACTCGTACAGCTGTACGAGCGAGCAAGTACAATGCGAGCTACGTGAAATTCACAGACCGAGTCGTTTCCGGGTCCAAACCGCTCTGTACATCTTGGCCGTAAGCTAACCGTGGAGTGCAATGGACAAGATTTAGACCAAGCCAGTACGATGCACGCGTCGGACAGCTGGTGCGAGCCGGAGTGTCGGGCTCGCAAAACATCCGAGAAGTTGCCTTTGGGGGTCCGCGTCGGACCCCCTGTCTCCCGCAGCCCTAGGACTCAGACACAGGGGGAGAACACAGGCATGTACGGTGCGGATGGCACCGATGCGTACCCACTGTAGGGGGCACCATTGTGCGAGACATACCCATTGAGTCAATGGGAGCCCATGTACGCGTCGTACGACCGGCTCCCATTGACTTCTATGGGAGTCTGACCGAACAGCATACGGCCGCATCGTACTCGCTCGGTCGGACTGCAGGACTCCGGCTCGGTCGGAAAACACTCCGGATCCGGCTCGGTCGGAGAGCTTTCCGACCCAGATTGGAATCGGCCCCAATGAGTTGGGCGTTGGGTATGTCTCTGACCTTATTGCCTTGGCCCCTGTCCTCTGATGGCTGAGAATTCGGACAAACTCAGCTTCTGATTTACATAGTAAAGTGCTCAGTGACTTGTTATCACTGGAGAAAGGCCTCCGAAAGTCTTGGATTGGTATGTCAAAAAATGGTTAGATAGGGTGACGGGACCTTTTTAGTAACCCTGTATCAAGGGGCGAAAAAGGTTTTGGTGGAGATTAAGGTTGTAGAAAGGAAAGGGAGGGAGCTCACCAAATTCTCGGTAAGGGCGCACACCATGTTATTGACAGGACCAGCAATGGAGCCATATTTGACGATGGTAGTTAATCTCCATCACCGATATTTATTGATGACATTCATGTTAAATACGATCCACTGGGTCCTTGTAGTCCCTAAAGGATTTAGTAAGGTAGAGTATTAGGCCCTGCGTACTTCTCATCTCAAGACACTATGCACTTTATATTTTTTGGTGAGTTTTATCACGCATTACGAAGGCGATTCATCCTCCCATTGTTAAAAGGACTGGATTTCCAGTAAAACCTGCAATGTTGTTCTTGCAAATGCTTTCATCTCCCAATGTCATCTCTGGTGTTGCAAGCTTAATGGCAGGAGCTTTTAGGCTTAGGAATACAACTTTTAGATGTTAATGTGTGCTCTCAATGAATAATTTAGGCCATTTATCCAGCTGAAGGTGCAATAACTAGATATTTTGTAAGCGTCTTTTAAAATAGTTATAATATTGGTTGTATTATGGCAGCTGTTTTAAAATTAAATGAATTGTTCCAATAGGGGGTGGTGATTATTATTGATTACTCAACGTTACTAAAGATGATTGTTTTTAACTTGCAGTGTTTTTTATATTTTGCACATTTATGTGTTTTAATTACAGAATAAAGTATTTTGGACTGACTTGGTATAGAGCTCCAAATTATTTGAAGTCCTCGCACTATTAAAGAGACCGTGTAACATCAGCAATGTGAGGGCGAAATTGATCTGTTTTCAAGTTTTAAAACCCTCTTGGTTGACAGTCTGCTCCTGCAATGGTATAGTCACAATAAAGTGTTTTACCACCTACACAGATTTTAATCATATTGCTTTCTCACCAGCTTCTTGGTGATGTTTACTCCAACGAAACTCCATGAAGAAGTCATGGAGGTAGAGAACAGAGCACAGCTAGCATCACAATTAGCATTAAATTCTGCTAGAGTTGCTACTAACAGGGCAATTTGGTGCTGCATGGGGTTATCTATTGTGTGATGTTTTTGATTTGAGTTGTGTGCTGTGTGATGTGTGATTGCGTATGTTATGTTTTGTTATGTTATGTAATGGTATGTTACTGGCATTTGTAAAGCCCATGGTCTGCCATTAGTATTGCCTTGTTGTGTTGTAGTTGTCTGGAAGTTGCCCATACACATCATTCCAAGTTTCAACCCGAGGATGGAAAGGGAATGCAAAAAAGATGAGTTCCAAACATTTAAAGTAAGGAGATGTTGTAAGTCTCACTTACATGCATGGACAAATGACTCTGTGCGTCATGAACAACCTAAAAGCTGAACCACTTTCTCTGTGTTGCATTTCAGAGCCACAGCATTCTCGTTGTTGCCTCTCTTCTTTCGCTATGGATTGCTTCTGTGGGTTTATGGACCAGTCAGTCAGAGAGGGGCAATATGGATTTAGCTTCTGTCCAATGCTTAATTTGAAAACAAAAAATAATAATAATTAGAAGAAAAAAGAGTGATACTACAAACGAATTATTTATGTACCCAAAATCCATTGGACACAAGCAACACTTTTTCCCGACTTTCAGCTTTTGTGGGGCAATGAAATTTGGGCCAGTTATGGGTTTCTCTTCGTTCCAGAGTAAAACAACCGGTTTAACAACTGCTGTGAAGACCTTTCTCCAGTCCCAATTCAAGATTGTGGGTCCCAGGAGTATTTTTCCGTAGTTCACTTATGTCATCACTCTGATCATAAAGCAAAGTGTGGTCTTTGTTTAGACGGAGCACGAAATACTTAAGTAAAAACACAAAAATACGTTTTGCTTTATGTACAAGAAGGTCACTCAAGAACATTATTTTAACACGATCATCAGACAACATCCATTACAACACTCACAGGGATCGATAAGCTGCTAAAAGATGGAGAAAACCAGAGTGATGCTGAATTTGAAACATGCACAGGGTATTTGCATACCCATAATTATTTTGACACAGCCTAATCGTTTGCTGGCCAACTTTCTATTTTTTGAGGAAGCAAAATTTGGGATAGAGGAAAAACAAATACATTCACGGCAGCCTTTCAAAAGGTAAAGATACAAAACTGCATATCTCTAGGACTGCAAATGCACATTTCGGGCTTCAATTACAAGACCATTGTGCCGCCAGTAAGTCTAAAGTGAGGCACCGGCGTTGCAGTGTGCCTACCCATATTTACACGGCCACCTAAAGTCACCCTGCGTTGCTTTTCATGGACTCCTTTCACACATTACTCTGCGTGAAATGGGCGTTCCCTGTGTGTTGCTGTGGGTGTTCCCAATTACGTCCATGGAACTGAGACATTCCCAGATTTACAAAGTGTTGTACACCTGGAAATGCGTCAGAATACTGAGGCGTAGGAGTTGCGCAACAAGGGGAAATACTTTTATTTCTCCTCGTTTATTGTTCTTTCTATGTGTGCTGCATTATGCAGCACACATAGAAAGAGCAAATCGCCTTTAATGGTTGTTAATGTGCAGGAAGGTGTCCCCTCACATAAACAATAATTCCTGCAATCATTCCATTGGCACACGGCTGCTGTTTGTGTGCCAGCCCAGGGGAGAAGGACAGAAATGCACCATATCTTATGGATACAGCACATTCCTGCCCTTTTATTTTGACGCATGGCAGCCCAGCAGGAAGGTTTGCTATGCTGCAGTGCGTCAAAATATAGTAAATGAGGCACTTCGTATTTCTTTCTGAACACGGGCACTGCTTGGCACAGCTGGGACGGAACACAGATCAGGGCTGCCCTTGGGTCCAAACTGCTGGGGTCCTGGTCCCTAGTGAGAAATGTCGATGGTGCCCACTGACAACAACCACCAAAATTAAATACTGCGTGTAGCAACTTTTCGTTTGGAGGACAACCAGACCTACCATTTCCTGTTGGGTAGAAGATCCCCTCTTCCATGATAGACAGTACTATATGCCCATTGGCCTCCGCCTAGCCTGGGGTCTATTTTAGCTGAAGAAATGCTAGACAGAAGACGTCTGAATAAACTCTAAAATAAAAAGCAAAACAAACAAAGGGTTAAGCCAGAGTAGGACCCTGGCACTTATTTTTACACTCTGGGCACTGACAATATATTATTTCTAAAAAATGTACTTCTCTTTGCACAGCCCACATTTTAGTCCCTGAGTCAATCAATAAGAACACGTTGGATATCACAGAAGTTGTACAAGCATCTCTCCTTACCTAACCTAACCCAACCCTGCCTGACCCAATCCATATCTAACACCTTCTCCCCATACCTATTCCCTCTCACCACTTGACCCCTCTGTCTATATCTCTATAGCTATTCTCCTTTCAGTTCACTCTTTCATTCTTTCATGTATTCAAGTAATGCTGCTCAGAACACTTTATTCAAAGCAAAATAATATTAATAGTTATAATAATCATTCACACTCTATATTAAGGACACAACTCCCAAATGGAGACAAAGTAAATGTGATTTCTATGAACTACAAATTACTTTTACATTTATATGAAGTCAGTTTGCATAGTACCATATATCTTCTTCTAACTAAAATCAAATAACATTTTTCAGAAATTAAAAAACAGAAGTTGTACCCACAGAAACCGTAGGCTTCTAAAGTTCTTATGTTTTGGTATTAAGTGGCGGTAAATGTGCGGCCAAACATGCTAAAACCAACATTTTCTGTGGCCACTCTGTAATATCATCAAAGTACGCTCAACTCCACATATATGTGGAGTTGAGCATAGTAAAACTATGCTTACCCATAGAAGCTTACCGTCACAATATTCTTGTCCTCGATATCCTTACCAATATTTTGGCCACATGAAATGTTATTGTCATATATTTTGGTCACTCACCCCATGCTCCTGTAGTGTTTTGAAATTAGGCGTGCTAGGACACTTGCAGTTCTGGGCGGGCTCTAAACAGGAATTACGTAATCTGCTGGGAGGTGTTAAAGTGTGGTTATAAAAGTTATGACGCAATACGTGCTGTGTGTGGTTGTATATTGGAGAATAAAGACGTATACTGCAGAGCTCCGTGTGCGGTGGATTTTATTTGCCTGCTCCGGATTGGGGAGGATGCTACAGCTCGCAACACAGTTCCCATCTCAGAAACCCCAAATCTTGACAAAATCTAAAAAATGTGGTCTCTTGCACACTAAAGGGCGATTCTAGTGCCAACTCCGGAAGGGCCCATTTTTCACTGCAGATTAATTCAGTCATTCAACTTAAAGCTCCTTCTTAGGCCTGGATATTTTGCCTGCTTAACACTAGTCCTTAGGTTTACAGTGTCTCTCCCCTCTTCTCCTCCACAGTGGCTACTTCCCAATGAGACTATTAGCCTAATGGCTTTCCTCTAGAGGATGATCCATTGCGGTGACTATCAAACTATGGGCTGTTGGGCAGGTTGCTTGCAGGTGGCGCTTCAGGGGGGGTAAGCTCTGGCCAGGAGGAGTACTTGTTCTCACGGAAACATCACATTGAAAAGCAGTGCTGTGATTTAGTCAAGGAAAACAGAGCAGCCATGATCCACTCTGTATTGGGTCTTCAGTAACTTATTTTGTGAGTCATGACCTGGCTGGGAATGGGTGACACATGGGGCCTCCAAATAACCTCAGCGCCTTACTCTCTCAATTTTAATTTAGGATCATTTTCAGGGCAACAAATGTGCCAATAGCATGTTGGTAACCATGAATTTTAGGGCCCATCTAAAAAGGATAACTGAAAAGAACTGTAATGTTTAAAACACTAGCGGGCATATTTATCAATGTTTTGCGTCACCTTTGCACCGCACACTGTAGCACAAGGAAGACGTAAAACCTAGATAAGATTTACCGAGCCACTCAAGACCACCTTGCGTGGCCCTGGGGTGCTTGGTAAATCTGGAGTGATTCAAGGCAGCACAAGTCACTGCTTTGTGTTACTCTGCCCCAGGGAGGCATTCTATGGGTGGAACATGGGTGTTTCCACACATCTACCCATGGATTTTGACGCATTTCCAGATTTACCATGAGTGGTAGACCTGGAAATGCATCAAAATGCTACACCTTTCCAGGGGAGGCGTAACAAGGAGAAATATGTTTATTTCTCCTTCTTTATTCCTCTTTATTTGTGTGTCGCCTTCGGCAGCACACAAAGAAATTGAAAAAAGCCTCAGATGATTGTTTTTGCCCAGGAAGATGTCCCTTTCTGCACAAAAACAATGCTGCCTGCAACGCAGGCACACTTGTACTATGGTGAAAGGGTGCCTGCTTTGGGGTTAGCAGCACATAGTGCACCAGTGCAAGGAGAGGACAGGAATGTGTTATATATTGTTACATTTTGTGCACTCCTGCCCTCTTCCTGTCATGTCTTGCTGCGCTGCATTGTATGACATTTTGATAAATTTGCCCCTAAGTGTAGGGTGGTGATAGAAGGAGGTCTGAGATGGAATCAGTGGTGGCAGGTGAAATTTGAAAGTGGAGGGGCAGACAGAACCAACATATATTACAGCAGGCCAGCGAGCCCAATTCTTCCAGGAGGAGAGTAGCATTTTAACGTGATCTACAGTTTGCTACAGTATCACCTAAAATTAAATTCACCTGATGAACAAATTCTCAATAAAGGGGTAAAAGTTGATGATGCAAATTCTCAGCCAGGGAGCAAGTGAACGACGTCGAAAGAGAATGGCAGAGGCAGAGTGTCACACAACATCCTCTCACCCAGTAAGAGTCAACCTCCATCACGTAAGGAGTGATCCATATGTTTTACTTCATATCTCCCTCCAACCCCCATTCCCTGCACCCACTAACTGCACGCGTGCCACTAAAGAACTATAGACCATCCCATATCTCTGCCTAGTTACATTCTATTCAAACTTTTTGGGAAATGTCTTCTGTTGAAGAAGGGGTTCATACATCCACAAATCATGGAAACAGCATGTGAAGAGAGAAATCGTGCTGTTTGTGCTCCCTCACATGCTTTTGAGACTTCGACTACATCCACTGCCACAGAAACCCTCTTGTTATCCTCAGAGTTAAGAATAGATTAGAAGGGAATTTATGATTTTGGAATTCTCACAGAATTAAGATTCAGCCATGAAATCCAAGGTCGTGACAAAGCACTCATAACAATGGCACCTGAGATTTCAGTTTGCAGTCTAGGTCTTGTAACTGCTAATAAGTAGTGACTGATGTCGTGATTTACGCATTTGGGACAAATTAGTCCATGCTGTAAATTCAATGGAAACAGTGATTTCTTTCAAGGCATAATTTAACAGCTTCAGGGAGAGTTAAAAAACCGCACTGATATCCTTACATTTAGAGCTAATTAAACTTCAGTTGAAACATTCCTGAGGTTGGCAATGTTAACACAGGTTTATGTGATATAAATAAGTAAGTTAAATAAAGTAATCGCTTACCAAATGTAAAATGTGAATGACACAGCCGGTGTCTCCTGGACATGAAGGTATTCAAATTATTACTGACAATGTTCACTTAAAAATATAATATTAATAAAGATGTGTTTCGCTAAGAAGTCTATTTAGGGACCGAACCTCAGAATCCATGGATAAAGAAGCTAGGGCGGCGGAGGTTTCAAAATCTTCCCTTTTTTAACACAGATTTTATTTGGTTTTACAAATCCAAGTATAGGCAGTTATGCAACATTTAAGAATCTCATCAGCATATGCGCATTAAATACTTAGCATAACAAGAGCTTGAAAACTTACTCCCTTCGCCATGATATATCCACCTCCTCTCGTGCCCCCACGGTACATATCACATGTATTAACTCAACGATAGGCATACATAATGCGGTGTAGGTTGTCTCTCGGAGCCTGTAGGTAAAGTTATGGAGTCGGCACGCGACATCAACCATACAATCTCAACGATGCAAATATTCACAGTTGATTTTGTCCTAAGGGGTCTCCTCTGAGGGTGATTGCTCTGGTTGTGTTATACAGTCTACTAAGGTCTCCCAGGCTCTGGTCATGTCTAGTGAACCACGTCAACATCTGGCTTCTTGGAGCAACATTGCTCTTTCATATCCCACCCATCGTTCCAATTCTCTCCGAGATACCACCTCCCTGGGTCCCCCTGGCGTCTTCCAGTTTCGTGTAATTTCCCGCTTTGCAAGTATGAAAGCTAGGTCCTGAAACCTACATGTAGATTTCGTTTTAGCAGTGCTGGGAAACCAAAGTAATAATCAGTGTTCTGGGGTGTAGGGGACGTTCCTCTCTATGACCTCAATCAGTACAGTAGTGACCTCCTCCCAAAAGGCAGTAAGTATTGGTCAATACCAGAACATGTGCATGAATTCTGCCCCTTCCTCGCCCCACCAGCGGCATCTTGCATTGGTCATCTTAATGTGTTGATTTAGTCGCCCTGGAGTGAGATATGCCCTGTGTAGGATATAGAAGTTTATAAACTTAAAGTGGGCATTCCTTGATACTTTAGGAACCCTCTGCAGTACGCTCATCCAGTACTTCTTGGGTATCAGGCTCCCCAGGTCATCCTCCCAGCGGGTCTGGAGGGCAGTGAGAGGAAGCAACATGTCCTCCCTGATCGCCCTATTCAAGCAAGTCACTGCCTTGAACGTCCCTGATGATGCAACCATATAATGACAACTCTTATGGTAGGGAGATTCAGACAGGCCCGCCCTTCGTGTATGCGCAACACTGCTGGGACAGCACCATGGAGTAGGAAGTGGCCCGGGCAGGTAATGTCCCATTCGGTAGTCCCCAAATGGGGGCAGCACCTCTGCTTCAAACAGGTCTACCCACTCTGTCAACTCCTTCCATTTTCCTCCAAGCAAGGGGTAGAACTTCTAGCGATGTCATTGGAATATCAGGTGAGTAGGGTATTTTAATGCATGTTTTCTGCAAGCAACAGATCCAGCATCATCACATCACCCTAAATTCTGTGGTATCATCTTCATTAGGGCATGTAAGCTGTAATAATATTCTAGGCAAGTGGGGATACTCAGGGACAAAAGGGCCCATCTCCCTTCCAGGTGTTAGTCTGCCCGCCCGCCATTCCACCAACCATGCATCAGCCACTGGAGCTGTGCAGCCAAGTGATATGATTGAAAGTTGGGGGCTGCCAGACCTCTGTCATCCACCAGTCCCTGCAACATGGTCAGAGCCACCCGCCTGCGGCCCAAGTCCCAAGTCCCATACAAAGGCCAATATAAGCTAATTCAGCTCTTTAAATATCACTTGGGGAATCCACACCGGCAATACCGTGAAAAAATATGTTGTGGGAACGTGACCATTTTCAGCAACGCGACCTGCAACTGAGGGGAGGAATGTTTTTCAAAACTCTGTGTTCATCCTGAGAGTCCGGACTACCTACACGACATTCTCCTCGAGTAGGTCAGTCGGGTCATGAAACATTTGTACCAATAGGTATTGCAAGTATTGGGGCTCCCTTTACAGCATCACCAAATCCCTAGGAGGGTTGTGGTTTTCTAGTATAGGGAATACAGTACCACCCCCTTTTGTACCGCTTTTGGCCGCCATAAGTGTGGCAGGGTATGCTCAGACGTGAGTCCCTTGCTCACTTTGCCACTGGATTCAAGCAAGCTGGGCTGAAGACGGCTGGAATGCCAGAAACCGGTCCTCGGAAGCTTGTTTCCGGTCCAGGGAAGGCATGGCTTGGCAGTTCGGGCTGGACTGTTCCCATGAGGCACAGGGTCAGACTGATTTGCATATAGCCATGTCTGAACTGGGGTGGCAGAGTGGTCTAAAGAACGGTGATGGATTAAACCCAGATCTTTTGACTGGGTGTGAGTGTTTGTTTGATTCAGATGCTCCGTCCATCACCACCCCCTTTTGTACTGCTTTTGGCCGCCATAAGTGTGGCAGGGTATGCTCAGACGTGAGTCCCTTGCTCACTTTGCCACTGGATTCAAGCAAGCTGGGCTGAAGACGGCTGGAATGCCAGAAACCGGTCCTCGGAAGCTTGTTTCCGGTCCAGGGAAGGCATGGCTTGGCAGTTCGGGCTGGACTGTTCCCATGAGGCACAGGGTCAGACTGATTTGCATATAGCCATGTCTGAACTGGGGTGGCAGAGTGGTCTAAAGAACGGTGATGGATTAAACCCAGATCTTTTGACTGGGTGTGAGTGTTTGTTTGATTCAGATGCTCCGTCCATCACCACCCCCTTTTGTACCGCTTTTGGCCGCCATAAGTGTGGCAGGGTATGCTCAGACGTGAGTCCCTTGCTCACTTTGCCACTGGATTCAAGCAAGCTGGGCTGAAGACGGCTGGAATGCCAGAAACCGGTCCTCGGAAGCTTGTTTCCGGTCCAGGGAAGGCATGGCTTGGCAGTTCGGGCTGGACTGTTCCCATGAGGCACAGGGTCAGACTGATTTGTATATAGCCATGTCTGAACTGGGGTGGCAGAGTGGGCTAAAGAACGGTGATGGATTAAACCTAGATCTTTTGACTGGGTGTGAGTGTTTGATTGATTCAGATGCTCCGTCCATCACCACCCCCTTTTGTACCGCAGTATTGGGAATAAGCACAATTTCTGCCAATTTACTCTCAGCCCAGGGAGCAAGCCTACTTTCTCCTGCAGCCCTCGAGCACCCTCCAGCACCGTTGATGTGTTCCTCAAAAGGATCAGGACATTGTCTGCATATAGAATGATATGATGGAATTCTCCTTTGATTTCTATCCCCTAATAAGCATCCCAGGGCCTGGCATTGCAAGCCAGTGGCTCCATCGCCAGGGCACCCAACAGAGCCAATAAAGGGCACCCCTGTCTAGTTCCGCAGCCCACACGATAACTTTCAAAGATAATGTGCCCTATTCGGACTCTGGCAGCGGGGTCCGCATAAAGCAGTTTGGTCCAGGCCACAAACCCCTGCCCTAGGCCAAAACACTCCATAACTGCATTGAAAAATGCCCATCATAACTGCTTTGAGAAATGCCCATTTTAGGCTGTCAAAGGTCTTCGCTATATCCACCGCAAAGATTGCTGCTTCTTTCCGATGATAATTGTCTGCCTCTAGGATCGTGAGAAGTCTCCTTATATTCATTGCTGTATTGCAACCAGTGAAAATCCTGCTTGGTCAGAGTGTATGAATCCGGCATGTGTGGGAGAAGCCTAGTGGCAAGGATCCAGCTAAGGATCTTATAATCTATATTAAACCATCTGACATGATTGTTGCATGCTTTTCCATGTGCTGCCTGACTATCTTAGCCATGGTTAACGGGGTTTTAGTTTACGCTGTGCCTGTCACAGTATGGGACTCGTTCGTATTATCGAACATGGCTGGAATTGTTATACCCTTACTTTTAGGGTGTTTGCAGGGGACAACATTAATACGTTGTGTGCCCTCGATATGTAGGAAAGTCGGACTATGTACTTTCTCCTACACTAATAGGGTGTTTGTTGAGGGCAACTTTAATATGATGTGTATCCTCGACATTTATGAAGGTCGGATTATGTACTTTCACCCACACTAAATAGCATAGTGTAACTGTTGTAATGTACTGACTCACAATTGCATATCAGGTGTTGTTTGTTCGTTTAATAGAGTCATAAGGGAACACACTACGTTATCCTATAAAAAGTCACAAATTTGGGAAGATAAAACCATAAGAACTAGTTGAAATGTATATACATATGGCTTGTTTTCTATTTTGCAGACTATCACGATCTAAGAAATTCTTGATGATCGCAGTGGTAAACCGTGAGTTTTGCCATCACTGAGTGACCAGAGGTTAGGATACGCCTTAGCGTGCGTATACCTCCATGGTCTTCTTTTTATTGGTCCTGATGAAAGCTTTTCAGACAATGCACCTATAAGCAGAAACATGTTGACCGTCTTTTCACGTTCTTATTGAATAGGATCCTCCTGGCTACATTTACTAGCGAGTAAAGATCCGCCACCAGTTTTTAGTAGTAACCAAATCGCCTGGAATAAATTATTTTATAGGAAGTATTTGGTCACTTTTTAAATTCACACACCTCCACCTCCACACAACTAACCAGCTCCGCTGCAGTCGCAGGCGTTGTAGCACACCAGGGAAGCATTCGGCTTCCGTGGTGGGGACTCCGTGATGAAGCATGTCACCACCAGGTTGGTGAGTGAGGGTCCTTAAAACAACATTTGTGTGTGTCCCTTGTACTTTAGCTGCTACATGTAGCCACTCTTTCGCTGTTTTGTGTAGATTTACCTTGGGGGGTTAAGAGTGCTACTTTTCCCTCGTTCTCTTGTTGTTTTGACTACATGTTTGTAGCAGCAGCATGGCCCCTCATGGTAATGTTCAATTGTTCAATGCCGCCTCCGGGCAGATGCTCCCAACCTCCTTTCACCAACCTCCTCCTGATTCGGCCGTGAGGCAGCAGAGGGCCTGCTGCTGCAGCGGGGTGCTACCACCGGTGGCACGGACTGGCTACTATGGCTGGAAGTAGCCTCACTGGTGTCGTCACCTCCCCCCCCCCCCCCCACCTGGCCATGGACAGTTGCCTGCATGGCCTGTACTGCTGTTGTCACCTGCTTCAGAGCTCTCGCGACGTCCTGGCAACACTGGACCATTTGGACCTGCATGGCTAAGGAGCGTCGCGAGAGCTGGGAGGTCGCATTGCCAATAATGTAATTGGACCGCGTGTATGCTGACAGGCGGGTCAGCAGCTGCCGGTGTCTGCGCCGGTAGAGGTTGCGCTGGCTGTACATGGCCTGGGTGTTGGCCTCCATAGCAACTGTCATCCTCTCCATGCGGTCAGACATCTGACCGACATTCCTGGCGGTCTTGTTTAATTGGAGGTGTATAGCCGCAAGAAGACGGGCTTGGGTTTGATGGACATGAAGCATGCGGCGATCAATAGAGAGCCCACCTGGTCGCACGTTAGCTCCCCTTCCAGCGCGGGATGTGTTATTGCTCTGGTCCCTCACCAGTCCGCTTGACTGGCTCCTCACAGCCGCAGGGCGGCGGGTTTGTCGGCGTGCTGCTGCTGGTGTTGTCAGCACCACTGGTGGTTGAGTAACGCGCTGTGGTACTGCTGCGCCTGTTGGCGCTGAGGTGGCACTGTTCACAGGGGCAGGTGGTGGAATGACCGCTGGTGCGGCAGCTTGCCCTGATGGTCCTGGCTGTGGTGATAGATTTGAGTCTCCCTCAGTGTCCTCTGGGATATCCTCAATTTGCAGGGCATTGCTGTCTGAACTGGGGACTGCTACGCCACCTGTGATGTAAAGTGGACGTTGATTAGTGACATGTTTCTTCCACATTTGATCTTCCTACATGCATGCAGGCTACCATTCCCTGACTCACTGTTGGATAGACTCTCACTAAACAGGTCTGGTTCAATGGGGCTAGATGGTAATTGGGGCCAGACTACATCTCCCACAATGCAATAGCGCTTTTGTGGTGTGCTGTGGCTGCATGACTGGGGTTTGAAATGGGATGATCTGGAGTCATGGACATTGTTAGGGGACAGGGGGCCGCAGTCGCATGGCACTTACCTTGTGTATCTTGGGTGGGTCGGGAGGAGTCCAGCTGGGTCACCCCCACGCATGCCTGCGGATGAATGGTATCCTCGACTCGGTCCTCGAGTGGTGTGTTTGGTGGGACAGTGGGATCCCCTCCACCTGTCGCAGCACTCTCCCCCAGCCTCTCTGCAATCTTCTCCTTTGCCCGCCCTCTGAGATCGTACCAACGTATCTTGATCTCGTCAACAGTGCGCTGGGTCACCCCCACAGAGTTCACTCTTGCGCGGATGCGCACCGATATCCGCCTTTTATCGGCTTCAGGCACCCTTCGGGAGTCTTTACCAAAGAGCCGATTATGGTCCTTGCAGACTCCCTCGATCAAATATTCGAGCTCTTGCTCTGAAAATTAAATTTTCCTTTTTCTTCCAGTGGAAGTTTCTCCTGCAGCCTCCTATGACATGCTGGGCACTTGGGTGTCTCCTGGTTTTCACCTGTAAGCACTCTGGAGGGGAGCTCTGGCAATGCTGATTCCACTTCAGGCTCTCACTGCTGAATGGGGGTGGAACCTGCCTACTTCCTGGTTGTGATGTCATCACTGTGCTTAGAATGCAACTTCTCGTTTTTGCGATCTCGCAATTAGCGAGATCGCAATTTGCGATATCGGTAATTGCGAAATTGCAATTTCAACACGGGTATCGGCAGATTCTGCTAATTCTTACCGATTTTTGGGAACTCGCAATCAGCGATTGCGGCCGATTGCGATTCGCTTTTTTTAATCGCAATTTATCATGAATGCCATTATGCGATTTCTAAATTGTGATTCGCTTTTTCTCGCAATTTAGAAATCGCAAATTGGACATTGATGAATCTAGCTGACCTTCCCATTCATTCCTATGGGCCTAGAGGCCCATAGGAATGAATAGGAAGACATTTGCAATTTGCAAGTGCCCAATCGGTACTCGCAAAATGAGAATGCAATTTCAAGGGTGCAAGGGTGCCAAAAGGACACCCTGTTGCACCCCTGAAATATGCATGTGTGCACATGTGGTGCACATACATGCCCTAAGGGCATGTATGTGCACCACATGGCACTTTGAAAAATGCAAAAAAGTGCATTTTTCTAGGAACTCGCAAATTACCACCAACTTGAAGTTGGTGGTAATTTGCGATTCCTTAAGGCAAAATCGCAAAGCGCTGGTGCTTCCAGAATTGCATTTAAGGAATCGCAATTTGCGATTTCTTAAATGCATTCACAAAATAGGGAATAGCAAATTTTGCGATTCCTTATTTTGCAAGGGCCTTTTGGGATGATACCTCCTAAAAGGCTTTCCCCTATCAGAAACGGGCCGATTCTGAGAATCGCCCGTTTGGAACGGTAAAAAGGTTTGATATATCTGGCCTTTTAAAGACTTTTCCTACATGTAAAAAGGCTTTTGCAAATTAAGGAAGGAACTTTTGCGGTCGCAAACCCTGAGATATTACAAATCATAGGATTTAGAATCACAAAATGGCTTTGTACATGCAGCGCAGGGTTCATATTTCAATTGCACTTAAAGAAGCAAAGACTACAACGCACACAATGCTCTAACATGTTACATGAAAGGAATGGACAGGAAGCAGGGACTCGTGCTGGTGTGCAGCACGCACCCCTCAGTGCGTGCCGGCCTCGTGCATGCGTATGTCCCGACATGCATCGGGATGGCTTTGTTAACTGCGGGTTAAGTGGGCGAAGCACGTCTCTGTCTGAGACTCGGCAATTATTTTTTTGGGTCACTGGGCAGGGTCTCATTAATAACCAATGTGAAACGATTTATCATGTCGTGTGGCTCACAAAGCGAGCGAGCGCTGAGAAATAAAAGGTGCGTGGGCAGATAATGAGGAAAGAACAGGTCTGGGAAAATGGATGCGCTTGAATTGGTGAAGCAGTTAGGAGGCGGGAGATTGCTTCATGCGATCCCGAGGCACTTGCTGCCATTTACTCTGCATGAAAGGAATATTCCGAATAAAACAGCTAGGAGCTAAGAGGCTGGTTGATAAGCAAGATGGTGTAACAACTTGGCAGGGAACAGCTGCTCACATCTGGGCTGAGATCTTTACACCCTCTGGCTGAGCTCCATACATTATTATGCCTTTAATTCCCTCAAAATGACTACTAACCCTTCTTCCACCCACTAAAGAACCTCCCACCCCTACATTTTACAAGCTCCCCTTTTTCTCATCAATATTGAACTTTTAACCAAGGTTATGTGTGCTTGCAGAGAAGACCTACAGCATATTGACCAGGAGAACTGGAACTAGTTCAACTTGTGCACTGCAGCAGGAGCAGAATAAATAATCGAATTTGGTGTTCATATAAAGAAGACGAAACAGTCATTTCTTTACCAAGCAAGACAGACTGAATTTTTTTTTTTAAATGCAATACAAGATAGCATATCTTGGTTTAATAATTGTGTATGAGTCAATGAACGTTCATTGTTCTGGGTCAATTAATGACCTTGATCAAAGGCTTAATTGAAATAACACCCATGTCGGAGAAAAAGAAGCAGATGGGCAGGGACATATTAAGGATTTTGGGGGCCTTGGGCCAAACATATTATGGGGGCCCCTGTTTGGAAAAGCTTTGAATTTATGATCCAGTTTCAGTTCTTTTATGCCCTCTTTAGCCAGGTCACTGACAGTGCACAGCCATGCACTCATGTAAATGTAAATTGATACTTGTATAGCGCACTACTCACCCACAAGGGTCTCAAGGTGCTTGTACGAATACCGCTGTGGAACCCATCCTGGCTTTCCCTGTGCGGTGTCCACTCCTGGGCACCCCCAAGGTGGAGGCCAGGCATCCTTAGCGTTGTGGGGGCCATTGTGGAGATTAAGCAAGCTATTGCCCAGAGTTGCAGAGTGGGACTCCATGATTGGAATAGGCACCGAGGCGAGAATTATCAGGTCCGTGGAATTTTGAGCCCAAGACCCGCCGAGGCGGGGAATCGAACCCTGGTCCAGGACTAGTCCTCTGCATCAGGGTCTGCCGCTCTAACCATTGAGCCACACTTCTCCACTCATCCACATTCTGAATGGGTTTACATCTTATATTTAGGGATAGTGATGTGTTTTCAATATTGTAACACAGCAGCCGCTCACTAATATTACTGCAAATAATCATCTCTGTGACACCCTCCCATTTCACATATCTAAGGTCCTGTTTTGATTTAAATGGATGTTGTATGAAACAAAATGTATCTACAAAATGTCTGTAATAGACTCTCACACATCACCCACATTAAAAACACGTTACGGGAAAATGGCATTTCAAACAATCTGTTTAAGAAATATTAAAGGTCATCAGGGCAAGATTATCTGCAGAAGAGAGATGGCTTTATCAGGCCCCCCTGAAAGGCTGGGGTCCACTTTGCCCATGCCTTACAACGTCTCTGCAGATGGGAAAGTTTTATTTAAAGGCAGCCCATGTCCATTTTCATTAAGCAGGGAGTTGCAAAGTTGCAAACTGTGACCAGCCTCATGAATATTATTTTAGGCAGGTTGTTCTGTGAACTCCTGTGATTCGATATTTTGTGAACCCACACACTAGTACATAGGTTGGTTAACAAACTCAGATTACATCCCCAAACAGTCAGTGCACAAGTGCAACCACTTTTTGCAAATGTAATCTATGTCCAAGAGGCTCCCTGTTAATAATGATACTAGGAAAGGCCATGATTTAGAACATAGATTCCTGCCAAGGCATGATCTGCCATTACTACTAATGCATGCATTCAGTGCTTAATTTGAGCAAGTGGTTTCCGTTGCTCGGTACCAGCACTAAATTGCCAACACCGGTGCTCCTGACAGTTTGCCACAAAGGGCCGCTACCTGGCTAATTTATAGATTACCAAAACAACAGTTATTTTGTAATTCAATATTCGTTAAAAAAATTGCTATTACCTGCCGCCCATACCATTCTTAATGCTTTGGGGGTCTGAAATAGTTTGAATTGTCACACTTGTAGTAGTGTGATGGTTAGTAGTTGTGTTGTTACTATCATTGGCAGCACGGCAGAGGCAATGTGTTGTGCAAGCTGCAGTGGCCTAGTGACGCGAGCCCTGGCACTTATTTTATTTACAAATTAAGTACTGGCACGCATACGGAAATGTGCACAAACATACATGAACAATACTTCATGGAAGCCCTGTGCAACACACACTGACTCAAACACACACACAGCTGGTACACAGTGACATTGCTCTACCAATACACCTGCTCTCACTAATCTCTTTCTCTCTCTATGCACATTTGGAGAAGTGATCTTAAAGCTCTGAAGAGGCTTAAATAGAATGTATCAGAATCATGATTTCAGCCACTCACACTGTTAAAATGGAACTGGGTCAACCTCCCTTGTCAACAACAAAAAAAGACCAGCCTCCTACAGCAAATCAGTTCAAACAGGCATTGAAAAAGCTAATAGTCCTAGATTTTGTATAATGAAATCATGTCCAGACCTGCCAATTTGTGAAAAATGTTCACTGTGTGAAAATGGGGCAGGCCTTTGAAAGGGGCGGTGCTTTGTGCTAAGCACAGCCTAAGGCACTTTGAAGTCACTGCCTCCAACAGCAGATAAACAAAGCTTCTGAGGCTACTGCCAATGTCCTGGAGAAGTTTCACCTCCCATAATGCACACTGGCTTTGCAGAGTCTACAAATAATTCCCTGGAAACCTGATTTGTGCCTGTGTTTTCAGTTGAGTGTACCCCGGTTGACCGTGTGAAGAGAACCAGCGTTTTTTGACACACGGTGGCACTTTGTGAGTTGGAAGGTCTTTGTTGCTACTTTATCCTGTTTTCCCTCACAAATTAAAAGCATATACAGATACATGTATGAACTAAAGGGTGGGAGCTGCAGGTACTTCTTAATTTGTGAGACCTTGGTGCATCCTCCCTCAATATCAGTGGAAACAAAACTAGGCATTAGGGTTCCACATGAGATCAGCTAATTTAGATAGACAAGTGAACTGAGAGGAAACCCTCCTAGTGCTCCGGAAAATGGCGACCGGGAACATTACAGGAGGAGGGATGTCACGACTTTGATATTTTCCTGATTCGAGGTGTACCCACGCGAGTCAGAACCTGTTGATGGATCCCCTCCTGGTTTGGGCTTAATCCGCACACGCATTAAGCATGGCTGTTACACTACCCTGATTCCCTGTGCTGAGAATCACCGATCACGCGAGAATACAACTACGTGAAGACTTTAATATTCCGTCTTCAAATACTACTCTTATTGACGGAAGTTGCCACCACACCTGGAACCTCCTTAGAACCTTTCAGGAGTATTGGTTCATCTCCTTTCATCGACACACACGCTCAGCAGTTACGGACAAGAATTTTGATCTCTTACGCGATCAGTATCAGCACCAATATTATTCCAGACCTACACGACTATAGGTTTAATCCAAAGCCCTGAGGAGTCGTAGTGAGTTGTTGTCACACGATGAAACACCTGTCGGCTGGTTGTGGAATTAATAAACCTATATCAATCTTCAAAGATGAAAATTGCAACTGTCTTAACAATTATCTCTATACTTTGATTGTTGTTTCTGTTATAACAACTATTAACATACCTTGTTGGTTGTGTGCGAGGGCATTGCTGTTTTACACTTTAAGAAGGACAGCAGTGACACAATTATAATATGCACATATTATAATATGTGACACACACAGTCAAACACTGAAAGTTATGAGCACTTTAAGAAGGACAGCAGTGACACAACGTGCCAAACACTGAAAGGTGTGAGCACTTTAAGAAGGACAGCAGAGACACAAAGTGCCAAACTCTAAAAGGTATGAGCACTTTAAGAAGGACAGCAGTGACACAAAGTGCCAAACTCTCATGTTTTGTTATGCCACTGTCACAACGCAGCACAAAAGCCGAGTTTGCTGCGCTGCATAGATGAAAGAAACACATCAGGACCGTGCCATATCTACTCAGATGTGTCGATGCTGCCGTTCGCTCTCTGCCCTAGGATACTTCCGGCTGTCAGCTCCACCTTCACACCCTGGCACCACAGTACAAGGGTGTTTATGTGACGTATAGCATATGTTTTGTACTGTAATGGTGCCCTTCCATTAAACAATAGTGTGATTGACACAGTTTAAAAAGTTTCTACGTTTGTATGTGATGTGCACAGTACAGCACACACTCACAATTGGTAGCGTTTGGAGGAAAGACACTTTTCTACCACGTTACGCCTACCTCCAGGAGGTATAGAGTTTTGGCACACAATACTGTTGAACTTTTTCTGTAGATGCAGCTTTGCATCAAACTATAAGTGGTTGAATAGGAATGCCCACGCACCACCCTTGGTATAACCCCCGTTGCAAAGTTGCACTACTTTGAGTTACTTAATGGCTGCTATTCAGCACCAAAGATGGTTTGCGCTCACAAGTAAATCTCAATTAAACACTTTACTCGGTTTGTGTCACTTTTGTGATGCAAACGTGGTGCAAAGTGTTATTAATTCTGGACCTCGGGGTCTGAGCCAAGGAGATCTGTCTAACATGACAAACAGACCCACTCCCTGCTGACTGAGATTATGAGATCTGTGTAATGTTTTGTATTTGTATTTGGAAGGTGCAAACTGGGAAATGAAAGGAAGTGGCGGGCGGAAGTTACGACACCTCTGTGAACACGTTGAAGAACTGAAAGGTTATGGAAGCCTCACTTCGGAAGAGTTTGCAAAACCGATGACTGTATAATCGGTTAATTTATTTGAAAATATCTTTTTAAGGGGGCGTGGCCAGCAACATGGTGCAGTAAGACGTGCCTCTGACCGGCTCCCGGCCAACTGCCCAAATCCGTCTTAAAACTGTGTCCACAACTTCCTGAAACCCGCCTAGCTGCTGCCGGAGAGTATGTACTGACCCATGCGTCCGATTAATCGGCATTGGAGGCAAGAACAGTCCGCACTTGGAGCTGCGTGGGGAACGAGAGTGGCCAGGCAAGCCCGCGACAAGATGGCGACCGGACCCGATCAGAGACAGTGAAAGGAGCCCTGCCTGGCTCTGGGGTCGCGCGATCGGCGGAACCCCTCCTCTCCCCTCCCCATAGACGGGGTCGGGAGTAGCGGACTGGCCGGTGGAGTGGTGATCCGGAGCGAAGGGTCCTTGTCGGACCGGAGAGAGACCTGAAGGGAGGAGCCGCCGCGAGCCGAGACCCGGGCTGCGGACCTGCCGACCTGAAGGAGTGTGGCTGGGCGGGTCGGAGAGTGCTTCCCGTCGCCGGACCTGATCACTAGAGACCGCCGGGAGCCCTCAGCCAGCCGGGGGAGTGCGGCAGAACACTGCGGGTGGGCCCCGACCGGGCCGGAGCTGAGCCGGACAGGTGAGCCCTCCTTCCCCCATTCATTTTGCCAAGACAGAGGGGGTAGACGTGGGCGGCCTGTGCCCTGAGGAACCCAGCGGGGGTCTAGCCAGACTTTGCTGCACAACGAAGGAAGAGCCCCGATACCATCAGTGGATCAGTTGGGGGGAGGGAGCGACAACCGCCCCGCTGGGAGGTCGTGGTGGGACCCATCCCCCGCCTCTGACCACTGGCGACCGACCTTTGGCGGCTGACCGCCACTGCCGGATTTCAGCTGTTGGCGTACCTGGCTGAAAGTGGGAGGCATACACCTGGACACTCTTTACCCCCATCCTCCCCTCACTGCCTATATAGCCATTTTGAGTACAAGGGGTGGCTTCTGCTCGTGATCAGCATGGGGAAAAGGGACCTGGCCCAGAGGACAGCCCGGCAGGAAACCATAGACAGCTTTGCGACGACACGCCCCCGACGGGAGATGACCCCGGCGACGTCTGGCACCAGCACAGACACGACTATCATCATGGAGGCAATACAGGCCTCAAGGGCAGATATACAGAACTCTAGAAAGGCTCTGGAGACGAAAATAGGCGAGGTGGGAGCGGAGGTCCTACTACTGCGACAGGATTTCAGGAACCTTTCGGAGAGAGTGACCGTTACCGAGTCCAGAATCAGCGAGACAGAGGACTCCCTCAATACATTGAAGAAAGATATGGCGGAGCTGCAGGCATCCCACAGGCAGCTGCTGTGGAGAGTGGATGACGCAAAAAACCGGGCACGCCGCAACAACCTCCGCTTCGTGGGTTTTAGGGAAGGTATTGAGAAGACCGACGTTGCGGCGTTCCTCCGTGATTGGCTGACAACGATGTTCCCACAGGCCACATTCTCGAACTGCTTCATAATAGAACGGGCACACAGGGCGCTACTTATGAAACCCCCGGAAGGAGCGAGGCCGAGACCGATCATTGCCCGTTTCCTCAACTTTGCCGATAGAGACCTCATCCTGAGGGAGGCGAGGAAAAAGGGGGAACTTAGACTGGAAAACGCTAACATAATGATTTTCCCGGACTATAGCCAGGAGGTGCAGAAACAGAGGCGTTCATACGACTCAGTTAAGGCGAAACTGCGCGACATGCAAATATCCTACATGCTACTCTTCCCGGCTAAGCTGAAGGTTCTGTATAAGGGAAGATCACATTTCTTCAGCCGCCCAGAGGAGGCCTGGCAGTGGTTGGAGGAGCGACCCCTGCTCCGGGAGGCAGAGGAGGAGGGTCGTAGGATTCGCTCCGAATTGGCGGCGGCCAACTTCCGGAGAAGCCCGCCCAAGCCACAGCGATCCCACATCCCGAGGATGCAACGTCACACTCCCTCCCCACTGAATTCGAACCACCCCACATCAGCCGGAGGAGACCGAGTACGAAATGCCACCACGGCGGGGGACCCGGGGACAGGCAACGGCTCTGGCAGCAGGAGACACAACACCGTTGAGGAGATGGAAGACGTGGCCAGTGCGCGCTCATCAGAATCCGAAGATCCACATGATGACTCTCTACACCCTCTGGTCGCGGCGATCTGAGAGATGGAACAGGGGGCTACTGGAGGCGCAGAAGATGGCGGCCGGGACTCGCAGGACTCCCACTCGTAGGGTAGTATGGAACTGGTATCCGGAACGGCAGGAGAGCCACTGCCGGAGACACGCAAGTTACAAACACCACTTTTTGAACTTTATTTTTTGACATTGGTACTCTTTGATTGACTAGGTACCTCTATCTAGGGCCAGCGAGGTGGCGGGGCAAGCCCGGTCCCTGGTTTGACGATCACTCTGGCAGAGGCCTAGACTGGAGCCTTAGCGTTCTCTTAGTTGGGGTGGTTTGTGGGAGGGCGATAGACCTTTTCCCCCCGAGAGTCTCGTGCTTCTGGTTACAAGTATGGGACGGTTGGGAGGACAAGGTGGGGTGGGGGTGGGGGGGACGGGGGAAGTTTGGACAGTTTGTTGGGGGGGACATGGGGGAGGGGTGGGTGCACTACGGTTGGTTGTTCACAGTCATGTTTGCTGCTGCAGTTTTCTCTGCTCCTGGATTAGGAAACACTCACACTGTCACGCTACAACATCAGAATGGCAAGTACACTAGATCCACAAACGAATGACCCTTCCGCACTCAGTGCCCTGACCTGGAATGTAAATGGTCTAGGTAACAAGATCAAGAGAGGGCTGGTAAACGCATACATTAAAAGGTTAGGACCTGACATCATATTTCTGCAAGAGACACACCTCAAGGGGTCCAACTGCTCCTTCATTGCTAGGGGGAGATACAAAGTGTTGGCCCACGCGGGATACACTTCAGATTCCAGGGGAGTGGCCATTATCCTTAAGGCAACCTTTCCATTCAGCATCACACGCACGTGGGTCGACCCACAGGGTACCTGTGTTGGAGTGCAGGGGAGATGGCGTAGACGCACATACACACTGGTGTCAGTATATGCCCCCCCCAAATTACAGGCTACTGCACTCAAGACGTTGGCAAATATACTTCTAGAATCGGCCGATACCATTCAATTGGTGGGCGGGGACTTCAATGATGTCATGGATAGGAAACTGGATCGCACAGGGTCGACGCAGGCTAAGATCACCCAGACACCACTGGCTCAGATGATTTCCACGATTGGTCTCACTGACGTTTGGAGGTGGCTACACCCGGGGCAACTTACATACTCCTTTTATTCGGCCCCCCATAAGACGTTCTCAAGACTAGACTATATCTTTATGTCCAGACCAGACTTAACCACGGACTCTACCGCTGAATACAGGGCGAGGGGAATTTCGGATCACTCGCCTTTACTGATCAAAATAGGTCACAGACGTTACACACCGGGGACTACCTGGCGTCTGGACACCTGGGAACATAAAAACCCCGTATTCCTGAAGGGGATGCGGACCGATTTGCGAGTCTACTTAGCTGACAACGAGGGAACGGTGGACTCAGGAGTAACCCTGTGGGAAGCCCTGAAACCGGTTATGAGAGACAGGATACTGTGTAGAACTAGAGAGGAGAGGGGAAAACTTCAGGGAGTAGTGGCGGAGGCCGAACAGACTATCGTAGATCTTGAAAGAGACCACATGTGCACCAAATCCCCTTTATTGTTGAGAAAACTGGTAGATGCACAACGGCTTTACAGGGCCTTAGTGACTGTTGGACCCGGTCCTTTGGGCAGGTTCAACCCGTGACTTTTTGCTTTTTCCTAGCCTGTTTTTGGAAACTGGATTGGTGATTTTAGGCCTCTGCGCACTTTTTCACTGTGGTACAGTGTAAAGTGCGTGTGCTCTCTGTGAATGGATGGTGAGTGACCTGCCCTCCCATAGGAATGAATGGGGAATATGTATGCCCATGGTAGATTCCTGATGCATGGGGAGTGCAGGGTCGAGTTTGATATGTGTGAACTCGTGAGAATGAATGCTGCAGAATGGTATATGCGGCATGGCTGTGTCTAGTCTAGAAGCGCCACTTTTAGAAGTTGGCATAATTGTGTAGTGAGTCTGCTGGCACGTGATTGGCTGATGAGCCTGGCCCAGGAGTGCCTGGGCCTGCTGGTGGATGGACTGTCTGTTTTGAGTAGGACGGGGTCTGCAGGGCCCCGGAGGAGGGGGTCTGAGTCAGCCGTAGATGAAAGGCCCCCATCTGCTGTCAGGGATGGGAGGAAAGAGCGTCTGGTGGAACCAGGCTGTGCCTGTTGGCCCACCCCTGCTGGCTCTCCCTTCTGATGGCCCACTGTCACCTCTGACCTGAGGCTGACAGGAGAAGGAAACCAGATACACCCAGGGCTTAGGGGCTCGCTTACACAAAGACTTCAAAAGACTTCAAAGCCTTTTCTGTGTATAAGAAGGGGCTGTGTTCCCTTCCAATTTGTTCTTGTCTTGTTCTTGTTTCTGACTTGAATCTACCAGGGGTGGGCGCTGCCCAGCCCCTGGATGCCCTGATGGACTGCTGGGGGACTCTTCCTGACTGTCCCCCTGCCTGCTGCATTTCTTGGAAGACTTTGCTGGTCAATAGCGCTTAGGAGCGCTTCATTTGCCTTTCCTAGCGCTTGGGAGCGCTCTGCCTATTTTCTAGCGCTTTGGAGCGCTTTATTGCCCCCAAGCGCTGGAGAGCGCTTTATTTGTATTTACAGCGCTACTTGGCCCCAAGCGCTTAATAGCGCTTTAACTTTTATTGGATTTTGTTTTGTATCGAGGGTGCCACCCCTCGGATCGTGGTTCCTCGCCTGCCTACCTCAGGAGAAGGGCCGCTGCCCGCAGCGACCCGGAAGTGGTTGGCCGGCCGGCCGGCCAATCCTAGGGCGACCGGCCGGAAGTCCCGCCCTCACCCGGGGACGCGGAAGGCGGCGGCGCCGCGTGTGAGGAGAGGGGGAGAAGATGGCGGCCGTTGCGGGGCTCCCGTGACCGAGAGGGAGCCCCGAGAGAAGGGGAAAAGCCTGGCTGCCTCGTCGCCGGTCTCCCGTGTGGAGAGGGAGACCGGACTTGCTCGGAGCCGAGAGAGAGGTGCTGGTAGCCGGGAGGACGCCGCAGAGAGCGGCGCGACGATGGAGCCTCCCCGCAGCAGAGCCGGTGAGTGAAGGGCTGCGGGGGAGGAAGCTCCGTGATGTTGCTGGCGGTGCCGGTGGAGGCACAAGGTCAAGAGCGGTCCCGTGTGGCAGTGGGCCGCTCCAACGTGAAGATAGTGGTGCGGGAAGGGCGGCCCCGGTTGGCAGTGGGTCGCCCCAGCGTTGCTTACAGCCCCGAGAGGCTCCGTAGGGGCGCAGGTTAGTGCCTGTGTAGGCACAGCGCCCAGGGGCATTTCTAGGTACTTTAAGGGCCTGAGTTGCTCAAGAGGGGTCCATGCTTGTTATGTGAGGAGCCAGTGCGCTCCATGGCCCCTGATGACTGTCAGAGCCCCGTGGCTCCCGCTTCTGGTGCAATTCGTTTAGCGGGGCATTCCTTTTGGTCACGAGTCCCCAGAGGGGGGACTCCAACGGTTGGGGGCATACGTTGTCCCAGAGCCTGTGTGGCTCCAACGTGCGCAAAGGTCAGAGCCCGTGTAGGCTCCAACCGTGGGGGCAGTTTTGCTTCCTGAGGGCTAGTGAGAGCCCTGCCGCAGTTTTGTCTCCAGCTGCCCAGCAATTAGTGGGCAGCTGCACGGTTTAGGCGCAAGATGGAGAGGGGGTCCCTGAGAGGGATAGAGATGGCACAGAGGTGCCCAGCCAGTCACAGCTGCGCAGCACTTAGTGCCAGCTGCAGCGTTTAGGCCCTTGTGAGTGTTCCCAGGTGCCCAGCAAGTAGTGGGCACCTGCATCGTTTAGGCCCCTGACATTGAGACTCAGGGCGTTCTAGCCACAACAAGGTCAGTTGGCCTAGGGACTGGCACGGGTGGTGGCTTATGTGAGGTTTTGCGCAATTGTATGGTTATTGCACCTCTGAATGTATTTTCTTGTATCATGTGTTATTCCTGCACCTCTGAATGTTCTTAGACATCATGTGACTTTTGCGCTACTGTATTATTCTGGTACCTCTGAATGTATTTTTATTGCATCATGTGCTTTATTCTTAACACCGCTGAATGTGTAGGTTTATGCATTATGTGTTTTTCTTTACTACTCCTCTGAATGTGTTTCATACCTCATGGGTAATGTGTTCTGTCTTAGACCCCTAAATGCTGTGTGATACTTAGGGTGTTGTTCTTTTTAGTACAGGTGTTCCTAGTGAGGTCCTGGTCCCCTGCGTGACAGTCTCCTAAGGGGTTTAGGGTTGCGTAGGTGGTACTTACCTGTTCCCAGTAGATACTGGATGTGATCTATAACTGTTACTTTGTGTTACAGTGAAGTTTATATACTGTTATTCTAATTTTTGACAAGTATTTCGATATCTGCGAAGTGTTGATTATGACAGTGGCCCATGTGGCCCTGTCCTGTGTAAATAATCCCATGTGAATATTGCCCGTGCCAGTTGGCACAATGTATATGTGTAGTTCTATCTGATATGTTTTGACAATACAAAAGTTATTTTAATATAACCTTGGGTGGAGTCTCTTTTGTGGTTGCCTAGTATGTTGTGGCTGTTGTGCGCTGGCGCAAATGCTTTACACATCGCCTCCGAGTTTAGCCTAGACTGCTCGTGCCAAGCTACCTAGAGGGTGAGCAGGGGTTATCTTGGCGTGTGACTTCCTTGCCCTGACTAGAATGGTGGTTTCTGCCTGGCTTTGGCATCAGCCTTAGCCTACCAGAAATAGCCGGTTCTAACATTGGTGGGTCAGCGGTGCGGATTTGGACTTGTGTTTGCGCAGTGCCATAGCGACAACTGGCTACATTACAAAACTCTGCATTTTTCAGATAGTCACATGTTTGGGATTATCGTTTTTGATTTTGTTTTTCCTCAAGAGTGTCATTTTCAGATGGTGTTCCTGCGCTTTATGTTTAGTGGCAGATGAGAGAAAATGACAGGGCGGGACGCCAGTAGAGAGGGGAGGTTCCAATAGATTAGGAATCCCTTGCTGGGTCCAGTGTCCAATTCCTGTTCCTGTCCCTGTGTGGGCAGATGGAAGAGATGGAGTGTGGAGGAGAAATTGCTTGCTCAGGAGGGTGGTTATTCCCTGAGTGTAGTGTGTGTGTCTGGATTCCCCAGTATGGTAGGATCCAGTGGTGGCAGCTTAAATGTGTCCAGTGCGTGAATTCCCATTCCCAGTCCCAGAGTATGGTGGCTCGTGCTCAGTAAGAGGGTGACAGGTTGAGAGTCAGAGGCAGTGAGGAACTGTCTCACCAGTCTGGAGGGGGAGTGTGTGGATGAGTGGTGTCTTGAACTGGAGGGGTTCGTGTGAGTTTTTTTTAAGGAGCTTGCACGTGAGGTGTACCTCTGGTGGTGTGCAGGAGGTCCTGCAGAGGCATTTGGACAAGAAGGTGGATGTCTGGCGGTGTGCTGGATGTCTTACAGAGACATTAGGGAGTGATTCTAAAAGTAGTGGCTTGTGTATCTGATGATCCTGTGTAGGTGAAGAGGTTCATGTGTAGCCCGGCTAAGTCCCATTAGGATGGTAGGGGTGTAGGGGCTCACGTACTGTCTCAGTGGAGGCGGAGTGAGTGTGGGACGGTGTGTCCCACGTTGGCCCGAAACCCTGTCTCAGGGCCTGGAGCGTTCCCTAAGGGAGCGCCAGGTCAGGGGCCTAGGCTGTACTTACAGGTCATTTGAGGAGGATCTTCCTGTGTCTAGAGGACGGGGAGTGTCTGTAATCAGAACTCCGGCGGTCCTGGTGTTGGTAGTACCGCTCCTAAGTGGAAGGTGCAGAAGTCCTGGTTCGCTGGGCATTTGACCGTCTAGAGTGCTTGACCATTTTTTTTTGGGGCCTCTGGAGGTCGTTCCCCGAGGAGGGGGGAGGCCAGGTTCAGGTTCAGCCTGACCTGGAAGGAAGGGCATCTGTAGTCAGTGTCCTGACCGGTTGTTGGCTTCCAGGGGTACCGCTCCAAGGTGGGAGGGTGCAGAACTCTGGAGGGGGGTGCAGAGGGACGGTGTCCTTACTTCTGACCCCGGTGCAACTTGAGGGTTTAAATCCTATGTTGGGAGATTAGGAAGCTTCCAGGTCAAGAGGAATCTCTACCCAAGTAGATCAGCTGAAGAGACTGAGGGGGCTGCCCTTGCTGTGTGTTCTGGGGCCCACCTGCAGTTTGTTGTTTCCACTAAGGTAGAGGAAAGGGGGCTTTGCTGTGTGCTGTGTCCCCCCACCTGCTTGAAGAGGGACTGTGCTGTGTGCTTTGTACCTCAGAAGTGAAATAGTTTCCAGGTGGTAGACCAGTGACGGAGTGAGGTCCTGATTTGGTAGGAGAGTTGTGTCCTGGTGAGTGCTTCCCTGTGAGGGTTATTCCTTCACCCTGACTGGAAGCAAGGGTCCCTACTTGGTCTAAGGTACTTACCTCTGCCAACGAGAGACCCCCAGTTCTAACATTGATGGAGTAGAGGTAGGATGGGGCATTCTTGCCGTGACCTCCGGTCAACCTGAGGGCGTGGTCCCAAGGTTGTTGGATCAGTGGTAGTGTAGCTACCCTGAGAGAGAGAGTGGCGATTGGCTATTGTGTGCCAGGGGCTACTGCCCCCACTCTGTGGATTGGTTAGGACCTGTGATATTTGGATGGCCTAGGGCCTGGTCCTGGCTGTGGATGACTAGTGTGTACCAGTGGGGTATCCTAGTTGTGCCAGAGAGCTTTTGTTGAGGGAAATCTATGTGGGTTCAGAGTGGCGAAAAACTGGAAGGTGTCCCTGCCGTGCAGGCCCGTGTCCGTGGTTTTGTCGCCCCAAAGCAGTGAAGTCCATCAGTGTAGTGATTGGTCTACCCTGCGTTTTGGCTGGAAGGGGGATGTGTTGGACCCGGTCCTTTGGGCAGTTTCAACCCGTGACTTTTTGCTTTTTCCTAGCCTGTTTTTGGAAACTGGATTGGTGATTTTAGGCCTCTGCGCACTTTTTCACTGTGGTACAGTGTAAAGTGCGTGTGCTCTCTGTGAATGGATGGTGAGTGACCTGCCCTCCCATAGGAATGAATGGGGAATATGTATGCCCATGGTAGATTCCTGATGCATGGGGAGTGCAGGGTCGAGTTTGATATGTGTGAACTCGTGAGAATGAATGCTGCAGAATGGTATATGCGGCATGGCTGTGTCTAGTCTAGAAGCGCCACTTTTAGAAGTTAAATTACAAATATTTGCCTATGCCTCCGAGCTAATTATGGTACTCACAAATTCATGTACGAGTAAACAATAGTTTATTAGTTTACCCAAACAACACTTTATGTTTTTCAATTAGTAATCAGTTCGTAAAAAGATATTCAAAAAAGCAGAACAGACACTGCTATCAACTTCATGTCTTAGCCATACACACTTTAGAGAAAAAAATTTTTTGTGCATATATACAGTGAAACAACAAATAAATGACGTTTTAACATAAAATGACAAAAAACATATACCGTGAATACATTTCACCACGAAAACAGTTGAATAACATTGGTGATTTAACCATACATGCCAGAAAAACTTTTTCAAAAACAAGAGGGAGACAAGAATAATATTACAGACAAATTACACTCCCAAGTCCTGAATCTTATGTTTTCAAATCAATGGCAGGAACATTGCTCATTTTAGCATCAATGCACAATGGCCAACTGGCCAGTGAATTAAAGGGGAAAGAATGCCGACGCGTTTCGAATCCAGTTTAATGGATTGCTGGATTCTCGTCAGGGCCGTGTAATTCTATTCCGTGGGAGCTTGTGATAATCTGCCCACAGTCGCTCCAGTTTACATGAAAAATGCCATCTATGCCGGTCAGTTTGCGCTGCAATAGTCTTGGACGTATGACAAGTTGTGCCAGTATCTTTACGTATTTGGAGTTGTGCTCATGTCAATTTTGAGCGCTAATCCGCGGTTTTCAAAAATTGGTGTTCTGTTTCTTAAGACGCGGTCGTCCGTCTCAGTCTAGTTTTGCAAATCTGGGGAAGGGAGGGGAAAGGGTGTTAGCGCCCCTCAGCGCGTGGTCCTGTCTCGTTTCAAACAGTGCCAAGGACCGATCAGATCAAAAAATTTTAGAAGTTGGCATAATTGTGTAGTGAGTCTGCTGGCACGTGATTGGCTGATGAGCCTGGCCCAGGAGTGCCTGGGCCTGCTGGTGGATGGACTGTCTGTTTTGAGTAGGACGGGGTCTGCAGGGCCCCGGAGGAGGGGGTCTGAGTCAGCCGTAGATGAAAGGCCCCCATCTGCTGTCAGGGATGGGAGGAAAGAGCGTCTGGTGGAACCAGGCTGTGCCTGTTGGCCCACCCCTGCTGGCTCTCCCTTCTGATGGCCCACTGTCACCTCTGACCTGAGGCTGACAGGAGAAGGAAACCAGATACACCCAGGGCTTAGGGGCTCGCTTACACAAAGACTTCAAAAGACTTCAAAGCCTTTTCTGTGTATAAGAAGGGGCTGTGTTCCCTTCCAATTTGTTCTTGTCTTGTTCTTGTTTCTGACTTGAATCTACCAGGGGTGGGCGCTGCCCAGCCCCTGGATGCCCTGATGGACTGCTGGGGGACTCTTCCTGACTGTCCCCGTGCCTGCTGCATTTCTTGGAAGACTTTGCTGGTCAATAGCGCTTAGGAGCGCTTCATTTGCCTTTCCTAGCGCTTGGGAGCGCTCTGCCTATTTTCTAGCGCTTTGGAGCGCTTTATTGCCCCCAAGCGCTGGAGAGCGCTTTATTTGTATTTACAGCGCTACTTGGCCCCAAGCGCTTAATAGCGCTTTAACTTTTATTGGATTTTGTTTTGTATCGAGGGTGCCACCCCTCGGATCGTGGTTCCCCGCCTGCCTACCTCAGGAGAAGGGCCGCTGCCCGCAGCGACCCGGAAGTGGTTGGCCGGCCGGCCGGCCAATCCTAGGGCGACCGGCCGGAAGTACCGCCCTCACCCGGGGACGCGGAAGGCGGCGGCGCCGCGTGTGAGGAGAGGGGGAGAAGATGGCGGCCGTTGCGGGGCTCCCGTGACCGAGAGGGAGCCCCGAGAGAAGGGGAAAAGCCTGGCTGCCTCGTCGCCGGTCTCCCGTGTGGAGAGGGAGACCGGACTTGCTCGGAGCCGAGAGAGAGGTGCCGGTAGCCGGGAGGACGCCGCAGAGAGCGGCGCGACGATGGAGCCTCCCCGCAGCAGAGCCGGTGAGTGAAGGGCTGCGGGGAGGAAGCTCCGTGATGTTGCTGGCGGTGCCGGTGGAGGCACAAGGTCAAGAGCGGTCCCGTGTGGCAGTGGGCCGCTCCAACGTGAAGATAGTGGTGCGGGAAGGGCGGCCCCGGTTGGCAGTGGGTCGCCCCAGCGTTGCTTACAGCCCCGAGAGGCTCCGTAGGGGCGCAGGTCAGTGCCTGTGTAGGCACAGCGCCCGGGGGCATTTCTAGGTACTTTAAGGGCCTGAGTTGCTCAAGAGGGGCCCATGCTTGTTATGTGAGAAGCCAGTGCGCTCCATGGCCCCTGATGACTGTCAGAGCCCCGTGGCTCCCGCTTCTGGTGCAATTCGTTTAGCGGGGCATTCCTTTTGGTCACGAGTCCCCAGAGGGGGGACTCCGACGGTTGGGGGCATACGTTGTCCCAGAGCCTGTGTGGCTCCAACGTGCGCAAAGGTCAGAGCCCGTGTAGGCTCCAACCGTGGGGGCAGTTTTGCTTCCTGAGGGCTAGTGAGAGCCCTGCCGCAGTTTTGTCTCCAGCTGCCCAGCAATTAGTGGGCAGCTGCACCGTTTAGGCGCAAGATGGAGAGGGGGTCCCTGAGAGGGATAGAGATGGCACAGAGGTGCCCAGCCAGTCACAGCTGCGCAGCACTTAGTGCCAGCTGCAGCGTTTAGGCCCTTGTGAGTGTTCCCAGGTGCCCAGCAAGTAGTGGGCACCTGCATCGTTTAGGCCCCTGACATTGAGACTCAGGGCGTTCTAGCCACAACAAGGTCAGTTGGCCTAGGGACTGCCACGGGTGGTGGCTTATGTGAGGTTTTGCGCAATTGTATGGTTATTGCACCTCTGAATGTATTTCCTTGTATCATGTGTTATTCCTGCACCTCTGAATGTTCTTAGACATCATGTGACTTTTGCGCTACTGTATTATTCTGGTACCTCTGAATGTATTTTTATTGCATCATGTGCTTTATTCTTAACACCGCTGAATGTGTAGGTTTATGCATTATGTGTTTTTCTTTACTACTCCTCTGAATGTGTTTCATACCTCATGGGTAATGTGTTCTGTCTTAGACCCCTAAATGCTGTGTGATACTTAGGGTGTTGTTCTTTTTAGTACAGGTGTTCCTAGTGAGGTCCTGGTCCCCTGCGTGACAGTCTCCTAAGGGGTTTAGGGTTGCGTAGGTGGTACTTACCTGTTCCCAGTAGATACTGGATGTGATCTATAACTGTTACTTTGTGTTACAGTGAAGTTTATATACTTTTATTCTAATTTCTGACAAGTATTTCGATATCTGCGAAGTGTTGATTATGACAGTGGCCCATGTGGCCCTGTCCTGTGTAAATAATCCCATGTGAATATTGCCCGTGCCAGTTGGCACAATGTATATGTGTAGTTCTATCTGATATGTTTTGACAATACAAAAGTTATTTTAATATAACCTTGGGTGGAGTCTCTTTTGTGGTGTGCCTAGTATGTTGTGGCTGTTGTGCGCTGGCGCAAATGCTTTACACATCGCCTCCGAGTTTAGCCTAGACTGCTCGTGCCAAGCTACCTAGAGGGTGAGCAGGGGTTATCTTGGCGTGTGACTTCCTTGCCCTGACTAGAATGGTGGTTTCTGCCTGGCTTTGGCATCAGCCTTAGCCTACCAGAAATAGCCGGTTCTAACAGTGACGAACGAGGCCAAGACACAAAACCTGGCAACCCTCCACCGTTTATATGACGTGGGGGACAAATCGGGCAGACTCCTAGCGTGGCTTAGCAGGAAGGAACAGGCGGCGCGGTGGATAGAACAGGTTAGGGATGCGAGCGGGGGCCTTGCCAGTCAAGACGCGCGCATCGCGGAGGCCTTCGCTGTTTACTACGAAGGTTTCTATGCAGCGAGGGACTTCGGTTCGAGCGCTGATGCTCTCCGGTACATGAGTCAGGTTGAAGTCCCATCCCTGGACCCGGAATCAGTCAAAGCCCTGGATGCTGACATTACGACAGACGAGATTTCATTAGCAATAGGTAAACTGAGGCCTGTAAAGGCCCCGGGCCCCAATGGATTCCCGGCAGAATTTTTTAAGTGTACGACGGACATCCTTGCTCCGCACTTGAGAAACCTCTTTTCGGGTTCCTACCGAGATGGGAGACTCCCCGCTGACCTCTCTGCGGCAATAATCGTCCCCATCTATAAAGATGGTAAACCGAGAGAGGAATGCTCATCCTACAGACCTATATCCCTCCTCAACACCGAGGTGAAGCTCCTCGCGACTATCTTGGCGCTCCGGCTACGGATGGTGATACCGGATCTGATTCACCTTGACCAAACCAGCTTCCTCCCTGACAGAGCCACAAAATTCAATCTCAGACGAACACACAACTGGCTTCAGGAGGTCAGCGCAAGAGAGGCACCGCATTGGTTCCTCTCCCTTGATGCGGAAAAGGCCTTTAATGCGGTTCATTGGCCGTTCCTGACAGGGGTACTAGAAAAATTCGGCTTCGGCCTCAAATTCCGAGCCTGGGTTCGTCTCCTTTACACTGCACCGCGAGCCAGGGTAAGAGTAAACGGGAGCATATCCCGAGAATTCCGGATCCAGAGAGGGACTCGCCAGGGGTGCCCTCTGTCGCCCCTTCTCTTTATACTCACCATTGAAATCCTGGCGGCCAGGGTCCGACAGAACACAGCAATTAGCGGTTTCAGACTAACGAACGCAGATACGACCCAGGAAAAGTTGTCCCTTTATGCCGACGATGTCCTCCTATACATCACAGACCCGGAGACGACCATCCCGGAGCTATTCCGAGAGCTGGACAATTATGGTGCCCGGTCTGGTTATAAAATTAACTGGCATAAATCGATCTTATATGACCCAGGGGGAGGTGGACGCTGGACGACACTGCCCCAACAACTAATAACTACTACGGAGGGCTTCCAATACTTAGGGATTTTTATAACCCTCGATAAGGCACTCTCACTCCAGCGAAATGTAGATAGGGTTACACAGAACTCGACCGCAGACATGGAAAGATGGCGACGCCTGCCACTCACACTCTTAGGACGAGCTGCCCTCTATAAAATGGTTATACTTCCCAAATACCTGTACGCCCTTCAAAATGAATATTATTCCCTCCCAGATACACTGTTCAACAGACTACACTCGGAGCTTAGGGCATTTCTGTGGTTAGGAAAGCAACCTAGGATAGCGCTGACCACGCTTCAGAGACACCAATATAGTGGCGGTATCTCACTCCCAAATCTGGAAGCTTACTACTGGGCGGAACACATGACCCCAATTAATGAATGGCTCCACTTACCGGTAGACCATCCCACCTATGCCCTAGAACGACACACACTGTCCACACACAACCTGTTGCACTACTTGTACGGAGGGTCGACGCGGCGCAAACTACTCCCGGCTACCCATACGACACTACGAGCGTGGAATAAAGCAATGAAACGCACGGGTTGGGACAGGACCCCCACTCGTCAGACACCCCTCTGGCATTGTGCGTGGCTGCGCGAACTACACAAATTAAAAGGTTTCAAACGATGGGATGACATTGGTATCTCCACCATCGGTGATGTTATAGCCAGGGGAGAGCTGAAGTCCTTCCAAACAATGAGAGCTGACTATGGCCTGCAAAGCTCGCAGTTGTTCAAGTACACCCAGTTTAGACATGCGTGGAAAGCGCAACAGATACACCTGTTAGAGTTGCCGGAGTACGCTCCGCTAGAGGGGCGGCTCCTGCAGGAGAGGATCCAGGGGAAAGCAGTCTCACTTACGTATAAAACACTAACCAACAATATGCTGGGTGACCTGGCAAAGCTTAGAGATACCTGGGAGAGTGAAGTGGGACCGCTAGAGGACTTAGACTGGGAGTTAGTACTGATGCACCCCCGTGAGGTAGCGATAAAATCAAGGCTCCGCCTCATTCAGTATAATATACTGCATAGGACATACTACTATAGGGTACGGCTGTATAAAATGGGGAAGATAGAGAACGACAGATGTCTCCGATGTCAAGGGGCTGGGGGAGGTTTTTATCATACACTATGGGACTGCACAGTGATCCAAATATACTGGTCCCAAGTCTTCTCAGAACTACGGGATGTACTGGGAGACCCGGTGCCGCAGGAGCCAAAGCTGGCTCTATTAGGAATGTCCAATGATGTGGATTTGCCACGCCCACTTTTGATTTTCCTGGTCCTAGCACTGGTGGTGGCCAAAAGGGACATCGCGAAACGGTGGGGGTCTCCCACTCCTCCTGACCTGGAAGAATGGAGGCAAGGGTTAGACCTTTACATGGCGGCTGAAAGGGTGACGTACAAATCCAGAGGGTGCCCTAGGAAGTTCCGCATGCGTGACTATTGTGTTCAGTTCTTTACAGGCAAATAAAAATGTTTCCGGGAACAAGTTGGGGAATGGGTGGTTGGGGGGGGGGAGAAAAATAGAAAAGCAGATGCAAGGACCTCCTCATGAAAAGTGTTATTCGTTTTCTTCCACAATGCATATAGCGCCTTTATGGACACTGTTGTACATCCTTCCGGATGCGGGCCTGAGAGCTTGGTAATGTGTTATTTCATGTAGTATGCCTTGTTTATCCCAAAGGAGGAGTGTGGATGAATATGTTTATGCACTGTGTATATCTGCAATAAAAACTAAGTTTAAAAAAAAAAGAAAATATCTTTTTAAAATACACTTCTCCGTGAACCAACACAGGGAAACAACACACCTCGCCACAAGGGAAAAGAAAATCCTCACTAAATCCACATCTCTTATTCAATGAGGCCCACGTTGTACTACACAAGCTATTCACCAATTTTCATGTCTGGAGTTTGTCAAACAGGTTAATGTAACATAACCCTGAAGCCAAGAACGTAGCACTTTACTGGTGGGCGCTGCAAAAAGCACAAGATGGCGGTAAGGCGCTATACGAATGTTACACTAGAACATGGCAAGTGCACTGCTGACGACATTTGACCTCTGTTTGACCGGCGTCGGGGTGTAATGTGGTGAGGTGAGTGAGTACACTGTTAGAAATGTATTGGATGATGAACGTGTTGTGGAAATGAGCACCTCTATACACTGTGCTGTAAGTAAGAGCTGTGCAGAAATGAAACATCAACCTTCAGGCAGCCTACAGCGCCATGAAGCCACCCTGCAGCCGAGCGTTATACAAATACTTGAAAATTAACAAACACCACTAAAAACAACCGTGCACAACTGTCATCTGCAGAACACACACATAAACCAACCTTTTAAATATCGGTTGGTTCCTTCCTAAAGAATAGTAGCAAATTACATCAGATCTGCATAAGAGATTGGCACTCCTGCTGGCGGGTCCTGCTCTGAAGCAAACATCTGAGAACTCACGACTGATGCCCTGTCTGGAACCCGCTCCATTCGTGTTCCCAGTTGCCGGAAGGGACATTGCGCGTTAGCAATCATTAGCCATTCAAGGGCCATTAATGGAAATATTTAACCTTACATAATGGCGCAGCAAATTCACCGCAACACCCTCTGTGTTGAAACTGCAAAGCCCCGGATTAATGGTGCACTGCAAACACGGCGTGATGGCTGTACCAGCTAGTAATGTGTGTACCCACATGGCACTTGAAGGGTTAGAGCAGGGAAATGACAAGCATCTACGAATAAGTTAAAAGAGGGGATGCGGAGAAAGCAAAAGCAGGGAAACACAAGACGAATAAAGCGATCCAATACCTTCGGGTTGAGTTTGCGCTATATAAATCTGCAAAAAAGAAACCGGCATGAGAAATGAAAGTAAAGTCTCGTAAAGGAGCAGGTGAGCCCACGAGTGGTGCTTGCGCACTTGGGAGAGCAGTCTTCACTTTCCAAGCACTGCACTCGTGCTTGTGGCGCGCCGCTGCTTGCCCCCGCAAGGTAGATGCCGCCACAAGCACGAGTGCAGTGCTTGAAAAGTGAAGACCGATGGCTAAAGGCCCTCCTAGGGCAGCGCATGCGCGCTGCCTAGGCGAGACCTAAAAAAGACCAATCAAACACCTAAATTAAATCAATGTTCCACCACTGGACAGGCAAAAATTGTAAATGGGAGTATATCTTGTAGTCCAGAGCCACTTACAAATTTCTGCTCTGTGGAGGAATTTTTTTTTAACAAAATGAGACACATGCCGTGGTTCAGTCCCAGTCTTATTCAGAGATCTGCTCTTGCACTCAATTGTTGTACCTAACTGCTTCCCAGGAAGAAACAACAATTAGACGCCAGAGGGTCTAGAAACTCAGGGACAAATTAAAACATGAGCCCATCAGTAATGAAAGGTATCAATCAATCAATCATCATTTGTAAAGCGCGCTACATACCTGTGAGGGTCTCAAGGTGCTGTGGGGGGGGGGGGGCTGCTACTGATCGAAGAGCCAGGTCTTGAGAAGTCTTCTGAAGGCCAGCAGGTCCTGGGTCTGTCGTAGGCTGGTAGGGAGAGTGTTCCAGGTCTTGGCGGTGAGGTAGGAGAAGGATCTGCCGCCGGTGGTGGTTTTCCGGATGCATGGAACTGTGGCGAGGGCGAAGTTGGCTGAGCGGAGGCTGCGGGTGGGGGTGTAGAAGCTGAGTCGGTTGTTGAGTTATGCTGGTCCGGCGTTGTGTAGGGCTTTGTGTGCGTGGATGAGGAGTTTGAAGGTGAGCCTCTTGTCGACGGGGAGCCAATACAGACCTCTCAGGTGGGGGGTGATGTGGCTGCATTGGGGGACGTCGAGGATCAGTCGTGCCGAGGCGATCTGGATGCGTTGTAGCCGTCTTAGGAGCTTGATTGTTGTTCCTGCGTAGAGGGCATTCCTGTAGTCTAGTCTGCTGGTGACGAGGGCCTGGGTGACGGTTTTTCTCGTGTCGGAATGGATCCATTTGAAGATCCTGCGGAGCATTCGGAGGGTGTTGAAGCAGGAAGCGGAGACGGCGTTGACCTGCTTCGTCATGGAGAGGGCGGAGTCGAGGATGACCCCCAGGTTGCGTGCGTGGTCGGTGGGTTCTGGGGCTGTACCTAGTGATGTTGGCCACAAGGAGTCATCCCAGGCTGAGGGGGTTGGGCCGAGGATGAGGACCTACGTCTTGTCTGAATTCAGCTTCAGTCTGCTGTCCTTCATCCACTCGACGACAGCCTTCATTCCTCTGTGAAGGTTGGCTTTGGCGGTGTGGGGGTCTTCGGTGAGGGAGAAGATCAGCTGGGTGTCGTCGGCGTAGGAGATGATGTTGAGGCTATGTTGTCTGGCGACGCGGGCGAGTGGTGTCATGTAGATGTTGAACAGCGTCGGGCTTAGGGATGATCCCTGTGGAACGCTGCAGATGATCTCAGTGGTCTTGGAGCAGAAGGGTATGAGGCGGACGCTTTGGGTTCTGCTGGAGAGGAAGGATGTGGTCCAGGCCAGGGCATTTTCTTGGATTCCGGCGTCATGGAGGCGTGCTGTTAGGGTGCCTTGGCAGACTGTGTCGAAGGCTGCTGATAGGTCCAGAAGGATGAGGGTGGCTGTTTCTCCTTGGTCCATGAGGATCCTGATGTCGTCGGTGGCGGCGATGAGGGTGGTCTTGGTGCTGTGGTTGCTGCGGAAGCCGGACTGGGATGGATCCAGGATGTTTTTGTCTTTGAGGTAGCGAGTCAGCTGTCTGTTGACGATCTTCTCTGTGCATTTTGCCGGGAAAGGGAGCAGGGAGATGGGCCGGAAGTTCTTGAGGTCTTGGGGTCCGCCTTGGGTTTATTCAGTAGGGCGTTGATCTCGGCGTGCTTCCAGCTCTCCGGGAAGGTTGCTGTCTTGAAGGAGATGTTGATTATTTTCCAGAGGTGGGGTGCGATCGCTGTGCTGGCTTTGTTGAAAACGTGGTGAGGGCATGGGTTAGATGGGGATCCAGAGTAGATGGAGTTCATGGTCTTGGTGGTGTCTTCGTCGCTGACATTGGACCAGGTGGTCAGGCGACTGGTGCGGGTGGTGGTCGCAGGGGTGGTGGTCTCGGCGGTGGATGTGGGGGTGGAGGTGTTGAAGCTGTAGTGGATGTTGGTGATCTTGCGGTGAAAGAAGGTGGCCAGTGAGTCACACAGGTCTTGTGATGGTGGAATGTCGTTGGTGTTGGAGCTGGGGTTGGAGAGTTCTTTCACGATGTTGAAGAGCTCTTTGCTGTTGTGTGCGTTGCTGTCTAGGCGGTCCTCTTGGCGGTCCTGATGAGTTGGTGGTGTCTGCGGGTGGCGTCCTTGTGGGCTGTGTAGCTGTCTGGTGTTTGGTCACGGAGTCAGCTCTTCTCCAGCTTCCGACAGGTGCGCTTGAAGGTCCGGAGGTCTTTGGTGAACCAAGCGGCTTTCTTGTTTGTGTGATTGGTGGCGGAGTTCTTGAGTGGGGCGAGGGTGTCGGCGCAGTCGTTGATCCACTGTTTGAGGTTGATGGCGGCGGTGTCGGGGTCGGTGGGGTCGGCGGGTGGTCCCAGGGCGAGGGTGGTGGTCAGTTGGTCCTTGGTGACCTTGCCCCATGCGGCATGGCATCTGTTGGGTGCGGTGGTGTGTGGTGGATTTTCTGAAGGTGAAGTGGACGCATCTGTGGTCTTTCCAGTGTGGTTCGGTGGTGTGGTTGAAGGAGACGTGGGGACTTGCGGAGAAGATGGGGTCCAGTGTGTGTCCGGCGGCATGGGTGGGTGTCATCACGAGCTGTTTGAGTCCGATGTTGGCGAAGTTATCGATCAGGGTGGTGGAGTTGGCGTCATTGTTGTTCTTGAGGTGAAAGTTCAGGTCCCCGAGGAGGATGTAGTCCGTGGAGGCGAGGGCATGGGTGCTGATGAGTTCGGCGATGGTGTCGCTGAACTGTGGTCGGGTTCCGGGTGGTCTGTAGACGAGTGTTCCTCTGAGGGTGGTGTTGGGGTCGGTGTGGATCGGGAAGTGCATGTGCTCGGCGGTGGTGAGGGTGTCTTCGGTGTTGGTCGAGACTCTGAGGGTGTCCTTGTGGATGATGGCAATTCCCCCTCCCACTCCGTTGGTGCGGTCTCTGCGGGAGATTTTGTAGCCCTCTGGGATGGCTATGGCGATGTCTGGTGCCGAGGGGGTTGTTGCATATAATAATAAAACTTGTTGTTTTGCACGGGTAAACAGGTCCAGTCAATGCAGTTAACAGTCTTCACTGCACACTGTGGATTCTATGCTATATCTAACTAACTCCACTGGAATGTGGAACATGTTCAAAGCACAACATGCCTCATGCTGTGGCTCACGCAGGAGCTCGTGCAAGGGCATGCGGACAGAACTGCTGTTTAAAGAAACAACACAAAATAAAATAATGGAAGATGTAACACATCTCCCTATTAACAAAAACAAACTGATACCTAAAATACAAAATGGAAATATGTACAAGACAACAAAAGTGTGAAAATAATACATAAGCAGAAAATAGATGTGAATTACATAACATCTGTAAACCTAGATGTGAATTACATAACATCTGTAAACCTTTTAGGTACATTTATGATCCGTCTGGAATTTTTAACTCTAAGTGCAATGGAATCATTTTTCCCAACCTGTACATTTTTTTTTCCACATTTTTATCCAAAACGTTGGGCACTTGACATTTTGCTAATGTTCTAAAATTCCAAACTCTACCATCTTGTGTCATGGCACTATTGGTAAACACTTTCTTTAATTGTATAGGCTCACTGTAGTTATCAGAACCTTTGCTCAACAAACCAGGTTTAAGAACTCTTACCCATTCTCCTATTTGGAAAATTTGTGTCTTGACCTTCCATTTATTATCATTCCACTTCTTTGCTTTGAGTTGTTTGCTTTCCACCCGTCTAGCAACTTCATCAACACAACCTTAATCACATATAAAATGATGTGATTTTTCTCTCAACCACCATGGTAACACTTTAGACGCAGGATTTTTACCCTTAAATAACTTAAAAGGACTTACTTGAGTAGTTGAATGTGGTGTAATCCGGTAATTCCAATTCCACAACCATTCTCTCAAAGCACTTACCCAATTTACACCGTACTTGACCAATTCCATAATGAAACTTTTCAAAACACGATTCAACCTTTCCACCTGACCATTTTCATGAGGTTCGTAAACAGATGTAAGCCTGTGGACAATATTACATTCCTTAAGAAAGTTATTCATTTCCATCGAAGACAACTGGACTCTGTGAGAAGTTGGCCTGGTATATGATGCTCACTAGTTCTAGTAATCACCTTGTACCATGCCAAGCAACCCTTATGATAATTGGTTGTAAGTCAACCTTATAGACCAGCTATCCTAGTAGTGTGGACAAAGCAGTCTTAGGCTAAACTCTGTTAAAGGCATGTGAAGCAAGCTGTTTTACCCTACACAATCCTCTTGAATACCAAATGAAAGGACACCACACAGATATATATTGAAAATATATATATTTATTTACTACAAAATATCCCCTATACTCTTTATGAGCACAGAAGCAAATGCGTTAAAACAAAACACAGTTTATATACACAAAAGTTGCACAATATGGATGAGCCCTAGGGGCCACTTAAACCATATACTAAAATAGTGGTATAAGAACCACCAATGGGAAAGGAAGGGCCTGGGGAAATCGCTGGAGCTGTTCGGGACTAACAGTAATGAAGTCGGGAAAGGCCCGCGGGACTCGGTGCAGTGCTTAAAGTGCACGCATGCACCAATGTTAAGTCAATGGTGCGTAAAAGTTACAAAGTTAGTGTTTAAGGAACCTTCCGATGGACCTAGAAGGACAAAACTTTAAAGCTAGGCACTATAGGTGTGTACCAGTGTAGGAACACCGGCATTGCTGAGTTACCTCACCCACAGGAAGCGGGTGCACAGGTGCCAAGTCATGTCGGGTTTCGTCACGCAGGTCGATGGTGCCTGGAGATGAAGATGCTGCAGGCGGGTCGTCGAGGAGAGTTCTGGTGGGTCCAAGGCTGGATCTGAAGATGTGAAGACCTGAAAGCAGAGGGGACAATGTTCAAAGTCACTAGCCAGTGACTACTGTGGAACCAGGATGGAACCAGGCGATGTTGGGCGCAAACAGGTGAAGAGGTGCAGCTTGTCTCCACAGCCACGTCGACACGAAGAGGTCAAGGATGTCCAGGAGTCGATCACCAGCTGTCCCACGAAGGCTCTAGCTGATGGCGGTGTCGGCAAGTTGATTGGAGCAAACAGGCCTTGGCTAATGCAAGCCACGCAGGAAGTGGAAAAAGCTTAACACGCGGACCAGCAAGGTCAGAGCGGGTGCTCCTTTTCAGGGGAGCAAGGGCCAGTCTGGAGCAACCAGACCAGTGGTGTAGTTTGTAGATTTCGTTGCCAAGATGGCCGCTAGCCACGTGGCAAATGGCTGGGATGGCGCGTCGAGTGACAAAGTGCAAAAGGGCCCCATGCAGATTGTGGAGATGCTGGGGGGCTGATCTTCAGTGCAAATGCTGCTCGGTGGTGGGGCTTCTCAAACCCAAAAGCACAGCATCGAGGGTGCCTCGGGTGCTGTGCAGTCAGCTTCTCGGGGGTCTTTCGAGATGGCCGGTCCCACGTCTCTCAGTGCCTCCACGGGTCTCTTCTTTGCAGGGACTGTGGATCGGGCTCTGAAATGTCTGGGAGTCTGGGTCTCGTCAGGCTCTGGGCTCGGGCTCCAGCAGGAGGTGGCGGCAAAGCAGACGTTGAGTTGCTGGTTGGTGCCTTTATTCACAGGGTGGTCACTCCTTGGCCACAAGGGAGATTTTCTTCAGTCTTCTGTGCAGCAGAATGTCGAAGTCCAGTTTTCTTCTTAGTTTCAAGTCGAGTTCAGGATGATCTGAAGTCTTGGGACACAGCTCCTACTCTTATTCTAAATCTAGGGGCCGGATTACCTGCTAGGTCCCTCCTCTGGGTGGGACCAGCCCCTTTCCTTTGTCCAGCTTCGCGCCAAGACTGGGGCTGGAGAGCCCCAGCACCGGTTTGAACTGGCATATGCACAGGGACACCTTGTGTGCCCCAGGCATGTCTGTTTCTATTCAGCCCTGTCCTACCCAATACACAAAATCCTGTCTGGGGTGGTGCTAGCACCTCCCAAGGCAGGAAACCCTTTGTCCAAGCCTCCCTCGCTGGAAGGACTCCCAGCAGCAGGAGGTCAGACTTGTGTCTGTGGTGGCAGCATCCATTTTGTGATGCTGAGGCTCATTTTTAACTTTAACCGGGGTTCAGGTTAGGTACATGTCGTGTCCCTCTAGAAGGGTGGAATGCTACCCCTGTCGCCAGAACTGGCGAGGGGGTAGTATTCCAATTCGTATGACACCTTACTCGACAAGTTTTGATAAAGCCAAACGAAAGATAGCATTTAACCGCGAGGTTCATAATGCACTTAAGAGTATATGGTATGGCAGTATCATGGAACAGGTAAAGGACTTGGTTCCGAAAGCTGCAGACAGGCTCAGCTCATGCCAGAGCACCATCTCACATATTTTCAAGCACTCTGCCTCCAGGATTGAAGAGGCCTTCCATAGGAGTGGCTGATAGGAACATATGTGTCCATTTTAGGTTAGATATAGGCATACTATACCTAAGTAAGGGGTGATTACACCGACTTACCCCAGCTGAGTGATCAGCCAGTTGTGTCAAATATGGAGGCCAGGCCAGGGGTGGCACAATACGTGCTGCAGCCCCTGGTAGGCCTTGGAAGCACCTATGCCCTGGGTACCTGGGGTACACTGTTACAGGGGCCAATAAGGTGAACCAGTTCCAATTTCGTAATGCACCTAATGTGCATTGGCATTAATTTAGAGAGAGAACAGCAGGCTGTGGATCTGATTAGCAGGCCCACAGCCACATTAAGTCATAAACCAGTGAAGCAAAAAGCACAAATTTGGGGTGACCATAGGATAGCAGACCCTACTCTCCTACACAACCCCCCCCCCCCCCAAACGCAGGGACATTAGACTAACCTTGACCAGTTGTGTCTTCATGTTCTAAGTGGAAGTACCTGGAGAGACCATCTGCATTACCATGGTCAGTCCCTGGGCGGTGCTCCACTGTAAAGTCCATCCCCTGTAGGGAAATGGACCACCTGAGCAGTTTGGGGTTTTCACCCTTCATCTGATTAAGCCATAAGAGGGGCTTATGGTTGGTCTGAATCTTGAAGTGAGTGCCAAACAAGTATGGTCTCAACTTATTCAGGGCCCACACCACAGCAAAGGCCTCCCTCTCAATGGCTGACCAACGTTTCTCTCTGGGGGTCAGCCTTCTGCTAATAAAAGCAATGGGCTGGTCTTGACCATCTACATTAAGTTGTGAAAGCACAGCTCCCACTCCCAACTCCGCAGCATCTGTTTGGACAATGAACTCTCTTGAGTAGTCAGGACTCTTCAGGATAGGTGCAGAGCACATGGCCTTCTTCAGGTCATCAAATGCCTTTTGACAGTTTACTGTCCACTGAACCTTTTTGGGCATCTTCTTGGATATCAGATCATTAAGAGGAGTCACAATGGACCCATAGTTCTTAACAAACTTCCTGTAGTACCCAGTCAGGCCCAGGAAAGCTCTGACCTGAGTCTGGGTAGTTGGAGGGGACCAGTCCTTGATGGTCTGGATCTTACTCTCCAGTGGTTGAACTTGGCCTCCACCTACAAGGTGGCCCAAGTATACAACCTTACTCTGCCCTATCTGGCACTTGGTGGCCTTGATAGTGAGGCCTGCCTTTTGCAGAGCCTCTTGCACTTCCTTCAGGTGGACCAGGTGATCCTCCCAGGTGGAGCTGAAGACAGCAATATCATCCAGATATGCTGCGCAAAAGTCATCCAACCCAGTAAGGACTTGATTCACCAACCTTTGGAAGGTGGCAGGTGCATTTTTCAAACCAAAGGGCATCACCACAAATTGGTAATGCCCACCTGGGGTAGAAAATGCTGTCTTGGCTTTAGACTCCTCAGCTAACCTGATTTGCCAGTAGCCAGCTGTCAAGTCAAATGTGCTCAACTGCTTGGCAGAAGCCAATTTGTCTATGAGCTCATCTGCCCTTGGAATATGGTTTGCATCTGTCCTGGTGACAGCATTGAGTCCTCTGTAATCCACACAGAACCTCATCTCTCTCTTTCCATCTTTGGTGTGAGGTTTGGGGACCAGAACCACTGGGCTAGCCCAGGGGCTCTCTGAAGGCTCAATAACACCTAATTCCAGCATCTTTTGCACCTCAGTCTTGATACAATCTCTGACATGGTCAGGTTGTCTGTAAATCTTGTTTTTCACAGGAAGACTGTCACCAGTGTCCACCACATGGGTACACCAGTTAGTCTGACTGGGTGTCAGGGAGAACATATGTCTATATGACTGCAAAACTTGTCTACGGTCATTTTGCTGATGTTCAGTGAGGCTGCCATCTAAGGCCACACCATCAACTGAGCCATCCTCAGGGTTCTGAGTCAGCAGGTCTGGGAGAGGGTCACTCTCTTCCTCCTGCCCCTCATCTGTAGCCATGAGCAAGCCCATGTCTGCCCTGTCAACATATGCTTTCAGCCTGTTAACATGGAGCACCCTGTGGGGGCTCCTGTGAGTTCCTAGGTCCACCAAGTAGGTAACCTCTCCCTTCTTTTCAATGATAGTATGGGGTCCAGACCATTTGTCTTGGAGTGCTGCTGGGGCCACTGGCTCCAACACCCATACTTTCTGTCCAGGCTGGTACTCAGTCAAGACAGCCTTTTGGTCATGCCAAGCTTTCTGTAATTCTTGGCTAGCCTCAAGGTTTTTGGATGCCTTCTCCATGTACTCAGCCATCCTGGAGCGGAGACCAAGTACATAGTCCACTATGTCTTGCTTGGGCTTTTTGAGAGGTAACTCCCATCCTTCCCTCACCAAACACAGGGGTCCTCTTACAGGGTGCCCAAACAACAATTCAAAGGGGCTGAAGCCAACCCCCTTTTGTGGGACCTCTCTGTAAGCAAACAGAAGGCGGGGCAGAAGGATGTCCCATCTTCGCCTGAGCTTTTCAGGTAATCCTTTGATCATGCCCTTTAGGGTCTTGTTGAACCTTTCAACAAGCCCATTACATTGTGGATGATAAGGAGTGGTGAACTTGTAGTTGACACCACATTCCTTCCACATAGCTGTTAAGTATCCTGACATGAAGTTGGCACCTCCATCAGATACTACCTCCTTAGGAAACCCCACTCTGGAGAAAACTCCAAGTAAGGCCCTGGCCACAACAGGAGCTGTTGTGGTCCTAAGTGGAATTGCCTCTGGGTACCTGGTGGCATGGTCCACCACCACCAGTATGAATCTGTGCCCAGATGCTGTAGGTGGATCTATTGGACCTACAATATCAATCCCCACTCTCTCAAAGGGGACCCCCACCACAGGTAGTGGTATCAGGGGGGCCTTTGTTGTTCCACCTGCTTTGCCACTGGCTTGGCAGGTTACACAGGAGCGACAAAACTCCTTTGTATCTTCAGACATGTGAGGCCAGTGAAAGTGAGAGACAAGCCTGTCCCAAGTCTTATTCTGGCCTAAGTGTCCTGCTAAGGGAATATCATGGGCCAAGGTAAGAAGGAAGCCCCTAAATTGCAGAGGTATGACCAACCTCCTGGTTGTACCAGGCTTGGGGTCTCTACCCTCTGAATAAAGGAGCCCATCATCCCAATATACTTTATAGGTACCTTGAGCATTCCAAGCAGCCTCAGCAGCAGCCTGCTGTCTGAGGGGTTCAAGGGAAGGACAGGTTAACTGAGCCTGCCCCAAGTCTGCCCTAGAAGGTCCCCCTGTCCCCAGAAACTCAACCTGATCAGGTTCAAGCTCTTCAGGGACAGTTCCTTCAGGGGTCTCAAGATCATCTTCCTGTGAAGGCGTATCCTCACTTGTAGGCAGTTGGGAAGGCACAGCCTTTACCCTCCTGTTCTTCTTCTTGGAAGGTACTTGGTCCATTGTTCCAGGATCCAAAACCTGAGGTTCAGAGAGGCACTTTTTGGCCTGTGACCTGGTCACAGCAAGAACATGTGATGATATCCCTAACATCTCTGCATGAGTCCTGTACTCAACTTCCGACCATAGAGAGTTCTCCAGGTCATTGCCCAACAAACATTCTACTGGGAGATCAGCACTAACCACAACTCTTTTTAGGCCAGTTACCCCTCCCCAGGAAAAGTTAACAAGTGGCACACTATGTGTAGTAGTGACATTGCTGGCATTGGTCACCAGGTAATTATCACCTGGTAGGTATTGTCCAGGGTCCACAAAGCTAGGTGTCACCATGGTGACACAGGCACATGTGTCCCTGTATGCTTGAGCCCCTTTTTCATTAATCAAAGGCGTCTGCCTGTACTTGCCCAGATTACTGGGACTGACAGTAGTGGACAAATCAATCTCCATATCACAAATCAGAACAGCCTGTGTAGGGGTTCTGACTAGGCCAGAATCTCCCTCAGTTCCCAAGGTGATACCTACTACCCCCTTAGTTTGTGGATCAACACTGCTGACTGTACTATTGGGTGCAGGTGCCTTAGGGGCTGCAGTGTTGGGGGCTCCACCCTTTTTACACTCACTGGTCCAGTGAGAGGTGTTTTTACAAGTACTACACCAGGGTTTTCTTTGACCTTCTTTCTTCTTCTTCTTGGAAGTTTGGGACCCACCCTCAGTATTAGTTTGGGGCCCTGTTGAAGACTTCTGGTCTTTAGCTTTCTGCTCCCCACCCTTCTGGTCTGTTTTCCTTTGGTCACCACCCTGGTTCTGGTTCTGGTTCTGGTTCTTTTGCTTAACTCTGGTTCTAACCCATTTGTCTGCCCTCTTTCCCAATTCTTGGGGAGAGGTTAGATCTGAGTCAACCAAATGTTGATGTAACTGCTGGTTCTGACAATTATTTAAAATGTGTTCTCTCATAAGCAAATTGTACAATCCTTCATAGTCTGTAACCTTACTTCCCAGCAACCAGCCCTCCAGAGCCTTAGTGGCACATTCAACGAATTCAGACCAGTCCTGAGTCTTCTGGGTGTCTCTGAACATTAACCTGTACTGTTCAGTGGTTAAGCCTAACCCATCAATCAGAGCACTCTTCAGGACCAGGTAGTTTCTAGAATCCCCATCACTAACTGTGAGGAGTCTGTCTCGGCCTCTACCTTCAAAGGAGAGCCACAAGATTGCTGCCCACTGCTCCTGAGGGATCTGCTGTACTCTGCAGGCTCTCTCAAGTGCAGTCATCCATTTGTGGATATCATCCCCAGCTTTGTAGGGGGGCACAATCTTACTCAGGTTTCTATTGTCATAGGACCTGTCTTTATCCTTAGGGATAGTGCTGCCACCTGTGGAACCTAATCCACTCTCTCTAGGCTGTCTTGCTCTAGCAAGTTTCTCTTTGGCCAGGGCAACTTCTAATTCTTGCTTCTGGATCCTAAGCTCAGCCTCTCTCATTTTGGCCTCATGTTCCCTTCTCTGAGGGCTAGTCAACCCCCTTCTGGAGTGACCATGAGAACCTCTAGAAGCTTGGGAGGTATTGGACTCACCTGAGTGATTCCTTCTCCTCCTAGACTCCTGGTTAAGTCCACTTGGGGGTCTCAGTGGGTTGGACCCTGACTCAGTCCCAAATAGGCTTAAGTTAGCCTGGTTAAGCCTGCTGACTAACACCTGGCTATGTCTACCATCATCAGAATCACTTCCTTCCTCCTCCTCTTCCTCTTCTTCCTCATCCTCAGGCTGAGTATCTCCAGTGTCCTGGTTTTCCTCATCTATCTGGATGACAGGGACAGGGGTGTCAGTGTTATCATCTTCAGTGGGAGAGCCTCCATCTCCATTCCCTGAGGGGCCTGGTTTGGAGGTCTTTAGAGCTTCAGACTGGTCTAAAAGCTCTCTGAGGTGTGCTGTGGTAGGGGCTGGACCCGTCTTGAGACCTCTTAAGGTACACAACGGCCTCATTTCTTTAAAATTAAGCATAGCAGATTTGGATGGTGCCCTTGGAGGGTCACTCTCAACAGGGATAGGTCCAGTGGACCCCTCTGCTCCAGACATTGCTCTAGTGTGGGTGGATATGTTGCAATCTACCTACACTGGTGTTTACCTACTAAACCTATCTAGTAGTTGTAGTCAGGGTGTGCTACTCCCTATCCTCTACAACAACTAAGTTCAGTAGAACTTAAGTATACTAGTCTTGTTTTTAATGTACCTATCAGGTACCTGTATGACCTTTCAAATGATACTCTCAAAGATTGTAATGGTAAAACAACAGCAAGCTCAAATCCCAACCGCTGCTCACCAATGTGAGAAGTTGGCCTGGTATATGATGCTCACTAGTTCTAGTGATCACCTTGTACCATGCCAAGCAACCCTTATGATGATTGGTTGTAAGTCAGCCTTATAGACCAGCTATCCTAGTAGCGTGGACAAAGCAGTCTTAGGCTAAACTCTGTAAAGGCATGTGAAGCAAGCTGTTTTACCCTACACAATCCCCTTGAATACCAAATGAAAGGACACCACACAGATATATATTGAAAATATATATATTTATTTACTACAAAATATCCCCTATACTCTTTATGAGCACAGAAGCAAATGCGTTAAAACAAAACACAGTTTAAATACACAAAAGTTGCACAATATGGATGAGCCCTAGGTGCCACTTAAACCATATACTAAAATAGTGGTATAAGAACCACCAATGGGAAAGGAAGGAGGCCTAGGGCCTGGGGAATCACTGGAGCTGTTCGGGACTAACAGTAATGAAGTCGGGAAAGGCCCGCGGGACTCGGGTGCAGTGCTTAAAGTGCACGCATGCACCAATGTTAAGTCAATGGTGCGTAAAAGTTACAAAGTTAGTGTTTAAGGAACCTTCCGATGGACCTAGAAAGACAAAACTTTAGAGCTAGGTACTAGAGGTGTGTACCAGTGTAGGAACACCGGCGTTGCTGAGTTACCTCACCCACAGAAAGCGGGTGCACAGGTGCCAAGTCGTGTCGGGTTTCGTCACGCAGGTCGATGGTGCCTGGAGATGAAGATGCTGCAGGCGGGTCGTCGAGGAGAGTTCCGGTGGATCCAAGGATGGATCTGAAGATGTGAAGACATGAAAGCAGAGGGGACAATGTTCAAAGTCACTAGCCAGTGACTACCGTGGAACCAGGATGGAACCAGGCGATGTCGGGTGCAAACAGGTGAAGAGGTGCAGCTTGTCTCCGCAGCCTCGTGGACACGAAGAGGTCAAGGACGTCCAGGAGTCAATCACAAGCTGTCCCACAAAGGCTCTAGCTGATGGCGGTGTTGGCAACTTGATTGGAGCAAACAGGCCTTGGCTAATGCAAGCCACGCAGGAGGTGGAAAAAGCTTATCACTCGGACCAGCAAGGTCAGAGTGGGTGCTCCTTTTCAGGGGAGCAAGGGCCAGTCTAGAGCAACCAGACCAGTGGTGTAGTTTGTAGATTTTGTCGCCAAGATGGCCGCTAGCCACGTGGCAAGTGGCCGGGATGGCGCGTCAAGTGGCAAAGTGCAAAAGGGCCCCACGCAGATCGTGGAGATGCTGGGAGGCTGATCTTCGGTGCAAATGCTGCTCGGTGGTGGGGCTTCTCAAACCCCAAAGCACAGCATCAAGGGTGCCTCGGGTGCTGCGCAGTCAGCTTCTTGGGGGTCTTTCAAGATGGCCGGTCCCACGTCTCTAGGTGCCTCCACGGGTCTCTTCTTTGCAGGGACTGTGGATCGGGCTCTGATATGTCTGGGAGTCTGGGTCTCGTTGGGCTCTGGACTCCGGCTCCGGCAGGAGGCGGCGGTAAAGCAGACGTCGAGTTGCTGGTTGGTGCCTGTATTCACAGGGTGGTCACTCCTTGGCCACAAGGGAGATTCTCTTCAGTCTTCTGTGCAGCAGAATGTCAAAGTCCAGTTTTCTTCTTAGTTTCAAGTCGAGTTCAGGATGATCTGAAGTCTTGGGACACAGCTCCTACTCTTATTCTAAATCTAGGGGCCGGATTACCTGCTAGGTCCCTCCTCTGGGTGGGACCAGGAAGGGGGGGTGGTTACACCCCCTTTCCTTTGTCCAGCTTCGCGCCAAGACTGGGGCTGGAGAGCCCCAGCACCGGTTTGAACTGGCATATGCACAGGGACACCTTGTGTGCCCCAGGCATGTCTGTTTCTATTCAGCCCTGTCCTACCCAATACACAAAATCCTGTCTGGGGTGGTGCTAGCACCTCCCAAGGCAGGAAACCCTTTGTCCAAGCCTCCCTCGCTGGAAGGACTCCCAGCAGCAGGAGGTCAGACTTGTGTCTGTGGTGGCAGCATCCATTTTGTGATGCTGAGGCTCATGTTTAACTTTAACCGGGGTTCAGGTTAGGTACATATCGTGTCCCTCTAGAAGGGTGGAATGCTACCCCTGTAGCCAGAACTGGCGAGGGGGTAGTATTCCAATTCGTATGACACCTTACTCAACATGTTTTGATAAATCCAAACCAAAGATAGCATTTAACCGCGAGGTTCATAATGCACTTAAGAGTATATGGTATGGCAGTATCATGGAACAGCTTGGTTCCGAAAGCTGCAGACAGGCTCAGCTCATGCCAGAGCACCATCTCACATATTTTCAAGCACTCTGCCTCCAGGATTGAAGAGGCCTTCCATAGGAGTGGCTGATAGGAACATATGTGTCCATTTTAGGTTAGATATAGGCATACTATACCTAAGTAAGGGGTGATTACACCGACTTACCCCAGCTGAGTGATCAGCCAGTTGTGTCAAATATGGAGGCCAGGCCAGGGGTGGCACAATACGTGCTGCAGCCACTGGTAGGCCTTGGAAGCACCTATGCCCTGGGTACCTGGGGTACACTGTTACAGGGGCCAATAAGGTGAACCAGTTCCAATTTCGTAATGCACCTAATGTGCATTGGCATTAATTTAGAGAGAGAACAGCAGGCTGTGGGTCTGATTAGCAGGCCCACAGCCACATTAAGTCATAAACCAGTGAAGCAAAAAGCAAAAATTTGGGGTGACCATAGGATAGCAGACCCTACTCTCCTACAGACTCCATTATCAGTTACTAAAAACAGTGGACAACCTTCTCTAGTGAAAATATCTTTGAAAAAATGTATGACATCCTCAGTGGTCGCCTTGGAAACAAACTTTACTTCAGGCCACTTAGAATGATAGTCGATAGTGACTAAAGCATAGCGTGATGCTTCAGGCAACATGTGAAAAGGACCTGATATGTCAAACACTATCTTTTCCCACGGTTGAGATGGCCACTTGACTATCCTCAAAGGTGGGGTGTGTACTTTAAGCATTCTTTCACTTGAACAACACTCTGTGCATTCCCTAACAACCCTATCAATGAATCTATCAACTCCTGGCCACCAAAAATAATCTCTTACCAATCTTTTCATAGAAGAAATCCCAGGATGAGTTTTGTGTGCAATTTGTAAAATTACCTCAAACATGCCTTCTGGAGGGATACATTTTCCCGACTTAAAGATAAAACCACTGTCCAACTCTAGATCCTCCAGCACATTGTAAAATGCTAAAAGTTCAGGTTTTACCCTATCTTTCCTTGGCCATCCATTTTTTACCAAGGGCCATATGTATCAACATACCCTTTTGCGATTCCTAAATAACGATTTTTAAGGAATCGCTATATAGAAATCGCAAAATGGTATGTATGAAGAAATTCGCTATTTTTTAGCGATTCCTTAAAATTCCTTACTTGCGATTAGCAAATTGCTAATCGCAATTAAGGAATAATTTCCCATTCATTTCTATGGGCCAGGAGGCCCATAGGAATGAATGGGAAATTATTCTCAATTTGCGATTAGCAATTTGCTAATCGCAAATTGAGAATATTTTCAAGGGTGCAGGGGTGTCTCAAGAACACCCTGCTGCACCCCTGAAAATGACATGTGTGCGCATATGGCACACATACATGCCCTAAGGGCATGTATGAGCGTCACATGGCACCATTGGATTTTCAAAAAAATGCTTTTTTAAAAGAATTCGAATTTGCGATTCCTTAAGGGCATTTTGGAATTTCTTTTTTCCTTGATACATTGCATTTAAGGAATCGTAAAATTTGCAATTCCTTAAATGCAATCACAAAATAAGGAATGGCATATTTTGCGATTCCTTATTTTGCACCCAAATTGTTTGATACATACCATTTTGCGAAAATGGGTTCGCAAACGCCGAAATTCTGCGAATTTCGGCGTTTGCGAACCCATTTGGCCTTGATAAATATGGTCCCAAATCCCTTAATTCTTTCCAATTTTCCTCTTTCTGCTCACATTCTTTCCAAAGTGACTCAGAGATCTCTTGGAATTTTTCATTAACAACATCTCGAACAGTGAGAACAAATTCCAAGTCATTTACTGCACTGACCTCATCCTGTTTGCATGGTAAACGCGATAAACAATCAGCTGTGACGTTTTTCTTACCAGGTACATATACTGTACCGAAATTATATTCTTGTAATTTAGATGTCAATCTAGCGACCCTAGCTGTTGAATTCTATCCACCACCCACTGACAAAATGTTGACCAAAGATTTATGGTCAGTCCTAAGTGTAAACTTGGAACCCCACACATATAAAATAAAATGCTCTATAGCCTAAACACAAGCGAGTAATTTCCCTTTTGATGACTGCGTATCTACGCTCCTATTCACTGAGTGTTCCCGAAGCAAAGGCGACGTTCCATACATCACCACCCTCTTTCTGAGAAAGCACACTGTCCAAACCATATAGACTTGCACCAACCGTTATTATACATTCTTTGTTCATGCGGAATGGTTTAAGAGTAGGGGCATGTATGATATCATGTTTAATCTCTTCAAAAGAACGTTGTTGCACCTCTGACCATTCATACTTCTCACCTTGTCTAAGTAATTTTCTCAGAGGTTTCATCTTTGTGGCAAAATTGATCACAAATTTGCTATAATATTTGCATAAACCTGCAAATGAGAGTAACTGGTCTTTGTTCTCTGGTGCTGGAGCTTTGATAATTACTTCAACATTAGATTTTTTAGGAACAACTCCATCACCAGAGAGTGCGTGTCCGAGATACTCTACTGATTTTTTAAACAGTTTACACTTGTGTGCTTTGAGAGTTAACCCACTTTGTTCTAACCTTGAACAAACAAACAATCTGTAGATGTTTCTCATGTTCAGTGATATCTTTGGAAAACACTAGGATGTCGTCCTGGAAACATTTTACAAAATTATCTACATCTCTAAAAATTTGAAACATAATTCTCTGAAACACAGAGGCGGCGGATGCGAGACCAAATAGCATTCGCTTGTATTGGAATAGACCCTTTGGCGTTAGGAATGCTGTAAGATTCCTGGAATCTTCTGTTAACATAATCTGATGATAGGCAGACCGAAGGTCAAGAGTCGAGAAAATATGTGCACATATAATAATAAAACTTGATGATTTAAAGTTGTCTTTATTGCAGCACGGGTAAACAGGTCCAGTCAATGCAGTTAACAGTCTTCACTGCACGCTGTGGATTCTATGCTATATTTAACTAACTCCACTGGAATGTGGAACATGTTCAAAGCAGCGGCGGGAACGGGCTGGAAGGAAAAACAAGCCTAAGGCAAGGCAACAGAGGAGACAGCTGAAGCAGAGGCAATACGGTCACAAAAAGCAAGCGGTCACAATAAAATACTGTGGGCACAATTACGGCGGTCAAAATTTAATACTGGGGCACAGAAGCAAGCAAGCGGCAATTGGGGCGGGGGCGGGGCCGCAGCGGCGGGCACGGGCAGGAAGGAAAACAGGCCTAAGGCAAGGCAGCAGATAAACAAGATAAACAAGAAAACAAAGGCAATACTGTCACAAAAAGCAAGCGGTCACAATAAAAATACTGGGGGCACAAATACAGCGGTCACTGGCCACCAGGGATGAGGCGCAGGTGGTAGCCTGAGGGTGGAGGCGGGCCTCGAACACCCTCAGAACGAAGTAAGCAGCGGGAGCACAGGAGCAGTCAGGTGGAGCTGCGCGGCGTGGGGAGCGACCCGCCTATTGCAGACAGAGTTGCGTTAATCTACAGCAGGAAAACAAGGGATTGTCACTAACTGGCTTGTGCAACTTATCCCCTCACGGATAACCCTTCAAATGGAATGGAGTGTTCAGAATTCTTGTGCGCAAGTCAACACCCAATCCTTTACCGAATAACCAAACCACCAATTCTCTCCACTTGCTTAAAGCCCAAACATTTGTTAAAAGATAAGTTTCTAATATCAGTCCCATAAAAATTACTTAAAGATGACTCCACTGAATGTTATGGTTCTAACCTTCTTCTTCAGATATCTGGGATCACTGTGGACTCCACAGGGAAAATACCATTAGTGGCCAACCATAATTTAAGGGCCATGGTTTATGACAGAAAAAAATCATTACCATCACCAGTGTTCCCAATGTCTTGCGACAAGAATTATTGGAAAGTCTACAGAACAAGGCAATTGCCTGGCTGATGTACAACGCTGAATCATGCCTTGTTTAGCAACAGGACTTTAATGTGTTGAAAAGGATCTACAAACCGGAATAGGCAGGCAATAGCGGCTGCAGTCTCATTGGTTGGGTGGAAGCCAATTTACCAGAGACAATGGAGAAGAATTATAAGGGTCTCTTTTCCTCCCACATTACTCTCCCAAAATGCCCAAGTAAAAACGTAGCTTTATCTCACTTTAACATAAGTCACCTCAGAATGGACCAAACCCCGAGTATGTATAGTCACCCAAACGTTTTCATCTTTTTGACTTCGTTTTTTGCTTCATCCATGGAAGTTCATTCTTTTCAAGTGTTTACAAGGTTATGCTCACTCACAGTGCACTATTGTTTTTTATAATCTCTGTTTATGATTTTACAATAACACCTTCTTGACTACCCAGCTGCTGTGCCCGCTGATAACATATGTGGTCCAAATGATTATCTGTCATAAGAATCTTCTTTCCAAGGGGATACTTTTAACCTTGGTCATTTTCACTCAGTGAAATTCTAGGTTATGAGAGATGCTGCGTTTTATTGTTTTTATTTCTGATTAAGCAGTTTGACTTACTGCCTTGGTTGTTTTAATTAGTTTTGCTTTAGTTTGTTAGGTGCCACTGCACCTTCTGCACCAACGGAAGCTACGCCCTTGGTTCACACTGTGCAAACACGGCTGTTGTTTTGCGTTTGACGGTAATACATGGGGGCGAAAACCTCAGGGTTACAAATTAAATGCTTGTTTTATGTCAAGAAAAACGAAACAATTCATGAATCCCATTAACAATACGACACTGTTGTGTAACACAACAAGCAGTTTCCTTGTAACAATGTATATTCTTTTCTCAGTTTGCGGTAGCTGTGCGTTACTTTGGACGTGATGACTTGTATTAATTACTGCGTCACTCGCTGCGTGGTGACTTTGTTCAATGAACCCCAAATAGTCACATTCCATATGAATGGTATTTATGTGCGTGTGGCAAACCTGCTCGGCCACCTCTCGAGAGGTGGAATGTTCCCTTTGGCTTCCGCCTCAGACACCCCCGCAGTGCTGCGTGGCTTTGAAACTTCCCGCGCAGCACGCCACGCAGTTAATATTCAAAGAGCAAGCATGGACGCCGGACCAGAGCGCTCTACCTGGCTCTGTATAATTCCTGTTCATTGTTACGCTTTACTTGCAGCGGTCAAAGGGCAAGGAGTGTCCTATTCCACTCGTTCTGGTCAGTCTTTTATGGGTTTGTTTGTTTTACGTTTTTATTAAACTCCAATAAAACAGTTAATGCATTCTGTAGTACAATGTCTCTGCGTAAGCACAAATATACCGACACGTCCAGCAAAAGAAAACACGAAAAAGAAAGAAGCTAACTGCTCACAATGCATTAAGGTTTACTTTATTCTTCTTTATTTATAGTGGGTGTGAGCAACAATATTTTTTTCTATTTAATGTTCTTTGGTGCAAACAATCGGATTTGTAGTACATACATTTCCAACCATTATTTCAAGCCCGGCTCCAGGATTCGGGTTGGGTAGGGCATGGAGGCGAATGGAGTAGCCTAGTGCCTCTCAGGGGTCTGCAACTGGTTCTGGCCATGTTGGCTGATCTTAAAGGAGGTGGAGCTGCCTACGCTACCTACTGTGGAAGTGATGCTTACTAGCTTTAACTCTGTTTCTAGAGGTTTGTACCAAAGTGTTTTTATAACTTTTGCTCTCTTTGACCAGACCTCCTTTCTACCCGCCTCACACCCCTTTCTCTCTTCTTCATCCGCTTTTCTCTCTGCTTTCGCCTCATCTCTGATTTTCCTATTTCTTTGCCTCTCTCTCCTCTTTCCCCATCTCATCCTCTCTCCCTGATTTGGCCTCCTCTCATTCTGTCTTCACCTCGCTCTCCTCTCACATCGCCTTCACTCCTACCTCATCCTTCTGTCTCCCACTCCTTCTTCTCTCTCAACACACCCTTCACTCTTTTCCGTGCCTTTCTCTCACCATTTTTCTTACCCACCTCCTTCTTCCCTCCACCACACCACCTGCACTCTCTCTTCCTTAGTATCCTCCCCCTCTCTTTGCCTCCATCTCCCCGTCTCACTGCCACCCACCTCCCTCCCCACACTCTGCGTCACCATCCCCTCTTTCTACTACAACCTCCTCTCTCTCCTCCTCAACTTTGACTCTCTCCAAATCACCCTCTTCTGTCAGCCCTACCTTCACTGCTGCCGGCTATGGGGTAGTGAGTTTGTGTATGTAAAGGAAAATTGAAATGTTTCTGTACAAGTGGTTGTACTTGTGTGGGTGTGCGTAAACAGGGTCGGATTGGGATCACAATTCGGCCCGGGCACTGACGAAAAAAGTGGCCCACTTTCAAGAGGCGTGGCCCATATTTAAGGGGCGTGGACACATTCAAAGGGCGTGTCCCATATTTAAGGGGCGTGGCCCACATTCAAGGGGCGTGCCCTTTCATGAAACACCATTTGCACAGACAAGGAATGAAAGTGGGAGGATACTGTTCTTGCACAGGACACAGGGCCAAGGTGACAATGGCCTACATGCTGAGCAACTAAAAAAAATAGCAAGGCCCCTTTCTGTCACAAAATTATTCCAGCCCTCCAGCACAGGAGCACCTGAAAAGCAGCAAAGCCCCTGCTATTACTAACCTACTTAGCCCTCCCCAGACCTTCAGCTCAGGAGCACATGAACAGAGGTAAGGCCCCTGCAATTAGTAAATTAATCAGCCCTCCAGGCCTTGGGAAAATGTCCTGGCAGGGGAGCACAAAACACAGCTTTCTGGGTCATCCAAGGTAGCCAGGTAGCCAGGGGGGAGGCTGAGGTGAAGCTGGTGCATGGGAAGTGCCTTCCCAGTGTGTTCTGGCAGTTTGAGTGTTTACCATTTACTGTAGTATTACCCTTGTACCTGTGTATGGTACCCTTTTGTAACTTGCACACGTCACTTTTCTCTGGTATCACACTGTATGCTACCTCTCACTTTTGTTTGCTTTAGATACTAGCACAAGTGCCACCATTGCCTACGTAACGTTTGTTCTTGTGCTGGAGTGTCTGCCATTTATTACAGTATTATACCTCTTCTTGTACTTTGTACGCTTTTGTAACCTGCACACATATCACTTTTTCCTCCTGTAATGTACTGATTGCTACCTCATGTATTTTGGTTGCTCACTATTGTCACTTTTGATTCATGTAACTTAACGTTTGCTTTTGTAATTTGTCCACTTGTAATTTTTTTCCTCATGTATTATTGCTGTTCCTAGTGTGAAGCGCTCTGACACCTTCGGGTAAAGTCCGCGCTATATAAAATCGCATAAATAAATAAAATAAAAAAATTCCAAACATCACCTGGCCCCCACAGCAAGACCCATTCTTCCTCGCCCACTATGCCCTGAATGTGAAGGGCTGTGGGCGAGGTGTTAAGACTAACACCGTTTCTGGGCTGCATGGGCCCCAGGGGGGCCGAGGTGAAAATGGCTCAAAGGCCTGAGAAACACCTGGCCCCCAGGGAGGCCGATTCTTGCAAACAATCACCCCTCCCCAGCCCAGCCTCAGCTTGATTGCTTGGCAGGGCAGGGGTGAAGGAGAGGCCACATCCGGTCGCACAGCGAGGCTGCTTTCACATTTTCTCTGTCTGTCTCCGTGCACTCTGTGGGCCGTTTTTTTTTCTCCCCTTTCCTAGTCCACTCTCTGTGGACTGGGACAGGGGAGAAAAAAACGGCCCACAGAGGGCACTGAGGCACCGGCCCATGCCCGAATGCCTGCCTTGCCAATCCGCCCCTGTGCGTAACTATTGCAGCCTTGCTGCTTGGTACCTGTTCTTCAAAGGAAGGTCTAGTGGTGGCTCCTCCGCTAAGGCGGAGGAGCATTGTCCCCCTACCAGCCTCAAAACTTGAAAAAGAAAAAGATAATAAATCGGGTTTACTATCGTTTTATTTTTTAAGTTTTAGTCTTGGGGGTGAGGCCATTGGGGGGGCAGTCAGGAGAGGTAGTGGAGGGCACTGGTATCGGAATGCATGTGTGTTGACCAGCCGACTCAGGCCGGCCAAACACACATGCGCACTGAGCTGTCTCCAACCCCACCTGGGTTGCTGGGTTGGAGACAGCAAAGCAAAGCCGACCAGTATCACTGGGAGCACAAATTCTCAGCACTCAGGCCAATCCTGATGCTGCTTTCAAACATGACAGTAGTGTCTGGATTGGCCGCAAAAGGACAAGGGGAGCCTGTGTTGCAGCTGCAGCGAGACTCAGAGCAAAAGAGAGGCGGACAATCGTCAGATAAGTTTTCGTTTTCTCCTTTCTTTTTTTTAAAGTTTTCTTCCCATTCTCTAACAGCTCCCCCCCCACCCTCAACCCTCCGCTTCCACTCTGCCTGCAAAGCAGCCGCTTTCAACATTTTAAACAACAGCCACACCAACGTATGGATTGTATAGAATGTGCTTATCAGAAGCAGGAGATCTACAAAGACTTGAGGGGCATGCATATGTTAAAGAGATAGTATAGAGTTATGCAGCATTTTGTAGTTAAGGGTGGTGACTACTGCTGTTCATTTACTTCAAATAATTGAAATAACAAATGGAAAATCAATCAACGTTAGCAACTGGCCAACACCATATGTGAGCCGGGATCTACAATTAGCTGCCCACTGTGGCAAGAACACAGCTTGTGAGCTTGAGGACTGGACTTGTAATTTAGTGGCTAGTTTTTCAACCAATATTTATATGTCAGTCTTATCAATGGAAAGTATTTTAAAAAGAACAAAGTAGAAATGTACAGTTCATGTGAGTTCGTCAAAACTGATCGGTATCTTCTAAATTGTCACTGGCATGTTTCCTCTTCTTTCCAGTTCACTTCCATTTTACCCCTGTCTTTCCTATTACCATCACCCTCTCTATCTTATCCCCCTTCCCACCATCACTTTTCCCTTGTGTTCAACAAATCGCTTTTTACCACTCTTTCCCTGCCTCACAAATATTAATAATTTGCACTTCACCCTCCTCTCTGATTACCTTCCTTTCTTTTCATCCTAATCTGCTATCAGCCTCATCCTCCACCTTCACTCTTCCCTTCTCCTCTCACTCACTTCTCAGTACAGGCGTGCCAATCACCCAATTCTTTAACCCATTGTGCTCATGATTCTCCTGCTCAGTCCTGCTCAATCATCATCCTTCATCTACCTCTAGCACTGTCTTTGTAACATGCTAGTACTAATACACAGAATATAACAATCTTCTTCTCTATTTCATGGCACACATCACTCTCCTACTCCTCTCTAATCAGCCCGCTCAGTCATATTTCTACTTTTCTCCTCTTTCATCCATCTCTAACCTTACTACTTGTAAGAATCTGGGTTTCTGGTTGAGGGGAGGTGAAGCACTACTCATGCAGCAGCCACAATCTTTGTCAAGGTGAGGCACAAGCAAACCCCAGATTAACCTGTGCTCAACCCTCTAGTAGCTTGTCACAAAGAAGCCAGGCTTAACTTAGAGGCAATGTGTAATTATGCAGCACTTCAAACAGTAATAAAGTAAAAGAAAGCAAGCAACCAAGGTCCCTGATTGAATCATTAGCAGGTATCAACCTGGAACAAAGAGTTCAGGGCCCTACGCACAAGGCGGGCCACATCCTGGACCTCTTATTCACCAATCTCTTGACTCTTACCACTTACCCTCCTTTGCCCATGACCTGGTCGGATCATTTTTTAATCCCATTCAATCTGATCCCCCCCCCCATGGTCTTAAGTAAAACAGAAACCTGGGGGAGAAAGTGGACCAAAGTCACTTGTGACGCGCTCGAACCCGTACTGGCCAACCGGAACTGGCAGCCTTCGGACGATGTAAATGCCGATGCGGAGAAGTTTAATACTTATCTCTCTGCAGCCGTAGACGCCATTGCCCCACTCCAATCCCACACTTCGGCACGTGCCAAACCCTCCGCCCCCTGGTTTACCCCGACCTTGCACGAAGAGAAAAGTAGATGTAAGAGACTGGAGCGGCGTTGGCGTCTCAACTATGATCTTTCTGCGAAAGTCAACTACAGAACTGCTCTAAAAAACTTCTGCAAACTCCGCCAATTGGCAATGAAAGAATATTTTGCCACCAAAATTAAGACCGCAGACGATTCTTCCAAAACACTTTATTAAATTGTGAAAGACTTCACTAACCCAGTGGCCCTGGCGTGTTCTACTGAACCCAGTCAAGAGCTCTGTGATGGCCTGTCTGATTTCTTCCACAATAAAATCTCCGATATCTTTTCCTCCTTCAACCCCTCGGAGGGGTCTGGAGAGGACACTACTCCATGGAGCCCTCTCTCTAGTGAGGTAATGCTCTGAACCTTCAAGCTTATCTCCCTAGACACGGCCCTTCTGAAAATGCAAAAATGCAAATCAGGCTCACCGCTTGATCCAGTTCCTGCTAAGATGTTCACTTCCCTGGCCCCGGTCATCATTCAACCACTTCTCTCCATTTGGAACTCCTCCCTTATCTCCGGCCATTTCCCTTTTGTGTGGAAACAGGCCACAGTAATCCCCATCCTGAAAAAACCTGAGGCGGACCCGGCAGTATTTAGTAACTATAGACCAGTATCGCTCCTCCCCAACCGGCTAAAATACTGGAAAAGGTCATACAAGAACAACTGGCAGAATTCATGGAGAAAAAAATCTCCTCCACGACTCACAGTCCGGCTTCAGAGCCGGCTATAGTACGGAGACAGCCCTTCTGAAAGGAGTCGATCAGGGAGTGCGTAGACAGAGGCGAGGTAGCTATGTTGGTGCTCCTCGATCTGTCCGCGGCTTTCGACACTGTCTCCTATTCCATTCTACTAGACCGGCTTCATGAGATAGGGATTCGTGATACCCCTCTGGCCTGGATTAAATCCTTCCTAATGGATAGAACTCAACAGGTGTGGTGGCGACCCTATTTTTCCAAAGACAAAAAATCCCTGAGCTTTGGAGTCCCCCAGGGATCGGCCCTTAGCCCACTTTTCTTCAACGTCTATCTGTCTCCCTTAGCAAAGGTAATAGAGGCTCATGGAGTCAGAGTGGTATCATATGCTGATGATACGCAGCTTGCTTTCACCTTCAGAGACCACTGGGACACTACACTTGAGAACTTTAAAACCTGCCTCTCTGACATCTTTTCTTGGATGACACTGAACACCTTGAAGCTAAACTCTGACAAAACGGAGGTTCTATTTTTTAACCAAAAATCCCCTCTACCATCGACGATGTGGTGGCCTCATGAGTTGAACCCCCCCCCCCCCCCATCCCCAGTGAAAGTGGCACGCAACCTTGGCGTCCAAATTGATAATCAGTTGCCATATAAAATTCAAATTCACAAAGTGTCCTCGGCCTGTTTTGGCAAGTTTCGTATGATTAGAAAAGTTGTGCCATACCTGCCTATGGACTCGCTTAAAACAATCGTACATGCCCTCACTACCTCCCACCTGAACTACTCGAACGTCCTTTATGTAGGCGCCACAGCCTATCTTCTACACCGGTTGCAAATTGTGCAGAATGCGGCAGCCAGGCTGATTGTGAATGTGCCCTACCGCCACTCTATCTCCCCCCACTTAAAGAACCTGCACTGGCTTCCGATATCCGCCCGCATTCAGTTTAAGGCCATGGTCCTTACATTCAGGGCCTTGAACGGGAAGGGCCCTGGATACTTAAGAAGCAGGCTGAAGCTAGTTCACTTATCTCGTGCACTTAGGTCCAATCACCTCCGCCTCCTACGACCCCCCCGCTACCTCCGCTCAAGGAAAGGAGGCAGAGCCTTCGCGGTGGTGTCATCTAAACTCTGGAATGCCCTCCCGCTGAGTATTCGACTGATTGAGCTGGAATCCCAGTTCAGATGTAAACTCAAGACATGGCTTTTCTCCAGCTACTAAATTCCTTGGTTCTGCCGTTGACGTCCACAGCGCCGGGACACCCCCGTTGGGGGTAGCCGAGCCCTTTACAAAACACATAAATAAATAAAAAATAAAAAACACAACACAAGAAAAATTACACACCAATTTAGAAAAATAGAGCAAATTTGATTAAATAAATGAATACTAAAAGGACAAAAATCTAATCAGTAGAACCGGAGAAAAGCAAATTTAAAGATTTAACTGAAAATAGTGCCAAAAAGCGCATAGCACCAGCAGCAGATGTTTGGTTCTGCCTGACCGGGATAAAGTCACAAATTCAGGCTGACCGCGATAGTGTGCGAGCTGGCTACAGGGACCCAGTTAGGCACCCTGAATGAGAGTACCTTAAATCCTGGTTGTGCAGCCTAGGTGATGCGTCAGTACTGAGGAGCTGCAAAGCTGCGTTGCAAGGCCCTGCATCGTTCTCGAGGATCCTGTCAACGAGGGCTTGCGTTACGAACACCGGCATCACTGGTGCGTGACACAGCTGAGGCGATGCTTCGGTTCGAGGAACTGTGAAACTGCGATGCTAGAAAACTGTGTTGCCTTCGAGGCCGCTGTCAATGAGAGATTTGCAATGTGATGGCCTGCGTAGGGGATGCCTTGTACAGCAGCGGTTCCGATGCGGGCTGCAAAGTCGATACGGAGTCCTTCGGTTGGGAGAATCTCCGCAGCAGATGCAATGCATCGGTTCTGCCTGGGCTTGCGCTGCGGCAGAGAAGATGCGTCGGTTGTGCTGGATCCACAGATGGAAAAGCACCTTTAGGCTCACTTCTAAGTGCCCAGGACTGGGAAGCACCACTTGGCAGGGTAGGACTCACGGCTGGCAGATTCATGTGCTGGGTCAAGGTTGTTGGAGATTTCTGTCCATGAGGCTCTAGTTAGGAGGCCAGTCAACTAGCCCTTGGAGTCACTCTGGGGTTCTGGGTTCAACAGATGCAGGCCCAGTCCTTCTTACCCAGGCAAGAGGGCAGCAGGACAATACAGCAATCGGCAGTCCTTTAGGGCAGCAGTCCAGCAGAGTAGAAGTCCTTTCAGCACCACAGCAGTCCTTCTTCCTGACAGAATCTTCCACAGGTTTAGAAGTGTACTGAAGAGTTGGTGTCTGAGCTCCAATGTATATACCGGGTGCCTCTTATGCAGTCCTTTGTGTGGAGGTTAGGACACAGCCTATTCAAGTGTTAGTTGGGCTGTGCCCAGCTCTGCCCTCCCATCATGCCATTGATGGCACATCCAGGCACACCTAAGATCTATATTGTATGTGGCTTTCTAGAAGGAATTCACAAAGCCCAAATGTCAGCTACATCCAGTCATGTGACCCAGAGACAGGCTACAGGCACTAACTGGCTAGGGCAGAAAAATGTCAGGTATTCTAAAAGTGGCAATTTTAAAATTGTAATACAAAATTTGACTTCACCATAAGAGAGGGTTTTTCGTTATAATTCCAAAGACACCAAACACAAGCTGGTTACCTGCTCCCATTTGGAAATGATCACTTATTCATTGTAATTAGGTAATTCCAATGTTATCCTATGAGAGAGGCAGGCCTTGCAGTAGTGAAAAACGAATTCAAGAGTTTCTCACTATCAGGACATGTAAAACTTAAAAGTACATGTCCAACTTTTTAAATACACTGCAACCTGCCCTCTGGGTTATCCAGGGCCTACCCTAGGGGTGACGTAATATATTAAAAAGGGAGGTTTGGGCCTAGCAAAGGTTTACTTTGCCAGGTTGACATGGTAGTTTACAACTGCACACAGAGACTGCAGTGGCAGACCTGAGACAAATTTAAAGGGCAACTAAAGTGTGTGGCACAATCAGTGCTGCAGGCACACTAGTAGCATTTAACTTAGCGGCCCCGGGCACAGGTAGGGCCACTTTACTAGGGACAAGTACATTAAATATGCCAATTGGGTATAAGCCAATCCTACCATGTCTTGAGGAGTGAGCACAAGCACTTTAGCACTGCTAAGTTGCACAGAGTCCTAAGACCAGCAAAAAACAAAGTCAGCAAAACAGGAGGGTTGAAGGTAAAAGTTAGGGGGAAAACAACACCTAAGGATGCCAGGTCTAACACCAGTCTTTTACCAGTCCTTTGTGTCCTTACCCTCATCTTTTGTATCCTCACACTCTCCGCTAATCACCCTCCATTTCTCTGTAACCCAACACCATTTCCTCCTGTCAAGATTCAAGAATTGTTGAAAATGTTTGGTAAACCTTAGAACCACAGTTGTGGAAACTGTTCACCTGGATTTTTCAGGACTTCTGATGAAAGGACACCAAACCATCCATAGCTGCAAGTTAATTGATGGCTAATAACATTCACGGTCTAAGCTGGTTATCCAGGCTACCTTTCGAAATGAACTTGTTGAAACTCAAATAAGTGATTTTTTATCCAGATCAGGGTCACCTACCAACTCACAATTTTTATATTGATGGCAGGCCTCACATGTTTTTGAATTTGCAGCTCTATCTGTCCCACTTTTAAGTCAGAAATAAAACGCTGGGCAACAATATTTGAACTTATGAAGCCACAGATTCTAGGAGCATCTTGGCCGCAAGTGCATTATCCCATTATGTGTTTAGGCTCAGAAAGGCATTTGTCTCATCTGGGTAAGCCTTTGTCTTGCCCTCTCATCTAGCCTCCAGTTCCTTATTCTGTAAGAGATCTTCTTCCGGATCAGGGAGTATATTCATTTGCAAGGCCACTAAAATCAAGTTGCAACTATCTGCGAAAAGGAAATTTGCGCAGCCCTACGGTGTCCTCTCTCCGGAGGGACACTGCCTCTGCTTTAGCCCAGTTGAGTACAGACGGATCCAGGCTAACAATAGTGGTGAATCTTTGGATTTCCAGCATTTCCTTAAAAAGTCTCTTAGCCACCACCAGCCCCAGATCTATAAATCGACTTGTGGCTCTGTACTTTTTGTCCCATGGGATCAATCCTAATATACACGTTTCCCATTTGTTCGAGAGACATCTATCAGTGCAAGCAGCTAGGTGTTGTATCACTCCCTCCCAATACTGCTGTAGATTGGCACAAGACCACAACATATGTACAATATCTGCATCTTAATTGGAACATCGGGGACATTGCATGTAATTTCTATTAAAATAGCGATTGATTTTCTCCAGGGTTAAGTATGCATGATATATTATATAATATTGTATTAATTTAAATCTGGTCTTGAGACGGACTAAGGTGGGGCTCGCCAGGATTAATTTCCATTCTGTATTTGTGCGCAGAGGGGTGAGATCTGTTGCAGCGTGAAGGCGAAGCGCATCCGCAAACCAGCGAGTGAAATGCCTGCCACTTCCCATGACATCTATATATTGGAGTACTAAATTTGTTGGTGGTTCTTGCGTAATGTCCCCCCAGCTGCGATTTAGTAGGCTCATCCATGAAGCATGCATGAGGAAGAGCCCTGGGGGTATTCCGACTTCCTGCGTAAGATCAATGTACGGTATGAGTGTGCCATCTAGATAAAGGTCACCTAGAGTATACAGACCCGCCGTGTGCCAAGCACTGAGATCAGCCCATGTAGTTAGTCTGCTGCCCCTCGGTGTCCCCAGCAAAGGTATCGCTGGGACATAAGGTCTGATATTTCTATTGAGGTACAAGGAGCGACGATAACACCTTTAGGCTACTCGCAGCAGCAAAGGGAGAGGACCAATCTTCTTGCTGCAATGGTGAAATAATGAGCGAATTTTATGCTCAGTATATGCCATATCGCTGCCTCTCGTGTCCATTCAATTTTGACTCGCCACCCAGCATGCTTCACATTGAAGTTGGGATGCTAAGTAGTAATGCTCTGAGTGAGGAACTGCGAGCCCTCCTTGTTCTGATGGCAATATAGTTTTGTGAGCGCCACTCTACATCTTGAGGTGCTCCATATTAGATCTCAGAACATGCGCTCAATCAGCTGGAATAAGGATGGTGGCAAATACAATGGTAAATTAGTGAAATAGTAAAGTAGCTGAAGGAGCATCACCATTTTTAGGTTTCGTCCTGGCGTTGCAACTGCGTAGCAGTTGCTCCGCCCAGGCGAAATCTAATGTTATCTCTATAGTGGGGACTTGAAACCGCCCCTTCTTCCATTGGCTAGCTCCATAAATGGAGGCTAGCCATTGGAAGAGATTGGCCGTCAATCACGTTTTCCAGTGAAAACGCGATTCGGGGGCGTTTCTGGGTCTTTTTATAAGCCCCGCCCCTTGTTGCCGTGTGTCCCGGGCCGCGCTGTGATTGGCTGCAGGCCCGGGACACCCCAGTGACGTCATTTCCTGGGCCGCGCTGTGATTGGCTGCCGGCCCGGGACACCCCCGTGACGTCAGCCAATCACAGCACGGCCCGGGACCTGACTGCTGTTGTGCTCTGTTAACACCCAAACCCGCTATCACCCAAGACAGCAGCACAGCTCCTTTCTGGCTAGCCGTGCAGCACACCAAAACATCGCACACATGATCACAACCAATAAATCGTTATGGCAATCACACAATCCCCCGGCGTGCAGCCCGCCGCCTGCCCGAAAATTTGCTTCAGCTTCCCATAACGGTGTACGAAGCGCTATACAAATGCTAAAATATCATTATATTCATAATGCAATTAAAATATTAGCACAAAGGAGTTGTTACCTGTGAAGCCAGGCAAAAGCAGTAGGTATGTAAATATTTAGCACACATCACAAACAGAATTGCTTCTAGGCGCTTGAATAACACGTTACTATTACCGCACTCATTTTATTTTCTGTAGATGGATGAGAAGCAGAGCCATTCCTGTCTGGACTTCTAAGCTGTAGAGGACTCTCAGATGGTTGTACAGGCACACAACCAACAGGTCTCTCAGTGACTTGCATCTCCTATTAAACTGGTGTCAGTAACTCAGGCAGCACCTCCGAAAATGAATTCCGCTCTAGCCGTGGGAAAAACAAGTCCTTTAAACAAGAAAAACAGAAATCTTAGTTTTAACCTTTCACGAGCGCTAACTCCCTTACATGATTGTCCGGGTCTCAAACTACTGCAGCGTCCAGCTGGAACTCTATAAAAAATTAAAAATCAATGGGCCACCTTTTAATTTTCTAAACACATCTGCGTATTCGCACAACAAAATGTGCTTCAAAAAGGACATTTCATAAAACCAGACACAGATCCCATTTTATATTTTCAATCGCTTTTGTTAGTAGACTGTAAATGAAAAGATTGGGGTAATAGTTATAGCACTAGCAAAAGGCCGCAGGTTCCCAGAGGTCTCTTCTTTCCAGAGAAACGCTCTCATTTGAAAGGTTGTTTTCAACTTATATTTTACTGTTTTTAAATATGTTTTTATTTTTCTGTTTTACTTTACTGCTTTGTTTATTTATTGCTCTTGTCAAGGGGAACAGTCAAAACCTGCTAAAGTCCCAGCTTTCTGCCTGCTACTCGTCGGAGATTTAAGAAGATGAATTCCGCTTTTTGAGCTTTTTTATTGTAAACATATATTTATATAATTAATTCTATTCAGGAATTGAGAACGTTCCATTCGGTCTTGGCATGACGTGTATTGCCTAGCATCGCGCGTGCTGCAGACTTATTACAGTTCTAATTAATGGTTTCAGTGTTTCGGTAAACGTTCTCCGGGGTTCACTATAACACAGAGTGGCAGAAGGGGGAGGATCAGTAGAAAGACTGGGGAGGATAAGGCGACATATGGGGGGCGAAGATGCAGTGGCAACTGGTGAGGTTTGTGAGTGGTGGTGCTGGGTGTGTTTGGGGGAGGGTGAAGAGATGCACTTGGGCTGCTCCAATGTCATGTCAATTAAAAGAAGTTTCCCATGCTATGAGTAATGTGAAATGATTTAAATTATTATAAAGGGCAAGTTTAGATTTACCAGTGCAATTACTACACAGATCCATACAACGTATAACAGTGCATTCTAATGATTATCTATGCCATGAACTATATAATTGCTGATGGTTGATGTGGCACATTTGAGTCCCCGCATCTACAGTATGTACTGTGATCTTCGGAAAGTTGCTTAAGTTTTCCGGGAAATAAATTCATTAAAATAATAAAAAAAAGAAATCCCCAATGCCTCCAAAGGTGATCTTTTCCAGGCATTCTACAGTCTGCTGTCCAGGGGGAGAACAGAGCGACGGCAACCAGATGCTGAATGATGCCTGCCATGGGTTACCGTGACCACGCATCCTAAGATTCTGTAAATGGCACAATATAAGTGCGTGTGAATTGCTATGTTCCGGACCAGCGAGCGTGACTCAGCGCCACTGAGGGCCATGCCTTTCACCCAGGCAGTACAGGCCATGTTTGTTTAATGGCTGGTGACTTGCAATGTTGTGGTCTGGCTGTGGGGTGACTATATTATTAGCTCAGGCGTTTGAGCTCGTGGGAGTTCACATCCAGATATATCAAATGATTCCACATCCATACGGCTGCCTGACTTGTGCGGTTAGTCAAAACTAATTTTACCGATCGTTATATAGATAGAAAGACAGACAATTAGATAGCTAGATCGATAGATGAACTGAGTCTAGTTTTTGGTAGGAATAAAAAAGCATTTTCTTTTAAATTCATTTAATTTTAGGGAAGGATATGTGGCCTTGTGGCTGTAACTGGCCGCATTGAAATGGAACCGGATTCGAATCCCGGCTTCGCACATTTTCCGTGATTCTGGGCAAATCACTTATTTGCCCCGAGCCTCAAAACATGAATAACATTTTATGATACGTATATAAAGTGCCTTAAAGCACTCGGACAACTTCGTGGTACCTGTTAAAACTTAAATATAAATAAATAAATATATGTCTATGAAATGAGAGTTCTGAGCGTGTGTTTACGTGCATTATTGCAATTTCTTGGCGTTTGGAAAGTAGGATGTCAGTGCTGCAGTGCTCACTGGTCAAATTTTTTTGTAATTCTATCCCGAAATAGCACAACGAAAGAACAATATAAAAATGCAAATTAGGAACATTACATTCTCAGCTGAAGCCAGTCTATTTGAATGAAGAAACACTTTACTACACTATAAAGTAAAGCCTCTCTGGCTTGCACTGGAATTGCTGGATAGCAGGGTGGATTATGCGGTGCGTGAAGCCTCCAGTGCACAGATTTATGTCTTGAGTGACGTCACTCTGTGTCTCATCCTTTTGAAGTTGTTAAAGCGGCGGCTCTGGACCCGGAGTACAAACATGCTGCAGCAGTTCTTGGAGACTGTTCTAGTTGAGCGAGTAAGAAAACATCGGCTATTTTATTTCACAATAAGACATGGGAAGTATCTTTCAGATCTTGAGGAGTACCTTAAGGAAGTTCGTCAACAAAGACCGGTAAGTGCCTGAACCGCATTTCAGCAAGAGTATTGAAGACATAATTATAACACGCATTTGCAATGCAATAGGTCTCGCATTTGCAGAAGTTTGAGTTATTGGCATTGTAAATAACAATGACTTATTTCTGTGTTTTCAAAACCTGGAAGCAGTGTGTAAACACGCACTTTAAAATTATAGTCCTTGCTTATGAGAAGCACGGCTGGCAGTAAAAGAGGTGCAGTTACTGGCAGCATTGCTTCTCCTAAGCAACGACTACATGTATAAAGTGTGTGTTTACACACCTCTTGTCCTTTAAATTATCACTCCACTTTAAAAAACATACCTAAAAAACATTGTCATTTACAATGTCAATAACTCCAACAAATGCGAAACCTATTGCATTGCAAAGGCTTGTTATAAGTGACACCCTTCCTGCCACCGATAGAGCGTCAGGGGAGTGCAATGGCGTAACGGGGTTGTGTGGTTGCTCCTGTTGAATCAAGCAAACTAGTAGAGTACCAGAGCGATCTGTCAGCACATGTCCTGGCGGCGTGCACCTCATAATTGAGGAACCTCAGCCTTTCAATTAAGGTTGCATGTGTTTTCTTTGTGGCCAGGTGCTGTATAGAGCAAGAAGGATCAGAAATCGTGTGTGTCTCTAGCAACAGTAAGTTGTGCTCCAGTTCTTGGAGCTCTCTCTCCACCTGCCTCTGCATTCCACATCCCTTTCCCAGGCAACCACCCTGAGTACTACATTAAATGCGTCCCATTCCAGCAAAACGTCCGACACCGTATCTATGCCATGCATAAAATAGTCTGTTATAGTTGTGAGAAGGAATGCCCGGAAAGGCGGATCTTCCAGTAGGGTGGGCTGCAGTCACCATGTTGGAGCTGGAGAGGGCTGAATGTCCCATGCTATTGATACACAATGCAGGGTGTGATCAGAATGTGTGAGGCCAAGATAGTCTGCCTGTATCATGTACGGTAACATGTTAGGTGTACATAAAACTCCGTCAAGATGAACATTTAAACCTTGCGGTGTGGAATAGAAGGAATACTCTTGTGTGCTAGGGTTACGGTGTCTCCAAATATCCACCAGCCCCCATCCGCTGGCCCAACTCCGAAGCAGTGAGGCCCAAGTGCATACCAATGTGCCCCTAAGTGGTGGAAATGACCAATACAGTGTTGTGTCCAGTACATTATTGAAGTCCCCTCCTACTACTGAGGGTAGTTCACACCATTTGGAAAGTATTGTTGATAGCTTACTCCAGAAAGACCTCTGTTCTGTATTTGGTGTATAGATGTTTCCCAATAGGATATATCTTCCGTCCAATCTACTTTTATGGAAAATGTATCTCCCCTCAGCGTCTGCTACCACCTCCTCAACTAGAAGGGGGTGCCTGGGCGAACCCATATTAGTACTCCACGGGCAAATGCGGAGTCGTTTGTGGCATAGATGCGTCCCCTCCACCTGCGCTGCAGCCTAGTTGACTCCATATGCGTTAGATGGGACTCTTGCCGGAGCGCTAATTGCACATTATGCCATTTAAGATAAGCGTGTACCGCGTATCTGTGGGAGGGAGGAGGCAAGCCTCATACATTTCATGTTATAATGTGTTGTGATTTCATGTTTTAAGCGTAGTCGGGGCATAAAGTTGAATGGAGTGAATGTCATGTAGTTGGTTGTGGTGCAATGTATCATCTGGAGGCAGCAGTCAAGCACAAAACCACCCGATTAAACTTCTCTTAACTGATAGCGCTAACATCTCTAACATAGAATTCCAAAAGAGTGGCCCTTTCAACTGTTAGGGATTGCCCAAACCTAGTGCTACAGCGCACGTGAACAAAATAATCCCCTAGATTGTAAGGGAGTGAGGGGATGTGACCTACAGTAGCTTCCCAATGCAACACACCCATCCAGTAACAAGAAAAAAATCATTGAACCCTGTGATCTCTCATCTGTGTGGCAGGCAGACGATCACCCAGCTCTTCCTAAACTGCCAGGGTGACCAACGTGCCCCCTCTGCACTCCAACACGCCCTCTGCACCCTCCCACCCCCAGCACCCACACCAGCGCCCATCTACATATAGAGAAAGCATTGAGAAATCCCAGAGATACATTGCACCTCAAATAATTCCATCTGCTGTCTGTGGGGTGAACGCCGGTAGAGTCAAAGAGACAGGCTTGGACGGGCAGGACCCCAACAAGCCCTCAGCATCAGCAGACTGGGCAGTCAGCTTCTCTTTACCAGACTCCTTAGCTAAGTCCAAAATCCTTTCTACTTCTCGGACAGCCTGTTGCCGCGCTCTAATTATTTTTTCCAAATTCGATACAGCCATTAGTTTATGGGTGCGAGCTTGTTTCTGTTGTCTGCGTCGTTCATCAGTGTGTGCTGTGTCTCCTTGTGTTTCGACCAGTTAGTCTGGGGCCAGAGAACCTCCCAGTCGACTTCCATCAGTCGCAGGTGTCTTGCAGTGTTTAAAAAAAGTGAGTTTTTCCATCTGCTATTTCACGTAATGTCGCAGGGAAGGGCAACGAGTATTGGATATCAGTTGCCGGAGCTGTTGCTTCACTGCCAGGAAGGAGCTTCACCGATGCTGCACCCAGACAGTATCATCCGGAAACAACATCACCTTAGCATTTCCAACTTGGACCTCTTTCAGCTTCCTTGTATTCCTGAAAATAGAAACTGTGTCGCAGTAGTGGAGCAACTTAAAGAGGAATGGACAATGATTTGCACCTGGCACAGGTCTCAGGAAGGGAAAATGATGAGCTCTCTTGACTGAGAAGTGGGGAGAGAGTGATACTGCTGGTACTAATTCTCTCGGGCATTTTTTGATGTACTCTACAGCGTCCTGGCCCTCCGCTCCCTCTGGAAGGCCTATCAGGCAGACAGTATTTCGGCGGGAGCGGCCTTCCGCATCCTCTACCCTGCTCTCTCCAGGTGACGGAGCCTTACTTCATAGTACTTCATTTGTTGAGTCATATTGTTTGTGACCGGCCGAGCCTCAGCCAAGGCTTGTTCGACATTACTGACGTGCTCAGATAATGTTCGATGGTCCGCATGCAAGAGCATCAGCTCAGTTGCCACATTATCAATTTTAGCATCCGTAGCGTTCAATAGCTTGAAGAATAGCCTAAAATCTGTCCTCCGATGCTGAGTTTTGTGGACTCAGAGATTCCCACCAGTGCGCTTTCACCACTGAGGATGTCCCAGAGGAGGTCCCAGGGCCTGCTCCCCTCATATGTCCCATCTCTGGTCTTCCAGCAAGTGATATCGCCCCCACAGCAGCATGTTAATGTCTCCTGCCCCCCGTTTGCCTCTCGGCCATGCAGCGTTCACAGGTCAAGGCTCCTGGTCACGCAATGTCTGCCCACTCCTGTGGGCCTCCCTTCCAAGAGCACCACGTGGACTCAAGGGCAGGGGGGAAGAGGGGAGGAAGAGAGGAGGGGGGCAGGGACCCCACAACCCAGCCCCATAAGTAGAAGAAGGGGTGCACCCTCAAGTTTCCATGTGTAGGCGACTTCTCCTGTCCCCTCAGTGGATGCAATGGCAGCCAACAAAGGCTATCTCCACCTGGTTCCCCTGTTAAAACCAGGCCTAATCATTTTATTTTGTTTTTACAGTGTGTTTTTCGTCTTTTCTTTCTGGTTTGACTAAATTCATACTGATGAGGAATGAGGCCCTGCCGTCTCTGTAATAGGTAATACAATTTTACTGTTCCAAACGGGGCTCTCCAAAATATTTCTTGCCCAAGCCCTGAAAGTTCTTACATGATATGTAAGGTTTTAAAGTTCACCGTCATGCAGGATTTTCAACTTTGCCTGACATACACCACTTGAGAGAGTTCTTCGACTATCGGAAAGATACAAGGGGCCATATGTAGGTAAAACATGAATACCGATTCCATAATACCGAATTTTACCGATTCGGTATTAAGGAATCGGTATATGCGATGTAGATAAAAAAATCGGTAAATGTGAGAAGTTGGCCTGATGTGCAGTGTTCACTATTCTAGTGATCACTATATATCAGTCCAAACAACCCTTATTGATGATTGGTTGTAAGTCAACCTTATAGACCAGCTATCCTAGTAGCATGGATACGAGCAGTCTAAGGCTAAGACTCTAGAGGGCGTGTTAAGCCAGCTGTTTTACCATCACATTACCCCTTGAACACCCAGTGAAAGGACACCACACAAGTGTTATGAAAATAAACAATGTATTTATTAGAATCACAACAACCCTGTACTCTTTATGAGGACAGGGTGCTAAGCACACAACAAAACTCTTATGAAAATACTTAAGTTAGCACGTTATACACAAATGCCCGAGGGGCACGAAAAACCATATACTCTAAAAGTGGAATGCGAAATTACTAGCAGGTAAGTACAGTACTAATAGGCTTTGGAATCGCTAGGACTTGACTAGGGAATCGTTAGATTACTTCTAGGAGACCTAGGGGACTCGGGTGCAGAGTGTGCACTCTCATGCGGGATGCGGGACAAAGTCTATGGGAGCTAGTAAAGGCAAAGTTAGTGTTCACGGGCGAACCCGACCTGGTAGGAAGAAAACGACAGTGGATCCTGACCCTAGGATAGTGAGGCTATGCTGGGACACCGAAGTGCCGAAGTTACCTAGCCCAGGGGCTGCAGCTGCATAGGTCTGAAAAGACGTCGGGAATCTCGTTGCCGGACCAGGAGCCTGGAAGAAGGAAGTTGCTGGCAGGCGACCAGTGAAGAAAAGTTCGATGGATCCAAGCCTGGATCAAGGAAGAAGAAAACCTGAAAGCAGAGGGGACCAAGTTCTTGAATCACTAGCCAGTGATTAAGTGGGCACCAGGATGGCACCGGGCGAAGTCACCGCAGTCAGGTGAGTGGGCGCTGCTGGGCTCTGCAGTCTCTCGGACCAGGAGGCGTTGTCGGCGACCAGGATGGAGGTGCGAGCTGTCCCACGAAGGTTCTTGCTGTCGACGTCGCTGGACCCAGGATTGGGCAACAAGCCTTGGCAAATGCAAGGCCCACGCGGTGGACCTAAAATGGTGTCTTAGCCGGACCAGGAGGGTCCAGGGTACTTCTCCGATGGAGGGAAGCACGGGCCAGTCTGGAGCAACCAGACCAGCAGCAGTGTTGTCGTCGGGCGTCGTTCAGAAGGCCACAAGCCAGCGGGCTAGTAGCCAAACAACGCGGTGAGCAGCAAAAAGCAGAAGGGCCCCACGCAGATCGTGGAGATGCTGGGAGGCTGCACTTCGGTGCTGGAGCTGCTCAGGGTCAGGGCTTCTCGGACCCCAAAGCACTCACCAGGAAATTACTCGGCGGGCTTGCTGTGCAGAAGTCGTGCAGTCTTGAAGATGGCCGGTCCCTCGAGGTCTCGTCACACCCACGAATCTCAGCGTGACTGATGATGTAGGTAGAGGTCAGAGGTGCCAGGGAAGCCGGTTCTCGTCGAGCTGGGCAGTCTTGATCCGGAGGAGAGACTTGCAGCAGACCGCAGTGTTCTTAAGATGGTGCCTGCGGATGCAGGGTGACTACTCCTTAGTCACAAGGGAGAAATCTTAGGAAGAAGTCTTGAGTTCCTTTCGTGGAAAGTAGTTTCAGGATTCAAAGATGATCTGTTTTGGAAGGGGGCCAGTTCCTACCTTTATCCTGTAAAAAGGGGCTGGCACGCGACTAAGTCCTGTTCTAGGGGTGGGACTAGGAGGGGGGTGGTTACACCCACTTCCTTGGCGGGCTTTTCCCCAGCACAGGGTCTGGAGTGACCCTGGAACTGGTTCTAGCCAGCCTATGCACAGTGAGCACCGGGGTGCCACGTGCAGTCACCTTCCTCTGTAGCCCTGCCTACCTGGAATACACAAAACCCTGTCTGGGACGGTGCTGGCACCGCCCCTGGCAGGAAACCCTTTGTCCTTATCTCCTGCTCTGGGAGGACTCCCAGCAGCAGGAGGGCAGACTTGTGTCTCGGTGGCAGCATCCATTTTGTGGATGCTAAGGCTCTGTCTGACTTTCAACCGGGTTATAGGTTACATGCATGTCGTGTCCCTCTAGAAGGGTGGAATGCTAACCCCGTCACCAGAATTGGCGAGGGGTTAGTATTCCAATTCGTATGACACCTTACTCGACATGTTTTGATAAAGCGATACCAGAGTTGGCATATAACCGCGAGGATTATAATGCACTTAAGAGTATATGGTATGCGATATCATGGAAACGGCTAAGGGATGGATCCCGAAAGCCGCAGACAGGCCCAGCTCATGCCAGAGCACTATCTCACACGATTCCAAGCACTCTGCCTTCAGGATTGTCAAGGCCTGCCATAGGAGTGACTGATAGGAGATCTGTGTGTCCATTTTTAGGGTTAGATATAGGTATACTATATCTAAAGCAAAGGGTGATTACACCACCTTGCCCCAGCTGTCAAGCAGCCAGTTGTGTCAGATTTGGATGGCCAGTCAGGGGTGGCATAATACATGCTGCAGCCCCTGGTAGGCCCTGGGTACACCTATGCCCTGGGTACCTAAGGTACACTGTACAGGGACTGATAAGGTGACTCAGTATCCAATTTAGATATGTACCTAAGGTACATGGAATCCATTTTACAGAGAGAGCAGTAGGCCTGGGGCCCTGAATAGCAGGGTCCCAGGTCAACTAAGTCAGAAAACCAGCAAAACACCAGGCAAAAAGTTGGGGGCAACCATAGTCAGGGATCTACCTTCCTACAGTAAACATTACCGATTCGTTGAAAATCGGTAAAAAATACCGATTTGGTAAAAAAAAAATACCGAAAAACCAATACCGATTTGGAATTACAGAATTCATTACCGAATCGGTAAATACCGATTCGGTAATTCAAAAATTCGTAATACGATGAATCAGCCAATCCTGTGTCACCCAATCACCTCCCAAACAGGAAGTGGCCACACCCAGGCAGCTGCACAGGACCTGGAGCTCACTGTGAGGCAGGCAGGTGAGCTAAGGAGCCAGCAGCAACAGAGCCTGACAGCTACAAACAATAATAAAAAAAAGAAAACAGCATTGAAATGGCAAGCCAGGACAGGGAGAAGGAGGGAAGTGAGAGGAAAAGAAAGCTGAAGTTCAGTGACAAGGAGCTGGAGGTACTGATCCAGGATGTCAGTCAGGACTATCACAGGCTGTTTGGTAAGCAGTCCCTCCATGTGCTCGAGTCTCAAAAGAGGCAGATCTGGATTGGCATTCAGGACAAAATAAATGCCATTGGTGTGACCCAGCGTACCATTGAGGACATCAGGAAGAGGTGGTACGACCTCAGGAAGACAGCGAAAGCAAGGATTGCAGAGAGGCAGAGGCAGGTTGGCAAAACAGGTGAAGGAAAGAACAGAGCACCAGCACCAACACCACTGGAACTGATGGTGGAGAGTGTGAGTGGCGTGGGAGATGCAGACAGCTCTGCCAGAGCAGCAAGGAAACAAGGTAAGACGCATACTGTGCTACCCCCTCCCCAACTCCAATCCCCATAGTGGCATAGGGGCTCCCACTCCACTCCATGTCTTACCCATTACCTGCTATGCATTTTGGGAGATGTAGTTAGAGGGAACTGATGTATAGGACAGTCAGGCTAGCAAACACAATAGCATGTTAAAGTAATTGGCAATGTCAGGACAAACACTGTGATCTGTAGGCATGATGTTTAATGTAATTCAAATGCAGACAGAGCAGTGAGTATATCTACATTTGTGTCATTACAGGCGAGACACCTCGCAGTGCTGCAGAGGGGAGCAGAGCAAAGACAGCCAGGCCAGAGGGGAGGCAACATGAGGAAGAAAGCATGCCTGCAGGGACCACAAGCTCCGCGCAACCACAACCACCAAATCCTCCATCACACGCATCACCACAGCGCCAGGGAACGCCGCCATCCCCTCATACCCAGTCCCCACTGCGACGATCACCAACACCACAACAGTCACACAGGAGGCATGCCATGGCCACCCTCCAGCAGATGGAGGAGTCGTCGGAGGAGGGCACAGGGGGCCAAGAGACTCCAATCCATGGGGGAGGCAACAGGGAGAGGGCTGTTACTCCATCTGAGGGCGCCCACAGTTCATCCAGACGCCTCAGGGCAAGGCCGGACAGTCCTGAAGCATCCAAACAGGGTGAAAGTGTGTTTGCTGGACTGGAAGGCAACATGCTGAAGGTCCAGCGCCTACAATGGAGGGAGATGAGATCACTGCACAGGGAGGTGGCACACATCAACAAGCACATGCACAGGATGGAAAAGGGCATCAGTGCAATGGGAGACAACATGTGAGAGGGAATGCAGAGAGTAACAACCTCTGTGGACAACCTCTGCAGCCAGCTGGAGCAGGACTGTCTTGGCAGGCGCAGGGAGAGGCAGAGGCTCCAGGCCTATACCAAGGCCGTGAACCGGCTGGCCACTGCAACCTCATTGATGTGTCGCAGGTCCATTGTCATGCAGGAGGAGATGGCGCATTGCAGCAGGGATGTGGCCAGGGGCATGGTTTCTATGACCTCTGCATTAGAGCTCCTGCAGAATGCGAAGGCAGCCACAATGGAAGGGGGGGGACAGTGAGGAGGCTACCAGCCGTGGTAGCATTACGCCCTCTCCCCCCGAGGGCAGGAGGCGCAGCGAACGCCAGGGCGCAGCGCAGGAACAGTCTGACACTACAGTGTTGCCAGGGAACGTGCACATGCAGCGCGTGGACGCAGGAAGTAGGGACCACTGCCTATTGCCAAACATTAGATGGGTGATGTAACCCATGTCCAAATGGACACTGCTTACAATACTGGTGGTGTGCTTATTAAACACCATAACATAAAACTGTTACTGGCTCTGTATCGTTACTCACTCAGAAATAGTTTGACGTTATCTCTGCCCGTCTCTGTCTCCCATCATGTTCAACTGCAACACCAGCTGCGCAGGGCTCTGGCTGAGGGTTGTCCTCGTCCTCGTCCTCAGAGTCAGTTAGTTCCACTGCTGTTCCTTTTTTTGTGGCCAGATTGTGTAGCATTGCACATGTAGCAATAATCTTGCAACATTTGATGGGGCTGTACAGACGTGCACCTCCACTTTTGTGGAGGCAACGGAATCTGCTTTTAAGCAGTCCAAATGTGCGCTCTACCACGTTGCATGTGCTCTTATGTGCCACATTGTATCTCCTCTCCCTTGGGGTGGTTGGGTTGAGATATGGTGTGAGTAGATAAGGCCGGAGGGCATATGCGCTGTCACCTATGTACAGAAGAAAGTGCCATTAATTTGTGTGACCAATAGCTTGAGCCAAGGTGTACATCAGGGTGTGTCACATTGACTTACCTAGTAGGTATCCTTCTCCAAATTCACCAGCAGCCAGACGTGTATGGATACCACTGTTCTGGAATATGTACGAATCGTGGGTACTCCCGGGGAATTTGGCCACGATATCAGTTATGATGTACTTGGCATCACATATCACCTGCACATTGATGGAGTGGGTGGATTTGCGGTTTCTGTAAATGTATTCAATTGCTGCAGGTGGGCAGATTGGTATATTGTATTGTATTGTATTGTAATTGCATTTATATAGCGCTTACTACCCCTGACGAGGCGTCGAAGCGCTTTTTCGGCGGGTAGCACGCTACTCCGGGACCCACAGAGGATTAGTGTTGAATTAGTATAGTGAAACATGCAAGTACATTTTAAGTGGTGGATAGGTTAATCAGTTATTTGGATTTGGAATGATAGCAGAAGGATAGAGTAGGACAAAGGTTTGTATTTATTTATCGCTCGCTTGTTGACGCATGCTATTCAGGGAGCCTATAGAGGATTAGTGGTGAATTAATATGGTGAAATATGAGGTAATTTCAGTGGTGGATATTAGTCTGTTACTTGGAGTGAGAAGGATAGCGAATGGATAAAAGGGGAAGAAAGATTTGCATTCATATAGCAGTTGTTACCCCTGATGGGCGTTGAAGCGCTTTTCTGGCGAGTAGCACGCCACTCCGGAACCCATAAAGGATTAGTGTTGAAAATTAGTATAGTATAAATATGAAGTAATTTGAGTAGTAGATATGTTATTCAGTTATTTGGGCAGTATATTAGTATAGTTGAATATGGAATTTGGAATTTGAGAAGTGAAACATGTTAGTCTGTTAATTTTTCTTGAAAAAGGATAGTGGAGGAATAAAAGAGTGAAGGATTTTTTTTTTAAAGTCTTAGCAGACGGAAGAGGCTTTTGGATGAGTAAAAAGGAGTTTTGGAGGGAAGGAGTCAGAGGGCAGCATTTATGGCCCTAGTCCCGACCAGTCTCGAACAGGCCCAAACAGGCAACTACCCTTGTCCTCTCCGCCCTTAACAGGCCCAAACAGGCAACTACCCTTGTCCTATCCGCCCTTAACAGGCCCAAACAGGCAACTACCCTTGTCCTCTCCGCCCTTAGCCTCGACGCCCGGGCTGAGATGCCCTAAGCCTGGCCTTTTTTGTAGCCCTAGTAATCAGGTGACCCCTTCAGCCAATGGGAACCCTAGCACTAACACTATCCAATCACAACACTAGCCCTAGCATCTAGAACCAATAGGAGACCAGGACCTTGCAGCCAATCTCAACCCTAGTCCAAGCACCCAATCAGTTCAAAAACCCTGATCTCTACGTCCAATAAAGGACTTAGCCCTACCACTAGTCCCAACCCAAGTCAAAGCAGCCAATGATACAGGTAGCCCTAGTCCCTACTTCCAATAGAAAGCCTAACCGTACTCTTAGTCCCACAACTGGTCCAACAACCAATCACACCAGAAGACCTAATCACTACTTCCAATTAAAGCTCTAACCCTAGCCCTAGTCCCAACCCTGCAATGATTGATTCACAGACCGAGAAACCAATCAGAACCATCAAATACCCAACCAATGAGGACATTAACCCTAACCCAATAGAAACACCAGATACAACCACCAATCAGTGTACACATGTGCCAACCACTAGCACACCGAATAAGGTCGCGGCAACCTCAGACAAGGTTTGCTGGCCAGGGAGTTGGAAGCTGCTTGCTCCTGTTCAGAATCTCCTAGGAGACAGACAGGCTCAATCCACAACTTTGGACTTCAGCAGGTAAAGGCTTCACTAACTCGAAATCTAACAATACTGTTTGAATAAAGCTTTACTCCCCCTGCTGGCCAAAAAAACGAAGTGCACAGGCCCCAGTAAATACAGTTTCAACAGCTCACAGAAGCACCCTCTGATGTAGAAAATCCCTGTTGCTGGGGAGGGGGGGGGGAGGCAGGGGGGCTGGCCTCACTGGCTTGTGAACACAAAATGGAGGCTGGGGGTGCCCTGTTTGAGCACACAGGCCTAAGCACAGAGCAAAGGAGAAATTTGGAGGGAAAACAGATTTGTCACCAAGGAATGAGAGGGACAAACTACAGAGGTTGGACTGCAAATCCCACAATTCAACACACTAAATGAAGGCAATCATGGGCAGGGAAAACTACACATTTAAAACACAACACAGGTGATAAAATATGCAATTACAGGCAGGCTAAAATTACAATTTGTAACTGTAACAACCACAGGCATAGACAGTAAACACAGAAAGTGAAAATCGTTTTTTAAACAACTTTTTGTCTTGGGAAGAGACAGCACTAGTCTGTCTCCTTACCACTTCCTGGACTCTGCTCACTGCAATCTGGGCCACATGTAGGCTGCAACTCACAAGATGGAGGAGAATGATTTGGGGTGCACCCAGCAAGGCCTTAAGGGGCCTGGGCAGGTGTGAGAGGAGGGCTCAGACTTGCCTGGTAGCTGAATAGCCAATGGTCTGCTGGCCTGGGGGTGGGGTCTGGGCAGCTGCTTGCTCCTGTTCAGAATCTCCTAGGAGACAGACAGGCTCAATCCACAACTTTGGACTTCAGCAGGTAAAGGCTTCACTAACTCGAAATCTAACAATACTGTTTGAATAAAGCTTTACTCCCCCTGCTGGCCAAAAAACGAAGTGCACAGGCCCCAGTGAATACAGTTTCAACAGCTCACAGAAGCACCCTCTGATGTAGAAAATTCCTGTTGCTTGGGGGAAGGGGGGAGGCAGGGGGGCTGGCCTCACTGGCTTGTGAACACAAAATGGAGGCTGAGGGTGCACTGTTTGAGCACACAGGCCTAAGCACAGAGCAAAGGAGAAATTTGGAGGGAAAACAGATTTGTCACCAAGGAATGAGAGGGACAAACTACAGAGGTTGGACTGCAAATCCCACAATTCAACACACTAAATGAAGGCAATCATGGGCAGGGAAAACCACACATTTAAAACACAACACAGGTGATAAAATATGCAATTACAGGCAGGCTAAAATTACAATATATGGGTCCCATCACGCAGCCAATGACGTGTGGGAAACGCGCAAGTTGATAGTACTCCAGCTTTGTCCTCTGCAGCTCCGCCTGTGTACTGGAGAAGGTAATGTAATGTCCCATTCTGTCCATCATGGCATCCAGGAAGGTGTTGAAAAAACGGGATAGGCAGCTCTGTGACACACCACCCACTGCGACTATCACACCCTGGAAACTTCCTGATGCTAGGAGGTGCAGGCAACAGAGTACCTGGACATGGGTGGGGATTGCGTGCGCCCTTGGTGCCTGATGCTCAAGATAGGGTTTTAGGTCCCGTATTAGGTCAAGGATCGTGTGTGGGTGCAGTCTTTTTCCTTTCATGGATTTCAGGTTCAGTCAATTGAAACAATGTGATGCGCAGTCTGTACACCCGCTCTTCCCGTATCCAGATCCTCACTCCAGCTGCTCTCAAGCGTAGCCGCCTTGCAATGAGCTAGAGGCCCGCCATTGTGTTCACACAGTTGCATTTTGGGGCTGTTTTTATACACTGCACCTGATTTGATTACCACCTGCTCAGGATAAGTGGTAAATACCGAATCGTTATTACCGAATTTGGTCAAATTCGGTAATACCGATTTTTGCTACATCGCATTTTGGGGTTTTTACCGAATCCTTATTTCCGATTCGGTATTCATTTTTTCGGTGTTCTCCGATCGGTAAATAAGGAATCGGTAATTATTTACCGATTCGTTATTACCGATGCCATTCGGTAATACGTACATCTCACATGGCTAAATACCGGTCGGTAAAGCCGAAATCTACCGATTTTCGGCCTTACCGACCGGTATTTGGCCACCTACATATGGCCCCTGATCAGTAAAGTAAAAACGGTCTTATATTTAGGACTACTCCATCATCACTCTTGCTTTTTATTTTTCATATTTTCAAGTATGTCCATACTCTTGATGGAGTTTTTTTTTCTCAAAACCTAAGTCATTCCACAAGATTTTGACCTTTCCTTTTTAATCATGCTCCTTTTCAGCGTCAGGGGAAAAATACTCTTACTGTATTTAGTTATTTTTATCTGTCTCCCAACAGACTCGAGCTCTCTGTACATGGTTTTCAAGGCAAGTTTCATTTTTTAATATAGCAGAAACCAGCTGAAAATCAGTACATTAAGGTGGGGGCAAGTGGTGTATGTGACATGATACTATATCATGTAAATCAAGCGGGATTTTACAGATTTGAATTACACAATTGCATTTCATATACTTGCAGTTGCTTTGCATTTTGCGTGTTTACAATTATTTTAGGCACACAAAGATTAAGGGGCAGATTTACTAACAAGTCACACAACACACCGCAGCAAGACAATTTGCTGCGCTGTGTTGCGTGACAGGAAGATCGCAGGAACGTGCCATATCTACTAAGATTTGGCACAATCCTGCTCCCTCCCTGCACTGGTGCACTGAGTGAAGCCTGGTGCCAATGCAGGCACCCTTGCAGAATGGTTCAAGGGTGCCTGCATTACAGCCAGGATTGAATACAATCCTCTGAGGCATTTTAGTCTTTCTGTGTGTGCTGCAGAATGCACCATGGCGGACACCGCATGAGAGCATAATTGAGCATAATAGGTGGCAAAGACGTCTGCCACCCCTTACCAATCTCCCCCCAAATCTCCCTACCTTGACTGGGCTTCTAGTACCCAGTAGCCTGCTTGCTCCCTCTTATCTAGCTAAGCCAGCAATCTGCTGGCTTTGTCTACGACCTCATACACTCGGTGCTGTGCTGCTCTATGATTTAAGCTGGCAGCTTCTGTCGCTACATATCTATATTCGCATTGTTTGGGTGCAATGGCGTGCCTAGCTTCTGCAATGTTCTGTTGAGTTAGAGCTCTTTTGAGTGCCTGAAGTCCTCGATTCAGCGAGTCCAGTGCGCTTGTTTGTCTTTTTTGTGTCCTGTGATTAAGGCGAGTGAGTGTCCTTTAAATATCGCCTCGGAGGCTTTGCACAGGGCCTGGACAGATTCAATCAATTGTTCATTCTCAGTGAATTAGTGCTCTGTTGCCGTTTTGAGCCCTATTTTGACCTGGGGTAATTTAAAATACCACAGGCTGAGTGAAATACTGGATTGTGAGGTGTCCTCCTAAAGACTCAGTCTCACCCACATGAGGGAGTGATCCGTGATGCTCCATGCCAGATGATGAGCATCTGAGAAAAAGTGCATGTGAAGTGCAAAAGTGAACATGTAGTCTATGCGGGAGAGACTGCTGTGTGTCCCAGAGTGAAAGGTGAATTGCTGCTCGTGCGGGTTGTGGGCCCACCATAAATCAGTCAACCCAAGTGCCATGAGAAATTCCCTTATAGTGGAGGTCGCAACGAGGGTGCCTGTCTGGGCAACCTGCGTTCACACTCGTCACACAACACTAGATTAAAGTCATTCCCCATCATCAATTTTCAGTCTGGTAACTTGAGGAATAGAGCCCCCAGGTCGGGAAAAGTGGTTTAATGGAGATGTGGCAGGACATATGTAGAGCAGATGTTAACGGACTGCCCTTCCCACTTCCCCGTGAGCACCACAAAGCGACCATGAGTATTTGGCTACATCGGCTGGACTGTAAATGGGAGTGACTTCCTAATCAAAACCCCCACCCCTCTGGAGGTAGTCAGATAGCCTCTGTATGCCACTAGTTTGTAGATCCATCTGTCAAGAGTGTTATAGGTGTTTCCTTTCAAATGAGTCTTTTGTAGAAGGGTACATTGGGGGCATGTCTCTTAAGGTATTGTTGTATAACTTCCCTTTTAATTTTGTCACCCAGGCCATTAACATTCCATGATAAGAGCATAATATTTGATGTGTCATGTCGCATAACCATCTGTATGGTTTAGGGGAGTCTGTGTCAAGGCAGCACCCATATGTCTGACCTGCAGGTGGGCATGGGGAACCTTCGCAATGCCTGTGCTACAGTGTGATGTCTGTGCTCTCAAACTTAACTGCCCCCTTCCTCTGGTACAACAGCAACAAACAAAAGCCCCAAACTTAATCTCCCTCTGTGCCTCTCTGCATTTCGCACTCAAAACTGCCCACCACCCAACTTTGCCGAGTGCCTGTTGTCCTTAACCAGATCTAAACAGTAAGAGACAGTGGCAATCACCAAAATGTAACCCATCAGCCACCCCCTAACACAATAGTTGTGTGTTACCAAGAGTCATCTGGTCCCTCCATCCACTCTGTACCGCGCACAGCAACTCATCCACAGCCATGGGAGAACATTCAAGGCAGCGTGTGCCATCATGCTGTCAAAAATTAATTTATTTTATAGTACCTGGCCGGTCATTCCTTTTCATCAAACCAGTCTGGGCATTGCTGCTGTATCGTTGTGGCCTGAGAGTCTTTGCGCTTTACCAATACCTGCTCATTGCTCAGGTGTTCTTTCGGTGGTCTATGGTGGTCCACTCGCTGCGATGCCATTAAGAGGAATTCTTTGGTTTTGCTCCCCCGACCTGCCTCCATCCCTCATGGTAGTCCCATACTACTTCAGGAGTTGTAAAGTGCCAGGTTTTCCCCTCCGCCTCCACTCTGAGTTGCGCTGGGAACAGCATGGAGTATGTCATGTCCTGCTCTCATAGGACTCATTACACTTCAGCGAAACTCTGACAGAGCCTCCGGACTCTGAGTCTGTATACAGGAAGAGGTTTACAACTGTTTTATCAGGTTGGACCAGTGGGGCCCGTTGAACCACCTAGAGAATGGCAACGCAATCTCTAAAATTAAAGATCCGGGCTATTGTCTTGCTTGGGGGTTGCACCTGGTTTTGGAGGGGCTTCCAGGGTTCTATGCACTCTTTCCATCGAAAAGTATTTTGAGAGTCCACGTGGTTGCAGTACATTACGGATGATGTCTTCAACAAACAAGTCTACTGCAGGACCCTCTGCCTTCTCAGACACTCCATCCAATCAAATTTGACCCTGCTTTTCTAAAGTTGCCTCATTCGATAAGTTTTCTCCCAACACATCTCACATACTTAGCGAAAAATTCTACTAAGCCCAAGAAGGACCGCAGTTCCTCTTTATTCATTGGTACAGGAACTTCCTGAATGGCATTCAATAAATCCTTCCTAGGTTTTATACCATCTTTGCTTACTTTGTGAATCAAATAATTCAAAGTTTGCACCTTGAATTTGCATTTATCAAACTCGGCTGACAGTCCATTATTTTACAACATTGACAACACTTTCCTCAGACAATCATTGTGTTGGCCTTCCTCTTTCCACATCGCAAGTATATCAAAAGTAATATTCCCACATCTCCCTTGAACAGCTCATGCACAAACTTTTGGAAAACCCGGCCGCCTCAGCTAAGCCAAACGGCATCATTACAAACCTTTAACATCCAGAAGGTGTCATGAATGTAGTTACATTTTTACAATCCTGGTGAACACTAATCGGATTGTATGCTGAGGATAAGTCAACAGTAGAAAACCATCTATTTTCCCTATTCATGGCTATCAACGTGTGGAGTGAACAAGCATGAGGGTATGACTTGCTCCAGTTTAACAAGGCTTGCAATGCCCAACGCACTCAACTCACTGCAGAAAATACTGTAAATACTGTTTTTCTTGTCCTCCTTGTCCTTTGCTTCCGGATCACCTACACTCAGTGATCTCCAATATCTCCAGGCATCCACAATCTTTAACAGCAGCCAGCAATCCGCAATCTGCAACAGCGGTTGGCGATCTGCCGCATGTGAAGTTTCCCAAGTCGTTTCTCCGCCAGGGCTGAATCTCGTCACCAGTTCTATAGTGCAAAATGATGACCCACACCACCATTGATAAGTAAGTACTTCTTTATTCAGCCCAACTGTGGAGTCACCATAAAGCACAGCAACCCTCCTTCACTTGCAGCTGAACTGCTTTGACCCTTCACTATAATTCAAACCCCACATTTTATTATCACATTTCATTACCTACCTAATCTAGAACTGGAATCCCTCACACAGGAGTTAAGGATACCATAACAAAACATACTCTTTTTTTTAACGCTTGATTTTGGACATATACTGTCCTGCTTTACACTGCAGCTCATCTTCCTAAGCTGCCCAGATGGCAGGAGGGATTTATGCCCAGACTCATTGTTTAGGGTGGAATAAATAGTACCAAGTGCAGCTTTTGTCTCACTGATATGTGATTTCAAGATTTAGGGCCCAATTTAGATCTTGGTGGACCTGGTCCCGCCGTCACTTTTCCGTCGGGTTATCTGTCCTGCTACTAGGTGGTCTGCCTGCTAAATTTAGATGCTGGCAGGTCTATGGGCGAGAACCCATCTGAGTCTTGCCATCTCCGCCACAATTTTCCTCTAGCGTCGACAGCGCCATAGGCAAAAGCGGCTATAGGAGGGAGTTCAGCCAATATTTCCACTGGGCAATCACAATGTGCCCTCCCATCGATGTACCTGTGGCGAGTAAACCTCCACACCTGCGATGGTGGTTTTGAAGGGATATAAGGTGAAAAAGTACCTTTTTTTCTTTGTTCCACTCCCCTTTCCGTAATGAATCCGATCATCCAAGTCCTTCCTTTGCTGCGGCTACTTGACCATGAAGCAAATTTACTCTGTCGTTGCCAGAATCGAAGGTAAGCTTCTCTTTTAGTTGTTTTCTTTTGAATTGTCTATTTACATTTGTTCTGGACTTGTGCATTTTTAAAACAATTTTTTTCTAATGTATAATGCATATGTGTGTAAGGTTGTCATTTAAGAAATTTAAAGAAACACACTTGTATTAACGTGTTCTTTTTCCTCAAATTTGGTGCAAGCTTCAACCATAATGGACACTTACACAAAATTTGACATTAATCAAAATTCAAAATGTGTTCATACAGGTGTGTTTAATTATTTTTTGTAAACTATCAAATTATAAATATATGCATTACGCATTGTTTGAATAATTTAAATTTAACATAATTCAGTAATTGCACTAGACAAGGTAAAATGTTTTTTTAAATGAATGTTAGGGGCGTGGCCAAGATGGCGGCGGGGTAGGACATGTTTCTCGTAGCTCCTGCCCGCCGCCTCTCAGGATAGCACAGTACAGGCCCCTCGAGGTGCCTAATCGCTTGAGGAGTGACCGCATCCCCTGTGGGTTGCCCCGTTCCCGGTCCGGACCTGTCGTCTGAGCCGAGGGGGCGCCGAAGTGCGACCTCCTGCATCGGCCGGGAGAAGGCCCCGGCGTCCCTGGTGGGGGAGCCCTCAACAACGCGGTGGCTGGCGGTGCCAGTCATCAAGGCTAGCTTCTAGTCTCACAACTTGCCTGCATGCTTGGAACACTGTAGCCTGCCCGCTGCTGGGACCGGGCTCGAGACCGACCTCCGAGGGCTGCTGCGACCGGAGTGGCGAGAGGGCCCGGCATGGTCCCGGCGGCGACGTCTCCCAAGTGACTGCCCAGGAGCCCGGTGAGCCTACCACTTACCCGGTGACCACACAACATGTAGCCCACTACTGTCAGGCGCGGGTGGAGTGCTACTTGTGGCCTGGTCCCTGTGCCATCGGGCTAGGCCGCGCAGATAGCCGGCCTGCGGTGTTCCAGGAGTCCGCCTTGGTGGCAAGCAACGCGGCTGCGCTCTACGCGGGGCCCTGGCGTGGAGAGGGCTACGCCCTGCTACTGCCTCCCCGCGTAGCCTCGAGGATTCGGCCAACGCTGTGGTGAGCTGCCCTATGCTGCTGGTGGAGGTGCCCCCTACACGATTTCGGAGCCCGGTGCAGCTTGGCGGCCTGTGAGCACGAGTAAAGGACTGACGCACCCCCACGTTGCAAGTACTGCAGGGGTTGGTGCAAGGGAGGTGAGCGGGCCACAGACTAACTCCCAGATGGCGGCCCTGTCTCGGGCACGCTCCGGTGGGGGCTACATAGGCTGTGGTGGAGCCAAGGTTTTGTACTCTCTGTTGGGCCGCAATAGGATCTGCACTGAGGCCTACCCCTGCCCCCAGCGAACAGTGGCTCCTAAGACGGATGAGACTTGGCGGTGTGGCGGGAGGTGAGCTGAATGGAGCAGGGTCCGCGTGGCTGGGGGGGACCTGCACTGTAGCCCACAGGAGGGGTGGCGGACGCCCCCACAGCCCATAGATTGTGTCTGGACCCTCTCTGACCCAGGATCAGAGCAACAGTGCTGCGCCATGGACTGTTGGGTGGACATTGGAGCAGTGGAGTGAGAGGCCCCCATGGAGCTCTGCGTCTGCACCCTGCTCTGCGCTCCGCTGTGTTGGAGGCCTTAGAGGAAGAGACGTGGCCCAGCAGAGGTGGAACATAGTGGAGGTAGCTCCTGCCGGGCCTTCCTAGAGTTGTGCCCGCGCCTGACTACGACAATCGGAGCTGTATAGCTGCTGGGGGATTCCCCCACCTACGCCCCTGCAGCACAGGGTCGACACAGCGGACAGAAAGCACCCCCTATCGCTTCAAGACTGCCCCGCGTCTCCCGCACACCTGTTTGGAAGACCCTGGGGAGCATTTCTAGGTCTAGAGGTACAAAGACAAAAACCATTGAAGACATCCTGAGGGAGGAGAAGATCGTTATGATGACCCTGCCACGAACCCCATTTGATGACGATACCAGTTGTCCTGGGACTACTACTTGTTCACATTTTTGTTAGGGGTTTTATGTTTGGGTTCCCTCGTCCATCTCCCCAACATTTACTCCTCGGAATTGCCTGTCCCTCCGTCCCGAAAGCTTGCACCCATCCTTCCGGTTGCACACACCGACAGATTGCTCACGCTACGCCTCACCCCACTGCCAGTTCTATGACACAGCCTGATCCCATTACGATCCTCACACTCAACGTTCGGGGCTTAAATAATCCCATTAAGCGCAGGGCTGTCCTTCATTTTCTGGAACAGTCCAAGGCAGATATCTGCCTTCCCCAGGAAACTCACCTACTCGCGAAGGACCACCACAGACTGAAGTCCAAGTTGTTTCCCACGCAATTATTCTCCTCTAACACTTCGAAGTCGGCAGGGGTGGCTATTCTGATCTCACGATCCTTCCCGGGAGGGTTCTACAGAGGGAGGCGGAGATTAAGGGTCGCCTACTCACATATTTATTCTCACTTGGGAATTTGGCTTTTGTGGTAGGCTCTATATATGCTCCTAATGAAGGACAAATTGAGTTCCTTCTTAATGCCCTCAATGAGGCGGCCGCTACGCCTAATAGACACTTACTGCTGAGAGGGGATCTCAACATCATCTATAATGTGGTCGACTGCTCATGTCAAAGAACGGCGCAGGTAGGGGTACTGACATCAAAGCGACAGGCCCTCCTTCGAGACCTGGGGTTCTTAGACCTATGGCGCCATTTACATTTGCACTCACGCACCTATACTTATTACTCAGGAGCACACAAGACCTACGTGCGCCTAGATTACTTTCTCTGCTCCACCTCACTGCTGACACATGCGATAGATGCGGAGATTCTGACAGCCTCTCTCTCCGACCATTCTCCTGTCCTGGCCACTTTTCAGTTGCCACGCTCCCTGCCCCCTCTCAGACACTGGAGATTATGCGACACTCTGCTGCACAACCCGACAGTGGTAGACCAAATTCGGAAGGCCATCCCGGATTACCTAGCTCAGAATGCTAACCCCAACATCACCGTGGCGACTCAATGGACGGCCTTAAAGGCTGTAGTGCATGGTGAACTCATAGCAATATCTTCTGCTCAGAACAGGGAGTGGAGTCGTAAGCGGGCAGAAATCACGCAGAGAGTGGCGGAGCTTGAGCAGTTGCATCAGAAAACGGGCGCCTCCAGGGCAAGGCGGCGCTATGTGTAGCAAGGAAGCAACTGGCGGCCCTTGATCAAGACAGAGCAGAGTATGCGGCTCTCCGGCTCCGACACTCCTACTATACCGGAGGGGACAGATGAAGCCGCCTCCTGGTGAATAAACTGCGGGAAGTCAGGCAGCGCCAGGGAGTTCAGGGCATTCGGTCGTCTGCGGGTGACGTTGTTACTGGAGACGCTGAGATTGCTGAGGCATTCCGCGACTTCTATGCCGACCTCTATAAGGGGGACTCACTGGACAATTTTCACAGTGCGGGATATATTGCAGCAGCGCAGATGCCCTCCCTATCTCAAGCGCAGGCCGACTACCTGGATAGAGCGATTCAGATTGAAGAGGTAATCTCGGCGATTTCCTGTCTCAAGATAGGCAAGTCCCCGGGACCAGACGGCTAAACAGCTGTTTTCTACAAAACCTTTTGCAACCAAATAGCCCCCGTCCTGACAGCTCTTTTCAACACGTTTGAACAGACTGGCACCGTCCCAGGAGAAATGCTCGAGGCGGCCATAGTCGCGATCCCAAGGCCAGGTAAAGACAAAACCACGTATAGCGCTTACAGGCCTATATCACTCCTAAACGTGGAAATTAAGTTGAACACCAGCATCCTAGCGACCCGTTTGGCACCATACATAGCCCAATTAGTAGAGCCACATCAGGCCGGCTTTATCCCACAGAGGCAGACCAGTGACAACACTAAACGCATTTTACACCTAATAGAAAAGGCCTCCCGTATCCAAGGTGAGTACATGCTCCTGGCCATCGACGCAGTAAAGGCCTTTGACCGGGTGCATTAGCCCTACCTGGAAATGGTCCTGATGACGGCCGGGTTTGGGGAGAAATTCCGAAACCGAATCTTGAACTGCTACCGCTCTCCCAAGGCAACGGTCCGAGTCAATAGTCACACTGTTTCCCAATTTCCTATTGGCAGGGGCACCCGACAGTGGTGCCCTTTATCACCCCTTCTTTTAGCGCTCTATATGGAGCCTTGGCGCTCAGATTGCGACGGCAGCCACTCATTACCGGGATTAAATTTGGGGGCTACACGCATACTATCAATTTATACGCTGATGACATCCTCCTCTCCCTCTCGGATCCAATCACATCATTGCGCTCCCTCTTTATAGAATTAGACAGCTTTGCACAAGGCTCAGGCTCTAAAATCAATATGGACAAATCCATGGCTCTTGACATATCCCTTTCCCCGCACACTCTCACTTCCATTCCAATTAGCCCCCACCATTCACTCTACCATTGCCTTCAACTATGCCACTCTCTGCACTCGCATCCGCTTGGAATTGACCAGATGGAAACATTGTATGATGTCCTGGCTGGGAAGAATAGCAGCCATCAAGATGACCATTCTCTCTCAGATCTTATACCTATTTCAGATTCTCCCTCTCTGACCTCCGTCTGCCTGGATCCAACGGACTCAGAGCGATTTGTCGCGCTTCATCTTGCAGGGTTGCAACCCTCGCTTCCGACATCAGATAGCAGTTCTCCCACCTGAAAACGGCGGGGTCGGACTACCAGACCTCCAGCTGTACTTTCACGCCGCCCAGATTAGGTACCTGGTGGAGTGGCAGAGAGTAGAATCTGAGAAGCATTGGCTGTTTCAGGATCAGGCGGTGGCAGGCAGACCATTGCAAAATGTTCTCTTTCTTCGGAGACAACATCGCCCGCCCAATCTTTGCGCTTCATATATCACGCGCACTACCATGGACTCTTGGGACCGCACCAATGTCTCTGCCCAGCTGACCACCTTCCCGTCACCGCTTACAACGATATTTGACAATCTAGACTTCCACCCAGGCACTGACAATAGGTGCTTCCAGGCCTGGCGCGCCTCCCCATGTAGGTCTCTAGGTCACCTCTTTGATTTAGATGGCATTATTGCCTTCCCCCAGCTCAGGGAACACTATGGTCTCTTGGAGACCGAGCACATATCATACCTTCAAATACAACACTGGGCCCTACACCCACAAGTCAAACCGCAAGTGCAGCGCCTACAGACCCCATATGAGAAATGGCTAGTGACACGCACATCCAATAAGAAACTAATTTCCGACGTTTATAGGATGCTTCTGGCCAATACCACACATACATATAATGCAGGCCGCACGCGTTGGGAACAAGACCTGGGGCAATCCTTGAGTCACAAAGAATGGGAGGGTATTTATCATAGAGCCAGACACTCGGCCTACCACATGGGATTCACAGAGACCATGACAAAGATTGCCACATATTGGTACTACACACCGGAGAGGCTGCATCTCTTTGATCCCCGACGTAGTGACCTTTGCTGGAGGGAATGTGGGGAGGTGGGCACCCTAGAACACATACTCTGGAGCTCCCCTTGTTTGAAGCCCTATTGGACCCAAATTCTTGACGAAATTGACCTGCACCTTGAGACACAGCTCCCAGGGTTCCCTGCATATATCCTCCTGGGGCTGCCCAACCCATTGACCTACCCGCTCAAATCCCGGAGGGGTAGATTGATTGCGATTGCTCTGGGGACGGCCCTACAAAATATCTTGATTCACTGGCGCACAACTCAACTTCCTACACATACTGGCTGGCTCCAGAGGCTTTGGCTGGTGTTGGGTATGGAGAAACTTTCTTTTAAATTGGCCGGTAGAGGATCAGAATTCGCCGATCTGTGGGGGCCTTTCCTCACACTTTTGGTGTCTGAATTCCGGGAGTTGACGTGCCCACTGTACCTTTGATTGCTTCGATTACCAGACACACAAATCCCAGACAGCGACTCGGCCAAAAATCGCAAGAGACAACGCTAGATATCGAGCCTTTTTCCATTGTCCCTTTTTCCCTGGTTTTCCCTTTCTCGGTTAGTTTCAGGTGGACGAGGGGTGGGTGGAGGGAGTGTGGGGGCGGGGGGGTGGAGGGGTTATTGTTTTTTTCATTGTCTTAGCCCGCTCCATGCTATTTACTTATTGTAATGTCATGCAACACGACTTCATTGTCTCCACTACGCTGTCATTGAGGGGCTGAGAGCTCTGTTTTTTTGTATGTTCATAAACCATTCAGTAAAAAGATTTAAACCATAAAATAAATGTTAGTTCTAAACGTATGTCATATTTTTTATTTTGTAACATTTCCCCTTGTCTAGTGCAATTTCTATATTTTATTAATTGTATTTCTTTTTTTAAGGTGTAATGCATATGTGCTTATTTTTTCACGTATTAAGTTAAAATAAACACACCTGTATTAATACTTGAAAATAAAAAAATATATATTTTTGGGGTGTAAGTATCCATTATCATGAGGAATGCTTGCACCAACATTTTAATGTCCATTAAATTGTTTTCTAATGTCTGGACTTTACAAATATGTCATTTAAAAAATCTTTTTCATTTTCTGTTATAAATATAAGTAAGTAAATATGTATTTCACATTTTCATCATTAACATTTTTAATAATCAATGAACTGTAAATAAATAATAAAGTTCGGACAAACTTTGTAAAAGATTTTTTTAATATATAATTGAGATAATTCTCTGCAATATGCGGACAATATAATTGTTCTGAGTCAAACCCCAAATAGCCTGCAAAGAGTAACCAACGCCCTGACAAGTTACATTGAGCTACAAGGTTGAAGCTGAACCTGTGGAAAACCAAAGTGGTACGTCTAGTAGATTCCAAGTTTAAGATGTATAAGTGGTACATCAAAGGTGAGCAGGTCGAGTCGGCCCGGTCATACAAGTATCTGGGCATAATTTTGCGGCGCCATTTGTCAATTGAATTACCAAACATACTATGTCTGTGCAAGCAAAAGCCCAATCTTTAATATTTCCTTTCAAGCTCTTCAAAAAGAAATTGAGCTGCTCTTCACATAGCCATCTTCTACGGCAATGGCAGCACAACTCTTACCTTCTCAGACATATGGCCTGTAAATATGGCATGACAAGGAGATAGCCATTCTAAATGAAATACAAACTAAAGTGTACAAAACAGTGTTCTGTTTCCCCAAAGCAGCCTCCCAAGCCAGATGCGTTTGGAATTCGGTCTTTAAAACTCCAAATAATTAACCCCTTTGTAAAACTGTGCTGGAAACTTCCCGCTTCTGAGTTCGGATCACTGAATAACCTATGTTGTGTTGAGATAAAGGCTCAGATGGAGAAAAAACAAGCCAACTCATGAGGTGCCCATTTGGGGAAAGCATTAGTTGACCTGGAAAAACAAGAAGCATGGGAAAGCAAGATGGACCAAGCAGCATTTGCTCGGTTAAGCAATGCCACAGCAAAACAATTGTCTTTTTTGCAAGATAAAACCATCCTGACAAAGTGGCGACATACAAGGACCATGATTAATTCTTATAACAACTTGAGGCCACAAGGATATATCTCAGCGCACTTTCACCCACCCACACTTTATGCCCCTAGATTTTATAACTCAAAAAACCTGCTTCCAATATGGAAGGGCAGGAAGCAAGACCCAAACTGTTGTTTGTACGGTACCTTAAGTGCACATGTTCAAAAGTCATGGTCCAAAGGAAGACACTTCTTAAACCAATCTTGCTGGAATTAAACATTCGTTGCTGCAGACAAGCAGTCATCAGCTGGCTTGGAGGTGCCTCCATCCAACTGGATTGTCGAGGAGTAAAATTGTTTTCACTGACAAACGAACTTCGATTTGCATAATTAATTTTTAACTTAAGGACAGAACAACCTGGGGAAACATAGAACAGAATGTTTTATCAAACACTACGTAATCATTGCACAATACGTGTTAAACTGAGGGAAAGACTTGCATAGTTTTAATTATACTGCACTTGTGATCCCAAATAAAAGGTTGGTGGCCCTAGGACCCAGGACTCAGACCCAGACAGAGGAACATACTAGATTTTATCCTGGGAAATGGTCTTGTTATTATCAATTTAAATCAATTGTTATTGTTCATTGCATTTTAGGAAAAGAGATTTTATACAGTGTAAGAATGTATATTTTAATATAAGAAATGCACTTTATGGTTAGGAATAACCGAATAAAGGGGTCTATTATGATGGCAGGTGGACTTTGTCCGCCCGCCATCGCCCCGGGAAATGGGACCGCCCTCTAAGGGTGCGGTGGTCCCGCATGGGCAATTAGGATGCACCCACCACACTGGCGTGCGCATTCCGCATGTTTTGCATTGCCGTGGGCAGTGCTGTCAGCAGCACCCGCCGCAATACAAAAAAGGCTTATGTGCATTTGCATGCACAACGTGGCAGGCACCGCGTGGTGCCTGCCACGTCGTCTATGCAAATGCAGGGAGGTACCTTAGGTACCCCTCATGTCCCCCCAACATCCTGGAGGCGCGCAACGGGCCCCCAACTGAGGAAACCGCCATGCCTTTTCGTGGCAGCATTGAAGGCTGCATCCCGCTGCCATCATAATATGGATGACGGTGTCTAGCAGACACCGCCACCATATTCAACCCTTTTCCGCCCGGCCTACTTGTTGACCAGGTGGAACAGCGGCGACAGTCTTCCCTTCCGCCGCGGCACCCCCGCCATCATAATATGCAGGGGGGAAATGGGAGGTGGGTGGGGAAGATGTCGGGTGGATCGCCACCGCCATGCAGGCGGTGGCGATCCGGCCGACATCATAATAGACCCCAAAGTTTCTTTTGAATTGACTTGACTTGAGATAATTCTCTCATGAACTATTTAAAACATACCTAGTACAAATATGCAGTAAAAATAAACAGACATTTACAATATAAAACACATATATGAAATACGTAAGTAGGTGAAAAAACACTCACAAGCACCATAGCTGTAGGAGAGTAGGGTCTGCTTCCTATGGTCACCCACACTTTTTGCTTTACTGGTTTTCGACCTAGATGTGGCTGTGGGCCTGCTAATCAGACCCACAGCCCAGATGCACTCTCTCGAAATTCACACCATGTACTCTAGGTACATCCACAATTGGGAATTGGTTCACCTTATCAGCCCCTGTAGAAGTGTACCCTAGGTACTCAGGGCATAGGTGTAACCAAGGCCTACCAGGGGCTGCAGCATGTATTATGCCACCCCTGGCTGGCCACTCAAACTGACACAACTGGCTGATCACTCAACTTGGGCAAGGGCGTGTAATCACCCCTTGCTTAGGTATAGTATTCCTATATCTACCATTGTATATAGACACACAGTAACCTATAAGTCACTCCTATGGCAGGCCTTAACAAGCCTGGAGGCAGAGTGCTTGGTTATGTTTGAGATGGTGCTCTAGCATGAGCTGAGCCTGTCTGCAGCTTTTGGAACCATGTCCTTCTAGCTGTTCTATGATATTGCCATACCATATACTCTTAAGTGCATTATGAACCTCGCGGTTAAATGCTAACTTTGGTTTGGCTTTATCTAAACATGCCGTGTAAGGTGTCATACGCTTTGGAATACTACCCCCTCGCCAATTCTGGCAACGGGGTAGCATTCCACCCTTCTAGAGGGAGAAGACATGTTGTTGCTGACTATCCCGGTTAAAGTTAACCATAGACCCAGAGTCACAAAATGGATGCTGCTGCCACAGACACAAGTCTGACCTCCTGCTGCTGGGAGTCCTTCCAGCGAGGGAGGCCAGGACAGTAGGTTTCCTTCCTGGAGAGGTGCGAGCACCACCCCAGACAGGATTTTGTGTATTGGGACAGGGAGGGCTGAATAGAATGAGACATGCCTGGGGCACACTAGGTGCTCCATGCATACCCCAGTTCAAACCGGTTGCTGGGGCACTCCAGCCCCAGCTCTGGCGCGAAACTGCACAAAGGAAAGGGGGTGTAACCACCCCCCTTCCTGGTCCCACCCATAGGCGGGACCTAGTGAGTAAACCAGCCCCCTGTAGTAGTATAAAGATAGTAGCTGACCCAGGAGACTTTAGATTTGATCCTGAACTGAAACTTGAAACGAAACTCTGGACCCTTCGACATTCAACCGACTTGAAGACTGAAGAATCTCCCTTGTGGCCAAGGAGTGACCACCCTGGGAAACCAAGCACCATCCAGCAACTCGACGGCTTGCTTAGTCCCCGTTCCCGCCGGAACTCGAGCGCAGAGCTTGACAAGACCTCGACTCCAGGACTCCTCTGACCCCACTGCATGACTCCAGCACAGCTGAGCCCCGTGGAAGGCGTCGGAATCCGTGGAACCAGGCAACTTGGAAAGTCTTAAACTTGCTAACCACGCAGCTCCTGAGGCATCCTCGAAGCTGTGCACTGGGGACTGAGACACCCCGACACCGAGCTCCACCTGTACCGAAGACCAGCCCTCCACACTCCACGAGATCTGCGTGGGGCCCTTCTGCTTGTGTTCTGCTTGACGCGTTGTCCCGGTTGCTGGCCAGTTGACTAGTAGCCCTGTGACGACAATTACTTTGAAAATCCATCGCTGGTCTGGTTGCTCCAGACTGGCACTTGCTTCCTTGAAAAGGTGAAGTACCTCAGACCCTCCTGGTCTGCACCAGAAGCTCCTTGTGTATCCTGCGTGGGTTGCCTTTGCTTAGGCTTGTTGGCTCCAATCTTGAAGTCGACCCCTCCACCTGCGGGAACCTTCGTGGGACAGCTCCTCTCTAGCACCTGGTCATCCTCGACAACTCCTGGTCCGCGTAGCTGCAACGACAAGCTTCACATCCGCACCTGATTGCTCCTCGACGACGTCTGGTTCCTCCCTGGTTCCACCCGGCCACTGGCTAGTGACCTAGACTCTGTCCCCTCTGCTTTCAGGTCCTCTTCATCCTAGATCCACCCTTGGATCCACCCGGACATCTTCCTCCTGGTCGCCTGCAGCATCTTCTTCCAAGGCTCCATAGGAATCAACGAGAAAAGCCGACACACTTTGACACCTATGCACCCGCAGCCCGTGGGTGAGGCAACGCGAGTACTTCGGTGCTCCTGTAGGGATTGACTATCCTAGTGTCTAGTTTTGTTAGTTGTACATTCCTAGTTAGACCGGAAGTGTCCTAAATCTTCGATTACTTACCTTTAAAGTTCCTATTGACTCTTGCGCGAATGTACTGACACTGCACGCGCCGCCTGTGGGCCTCCTACTCCTAACCTAAGGGTCAGATAGTGTAGCCCCAGCGATTCCCTAGGCCCTAGGCCTTCTCCTTTCCCCAAGTCGTCGTTCTTATACCACTTACTTAGTATATAGTTTTACGCGCCCCTAAGGCCTACCTGTAAATTGTGCTATTTAAAGTATTTCTAAGTGTAACTTGTTATGTGTTTTTGCCTCTGACCTCATAAAGAGTTCAGAGAAGTATGTTAGTGAATAAATACATATATATTGTATATATATCCTGTGTAGTGTCCTTTCATTTGGTATTCAAGGGGTTACATATGGTAAAACAGCTGGCTTTACACACCCTCAAGAGTCTTTTAGCCTAAGACTGTTCTGTCCACGCTACCACTAGGATAGCTGGTCTATAAGGTTGACTTACAACCATCACCATAAGGGTTGTTTGGACTGGTGCAAGGTGCTCACTAGAATAGTGAACATCATATACCAGGCCAACTTCTCACAATAGCATCATGTGAATCTAATGGAGACTGAAACCTGTAATCTTAAATTCAACAAAACACATTAAAACAAACAAATAGACAAGGCAAAGAAATGGAGAAAAAATAACATTGATAAAATATATTAACAGTTAGTAAAATGAGAGAAACAACAATAACACTACAAATCCCCCCCAAAAAATGCTATATAGGTTTATATGTTTAAAAAAGATGCAAAAAGGGGGTGTGGCCAGCAGTTGAGGAAGGTGCTCTCTTCTTAGGGCGGCTCACGACAACCCGTCTATCTAATCCCCCATCAAACTGGCCAATCATCCATCTTTCATGACAAACGGTCTTCCTTTCCAGTCCCGCTGTCCGGGCTAATACCAACTATAAGTTTCTTTGCCAACAAGCCTGCTCCACGGGCCTAAAGAGAGGAGAGGTGCCCGCTGGTGCCGCCCCTTTCACAGCGGTGGCTGCTATGGGAGCCTGGCTCCAGGGTTATTGATGGTGTGGCAAGAACATTATGACAGGCCCTTTGGCCCCTGAGGGCCACAACAGAACTGCTAGACTTACCCCCCTCCTTTGGCTTGAAGGTTAGTTCTGTGGGAGCAGGGATGGCCTGCTAAATACACACTACCTGCGAAGGACCCCAGGGACACCCACGAGCTAGAACACACATTGCGGTTGCCTTGTGCTCCTTGGGGCATCTCCGATCCTACATCCTCCTGTGTGATGCTCAGTGTGGGGCTCTTTCTGGGGGGTGAAGATGCTTGCCTCTACTGGGTGCCTGAGTCTGTGGGGGTGTCGCCTAGGGAAGGTGGGGAAGCAGATTGCAGGAAATCTGACAGGCCACTGGGTGCTTTTGAATCTTCCCTGGGCAGGCAGCGGCAATTACTGATGTGCCCCTCCCTTTCTCCTGTCGCACCTGGGCCAGTGAAAAGCATGTGGAGCACTCAACAAAACCCATACAATGACGGAGGCAAGGGACTTCATGGAATGCATCAAACCAAATTAGACATATACACACTCCTTAGGGACTTGCAGGGGACTTGTCAGATGCGCCAACGCCCTTAGCCTAGACATCCCCGGACCCTGAGTTGCTCATGCTGTACAACATTATGACAGCAACTCAGGGGGTGAGAACCTCCCTTGAAGCAAGAATCGACTCAATGACCAGTGAAGTCTCGCTAATGAGAGCTGACCTTCATAATCTGGGAGCAAGCGTGAAGGAGGTGGAGGATACTACTGCTACTCTCAAGACGGAGACTACGGTGTTGAAGGCCAGGTCTGCAAATTGCATGCAACTATCAAAACCCCAGAAGCCAAGCTGGAAGACCAAGAGGGCCGCTCCTGGTGCAAAAACATCTCCATCATTGGAGTGCCTGAGCATGCAGAAGGGCCAGCAGTTTAACTGCTTGTGGAAGACCTTGTGTTAATGATTCTCCAGTCCATGGCCTCTCCGACTACTTTTTGGTGGAGCAGGCCCATCGCTTCGCAGAGACCCAGCGGAAACCAGGCACTCCACCTCATCCCATTATTGCTAGAATATTCAATTATTGCAACCGCAATGCCATCCTCTAGATGGCCCATTGCACCCTTCCACTCAAGTATGAAAATGCCACCATCACGTTCGTCCCGGAATTTACTCTGAAAGTTCAGAAAATGCTCCCCAGCTTTCTTGATGTGAAAAAAGTACTCAGAGACCGGGAGATTAAGTAATCAATGATCTGCCCAGCGACACTCTGTAGTGCGGCCAGGGGTAAGACCTGGCACCTTTCAACCCCCGAAGAAACATGGGACTAGCTGGAGGGCTGGAGAACAGTGGGGAAACCTCACCTGCTAGCACAGCTTGGCAGCTGAGATGGAGGGGCTAAAGCATTGAAGCAGCAAAACGGAGCCAGCCAGCACCAATATGATAATGATCCCACTAACGAACCAGCATAGTGACCACTCACTTGGTTATAGTTATAAAGTGCACACCAACGAGTGATAGGTGGGCCTGAGAACAGCTGACTTTCTTGTAACAAGATCTGGGCCTGTTCAGCCTAAAAATGCATAGAGGATGGTTGCTAGTAACTGATACAGCACCCCAGAACTGGCACCCTTTTGTTTGGCAGGTGGGGGGGGCTGTATGGGGGGGCACCTCCTATCTGACCTCCATATTCTTCAGGTTATCCTTGTTGGGTTGGGGCGACAGGGGCTCTGCAAAGTTGGGGGGTGAGCACTTTTAAGCGCACCATTGAGGGAGGGGGGTATGGTTGGGGGATGGGTTTTATTTTTTATTGTCTCATTTTGTTCTATCCTTACTAGTACACTGTCACTAATGATGCTGCGACTCTTCTGACAAAATCCCTGTCTCCTCCTGATTCAGGACCTTACTTCCCACCACTCATGAACACTGTACTATCTCCTTTCCATTTCAATGTGCTCTCCTGGAAAGTAAATGGGCTGGGGGACAAAATTAAAAGGGGAGTGATGCTCCAATACCTCAAACAGCATGCCCCAGATGTTATGCTCCTTCAGGAAATGCATCTCCATGGGAACTCTATTCATGCCCTAGAAAGATGGGGGTATAAGATGGTTGCACATGCAGGATACACGTCTGGCTCAAGAGGGCTGGGCATCCTATTATCCAAATTCCTACCACTCATTATACAGAGTATCTGGCCAGTTATGCATGGTAGAGATGTTGTGCTCTCTGGATGATCAATAACCTTCTCGGTCTCTGTCCCACTGAGATTGCATGAGGCACTGTTCCTGGCCCTGGGTGCACTTCTGCTCCACCTCCTTGAGGGCGGACTGATTATCGGCAGATATTTTGCCCTGGCCCTAGGAGACTATAGAGACTGTTGGCCCCCCAGGATGGTGGGATCCTCACCCAGAATGCTTGCCGACTTCCTGATGGCTCTGGGACTGGTTGACACCTGGCGCATCTGTAACACAGTGACACACCATTGCATATTTCACTTTTGGGGAATGGCAGCCTTTCGTGCACTGACTACGTCCTCACTCCTACATTGCAGCTCCCATGGTTCATGGACGTCTAACACCTAGCAAGGGGTATTTTTGACCATTCCACGATATGGGAGGTGTACAGACAGCCTCTCCGCCACAACCATAAAAGGATTGTACTTAGCCCTTGGTACCTCAAGGTGCCCCACATCCGAGGGGGCCTCTGCGATGATGCAATGGAGCAATACTTTGGCAAGAACGAGGGCTCTGTTACCTCAGCACGGACCTTGTGGGAGGTGTACGAGACAGTTATAAAGGATCAAGGACTCTCACTAATGGTGGGACATAAAAAAAGAAAAGAGGGTGTGCTCGGAGGTGCTAGAGAGTGAAATTCAAGACCTAAAATCCAAGCTGGTGGACCCGAACCTCATGAGCTGGGATGGTGTTCATCACACTCCGTTTTTAGCAAAAGGAGTATAGGGACACTGCAGAAGAAGCTGCCAGGGCCAGCTATCGCGCGACCCAACAGCGTTTCTATGAAGTATGAGATCGAGCATGGAAACTCCTAGCATGGCTAGACAAAAAAAAGATAAATAGATGGGTTCGTGTAAGACCTGGCATTTCTTGGCGTGATTACCCCTGACTTTTTGCCTCTACCTCCTCTATTTTTGGTGGCACTGTGATAGATTTTGTTTTACCAACTTAGAGGCTTTGGACACTTTGCCACTGCTAAACAGTGTCAAAGTGCAAGTGCTCCCTGTGTAAAGTGTAATGGTAATTGGTTGTCCATGATTGGTATGTTTGCCTTACTAGTAAAGTCCCTAGTAAAGTTCACTGTACCAGGGCTGGTAATGCAAATGTTACTAGTGGGCCTGCAGCACGAATTGTGCCACCCACAAAAGTAGCCTTAAAAAGGGAACTCAGGCTTGCCATTGCAGTGCCAGCACAGTTTGTTAAACTGCCATGTTGTTCTATCAAGTGTACTCACTTGCCAAACCTTACACTTCCCTTTCTATGCACATCGGACACCCCTATGGTAGGTCCAGGGTACCCCCTGGGCAGGGTACAGTGCATGTGAAAGGTAGGACATGTACTAAGGTGTGTGCCATGTCCTGACTTGTGTGGTGTCTATTTGTGGTTTCATCATTGGGTTGCTGTGAGCATGGTTGCAAATACTTTAAACATTTGCCTTGAAGATAAGCCTGACTGCTTGTGCCAAGCACCCAAGGGGGTGAGCCGGGCTATCTCAGAAGGTAACCTTCCTTTCCCTGCCATTAAAACACGGGTCCCTATTTGGCCTAAGGTACCTACCCCAGCCAACCGGGGATCCCGGGTCTAACATTTGTGGGTGTGGGAATTGAATTTGTATTTGCAAATTCACTCAGAGTGATTGGTGTACATCACAAGTTTAGTGCAGACCACGATGCAACCACATATTGTGTTCTTGATTTGTTGGTTCTAATTGGTTTTGTTTTTGAGCAACCTTTAAGTCACACATCATGTCTCAGAGGAGTCAAGTAGCCAGTGAGACTGCAGAATTAGAGTTAGAAATTGAGGCATTGCTTACCTACAAAGTTGATCAATTGAGGTAATTCTGCAGAGCTTTGGGGTGTCCCATGAAAAGTAGCGCCAAGAAGGAGGAGCTGCAAATGGTCTTGAGGGCCTGGTGGGAAGCCAAAGAGACTCAGGAGGCAGGTGTTGTTGAGGTGGATGAGGATGACCCAGGGAATGGATTTGGTCCACAGGATTTGCCAGTGGAGGGACCAGCTTCAGGGGCTGGTAGTAGCCATTCAGGGAGGAGGTTTTCACCAGAGGAGCTGGAGGAAAAGCAATGGGTCAGAGAGCATGAGTTGGAGGTTATAAAACTTAAAACTCAAGCAGAGGAGAAGAAGCTGCTCATTGAAAGTGAAAAGCGAGGAGCAGAGGAGAGCTGGAACGCTCTTGCGCTGGAAGAGAAAAAGATTCTCTTAGCTCATGAGTTAAGCTTGAGGGAACTGGAAATGGAGGTTAAACAGGCCGAGTCCAGTTCAAATGGTGGCAGCACACAACCAGTGCCAGTGGGGAAGGTGTACATTCCCAAAGACTTAGTGCGAGATTACCAGAGGGGTGATGAGATATATGTGTGGTTTATAGCATATGAGATTGCACTGAGGATGAATGAGGTGCCTGAGAAGCATTGGTGGGGTTGGCCTATGGAAACACTTTGAGGCTTCTGGGAGGGATGTCTTATCCCCTTTAGAGAGGGTGGGAACCCTGACCTACGCCATTATGAAGGAGACTTTATGCCTCAGGTATGGGCTCACTCCTGAACAGTACCGGCAGAAATTCAGGTCTATTTCTGGTGTCATTATTGGGTTGCTGTGAGCGTGGTTGCAAATACTTTACACATTTGCCGTGAAGATAAGCCTGGCTGCTCGTGCCAAGCTACCAAGGGGGTGAGAGGGGTATCTCAGATGGTGACCTACCTTTCCCTGACGTCGAAACGCAGGTCCCTATTTGGCCTAAGGTACCTACCTCAGCCAACCAGGGATCCCGGGTCCAACAGTCCCTATCATACGAACGTACGGGGAGAAAGAGCTGACACCTGACAGGGAGTGGCAGATGCCTTTGCAGCCTATTACACCCACCTCTACTCTCTGGCACTCACTGCCTTCACTGAAGAGTCTTGTGAGTAATGGGCGGACATGCGGCTACCAGGGCTGGTAGCCGCATATGCGGACACCAGTGGACAGGGCGCTCTTGGAGAAGTAATTTACAGAGAACAAAATTATCCAGGTGATCCAGAGTACTCGGGATACACCATAAATAAGGCTCCCAGTTTTCCATTTTTACTGCTAAATACTGACAGAATACAATGTGTTTCTTGTCTGTATTTATTTTCAAAAGTGGAAAAATACTGAAAATTGTGCTTCTTGTGAGAGACTCCCCATGCTGTCTTTCATTAACTCCAAGCAAAACCGGAACAGATAGACAACATAGGGAGTTACAAAATAGGATGAGATTTACTTAAAAACATATATGTGTTAACATATATTTGTAGTATAATGCTAACATGTACCTGTGGGTGTAGTTTTATATTAAATGTTTCAGTTCAGTTTATAAACTTTATTTCGATTTAAAAAATCACAAAAGTAATCACAGGACAAACAGAGACTAAATTGGACAATACATCATATCCCTATAACAACACACTTGATTATGACTTGGACATATGATACTCATTATTAAAACAATAAATAATTTAATACAGCTCTAAAACGCTCCCATAGCAGCCTGGAAACAAATTTTCCTTTTTAAAAGAGCATCAAATCTATACAATAAAATGTGTATACAATTAAAAAAATATTAAATGATGAATAAGGGAGGAAGTTTACTTATGCCTCCCTTCAGTCCAACGAATCACCCACACCCAGCCCAAGAACTTAGCTGTAGCAATCACAGTGGGGCCATCTACTGCAGTTTTAAGTAATCTGAAAGCCTCACTGTATAACCTAGTCCCCAAAGATAAACACAAGGGTTTCAACCAGCATCGCCTCGGGTTGTTGTACGCTGGGCATGCAAACAGAATGTTGGCCAAAGATTCAACCCTATCGGGGCAAAAAGGACAGTTGCTATTTGTTGCATGCAAATTAGACCACTTCGAAGTGAAAGGCTTAGTGGGTATTGATCCCACTCTAAACTAGTGGAATCATTTTCTATCACGTGTCGATGTGATCAGATCCCAGTACTGTTCATATTTTGGTTCAAATTTAATTTCAAGAAAGGTGCTGGACAGGGTAAGACTACTGGAAGCTGAGAACTGCTGGGAATATATCATGTGCCAATAAGCTGCCTTTAACTCGGTTTTACTGGGAAACGGACTTCCCACGGGGAAAGTCCACAGCCGACCCAATCCCAGCTCACAGAGAATATTTTTTACACTCCTAAACCACTCAATTTTATTAACATCCATATCCCGAATTTGTAACACAGCCAGGGCATAATTGGTTAGCTCGGGAGTCACCCAAAGTCTCCTCCAGTATGATACTAATCTATAACGGACTACATCCCTAATGGAATGATACCCCAAATCCAAATAAAGGGGGATTAGTGGGGTGGATTGTGGCAGGCCCATTAAAGATCTTAAGAATTTATTTTGACCCACCACTAAGGAATCCAGTTTTACATGCGCCCACAACTCTGAGCCATAGAGGATTGAAACACCAATTTTGGAGTTATAGATCTGCAATACTGGAGCTATGGGTTTGGTATAGGAGCGTCTGAGCTCCCTAAACAACACGCCCGAGAGTTGAGCATGTCTCGCCGTGAGACAGTTTATTTGCGGCTTCCAGCTCATTGTTTTGTCTATGGTTACCCCTAAATATGAAAAAATCGCTGTTTGCTCAAGAACACCTTCCTGCGTCCTAACTTCACCAATGTATTTGTTAGAGTTCTGGAGGACCATAAACTTTGTTTTGTCAACATTAACAACGAGGTCATGATCCGCACAGAACTCCTCAAATCTTGAGAGGGCACGTTGGAGGCCCTGTCTCGTTTTAGAAAGAATGAGAGTGTCATCGGCGAACATTGGGATCTTTAACCCAGCTAGACTTGGGGCATCTGTGGGGCAGTTTTCAAAGTATTTCAAAACCCCATTTATATATATATTGAAAATAGGGTGGGTGCGAGTACGCACCCCTGCCTTACACCCTTCTCAACCGAGAACTTTTCAGTGGTGCGAACTGCCATATCCCACCTAACCTGGGCATAATTATCCATATGCAATTTGACAACAAAAGCCAAGATGCCCAATGGCATATCCAACTTTAAAAGACTGTGCCACAGCTTAGAACGTGGAACTAGGTCAAAAGCTGACCTAAGGTTCACGAAAGCTGCATAGATAGAGCCTCTCCCCAGGGTAACAGTGCCCCAGTATATGAGAATTAAACCTGGTCCACTGTACTAATACATAGTCGAAACCCTGCTTGTAAGCCTGAGAGGATATGGCATTCCTCCATCCATGCCTGCATTCTACCTAAAACCACCCTTGCCGCTACCTTCTGAATGCAATCAGGCTTATAGGCCTGTAATTTCCTGGTAGGGAGCGATCCCCCTTTTTAAAGATGGGAAGGATTACTGCACCTGCCCAGGAACTGGGGATCACTGCTCCCTTATCGATAGCATTCGTTAATAGTTGAATATACGTTGCCTAGGAGTCCAGATCTTGTTGAAAAAGGTCTGCAGGAATGCAGACAAGACCTGGAGCCCTACCTTTAGGGACCTCGAGGAGAGCGGTTTCTACTTCCTTTTTAGTGATGCAGAGGGAAGGGGGAGAAGATGGCATTACAAAGATGACGAGCACCTGGATCATTTTGCGAATTGACCTTTGAAGTGGCGGACCCACTGATCTGATTCCAAGTGATTTGTCGGAACATTTCTAGTATCCCCACTCCCCCATTTCACCAGATGCCAAAATCTCGTCATATCCCTCCCAGAGCATGCATTAAGTAGTTCAGCCCAATGAGCTTCATCCCGGTCTCTTTTTTGCCTGGGATTTTGCTGCCTTATATGCCTGCCTCTTCTCTCTTATAGAGACCTGTTCTTTACTCCTGATTGCAGCTGCCTAAGTTCTATAGGCCAAGCAACAGTTGGAATTATACCAAACTGCAGCCTTGGTGTTGGATGATACAGGGCCTTTTTTATATTTCGTAATAAAAAAACTTTTCTGTTGATTAAAAAGATGCTCATGTGCCTGACCAACTCTATCCCAGTGTACCCCCAATTCAGCATCTGTCTGAAGAGTAAATATAGTGTTAGCTACTAAGTTACTCATATCTAGCAGCTTCTCGGGGTTGATTGCAACCATGGCCCATTTAAGACGTCTTGTGTTATTTGACAAATGTCCTTCTAAGAAATCTGGACAGTGTGGCAACTCTTCAACATGGTTTAGTTCTAAAGCCCGCATAGAAACGAAAAGAGGATTATGGTCATTTTCTGGCCGGGCTTCTACCATCATATCTAGCAATTTAGACCAAAATTCCTTATTTATAATAAAGTAGTCTATACGACTGAAGACTGAAGCGATGCCCACTATTATATGTTGGCATCCCTAATTTATCAGATTTCGTGCGACCATTTGCTGCTCTCAACCCATGTTCCAGACAGAATGCTCTTAGTTGGAGTGCTGCACTGGTCCATTTTTTTATGGGTGGAAGTTCCAGAGGTGGGATTGACCACTGGTCATCCTCCTCCACACTAAAATTCATATCCTCACAATCAAGTGGTTCATATGTGCAATTAAAGTCCCCAGCTATTATGGTGTTGCTATTACCTCTATGTGATTTGTTAACAAAACATCTAGAAGGCCTACTGTATCAGACGCCTTCCCGCCTTGCTGGCCCCTAGAATAAACATTGATGAGTAAAACATCCGGGGAATTGCCCTGTGATAACTTAACAATGAGAATGCCCCGAGAGTCAATAGCAATCTCGTCTAGCTTGTAGTAGTGGAGCTGCCTGACCCACATTGTCAAGCCCCCCTTCGGTCTACCCCTTTCACCCTGTACAGCTAGCTTTGAAAAATTAATATATCCTTCACAAAAGACCTGGTCCACTGCCCAGGTTTCTTGGAAAAATATTATATCCTGGTCCTCAATAAATGAGGTCCATTCAGTAGACGCTACTTTGCTTACAAGCCCCGCAATATTCCAAGAAGCTATTTTTAAAACAGTGCTAGACTCCATAGGAACACTTATTTTGGGGCCTTGTCCGTAGTTTGACAAGTGGAAGGCTGGAACATTATCAGTGGAGTTACACGGATGGACCGTACCATTGTCACATGCCCCGGGGTTAGAGATGTACCCAAATTTAAAGGCGATAATCGCCACTGTAGACCATTTGTGTCTTCTTGACCACCCATACTGCGAATGCACGTCACTCGATTGCCCCTACCTTGCTCATCCCTTCGGGGTAGGGTCTTTCCGATCAGAATCGGAGGACCCAGTCAATCTATATCCTCCAGATTAGTGAAGGATTCAAATCTATTAAAAGTTGGGACAGAGTACTCGAAATATATAAAATGTGGCTTCTTTATTTGTTAAAATGTGACACGCAGCCACGTATAGGGGCATTTGTAAGAGTCAAATAAATGTAGAAATATACCATTTTGCAACTCCATCTATTCTCAAAATTCAAAATAAATATGGGTAAATACCAATAAAGATGTCCCAAAAATAAATATGGATAAATACAGAAGGAAATGTTAAAAAAAAAAATACTATAAATTGGGATAAATCCCTCATATACCTCATTCACGGGTAGGCCCCACGACGGGCCCAAGACTGCATGGCAAAAGTTGCGGCTGGGGAGTTCCGTTATTTAGGGATCTACATTACAACAGATCCAGAGGTTTTCTTCGTGTGGAACCTGGAGCCACCACAGGCACTCCTCTGTGGAGATATACAAGGACCCTGCTGTTGTCCATTTTGGGGAAGGCCACCCTGTTTAGAATGATGGCACTGCCCCGATTTCTAAATGCACTCCACAACACACAATACCTGGTCCCTAACTCCTACTTTCAGACCGTAGATAAGGAAATCCTCCTGTTACTCTGGGATGGGAACCTTCACAAATCCGCATTACAAAAACGCAACTGCTGTTGTCTGTATGTCCCTAACGGATGTCCAGACTGTCAAGACTAGGGGGGAGGATAGAAAGAAAAAGTGCAAGGGGTTCCAAAAGGTAGTCCGTTCTTCCTCAAAATATCTTCGGGTGGTGGGATAGCCAAAGATATTGGAGAAGACGACTCACTCACTTTTCGTGACATGCTTCATCATTGGCGTCTTTCCACACCTAGGTAAGATGGTGCTACCTGGGCGGACTCAACATAGTCTTGACACTCTGGACATCCGTAAGGGACATACAGACAACATCAGTTGCTTTATTGTGATGCGATTGTACCTTGGAGATTGCAACTGACCTGCTTCTCTCACTCTCTACTGTGAATAAGACCTTCACGCATTGCCTTCAAAAACTGACAAGGGGATGGCACGATGAAGGCATCACCCGCTCCGACATACAAAAATATAACTGGGCAGCGCAGCTCATCAAAATTAACCAGTGGGCCCATCTCCCAGAAGGGGAACCTGCTTATCATCTGGACAGCCAGGCCATGCATCCAGGGGGATACCTCAAGGCTGGTGCACAGACATAATATCGACTCCAAAATATCGTTTGGACAGAATATCGAGTTTTAAATATCGTTTGGAGAAAATATCGACAGGACAGAATATCGACAGCCAAAATATCGTTTTTAAGGTAAGTGAAGTAATATCGACTGTAAATAATACAGAAAGTGAAAATATCCAAGTATATAATCTAGATAGTAAAAAATATCGTTTTTTAAATAATATGTAATTATTTATAGTGTTTTTATGTTATAATATGTGTGAAAAGTGTCATTTTATGTTATAATTATTTTTAATTCATGATTTTTTTTAAATTATTGTGTAATTTTATTCTGTAGCGGGTTGTGGGTTTATAGGGGAATAGGGTGGGAAGTAATTTAATTATAATTAATTAAATATGTAAATTTATTAATTGGTAGTAATAATTAATTAATTGGTAATTAAATAATATATGTTAATTATTTAAAATTGAATTGGTAATTAATTTAATTTAATTTATTAATTGCTAATTATGTAAATTAAAATAATGTATTTCCTGTAGCGGGTTGTGGGTTTATAGGGGAATAGGGTGGGAAGTAATTTAATTATTATTTATTAAATATGTAAATGTATTAATTGGTAGTAATATTTAATTAATTGGTAATTAAATAATATTTGTTAATTATTTAAAATGTAATTGGTAATTAATTTAATTTAATTGATTAATTGCTAATTATGTTAAATTAAAGGGGTATTTTTAGGGTTGAGGGTCAGTTTTTAGTTTTTGGGTAAAGGGGTATTTTTAGGGTTCAGGGTCAGTTTTTAGTTTTTGGGTAAAGGGGTATTTTTAGGGTTCAGGGTCAGTTTTTAGTTTTTGGGTAAAGGGGTATTTTTAGGGTTCAGGGTCAGTTTTTAGTTTTTGGGTAATGGGGTATTTTTAGGGTTCAGGGTCAGTTTTTAGTTTTTGGGTAAAGGGGTATTTTTAGGGTTCAGGGTCAGTTTTTAGTTTTTGGGTAAAGGGGTATTTTTAGGGTTCAGGGTCAGTTTTGGGTTTTTGGGTAAAGGGGTATTTTTAGGGTTCAGGGTCAGTTTTTAGTTTTTGGTTAAAGGGGTATTTTTAGGGTTCAGGGTCAGTTTTTAGTTTTTGGGTAAAGGGGTATTTTTAGGGTTCAGGGTCAGTTTTTAGTTTTTGGGTAAAGGGGTATTTTTAGGGTTCAGGGTCAGTTTTGGGTTTTTGGGTAAAGGGTTTTTTTAGGGTTCAGGGTCAGTTTTGGGGTACAGGGGTACAGTGTAAAAATAAAGTAAAATTAAATTTACATTAATTTAATTTAATGAAATGAAATTAAATTAAATTATATTTAAATAATTTTAAATAATTTAAATAAAAAAAATTATTATATACTTACCAATACTTACCTTGTAATGGTAGTGCGTTGTAAAAGTTGCGTTGTAACGTCATATATCCACTGTTGCACTCTTTGCAGTGGGAATAGTAATTTTTACTCTTTTGTATTTGTACGTTAATAATATTGGCTATTATTTAATTACATTTTGTTACTATATATATATATGTTTTAAGAAATATGATTAAAAAATATTATTTTTTTACTTTCATTAATTATTTAATTATTAAAAGTTATTTTAAGTATTGTTATTTATATTTTAGTAATGAATTTTTTATATTAATGTAATTAAACATTGTTTTTATTAAAGTCGATATTTTTTACAACTATATTTTTGTAAACGATATTTTGTACTCGATATTTTTGTACTTACCTGTTTGTACATACAAACTCGATATTTTGGTTGTAGATATTTTTTCCTCGATATTTTGGGTAGTCGATATTTTGGTAGTCGATATTATTTCAGTGATCCCTCAAGGCTATATACAGTACTTCACACCTCATGTTTTTTCTAATTCCCACAGCAGTCACACTCACTCTTTGGCAGTTGACACTCAGTGCTTTAGGCTGGTGATGCAAACCTACCCCTCTGTGATAACGCACAACTAGGGATGCTGGGAAAGCAACAGGGGATTGACAAATGGGACCTCATTAGTCTCTCCAAAGTCAGCGACCAGTGGAGACAGGGGAGAGTCATCCCATTTGTGTGTTACAACACGAATACTAAATGGTACCCACGGAGACATATAGGTACCTGCAAATCCGTCACGCTTTACAGGAGGCGCTACCAAAGGGGTATGAGCTCCCTGAGTCCTCTCAATGGAGGATCGGCTCCTCGATGAACATATGCCTAAAACATTAATTTCCGTCATGTATCGTAAACTGCTTGAGAATTCGCCCGACACTCTAGTTAGGCTACGAGAGCAGTGGGACAGAGATCTAGAGGACATAGAAGATGATGAATAGTTTAAGGCATTGCTATCCCCACGAGAAGTGGCTATTAGAGCCAGGTTCCACCTTGTACAATTAAAAATCCTACATCGCAGCTATGTTGAATGAACCACCATGGCAAAGATGGGTAGGGCGTCATCCTCACTGTGTCACCGTGGATGCAACCAAGAGGGGCCATTTTTCCACATGCTATTGGGCAGCCCTGCCATTCAGCACTATTGAACCTCTGTGGTAGCCTGTCTGAATGGGGTGTGTGAGGGCAATATGGAAACCTCTGCAAAGTGTTGGCTGTTTAACATCTGGTAGGCCACGGATCTAGCCTACGTGGACTAGATTGACATGCTGTGGAGTTGACAGTGGTGAAGTGCAATATTGCACATGATTGGAGGGCCGCCCAAGTGCCCCGTCTGAATGCCTGGGGAAAAGACATGGATTGGTGCATGTCCATGTTGGCAGAGAGGTCTGTTTATGAAGGAAAGGCTGTACAAAAAAATGGGCCAAAATATGGGGAAGCAAAATGACTTCCGACGTGGAATTTGTACTCTGACTGCTCCCACTGAATATGGCGTTCTTTGCTTGGTGTAACCTAACGGCGATAGGCCTGATGTTTTGCCACAGGGTAGGGGGGAGGTATTGGGAGAGTTACAGGACTTATAGTACTTCTGTGGACTTATGACTGTGCTGTGATCCTAGAATGGTTGTGGTTTAATATTTATGTACTTTTTTTTGCCTTCTCTTGAATTAAAAAAAATGTATAAGAAAAAGGTGCAAAACACAATAGTAACAGCTTAATTAAAAGCAAAAATGACATTTAGGTTTAGTGACACATTCAAAAGTATAACTTACTAGTCACCACTCCTCCAGGGATTCCTGCCAAGCCTTCAGGATGTAGGATCTGCAAGACCTTCTCCTACCAAGGATCTAGTTGTAAAGGAGGGCTGGGAGAACCACCACCAGTCCTCTGGGCCTTCAGGTGACGCTTGGAAGCCTGGGAACACACTCTCCCCCAATGGTCATTCCACCTCTTCCTAATTTCCTCCTGTGCGCACAGGTTACTTGCTACAGAATAAACTCTGTCAACTCTTTCGGCCCACATTTACATTCTCTGAGCTATAGTTGCATTTTATACTTGGGCTCCAAACAATTGGGGCTCTCTTCTAATAACTTCATCCACCATGACTGACAATTCTCCCTCAGTAAACGGGGATTTCTCCTTCCTGCCATTATCACGTATTAAACTTAAATAATTTTGATAACCCACAAGAAAACCAAGAAAAATGAATAAAAAACAGAGAAAGCAACAAAAAAACACCTGACTTCACTGAAAAAGTTCTTTTGAAAAATGTTCTGCAGCAGGGGAATGGCAAAGGATATTTGATTTAAATGGAGTATGTTTTATAGTGTGGTATACAGTTGAAATCAATTAGCCAAAACACATCAGGTCTGTGATGCTAGCATCCATCCAAAAGCCACAGGAATAGTACAATGTTGAATACACCTGTGACAGAATCCCTCCGTCACGAATCCACCGGTAGGACAACGCCAGCACAACTGTTAAATCTAAATAGGCATGGCGCAATTACGCCACCCTGACGGAGTACTGTTAGCCAGCAGAGGAGTCCGCTGAGTTGATGAAGGTGAGCTGCTTACACGATGGAAAACACTGTCAACGCGGACAGAGGATCTGCCAGCCCACAATTAAATAGGACGGGTGGGAGTCTGCCAGGTTCATGGAGTTCTTGAAAACGCCGCCATGGCAGGACAACTGGAGTTCCGCCAAGATCAAATTCAGGCCCTTAACCGCACGCGTGCGGCGGCTTTTTTTGCCGTACGCGGCGATTTTAAAAAGTGCATTTTACGTGACGAGCTGGGCTCGTCATCAGCGTGCGAGGAGGGTACCTGATGACGAGCCCAGCTCGTCATCAGCGTGGAAGGGGTTAATCTCTCTATGCCTAACAAAAGAATGTGCCCTTGTGTAATGTAAACTCACGTTTTACTGCAAACAAATGGGTTTCTTCCTCATGTTTTGCATCTCTCTGTCCTATTTTGTTTCATGTCCCGTAAGAGAAATTTTTAAATATACGAGTCCAGAGCAAATGTAAACAGACAATCCAACAGAAAACAAGTAAAAACAAAGCTTATCTTCAATTTCTGTAACAACGGGATTTGCTCCGTGGTCATGTAGCAGCTGCAAAAGAAGGACTTGGACGATCAGGTTCATGACGGAAAGGGAAGTGGGACAAAGAAAAAAAGGTAAGCATCTACCTTATATTCCTTTGAAGCCACCAACTCAGGTGTGGAGGTTTTCCTGCCACAGTTACATCAACGGGAAGGCACATCATGATTGTCCCAGTGGAAATATTGGTTGAACTCCCGCCGACAGACATTTTTGCCTATGACACCGTTGACATGGGAGAAAAATTCGGGCGGAAACGGCGGGACTCGGAAGGACCATTGTCAAATCTAAATTGAGCGGGTGGACCACCTAGTTGGTGGACGGATAAACTAAAGGAAACATTACGGCTGGACCAGATCCGCCAAGATCTAAATCAGACCGTGAGTGATTTGCCCAGAATCACAGGATCTTGAGCTGACAACGAGACTGGACCCTGGTTTCCCAGTTACAAAGTAGACAGCTCTATATGTAATGCCACATCCTGGTTAGGCACATGAAAGCTTGGATCTTTATGAACTTGTGGTTCAAATTTGACCTCAAGCTGAGCCAGAGCCAGGGAGTACGCCCTTGGTGTCTGTTTCTCACATTCAGCCTTTTTCAAATTGCTGCTGTAATGTCAGATCAGTGGACGAGGCACGGGGAGAGTGTTATTTGCCCTTGATCAAACTGTTTGTTAGATTAATAGACCCAAGACTTCAGTACACTGCTACTTGGTACAAAGGCTATATATATATATGTTTACCACTGTGCTGTATTTAGGTGTCTATTGCACATGACTGGGCACTCCCTTCTCTCAGGAAATATTCGCTACATTTTTTTAAATATCTGTGACTAGCAGTTTTTAAATTGAATCAAAATACTCCCAATCTTGCTAAATAGAAAGCAGGATCGCAATAGGCAGGGTCGCTAGAATTATGTGGCGGGAAGACTCAAGATTACAAAGTGACACTCATACAGCCGCTCACAAGGGCATCACTCACCCATATGCACTGTGCTTCCAATACTTCCCCTTTTGGCCACATCGACAACATAGGGCTACTGCAGCAACCTTCTATTGGGAACATAAACTATGTAAGACAAGTGAGCTGGGCATGGGGATGCTGTACCAATATGTTATAGTTGATAGTTCATGATGGACATATTGTGGCCATTCTTGCCCAGGGGCTCTGTAACACCTCTCTGCTAATATTGTATTTACATATATACTGTATTTGAACACATCTGCATTTTTTCTATCTCAAACATGTGAAAAATCAATGAACAATTTTTTTTATGTGGCAGGGTCAAGTTATGCACCACCGGCGGAGAGAGTGACTTACAAGGCTAGGGGGTGCCCGAAGAAGTTCAGGAGGGTCCGGTCCAGGTGGCGCTCCTATCATGGATTGGATGGGGGGTTGTGAGGGTGGAGATCTCAGTACTGGCCTGCGTACTTACAAGTGCACAAACGCGACGGGTTTGAATAGGATGTCATTAGATCACAATACAATGCTGAAATTGATCTCGGGACTGATTGGGGTTAATTTTGTCAGAATTATGCGAATCGAGGGCGGGTGGAGGGGGGCTGTGGATGTGTGCATCCTTGATTACATGATTGTGTTGTTATGTACTTATAAAATGCAAATATTACTAAAAAAAAAAAATTATGCACCAGGAAAAGTCATATTATGTGGCGTAATTCGGCACATTTTATGATAGTATTACTTCACTATATTGCCATTTTGCACTTATTAAGACTTTCTGGGCATTGGTTGCACTTAATTAGTAACAGTTTACCATCAAAATGTAACAATGAGCAACAGAAGGTTAACCAGTCTAGCTTTGCAAAGGATCTTTGGCTGCAATGCAACACCTGTCCTGGACACGAACGGTCGCTCCCCCTTGCCTTCCTCCGGAGAAGACCTGGTATTGTAGCGCCTGACTCTGCTGAATTCTCTTCATAGCGCTGAGTGTTAACCTGTGATTGTAGCGCCTGACTCTGCCTCTGCATTTTTTATCATAGCGCTTGAGTGCAGACCATTTACCATCAGTAGCGCTTCACTGCACTGTCTGTATTTAAACCACAGTGCCTGCATTATTAGTGCCTTTCATATCGCCAGCGCGCACTTCTTGGCTGTGCTTGTTCAGAGATACTTGATTTTTAAAAGCACCTCCGTTTCCCCTGCTGCAAAGCTTGTTGTTGTTGCTGCCATTTTGTGTACATCCCCTGGCCCTTCCCCCACCTCGCTCCCGCCTCCCTGCTGACCCTCCCACCCACGGAATCCATAGGACGTCCTCGCACCCTCTTTCAGCTGTGACCGTCCTGTCCTGGACACGAACGGTCGCTCCCCCTTGCCTTCCTCCGGAGAAGACCTGGTATTGTAGCGCCTGACTCTGCTGAATTCTCTTCATAGCGCTGAGTGTTAACCTGTGATTGTAGCGCCTGACTCTGCCTCTGCATTTTTTATCATAGCGCTTGAGTGCAGACCATTTACCATCAGTAGCGCTTCACTGCACTGTCTGTATTTAAACCACAGTGCCTGCATTATTAGTGCCTTTCATATCGCCAGCGCGCACTTCTTGGCTGTGCTTGTTCAGAGATACTTGATTTTTAAAAGCACCTCCGTTTCCCCTGCTGCAAAGCTTGTTGTTGTTGCTGCCATTTTGTGTACATCCCCTGGCCCTTCCCCCACCTCGCTCCCGCCTCCCTGCTGACCCTCCCACGCTCCGCCCCCTCCACCATCCATTTATGGCCAATGGTCCCACGCGCAGCGTCCACGCGCTACGGCCACGCCGAAGGCCGCGCCTGGACCGCGCCCAGCGCCAGGACCCCTGCCCCTCGCGCTGCCCAGCCCTCCCGCATTACCTACGATGCCGCCACCCTCCTAGCCCTTAACCCCGGCCGCGCCCCCAACTGCGTCCAAGCCGCTCCTGGACACACCCATGGATCTTTCTCCTGCTACTCCTGCAAATTCAGCGGCACCGACAACATCTCTGCTACGACCACACCACAGATTCCCGACCCCAACCACCTACAATGCATCCTTCTCAACACCAGATCGATCCACAGGCATGCCATTGACCTATGGAATCTACTAGACACCATCTCTCCGGACATCGCCTTCCTTACGGAAACATGGATGAATGCTTCCTCCGCACCAGACATCACAATTGCCATTCCTGAAGACTATAAGATCACCCACAAAGACCGTACCAGCCACACAGGAGGAGGAATCGCTATCGTCCATAAGAAATCTATCCGCATCTCAACCAGCTCCGACGTCAATCTCGCTAACTCCGAACACCTTCACTTCCAGATCCACATCAATCCCAAAACAACACTCAGAGGCACTCTCCTCTACAGACCACCAGGACCCCGCGCAAAATTCAGTGAAGACATCACGGACTTCATCACCCCACACGCACTCCCCTCCAAAGATTACATCCTTCTGGGAGACCTCAACTTTCACCTTGAAAAGACCAACGACCGCAACACCACCACCCTCTTGGACAACCTCGCCAACCTCGGACTTAAACAACTAGTCACTTCCCCCACCCACATCGCAGGTCACACACTCGACCCCATCTTCACATCCAGCAACCATGTCTCCTTCAGCCACACTACGGATCTCCTCTGGACCGACCACAGCTGCGTCCACTTCATCTACAACAAGCCAAAACCCATCAACCACTCCCAACCTACCCTGCAAAGAAACTGGAACAAAATCACCACAGACCAAATCTCCGCATCGCTCCTTCGAAACTCCCCAGCCTTCTCTTCCAACGCCAACGATGCCGCCTCCAACCTCACGCTATGGTTATCCAACACCGCCGACACCTTAGCTCCACTGAAAAAACGTCAAAGCAAACCTGGCAGCAAGAAAGCCTCATGGTTCAACGATGATCTCAAGAAGTCCAAGAAACTCTGCCGCTCCCTTGAAAAGGCCTGGAAAAAAGACCCAACCACCAGCACCAAGGACGCCTTCAAAAGCGCCACCCGCTCTCACCACCAACTGATCCGAAAAGCCAAGAAAACAGCATTCAAGGATCGACTTGACAACAACGCTCACAACAGCAAGGAACTTTTCAACATCGTCAAGGAATTTTCCAATCCCTCGGCCAACTCCAACGACATCACCCCCTCTCAAGCCCTCTGCGACTCCCTAGCCTCATTCTTCCACAACAAGATTGCAGACATCCACAACAGCTTTGACAACCAACCCGGAAACCAACCCACCCTACCATCTGCTGACCATCTTCCCCCCGTGAACACCCTTAACGCTTGGAACCCAATCTCCACCGAGGACACCATCCGCCTGATGAATTCCATCCACTCAGGATCCCCCACAGACCCATGCCCTCACCACATCTTCAACAAAGCAGACTCCGTCATCGCACCGCACCTCCGAGACGTCATCAACTGCTCCTTCAACTCCGCCACCTTCCCAGAAGACTGGAAACACGCTGAACTCACCGCCCTTCTGAAAAAACCAACAGCGGACCCCACCGAACTCAAAAATTACCGCCCCATCTCGCTTCTTCCATTCCCGGCCAAAGTCATCGAGAAAGCCGTCAACAACCAACTCGCCGCTTTCCTCGAACCCAACAAATCCCTCGACCCCTCACAATCTGGCTTCCGAGCAAAACATAGCACTGAGACCGCCCTCATCGCAGCAACAGACGACATTCGAACTCTACTGGACAATGGAGACACAGTCGCCCTCATCCTCCTCGACCTCTCTGCAGCATTCGATACAGTCTGCCACAGCACCCTCCTACAACGCCTCAATAACATCGGAATCCAAGGAAAAGCACTTGAATGGATCACCTCGTTCCTCACCGGAAGAACCCAGAGAGTCCGCCTTCCTCCATTCAAGTCCGAGGCCTCTGAAGTCATCTGCGGCGTACCTCAAGGATCCTCACTCAGTCCCACCCTCTTCAACGTATACATGAGCCCCCTCGCGGCCATCGCACGCCAACACAACCTCAACATCATCTCCTACGCGGACGACACTCAACTAATCCTCTCTCTCACCAATGACCCCAGCACCGCCAAAACTAACCTACACGAAGGAATGAAAGAAGTTGCCGAATGGATGAAACAAAGCCGTCTGAAACTGAACTCAGACAAAACAGAAGTCCTCATCTTAGGTACTTCCCCCTCTTCATGGGACGACTCCTGGTGGCCGGAAGCCCTCGGAAAAGCACCCATCCCGACAGACCACGCACGGAACCTGGGCGTCATCCTGGATTCCTCACTTTCGATGAACAGACAAGTCAGCGCCGTATCCTCTTCATGCTTCAACATTCTTCGCATTCTCAGAAAAACATTTCGCTGGATCCCCTCCGAAACAAGGAAAACAGTCACCCACGCTCTGGTCACGAGCCGTCTGGACTACGGAAACACCCTCTACGCGGGTACTACCGCAAAACTCCAGAAAAAACTCCAACGAATCCAAAACGCATCAGCCAGGCTCATATTAGACATCCCACGCAACGAACACATCTCTGGTCACCTTAAAGACCTCCACTGGCTACCCGTCAATAAGAGGATCACTTTCCGACTGCTTACCCACGCACACAAATCACTCTACGACATCGGACCAGATTGCCTCAACTCTCGACTGTCCTTCTACACCCCCCCCCGCCAACTACGGTCTTCCAGCCAAGCCCTCGCCACTGTACCTCGCATCAACAAGACCACCATGGGAGGCAGATCCTTTTCATACCTGGCTGCTAAAACATGGAACTCACTCCCCGCTTACCTGCGCCTCACCCAGAACCACCTAGCGTTCAGAAAGCAGCTTAAAACGTGGATATTTGACAAATAATCCTCCTCCCCTTCCTAAGCGCCTTGAAACCCTCTGGGTATGTAGTGCGCTATACAAATTTTATGACTTGACTTGACATATTGTTGTGTGATTAGGATCTTTTGAACTATTTGATCTAGAAACAAAAATTGTTTTAACTAAAACCTGCAGATTATGTAGCAGACGATGGATTATGTGGCACACGCGGCAAAACTATAATTATGCAAAAAATGCAGCGGCTGCACAATCGCTTAATTCCAGTAGCCTGGTAATACATTCAGAAAAGTGATTGCCCAAGAGCAAACAATTTGGTTAAATGGGAGGCCAGGATTAAAACATTTGTCTCCTGGTTCAATATCTGAACCTAATGCACTAGAGCACAAATGGGGTGTCAGTGATTCAGATGTCAACACGAAGGGGCTGCCCCTCCAAGGTAATCATCACTCTGATATAGCCCCTGTTCAGCTTGAGAACATAGGCCCAGATGTAGGTAATAGCAAATTACCGAATGGTAAATACCGAATTTTACCGATTCGGTATTTACTATTCGGTAATTGCTATGTAGATAAAAAATTCGATAAGAATACCTTACCGATTCGGTATTTGCTATGGAATCCTATGGGCCTTGAAGCCCATAGGATTCCATAGCAAATACCGAATCGGTAATTACTGAATCGGTAAATTTACCGATTTTACAAGGGGGACAGGGTGTCACTTTGACACCCTGTTGCACCCCTGTTTCAGGCTGGTGTGCCATGTGACATGCATACATGCCCTTAGGGCATGTCTGTGTGCCACATGGCACAGGTGTACATGCACAGATGTGCATGTACACAGGAATTCGTTATTTACCATGTAATAGTATTACATGGTAAATACCGAATCCTGAATGGCCTGTAGCACTGTTAACAGTGCTACCCACATAGCAAATTACAGATTCGGTAATTTTACAGAATCGGTAAAATTACCGATTCGGTAAAATTACCGAATCTGTAGGTTTTTCAAACCCCTACATACCAATGTCCAAATACCGGTCGGAAACAATTTTCGGCCCTTTCCGACCGGTAATTGGACACCTACATCTGGCCCATAGTGATTATTTACATCATAAACCTGAAACTAAATGTCAAATATCCTAGTTCCATAGTTAAAACATGCTAGTCGGACCAGGTCCTGTGGCAGTGGGTACTTACTGGACAGTGTGCATGGTAGATACTGATATTTACCACTGGTGAGCTAGGACTAGTACATTCTATTTGGATACCAAGTTCATTTTCTAAGCTTGTCACTCAAAATTTGCAATTATGATCACTCAGGTGGGAATGGGATTAGAACTGAAATGCAGTATGAAGAGTAATCACGTTCGATAAACTCAATCTCCAGCTGAGTTATCTTTTAACATGACCTGTTTAAGAGGGGGCATTTAGAATGAACCCCCGAAAATCTGCTATGTGACTTTTAGTTCACCTGCTCCCCAATAAACATCTCCCAAAGTCTCTGCACCCAAAATATGTTTCCATATGTGCATGTGCAGCTGCAAGGCCACATCCCATAGGGCTTGCAGCACTACATCATAGCTGTGAAGCCAGAGGATGGAACAACACTTCCCTAGGCTTTACAGCTGTGGATCATGGTGAGGTGGTCCATGGGAGGGAGTACCCTTCCCCTGGGTTTGCAGTGCAACACTATTGTTGTGAGGCCAATGGTAGAGTGCTCCACTATCTTGGGTCTCTTCTCTTGGGCCTCGCTGCACTAGACAATTGTTACAAGGCCTATGGGAGTAGAGGCCCGTACGCTATGCCTCGTAGCCATGGTGTAGCATTGCCAGGCCATGGGGAGGGCACCTCTCCTCTGGGCCTTGCAACATTGTTATGTGCTGCGAGGTTCATTTGTTAGCGGGCTCCCTCCCCTAATCCTCTCAGTGCTATACCATGTCTGAGAGGCCCAGGAGGTGGGGGGCGCCTTGTGTGGGCCCTTCCCTAGGGCCCCTCTGAAACTGTCTCATAGCTCTATACCATGGCTCAATGCATAGATCGAGGACAAGGTCCATATCCTGTGATGTAATTCCTTGTAATTTCTTGTTATGTGCGAATTAGTGGGGAGTAACACATTCACTTTGTGACCGGGCATAGCCATCGGTCAGGGGCATAGCCATCAGTAGTGTGGCAGGTGCAGTGGTACTGGGCCAAGGGGAATTAAGTGCCCAGTGTTCCCAAATGATGGCTTTCTTTTGCTGTGCAGCCAGCGGATAAGAGTGAGGCGACGCTTTTACTTTGTACCAGAACCCATGGCACCATTGCTTTGCTACTTGCCTCACTTATATGGGCATTGCAGCCATGTTACAAAACACCACAATTAGAGAGGGTCCAGGAGCAAAATTAATGACCAGCAACTAGACACATGCCCCGAACAAATGTACTAAAAACAAAGAGTGTCTAGGGGTCAACTAAAAGGAACTCGACTTTGTGAACCGTCCAAGACACAACTAATTACAAACAAAGCGGATATAAACCAATGAGTGTGTATGTGTGTTGCAAACTAGGAAACAAATCTCAAGGGTATGGGAAATATTCCCATCAGTTGCCACTCAGTACCGCCCTTTTACATCATATGGGTTTCTCCTTAACACCTAGGAGAAAAATGTCCACAGCCTAAAGATGTAGTAGTGGCTGGAACTTAACCATTGATGAGTGTGTATGTGAATGGATGACACCAAAACTTGTATTTTGTGTAGGCAACTGAATAGCAGTGCAACAAGTGAAAGTGTGGAATGTTAAAACTGGATAGGACTGAGTAGAGAGTGAACTTTAATAATTTCTCTCAGTTCGTCCACATTTTAAAAATAGTGTGACATACCAACAGATTTGACATAATATCTGTTTGCAATAGAGGTCGACATGTTTCAGCATAGGTGGCAGTTACGCCACTGCTTTCATCAGGACCACAGTGTTTGCTACTGCACAAATTGTGAGAATAAAAATAATTATATCACCTGTTGATTCCAGGTTTCTTTTTTTAATAAATCATCCACATCGCTGTAGGATCGATGTATCAGGGACATAAGACATTCGTCAGTTGTTCATCCTTCTACTGTAGGGTACACATTCCTTTGCTCTACTACTTTAACATTTCTATTGCACTACTTAACTAGTGCCAGGATGGCCACTAATTGGGGCCTAGCATTTGAGGAAGCCGAAATTCAAAGCATCTTAGATGAAAATCCCAGTATACTGGATTGCATTCCAGTGGCTGTCAGCAACAATGAAGACGGGTGGGCTAAGGTTCTGGTACTTAAGAAATCATATTCGAGAACTTTAGTTCATGGCATCACCATGGCTGAATATCTGCGTGGTAATTGTGCCCCGACGGGGTTTATCGTGACCAATGCCCCCAGGCTGTTCTTGGACAATAAAGAGTTCCTCAAAGACTGGTCCATGATAGCCTGGAGATGTACGAGGGACTGGTTAGTCCTGATCATTAAAACTGCTAGGAAAGTGGCAGATAAGATACTGGTCGAAATACAAATATTAGAAGGCCAAATAAAAGCAACCGTTAAGGGTACGTTGTTTAAGAACAGTCAGGCGCCTTGACGCCCGTTGGGCTAAGTTTTTCTGCGCATAACAAGACCCGCTTCATTCATTCATTCAGGAGGACAGTAACAAGAATAATAAAGAATTTAAAGAGTCTATACTGTTCACAAAGCTAGAAAAATTTAAGAAGGATCTAGCGAGATTCTCAACCGAGAAAATCTACCCCTACATGAGTGATGCATACGTTCCACCGGTATTCAATCGGAATGGACGTCGAGGGGGTTCCACTTATGCTCCTTCAAGTTCTAGAGACGCGTCAAGCGATTCAGATTCCTCGCTTAGTGGAAACACAATGAATAAGAACCGAGGACGAGGCAATAGAAGAAGTTGGAGAAGTAACTTCCAAAATCAAAAACAGTTCCCACAATAGTGGCAGCCCAACCCCTGGATGTATGGGGGTCCCACCTTTCCCCAACAAATGGGATAATTCTGTCCCCGACAAATGCAACCAGGTCCCGGTATGCAACCTTTTTTAGGGTTTGGCCCGAGGAGAACAAGGGGCAGAAGAAGACAAGGACCGGTCCAACAAGTTCATTGGGGACCGACGCCACAACCGATAATGGATCTAAGGAGCGGGAAGAAGGTACCGCAAGAGACAGCAGGACGGAGCAACGGGACAGTCTCGTAATAAATCTGAGCTCACATATTCTTAGTGAGGATGAGGAGAGTCTCTTGAATAGAGGCCTAGGTTTTGTGGCTACACAGACGGGGGATCCATTCCAGGCACAAATTGAGATGGCAAAGTTTTTTAGAAAAAATAGACTGCACTTTTTCTTTGCCAAACAGACACACCAAGAAACAGAATTGGTGGATATAAATACTGGCTTAAAGAAACCTTCCACTTATAACCCACCCACAATCAGCTTGCCAGCGAAGGTTCTTACCTTCGAACAAGCTGTTGAGAATGACGTAAAAAAAACTCTTTCAGACTCAGGAGAAACCCTTCATCAATCTACCTAAGAGGGAACAAGAAGCATTACACATCCTAACATCTAATGAAAGTATAACAATAAAACCAGCGGATAAAGGCGGGGCTATTGTTATACTGGATACCACTGCATATCGCAGTGAATGTCTGAGGCAATTGCAAGATCTTACATCATACCTTCCACTTTTGGAGGACCCAACTGAACGGCTGCAAAACATCATCGGCCATTTGGTTGAAGAAGCAACAACTGAAGATTGGATTACGTCTCAGGAGGGCCAGTACCTCCTCACTCCACACCCAAACGATTCCATACTTCTATATCCTGCCAAAAGTCCACAAACCGCAAAGGCCTCCACCGGGCCGCCCGATAATCTCAGGGATCGGTTCGATTTTAGAACCTTTGTCCACCTTTGTGGATTATTTTTTGAATCCGATGGTTAAAGGAATGCCTACATTCGACACAAAAGATGTTCTAAGGTTGCTTCCGGATATAGAATTTGACACATCCACTGACATCCTTGTGTCCTTTGACGTGGAATCCCTGTACACCTCGATACCACAAAATGAAACTCTAGAGGTAGTAGGGAACTTGTTGGAACAGAGGGACCTGCAGTCCATTACACCTGTGCCTTTCATTATGAGCCTTGCTGAGATAGCAATGAAAGAGAAATACTTAAGGTTCGAAGACACTACCTACCTTCAAACATCTGGGACCAGTATGGGTAGTGTCTTCGCTCCCAGTCTGGCGAACCTGTATGTACATTAATAACAAAGGGGGGTCTAAGGGAATATTTAACGACCAATCAGTGCTACAACCCTTATAACTATATGGATACCAACTAAATAGTAGCAAGGGGTCAAACTAAAAAAAGGGGGGGAAGGGAAAAGGGGGAATGTGTGCCTGTATTAGGATAGCGAAATCAAACATCGGGTACTCTCCATAAATTTCAAGATGTTCCCATCAGAATGCCGACCTGTACCGCCCTACATCATTTGGGAACCAGTAACATCACAAGTGGGAAGAATTACCCAATGTAAGATTTGGTCAAACTTAGCCCAATCTATCTTTTAAGTCCCAACGTGTGTAAAATGTTAAATCGGTATCAGGTGGTATCTGAAGAGCAGTGCTAAATAATGAAAAACAAACAGTGTTAAAGTGGTGAGGTATAAAATTGGGTAAAAAGGAGGAAAAATATTTTAATAGGCACCTCCCTTTCCCAACAGTAAAAACAGTGCAAAAGGTAGTGCTAACAAATAACTACCCAGATGTACGTAATGGTCGACATGTTTCTGCAGTTTACCTTGGGCCCATAGGTCACCTACTGCTTCATCAGGACCTTGTATGCTACTGCTAAATATGGTGATTAAACAAAAAAGGTGAAGTGACAAAGCAATCATCACCTGGAATTCTCCTGTTGTCAAGATCCCAGGATGCCACAATATAACAAACACACAAATAAGACAAAGAAAAAGAAAACGTTTTAGAACATTTTTTTGAGAATTTTTAACATAACAAATGTGATATCTTATGTCATCATGTGCCTGCTTGTTTTGTTTAAACGGTCAGGAAGATATAATGCAAAATATCATGTTTACTGGTAGATATAACGTGAGAGCGATCAAAAGTATGAAAGTTCATAAAATTATTTATTTATTTATATATAAAAAAATTATTATATATATAAAAATTATATATAAAATAATATAAAAATATTTATATATAAAAAAATATTCATAAAAGTAGTTGGGAGAAAGTAGCCCCACCTCACCTGGCCACAGCGCAGGTAAAACGGAGCAGGACAAAAGAAAAAGAGGTCAGAGAAAGCACTCTAAGGCTGAGGTATTAGACCACTAGTAGTCTATACTTTGCTGATGTATTTCATTGTTAGTTAGTCTAACAAGTGCGGGTAAGACTCGGTGATCTAGCTTCACCCGCCTTTTTATTTATCCATCATCGGGTGAAAGGGTTACTTATGGTATAACGATGATTCTAGTCATGTCACTTATAGTCGGCAAATACCCTTGGGAATACCAAAAAGTATCGCTGTGGTTTTGTGTATGTGAGTCTCACTGAGATTGTAAAAGGACAATTTCGTCTCGATTCAAGGGGCGGCCGTCTATTCAGAGTAACGCTCTCAGGTGACGCCACACTTACACAAACTCACTGCTCGATACTCAATTCCCTTCATGTGGCCAACCCAAAGTCACACATTCATCTTTACATTCTACTGACCTGTCTGTCGGTACTCCGGACGTCCGTCTGGGCTGTCTGTGGGAGGTACCGAACGGACAGGCCAAGGTCAATTTACAACTTCCGTGTTTGCGGTGGCGGCGTGTTCCGAACGACCACGTCACGGCGCACCGCTAAGGATGTAGGGAAGTGTAGTCACGGCCTCACATTAAAACTCAGTGCTTGTAGGGAAATATAGTTCCTCCGATGGTGATCGCGAAAACAAAAGCGTTATTTGTATATACTATCACTCCTATAGAGTGATTTTGGAGTAGTGTTAATTAGTGTTAGACATATGTGAGAGTAGTCATTCTATGTCAACAGATCTTGTAAATAAATGTATATATCGGTGGAAGGTTCAGGAGACGTATCTCTTTTATGGATAGAAGGTTCAAAAACTCTTCCTATTTATAAATGAAGATCTGGTTGCCAGAAGGTATGATTATAATGACATCCAAGGGATGTCCTCGTTCAATCCGTGCTTGTCTGTCTGAAGCTTATATACCCACTTTTGTTCATGCTTAAACAAAAAGCCACTAACATCTGTGACATGTGTGGGTATTAGTGGTTGTTCAAGTACCGTCCAATGTAGATTTGTGGGGGCGTGTCTGACTTGTAAGAAATGGTTTGTCATTCTAGTAGACTGTTTCGAGCATCTGATTGAACTTTTGTGCTCTGAGATACGCACCTTGACTTTTCGTGTCGTCATCCCCACGTATCTTTTATTGCAGGGACACGTGATGAGATACACAAGATTGGTGCTATTACAATTTGTGAACCTACGTTGTTCCCACGGTCGGTCTGTACCGATGTCTATTGTCAATGATTTCGCAGTCTGAGGACATGCCGCACAGTTGCCACATGGATGATGTCCAGTGGCTGCCGGCATGTTCCACAATGTGCCTACTGCTCGAGGTATCTCACATTTTGGTCGTGTGTGAACCAGTTTGTCCTTAAGATTCTGGCCTCTTTTAAACGCAAATAATGGGGCCTGTATGGAGTCTGTACCTGTATTCAAAATGCTCCAATGTTTCCTCACTATGATAACTCAATAGAGAGTTCCTCGCCATGGGTTTGCGGAATAGTTCTGATGCGAGGCCGGTCCATTCAGAGTCGGGGGGAGGGGGGACACTCATGTTTCTTCTGGTACTGCCCGCTGGTTCCGCGAGCAGAAAGACACTCGCAAGGTGCTCACAGATGTGAGGCCATACGTGTAGCTGGGGCAAAATGTCAGCAATATTTATAGCAGAATGTCTGTTTGGTGCTGCCAGGGAAAGCACAGCTCTTTAACCTCCCACTCAACAGCATCCAATGTCCACCATTGTCCTATATACCGAATGTGTAATTTTTGATTCTGAAATGCTAAATAAACACTCTTCTCCTCGGCATTCCTTCATGAGCTGTATCTCCAAGCCTACTTTAAGAGACAACAGGAAGTACTCCCGAGGTCGGGCTTACATCCCCCCACCCGCCCACTGGTAAAATAATGGTGGGGAGCCATGGCCAACTGCCGTTATGGTCAAGGGAGCCACACGTCAAAAAAGTTTGGGAACCACTGCCATAAGCAGTTAGGTCGATCACGTGACCACTCACCCGCTAAAGAAAACACAAATATGGAGCTGTTATCCGAGCCGGTGCCTCCCCAGACAGCGCAGAAGGACGCTGGGAGACACCGAGGGACAGGTCAGTAGCGGCTTAGGTCTATAGCTCTGCTTATAAGCGCTTTTGTAAATTGTTAAATTTAAGATCGCACGCGGTCAAACTTTGAATTTGCGCTCATAACTAAGGCATTATAAGTTTTATTGCCTGTCATGGGCGTTCGGCTTCAAGTAACAAGTGTAAGATCTTTGTACTCAGGACTGCACGCGGTTACAATTTGCAAGCGCATACAACTTAGGCATCATGACTGTAACTGCTTGTTGAGGGCGCCCGGCTCCCAGTTTGAGTGATAACTGTGAGATACCGACCTCGTGATATGGTCTTTAAATTAACATTATACGCAAGCATTTTTCGCCAGTGCTCACTAAATGGTATTATAATTCTTACTACCTTCTCGCTTTAATTGAGCACCGAGAGATTCTGACCTTATGACAATCATGTACTCGGGTCAATTAAGATAGTATGCATATCATTCGAACGCCATACAAACATCTTTTTAGGTGTTTGTTGGTTATTCCTCCCAATTACGATATAAAGGGTTGGCACTGACTTATTTTATGGATCAGTTAGACCCTAACACACAAGATTGATGACCCTCATATTTGTAGAGCATAGTTCCCTGTCCACATGGAGGTGATCTGACACAACGAGCTATAACACCTTGCTCTACGCATAGCTGTAGTATGTTAGGACTCACATCTGTACCTGTCAAATCTGTGTAAAAGCTTTGACCATTTACTGACCGAATGCCTTTCGTTATTTTTAACTAGAGCGGTGCTCCTCTTACCTGAGCTGCAGCCAGGTGGGGTGATGCATTATCCCCATACCTACTAGGTAAGTTGCTAACTGTTATGGAGTAATGGGAAATCATACATACTCCACCTTAACAAGATATACTTAGTGTACTATGTGTTTTGACATTATTGTATTATTTTGTCCCTATTCTTTTTCTTTCCTGTGGTTCTCCTTGTTCCCTGTCCCTGATACATCGATCCTACAGCGATGTGGAGGATTTATTAAAAAAAGAAACCTGGAATCAACAGGTGATATAATTATTTTTATTCTCACAATTTGTGCAGTAGCAAACACTCTGGTCCTGATGAAAGCAGTGGCGTAACTGCCACCTATGCTGAAACATGTCGACCTCTATTGCAAACAGATATTATGTCAAATCTGTTGGTATGTCACACTAATTTTAAAATTTGGACCAACTGAGAGAAATTATTAAAGTTCATTCTCTACTCAGTCCTATCCAATTTTAACATTCCACACTTTCACTTTTTGCACTGCTACACATAATACAAGTTTTGGTATCATCCATTCACATACACACTCATCAGTGGCTAAGTTCCAGCCACTACTACATCTTTAGGCTGTGGACATTTTTCTCCTGGGTGTTAAGGAGTAACCCATATGATGTAAAAGGGCGGTACCGAGTGGCAACTGATGGGAATTTTTCCCATACCCTTGAGATTTGTTTCTTAGTTTGCAACACACATACACACTCATTGGTTGTTATCCACTTTGTTAGTAATTAGTTGTGTCTTGGACGGTTCACAAAGTCGAGTTCCTTTTAGTTGACCCCTAGATACTCTTTTTTTTAGTACATTGCAGCCATGTTCCAGAGCTGTGAGGCCTGGGAGAGGCCCTCCCTCCCCAGTGCATTGCAGCCAGCGGGGGTTGAACACTCAGAGGAGGAGGCACCAGTCCATGCGCTTAGCAGAGTAGGTGTATGGCTGTGAGGATCACTGGGGGCCTCTCTCAGGGGTGTAGCTATCAGTAGTGCAGTAGGTGCAATTGCACCAGGGCTAATGGATGTTCTAGACCCAAAGTATGCAAAAGAGAAGGGCCCAAGTGATATTTTACAAAATCATCAAAACGTCAATTCATTAGAATCTATTGCAACTGTGTCAGAATCGCATCGTAGAGTGCTGACAGAATAGTTCTTCGAATTGAACTTGGGTTATGGCGTCGACACGTTTCGGTGTGTTGCCAGATATGCACTACCTTTGTCAAGACTAATACAGATGCTCGTCTCTTTCACAAACAAAAAATATTTTCATATGTATCTATAATAGGTTAATCCTAGTCTGGGACCAATCTTCCACAGTGTGAATCACTTCATTAAGCAATGGCGGCCTTCTGTATTAATTCTATACAGGCGATCCTCTAAAATATCACTTGATTCAGTCTCTTTCATGCATATGTTTTCTGTTTTATTTAATGCAAACTTTTGTTTTAGGTCTCCAATGTAGTGATTATTGTTATAATATGTTTCTATGAAATTGTAATGTTTTTATCTTAATATCAACTGATGATAAATGTATGCTATTTGTAACAATTGGGTCTTTTGTTAAAACTGATGTGTTTGTATTGATGACTATGGGATTCCCCTTTGTGGTACTGAGTATGGATGGAGTGTGAATTGGTAATAGGTAAGTGTGACTGAGGATCACATTGGTTCCAAGGGAATTACGATTTTCACACTAGACCCAATGTACCCAGATTATAGCTATATTTTACTGTTTGCATAATTTTCTTGCATCAGGGCCCATGGCTACATTACTATACCACTGGTCTTTTCTCTCATGCACTGCACAGCCATGATCCAGAGCTCGAAGATCAGGAAAGGTGCATCCTCCCCTAGGACTACAAGCAATGGTCCAGTGCTGAGAGAAGCAAAGGAGGGAGCTTGCTGTTCTAGACCTTGCATGACTTATCCATGACTGCAAAGCCCAGGGTAACAGGCCCCTCTGAAAGGACTAGCTGTCAATAGTGCGGCAAGTGCAATGGAACTGTGGCCTTGTAGGGTTATGGATCCAATGTGCCCAACTTATGGCTGTATTTAACTCTCCACAAAGAAATTATACAAAAAGTGAAGTATGGAATACTTGAATTAATCACAGCAACTGGTAGTTACTCAGGCTGCATCCCACTCCATCATTACTTTGTACACCATAGCACCTCAGTTTGGACCCTGCCATATGCAAATCAGTTTTGCTCCTGCTCCAATGGGAACAATCCAATCCGAACTACCAGACCTGATCCTCCCTGACCCAGAACACAAGCAATACAGGACAGATGCCGCTATATTTATGGATTATCATCCAGGTATAGCTTGGTTCAGTGTGCCCTCCTTGCAACAGCATTGAGGTACCGTATATATACTGTACAGTGCTTGATGTCGCAAGGATTTTACAGATACGTCAGTATTCCTGACGTCCTGTAGGTGCAAAAGTGAACCATTGCAATGGTATGTCTGAAAATAGACGCAACTCCAGCAATGTGTCCTTTCACACTGGACAAGTCCCCATGTGAACGGGTCTGTGTCAGTCTTACACCTGCTGTGAGGTAGGCATAAGGATTTGACGTAGTGACGTCCTAGAAGTGTAGCAGTGAAATCTCAAAGATTTTACTGCAACACTTCTACAAGCCTTTTTTGCGGGGTTTCGCCCGCCCTGCATACATTATGCCTGATGCAGGTGTAATGTAGCGCAGAGGTTTACAAAGTGAGGCATCTACTTAGATGCCTCACTTTGTAAATATGTCACAGTGTGGCGCATATTTTATGTCACTGGTGCGTCAAGGCACTCCTAAATAAGCCCATAATCATGATGCAGTCACGATCCACAAATCATCTACTCCTCCTATCATCATAAGAACTGATAGAGCGCGCGGGTCACCCGACCAATAATTTCGCCACTTCTGGCTTCGGGCCCATATATTTCAAATCACCATATACATTGATCAGATGACCTCACGCTCTGCTATCAGATATTAGTGAGTCCCTTTCGTTATTCTTCAGTGTACCCGACTTACCATCCACCGACACGGGTACCTATGACCATCATGGATCAGGGAGCTAGCTGTAAAAGGGAAGGCAGCAAAATACAAACCCAACAAAATAATATTCAATACCTTTGTAAAATGACCACGGACAACTGGAAGTTTTAAAGTCTTTATCTAATTTAGTAAAATTCAGATAGCATCAAATTCACAGTAATTAAGCAATCGATAATCAGAATAACAGAAAGCACATAGCTGAATAGGAAATAAGTCAGTGCAACCATTTATAATCTAATGGAACCAGGACACATTAAAAAATGAAGGATCAGGAATTAGAACGTTTAAGATGAATCACTAAGATGGGATAGGCTTTGATTAGGACTAGTATTCTAGAGTTATTTCAAGGGAATGAGACAGGAGTTCGGGACATTTATACAACTATAGGAGAGTCTATAGAGAGAGACACGCTATGCTTTAAGGCAAAAAGTGCTTTAGACAATTTAAGTAAGGAGATCCTAGACCATATCAGGAAATGACAAACTGCAATGCAAAATATAATTTCTAACAGGTAGGGTAACATAGGAACACGTTATGAAACAAATGCAAATGACTTTATAATTCAATGGTTGCGGAAAAGCATGGAAAATTAACATATGCAAAGGTATGTCTTTATTAAAGCAAAAGACAGAAATTCAGGAAGGTGCAAGATTCAGAGTGATATTTACCTAGACTGGTGTGAAAACCAAACCCTGGCCACGGGTTAGTTAAGGACAGGAAACCCTCAAGGAAGGATACCCCTCAATGGACAGCAGGTGCAGAATGGACACCCAGGACAGGACAGGAAACCCTCAGATTAGGAATCAGGACAGGACCTCTCGGACAGGACCCTCAGGACAGGACCAGCACCCGCAGTTCGGAAGCAACGCTTGCGCTCCACCCTCACTGCAGCTATCGATCAAGACCCCGATTGGGTCAGCGAACTCCCAGCAAAGTGCTCCGCCAGCACTTTAAGGTTTAGTAAAACCTTAGTCTATGGTCAATTTCGGACAGAGTGCTCCGCAGCTCTCTGTATCTTCAGTCACCTATTGAGTGCGTTGGGTCAGTGACAGGTCAGCTAAACCAGACAAGTCGGACAATTTCCCTAGGTGAACCCAGGGTAGTTATACTGTTTGGGGACGGTGTACCACCCCCCAATGTTGCAAAGTGTCAGAATCCCTCAATTTGGATTGGTCCTAAGGTAAGCTTTGGGTAACACACCAATCAGAATGGACTATTTGGAGGCCTAATTTACATCTCTGGGTACCGCCTAGCGAGATTGGGGTTCTCATGAGAGAGTCCAGTGGAATACAATGAATTGTTAACAATTGTTTCAATATGGGCACACATGACTCCGTCCTGCTGGGTCGCAGGTCATTTTCTCAGGAGCATCTTGCCCATCTCTGCCAGCTGGCTGAGTTCCACTGTTCAAGGCTGAACTTCCCCAGGCTTTATGACCTGCGCAGAAGGGACCTTCAAGATGGTTCCCGGCTCAGTCAGACCCCCATTTCCCGCGGTACATGAAAAGTAAGCGAGAACAAATTAATACATAGAAATAAATGAATGTATTACACGTCGTGACTTTATACTTCAGATATATCATCATAAAAATATACTATGCAATTAGACAGTAGTAATATATACACTGTCACAAGAGCAACTGCACGAGCAGTACCACGTTATTGCAAAAGCTGTGTATTACGCATGCGCACCCTTTCCCTCCAAATTTATAACTACGTCAGGACACGTGAGTGTGACTGACGCATGCGCAGAAGCCATCTACTAAGCGGCGGCCATTTTAAGACATTTATTAGTTGTATTAGAAATACACGTATGCAAGCTTCCTCTACCTTGTTCGAATATGAAAATAAAAGATTAGTAAGACGTACAATTTATTAATTGATTACACATGGGCGAGGTTCTTGAATCGAGCAAGTCGCGATGCGATGCTTGCTCTATCAATCCCCTCTTTGATGATATTTACTATCATCACAAAAATAATGGAACCAGATGCCAACTTCTTCACACTTTATACAGCTCTATCTCTTCCAACAAACGATCCAGCTTCTCTTTTTCATTTTTAGTAGGGTGAGAATTTTTCACCTTTTTGTATATCTGATTATTCATTTCCTCTAATTCAAGCTCATCCACACTTCGTTTCACTCCTCTGGCATTCACTTGATGCTTTCCGGTGTGTTTTCGACACTTGCAACAGACAAATATGAAAAATAGGATAAGACCTATAATTCCAATTGGCATCAGTACCTTGAACAATAAGCTTTTACCTAAGCTAGCAAACCAATGACCTACATTTGAGAGACCATCTACCAGTCTCTTCCAGGCACTGTCAACCTCGAGTGGTTTGAGTTCCCTTTCCAAATTAGTAATGTTTTTCACGTATCTTTTGAGCTGCACACTTTTGTCCGGAATATAAGTGCAACAATGTTGCGCCTTCAACATCCGGCAGACTCCGCCCTCTTTTGCTAATAAGGTATCAAAAGCAAGTCTGTTCTGCAAAACCATTGATCTGATCGCAACCATTTCGGTATTGACCAGCAGGAATCCATGAGCTGTGTCAGTAGACAACACATCCACTATAGTGGACAATTTGCAAATTCTGTGAGTGTTCAGAACCACTCCCACTCCAGGTATCAGTGCACTGAAAATACTACCCATTATTTCACCTATGCTTTCTCTTTTACTACGCACTAAGCCATTAGTATTTTCACTGCTTCCAGCAACTTTGTTCACATGGTATATTTTCGGGAAGACAATGCCAAAGTAGCAGCTTCCATACCAGTGATCCGGCAATTTGAAATAAGCCTTGTCTCCACATATATAATAGATTCCAGGAAACACAGGCTCTGACCCATTTTTGAAACCCCATCCTCCAATTACCTTATAATTATGTTCACATTCACTGGAACCAATGAAAATGTTATTATAGTAGCTAGTCTTCTCGCGGTGAAGACATAGCTTTCCTTTCTTTTCAAAATCCAGCAACAGAGCAGGACCCGCCCCAGCATTTGAGGTGCCTTCCATGTTCTCAGCCCATTTTGGCCTTTTCTGTGTTTCGTCATCTGCCTTTCTTTTTATTTTTATTCTCCTCTTCTCTGCCATGTTCAGGAACATCTTTTCCTGCTCACGCAAGGAACAGGTCAAATTATCTCTGTGTGCGTCACCTATGTCTATATTACCTATAGTCAGGAAGTATTCGCCCATATAGCGAGTAACGTCACTTTTAGTATGTACAGGATTCAAGTTCCCACGTATAGGAAGTTCAGAAAAGATCACGTCATTGTTAGAGTAATAGTACTGTAACGGTCCTCTTTTGTAAAATAAGCTTGCTAAAATGCTACAGGAAATTCCATAGGTCAGGGGCAGGTGATGGTATGTCACGCCTTCAGCCACAGAGGTAGGTAGCTTCATGCAGACATAGCAATCTTCAATTTCCATAGTCTCTACATAGTGTATTAACAAGTTTGCGAAAACATTTAAATGTGTTTTATTCTTTACTCCATGATAATGTAGTCCTCCCTCATCTGATGCTTCTAGGTCTTGCTTTGTTTGTCTGAGTGCTCTCTCATGTATTGCTACACTTTGTGTTGTTAGTTCTTCAGTCTCAGTATTTACAATCTCAGTAGGGTCAACATTAGTATTTTTGCTCACCGCAAAAGGAATGAAAACTGTTAGTCCTATCCAGAGTAATATCAGTATAACTATACTACATACACATACCTTGCAGCATGTTTTGCAACGACTGCAACTAGGTCTACCATTCACGTTTGAATCAGACATTTTGGCTCAGAAGAAGTTTCTCGACCCCTCTTTGTGTCATTACACCAGTAGCTTACTTTGTGCAAATTCACGGTGGCTCGTCTTCTTCTTCAGCAGAGTACTCAGCGACTGGTTCTCCGTCGCTCTCGTCAGTTATATCAAGGTCCTCAAATTCCTCTAAAACGAGCGTCCATTCAGGAGACTTGTACTTTTTGTTTTGTCTTTTTATTCGATCTCTCCTTTTGGAAGTGTCTTCTGGTTGTTCTGCTATGCGAGCACTTCTCCTTTCTTCTGCACGTTTTTCTTCTACCGTTTTTATTCTCAGTCTCAATTTCTTTATGTATCCAGGCTCAATGTGCTTTCTTTTCTTAAGTCTTTTAGTTGGCACTGAGACCTCGTTCTCTTCTCTTGCCCTTTTATTTTCATTAGTTTGTGGCAATTCTGCTTCTTCTATTTCCCTTCCTGTCTCACTAATTCCAGGGCTTGCATCTTTTCCTTCTGCCTGGTTACTAATCTGGCCTTGTTCAGGAGAATTTTGTTTTTGCTTTTCAAATGTCTCTGTTTCTGTTTCCTGAACACTTTCTCCTAATCCTATCTGATCCTGTTCGAGCACTTCGTTCTCTTGTGTTTCTTCCGCTCAAATCTCTTTACTAGGTCTAATCTGTCCCTTTTCGATATCAGGAGTCAGTGGAGGAGTATCGATCACTTGTTCTGTCCCTGTCTGGCCTTCTCCTTCCTCAGTTTTGATGTGAATCTCAATACCCTGAGGTTCTTCGCCTGTGCCTTGCTTTTCCTCTCTATTCCACTCTTTACCTTTCCAAATTCGTTCGCTTGTTCTGATCGGGTCTTCGGTAAGGTCAATCAATGGTATCCACTCATCTGGCCATATGCTTGTCAGCTCGTCATCAGCTACTTCTGGACCAACCTTTGGGAACCCTTCAGCAGGCTGGACTCTTGGTAGTTCGTCATCAACTACTCCTGGACCAACGTCTGCGGACCCCTCAGCTTGACTGGTACTGAGCTGTACGTCGTCAGTTACTTCGGGTCTTGCTTCTGCGGGCCCCTCTGCTGGACCGTCTTCTTCTCCAGGCTCTTTGTCGGGTTGTACCTTCTGGGTGTGGCTGGCGTGGATCCAATGGGGAACACCTGCACACTTCACTGCTGTGGTCGTTACCAGGATCACTTGGCGCTTCTCTCCCCACCTCGGTTCCAGGCAGCTCGACTGAGTGTGCTTCTTTATTTTGACCCAGTCTCCGGGAACCAGTTGGTGGAGAGGAGTCGTTGGATTGGCGACGGCGTCTATTCTGATCTGGCGAGAGATATAACGCACTTGGTCACCTAATCTCTTGCAGTATTCAAGCACCAAATCATCAGTAATACTCAACAGTTTGCTTCCTGGTACCCATGCTTGTCTCATCACTCTTCCCATCAAGATTTCATGAGGGCTCAGGCCTGTCTTTCGGTCTGGAATACTTCGGAGTCCCATCAGAACCAGAGGCAGGGCCTTTACCCAGGTCATGCCAGATGAATCACACAATTTCGCTAGTCTTGTTTTGATAGTCCCGTATATTTGTTCCACTACTCCAGATGCTTCTGGTCGATATGCACAGTGGAGTTTTTGCGAGATCCCAAATGCCTTACAGAGTTGGTCGATTACCTCATTCTGAAAATGTCGGCCTTTATCTGATTCAATAGTGACTGGAACCCCGAATCTAGGTATCAGTTCTTTCAGTAAACACTTTGCTACTGTCAGTGCATCACTTTGGGGAGTAGGGTAAGCTTCCACCCGCTTTGAAAATAGGCAGACAATGACAAGGACATAACGCTTCCCTTCACAACGTGGCATGGTGATGAAATCAACTTGTATTCTCACAAAGGGACCCGCTGACCTCCCAATTTTCCCTAGTTCCACTATTGTTCTCTTGCCTGGGTTCATCTTTTGACATGACAGGCACCTCTGGCAGAGGGACTCGGCTACCTTCCTGAACTTTTTACTATACCAAGTCTGTTGGAATACCAGAATCATGGCGTCCCTACCAATGTGTGATCCCTCATGTATCAATCTCGCCATTGCGCCAAGCAAGTGTCTGGGTAACACAGGCATACCATTTGGGCCCAAGATGACACCATCCTCACGTCTTGGTCTACACCCGTCTTCCTTCCACTTCTCTCTCTCTTGCCAGGGTGCCGCCTGCTGCCATTCTCTCACTTCATCCCATGTAGGCACTTCTTCAAACACTCGAAGTTGGCAGCTGGTTCCAGGCCCTCCTCGTTTTGGATTTATGATATATCGATCCCTGGCGCATAATTTTGCCACTCGATCAGCAAAATCATTTCCCAAAGATACAGGGTCAAAGTCCTTCTTATGGGCAGCACATTTGACCACTGCCAGTTCCTTTGGTAACTGGATTGCCTCTAAAAGGTCTTGAACAACTTTTCCATTTCGAATAGGGGTACCTGATGAAGTCAGGAACTCCCTCTGTAGCCATAATTGGCCAAAGTCATGCACAACCCCAAAACAGTACTGACTGTCAGTATACACTGTTAGGCGTACGTTTTTCCCCAATTTGCAAGCTTTTACCATAGCGATCAATTCGGCTACTTGTGCAGACTTTACTTCAAATAGATAACCTGCCTCTTCAATTTTGGTTAAGGAGACTACCGCATAGGCAGCACTCAGGCCTCCTTGTTCATGTCTTAGGCATGAACCATCCACAAAAAATTCCAAGTCATGTTTAGGCAAAGGTGTTTCTTTAATGTCTGGGCGTGGCTTTGTGCTAAATTCTGTTAAATCAATGCAGTTATGCTCATCTTCCTCCCCATTTTCCATATTCATTGAATCAGGAAGCAGAGTAGCGGGGTTCAGAATGTTGCACCTGACAATGTTTATATTCGCAGCACCCACGAGAATCCTCTCGTATTTAGTCAGCCGACTAGGGGTGAGATACTGAGTTTTCGTTCTTGTTAACAAAATTACCACTCCATGTGGAACATACACAGTTACAGGATGCCCCATGACAATGGATTCACTCTGCTCTAAACTTGTGCAAGTAGCAGCTACTGCTTTCAGACATCCTGGTAATCCAGCAGCCACTGGATCCAGGGTGGCAGAGAAATATGCCACAGGCCTTCTGGTTGTGCCATGTTCTTGGGTTAGGACTGCCAACGCGCAATTATCGCGAGTGTCACAGAACAGGGCAAATTCCTTGGAATAGTCTGGCATTCCCAACGCAGGGGCTGTACACAGACAATCTCGCAGTTTTGTGAAGGCTGTTAAGCTTTCATCATTCCATTCTACGATATCTGGTGTTCCTCTCTTGGTCATTTGTATCAAAGGCCTAGCTAGGACTGCAAATCCCACAATCCATTGCCTGCAGTATCCTATCACTCCAAGGAACATTCTGATTTCTTTCTGAGTACGGGGTAACTGCATCTTTTGAATTATTCTCACTCTTTCTGATGTTACTTTCCTGATGCCTTTCTCTATCTGGTGCCCCAGATATTTCACTGATTTTGCACAGAACTGTAATTTTTCAGGGGCCACTTTATGTCCCTTTTCACTCAGGTGATTCAGTAGGGCAATGGTGTCAATCACACAGTCCCTATGACTTTTGGATGCCACCAAGAGGTCATCAATGTATTGCACCAAGACAGAATTTCCAGGTAAGACCAAAGTTCCCAAGCATTTTTTCAAGATCTGATTAAAGATAGAGGGGCTCTCTGTGTACCCTTGGGGGACCCTGTTCCAGACATACACGTGACTGTTGAAGGCAAATGAGAAAAGAAATTTGCTGTCTGGATGCAAGGGAATGGAAAAGAATGCATGACATAGGTCTATCACATTGAACCACTCAGCATCCCAGGGAATCTGGTACAGAATCACTGCTGGGTTCGGGACAATTGGGCAGCATGGAATCACTATCTTGTTTACCCTTCTTAGGTCCTGCACTACTCTGTACTTGCCACTAGGCTTTTTTATACCCATAATCGGTGAGTTGCACGGGCTACTCATTACTTCCTGTATGATGTTTCCTTCTAGCAATTTTTGTATTTCCAGTGCCACACCAGTTCTCACTTCGGCATTCATTCTGTAGGGTTTAGTATTAGGATATACTGCATTGTCCTTGATGGCTATCTGTATGGGGTCTACGTTTTTCATTAATCCTACATCTTTTCCGGTAAAGTCCCATACTTCTGGCTTCACTGTTTCTTGGAGTTCTTTGGGCAAATCCTGCATAGTCATTCGTTTAATTTCTGAGTCCGGTCTGATTAACATTAATTTATAAATGCCATCTTCATCTGGGGTCTGAATTTCAACACCCTTTGGTGTGCAAAAGATGGTACAGTTCATTTTGCACAGCAAATCACGTCCCAGTAAGTTCACTGGGCTGGTGTCACAAACGACAAATCTATGCATTTCTTTAAAGTTTCAAATTGAGATCTCCATGGGCTCGGTAACAGGAGTACTAATCAATTGATTAGATACACCCACTACTTGGATGGCTTCTCCCGAGAGGGGTAGGTTTGGAACGTCCACTGTTCTCACAGTAGAACGGGTAGCGCCAGTGTCCAACAGAAAAGTGACATCATTTCCGTCAACCTTTCCTTCAATGTATGGTCCGGACTGGTCTACCGGCAAGGAGGCGCCAAGTACGCACTCCTCGTCCTCCCCTCTCAGGCCCCGTCAGTACTGGTCATCACAAAGGAAGGTATCGTTTAGTAAATACTGCGAAGTTGCTGTATTTCTGTTCTCATTGCTTTCCCAGACTTCTACGTCATCACCCTGCGTGGATTTTCCCTTAAATACTTGCTTTGGTGCTCGAGGCAACTGAATCGTTTTTACCTGTGGTTGAGTCTTTCTTGGTCTTTCTTTCTGCGTCTGTGGAATTAAATCAGGTGTTTGGGAGTTATCATCCTGCAAATAGGGACACTCGTTTCGCCAGTGTCCAATTTCCCCGCACTGGTGGCAGGGAAATTTCTTCATTGCCTCCTCCCTGCTCATTTTGGGCCGGGGCTTGCCTCCTCCCCCACCCCCAGGACCTGGATTCTGAGTAGTTTTGGCCATTTTATTCAATTGTTTTTCCTGCTGTTCTGCGAGCTTCACTTGAGCCCACATAACCTTCTCCTTGAGAGCCTTTTTCTTTTCTGCCATCTCGTCCTCGCAGTACTTTGCGTACCGCAGGACCTCATCCATCTTTTTAGTATGCCAACAGATTTTGTTATCTTTTATCCACTGACAAATTTCGGGTCTTAAACCATTTACAAACCTGTAAATAAAATGTGTCATATCCTTCATCTCGATGTTGTCTATACCGCTGTATGTTTTGAACACCTGCAACAGCCTTTCATAAAAGGAGTACACTGTCTCGTCTCTTTCCTGTGTTGTTCTATCTATCTTGGTCCAATCAGTTTCCTTTGCTGGCACCTTTACTTTCAAATGCTGTATTACTTGTTCATATTTTTTCATCACTTCTTTCGATGGTTCCCCTGTGTTGCCATCTCTCGGGTATTCCTCACTAGGCCAAGCTATGGCTATTTTACACTCGGTCCACAGATCTACCGGGACTACAATGTCGAAAAACCCATCCAGGTCTTTCCACAGGCATTTTTGTACTTTTACGAACCTTTCCACCTGTCTGTACCAGTCTACTGGTTTTTCGCGCAATTTTGGGAAATCGTTAGTAAAGGACACAATGTCCTGTCTGGACCATGGAACGTGCACATACTTTCCACCTGGTACTTCGCGCATAGGGCATAACTGCTCGGGTTTTTCAGCTTCCTTTAGCAAAAATTCGGGAGTTGCCTGCCTAGACCTGGCCTCATCCTTTTTCTTGACCCATCTAGCTTTCCACCTTTCCACATCTCCCCATTTTTGCAATACTGACAATAGTTCCTTGACCTGTGCTTTCTTTCCTGAAGCATTCAAGTTTTCCAAATCTTTGTCTGAGAAATCTGCTCTATAGGGTTTTTGCAGTGGTTTCGATCTTGAAATATCTATACCCATGCTAGCAGCAGTGTCTGTCAGTTTTTCATGAAGTACTCGGGTATTTCGGGTGAGACTTTTGCAGATAAACAGCATTTCGTCTTCGGAGTAGGTATTTAATCTGTCTAATCCTACGTTTCCTGCCATCAATTCCTCTATTTCTATTCTCAGCTTGTAAAGATCTAAAGGTTTCGTTGGGGACGTTTGCTTTTCCAATTCCTGACTCCATCTTTCAATTTCTTCAGGAGTCACCAATGTGACACTCCTAGTACCCGAGGTCGATTCCATCTGAATTGCCCTCGTACTAAACGTGTGCGGCATCGGGATCCTTTTCCCAGTCTTTCTAATGGGCAGATCTAGCAGCGAGACCTCCGACTCGCACTCACTGGTCTGATCATCTATAATTAAGGGTTCTGGTCTGGTCGGTGCAATGACAGGGGTAATCACGGGAGTTTTTGGAGTCCCTTGACGGTCCCCGTACAGCGGAACCACCGGTCCGATTGTTACTGGGATCGTCAATGCTTCAGGACTTGCATTTAGCTGTGACATTTTCCGTATTATTTCAGCTCGCTGATTCCCCAGCGCTTCTCGCTCTTTCTCTTCTAATAACCTGTCCAAGGAGTTTCCATGTAACACCTGCGGGGTCAGAATGGGAGCATAACTCGGGGCAGTGGGATGAGTCTCACTCGGCCCTCCGCCATAGTTAGGCCTCGGAAACAGACTTCCTGTGCCTAGGATTCTTGGATCTTCCTCATTCTGGGGCTGTAATAACGGCATTCCTGAACCTACGGACCTCACCTCTCCTCCATAAGGGGGACGAGGGAAAAAATCTCCTTCACGTGAATATCCCGTCTCTCCACCTACGGGTCTCCTGGGGTAAATACTTCTGGGTTCTATGGGTCCTAGATTCTCAGTATAAGGAGGAATTATATAATCCCCTCCTACACTTGCGGACCTGACCTCTTCCCTTTGTAGGGGTCTCCGGGGAATATCTCCTGCACTCGAAGGAGGCGGACTTATCATGCACATGTCATCTAACAATTCATCATCTGACTCTCCCAGGGGCCCCCAATGTTTAGTCTTTTCTGTTCTTTTCCCCCCCCAGGAGGATCTTCTGCTGGCATCATGGGAAACAGTCCTTCAACAATCATGCTCTGCCTCCATTGTTTCATCTTTTTATCTCGGGATTCTTGCCTCAGTTTTGGGTAATACTTTGTCAGCCCTTTGTCCATTCGGGGCTTCTCTCTTTGGAAGGCCTCAATCTCCCATTCCTCTAATGCCTCATACTGCGTTAGTCTCGGTCTGGGATGTAATTCATTCATTCGGGTTCTTAAATTGAATAGGATTCTACCATTAAAGGTACCTTCTAACGGAAAGGCCATTATTCCGTCGTCTTCTGTGTACTTCACCCAATTTTCTAACCACACACACGTATTGTACCCTCTGTCAAACATCATGAAAGAGGCGGGAGTATTTGGTGGTGGAATAACAATGCCCTCTCTAGTTTTAATCGGCTTGTCCTTTTTAAAGTAATTCTTTACCTTCTTTACAATGGACATTTTTCTCTTAGTTCCGTACATAATATCGTATCTATTAGCTTTCCATGGATCCCTTTCAAACCCTTGGTTTCTTGGATCGGGTCTAGTTTCTGGAGAATACGAGTGCCACATACGATTTATACGCTTAACTTTGTTTACAAATTACCTCCAATCAGAATGCGTCTTGCAATTCCGTGCGACCAATGGGTGCACGCGTTCAAATATTTTCGGCCAATGGGTGCGCGGCCTTTTCGCGAGACAGTTCTCACGCTTTGGCGCTCACCCCTCCTTCACAATTCCAGCCCCGCTACCCGCCCGCTGTTTCTACCAATCCCAGCGCGGCACGGAGTGACGTCAGAGACGCTTCGCGACTGACTCCCTCCCTTCACAAGGTAACGGAAACTTTCTTTCTTTCTAAAGTGCTAGTGCTGATTTATTTTACAACGAATACACATTCGCCACAGTGCTCAAGTGTCTAGACAGGAAAGATTTCTTTTACTGCAAGTAAACTACTTCCATTTACTTTTCACACGCTGCGGGTAGATCTCTTCCGCCTACCCTTCACTCTAGCATCAGTGAACCTGTTACTTCCCTAGACCCATCCACTCTTTTCCGGGATATATCCGAGTCTAAGGTTTCCCAGCGGACCCCTTTGCTTTCACTCTAGCTCCGATGAACCTGCTACTCTTCCGATGTGACCCTGGCTAGGTTACGCCACTATTGGAATTTTGCCAATGAACCTTGTTACTAACATTTATTCACACATGTATTCAGAAAAACCCTAGTTAGTGCTTCTAGTTTTCTACTTAACCTGCACCTAACTTTCCTTGAGCCTGCGACCTCAAGGCTATGGATTCTATTCACCACTTGCCTATTCCATTCCCCGGGGAGTTCTGACAACACTGAACAACACGTTTTACGTATGCATGGATTAATACATATAACAATATAAGAACAAGAATAACAATTTTGAAACAATTCATAAATTTCAAAAACAGCGCATTCTCAAGAGATTGATCAGGTCCCTCGAAATAGCCGCTCTTATAGCAGCATCAATATACTAGCAGCTACCGACTTGACTTAGCTTAACTAGTCCTACTTAACCTTTAACTATTCCCTAACCATCCTCTGCTACCAGAAATACTGATAGAGTGCGCGGGTCACCCGACCAATAATTTCGCCACTTCTGGCTTCGGGCCCATATATTTCAAATCACCATATACATTGATCAGATGACCTCACGCTCTGCTATCAGATATTAGTGAGTCCCTTTCGTTATTCTTCAGTGTACCCGACTTACCATCCACCGACACGGGTACCTATGACCATCATGGATCAGGGAGCTATCTGTAAAAGGGAAGGCAGCAAAATACAAACCCAACAAAATAATATTCAATACCTTTGTAAAATGACCACGGACAACTGGAAGTTTTAAAGTCTTTATCTAATTTAGTAAAAATCAGATAGCATCAAATTCACAGTAATTAAGCAATCGATAATCAGAATAACAGAAAGCACATAGCTGAATAGGAAATAAGTCAGTGCAACCATTTATAATCTAATGGAACCAGGACACATTAAAAAATGAAGGATCAGGAATTAGAACGTTTAAGATGAATCACTAAGATGGGATAGGCTTTGATTAGGACTAGTATTCTAGAATTATTTCAAGGGAATGAGACAGGAGTTCGGGACATTTATACAACTATAGGAGAGTCTATAGAGAGAGACACGCTATGCTTTAAGGCAAAAAGTGCTTTAGACAATTTAAGTAAGGAGGTCCTAGACCATATCAGGAAATGACAAACTGCAATGCAAAATATAATTTCTAACAGGTAGGGTAACATAGGAACACGTTATGAAACAAATGCAAATGACTTTATAATTCAATGGTTGCGGAAAAGCATGGAAAATTAACATATGCAAAGGTATGTCTTTATTAAAGCAAAAGACAGAAATTCAGGAAGGTGCAAGATTCAGAGTGATATTTACCTAGACTGGTGTGAAAACCAAACCCTGGCCACGGGTCAGTTAAGGACAGGAAACCCTCAAGGAAGGATACCCCTCAATGGACAGCAGGTGCAGAATGGACACCCAGGACAGGACAGGAAACCCTCAGATTAGGAATCAGGACAGGACCTCTCGGACAGGACCCTCAGGACAGGACCAGCACCCGCAGTTCGGAAGCAACGCCTGCGCTCCACCCTCACTGCAGCTATCGATCAAGACCCCGATTGGGTCAGCGAACTCCCAGCAAAGTGCTCCGCCAGCACTTTAAGGTTTAGTAAAACCTTAGTCTATGGTCAATTTCGGACAGAGTGCTCCGCAGCTCTCTGTATCTTCAGTCACCTATTGAGTGCGTTGGGTCAGTGACAGGTCAGCTAAACCAGACAAGTCGGACAATTTCCCTAGGTGAACCCAGGGTAGTTATACTGTTTGGGGACGGTGTACCACCCCCCAATGTTGCAAAGTGTCAGAATCCCTCAATTTGGATTGGTCCTAAGGTAGGCTTTGGGTAACACACCAATCAGAATGGACTATTTGGAGGCCTAATTTACATCTCTGGGTACCGCCTAGCGAGATTGGGGTTCTCATGAGAAAGTCCAGTGGAATACAATGAATTGTTAACAATTGTTTCAATATGGGCACACATGACTCCGTCCTGCTGGGTCGCAGGTCATTTTCTCAGGAGCATCTTGCCCATCTCTGCCAGCTGGCTGAGTTCCACTGTTCAAGGCTGAACTTCCCCAGGCTTTATGATCTGCGCAGAAGGGACCTTCAAGATGGTTCCCGGCTCAGTCAGACCCCCATTTCCCGCGGTACATGAAAAGTAAGCGAGAACAAATTAATACATAGAAATAAATGAATGTATTACACGTCGTGACTTTATACTTCAGATATATCATCATAAAAATATACTATGCAATTAGACATTAGTAATATATACACTGTCACAAGAGCAACTGCACGAGCAGTACCACGTTATTGCAAAAGCTGTGTATTACGCATGCGCACCCTTTCCCTCCAAATTTATAACTACGTCAGGACACGTGAGTGTGACTGACGCATGCGCAGAAGCCATCTACTAAGCGGCGGCCATTTTAAAGACATTTATTAGTTGTATTAGAAATACACGTATGCAAGCTTCCTCTACCTTGTTCGAATATGAAAATAAAAGATTAGTAAGACGTACAATTTATTAATTGATTACACATGGGCGAGGTTCTTGTATCGAGCAAGTCGCGATGCGATGCTTGCTCTATCAGAACTTTATTTGAATACACAAGATATGTATAAAAGAAAAGTACGTACACATTAAACACATATAAATACATGTTTAAAATACATATATATTTATAAAAGTGACAATAAAACCGGACCATTTCAAAGTTAGTCAACACAGTAAAATCCCAAAGTTAGTGCTAGTTTATTTGGAATACTTTGAACTTTAAGCCCGTACAACCATTCTCTAAATCAGGGGTACTCATAGTACGGCCCATGGGCCGCTGGCGGCCCGGCATGCCTTCCCTGGCGGCCCGCGGACCTTTCAGACATCGTACCCGAGTTTTTTTGTTTTTTTTAAAGGCTGTCTGCAACCAGAGCTCGATTCAGAGAATCTGCTGCCTTTGGGGGCCGGGCGATTTCCGCCGTAGTCAGAGTGGGGCTGAAGGGGCGCTGAGAGGTGAAAATAGCCTTATTAACATGCTAATGGTCTTTTAAAGACCTGTGAAATGCTTGGGTGCGGCTGTGTGCGCGCGCCTGGAAGCTGTCACAGCCCGGGAGGGAGGAGGGGGAAGAGGGGTGGGGGGGAGGGCACACAGGCAGGGTGAGTCCTAGAGGTTATTTACTTTGCATAGAGCGCTATGCGAAAATTTCCCCTCCTATATAAGGCCCTTTCTCACAATATAGACTCCTAATCACTAGTCTTGTGTGTTACTTTAAATACTACTCTGCTTCTGCTGTAGCTCTTACAGCTCCCCGTTTCATTCTGTATTCCCCAGGGTCGGGTCACGGTGCCCCCAAGCACCTAGAGGTTATTTACGTTGCACAGAGCGCTATGCGAGAATATTCCCTCCTATATAAGGGCCTCTCTCACAATACAGACTCCTAATCACTAATCTTGTGTGTTACTTTAAATACTATTCTGCCTCTGTTGTAGTCCCTACAGCCCCCCGTTTCATTCTGTATCCCCATGGGTCGGGTCACGGCGTCCCGAAGCGTTCCTACATCGGGAGGTGGGCGCAGAGGCGCTGGTGAGAAGCGACTCTTGCTCAAAGAATGAAATGTTCCAGTGGTGGTTTTCTTGCGCAGTCAATGGGGGGCGAGAGGAGGTGGAGGAGAAAGTGTCATTCTCGCTTTAAGTGACTTGGCATTTCCTGGCTCCTCTTATTTACTGGTTCTGGTCTTTCTTGCACAAGTGTGCAAGGTTGTCGGTTCCTGCAGTGTGATAATCTCCCCTGGCACTGAAGCTTTCACTGGATGGCCTGGTCGTGCCACGGAGGTCGCTTTGTGTAGTGTTGGATCGCAGACCTGGCTTGTGTTGGCCAAGCAGCTGCATGCACGATGGACATATCCCTGGGAGCTCGGTGGGTGCCCAGGGAGATGGAGACAGAGGGAGAGATGGAGAGATGGAGACAGAGGGAGAGATGGAGAGATGGAGACAGAGGGAGAGATGGAGACAGAGGGAGACATGGAGAAAGAGGGAGAGATGGAGAGATGGAGACAGAGGGAGAGATGGAGAGATGGAGACAGAGGGAGAGATGGAGAGATGGAGACAGAGGGTGAGATGGAGAGATGGAGACAGAGGGAGAGATGGAGACAGAGGGAGAGATGGAGAGATGGAGACAGAGGGAGAGATGGAGAGATGGAGACAGAGGGAGAGGCGGAGAGAAGGAGACAGGGAGAGATGGAGACAGGGAGAGATGGAGACAGGGAGAGGGAGAGGGAGAGAGAGGGGGAGGGAGAGAGAGGGGGAGGGAGAGAGAGGGAGAGAGGGAGAGAGAGAGAGGGAGGGGGAGAGAGAGAGGGAGAGAGGGAGAGAGAGGGAGAGAGGGAGAGGGAGAGAGATGTGTTTCTATGCCGGGTCTGGTGGCTCAGTGGACGAAGCCGTCCGCTGCAGGGACCTATGATCAACCTCATGGTCACAGTTTTTTTTGTTGCTCTAGCCCCGCCCCTTTCCCACTGACCCCGCCCCACCGGTGCGGCCCTCGGACACAAACCACACTGTAAATTTGCCCCCCGAGAGAAAGTTTGTGAGTACCCATGCTCTAAATGGATCCTACGTGGAAGCTTGTCTCATCATCAGGCAGTTGTAACAAAAAGCTGAAGGTGGCCATAAAATACATAATATTATGCATTTTAATAAGCGGGAGTAAGAAATGCTTTGTGTATCTAGAATAACATTTGCAGAAAAGAGTAAAATGTCACATAAACTGCCCAGATCTCTCATCACAGGGGCAGGGCCGCACATCAAGATTCAGTCTGAAACGCCAGTGGTAAGCACAACAAATATTTTAAAGCGCCGGCCCCGAAACGAATTAGTCTAAAAAGATAACTAGTGGGGGACTTTCTGCAACAATGTTCATATAAGCTGCCACACTCAATGTCCCCCTTTCTGTGTTCATTGTAGTGGTGCAATCAAATGTATGCAGAGTTTGCTGCACATGTTTTTTGTTTACGTTAATGTGCTCAGTGTCCATAAAAACATGTTGCAAACCAATCTTGGGAAAAGTTAATTCCACTCCAGCTAGCCATTGAATCGAAAGGCCCTTTTCACACTGAAAGCAATCCTTGATAATATCGCTGGTGAGCTAGGCCTCCTTTTTTTCTCCATACTGCTAGCCATAGTAATGGTGGCTGGGTTCTAATGTAGTCTACAACATAGGGCAAAACCAGTTCTACTTGGCAAATAACATGGGAAGACAATATGGGAACCAACAGGACGTTCCTACAAAACCTATTTTCTTCTCCCTGAATAGTTTCACATTTGGAGATGCCCCACAGCTCAGCCCCAAATGTGCTGCAATGGGAATACATTGTAATTTATAAGTTTGCAACAATGGGGTAAGGCCCCCCTCCCCCGATGGTTGGGTTAGGTTATGTAGTGAGCCAATTGCCCTCGACAATTTAGTTCTGCACTGGATAATATGTGGTGACCATGATCCGGTTGCAGCAAAGGGAACCGCCAAATATGAAAAAGGGCTAGTACATTTTAAACTGTTGGTGTCAACAGAAAGAGTTGTTTGCTGCTGTCTTTTAATCCCACATACCATGATAAAAGACTAGCATAATTAGTTTGTAGGTCCAATGCGCCCATAAAGTACACAAAGGTGCGCACTAGCAGGTGCAGGACTTTAAGCATTCGTGCCATCAGCACTGCGTCATCTGCATATAGGAGTGAGGGGAGCAATACGCCTTTGACTTTTGGTACATCTGGAGTAACAGAAGTTAAAAATGGGTGTAGCTTATTAATGTATAAAATAAATAAAAGTTGGGCTAATACACATTTTTGTTTCACCCCTCGATTGACCCTTATATCATGGGAACCTCTCCCTGAGTGCTGATTTTGGCTTTCTGAACACTGTGCAAATATGCTAAAAAGTGTACCAGTGCTTCATCCATCCCACAAGAAAAAAGATTTGCCCTAACTTTGAGCGACTGACACAGTCGAAAGCTTGGGTCAGGTCCATAAATGCCAAATATAAAGAAGATTGTTTGGCAACAGTATACTTTCCTACAATCTAACTCAAATTCAGACATTGTTTACCTGTCCCAACCCGATTTCTAAACCCATACTGACAAGGGTGCACAATAGACTCGGCCTGTGCCCACTCCTTGATTCTGTTGGACAGGACCCTCCCTAAAATGTTAACTGTTGTATTGATTAAGGAAATGGGTCTTTAAAACCCCCGGCAAGGATTGATCACCTTTCTTAAAAATAGGCACAATGATGGAGATTGTCCAGGAACTCGGTAGTGGGAATTGTAATTCCAGATTTGTAAAGCGTGACTTATCACCCCTAAAGGTATCCAGGAGCTGGGGGCCGACGGGGAGATTAGGGGCCAGGTGTATGACCATTCCATTTTGCGAGTCATGTTTTGCAACTCGCAATTTGCGACTTGCAAATGGACTTCAAATGACATGCCTCATTAATAATCATGAGGTAGGTCGCAATTTGCAACCCAGTGGGAATGGCCAGCACTCACAGGGATGGTGGCCTGCTGGGGTCAGCAGACCACCATACCATGGCTGTGACCGCTTTATTAAATAAAGCAGTTTTTATGTTTTAATACAGCCTGGTTTCCTAAAAGGAAAACGGTATGCATTTAAAAAAGAAAAAGGAAACTTTTCTGTTTCATTATTTAGGAGTAGGCAGTGGTCCGTGGGACCACGGCCTGCTCTTAAAAAAATATTTTCTCTACCCAACACAAAGGGGAAGGGGTCCCCTGAAGACCCCTCCCATTTGGGAGTGGCTTACCACCTACTTGAAGTAGGTGGTAAACTGCGAGTTTGCACATACCACACACCTTTTTAGCAGTCGCAAACGTGCCGATTTCCTGTTTGCGACTGCTATAAAGGGTGGGTCATCTGGCCCCAGGTGAGCTATTGCTCAGAGTCACATGATGCTGAGCTGAGCCGGTGCCGGGGATCGATCCACAAGCCCCACGCTCCATAGTCAGCTGCTTTGGATGCAGCCCCACACCTCTCCCCTTTGATAAGATTGTTAAAACCATTCATTAACAATGGGGCCCTGAATCTGGGTTTGTACTTTATGAGATAAATTTGCACAACATCCGGGCAGGGGCCTTGCTGATAATGCTCTGGTGGATGGCGTCTTCTACTTCATTCTGGGTTACCTGGATACCTGGGCCATTTATACAAATCCAGGGGTTCCTATCACATGCTGACTGTGTCTTTGACCCTGTACAGTGCTTGGAAGCCTTTCAGGCTCATTTGTGCTATATAACAACCGCATACACATATACATATCTAATGCAAATTGTTAACATTTAATTGAACTTTTAAATTTTGGCAAGACTTAGGCCAAACCTTTCCATACAGTGTGACCAATATAATGTATTTCCCGTTAATTTAAGTTTTAAATATATGTGCTTATTTTATCAGTGTTAATATTAATGTTTTTGTTTTTAATGCTAACCCACACCAAGAAAGTTGATTTTGCAAAGTCGCTCAACAATAGTCAATTGATGGCGCTTTCTATATTATCACTTCTGTGATTTCACGCAGTATATAGATTAGTGGGGCCTCACACATTCCCTTTCTGCCGGGGGCCCCAGAAGTCCCTGGACCAGCCCTGCATACAAATACACAAATGTGGTCTCTGTGAATTGTCTTCAGATCCTCTTTGAATCTGTGACATGTATGTGTGGGTGGAACTTTGCGAGTAACCCGGCTTGTTTCCACAGGGAACACCTTTGTTTGGTATGCATACACCCTAGAGGCAGAACTCGGCATGAATAAAACGTGAACCCGGGACTGTGGGTAGCGCGAGGCCTGCATATTCAATGTGTCACACATTCCAAACAGGAAGGGCTTCAAGGCAGCATGTGCTGCTTTGTAGCTATTTAAATAGAAGTATGGGGTACCCAGAGGGTTCCTTATAAAAATGGGTCCTAGTTGAGGTTACAGACATGTATTCTAAACTTGTTCTGGCTGACTTTAAAGGACATGCAGTGCACATAATTGAACAAAAGTGCACACAATATTCACTTTGTCTTCTTAAATTTCCAGGTTTGTTTAAAAGAATTGGAAAAGTGCATCTGCAGCTGCAAAAACCGAAATTCCCTTGACATGATGGAATTTCTATATTTGCAAATCTACAGTTGAGGCAGTTTTCTGGGATTTTCAGAGTGGCCCTACCTGTAAAAGTATGTATACTTCCACAAATGTATAGGTTCGTGGGAGTTTAAATAGGCCTTTAAGGGAGCTTCCCCCCCCATACAAATGCACACAAATGTACTTCTGTTGATAGCATGCGTAAGTACATTTCCAAGGTGGCAATTGAAAGGGGACACTGCGATATTTTATTGGTGTGCGTACAAAGTGGTTTTCCTACATGGAAAAATATTTTCCCATGGAGAAATAAATGTAACAAATTGCATTTGCGTCAGATTTACCTATGCATACTTTTCCACTTAATTATCAATGTACTTTAATTCGGTAAAACCACAACAGCATAGAACATTAAAATGTCATATCAATAAATCAAAAAAAGCATAATACATTAGATTCAACATTCAAAACATGACTGTGCCTACTTCATTAGAATGAACCCAGGAAGTGGCAATAATTATATGGCATTTAAGAACCATGAAAGAACAGCATAAATCCAAAATATGACTCCACCGAAAAACTTCCAGCAACTCAAACGTTTTGATGTCCACTACCTCAAAAAGTATGAAGTGAAAATAGTGATTACTCATAGTCATGACGTTAGTTACACAGACACAACATGGGGTGGGGTCATAAAACACAAATCTTGGCGCAAAACAACAGGCTCCTCTAGTATGACGTCAAGACAGGAATTTCAAGAACCCGTGGGTGTAAATATGCGAACTGTAATTAGAGCTAACTCTTTAAAGTGCCCTTGATTTGGATGCTCGCAGTACATCAGTTTCAGGGTGTCAGCTTCATAGGCCTTCATCAGATAGATACATGACTTTGGTACACCAGAAGATTCGTCAAATTTAAAACCATAACATCAATCATTAAAAAACAAAAACAGACAGCTAAGAAGTGTCTGTAAAATGCAGGCATAAAAATATTGAGACCAAGTGTCTGAATAATAACGAGAAAGAACTTCTTGTTCTTGTTCAAGATAAAAACCTTGGAATGATCAGGGGCTTGAGGATCCCGCAATAAACATGGAGAGACACATTTTCCACCTAATATAAATTCAGCCTGCCTAAATAGAAAATTTGGTCCACAATTAGGACCAATCCAATAGGGACAAATATCCTATTTTCACGCATTCTTTATGAATGGGCCGCTTGTACCTCACTTGTACTCAACGGTGTTTTTGAGGAAAGTAACAACTTTGAACACGAAAGAACATATAATTTGTTGTGTTGACTGCGCATCATTTTTCACTGATGTATGTATTTTGCACAGAGAGTAAGTAGAACATCAGGGCTGCTTCTAAAATAGTAATTCAATTCCAGAACTAATGAAATCCTGCAATTTTTCTTACCTTTCAGACACATTTTAAGGTAATGGCTGCAATTGTCTACTACAAGTACTAAACAAGGACATTACTGGAGTGATCTAACTCATGCTTAATTAGCAACAGTGCAGTGCTAGGGCCCAAAGTTTATCTTAGGAGGCCGCTGCTGGTGCTGCGGGAATGCCACATTTGTAAAATAGCAAGAATACCCAGTCTTAATTCCACCTCATGCCTCTTTCTGCCCCCATCCTGCACTTCCTGTCTCGTTGTCTCAAACATTCAGATGGTTTTTAGGTCTGGCCTCCACCCTCATGTAAAACAAAAAAAATCTTAAATAAAACAGCATTTATAGACACAAAGATAGTGGTCTCTTGCCCACCACAACATATACCATGGGGCAATGGGCTAGCCCAATGTTCCCATTCACATGTGCATATACTCCTGAGAAAGTGCACTACAGTTCCAGGGATGGAAGGACAAAACTTTAATTTGCCAATGCTGTATTGTTTCCATTGTTTATTCTTTTGTATTTTTTTACTCATCCGTGTGTTTTTAACTATGTTTTTGGGTTACTGTAAATCTAACTACTGATATGTTTTCTTTGAGCCAATAACAATCATATTTTCATATGAGGTATATTAAAGCTAAAAAGGGCTCCTATAGCTGTTCTAAATACACATTCCTGCTAAGAAACATGGGTAATGTTGAATTGAAATTATATGGAATGGGGAATTCTTTGTCAATTAGAAATGTTATTGTATGCAAAAGGCCACCATATTTAGCTGTTGGCATGTGTTTTTCGTCTATATTTGTAACACTGGCTTGCAATAAAAAATGTTTTAAAAAAGTAAGAATTACACTAGTTTGCCAGGACCGGATCTAGTACCTTTGCCAAGGCTTTGTTCATACCTTCCTTTTCCCTTTGTTACTGTTTTCATGTCTTTTTATATATCCTTTTTTCTCAGTATTCTGCTTTTTCTTTCTAGCTCAGGGTCAAAATCTGATGAAGAAAAATAAGTCCTAGTCCCTGAATATGAGTACTATTGCTTATGCACTGGATCTAACCACATTTCTGGAACTACATTGATGGGTAAAAAATACTGAGTCTGTGTTAGATAACATCAATGAGGGGAGGCCAAGCTTCAATGTAACCCCTTTCTTTGCTACATATTGTGCACACCTTGGAGCATAGCCCACATACAATGGAAGTGCTAACAACCCAAAATACTCTAAATGATACACTAGTACTAAAAGACTGATTTATATTTACCTGATACATTTACTTCTACCAGTTAGGTGGGCATAAGTCCTCCACCACAACAGTAGTGGAAATTCTGCTGCATAGTGTTCTACACAGTGACGGTAAAGATTTTCCCCTAAAGTGGATATTTGCTATGGAAGGAATCACTTTGGGTAAGAAAAAACCTCAGTGGAAGCTCTTCCGATACACTGGTGCATTGTGAACTCCTTCCACCAATTTGAGCACTAGATGTGGACCTCAAAAGGAGGCACATTGTCTTTACTCACTTTTCTGTGTTATCTTATGGTTTGCATGTTTATATCATGAATTTCTATCATTTGGATGTTCCTTTTATATTCTCACTTTGAGCTCCTCGGAGTCAGTGGCATGTTAGTTGGGCTCAACGTGTTGTGAGAAGGCAGCAAGTCTTTAGTCTTTGCTCTTGGCGTGCAATGAGGCAGCACATCTCTGGCCTTCACTACCAGAGAACGGAAGGTGCTTTCCCCTATGCTGTGAAGTCAGGCTGCTGCATTCACCTGAAGGGTGTTCCGCAGCTTGCGTGGTGCGTTGGCCTGGGAAGTCAACGAGCAAGGTATGGAGGCTTGAAGGGCACTTAAATATAAATAAGGCTCCCTGTTTTCCGCTTTTACTGATTTTTACAGATAAATACAGACAGAAAACCATTTATTTTCTTGTCTGTATTCATTTTTAAATGTGGATAAAACCAGACATTGGGTACTTTTTGAGCGATTCTAAATACACTTTGCCATGACTGCCAGGCCAATAACCGTGTGGATTGATAGGAAAGGGGTTAAAAAAGAAAGGAATTTTAGTAAAGAGACTTAAACAGCAGTAGCTATGCACAAGGCTGATACTGAAATGTGCATATTTTCATATAAGTTATTGATTTTTCTTCTGCGGGTGTTCATATCACTGAAACCTGGCATGCATCAAGCATGACTGCATATTTATTGGTTAAATAATTGTGCCAATATACCAGTTTCCGCTTTACTTTTTTCACAAAACCAATAATAAATATGTATAAATACAGATAAAGTTAAGAAAAATAAATATGAATAAATAGAGAAGGAAATTACTAAAAAAAAAAATACCATAAAACCGGGAGCCCTAAATATAAACCTATCCAAGATAGGTGCTTTTCCTGCAGGTATTGTAACGTCCACAGGTACTCCTCAGAATCCGGGCGATGCACAAAGGTGCCACCTCTTGACATCCTCAGCTCTGACACAGCTAGTGGCGTAACGAAACTTGAGTGGCCCCCCCTGCAAAGTACATGCGGGAGCCCCAGACATTCCAGATCCAATTCGGATCTCTCAGGTCAGGGACTTGCTAGTGCCCCCCCCCCCCTCTCTCTAGCAGCACCCTGCGGGGTCTTTTCTAACGCTACTACCCATTGGCAAAAATAAATGCTTCGTCGGTGCGTTTGCAGCCACCTCTTCATGCCTACATTGCTAGAAGTAAATGAACTCATTAGAAGTCTAGTTTTCCTTTCCAAAGTGTAGCTGCATTGCTTGGTTAGGTGACTGGGAGGGCGTGACAGACATCCCTAGAGGAAGTACGGCATGCTGGTTCGGAATAGCTGTAGATAGAAAATGGAAAGAGCCCCTTCTAATCTGGATCAGCAGGGACCAAACTACTGGCCTGGTGAAGCAGTGCAACCCAGTCAGGGTTGGCCTTTGCATCGATAGTGCTCTGAACGGAGAGAAATTTGGCACCCTGGCTGCAGCTGGTGAATAAAATGAAGCACTCGGGGGCCCATTTTGTGTTCACTGTTCAGTCATACATCAAAGCAGTGACTGGCCTCTAAGCACAAGCATCTCGGCACCCCCCCCCCCCAAATATTCCTATTCACTCACAGCAGCAGCTTATTCACTTTAGTGCTAAGTTGTTTGTGGTTCGAATGGCAATGTCGGTGCCTGTCATTGAGGAGTGTAGGTGGATAGGAGGGGTAAGAAGGGAGAACAGCAGCTGAGGCAAATAAAAAAGGGTTAAAGGCAGTTTTGTTTGCATCACTGGTGTCAAGAGGGACGCTACTGTCTGCAGGTCTTTAATACAGACAACTCGGTACGCCGCTTTGAAGATTGGTGACCTGGCCCTGGGCCCAGCACGACCATGTCAAAGGCTGGCTCTGAGCTCAGTAGACGAGCGGAATCAAACTGCGCAAAGCTGACAAGGTGTTGGGAATTAGCAAGGTATCCTGGGGAAGATTTACAAGAACTGACGCATCTCTGCATTTTAGCAGAGATTCGTCAGGTCAATTGCGTCACACAAAAAAACCTTGCGCCACCATGGATGCGTTGCATTTACAATGCAGCGCACCATGGTGCAAGGATTGACAGATGCGTCACGCATCTGTTGGGGTACCGGTAAAGCATTGCGGGAGTCGTTGCAAAGAAGAACGGGGAATGAGGTCAAGCACAATTGCACCTATCCTGAGTACTGCTTAGTAAAGATTTTTAGGTGCCACGGACCGGAGATTCACAAGCCCCTAAATCTCCTAAGACAAAAAAGTCTTTCTCACAAATTCCAGCACACAATGGTCCAGCACACTAATTATGAATACATTCCAATATTTCAACAGTGATAACGATTTCTAAGTTGATGAAGACAGCAATTCAGTGGAATTGTTTGCAGTTCATTCTTTATTTCTTTATTTTTCTTCAAATAAAAGACTGTAGCCGTAGCCAACGCGTTTCGTTCTTCACAGACTTCTTCAGGGCTACAAGTAACACATATACATATATGACAATTACTATACATAGATTTACACTATTTACAAATATCTATTTTACAGATAATTTATGCATTGTGACACATCATTTTGAGCATCATTTTTAAAGGTCATATAGACTATAGTTTATACAATATTTACAAGGTATTCTGTAATGCAACATAATACCCTTAAAAGAAGAACATTTCTGTATCACTCCACTGTTGCTACTTTATCATGTTCATTACAGTTCGCACTACACAGTGTGCTGATCAAAGAAAGGAGGATTCAGAACCTTTTATATCCTATTTTAAAGTCTAGTGGGCTAGCAACAAATATAACATTATAACAAAACCCCAGTTGGTACAAATTAGATCAGAAAGTTATTGTTTCTTACCAGAAAAAATTATGATTTTTAGTCTTTAGCAGGTGTTTTAAGTCTCTCGCCAATGGCATCCAACTTAATTTCAGATTGCCTAATGTATAGAGACAGGAGTCAATTTTTAGCCAGTCAGTCCCTAATCATTTAATTTCAGCAGTATCCATACATAAAGACACTGTGCATACCTTATAAATTCTCTGTCTTATTTATATTCAGGGAAGCTTGTAGCAAGGGTGCTCCTGTATCCAATATGCAGTCATATATTGAAATCCCTGATACTGTTTGTAAAAGACAGAATAAAGTATCTTATAGTAATGTGGCAATATCCCCATAAAATATACCGATATCCGCACACACATGTATTTTTTATTTTAATCTCTTTTGCAAAACTTGATGTTTATTATTATAGCCCATCCCTCTGATCTTTTTAAAGAGAAGAAAGGCAGGCCTCCATTGATTACAATCGTTATTCACCCTTCCTTATGCCCGTATTTATGTATCAGGGAAGCATCTTTCAAACCATATTTAAATCCCCCACTGTTTGGACTTAAATTAATATCAATTCAAAGAGGTTTACATCAAGATGTAACTGTATTCTGGCAGCGCCATATTGTTCTGTTTATATTCCCATTAGCCAAATGTGTTAGCTGCTAATATATGCATGTGGGATTCAGGTACTAAATCTCTAATTATTTAAAGTTTGCAAAAGTTTATTTTACTTCCAATATTAAAAAAACCCCATTAAAAAGAAAGAATATAACCTAAATTAAGGAAAAGAAAAATTCCTAGTATCTCGCTGTCACTTACTTCGGAAATGATTTAAGGCCGGCTCCGTAGCGCGGCGTCCTCCGTGGTCGAGAGAAAATAATGCTCACACCACCGTTTAAATAGTCCCTTAATTAATTGCATATGTGAATCATCTGGATAGCGGCCACAGGTCATAGGCACCTAATCACATTTCACCAGTGCCATTTTGAAATGTCTAAATTAAATTATCCCGACAGGTACGTTGTATATTATATAAACATACCACATGTGAAGCAGTATATTCATAATTTTAAGTCAAATAGGAAGAAATATGTGTCAATAATGGACAAAACGCCTTAGGACCATGGTTCTGGGATTGAATACCAATACTGAATTACATCATTACATACTTTTGTAAACTTTAAATAATTACAGATTTAGTACCTGAATCCCACATGCAAATATGCATATATTGGCAGCTAACACGTTTGGCTAATGGGAATATAGACAGAACAATATGGCGCTGCCAGAATACAGTAACATCTTGATGTAAACCTCTTTGAATTGATATTAATTTTAGTCCAAACAGTGGGGGATTTAAATATGGTTTGAGAGATGCTTCCCAGATACATAAATACGGGCATAAGGAAGGGTAAATAACGATTGTAATCAAAGAAGGCCTGCCTTTCTTCTCTTTAAAAAGATCAAAGAGCTGGGCTATATACTTTATTCTGTCTTTTACAAACAGTGTCAGGGATTTCAATATATGACTGAATATTGGATACAGGAGCACCCTTGCTACAAGCTTCCCTAAATATAAATAAGACAGAGAATTTATAAGGTATGCACTGTGTCTTTATGTATGGATACTGCTGAAATTAAATGATTATGGACTGACTGGCTAAAAATGGACTCCTGTCTCAATACATTAGGCAATCTGAAATTAAGTTGGATGCCATTGGGGAGAGACTTAAAACACCTGCTAAAGACTAAAAATCTTTATTTTTTCTGGTAAGAAACGCTAACTTTCTGATCAAATTTGTACCAACTGGAGTTTTGTTATAATGTTATATTTGTTGCTAGCCCACTAGACTTTAAAATAGGATATAAAAGGTTCTGAATCCTCCTTTCTTTCATCAGCACGCTGTGTACTGCGAACTGTAATGAACATGATAAAGTAGCAACAGTGGAGTGATACAGAAATGTTGTTCTTTTAAGGATATTATGCTGCATTACAGAATACCTTGCAAATATTGTATAAACTATAGTCTATATGACCTTTAAAATGATGTTCAAAATGATGTGTCACAATACATGAATTATCTGTAAAATTATTTTTTATTTGCAAATAGTGTAAATCTATGTATAGTGATTGTTATATATGTATATGTGTCACTTGTAGCCCTGAAGAAGACCGTGAAGGACGAAACGCCTTGGCTACGGTTACAGTCTTTTATTTGAAGAAAAATAAAGAAATAAAGAATGAACTGCAAACAACTCCACTTAATTGCTGTCTTCATGAACTTAAAATCGTTATCACTGTTGAAATATTGGAATGTATTCATAATTAGTGTGCTCGACCATTGTGTGCTATGCATTGCTGGAGTCGTGTCGCAAGCAAGACGCAACTCCAGCAATGGTCAGGAATGCCTATTCCTAATGTGCTGCGTCATTCTTACGCCTGCTTCAAGCAGGCATAAGGTTTTGACGCAGTGGCGTCGTAGAAGTGACGCAGTGAAATCTTGTAGATTTCACTGTGTCACTTTTACAAGGCTTTCTTGCATCGGAACCCCCACCCTGCATACATTATACCTGATGTAAGTATAATGTGACGCAGGGATTTCCAACGTGACACATCTCCCTAGATGATTTCACGTTGTAAATGTGTTGCAACGTGGCGCATTGTTTACGATGCCGCTGCGTCACAAAAGTGATGCAATGGCGGCGTAAAAGTGTTGGAAGGGGCTTGTAAATCTTCCCCCCGGGATTTAAGGACTGCTACAAGACGGCCTGTGAGGCATTTTTCCTTAAGGCTGTGGCAGACCGGCCTCTGGAGGCTGGAGCGTCTTGAGTAACAGGTCTGGCGAAACCAAGGTAGAGGCACTATTTGAACAATATAAAAGCATAAGGAAACTGCCGGGCAACTATCCGTGTTCCATTGGTGTTCTGCTTGCCATCTAGTTCGTTCACCATTTCCCACCTACTACCTTTGGTATATATTTTCTCTGCAGTTCCTTGGTTGCCTGACCTTCTGCCCTTTTTGCTGACTTTGCTCTTTGGATTACGCTTTGGCTTTGTCGTATTGCTGTACTTTTCCAGAAAAGTCCTGATCCGTCATTTGTTATTCTATCATTGCTTAATTTGAGGTGGTGGTTTCCAGTGCTCGGCACCGGCACTTAATCATCAACACTGGCACTTTTCAGGAGCACAAGTTAAGGACACATTTGTTTATTGGGAGATTAAGTGATTTCCCCAGAATCACAGGATGTTGAGCCGATGCCGAGACTCGAACCTTGTTCCCCATTTCCGAAGTATTCAGCTCTGGCCATTACGCCACACCCTTTCCATGCTTTCACTGTTAGTAGTTGGTTCTGTTTTAGGCAGGGCTAACAGGAGCAATGGACTTGTGCAAGCTGCCACCGGGCAAGAGCCCTGGCACTTATTATTTACAAATTAACCACTGTATCTATCATAGTAGATGTTTTGTGCCTTGTGCCTTTCGCCAGTACTAAATTGTGTGTGCATTCTCTCTTATTATTGAGTCAGTCTGTTACAGGAGAGACTCACTTTGTAACTGTGTTGCAACCAGTGATGTATTCCTAGAGAAAACTGTGCTAAAGAAGACCTAGGCTTGCTGTGTGTTCTCTCTTTCAATGCCATTGCTTTACGGTATTTGGTTCTGTCTGGTTCATCTTTCTTCATCCGGACAGAGACACATTTTGGGGAGTGTGGCCGATTGTCATCAGAACTCAACTGACAACACGCGCTAAACCCGACAGAAGTCCCCCACAGTTATGGGATGCTTGCCAGGCCAGGTAATATGGGTTATATGTCACAAAACAAACCACAGACATATTGTTTCACCAAAATATATTAATATAAACAAATATTGGGGCAAATTACCAACAAATAGCGATATTTATCGCTAAGTAGGGTTAGCGGCAATATTTTTATCGCCGCGCATCACCGGGTTTTATCGCTGAGATAACTTGCTATTAGCAAGGTTTATCTCAAAAGCAATAAAAATCAGGCGAAATGCGTGAATATCGCTGAGCATACAGCGATATTCACGCATTAGGGACAAAATGCTCTTAGCCATGTTATCCACCTCCCATTGGATAACATGGCTAAGAACTGGTCTGAGCAGGCGTTGGTTTTTGGCGATAGCGGGAATATTTCCATCGCTACGCCTGCCTTGCTAATAGGCGATAGCGACATTACCGACTGCTTACAGTCGCTAACTGGTTGGGTACGCCCACTTTGCATGTCATTCGCGATAAATATCGCTGACATGCAAAGCGGGCCCCAAACCGCTCGCTATCGCCTAAAAGCTGTCGCTAACATCAGTTAGCGACAGCTTGCTAATAGAGCGATAGAATTATCGCCGCTTAGCGGCCGAAATCGGCCGCTAAATCGGCGATAATTTCCTATCGCCACCCTTGGTAATATGCCCCATTGACTTTACACAAATAGAATATAATAGTCTACAACATCGTCTACAAAAAATACAGTAAAAAATATATGGAATACTAAAATATATAGTATTTTGAAAATAACATTATATTTAACCAAAATATCTATTACAAAAATAGTATACAAAATATCAAATATATATACAAATACAGACAGGCAGGCATATTTATGTATGCACGATCAATGGTTGAAAGCAAACATTCATCATTACTAAGGTAGTAAATCCTCCTAGCATGACACACTTATCTCCAAAGCAGAGAAAGCAGACGAGTCACAAAAAAACGGTTATCGTGTTTTGACTCAATAACAATTTCCAACTTTTTTTACTTAAAAATAAAACATGCTCCTTACAATTCTAATTATACAAATATTATTAAGCATTAAAAAATCATTTTATTTAAAAAAAATGAAATATTCAAAAAAGCATACACTATTTTTGAATACACGTTTTGTTTAAATAAAAAAATACTATAAAATACTTTTTCAATACATATGTATAAAAATTAAAAAGATGTATTACAGGAATCAATACTTATTTACTTAACATCAATTAAAACCAATTTAAAATATAGTAACTTAAAATAAACATATTTTAAAATGAAATACATAGCTTACTCAAAATTTAAAATTTAAATAATTATCAATAAAGTCAATGTTTTAAATTGGTATCATAAAACATGTAAGCGTTAAAAAAGTTTACGTTTTACCATCAGGTACCACGAGGAAGAAGAAGCCACTACACCCAGAAGTCATCACCGCCTTTGACCGTCTTTGCACACCGCCACGCCGACTGAGAAAGGATGCTGCTTAAGCTGCTCATTGCTGGAGCATGGGAAGACGTGCCCTGACTCCTAGACACTCCCAAAGGCCTCTGTCGGGTAAGACTGTAGCAGTGCCACAGCCCGTTATGAAACTTGCATGAGCTTGACCGAGTAGTGCCGGATGAGCTGAACTTTCTAGACCAAAACCAGACTTGGGTATGCACCACTAGCACAGACAGCACCTGTGGGATCACCTCCATAGATCTACCAGGGAGACATGGGTTAGCGTGGAGAAGGAGAAGGGAGAGAAGTCGGTGGGGAGGACACTGTCCAGACTATTGCTAGGGCACTAGCCTTGAGAGGCTTGATGTGTAGATTAGATAGTGTGCTGCGTTTTGTGTGTATAAAAGAATATTGCTTTTCTTACTAAATATAAGTATTGGTCTGGATATTCATACTACTGGTGTCACTGTGGGTATTTCAAGGTTTGACCCTCTGCCCACCTTTCACCTACCTCCCCCTGAAGAGCCTTGGGCTGCTCGACCAGTGCTACCACTGAGAGTCTAGCGCTAAAGTTTCAGTACTTGGCCCAGTTAATCAGGGCTCATAGAGGTTGGGACTCAGGACAGCAGGAGTAAACAGCCACAACCCCATGGTTGGACCCAGTAACCCATGTTTGCCCCTGGGCCCTCTGAAAGAGTTTCTGACAATTGCCACAAGTGGTGGGTTGCCTAACATATAGGAGTGCAGGGTGCTAAGGAGGCAATTTGCAATTTATACCAGTAGGTCAATAAAAATAACTCAATTGTTTTTCACGCAATGTTTGCACATGTAAATAATGGAAAACACACTGTTGAGAGTAGACATTAGCACCATATTTGTAGAGCATCTGAAGTATCTATATTGATGTAGGGACAGAGGGTGGGGGGCTTTCAGAAGCAGGGACAGAGAGGTCCTTGTTGATTTCATTATGGATTCATTTGAGATACTGGCTGAAAGGGAGGAGGCTATGGAAGAGAACTATTTCAGGAACCCAGGGGAAGGGCACTGTGAAGTCAGGGGCTCACGTCCCCGTAGCACAGATCTATCCAAGTCACACACGTGAGTGTCCCCTAATGCAATATCCGAAGTTTTCCCAATATGTACACCACCCCTAATTTCCAACAAACCAATGTCACCATTTCCAGAAGTAAATCCCTTGGGTGGGTTGAGTGTAGTAGAGACACTGAACTTGTAGTTGGCTCTCCAGAAAGCTAAAGCTGAGCCGGAGGAGAAGGCTGGGCAGTTTGAGAGTGGAAAGCTGAGGCTAGTTCGACAGTAACAAGAGGAGAGGAGGTGGGAGGGCTAGGAGGGATGGGCCAAGAATGTGAAGGTACTATAGTGGGATAGGAGATTGAGAGAGGGAGAATATAGTGAAAAGAAAAGGGAAAGAGAGCTGAAGAGGCAAAAGATTGCCCTTGTTAGCCTTATCAGCTAAAAAACACTGCGCGTTTCTCTGGACCCATCTTTGTCAGATCTGTTAGGAATTGACTAAGAAGGATAGAGCTCTCCTCCTTGAGTTGCTCTGTCACCATCAACTGGTTAAGAGAATGACCAAGGTTAAGCCAGTAACTTCACCATGCCTCAATGCCCTCTGAACGAGGTTCTGACAGCGGCTATATATACAGGAGTGTAGCTCTCAATTGTACTGTATTGTAATTGCATTTATATAGCCCTTACTAATCCTGACAATGCATTGATATTCTTTACACAGGGCAGCACGCTGATTCAGAATCATGAATTGGTGTTTAATTCAGTGGTTATAGTTAATTATCCAGATTTTTCTTGCGCTCTCAAAGATACCATTCCATGCATTGCCTCCTGTGTCTTTGTGGTGGATTAAATTAGTAGGAGTTAGGTGTGATCATTAGTGAGGGGGTGGTGTGTGGGTTCATTCAATTGGTAGGTGGGATTAGAAGATTAGCTAGAGGAGATTAGATATTTCTAAATTGCAAGGTATGACTTTCAAAGAATCACAGGTTATGATCTTTAAGATAAGGTGTGGGCAATTTGCAGGAATACAAATGTACAGTTTAAGGCAAACATGCACATTGCTTAGAATAGACTGTACTCCCAAAGAGGAGGCATGCAGAAGATGGAAGATAAGGAGAGGGCTGTTCAAAGTCAAATGAGAGGTGACAGTCAGAAGTCTTAAGTCAAGGTCACATTTTCATGCACGGTTTGAGGACCATAGAGTGGAGTTTGAGGTAGCATGTACTCCAAGGATGCCAAACTGTAGAACTGAACATCATAATTTGCATGTGAGTAAATGGTGCTGCAGGTGCAGTGCCGCCGGTCCAGACCCGATTCCCGCCTGTTAAGGCTACCTTTTACTTTTGAACGCATGTCTGATGTGTAGATTAGGACTTAGGGTACCCTTAATACGACACCATCATTGTCTGTATCTGTCTGTCATGGGTTGAGACAAAGGAGCCTTGCTCGCAACCAGTTTCAGTTTAATTTGTTCAGATAGTGGTTTATTTTGACAGTGTACTGTACAGTTGTGCATGTGACAGGAAGTAAGTTTGGCGGTCAAGTTTTCACATGCAGTAGACGTATTAACTGCACCTGGCTTGATACGGTCTGCGGGAGGGCCTACTTCTGCTGAAAAGCCGTTAACCGTTACATAAAGTATGCTCTGGCAAACAGGTGTCATGTGGCTTAGGGTTCTATTTTTTATGTCTAAGCAGTTAAGTAGATTTCTTGCGCGTTAGCAGTTGTCCACGACAGTGCACATGTGCTGAGTGCCACACTGGTTTGAGGCTGCTGCTGTGTCTAAGGTGGTGGTGGTAGAGGGTGAAGAGGTTATTAACTCACCTCAAACGGTGGCCAGCTCCCAGACACTTGCAAAAAGTACTTTTCCATCTCCAAAGATGTAATTTCGCACATCTTTGTATTCCTGAAATGGTGTTTCAAGCTACTAATTTTCACCCACAGACATGCAGAGTATTTCTATTTTGTAGTAGGCGTTTTTGTTTACAGTTGTATGTTGGTGTTTAATAAAATGTTTTCGTCCAGCGTTTAACACCGTTTAAAAGCGTGAATGTTGTTCCAAATTCCCAGATATGGTTTTCTCAGAAATTGCCAGATCTCCTTCCCACCTTCTCATTTTGCACTTCAAGGACATTGACGCTAGCAAAGTTGTGAATCTTTGCCTACCTCCAATCTTGTGAAGTTTGCTTTTTAACACGGCGAAATGATGGGACTTTTCTAAATTGTTAACTTAAAATAGGATGAAACAATGTTTTATGTATTTGTTTCATTATTGTACCACATCATATGCGTAGTCTGCTTGGGAATGCCCGACAAGCATAATGCATTTCATTTTAGTTATTTTAGTTTTACTTTAGCATTCCTCTTCCCGATGTGTTGCTAGTCATGGAACCAGGCAAGAGAACAAAAGGGAGTCTGCAGCTTTAACACTCCAGTATTAAACAGTCTGTGCATTCTCACCCTCTGTCCATGCATACATGCTTTGTTCACTTCTTAGACTCACTCTATTGCCCATATTACATAGATTTCACTGATCCTGTTGCGTGTATTCACAGCCATATCCGGATTACATAGATTCAAGACCTTTTGATTTTACTAAAATAATATGTGTAATATACCTACTTAAAGGAGCTTTCAGTCACCTCTCTTCACCCATTGGTCTGTTGTTGTGTCATTCCCATTTTGCTTCCTGCCCACTACAGTGTACAGCATGGAGCAATAGCTCAGCCTACATCAGCCACTGATTACCATTACTTTGAGTGACTGCATTTTGCTCTTTCACAAGGTGGACATCCACACACATTGTAGTTATATTTAGAATGCTGCCTGTCTCTGTACAATGCTGTTATAGATTCTTTTTGAAGTGAACTGCTGCTGTTTCACAATATACCATATTGTGTTCCTGGACTCGGTTTCACCAATGGCTCTTTAACAAACTTTTGCCCAGAAAGAAAAGTGAACTTTATTGTGTTTAGCACACTTGTAACAGTTTTATTTAAACATAGGTGGTATGTAATGTGGGTTTTAGTATCAAATATTTTATATTTTGAACCCTCTTTCTATCCATTTTTGCATCTTTATTTCTTGCCTTCTTTATTTTTTTCCATCTTTCTTTCTTTCCTCCTTTCTTTCATGCCTCTTTCCTTATTACTCTGTTCTTCGTTAGTTCCTTCTTTTTATTTTTTGCCTTCTTTCCTTCTTACTTTCTTTTTTGTCTTCTTTCCTTTGTTCTTTCTTTCTTGCCTTCTTTCTATCTGCTTTGCCTTTTTTCTTCCATTCTTTCCTTCTTTATTTCTTTTTTCCTTCTTTCTTGTTTTTCCTTCTTTCTTTCCTTCTTTCTTTTTTGCCTTTTTTCTTTATTTCTTTTTATTCTTTTTCTTTTCTCTCGTTTTTTCTCTTTCTTTCTTTTGCCTTCTTTCTCCTTTTTTCTTTCCATAATTTCTTGCCTTCTTTTTTGCTTTCTTTCTTCCTTTTTGCCTTACTTCCTTGCCTTTTTGCCTTCCTTCCTTCATTCCTTTGTGCCTTCGCTCATTCCATTTTTGCCCTTCTTCCTACCTTTTTTGTCTGTCTTTCTTTCTTTTATTCCTACCTTCTTTACTTTCTTCCCTTCTTCTTTACTTCTTTTTCAAAGGCAAGGCTAGCAGCCAATGCCAGTCTGATTATATTTTTCAGTCTGTGTTAGCCAAGAGGTTTTAATTGTACTAAAAATATGTATTACATGGTTACTTTTAGGGGTTTTCAGACAAACTCAATCAATTAGTCTGTGTCATCACAATGTTTCTTTCACCTACTCCAGCATGCATCACAGGGCAATATTAGCCCGCCCCAGCCATTAACTGACTTCACTCTGAGTTACGGCATGCAGCCCTTTCACAAGGAGCACATCCACACATAAGGTAGTTCCATTCAATCGCGGGTGTACCAATGGAATTTGTACTTTTCTGAGACCAGAAAAAAACTTTCGTCATTGTTTTCTTTCTTATATTTAAGGAGGACTGGCAGCTTCCTGACCAAAACGTTTTGCAAATACCATGGCAAAAGAATTGCCAAAAAGCTGTCTATCAACACCAGACCTATTGGCTTTGCCAATGCTTGTTACATTTGTCAAAAGACACAATCGAATGTATGACATTGTTCTGCATTCTGACCATCAACTGTTGTTTTTGCATTTGTCACCCCGAGTGGGACGGGTATGGCCAGACGCGAGTCCCGTGCTCTTCATGCCACTAGAAATAAGCTATCCTGGCTGATGAGGGCTGAAAGTCCGAAACCGGTCCTAGGAGGCTTGTTTCCAGTCCAGGGATGACCTGACTTGGCAGTTCGGGCTGAACTGTTCCTATAGGGCACAGGGATAAGACTGATTTGCATATTGCTGGGTTCAAACTGGAATGGCATGGTGAACAAAACAACGATGGATTTAGGCCCAGATCTCTTTACTGGGGTGAATGTATGACATTGTTCTGCATTCTGTCCATCAACTGTTATTTTTGCATTTGTCACCCAGAGTGGAACGGGTATGCTCAGACGTGAGTCCAGTGCTCTCCATGCCACTGGAATCAAGCTATCCTGGCTGGTGAGGGCTAAAAGCCCAAAACCAGTCCTAGGATGATTGTTTCCGGTCCAGGGAGGACCTGGCTTGGCAGTTCGGGCTGGACTGTTCCCATGGGGCACAGGGCCAAGACTGATTTGCATATGGCTGGGTTCAAACTGGAATGGCATGTTGAGCAAAAAAAACGATGGATTTAGGCCCAGATCTCTGTACTGGGGTGAATGTATGACATTGTTCGGCATTCTGTCCATCAACTGTTGTTTTTACGTTACATTTGTCAGGCAGTGCAAAAGTGAGTACGATGTTGTATTAGCACCAGTGTAAACTGGAAAAGTTGGTGCAAAATTAAACTGGTGCAGTCTGTGTGCTTCAGCCCTGTATGTAAGCCCTGTATGTATCACCGCTGATCATAAAGTCCGAAAGCATAATACTTTTCTTAACTTTTTAAACAAAGCTTATCTCCTTTTTTGGCCCCAACAGATATTGTCTGAGGTAAAGTAGCCTAATAAATCTTATCATTCATTCATTCCTTCATTCATTTGTTCATTCATTCATCAATTCATTTATCCTTTGTTTCTCAAGACATTCCTCCTGCAGGGTATTTCACAAGTGATCATTTTTTAAACCTCTTTTGAATGTGAGGCTCCCAAGAGTGCATTGTATGTGATCAACAGTGGACCTGCTCCCAGCCCTTGCAAAAATGCCTCCAATCAGCCACCTCTTTGTTTCTTTTTGTGGAAAATAACAATAGGATCTCAGTTCTTACATCACAGTGCATTACAAGCACCACAGAAAACTTTGAGGAGATATGTAGCTCCAGGCATGGTAAGTGGCTTTGTACTGAAGCCAAAGATCTTCCACATTAGATGATTGGGCCAAACAGTGAATGTCTCATGCTAGAACAGTGGTTTAGCAAGGGTCCCATGGGCCCTAATGCAATGAAGGAAAAAGGGCACCGTTATCATGTGATCTGGCAGTAAAAGAATGTAGGAATTGCAGTGGAGGGGGCCTCCAGACCTCGACCAGATGCCACTGCACCTGCTGCACTATTGATACCTACGCCCCTGTGCTGGAAGGCATTGATAGGGTTGGGTTTCTCTCTACTAATTTACTCTGGAATCCTTGGTCAATGGACTGTTATTACCTGCTGAGAAGTGTAGAGGGTAGAAATAACTCATTAAGGCAACTGACAATTTATAAAAGAACAAGACTCTGAAGAATCACAAACTCGGAATTTTAAGTTAGTGGGTTTATTACAAAGCCAAAAATAACTGGACATACAAGCACCTCAAGGCGAGGTTGTAGAAATACATGGGAACTAATCCAAATCCAAACCTACGAGCGAGAATAAAACATGGAAGCATAAAAAGAATTACAAACTCCAGAACCAGAATGCAGGCAATGATTACCCCTACGTCAAGATTAGTCTTCATCTGGGATTGATGAGTGAAAAGCATTAGTCTGTCCCTACACTACTACTACCGGGACATCCCTACTTAGCATTCCCCAGACAAGATCAGGAAAAGGTGTCAGCGCATGAAGACTTCCTAAGAAGTGTACTCACGTTGTGTGGGTCAAGTAGCCAAAGCTACAGAGCTCGTTCTAAGATGCTTCTTCCGTCTCCATCGATCTCCTCTCCTCTTCTCCTGACTCAAACCCCGGGGCACTGTCCCTAATTCAATACACAAAAACGTAGAACATGCCCACAGATCACCTCATTTCTTTGGGCACTTCTCATAGGTGATTTTCCATTTAGTTTTGATACTCCCAGCTCCTGGCTTGATGACCTTGATTCCCAGGCCTCCTTCAGTGAGAATGAACACCATCTCCCAATTATCAACATTCTCTGCAGAAAAGTATCCTCTCCTCTCCGTGCCTAACTCCTAAAACAAAAGCAGTTATTCTAACTAACAAAGGTAACTTTCTCCACCTACAACAGAAACGTGAGAACAGAACAAATCCAACATGCACATGAAATTCACTAACAAGCCTAATGCAAGAGCTTCCAGGGAAAATACATTTCAGGCCTACAGAAATCGGCCAACATATGAGTGAAGCACATAGGCCCTTCGAATACACACATAAGTGAACATTTCATTTAGGCCTTTCTAAATCATCATGTTACATAAGCACATCAACTGAGTGAATCATTGTGAGCAGCCTATGAAATCCTACATTTTAAAGCTCAGTTTACCACGTCTACGTGCAGACTTTAATATGGTGCACGTTTAGATCAAGGCATTATATTATAAATGAGCAACTTCATTAATTAATAGCAAACAACTTCTAGGTGTTACATAATTCAAAATACAAAATGCCACGTTTGGTTCTTTACATTGCTCGAAAAGTTTCTGTCATTCGCTTTCTAATGTTGCCAAATACATTCTTATGACCAAATGTTAACACAACACAGGAATATGTGTGGGTGCAGACTACTCACGATTATGATGCACCCATACAAATGAAAAAGCAATATTGCGTTCCACCAGCAGCCTTGTTATGTTGGTATATAACATTTGGGGTGTGCAGATTGTGAAGCTTTATGTTTTTTCCAACCGATTGGAAGGTCTACGGAAACTTTGCATAGGCCATGATTAAGAGTGTAGGTGCCATTGGGTGCACCTGAAAAATAACTATCCCACAGGGGACGTTATATATTGGGTGCGATAAATAGCTCCTATTACAATGTTATGGGGAATAACATGCAGATTTTGGTGTTTAATGCACCAAAATCTGCATGGCAAGGTAAATACCTTACACCTTACCACTGTTAAATTTTGTTAGGTTCGACCTGCCAAAATGTAAGCAAGCTTGAGGTATTTAACGCATCCGATAATTATCGAATGCGTTAAATATTTTTGACCTTGTAATTCAGATCCGTGTGTAAACATGAGTTTACACAAGGGTTAGAATGAACCAACCACCTTGTAATCAGGCTCATAGTGTTAAGTTTTACTGCATTTGTGTGAAATTTGAACTTTTTTCACAATTTATGTCAAAAATATCCATACTAATCACTCACAAAATCGTTCTGCAAAATATATACTTCACAGAAAACATTAAGGCCCTTGTCTGGAGTGGTCTGTAAATTGTGTGATGTCACTGACGCAAATTGTCCATTCAGTTAATACTGATTCTGGAGGGTAAACCATTTACCAGATGCACAATTTGAGCCTCATTCCGATCTATGCAACTTGAAATGGAGGGTAACTTGCTACGAGCCCATGTTGTTACAATTTGTGGGCTACATAAACTCAATATGCTGCAAGTTTTACTTTTGTGTACACCATTTGCGCTCAGCTTGTAATCCCAATTTAGGGGCCTATATGAGTGTGTGTCTGAATTTGGTTTATTGTCCACTCAGGATTGAGTGCTTAAGGCTTCCATTTTCATTTTTAAGTTTGATTTTATTAATGAAAGAGGAAAACAAAAGAAAGAAACAGCAATATAATGATATAACGAAACTTATGTACATAAATGAATAGATACAGTAGAAGTATTTAACAATTTAGAGCTCACAATGTATACAAAGGATATGCATCATATAAAGAAGAAAGGAGAAAAGGAAAAAGAAGGGGGGAAGATAAGACAAAATATAAGGCAACTATAAAAGAAAATGAGTATCCTTGTAAGCATAACATTGAATAAGGTTGAAGAACAATAAAAACAGAATAATAAACATTCAATCAATCAATCAATCAATCAGAGTACTTGTAAAGCGTGCTACTGTGGAAAAGTAAATTTTGCCATGTTCTGTGTCCCTACGCTTCATCCATCATATGTTATGTGTGCATGACCAATATGCATATGTTATTCCCCATTTCTGATTAAAGACGCAATTACAGTTGTGTCCACCTCTAGTATGCTATTTTCCAGTCCTCGTGAATACTACGAATATCAGGCCTATGTAAGTAATGTTGCCACGTTTCTCAGTGTGCACGTTATTCAATTATAAAGTCCCCGTTTCTAGGCCTCAAAAGGGCCCGGACCACAGATTCAGCTCCTGTCTCCTGAAAGCCTCGCTGAGGAGCGATACAGCCCCCACCTGTATCCTCGACCCTTCACTCACTTCCTGCCTTGCAGTGCCCGGTGCACCCCGGCTCTGCCTCTGAGTCTGCCAAAAGTATGTTATAGTTCCAGCTATCAGTTCAGTCCTCCTCCTCTGCATTCCTAAGCTACTGAACTGCATCAATAGTTTCCGTCATTGTCTAGCCTTCTCGTCTCCACGTTAGAGAAATACTGTATTTAATGGTCATTTAGTATTCTTCATCACGCACTACATGTAGAATAATGCATGGTCCAGTCTTAGAATCAAGTTAGCTTTTCCCCTCATGACTTCTAGTTTATATCAACATGTTCCCTAAACATTAGATACCAGATAGGGTTTAGGTACATGTCGCCCCGACCCTTCAGACTTTAGTCTCTGCTCCTAGCACAGAGTTCGTAGCCCCCAGCTTCTCCTAGTAACACGTCATTGCCAGTTTTCGCGCACCATTAGGTTAGAGGTCCCGGCTCCTTAGGTAGCCCCCTCCAAAGTTTCCGCCCATTCATGACATATTCTGTTACGTTTGCACCACATGTCTATGTATACTCCCAGTTACACCTCTTTTTACTGTTATCTCTCGCGACTGTTACGCGTCACGCCTTCTACTCCACCTACTGTTACGCCCACTGCAATGTAATGCTATGTGTTTGCGCTATGTATATAAGTCAATGTTTTGTTATTAAATGTTAGCGCGCTCATCCCAGACCCAGCCCCGGCAGCTGCCGGGCCTTATTGTCCTATTCCCATGCAGGTTGTCCTGATCCTGTCCTTATGCTGTAATAAACCTGCAGAAACTCCTACTACCTCGAATCTTGACTCTTATTTTATTGAGCTATCTGTTATGCTATAAGCCTAGTCAAAAATAGGGTATTATTTATTTATTTACCACATAATGGCGCCCGAATAGGGACTTGCCCTTTCCCCACGCGTCGGTGAAGCCACGCCGACCCCCTGACCCTCTGCAGTCGTGACGGAACTCTTCTGCGCAGTGGCAGAATTTTCTGCTCAAGTATCCCTCAGGCCCACGGAGGAGACGGAGGAGGCGGTCCAGCATCCAAACGAGACGGTGGAGGAACGCGGCGAGTCCCGACCAGAGCCCAAGCCGAGAGTCCAAGGTCCGAGGTATCCGGAGGCCCACCCGTAACTGAAGTCCGAAGTCCGAAGTCCGTCGTAGTCCAGTCCCGTTCGAGGCCTTCCGTTCCGTGCTGCCCGGTGAGTACCATTGCTGGGGTAGTATCTAGACAGGACCAATCTAAATTGACTCCTGGTCCGTGGGTTGGTGGTACCCAAGCCCACAAACGAAGTGTTCACCTAGGTGGATACGGGTCTTGATGCGTTCCTTTATGGGACCGGTATGTTCCGTACTGTTACAGCAGTGCATCCAGAACTCTAGTCTGTTCCGTTCTCGAGAATTCTGTTCTGTTTCTGTTTTCAGTATTTTCAGGTAGTATTCTGTTCGAACTGTTATGTTATGATATTGTTTAATGTATTTCCAATGTCGTGGTATGCCTGAATTGTTTTCCCAATTGTTATTGTTTTTCGTGTATTGTATTGTGTTCCGATTCAAGTTCAGAATGCCGCTCTTTTCCAAGTTACGTCAGTTAAAAACTAGAAAGGGTCTGCTGGAAGCAGCAGTTCCTGTTCCGCCTAGGGACAGTCCAGGTCATTTTATGTATCAGAAACATGGCATAAGCGCCATATTGTATCTAGATTTATGGGTAGAGTATACCAAACAGTTAGAAGAAAAGTATAGATGGCCCGTATCGGGTACATGGGATGCCGAATGTATCATGCGAGTAGAAGAAGCATTATGGAAAAAGAAAGCCAGACAGTCACAGAAAGATGCCATCGAGTTATGGCGTAAGGAAGCGCATAGAAGAACGGAAAAGGAAGTCAGAAAGTCAGAGTTAAGTAGAGAATCCCAAGAACGAGCCCAAGAAAGAGAATTAATCGAGATAGGTGAACAAGTCAAAGCCGAACAGTCAGACAGACAGAGGCATGCCCTTATTAAGGGTATGTATCCTCTCCTTGCCGAAGGCTTGCCAAAAGCGACCCCAGAGGCACCCAGTAATTTCCCGCCACCATTAGTTCCGACCAAGCTACGTCACAAACCGACCGCAGCTGATATTTTTATTTCGTCCTATCTGGACGACACAGTTCCAGAATATGCAAATCCAGTTCACGCTCCACCTGTCCCTGTAAATCAGGCACTTCCCGTTCCTCCAGACACCGGAGTACCTGTTACGGTACCCCCGGGTCAGCCTGCCATACAAGTTCAGCCCACGTTACAATTACCGACCCTGCAAGCACGAAGAATGTCAGTTGACGATTCTAGTATAGGGGCCGCAGGGGGAGGTCCTCCTCAAACCCCGCCGCCACACAAACGTTTATCAGCACTCGAATTACATGCTCAAGCATCACAGCGTACTCCTAAAAGTAATAAGTCTGTTACAGAAATCAGGCAAGCCCTTAACGAATGTGTCTATGATCCAGTTCCAGGCGAATATACTATGGTTTTATATTCCTTACGTGTAAGGAGAGTGACCGAGTATCTAGTCACCTTACCGAATATGAAAGAAGATCTAGACAGAATATATCGTTTCATCCGTACAGGGGATGATCCAGAAAGTATTGGCGAGATTATGTCTCAAAGGAAAGCCGAGATTCAGCTCATGATATTAAAGTTCCTGATCAATTGTTTAATAAGAGAACAAGATTACCCGTCTAAAGATCCCGCCGAAATGAGAATTCTAACAAGGTGGAGTGATAATATAGCCGAGGGTAAGCACAAGACCGTCGGTGCCATGGAAAGTATGTACAAGAAAATTCGTAAAGAAATAATAAGGTTACACGAACAGCGTAAAGCAGCACAAGTAAGCGAGAAAGAAAGTATCTCTGATCCTGAAGAGGAAAACGAGAATCCCGCCAGAATAGCGTATGTAGGAAAATCCAGATTTCCAGATCGCCATTTACGTCTAGAACCTAAGTCTATTTTTCATCATCCAGCACCAGAACGAGGTTCTCTAGAACAAGTATTTCAAGCTACCGATCACATTCTGAAATCACGAGTCGGTTATAGCGAATTAAGTACCATGCATGAACAAGAACTAGCCCGATCAGCAGTCCGATGGATTACTGATTCTACCACTTTTCCAGACGAAATAGTGGCACAAATGTTTCTGAAATTGCCCCCAGCCGAGCAACGACTGGTGGGTATGTATATGATCCAGCACCTCATTACTCTGTATGAGGGTCAACATTCTGATCCAGGCCCGTTGCACGATATCCTGAACGAGTTACTCCAGTATAGATGGAGAGGTCTAGGTACCGATTTAATTAGTGTCATTCTAGAACAGCGCCACAAATATAGAACGTTCCTGAACCCACACTTTGTTCATGTCTCACCCCCAGAAAGTAAACCATTCTACATAGACAGACAGAATCCGTTACGAGAAGTCCACCCAGTCCAAGGGGCGGGCGGCGTAATGCAACGAGTGTTTGTATACACTCCAATATCAAAGATGGAACTTCTTGAAATGAAGAAATTAATTCCCTGTCATGACAAAGATCCAGCAGGGTTCCATAGAGAATTAAAAGACATGCTCCGTATGGGAGAATACACTTACCCAGATATCATTAAAATGTTAAAGGTCCTGTTACCCGCAGGGGTGTATGAAAAGTTAAAGGAAAAAGAATGGGAGGTGGGAGAGAAAAAGATCGATTGGGCAGCTCTAGAAGCTGAAGACAAGGCACGAGTACCAGGTACCGGTCTTGGAGATAAATGTAAAGAATTACCAGAATTATTGATTCAAGTTTTACCCAGATTATTGACAACAAGGAAAGAAGACTGGGATGCAATCTCAGCCTGTAAACAGAAACAAGATGAAGACATTAGTGATTTTTATTCTAGATTTGAGAAATGTTTCAGTATTAACAGTGGTCTCAAGACAAGTAGTGAGTCATACCCTCATCTTTTCGTCACCAAATTAGTCGAGAATTCAAGTCCACAAATTAAAAACCGAGTTTTGAAAGTCGAAAGCACCTGGCAAGCAAATACTCCGTCCCAGATGCTCCAGATGCTCCAATACCACCAGAATAGAATCAGAGAAGAGCAAGAACACGAAAGAAAACGTATGAAAGACACGAAAATGAAAGTGCTAGTTGCACAATCTATTCCTCAAGACAGTCAGAAGAGGGGTCCGAATCAAGCCAGTCATCCTGCAGCTCCCGTTAAAGGGAACTGCAATTATTGTAAACAGCCAGGTCATTTTATAAACGAGTGTGCAGTTCTGAAACACAACATAGCTACTGGTAAGACTAAAGAAAGACCACGTCCGCCGAGACAAGAACAAGTTTCACAGACTCCTCAGTCACAGAATGCACCACAGACAGTTACAGTACCGCAGCCTATTGCTGCAACACAGCACGTTACATCGCAGATGTACCAGTATGCACAGTCCGAGTATCCAGAGTACCAGTCATATTCATGAAACAGCCTAGAGAGGGAGGTAGGCTTGCCTCTCATCGAGATACCTGTAGATCAAGAAGGTCCCTATGTTCACAGTCAAGTATTAGGGAAAGACAGAAAGTTTTTGATCGATACAGGGGCAAGTAGGACCACAATTAGTCATGCCGAAGTTCCAGGGGCTCCGCTCTCAGGCTCAAGAAATGTTTCCCTTGGATTTTCAGGAAAACCAATAGTTAATGAAATATCTAAGCCAGTTACTCTAGAAGTAGGTCCATTGTCCCGCACTACTGACCTGTTACTTACTAAGTCATGTCCAGAAAATCTATTAGGTATTAAGACATTGAAAGAATTAGGTGCAGTTATTTGCTGTTCCCCAGAGGGAATACGTCTGTTCCTACGTGACTTTAAGGGTCACTATGTGTTACGAGATTTTGATTCAAGATTGTCTAAAGTTCCGCAGCATTTATGGGCGCAAGGTCCAACTGATGTAGGTTACATGCAAATCACACCCCATCGTGTGACTCTCAAACCAGGTGTAGTGTTACCACGAATCAGGCAGTACAGATTGCCACCTGAGGCTGTAGCAGCCTTATCCAAAATTATTGACGAGCTCATGGCTCAAGGAGTAGTTGTAGAAACTGACTCCAATGTATGCAATTCTCCGATCATTCCAGTCATGAAACGTACTGATCCGAATGCACCCCCAGTATATCGATTAGTGATTGATTTACGAGAGCTTAATAAATGTATTATTCCTCAGTACCCAGTTGTTCCAGACATCTCTTCCCTGTTAACAGCCATTGATTCCGAAGCCATGTTTTTCACTGTCATAGACCTCAAGAATGCATTTTTTAGTGTTCCAATTCATCCAGATAGCCAGTTTCTTTTCGGATTCTGTTTAAATGGAAGGAGCTATATGTTTACACGCGCTCCTCAAGGTTTCACAGAAAGCCCTAGTATTTACAGTCAAGCACTCAAGAGACAACTAGACAACATTCACATGCCAACTGACACTGCCCTGCTCCAGTATGTCGATGATCTACTGATCACAGCCCGTTCTGAACGTGCTTGCGAGCGAGCATCACTTACAGTTCTGTATTTTCTAGCCGAGATGGGGCACAAGGTGTCACCTTCGAAGCTTCAATTCTGTGTCCAGCAGGGGTAGGCAGTTGACACCCGACCGTATCCAGTTAATAGCGAGTCTTCCCCAGCCAAGGACCCAGAAGGAGGTACGTGCCTTTATCGGCCTTACTTCTTATTGTAGACAATGGATTCCCCAGTATGCATTTCTAGCCAAGCCACTGATACAGTTAACGACACAGGAGGCAGCCGTATCGACTGTCCTCCCTTGGACATCTGACCATACACTTAGTTTTAACGAGTTAAAGAAAGCCCTATGTCAAGCTCCAGTTCTAGCTACACCGAACTACAGTAAGCCTTTTACACTTTTCGTTACTGAACGCGAAGGTACAGCATTATCTGTCCTCACACAGGATCAAGCAGGTCAATACAAGCCCTGTGCTTATTTTTCGAGCACATTAGATCCAGTCGCCCAGGCGTTGCCTGCGTGCCTCAAGTCAGTTGCAGCCACAGCACTAGCTATCAGACAAAGTGATTCTATAGTTTTAGGACATTCCTTGACAGTACAAGTTCCACATTCAGTAGAAGTTCTTTTAAACCGAACACAAACTCAGCACTTGACAATTGCACGTTTAACAGGTTATGAATTGACACTGTTCCAGCCACACATAGAAATCAGACGCTGCAACGTTCTGAATCCCGCTACACTGTTACCATCAGTTAATTCAAATCTAGACCCACATGATTGTGTGGAAGTAGTTAACATTACGACAAAGCCAAGACAAGACCTGACAGACATTCCGTTACCAGATCCCGACCTGACACTTTATGTGGATGGTTCATGTATGAGAACTAGTACAGGAGAACTAGTCGCCGCGTATGCAGTGACTACCGACACTGAAGTTATTGAAACACACCGTATTGATACCCTGTCCGCTCAAGCAGCAGAGCTAGTCGCTCTGACACAAGCCTGTATACATGCCAAGAACCTGAAAGTTAATGTTTACACAGATTCACGTTACGCATTCGGAGTTGTACACGACTTCGGAGTGCTCTGGCAGGAGAGAGGTTTTATGACTTCTCATGGAACCAAGATTCAGCATGGTCTCCTTATTCAAGCCCTGTTAGATGCCATACATTTACCGACATCTATTGCTATCATGAAGTGCAAAGCACATACGAAAGTTACTGACATTATTTCCCAAGGTAATGATTTAGCAGACCGCACAGCCAAGCTTACAGCACAGACTCCAGACATTCCAGTTAATCTGACACATACTCCAGATCCGATTACATGCATGACAGTTAAGGACCCTACTCAAGATGTCATAGATATCCAGTCACATGCTACTCCCGATGAAATCAAGAAATGGTCTGTACAAGGAGGGGTCCAGACAGATCAAGGATGGTTAACGAAGGGTAGAGCCACATGGTTTCTCCCCGACTCTATGGTTCAAGTCATTATCAATACTGCACATAGTCCAGCCCATTTAGGAGAAAAAGCTATGTTAGACAGTATCCAGAACATTTGGTTCAACAAGCATTTACGAGCTGCAGCCAAGCAGAAAGTCCGTACCTGTATGATATGTTGTCAGTTTAATCCAGGTAAAAGTGTCCCGGTGGAACAAGGTGGTTTCCAGCCCCCTGACCACCCTTTTGAGGTCCTCCAGATGGATTATATTCAGATGGAGCGATGTCGAGGTTTCAAGTATGTCCTTGTAGTAGTGTGCGCCTTGTCCAGATGGACAGAAGCATATCCAGTCCCAGATTACACAGCCGCGACCACTGCCAAGCAGTTGGTTCGTGAATTCTTCCCTAGATACGGACTCCCTAGAGTCGTATATTCTGATAACGGTCAGCCATTCTCCTCAGAGTTAATGAAGCACGTTTCCCTTTTGTTAGGGTACCAGTGGAAGTTTCATTGTGTACGCCATCCTGAAGCAGCTGGACTAGTCGAAAGGCATAATCAGACTCTGAAAATTCGAATTGCTAAAATATGTAAAGACAAGGGTGTGGACTGGCTAGTAGCTCTGCCAGTCGCTTTATTTTATATGCGCATGGTCGCACATTCCAGATCAGGTCTGTCCCCGTATGAGGTCGTATTCGGCCGCCCCCCTAACATGTGGGGTACTCCTAGACCCCGAAGTATTACCGATGTTTCATGTAATATGCTGACAGATTACCTAGCTTCCTTGATGTCTGCCCTCAACTCATGTCGTTCACAGGTTGCCGCCGCATTTCCAGACAATACCGAGGTGGCACCGCACGAGATCGTTCCAGGCTCCCTTGTGATGATCAGAAATTTCGACAGATCAAGTCCGCTGGAACCACGTTGGAAAGAGCCACGTCAGGTCCTCTTGACCACCCGAACTGCCGTCAAGTTGGAAGGCAGGAAGGGGTGGGTCCACCTTTCTCATGTAAAACTTTTCAAAGGATCGAAACCAGTCTTCAAAAACATTTCCAAGAACATTTCCCAGGATTTGAAGGACTGCCAAAATATTGCTCTTAAGGACTGTCCCGCACAAGACATTATTACAACCCCTCCCTTGTTAGAGAAAACTCCGCAACAGGAGTATAAGTTAAAGCTCAGGTCTAATAAGTCAGCCAGTTTGATTGTATAAGTCCTCCCCTAGGTGAAACGGTTAAATTGTTTCTGACATGTATAAAATAGACCCCCATAGTGAGAGAGTCAGTCAAAGTTCAATCAAATGTATAGTTTTTCTGAGTTTCGTATTATTTCTCAGCATAATGATTTCCTGCACCAGCTATGCTTTCTATCTGTGTTTTCCAGTTCCTCATGTAAATATGTCTGCTCATGCTACAGTAGAGCACACGTTTAGTGATCTGCCTCCTCACGAATATTCTTACCGCCTCGCTATGCGTAACAACACATTTATCCGTATGTTACATTATTCACACCAGACCAGCAATGCCACTAATTGTTGGGTGTGTGGTCGACTCCCCCCTTTCCAGACCTTGAAGGGAGTTCTGCCACTTTTTCCTTATCCATTCTCACACAATGGTTCGTGTGGAGCATGGTCCACGTTAACGTCATCCTCAACAGATATGTCTTTTCTTAACAGTACATGTTTCCCAGACAAGCAAGGTCTCCCCCACAGAACAGGTTTAGATCTAGAAAACGAAGTATATAATTTAGGTAATTATTCGTCGAATTTCATGGTTCTGAACGTTCAGTCTGATACTACTCCAGACTCACCCGCTATTTCAGTACTACCAGTTAAAGGCGAATTATGTGTCCGTAGTTATGGTTCTGTACACATAGGTCATAGTGAATGTACTACTGTTATCAAGTATAGTGACAGTGGGAAATCTATTTTCAAAGCTTCACGTCATTCTTATTTTATTTGTGGTCAAACTGCATATGTCCGTCTGCCCCTCGATTGGGAGGGAACCTGTTACATTGCTTTCCTACTGCCACCTGTTTTTCTAGCCCCACCTGACTATCATAGGAATTCTTTCTTAGTACACACTAGACACAAGAGAAATCTCCCGATTATCGATTATACTGAAACCGCCGCAGAGCAATTCATTGATATTGATAAAGGTGTTTTCCCTTATTTAGGCACAGTTGTAAATAGTAAGCTAATCCGTAGGTTAACAAGAACCCTTGAAGCAGTAGTAGATGAGACTGCCTCTGCTCTAGGTAACTTAACCGAAGAACAATCCTTTATGAGAATTGTCGTTTTGCAAAATCGTCTCGTCCTTGACGTCATACTGGCCGATAGGGGCGGGGCCTGTAGAGTTCTCGGATCCAGTTGTTGTATTTTCATTCCAAATAACGCGCCGTCTGTTTATTCAGCTATAACCAGACTCCATAAGATTGCCCATCTGTTACACCAAGATCCAGGCACCTGGACATGGTCCGGTTGGTTCTGGAATATAATTTCCGCATGGGGATGGAAAGTCCTGTCCTTTTTAGGTATTGCAGTAGCGATCATATTTAGCTGCTGCCTCTGTATACAATGTGGCCCTGCGATTTGCAGCATGTGTGCTACCTCTTGTATTCCCCGTCCCAAGCCCTGTTCTACATCCCGTTCCAAGACAATTCGAGACGAGCAAATGGTACTGTATGAAATGATAGACGGTATCATGAATATTGATGTTTCCTGATGAAAACGTAGTGACAAGGAGGGAATGTGGAAAAGTAAATTTTGCCATGTTCTGTGTCCCTACGCTTCATCCATCATATGTTATGTGTGCATGACCAATATGCATATGTTATTCCCCATTTCTGATTAAAGACGCAATTACAGTTGTGTCCACCTCTAGTATGCTATTTTCCAGTCCTCGTGAATACTACGAATATCAGGCCTATGTAAGTAATGTTGCCACGTTTCTCAGTGTGCACGTTATTCAATTATAAAGTCCCCGTTTCTAGGCCTCAAAAGGGCCCGGACCACAGATTCAGCTCCTGTCTCCTGAAAGCCTCGCTGAGGAGCGATACAGCCCCCACCTGTATCCTCGACCCTTCACTCACTTCCTGCCTTGCAGTGCCCGGTGCACCCCGGCTCTGCCTCTGAGTCTGCCAAAAGTATGTTATAGTTCCAGCTATCAGTTCAGTCCTCCTCCTCTGCATTCCTAAGCTACTGAACTGCATCAATAGTTTCCGTCATTGTCTAGCCTTCTCGTCTCCACGTTAGAGAAATACTGTATTTAATGGTCATTTAGTATTCTTCATCACGCACTACATGTAGAATAATGCATGGTCCAGTCTTAGAATCAAGTTAGCTTTTCCCCTCATGACTTCTAGTTTATATCAACATGTTCCCTAAACATTAGATACCAGATAGGGTTTAGGTACATGTCGCCCCGACCCTTCAGACTTTAGTCTCTGCTCCTAGCACAGAGTTCGTAGCCCCCAGCTTCTCCTAGTAACACGTCATTGCCAGTTTTCGCGCACCATTAGGTTAGAGGTCCCGGCTCCTTAGGTAGCCCCCTCCAAAGTTTCCGCCCATTCATGACATATTCTGTTACGTTTGCACCACATGTCTATGTATACTCCCAGTTACACCTCTTTTTACTGTTATCTCTCGCGACTGTTACGCGTCACGCCTTCTACTCCACCTACTGTTACGCCCACTGCAATGTAATGCTATGTGTTTGCGCTATGTATATAAGTCAATGTTTTGTTATTAAATGTTAGCGCGCTCATCCCAGACCCAGCCCCGGCAGCTGCCGGGCCTTATTGTCCTATTCCCATGCAGGTTGTCCTGATCCTGTCCTTATGCTGTAATAAACCTGCAGAAACTCCTACTACCTCGAATCTTGACTCTTATTTTATTGAGCTATCTGTTATGCTATAAGCCTAGTCAAAAATAGGGTATTATTTATTTATTTACCACACTACTTACCCGTGAGGGTCCCAAGGCGCTGAGGGGAGGGGGGGTGCTGCTACTGCTCGGAGAGCCAGGTCTTGAGGAGTCTTCTGAAGGCGAGTAGGTCTTGGGTCTGCCGTATGTGGGTAGGGAGGGTGTTCCAGGTCTTGGCGGCGAGGTAGGAGAAGGATCTGCCGCTGGAGGTCGTTTGTTGGATGCGGGGGACAGCGGCGAGGGCGAGGCTGGCGGGTGAGTCTGATGGTCAGGTAGGCCGATCCGCGTTGTGGAGTGCTTTGTGTGCGTGGGTGAGGAGCTTGAAGGTGATCATCTTGTCAACTGGGAGCCAGTGTAGGTCTCTCAGGTGGGGGGTAATGTGGCTGCGGCGGGGGACGTTGAAGATCAGTCGGGCGGAGGCGTTTTGGATGCGTTGTAGTCGTGATAGGTGTTTGGCTCGGATTCCTGCGTAGAGTCCGTTGCTGTAGTCCAGTCTGCTGCTGACAAGGGCCTGTGCCACCGTTCTTCTTGTTTCGATCGGAATCCAATTGTAGATCCTGCGGAGCATGCGGAGGGTGTTGTAGCTAGAGGAGGAGACGGTGTTGACCTGCTTAGACATGGAGAGGGAGGAGTCGAGGTTGAATCCTAGATTGCGTGCATGGTCGGTGGGTGTTGGTGATGCTCCCAGTGTGGTCGGCCACCAGGAGTCGTCCCAGGCTGAGGGGGTGGGTCCGAGGATGAGGACCTCCGTCTTGTCCGAGTTCAGCTTCAGACGGCTGCTCCTCATCCAATCGGCGACTGCCTTCATTCCCTCGTGGAGGTTGGTTTTGGTGGTGTGCGGGTCCTTGGTGAGGGAGAGGATGAGCTGGGTGTCATCAGTGTAGGAGATGATGTTGAGGTCGTGATGGCGGGCCACTTGTGCGAGGGGGGCCATGTAGACGTTGAACAGCTTTGGGCAGAGGGATGAGCCCTGGGGGACGCCACAGATGATGTTGGTGGCTTCGGATCGGAAGGGTGGGAGGCGAACGCTCTGGGTCTGCCGGAGAGGAAGGAGATGGTCCAGTCAAGAGCCTTCTCTTGGATTCCGGCTTCTAGGAGGCGTGTCTTTAGAGTGCGATGGCAGACCGTATCGAAGGCGGCTGACAGGTCCAGGAGGATGAGGGCTGATGTTTAGCCGTTGTCTAGTTGGCGCCTGATGTCGTCTGTGGCGGCGATGAGGGCTGTCTCTGTGCTGTGGTTTCGTCTGAATCCGGACTGGGATGGATCCAAGATGATGTTGTTTTCGAGGTGGTGGGCCAGTTGCATGTTGACGATTTTCTCGATGACCTTTGCCGGGAACGGGAGCAGGGAGATGGGCCGGTCGTTCTTGAAGTCCTTGGGGTCCGCTTTGGGCTTCTTGAGGAGGGCGTTGATTTCGGCGTGCTTCCAGCTTTCCGGGAATGTCGCTGTTTCGAAGGAGATGTTGATGACCTTCCATAGTTGGGGTGCGATGGCTGCGTCTGCTTTGTTGAATACGTGGTGTGGGCATCATTCAATAATGAGTAACTAATTAATTGTCTAAAAAATGAAAGGGCAAAGGGAGAAATTAAGGTGGCTTATGTACATTGTCTGATCTATTCATAGAAGTAACACTTGAAAAGGCAGTTAAGGGGGAGACATAATTAGAATCCAGTCGATGATGAAAACAAACTGCATTCCACGAAGATCTAAAAGTGACTTTATCAGCTTGTTTCCAATTAGAGGTTATTAAATGAAATAGCTATCAATAAATCTAAAACTGAGCGATGACTGGGGCCAATGGGGAGAGAGAGTACCAAGGAAAATGTGTGTGTGAGAAAAGGGGATTTGGACTCTAACTTTTTTGGGGATTTGGGACCAAAATAGTTTCCAAATTGTTGGGGGCCCATTCACAGAACTAACTTAAGACAAAATCATAAACTTACTACTTTTGGTATTCACTGAAGGCATTTAGTAGTCTTAAATTAGGATTTTGTCTTAAGTTAGGATTTTGTCTTAAATTAAACTTAAGACAAGCTTAGGTTAAACTTAAGTTTCACTTAAGACAAAATCCTAATTTAAGGCAAAATCCTAACTTAAGACAAAATCCTAACTTAAGACTACTAAATACCTTCTGTGAATACCAAAAGTAGTAAGTTTATGATTTTATCTTAAGTTAGTTCTGTGAATCGGCCCCTTGGATTGGAGGACATTCAAATAACATATGTTTTAAGTCAGCAGTAGGGTGGGGACAGGACCAACAGGTAGGGGTTGTTTCTGATGAAAAAGATGTCAAGGACAATTGGGAAAAAAGCAGTCGATGATAAATGAAAAAAAGGGTCTGTGTGGTGTTTGCGGCTCGAGAAGTTTTATGAATTTTAGACCATATCTTATCCCAGGTATCACTTGGCTATTCCTGTGATAAATCCCGCTCCCATGCCAGTTCAACCTTCGTTTTGCATCTGTCAAAGGGAAGACGTAAAGATATACATATAGTGGATGCTGAGGGGGAATTGTCCAATATTGAGAATAAGTTTCTCTACAAAATGGGAAAATCAAAAGTCAGTCAGTCAAAACCACTTTATTCGATTAATTAAAATCATAAAAGTACACATAAAAACACATATCATTAACTACATTAGGGTGTGACAAAAATATTAAAAAGCAAGAAAATATCACAATTAAAACAATTTCATGGTTATTTAAAAATCCCCAAAAATGTATATTTCAATCGTTGCTGGGCATCTTGATTTCCTAATCCGTACAGCAGCAACAAGAAAATTAGCAATATTAAAAATATTCCAGGGGTTATCCAATAATTGCAGGTACAGTAAGGCTGGTTTGACCTGTAAAAAACCCTTGCCTCTCAGAAGTGGAATTACAAACTTTTTTCTGATGTCAATATAAAAATCACAAAATAATATAAAGTGCGTAGTGTCCTGAATTGAGCAGCAATCACAGTTACAAAGAGTTGCATCCTCGGGTTTGCTCCAACCTTGAAAATCCCCCAATAAAAAGTGAATCTGGTTGAAATGAAATCTAGTCAGTAACCAGCGGTGGAAGGGCTTTGTAACTATTCTTAGGTAGGGCTCTATAGATGGTGATATAATTAATAAAAAATGGGCCCTAACCAGAGGTTTTTTTAATTCCTCACCCTCCCGTTCCTGCTCCCTTAAACTCATGAAGTGTGTTTTGACCCACTTGATATCAGCTTTAACAATTCCTTCCAGTGCTTGAAACATTTCTGGGTGCCCAAGTTTCATAAACATTGCCTTAATATAAGACAGCCACTGTATATCATTAGCTCTTTCTAATATAACACAATCTTTTAAAATCTGGTGATTTAACGAAAGTTCGGGGTTCAACCACGTTTTTATCCAACAAATTAGGGGGCCATGCTCACCAAATCAGACAGATATCCCATCCCCAGCTCCTGATGGGTAGCAAAAGTTGGAGTCGATTGGGGTACAGACAAGACTGACCGGAAACATTTATTTTCAACCTTCTGGACCCCTTCCACTTGCTTGTACCCCCAAATTGCTGCACCATATGTCGCAATTGCCAGACATTTCGCCTTATAAATGGAAAGGATGGCCTCACAGGGACTACCTCTTAATGGCTGTGCAAAGCTGAGAAGAGCTGATGAAGATCTTCCTACAGCATTTTTTTTTTGCTATAAGCTGGGGAGCCCAGGAACATTTATCATCGAACAGGACCCCCAGATATGTAAAAACCTTCACCCTTGTGACCTCTGCCCCATTACAATAAAAGGTTCTGACTTTATTCTTGCGTGGTCCCATAGTCATAACATGCGATTTAGCAATAATCAATAGAATTAGGAAGATTTTGAAGATACAAAATGAGAGATGGGTTTAAGAGAGCGTATTGTGTTTTAGAAGAAGAAGGGAAAGAAAATTGAGCTTGAAGGTCAACAAAAGTAAGGGGTTGATTATCTGAGATCATTTTGGAGATCCTGCTTAGTCCTTTAGAGTACCAAGATTTCCAGTATATAGAGCGATTCCGGATTCTTAATGGTTTATTATTCCAAATGGGTTGTTGCTGAAGAGAACTATTAGAGGGATATGATGAAGATAACATAGGAACCAACCGTTTGCGAGAATGAGAGATAATAGGAGAACGTAAAGAAGCAGTGTCGGAAGTAAAGGTGTGTCGGAAGTAAAGGTTAATATCTCCTGAAAGTTAAAAGGAGTAATAAAGGTATTCTCTACTTTTAACCAAAGAGGTGGATATAAAGGAAGATCTGTGGAAATCCATCGAGCTGCCTGCTTCAAAGAAAAAGCGGTATGATATGCTTTAAAATCAGGAAATTCGAGTCCTCCTTTAGATTTATCTTTTTTTAAAGAGGACAAGGCTATACAAGAAGATTTACCCTTCCATAAGAATTTTATTAAAAAAGTGTCAATTGTCTTAAAATGATATTCTGGAATCCGAATAGGAATCATAGAGTAGTACTAGAGGAGAAAGCATCATCTTAATTGAGTCAAGACGACCCCTCCATGATAAAAAAGGGTGTGCCAACGAGCGATAGAATCATCTAATTTTTTAATGATATAATCAAAATTTTGCTTTAACGTATCAGATAATAAGGGGGCGAACCATAAGCCCAAATATTTGATTTTGTGAGGTTGCCAAGAAAACCCAGATTGGTCAAAAAGATGCTTTTGGCATAAAATATTTATGGGTAGAATTTCGCATTTATCAGCGTTTAGGCGATAACCAGAAACTTTAGAGAAAGATGTTACCTGCTGAAGAAAAGGAGCAAGAGATGATTTGGGGTTAGAACAATATAAAAGAACATCATCAGCATAAACTGACATTTTAACTTGGTGCAGACCAAAAGAAAAGCACGTGATGTGATCGTCCAGTCTAATTTTAGTTAAGAAGGGTTCGAAAGCTATAACAAATAATAATGGAACTAAGGGACAACCCTGTCACACTCCTCTATGTAGTGAAAAATAATCGGAGGTTATACCATTAACAAAATTTGAAGCTCGGGGATCTGAATATAATAAAGAAATTGAAGCAATTCATTTAGGAGAAAAACCAGCCCATTTTAAAGCATGAAACATAAAATCCTACCCAATCCTATCAAAAGCCTTCTCGGCATCTGAAGTAATCGCGGCAAAAGGATGTTCCAGTGAAGAGGCCTTGCTTAAGACATTAAAAAGAACACGAGAATTATCAGATGAAAGTCTCCCTTTAACGAAACCAGATTATTCAGGGCCAATAAGATCGGGTAGGATAGAATCAATACAAGCGCTAGAATCTTAGCGAAAATCGTATATTGTGTGTTGACCAAGGAAATAGGTCGATCATTCTTACATAGAGTATGGTCTTTATCTCTTTAGGAATTAAACAAATTAAAGCCTCCTGAAAAGTGCCCCGGGAAGAGCCATCCTTACAAAAAGATTGAAAAAGGAGTGAGATATTTGGTAAAAGGATTTTCGCATAGTGATTATAAAATTCAATAGTGAAGCCATCAGGGCCAGGTGCTTTCCCACGGCGCAAGACCGAAACAACATGAGAGATGTCTGCTAGAGAAATATCAGTTTCCAAAAATTTAAAATGAGTGTGACTTGGTGAAGGAGAAGGAAGGGATTGAAAATAAGAAAGGAGATCAGGTTGTTCTTATATAGTTTCAGGAGTGTAAAGATTCTTATAAAATGATGCAAATTCCTTTAAGATATCTTTATCTTTGAAGATAGAAGTACCAGCGGGGCCCTGTAGGGATTCTATTTTTGTTCTTTCCTTTCTTACTTTTAAATAGTTGGCCAGTAATTTTCCCATTTTGTTTTGACCTCCATAATAGCGAGAATTGCTTTTCAGTAAAAAGTTAGAGGAACCACAGTCAAAGACTTCAACAAAACAGGAGGATTAACAGGTAACATAAATTGGAGGAATAAAACACCTGTATAAGGAGGGAAGGAAAATTAAACATGTAAAAAATAGTGGTGTTAGGGAGAGGAAGGTAAGAGAAATATAAATAACAAGTTATTACAAACAAATATCAGAACATTACAACAGTGTAATCAGAACAATGTTTAAAGAGTAATCTGGACATGAGAAACAACTACATAAATCGAGGCAAACTAGATAATCAAGCAGACTTTGAAGTGTCCAAAACATCAGCTCCATGAAGACGAAGGAACTCTCGTAACGCCGCAGGATCTTCAAATGTTGTGGTCTTCTCCTTATATGTGACTTTTAAGAGACTAGAATGAGACAAGGATGAAGAAGCCTTGAAAACCCTTGTAGAACGGATGGTATATCTCAAAAGAGCCAGAATAGACAACAACATATTGATTAAGCAATCACTTGTATACAGCGGACCTAAATATCTGCCACAAAATATTACTGTTTAAAAAGCTTAAGAACCCAAATGAGGGGGAGGAGCCAAGATGGCGATCGGAACAGTCGCATAACCGCCTCGCTCCATGATTTCTTCCTCCCCGCCACCTATCCTGTATTTCATCCTGTTCGGGGTGTTCCGAATTTGGTCACCAAGGAAGAGCCTTCACTTACCATCCTTTTCCGGGGCTCTGGCGTGCAGTCATTTCGGCGTTCTGCCCCTGTTGCCTTGCTGGCCTTCCCGGCCCTGAAGCCGGGGCCTCGAGTGCTGTGCTTGCCCGGAGATGCTCGGAGTACCGGCGGTCCGGAACCGGTGGAGAGACCCGATGCTGGGAGCCTGAGAGCCGCGGACCGGAAGCCCTGGAGCGGACCCACCCCCGCGGGTGGGCCACCCCGTATGTCCGATTGCCTGCCGGCCCGAAGAAGAGAAGCCGCGCTGTCCGGCACCCCTCAAGTGGGTAGCCCACTCCTGTTGCTTGTCCCGCCCGGGGTCCGGTGCTGGGCTCCCCCCGAGTGTTGTGGGGAGCACGCCCGTTCTTCTGGTGACTCTCCTTTCTCCGCCGAGCGCCATCCGCCGCGGATCGGTTGTGTGCCCTGGGGCCGCCGGTGCTCCTGGTGGACTTGGAGGCGCCCACGATGATGGCGGCGGGCGCTGTGCTTAAGATGGCGGATGGCCCCTCGGAGAGTCTTTCTCCTGGAGACGGGGAAATTGCTGCATTTGTTCTCTCCAGCCCTCGTTTGATTCGGGCGGTCCCTGCTCGGAGTGCTGTCTTGTCTGCCCTGGCTGCTCTGGGGATCGACCTGTCCTTGAAATGCCGAGACTTAGAGTCGCGGATCTCCGCCATGGCTGCTCCGCCATTTTGTGACGCGGTGTCGTCTTCCCGAATTGTAATGGTTGAAACTTCTCCGGCTGCTGTGCTGGGATCTCCAGCTGGGTGTTTGATTCCATGGGATCCTGTGGACCCGGTGCCGATGCTGCAGTGTTTCCTACATCCTGATTTCTCTGCTTCGTGCTGGACAGCCCAGATATTGTGCTTGGTCACGTGGATCGTTGAGGTACTTTTGCATTCTGACTGCTGCCGAGTTCTCCTGGTTGCTTCTTGTTGGCCGGGACGGTGTTTTGCGGAGATCCCACTGGCCTTCCTGGACTGGTATGGACCCACGGTATCATTCTGCTTTTCGGCCGTGGCGGGGTCTGGAAGCTCGACTCTTCATAAAAGTGGACAGGGGTGATTGTGCTGGAGTACCTGTGGGACCCTTTTAAATGGCATCTCCAGGCCTCATTATTTTGGTTAGTTCTTGTTTTTCATCCTTGTGTGGGCTTTTTTCAATGTCCTTTTCGACCTCGATTGGTGATCCGTTGTTGCGGGTGGGGTAGTATTCCATGTTTCGATCGCTGGCTCCTCTCCTCTCCTCTCCTATCCTTCTTTTTCCTCTCCTTCTCTCTCTTTCTTTGTTATTATTCCCTTTCTCTTTCTTCTATATTTCGGGTGACTCTGGGCGACAGGCACGCTGTTTAGTGGGGTAGGCCGTAGCCATTACAGTGATGTAGGGTGGGGGGGGTGTTTGTTATTTTAGTTTGTTTTATTCTATGGTCCCTTTTTGCTTTTTCAGGGGGTGGGCTATGTCCCTTTATCTTCGCTCTTTTGTTTCGTACGTGTCCGCACTTTCTCCTTTCCGGGGCGGGAGGGCTGTATATGTGGCGTCCACGTTAATTGTTCGCTGACATTTGTCCTTTATTTTTGGACCTTTGCTGGGCGTGGGAGGTCTTTGGGCTTTGCCCTACTAGGGTTATTTGATTGCGTGGGGGGCTGTCTCCCTCCCGCCCCCCCCTCTTTTTCTGTATATGTTGCGTGACGCCCGGTAGATATGGTTGCTGCCTCCTCTATAAAATGTAAAATGAAACCTTTCTTATCCTGGCGCTGACTGTTTAACGTCTTTATTTCACGTCTATCCTGTATTCATTCTATTGTACGCATTGATGTTGCCCTTTTTTTTGACTCTCCTGCTTTTGCGGCCGGCCCCTGTGGTTGTAGGCCTGCGCTTGTACTTCTACGTGTCTTTCAATAAAGGTTTTCAAAAAAAAAAAAAAAAAAGAACCCAAATGAGAAACCCACGCAACAGCCATTCTTTATTCGGTTCAATGCATATTAACCATAAAAGATACATACAAATGAATAAAAGAGCATGCACAATAAGATCAAATACAAAGGTTCACATTATAAATATCCCGAACCAACTAGTCCCAGGAACCTATCCAAAAACAACAAAGCTGCACATGAAAAGAACAATTACAGTCTATCAAAAATAGATTTTAAAACAACACTGGGAGACTTATGTCATAAGTTACACATGTGATTAGAACAAACTTCATAAAATCAGTCATCCATAGCACCATTTAATAATTGTAAAAATATCAAGGCTGGATGTACTTGATAAAGGTTGTGACCATTTACATACGGAATGATAAAATCTGTGCTAGTGTTCTCTAGAACACATGGTCGCAGCCTAGGGCCCTGGGTTTTAAGCTTCTTTCCAGGCTTTTGGGACTGCTAGCTCAAGTGCAATAAATCTAATTTAAATCTCGTAATCAAGAAATTATGGTTGTTGTTAATTACAGAGGGATGGTAAGGCTCCATAAACAGAGCTGTTTTGAAAGAGAAATACCCATGAACTGAGGCTTTTAGTAATTCCTGGCTTTCCCTGTCAGCTTGTTGGGGTAATAAAAAATGTGTTTTATCCAGACGACGTCAGACTTTACCATTACTACAGGGTTATCAGACCGCTCACAACACCTCAATAGAGAGAAACAATTCTCAACATACCTTAGCCATGGTATACGGTGAGCTTTGCCAGGAGAGAGACAATCTTACAAAATCTCCCTATTCTGGCGGACATGGGATCGTCCAAACTGTTACCCATCAAAGGAGAGGTCAGAGTGCTAAACCATCAGTTAGATAACGTGTGCCAAACTCCTTGTGCTCTATGTAGGACGGTACACCCTGCAGCACAATCAACAGATGCCTAAAAAATAAGCTCTCAATGATCTGGAGTGGGATAGCATCAGCATAACCCTGCATGTCACTACCATAGTCAGCCATAGGCAACCTTTGGCATACATTTTGCTTGATATATCTTCAGTATAGCTGTCAACAGTTTCCTGCCCATTCTAGATGTAAAACCTTTAATTGAAGAAATAGCCCTCAGTAGTTCCTTATTTTTTGCTAAGGTGCTTCCATTTCAACCTTCAATCAAACAAAATAATGTAAGTGAAGGCTAAAACTTTCATTAACGTATGACCCTGCACCTGGAAGTTCTTAGATTCAGTGGACCTGGGATCTACCATCATAACAAAAGTGTTTTCATAACTGAATGGACAGGTCCAGATCATCCATAACTGCAAAACACAAATACAGGAGAGTTTGCTGGCCCAACACGCTTCTAGCTAAAAGAACCACATCATCCATGTCGAGTAATGCTGGTAAGGGCCATTTCCCAACAAGAGGACAATCCGCACCTGACGCTGACAACATCTTCTCTAATCTGTTTATGTACAAGGTAAACAGGAACAAGGCCAACATTTATCCTTGGCAAACGAACAAAAAGAATCACTAGAATATCGAATTGAGGCAGATGTATTCAGATGAAGCTCTCAAGAAAAACATGATATCCGAATCCAAAGCCATTAAGAAGAGAATGTTCCATAGTTTGGAATGATTTACTCTACCTCAAGTCGAAGTGAGATCTATAAAGGCCATATGGATCAAACCCTGTCTTGCCACTGTGTACTTCTCAATGATCAAATACAAATTCAAGCATTGACGCTTACTTTCATTATAGAATTTGTTTTGGTGATCAGCAACAATTTTATTTAAGAGTTTTATCCATGAGAAGAGTCTACCATGAATATCAGAGTGAAATTCTTTTGATTGTTTTCATGCATCCAGAGGAAGACTATAGCATTCTTCATGACAAATAATACAGCTCAAGGTCATTCGGGTAAGGTGCATTTTGTAATTTATTATTAAGTGTTTATTTTTAAAATGTTACTGAATATTTAATTATTAACAGTTTAGTAAATAATTTATATTTCAGTAGTGGGTTGTTGGTTTTTATAGGAGAACAGGGAATGACAATATTGACGTTATATCTTTTAAAATGTATTGTTAGTATTTAATTGATTAGTCAAGTCAAGGTCACTTTATTCAATTTATCACAGTAAATCTCAAAAGCAGGAAAAATACAAAATTCATAAAAGTCGCAAGAATAGGACAACATGTTTTTTTGCAAGTAGAATGAAACAAACTCTGCTAAAAATCTAGATACATTAGCATTGACATTACAATTGTCTAAAAATTGAAGGTACAGTAGAGCAGGCCTCACTTGGTTAAAATTCAATGGCAGAAATAGTGGACGAATATACTTATGTCTCATGCTTACAAATTTAGGACAAATAAAAACACCATGTAAAGTGTCAAGTGCCTCAACCATATCTCATGTGCAAACATATGCCAGGAAATTAAAAGTTGTGGAAACAAATTTAGATGGAAATACGGTAACGCCTGTGCAAAGTGGGCATATTCAAAGTTAGATACAGTTCCATTTGGCCTGGGGTGTTGACCATAACATAGGGGGTCATTAGCATGGCGGGCGTATTACCACCGCCTGACCGGCGGTGGTGATCGACCCGCCAAAACACCCCGCCGGATGGCCTGTTACCCCCGCCACATTAGCATGGCGGGGGTACCACGGTGGACTTAAAGACCATCCGCTGATTTTCCGCCAGTAGGCAATCATCACAATTGCCCACCGGGCAGAAAAGGCCCATAATATGGTGGCGCATATTATGATGTGGCATTTTCAATACCTTTCCATGGCGTAGACTCCGCCATGGAAAGGCATGCAGAGTTCACTTTGGGGGCTGCACTTGGGGGGTACCCATGGTACCCCTCAACATTGGCATGCACAAGGTGGCAGGCACCCCGCGGTGCCTGTAATTTTGTGCATGCCAATGAACAACATGCATACATTGCATTGTGGCGGGTGCTGCTTGCAGCACCACCCGCCACAATGGAATATATGTGGAATGCCACCACCACCGTGGCGGTGACATCCTAATTGCTAGTACGGGACCGCCACACCACTGGCGGCCGTTTCCAGCACCGCTAGGGTGGCGGGCGGACTGAAGTCCACCCGCCATCCTAATGGGCTCCATAGTGTTTGCTCGAGCTTTACAGTCTGAAACGGTCCACCTTTTTTTTTTTTTTCACAGATACATTAAATGCTTCCTTGGTCCATGTGACATCTTCTACAAATTAGTTCTGGGTAAGTAAACAGTTCCGGTCTACCCAAGTCAGATAAAACACCTTTGATGTAATGTAAGCAAGGAATTCGATAAGAGTGGTCTATCCCCAACAATCCTTCAGGATCTCTCTGTTAAAATCAAATTTATTTTTTAGCCATGAAGATAACCATAAAATTACAGGAATAAACCCTATTTTCAATTCTTAGTACACAATCTCTGCAGGCACAGTCTGTGGCAAGCTTAGAATTCTACGTAAAAATTTGTTTTCGGCCACTTGGATGGTATGACTGGACTTATAGCCTCAAATCTCCATGCCAAATGCCACAGTCTGAATGTATTTGACTTTGTAAAGGCTTGAGGACACCCAAGCTTCCACGCAAAGGCATCAATACTATGTGCTAACCTATGAAAGAACTGCACATGAGTTTTCCTCAAGGGGTCCCAATTCAGTTTATGGTCAATCAAAATTCCTAGGTTGGAGAACTTGACTGTTTTACCTATGGGCGTGCCCAAGATTGATTGGGTTTTAGTTTTCACATTTTTTGGCCCCACAAGCATTGTATAGATTTTGGACAAAGTGGTTTTTCAGTCCAGATGGTCCATAAAGTAGACAAAGCAGTCTACCAGGCGCTGCAGACCGTTAGCCGTGCATGCTATGATAACGGTATTGTCTGCATATAAAAGGGCTGGGATCAACCTATTCCCTATCCATGCCAAATTCTTGCACTGAGGCGTTAGAAATGAGTCTATCTGGTTAATATGTAAAATAAAAAGCAAGGGAGCTAAAATACAGCCCTATCGGACTCCCCTACTCAGCCGAAAATACGTGGTGCATTCCCCATTGTCACCAAATCTGACTGAGGGTTCCAGCCCGGTGTGCATATCACACAAGAAGGCTACACGAGCTCGATCTAACCCCATGCCCGCCAGCACAGCCCAAAACCTCGCTCTGTCAATTGAGTAGAAGGCTTTGCTGAGGTCCATGAATGCAAGATGGATCGACTCTTTCCTTACTAATGACTATTTGGCAACTAAAAGGTAAAGATTAAGGTTGTGTTTAAACGTCCCTCTACCCTGCCTGAAGCCATACTGAATATCAGATATAACCTTCCCATTGTCAGTCCAGTCCAATAAATATTTCAGCAGATCCCTGCCTAAGACCTTAACTTTGACAGCTATTAGAGATAGGGGCCGATAACATACCGGATCTGTTCGGCTACCTTTTTTATATATCAATACAATCACTGACTGTTTCCAGAAGGGAGGAATGCTCCCACGTGCTATGACATTAAAATGGCGAGTGAGCAAGGGAACTCGTAAGTCCACACAAGACTTGAAGAGGTCCCCAGGCACACCCTCCAGGCCAGGAGGGAAGGGCCAAAATAGCTTCAACCACTTCGTCCATATCAAAATGAAGCAGGACTACACTAGCAGAGGGAGTAGTAATGTTCAAATGAAAAGATATAGGCATCTTGTAAATGAACCATATTTGGGACCAGTGATTCGTTAAAAAGGGGTTGATTCACTATTTTCTAAAAAGCATTGTTGTCTCCAGCTTCACAGGGGGTCACTAACAGATCCTACACCTCATGTATTAACGCAATCTTGCAATTTCTACAAGCTTTCTTATTGCGTCTTCTTGTCTCTTTAACTAAACTCCTATCCTTAGGTTTACAGTGCAGAGGCACCATCAGATCCTTGTGGGCCTTTGAGCAGCTTTGGGTAAATCATTTAGGGCCAGCATATCCCTTTGTATTCATATTTCTAGTAAGTGCCATCTGTATTTCTTTACTTATATTAGAGAAGTTCAAAAAGATTTTGGGCCTGATTTAGATCTTGGAGGAGGGGAATACTCCATCACAAAGGTGACTAATATTCCGTCTGCTGTATTACGATCCCATTATATCCTATGGAGTATTCCATCCAGCGAGATCTAAATAAGGCCCACGGTCTTGAGGATATAACTGTAAACAGACATAAAAATCCCTTCTTCGTGACCATAGAAGGCCCCTTAAGAAATCCTCTGGGACTATCTTGCCCCAGCTAATTCTTTGACCGTGCTCCTTGACTTTAAGTGTCTCCGTGTCCAGATTAGAATGATTTCTCCCTGACGTAGGCCAACTGAATTCCGTAATACGCAGGTTTTGATCCCATGAGCCTACCAGACTGTCTTAAAGTTTAGTAAAAGGGAGAGTAGACAAGCAGAAATATGAATAAAATTGATACTGGAATTCAAGACTCTTCCCTTAAATGTCGGTACCAACTCTATGGAGTTAAGCACGGGTTTAGACAAGAGGTTAATAAGATTGTATTCTGACAATAAGAGATTAAAACTATCACCCTGCTGGTAGTGAACAAAATGCACCTGATCAATGACCTTAAGGCCAGCTTTGTTACGCTTATCAGAAACACTAAGACAGCAAGGATAAGTATAAAAATCCCCTGCCAATAGTAACCAAGGGAAATGGACTGAGCCTGATAAAAACCTTCCAGGAATTATTTTAGAGCAGTCTCTAAAGGTTCAACTGAGGTAGGAGAATTATAAACATTAATAATTAGAACACATAGATTTCGCGAAAAGGATAGAAGAAAAGATTAAAACATTAGGCGAAAAGGAGGAGATTTGCTCCATGTCACACCCCAGACTTAAACTCACAAAAGTTGCCAGCCCTCCTTTAGCGCTGCCTTATTGGGAAAGTATGGCATGGACAAAGAAAGCTGCATGCCCATCAGTAAATGCAGTTCCTGCCATGTCCCAAGTCTCTTGTAGACAGATAAGTCCAAAGGCTTTAAACATACTAACCTCCCGTATATCTGCCAGTAAGAACCTGACACCCGCCACATTCCAGCTAAGCAAAGCAAGTGAGTGAAGAGACCTCAAAGGAACGTCAGCCCCACTAGTGGTCATCTCACTACATGCCTTAGTAGATAAAAGTCAGTCCTGCTCATGCAGCTCAGTTAAAGGGGCAAATCTATTTGTGAGCTTGACTTCTGAATTAATAGTCAGCACAGGGATGGACTGAGGCCCCAACCTTATCAGAGAGCCCACACTACCCCCTTGACCCTTGTTGTTTCCCCTCTGGGGATAAAGGAAACCTAGTGGGCGGCGTGCAAAAACTAAATTTATTGGCAGGTGATCACTCGCATTAGACAGGATCTGATTCACCCACCTAGGATTCTTAAAGTTAATTGCAATACAGTCCCCAGAGAAACTCCTAATAGTTGCACTAAACTAGCCAACCCTACGTACCATAGTAATAGCTCTGTACAACAAACAACTTGAGAGACCAGTGTGGCTTGCTAACCAATGAACAACATTGTTCTTTAACTCACAATTATTTTCAACGCTACCTCTATTGAGCGCGGGGCATTAATCAACATGCAAACATAGGGTGTGGCAGCAGGTGGCATCTGTAAAATCAGTTTAGACGGGGATGCATTAGAAAGAGATATAATTCAAGGGTGCCCTGATTGGATAGAAGAATTATGGTGGCAAGTGGCCGGCCCAACCCCAAAGGTCCCCTCTTATACAGTAGAAGCTTGGGAAGGATTAACCAAATCCTTACATCTTTGATTTAAAGGTTGATGGAGGCATTGAACAGCCTCACAGGAAGGAAACAAGAGAGGCACTGTAAAGCTAATGTTGCCTGGAGTTAGAATTGCAAATCTAACCCTTCCGGAGTCCAACACTTTCTTTAGTGTTGCTTATATTGGAGTGTGAATAGTAAATTCAACGTCTCCGTTTGAGAAAAAAATATGAGGATGTTTGTGGTCTTATACCCCCAGCGTTGCACCGGCAGTTGAGCACGCCACTTGTAGACCACTTTGTGAAAATATGATTTAAAAGTGCCTGGTTTTGGGACTACAATGAAAGCGATTGAAGTTGGCATGGAGAGACAAATCTCCAGCATGTGTAATTTACATTGGGAGACAAGTAAGTAGCTTGTGGCCACAACTCCAGAGTGGGGTGGGATTTCTCAATGAAGTCCTTGCAGTGTATATACTTTAAGTAATATTGTAATATTTGTTAAACGGTGTTTATAGTACTTATTTTGTATTGCTATTTATTAGTGTATGGTTTTTATTGTATTATTTTGCAAAAATGTAGCCTGTTTTTAAAGAAGCAAACCTTTGCGAGGAGGGGCATCCCTTCCTGAAACTCCCTTTGTCCATCTTCTCTCTCTATAGGGATAAGAGAGTTCCATTTCGGGTGTGGTTTGTTTCGTTCTGTGTGAGCGGGCCTTCACATCAACTGTCGGCAACACTGAATGGAGAGAGAAGAGTGTGTGGGTCCGGGGGATCGGGCATATCAGGGTCTCATTGCCTTGCCAAGCAGTTCACCTGGCTGAAACATGGGGTCCTAAGGTTCAGATCAGTGTTTAGGTCAAGGTCAGTAGTCCTTGAGAAGGCCTCTACTTGCATCTGTAAATTTATCAAGGCAGTCAGTCAGGCTGGCTATCATCCGTTAATAGACTTGGTACATCTCACAGAGCCATATTTCAGGTATGGTCAGGTGGTCGTGAGCCGTAGTCTCAAGATGTAAATTTTAGCAGTTGCAGTTGCTATGGCGAGCCAGCGGGATTGTTGGGTGGTAATGGCAGGGCACTGAGCAAATTCACGGAGAAGAGCACTTTGTACTCTTTGTGTACCCATGAGGGGCACCGCCCGTCAAAGCGAGGTCATAATAGAAGTCCAATAGGCGGTCACTGTAGTGCATTCTCATAGTAGGTGAACAATACCCTTCTCCAGTGAACCGCATCTCTAGCATAAAACTCTAGGGAGTATCAAGGAGCCACCAAGTGGCAGGGGCGTCCGATGCCACCTGTGCAGTACTTTGAACTAACGGAGCTTTAACACCTCCATGAGGACGCAGTCATGATTGGCTAGAAGATCAGCACAGTCCTCTTCTGAATATGGGGTCTGAATGCTGTCTGACCACCTCGCTTTAAAAGACTGTGAAACTGGAGTGGAGTATTGGTGATCAGTCCGAATCTGATACAGACCGGATATCACCACATTGTGTGTACCCCATTTCTGTAGATAGTCCATTTTCTGTGAGGGTTGCAGTTCCAGTAGGGAGGTACCCAGGGATGGTCTCTGGCAGTGAAGTAGTCATTGTTAATTCCAGTAGTGGTGCCTGTGCAGGCCATATTAGTCCTGAGCTTCAGCAAAGGATGTGTACTCCTTGGCATGGATGAGGTTCAAGACCTGACATATATCTTTAGTCTCAAACACTTTCCAGTAGGGTTCCTTGGCTCCTATCATCAGTTAGGTATTGCACCATAGGAGGGCTTGGGTGTGTAAAGTCAGGCTCATCTGTAACAGTTTGCGTGCCGTGGACCATACGTATACAGTGGTAGCCAATACTGGGTGTGGTGCAATCAGGTTATCAGGGTCTCTGGTGTGTAGCATTTTAACACCTCCGTACCATCCCAGAAGTGCCACCTCCAATTGTACCCATATGGATGTGTCCAGCATGTTGTGTAGGACATACCTGAGGGGCATAAGTCGCGGCACCAGACAATAGCTGTGAATGCTGGGTAGTCTCATACCTCCCATCTCCGTTGCCGCATGCAGTTTCATGAGTTTCATCCAGGGTTCTTTTACCCTCCCACAAGATCGTTTTAAAAGTTTTCTTGTGTGCCTTTATCAGTCATTTGGTAATGCATAGGGGGAGCATAGTGAATACACAGTATAGTCCAGGCATCATGTTCATTTTGATTATCTGTTCTTTTCCCCAAAGGGAAATATTAAGTTGCATCCAGCAGTGCATGTCTGTTTTGATTTTGACATGTGGCTGGTCAAGGTTGCTTTCTACAATATGTAAAAGACCAGAGTAACTTCGATCCCTGGTTATCTCAGGATGATAGTAGACCATTTGATCAGCAGTCCGTCTATGGCTGCAGGTGCCCTGTGGTTTCTGAGGGGTAAGGCATCACATTTATCCCACTTTACCTGGCAACCAGTAGGAAAGAAAAGTGAGAAATCAGGAATGTGAGGGCTCTTAGGGAGGAGACCAAATCCTTAAGGGTCACTAAGATGTCATCCACATTAAGAGATATCTTATGCTGTCCTCCTGCTGTTGGTATTCCGTGTATGTCTGGGGAGTTTCCAATAATGATAACTAGGGGCTCCAGAGCAATGATAAAGAGAAAGGGGACTAAGGGGTATCACTGTCAGGTCTGTCAGTATATGTCCAAGGTAGTGGATGTATACCTATTGCAGGTGATCCAAGCAGTCAGGTATGAGTATAGCTTGTGTATCCTATTCAGGAGCACCAGCCCCATTTCTCACTGTTTCAGTACCTGAAACTTGTATATTCACTCCAACCTGTTGAAAGCCTTCTCGGAGTCGAGTGACACTGCCAGCGTATCATCTGTCATTGCGGACCTTGTATTAGATTGCAGAGGTGGGAAGCTGATATGTATGTAGTGTAGAAAGAACCTGACCTGATCCCTATGTACGATGGATGGGAGGACACATTTTAGTGTATTCCCAGGAGTTTAGCCGAGATCTTTGTGTCAGCGTTAAGTAGCAAATTGTAGGGAAATCAGGAAACAGATTCCACTACCGACTGAACCGGTCTTCTCCTGGTACAGCGGATTTTAATCAATGAAGCGCGACCCACCTCAATAGCGCCCGATTCTGGGCTGCTTCCCCAGGCTATCAATTTCTTAGCCCTTGCCCGTGCCGATCGGGGTAACCTTTTTCCTTTCCCCCCCCGGCATTAGAGGCTTATAATGTTAAAGGCAAATATAAATGTCCTGATGATGGTCCCCATGACTAAGTAGTGGGACCGAAACGCCGTCGACTCATTGTACACCATATATAAATGCTTGATTTATATGTTATATGTAATGGTGTTTAACTGATATTTCTGTACACTCAATACTTTACAGAAATCGCTGCTTTTGCCTTGAAAAGCCCTGCTCTTTTCCTCTGTTTACCTTTTGTACTGATCTGACTGTGTTTGGGTACAGGCTTGTGCCCCACACTGGTGATATGTTGAAGGTATTCCTGTGTATGAAATATTTCAATTGAGTAAAAAATTGAAGACCTCTGTCCGGCTGGACATGTCGCCCCAAATATAGAACTGATTCAGTCTATATTCATTGCTTTGCGTATAATTCTTTTGCATGGACCGTTGTTGTTTCACAAAAAAAAAACTGTAGCTGGCGCAGCACAGTGGAAAGAGTGGTAGATATGGGGCGGTTTTCAGAGTACACCAGGGATACCAGTAGGTCCTTATGCATTTTATAATAGTCAGCCAGTTAAACATCTATACCCAGAGATTTACAATATGGTAGGTCATCAGTCGCATCGCTGATCTCCTTTACCATAATGCCTGCCTCAAGTGACTGACATTGGTCCAGAGAGAGCCAGGGAACTCATGTTGTCCCAAAAAGGATGTAATAGCCTCTGGGGAGCCAGTGCTGTTTGGCGGAATAAAGAGTATCATAGTAGTCCAAAATATTTCTCTGTTTGACATAGTTGGTTAGGCCATTGACATTCAAAAAAACTACTGAAAAGTGTTGTCTCTGTGTCATCAGACTGGTGTGTAAATTGCCCTGAGTGCAATGCAGGAAGTATGAGTACTTGGTAGTGTGTGCATCACTGGGCCCATCAGTCATGTGCATGCCGAGTGCGTAGTCTTAAGTGTGCTCCTAGTAGTACTGGGGTCAACGAAGGGAGGTAGGGAGGGCTGTGGGCTTGGGAACAGAGTTTGTACTTGAGCCACTAGCGTTGTGAGTAGGCTACTCAAGAGCGCCGGGGGTCTACCCAGGGCCAGGGACCATTAATGGAAGGGGGATGGCACAAGCTGCCTTTGTTCGGGCGGATGGTTGTGTGCAGAGCCTTTGGGGCACATTTCCTCGGGGTCTCCTGAAGTCAGTTGTAACTACCAAGGTTAGGGTTGAGCTAAGTGTCAATATACTCAAGGCTTGAGGACGGGGAAGTGTAGATGAGTGCCTGATAATATGTGTATGTAGAAGTGCATCGTGGGGTGTTCCTACCTGTGCAGGAAGGTGGTAAGGCATTTAGGTGGGAGTGGAGATCTTGATTTATTTCATGGGTGGGCTTCTTCAGAGGTGTGTTGAGGCTTCAGACCTCCTGTCCATTGTTTGTTGACTTCTTTGAGTCAAAGCTGTTCCTCAGGAAGGATATGCAGTGGGCCCCTTTGTCTACATATGGGTCTATCATTCGGTAGGCCAGCCTCCGCCCCAGTGTCCATTCTGGTGGACAAATATGCCTTTAAGTATCCTTCCAATTGTCGGGGGTCACTGAATTCTGTAGTCTTGTTGTCGTGGGTTATTAGCATTATTGCCAGGTCCAGGACTCCATATCCAATGCCCAAGTGGTTGAGTCTAGGACAGAGTTGTAAGAATTGTTTCCGAGTCATCATGGTTTCATGTGAAAAGTCCTGTGAGAAGAAGATCTTGTGATCTTCATAAGGGAACAGGTCTTTCTTCTTCGCTGCCTTAATACTGCCACCACCCTACTGGTGGCATAAGAAGCATGCAATAATTTGTCTGGGGCTTTTTGTATTCACTGGGCACCATGGTCTTACTCTGTGGGCCTGTTGGAACTCCAGAGGTGGATCTAAGTAGGGATTTTTGAAAAGTCGGGATGAAGTGGGCGAGAAATCAAATTATGGTATCCCCTTCCAGCTTCTCTGGTACTTCAGAGATGCTGAGATTGTAGCGTTGGTTCCGTTCTTCTAGTTCAGCAGTTTACCTTTGGTGGTACAAGTGGTTAGTTCAGTCTAGTACTGCAGGTGGAGATATTGTAGAGGATGGTGTGAATGTCCATTAACATTTTGGATGTGCTTTCTGCTACTTCTGAAAGTGTGTTTCTGAGTGTCACTAGTTCTTTCTTGATTACTTCTAGGGTGATTTCTTGCTGGGCGTCTGTATCTTTCCCATCTTTATTCTGCTTCCCTGCCACAGCTTTTGTGAAGAGGAGTTGTCTAGATGGTTTTGACAGTGCGGGAGGCTTGTGAGGGGGTAGTCTACCGCTATATGGACAGGGGTTAGAATTGGCACAGCAGTACTTCCGGGACAGAGGGACTGTGTTGTGTTTGGCTCTGACATCTGCAAAACTGCTTGATTCTATAGTCCATGATCTGACCCCCTTTACTCCTGGGGGGTCTCCACAGTATACTCAGCAGCTTCCCCCTGTGCTGGTGTAATGGTGTATGTTGAAAAAAAGCCCTATCTAAAGAGTCACTTCAAAAAATTTTCCTTCCTCCTCCTATTTTTCTGACCTTGTTTTTGTTGTCCTTAGGACTCTGAACAGTGCTAAAGTGCGTGTACTCTCTTCTCTAAACATGGTTAATTGATTTACAACTATTTGGCTTCTTTAGGTTACTTATAAGTAGGCTTTCCTGTTTTAAGTTTCTATTTTTGGTAAATTCTGGTGTTTTTTTCCCAATGTTTTCAAGTGATTTCAATACCTTAAAAACAGTGGTTACACATTTATACGCCATTAAAAACAACAGAAATAGTGTTTTTCCGGTTTTTATGGAACTTTTTGCTTTTATTATTGCTTACTTTCTGCACTGATAGTGCATGGTAAATAGACAGTGTATGTACCATGTATATGAGGTCCAAATACATTTTTACAAAAAAAACTTATCATAGTACACCATATAATACATCTTGAGTGTCTCTTTGGACATGTGAAAAATCCCTGCCAACATTGGCACTTGAGACAGGCAACGCCAAAATAGCCAGTACACAATTTGCTAATGCTGGCCACTGACATAGCTTTCCATGTCATTAATGGTGTACCTTAAGATTGTGATTCTCTGCGACAGGTTCTGCAACATATGCGTTTAACTGGGCGCATATGCTCTCAGAGTTAATGAAGCGGTCAAAAAGGAGGGAGCCCTTTTGAAACTCCAGAGATAATTTCCCTTTACGGAAGGGATCTATAACTTGTGCAGAGTATCACAGTGAGGCTTCATTGACTTCAAATGCCATTGTTGGTGAAGGGACATTACTATGCATCATTGCAAGCTATTTCTCATACATTGTAAAATAAAAGTTCCTGAATTGCTCCTCAACATTTCTTTGCTTACCAAGTGGCAAGCACTCTAACATGAAACATGTTGCAGTGCCTCAGTCACTAAAATTGTTGCCCAGCCTACTCTCAAGGAGATGTTTCACATCAACACAAATTATGCTGAACACTTGGTAGACAAGGGCGTTTTCAGACTCTAATTTTTTTAAGTATGTCCTCTACAGCAGTCATGCTTCCTGTAAAAATCTAAGAATTCTGTAAAGTGTACTTTTTTTCAAATCACTATCAATATGTGACCAAAGGTCCTCACATTTCTTGCCTTTGCCTTTGGCATCATCACTCAGCGAAAGTGCTGTAAACAGTTGCCACATGAATAATATAACATTCATGGCCTCTAGGACTGACAACCACCAGCTAAGTGACACAGTTGGTATGACTCTTTCTTTGATGCCACACAAAGCACAAAATGAGAAATATTTGCGTTTTAGTTTCCGCGCATAAAAAAATTGTGCACCAGAATGGGCGAAAAAGTCAATAGCATTCTTCATTAACTCTGAAGATTGTAAAGATGCTTTCAGCATACCATTTAACAAGTGGCAAGGATCTCTTAAATGGAAGCACTTGAGCAGATATTGATTTTCATAGGTCATCACACAACTTTTTCATATACGGAGCTGAATCACTGCAAATACAATAAATGTCACTCCAATCTTTGTTGAACTTGGTAAGAACTTTTTGCAGCAGCATTCCAAGTGACACTGCATTCCATGTTTTCCAAAAGTCTGGTATCATGTTGTCACCAGTGTCCCAGATGCTTTGGGACTGCACTCTTTTCACATATACCTGTCACTATACATTGCATTGAATGTTTAAAGCCTGGGGTGTTTGGCAATTCACTTACTATCAATACCGACTCACTAGAAAAGTGGCTGATGTATCAAGGGTTTTTACCCATTTTCTGTGGGTAAATGTGATGGTACATATTGGGAAAGATGCGTATGAAACCTATATTTTCCTATCAGTTAAAGACTCAAACGTAGCCAAAAAAATAAAATATGATTTTGATATTTCCTTATTCCCCACAGTTTATAAAATAAATAAACACCTAAAACAAGACCACAAAACTGAAAAAGGAAGAAGAAACAAAGTTACATTGTATTGGCCCCTTCAGGAAGAAATAAAAATGAATCTTTCACTCTCCTTTTACTTTCTTTGAATGGCATTTAGTTTGTTGTTGTGCAGTTTTTTTTCAGCGTTTATATGTTTACACTGGTGAAGGCTATCTCCCTTCCGTTGGGGTTTTATCAGTTATAATAGGTTTAAACCTAAATTCAGACAGCCTACTTATAAGTCCCTTGTAAAGTAATATACCATATACCCAGGGCCTGTAATCTAAATGCTACTAGTGGGCCTGCAGCACTGGTTGTGCCACTCACTCAAGGAGCCTTTAAAACCTGCCTCAGGCCTGCCATTGCAGGGTATATGTGTGCAGTTTACTGCCTTTTCGACTTGGCATTTAAAACCACTTGCCAAGCCTTATACTCCCCTTTTATTACACATAGGTCACACCCTAAGGTAGGCCCTAGGTAGCCCAATGGGCAGGGTACTGTGTAACTAAAAGGTAGGTCATGTACTTTTAAGATTTACATCTCCTTGTAGTGACAAACACCTTAATTCATTTTTTGCTACTGTGAGGCTTACTCCTCGCATAGGCTAACACTGAGAATTCTTTAAAACACCTTTAAGCTGTGATTCCTAAGTAGAAAGAAGCAGTTGCATCATGTTTCATGGAATGGTAACGATAAATCCTCTTTAATGGTAAAGTTGGATTTAACATTACTATTTTAGAAATGGCCCTTTTAGTAAGTGGACATTTCTCTGCTCTTTACTTTTCTTTGTGTCTTGCAGCCTGTCTCCAATACACATCTGGGCTGGGTGACTGCTACACTTTGTGCATTCCCCGTAGACAGCCACAAACACAGGAAGGGTGAGTGACAGAGGACTAATCTGCATTCATCTGCATTCTGATAGCCTTCCTGGGCAGGAAGGGGGAGTGGGAGCTGACTATTGCATCTGAATAAACAGTGTCCTGTGCCACACAAAGGGCTGATTACCTCCCACTGATAGCCCGGCAGGCATGGCTATGCTAAAAGGGGACCTGTGCATTTCAAGGAGCTGCTTTGAAATCACACCACACTTCAAAGGCTCATTTGGGTATAAGTATTGGGGCTCTCACCCTACCAAATCAGTACACTACTGGACCTGTGAAGAACTCTGTAAGGACTGCTGCGCTACAAGGATTGCCACTCAGCTTGACTGGCTGTTCTAAGGGACTACTTCACTGCTGTGCTGAGCTGCCCTGCTACCTGCTGATCTCTGCCCTGCTGATGGCAAGGACTGGACCCATCTCACTTGAACGCAGAAGTGACTCCAAGGGCTTTCTTGATTGCCTACTGTTCCTGAAGTCTCAGGATCATCAAAGACTACCTACAACCCTGCTTGAGCTGCTGGACTCTGCCATCTGTGAGTCCTACCCTTGCCTAAGATGCCCCGTCCAGTCCTGGGCCTCAGAAGTCTGTTCTGCAGCTGTTTTGTACAAATCGATGCATCATTACCACTGCGCCGATCGGTACCTTCATAGTGCCCTTCGACGCTGACACAGTGTCGGTCCGAAGACATCCCTGCATGACTCGAAAACTACACAGGATCCGGCTGTGAGGTTTGACGATGACACATTGCCGACCTGAGGTCCTGCCTGCAAGGCCAGACTTTGACGCATTGACCCGTCTACGTGAATCGGAACCCACACATCGTACTCATGAGGATGACGCATTGCTTCATCCAAGGTACTTTGTCAGTGGGACCTGTCTGAGTCCTGTAGCCGGCCTGTCCTCCATGGGGAACATCCATTACAACGCGGATGTTACACCGCAGTGCCGTTACGACGCGTCTTTTACAACGCAAGTCGAAACCACGACTTGCGCAGGAGGGCGCTCTAGGCTAAGGAATAGTAGATTTACTATTCCAGCACCTTCCCTACTATACGTAGGCTGGTGTTGGAATAGTAAATCTTACTATTCCTAAGTCCAGCACCCCTACAGCGCAAGTCGTGGTAACGACTTGCGTTGTAAAAGACGCGTTGTGATGTACCGAGATGTAATACATCGTGTTGTAACATCATACATCCGTCCTCCATCATGGTCAGCATGAACTTTGGATTTTACCCGGCCTAGCGCAACCTCAAGTAGCTTTTTATCGCTAGTGACTTTTAAGCGCTATTTTTGGTTTATTCTTTAAAAATCCAAAACTCCAGATCTACTAATTTTTTCGTTTTGTAATTGATTTTCCCATAAAAATATTCTTTATTTTTCTAACCTGTGTGGAGTCTTTTTGCAGTGTTTTCATTGTATACTGTGTGTGTGTGTGTGTGTGTTACACAAATACTTTACACATTGCCTTCTACGCTAAGCCTGCATGCTCTGTGCCAAGCTACCAGAGGTTGAGCACAGATTATCTTTTAGTGTTTATCTAGTTGACCCTGACTAGAGTGGTGGTTCCTGCTTTTACAGGATGCATACTCTGACAACCAGAATCTCAATTTCTAACAGTATAGCACTGCTGGCGGTGAATAATGCAGCACCTGAGTGGTGTGGTTCGACATGTCTCCGGACTCCAGGCCCAGGGTCTAAGCTAGTGTGGCTGTCTCACCACCTCCATAGTTCACAGGGTGGAGCCGAGAGTCCCATGTATACTTTTAATGGACTGTCTATATCTTGCAGTAGGGATGGGGACAGGCAATTCAGTTGCAGCCTCGTCACTGCAACAGACAAGTGATGGCGAAGGACTCCTCTGGTAGTTTGGACCTGGACATCTGGAAAGAAAGGGTGTGAACACACAGCAGTTATGGCCAGGCAGCAGTGTTACAGGGAGTAGAGAGCAGTAGTTGCTCCTCTCACCTCAGGTATTTGTCTGGGCAAGCCTCAATCACAACTCATTGCATCTGGAAATACAGCCTTTAGAAGGCACAATAGGCCGCGGCTCGGTGTGTGGACAGTGTTATCCTTACCGACCCAAGCTGAAGGTGTATCGCTCCCTGTGGCACAAGCCCTGCAGCCTCTCAGGTAGGCAATTTGCGTGTTGCACTCTTTGACGCTTTACTGCAGCAGGTCCGCTGAGTGCACTTTAGTGACTTGAGAGGTCAGATGTACAGCAGAGGCTGATACACCCTGTTTTAAGCTGTATATAAATGTTACAATACATTAATACACAATGCAATGTTAGTGGCTGTTGGTGGACAAAGGGGGCCATTTCTGCTAACAGTCTGCTTCCTATTAAGAAAAATGTGCAAATTTAACACTGAAGTGACTAGAAAAACCACAAGCTAAAAAGCTAATTTTATTGACACAAATTTCACATAAGTTTAACTTGGGACTTTTTTTGCTGTTGGGCTTGAAATGTTTGTTGTACTGGGAATGTATTTATTTATTTAATTAATTCGATTTTCTATAGCGCGAACATTACCCAAAGGTGTCCCGTGTGAGTTTTTGCTTCATATTTTCAGGTCTAATAATGAACGCTCTTCTTGCAAAGGACACACATTTAGGTCAAACCCAATAGGCTGAAACCCACAACATCCGCAGTGGCCCTCGTTCACCTGCTCGATAAGTGTGCCCTTCAACTGCCTGCCTGCAGGTTAGTCAATGGTTTGCCACTTACTTGTGACCTACTGCCAAATAGTGCTTGAGGGAAGCGAATTTTTCTCTGCCGATTCTTTTGACTAGCATTCTTTTTTTACGGTTATGTGCGGGTCATTTGATGCTTATTTCCAGTCAGAAAATTGGTGCCACATTAGCCTGTAATTTCGAAGCAGAGAAATAAAGTGGTCTTGTAAACCTTTTTATTATTAGACCAAGCTCTAGGGTCCTGTTTCATAGTCCTGTTATTTTTTTTGTTGCCTTAATGAGGTTTTATCATTAGCCAACCTTGGAATGAAGCTCTGAACGGCGTCTTCTCCTTCACAGAGAGAACCCCGCCTATTGAAGCGAGAACAACTGCTGCAGTTTCCCGCCTTTGTTCCTCTGCTGTAATTGTCGGGCCCTTGACCTCCCGTGGGCGTGGCCAGGCCCTAGCAGCACTTCCTCAGCAGTATAGGGGTTAATGCTTTCCACTGTGCGGAACAATGAGAGGTTAGCTTTCAGTTTGTGGCCAAGGGAAAACCCAACCAAGCATAAATTTGATGGCGCTCCTCTGTTAGAAACATCCATTAGTGAAGTACCCTGACCGTGCTATGAATTAGTGAAGGCAATACAATGTCTGCATCTTAATGGGTTTTCCTGCATGCACAAAATATCTGAATTACATGGCCAGACCGGATGCTCATGTTGTTTTTACTGATTTTTGTTTATAAAAGCACGAATTTGTTCCAAATACAGCAGGGCGCTTTAAGTGAGCACCAGATTACATTACACAAGGTACATTTTAAGGCACAGGGAGATTACGGTACTCGCTCTTTTCTTTCTACCAAAAACTTTCATGTAGATACAGAGTAGTTTATAAATCACCTTTCCACAGACAACAAATCACGTTTTTTGGTATACCGAACAAATTAAGTGCTCCATTTGGTTCCCTTACATATTGTTACCACTTCATGTCTCTTTAGAGATATGGCTCTCAGCAGCTATGCCATGAGTCCCAGTTGCATGGTCGGACACCGTGAGTATAGTCTTGGAGTTTGCCGGGAGCACACGTGTGGTTCACACATACGCATGCACATCTCCCCTAGGCCTGTGTTGGCTATGACATGTGCTCTCATGTGTTTCACTTCTGAAATATGGGGTTCATCTTTGAGGCCTTTTGGTCCATGTCTGGTAGTATACCTCAGTATTTGCACAGTGGCGTAACAAAACTTGAGGCGGCCCCCTTGTAAACTATATAGAGGGGAGCCCCCACGCTCTGCACCCATTCAGGAGCTGTCAGCCACCGCCCATGCACAGTGCTGGAGGGGGCCCCCTCGCACCGCGGGGGCTGCAGGGCTATTGCTACGTTACTGCATTTGCATTACTAGTGTAAAATAGTGCCCATTGAGTCCTGGCTAGCCGTAGGAACGGCTAGTGCGGGGAAAGATTACTAACCTGCACTCACTTCAAGTACAGAGGAAAAACAGAGAATATAAAAAGTGATAAAATGCACTTTTTGGCAGCATCAGCAAATAGAAACAAGCACTGGTAAAGCCAATAGGTCTCGTCTATGTGAGAGCTATTGGCTTTGCCAATGTCTTTTAGCCATGTTGTAGAACAACTTGGCTGCTGTTCAGCATGGCTAAAAGTTAGTGGTGTGGTATAGAGGAGTGTGGCGTAGAGGAGAGGGGTGCAGAGGAGAGTGGAGTAGAGTAGCATAGAGGGAGTGATGCAGAGTGACATGGAGTTGGATAGAGTACAGGCGAGTAGAGCAGAGTGGCTTAGAATGGAGTGACGTAGAATACAGTGGTGTAGACTAGAGTGGCATCAACAGGAGCGGCACAGAGTAGAGTAGAGTGACGTAGAGTGAGTTAGACTGACGAAGAGCAGAGTGGCTTTTAGTGGTTTTTAGTAGAGTGGCAAAGAGGAAAATGGCATAGAGTGGAGTGCTGCAGAATGGCATAGAGTAGAGTGGTTGCGATGTGAGTGGTGTAGAGGAAAGTGGCATAGATTGTAATGTTGTGGCGTCGAGTAGAGTGGCATAAAGTACAGTGATGTAGATTGGAGTGGCGTAGAGTGTTATTGAGAAAAGTGGAGTAGAGTAGAGGGATGTGGAGTGGTGTGGCATGAAGTAGGGAGGGATGTATGATGTTACAACGCACACTTTTACAACCCATACCTTTACAACTCATTTTTTACAACGCAACATCCATTACAACACATTCCATTACAACGCATGCCATTAAAACGAAATTTTAAAAACTACATTTACAACGCATTCCATTACAACGCATAACACCTTTACAACGCATACCATTACAACGCATAACATTACATTGCATGTTTGGTAAGTATTGGATAGTGTAGGGGTAAAAATTACTATTCTAACTCCAGGGGGTGCAACAGTAGGGTAAGTGTTGGATAGCATAGGGGTAAAAATTACTATTCTAACTCCAGGGGGTGCAACAGTAGTGTAAGTGTTGGATAGTGTAGGGGTAAAAATTACTATTCTAACTCCAGGGGGGGCAACAGTAGGGTAAGTGTTGGATAGTAATTTTAAGCGTTGTAATGGTATGCGTTGTAATGACTGCGTTGTAATGACATGCGTTGTAGTGGTGTGCGTTGTAGTGTCATGCGTTGTAATGGTTGCGTTGTAATGGCATGCGTTGTAATGGATGTTGCATTGTAAAAGTTTTGTTGTAATGGTAGTGCGTTGTAAAAGTTGCGTTGTAAAGGTTGTTTCCCAGTAGGGAAGTGTGGAGTCGCATGGAGTTGTGTAGAGTTGAGTGATGTATAATGGAGTGGTGTGGAGGGGAGTACCGTGAAGTAGAGTGGCGTGGAGTAGAGTAGCGTTGAGTGGAGTGGTGTAGAGTTAAGTTGGGTGGAGTGGTGTATAGTAAGTGGCATGGAAAAAAGTAGAGTGGAGTGGTGTAGAATGTCATAGAGTGGCATTGTGTGGAGTAGAGTGGCATAGAGTAGAGTGCAGTGACATGGAGTGGCATAGAATGCTGTGGACTGGCATTGTGTGGAGTGGAGTTGTGTAGAGTAGAGTAGGCTACCGTGGAGTACAGAGGCATAGATTGGTATGGAGTGGTGGGCAATGGAGTGGAGTCGTGAAGAGTGGCCTAGAGTAGTGTGGAGTGGAGTGACTTAAAGTAGAGTGCCGTAGAGTGGCATTGTGGAGAGTGGAGTGTAGTAGAGTGGCATTGAGCAGAGTGGCGTAGAGTACAATGTAGTGGTGTAGGAGTGGCCAGTGTTAACATCCCCATATGACTCCATACCAATAGAAAAATCATTATCCAATTTAAGGCATTTATTTAACAATGTCATGGATTATGGGAGTTGAAGTATTGATTTACGATCTGTAGAAAGAAAATTGCACAAGAACACATTGTCGCTTTTAATTTGAAGTCATTTAGTAACCTTCACCAGCGTGCCACGCCTGTAACCACGCTATTTCAACTTTCCCTTAAAACATCTGATGTGAAAACTATCCAACCGCTCCCCCACAGTCTTTATTAAAACAATCTGTTGGTGTTTAAAAATCAGCGTTGCATTAAAGATTCTTCTTCTTGAACCAAGACTGATATATCCTGCTTGTTCAAGCACAGAAGCAGCTTAAACGTTCGGGCTTAATATGCTTTAAAAGTGAGATTAACATATAAGGTTTAGAAGCATTTGTATTTTCCACCTAATGAATGTTTTGATATTATTTAAACATTTTGCTTAAGCACCAGTACACTTTAGATAAGTTACTTACAGTTTTGCATAAGTTGAAAAAAAGAAAAAAAAAGCAATATGACACAGCCAGGATTGACAGCTACATGCAAAAGCTGTATTATGAATAGGGCTCCCGGTTTTATGGTACTTATTTTTTTGTCATTTCTGTCTGTATTTATCCATATTTATTTTTTGTTAACTTTATCTGTATTTATCCATATTTATTATGGATTTTGTGAAAAAGAAAAAAGTAAAGCTGAAACGGGAATATTTACACATTTATTTAACCAATAAACATGCAGTCATGCTTGAACGCCTCCTAGATTTCAGTGATATGAGCACCAGCAGAAGATACATCAATTCACTTGTATGAAAATATGCACATTTCAGTATCAGTCTTGTGCAGAGCTACTGCTGTTTAAGCCTCTTTACTAAAATTCCTTTCTTTTTTCATCTCCTTGCCTATCAAGCCACACAGTTGTTCGCCTGGCAGTCATAGCAAAGTGTATTTATAATTACTCAAAAAGCACCAAATTTCAGTTTTTATCCACATCTAAAAATAAATACAGACAATAAAATAAACGGTTTTCTGTCTGTATTTATCTGTAAAAAACAGTAAAAACGGAAAACAGGGAGCCTTAATTATGAAGGAGGTGCGGGGTGACGGGAGGGAGCACCAGACAGGGGGCAAAGGAAGTGGGAAGAGCAGAAGAAATAGTACCTGAATTACAGCATGGAGCAGCGGACTAGAACTGATTCAGTAAAATCAATCTGTGCTTGATTCATACTGAAATAGATGGGAGGGACCCTTGGTGTGTGCTGGCCAATCAGGAGGCAGCACAGAAGATGAGAAATAAGTAAATGAATGGTATGTAATGGGCGGGGTGCTTGCCCCTTTTTTGTATACAATAGTGTTTCAAGCAAGAGCGCATGAGCAAGTAGCTCAACCTAAAAAGGATTGCTGCTTAATGGAGATTTATGCAGGACTTTTGCAAGGAGAGTGTAGAGGTAGGCAATTTTCTCCCCCTTAAACTCCAGGCATGACTAGTATCGGCTTAACTTTCCACTTAAACAAAATAATTCCTCACCAACTTATTGGTGGAGCAAGATATTTCTTTATGGGGGGGGGGGGGGGGGGGCAAGAAAGTAAAAAAAACAACTTGAAAAATAGTAGCCCAGCAACGCTTTTTTAAAACAATATTTTCATGGAAAAACAGGTTAGGAAAAGGCTTGAAGCAACAGTAGGTCAGGGAGAAAACAAAGTATAAACAAAAGAATTCAAAGAGTGGAGGGTGGGGAAGGAGTCGGTAAAAAAAACACAGGAGTGAGAGACATCAATAGGTATGATACAGGGACATGGGAAGGGTGCAGAGACACTTACAATGGATAGGGATAAAACACATGTACTCATATCGAGTGCTTCACAAAGAAGAGGCGCATTGGGAAAGCCAGTAGGTTTCGCCTTTGCAGGAGCTATTGGGTTTGCCAATGTCTTGTAGGCATGTTGTAAAACAAAGTGGAGGGAAGTAGAGAAGGGTGGAGTGGAGTAGCATGGTGTGGAGTGACCACAGAATAGAGTAGAGTCGTGTGGCGTATAGTAGAGTGGCCTAAAGTGGAGTAGAGTGGAGTGGCATAGAGCAGAGTGGAGTGGCGTAGAGTTGAATAGATGAAGATGTTCGGCGGTCGGCGGGGGTCCTCCTGTGGTTACTCCTCGGTCCACAGTCATGGGGATCTGATTTTGGCCACAGGGGTCGACTTCCCTCATAGTTGAATAGACTGGCGTACAGTGGATTGAAACAGTGTAGAGTGGAGGGGCATAGAGATTAATGGGCTGGCTTGGAGTGGCGTAGAGTAGAGTAAAGTGGTGTCGAGTGGAGTGGAGCAGAGTAGAATAGGATGGCATGGCTTAGAGTGTTCTGAAGTAGAGTGATGTGGAGTAGAGTGCTGTAGAGTAGAGTCACGTAGAGTCAAGTGGCATAGAGTGAAGGGGCTTAGAGTAGAGTGGCATTGTGTGGATTGGAGTGGAGCAGTGTGGCTTAGAGTGTCATGTTGTGGAGTGGCATAGAGAGGAATCACTTTGAGTGGCGTACAGTGGGATGGAGTAGAGTAGAGTGGCGTAGTGTGCATTGGATACAGGGTAGTGGTGTAGAGTACAGTGGCATAGAGTGCGGTGACATAGAATGCAGCGGCATAGAATGCAGTGGCGTCCAATTCAGTAATGTACAATGCAGGAACATAGAATTCTGTGGCATAGATTACAGTGGTGCAGAGTAGAGTAAAGTGGCCTAGAGTGCATTGGCGTAGTATGTAGTTGCGGAGAGTGCAGTGGTGCAGAGTAGAGTGGCATTGTGTGGAATAGAGTGGAGTGTGTGTTGTGGCTTGGAGTGGCATAGAGTAGAGTGCCATAGAGTGAAGTGGCGTCGAGTGAAGTGGTGTAGAGTAGGATGGCATTGTGTGGAATGGAGTGGGGTAGAGTGGTGTAGAGTAGCACTGTGTGGAGTGGTATAGAGTTGAGTGGCATAAAGTGGAGTGGAACAGTGAATCATGTAGTGGTGCGGCATAGAATCAAGTCGCGTAGCGTGGCATACATTGATGCAGAGCAGAGTAGACTGGATTGGTGTAGATTACATTGGCATATAGGGTAGTGGTGCAGAGTGCAGTGGTGTAGAGTACAGCAGCATAGAATGAAGCAGAGTCCAATGCTGAGACCATGAATGCTTAGTGCAGTGGCGTAGAGTGGTACAGAGTAGGGGTGGGCAGAATTTGCATAGTCATGCTACGCAAAGCTCTGCAAAAGGTAAAAAATCTCAGCAAGCACGCAAAAGTTCAGCGAACACGCGGAATTGCTTGTTCCGCGTGTTTGCAATGCTTTTTTCCTGTTCGTGAATGCTATTTGCGTGATTTTCGGCATTTACCGCCCGGGCCTAGTGCAGAGTAGGGTAGGGTGGCATGGAGTGCAGTGGCACAGCATAGATTACACTGACATAGAGTGCAGTGGCGTTGAGTGGAGTAACACAGAGAGGAGTACAGTGGCATACTATTCAGTGGCATAAAGTATATTGTTTCAGAGTAGAGTGAAGTGGCGAGATTGGAGTGGTGTAGAGTAGAGTGGTGTAGAGTGCAGTGGCATACAGAAAAGAAGAATGGCGTAGAGTTCAATCACATAAAGTTCAGTGGTGCAGAGTAGATTAGAGTGGTGTAGAGTGGATTGGCATACAATGCAGTGGTTTAGATGGGAGTGGTACAGAGTAGACTCCATTGGCGTAGAGCAGTGTTCTTCAAAGTGGGGGGCAAGCCCACCTGGGTGGCACAAATGTTTCAGAAGGGGGAGTAGGTCCACAGACCCCCCAATATTGTGCTAGATCTACAACAATGAAGCTCATACAGGTTTCCTGTCGTGGATTTTGTGTACTTTTATATTTCATTTTTTAAGGGCAGTTGGGCTTCCATTGTAGTTTGCCCGTTCTTGATGTATTCAGTGCCCATTGGGGGAAAAAAGCAAGGTGGGTAGATGTATTGTGCTGAGAAAGCCCTTTGCAAATCTTTTGATGGGTGCTTTCAGATGTTTTTAAATCTGCTTTGCAATAAAAACATAAAACAATGTGATTAGTGGGAAAATGCTAATGTGTATGCTGAGAGCTGATGTCTGGATGGGGCTTGAAGGGACGTAGGGTTTTAATGTGGGTGAAGTTTCCACCTATACGAAGGTAAAATACCAGCCATATGAAAATTTTCTAGGATTCTGCAGAGGACTAGGCATGATACTTTAAGAGAATTAGACATCAAATCACCCATATTTATATTCACCATGGCTTTTCTTCCTTACTTCAACTGGCAGGTAGCATCAGGGTACAACTACAATACACTTTAAAGTGTTTTTGTCTTATATTTACTGATTAAAATATGTACTGGTAATAGGGGGAAAAACCCCACTTTTGGCAATGTTGCTAATTTTTGTAATGGCCTGTACATTAAAATACTGTTCAGGACGCTAAACAAAAATGTACAGGTGGCAACCGTAAATGGGTAGTGCTTTCACTGGGGTTCTGGGTACCCTTGAAGAGAAAGGAATGGACTGGATAGGACTGGGGGTCAGAATTTAAAGAATGGGATTTCGGTACTGACAATGATTGAATTGGAAATATAAATGTGCAAGTACGCACTATACCATAGTAACTGTTCACTACTGAGTAGTCTTGGTACTCTCCTGTTACACGTATTTCACTACTTTTTGGAACTGCTGATATTTTTCACTTGAAATTAAAGAAGTTCATCTAGTGAATATCTGATAGTCTGAAGATAGGATAGGAGCTGATTATGGTTCCAAAGAAGACACCTCGTGGAGTGTTTTATTTGGAGCTTTACATGGGAGATGTGGATCTGGGTTTTGAAGATGGGCTCTATACTATATGTTGTAGAGTGGTGTCTGAATGTGCTTTGTAGATTGTGGCCTGGATATGGCTTTGCAGGTGGTGTCTGTGTGGTGCTTTCGAAGTCGATACAGGACTTTCTCTAAGTGAGAGCTTAGTAGACTGAGTGTTGATAGAAATTGACCGAGTGTTCTGGATACGACTTTGTAGAGAAAGGTCAGGATAATGAATTTCAAAGGAGGTCTGAACGTGGCTTAGAGGACCAAAATATGACTTTTTCCCAGTGGAATTCCCAATCTGTCAAGGATTTAATCATTCTTGCTACCCGACTCACACCCCCCCATTCAAAAGTTTAAGGATGGTCCTGACTCCAAAACATTGTGCTCAGAGGGCTCAGTATAAGTTTGAAGACCAATGGCGTAGATGGTATTTATGTAGAGTGGTGTAGCAGAGAATACAGTGGCATAGAATACAGTGTTGCGGAGTAGAGTGTGGTACAGTAGAGTGGTGCAGAGGAGAGTACAGTGGCATAAAGTGCAGTGGTGTAGAGCGGAGAGTCACAGCATAGATTGGAGTGGAATAGAGTGTAGAAGTGTAGATTGGAGTGGTGTAGAGTGGAATGGCGCAGAGGGGAGTAGAGTGGCGTAGAGGGCAGTGGCGTAGAGTGCAGTGTTTCTGAGTAGAGTGAAGTGGCGTAGAGTGGAGTAAAGTAGAGTGAAGTGCTGCAGGGTAGAGTGCTGTGGTGTAGAGTAGAGTGGTGTAGAGTTCAGTTGTGTTGAGTGCAGTGGTGCAGAATAGATTTGATTGGCGTAGAGTGCAGTGGCATAGAGTGGAGTGGTACAGAATAGAGTACATTGGCATAAAGTTTATTGGTGTAGAGTGCAGTGGCATAGAGTGCATTGTTGCAGAGTAGAGTGGCATTGAGTGAAGTGGTATAGAGTAGAGTAGTGCAGAGTAGAGTGGAGTGGCCTAGACTGGAGTTATGTAGAGTGCACTGGCAAAGAGTACAGTGGCGCAGAGTAGAGTAGAGGTGCTTAGAGTACATTGGCATAAAGTAGAGTGATACAAAGTAGAGTATAGAGGCATAGAGTGAAGTGCAGTGGTGCAGAGTGCAGTGATGCAGAGTGGAGTGGCGGACAGTGTAGTGGCATAAAGCAGGGTGGTGCTGAGTAGACTACAGTGGTATGGAGTGGGACATATTAGAGTGGAGGGGTGTAAAGTGGCGTATGCATGGTGTTATAGCACACAGCCATTACAGCCAACACATTTTCAATTTAAATGACCATTACATTTGCACTAACATACAGATATGTTCTGAAATATCAGCACAGTTAATTTACAGGGGTCTACATTGTGTTGTGTGCTAGAAAAAAGCATTTCCTTTCACAGCAAGATTGTCACAATGAATCCTCTCACTTTGAAATCAGAGAAAAACAAGCATTTGCAATGCAATAGGTCTCGCATTAGGAAAGTTTGAGCTATTGGTATTGTAAATGGCAAAGTTTTTATTTATGTTTTTTTTTATATAGCTAAATTAATAGCTTTGTCATTTACAATGCTAATAGTTATAACTTTCGCAAATGTGATACCTATAGCATTTGTAATGCAATATGTTTTGTATTTACATGACTTAGATGTATTGATATTACAAATAATGGGAGCAGATTTGTCCCCGGGATTGGAATTTGTAACCTGAAATTCCAGGGACAAAAACTCATAGTTGCACAGGGCAGAGGCGTAATTAGCAACTGCATTAGTGACCGCAGACGCTGTAAATTTGGTACCTCTGCACCAAGCAATTCGCAATCGGGGCCAAAGCGCATATCAGCATTGTGAAACCTCAGCGAGCATGTGCTACATTAACAATTCCGTATTTGGGTTTTGAGAAATGGGGCCATTGGTCTGTGCAGAGGGGTTGCTCCCATGCTGGACGAATGCCATTTGAATTTTTCTGCAGCATTCAAGGTCAGCACAACCCAATAAGGTCCCAGGAACAGCTTCCATAGCAAGGAAACATCATTATGCCAAAAAAGTACTCTTGTGAACATAACAATTCGAATGAAAGTAGATTACCTCATTGAAAATTGGTCAGTATTTTACAGTTAAATGAAGATTGAAAATGAAATGGAAGATGCAAGTACTACATCTACCATTATGCAATAAGGACTTCTTGAATGCAAAAACCTGGAAAAAGTAAAGGCAAATATAGCATGCAGCACCACCACGAGACTGGTGAGTTCATAAATTGATCACCAAGTAATAATATATCAACATAACATGTATTTGTGAAGCGCACGTTCACCCCCAAAGGTACTTATTTTGTCGACCTCAGAAAGGATGAGAGGCTGAGTGGACATGCCGGGATTTGAACCTGTGACCACAGTTCTTAGCCTTCACCTCACAGTTGCTTGCTGCAGGAAGTTGTAGTAGGTTGTTGCTCACTGAGATATGGGCAATAGCTGTGTGAATTCAGTGAATTTCAGAAATCATGAAGAACGAAGCGTACTGCATTTGCCTCGAGTGGAGTAGTTAATATTCACCCATTTCTCCTCATCAGATGTCCCTTGTAACATAGACGGGACATCCAGCAGCAGGATTTTGATGTAGTTCCGACAGATATCTTCTCTGTTTCAAGATCCTGAAGTGCCAGTACAGGGCACTTGGAATGCAGCCGTGGTTAACTGTAACAGTTTTTTTATCACAAAATATCACCATCGGCTGCAGGACGAGACAAGGATGCCCACTGTCAACACTACTCTTTATATTGGCCCTGGAACCACTCGAGATTGCAATACGCTGCTCAGACAAAATACAAGGCATTGACATTCCAGCCCGCAACCTCAAGATAATACTTTATTCAAATGACATACTTCTTACAATAGTCTCATCATGGAACTCCATGCATCCGCCTTCTCTGGGGCCTCTGGTTACAAAATTAACGCGAGAGCTGCAGTCCGTCGAAAGCTCGCGCTGCCGGCCTGCGACCAGGAAGTCAGGCAGGCCGGCCGGGACAACCGGAAACAGGAAGTAGGAGGGCGGGAGCCTACCCCGCCTCCCACGGAAGAGCCGCGATTGTTTGGAGCACCGGAGCAGGCAGGAGCCTACCCTGCGCCCCGGTGCCGAAGAAGGGAGGAAGAGTCCTGCTGCTGGTGAGAGCCGCTGCACCAAGGAAGCCGGTGAGTGGGGCTTCGCCTTGTTAGGTTGGGCTGCGAGGGCGGGGGGCATGTGTGTGTGCGCGCACGCGGCGGCGGCGGGCTGTGTATGTGTGTGAGCGTGCGTGTGTGTATGTGTCTTGGAGTCTCTGTGTATGCGTGTGTGTGTGTGACTGTGGGGGTGGGGGGGGTTGCCTGTCTGGGTGCCTGCGTGTCTGTGTAAGTGTAAGTGCGTGTGCGCTCGTGTGTGTGTCTGTGTGCAGCTGACTTGCTGGGAGTATGGGAGGGAAGTGCACGGCGCGGTGCAGGACGGAACGTGCGCCTTCGCGCACACAAATCCAGGGAAAAAGCTCGTAACACCCTCTTGTCCTCCTTCCCTCGTGACAGGCAACATTAGGTCTCCAGCTGGACACCTGCATCCTTCGGATGCAGTTTACCAGCTCGACCTAAAAAGGAAACACCACGCTTCCTAAGAAGACAGAGCCTGACATATGACCTTTGCTTTTGAATGCACAGTAAATGTGACAATATAAGAACAAACTTTAAAGGTCTGTTTACAGAGAGTGAGAAAGAGTACAGTAAATAGACTATGCTCCATGGAAGGGACACACTTCAGCTGGACAGCCTAAAACATATAAAGCCTGTAAGTAGAAAGCAAGTCAATGTGAGTTTAGAACCACAAACCCAATGGTAAGCAATGCATGCAATGCATTCTCAGGGAAGCTTCCACATGTCCCCAAGCTGTATTTAGCAAACCAGACACCTGCACTGTGGGGTAGGCTTTGACCTAAAAATGGTTATTGCTGATTCTGCTTTGGCAAATAAAGACAAAAAAAGCAATAGTGTTTATGTTTAAATTAAAGCAAAGACACAGCTGAGTAGGGAGGGGTGAGGGACCCAATGGGCAAACATGGGGGAGCACAATGGAGTGTAGATTGGCGGGGATGTAAAAGGGAAGCAGAATACAGGGAGAGAGAAATGGTAGTTTCTTGATGAGGAGCTGTTGAAAGATACAAGTTATCCAATTAAAAAGATGGCGAAGAAGCTATAATCAATGGAAGGAACAGACACAAGAAGAGGAAAGAAAGCAATTAAATAAGATACAAGTAAACGAGAATGAAAAGAAAGCCTACCAATGGTAAGCATTGTTCTGAGCTAACGTCCGCAGTAAGTAATGGTATTGTCCACAATAGGTCTTTGACAACAGACTGAGAAAAACTCTCTTTTGGCAAGCCCTTAAGACCAAAACCCCATCACTGAGTGGCACACAAGAAGGTTGCTTGACACTCAGTGGTGGAGCTTTGGTCTTAAGAGCTTGCCGAAAGAGAGTTTTTATCAGTCTGTTGTTAAAGACTTATTATGGACAATTGCCAATCAGATACAAGCACGAGATCGGGAGGATTCGTGGATCCACTGTGTCGCTATACATACAACTGGACATTTCTTTACAATTCTCAGCAACTACTGAATGGATTTACACCATTTAACAAAAAGAGAGCTTTCCGGACCAAGAGCTAACTTTCTGCCAAATTTGGTGTAATTCCACTCAGCATTTCGAGCAGTAGCCGTGTCTAAAGTTTCCTATGGAAATTAACATGGCGTTTTGGGACCTCCCTTTTTCTTGCCCCAGCTTGACGGATCACCACAAAATGTTTAAGACAGCAGCTGAAGTGAATGGCGTATTAGTTGTGAAAATTTCGTGAGGAGTCATCAAATGGCTCCAAAGTTATTAGCAAAGCAAAAAACACTTTTGCTATGGAAACTCGGTCCTAACTATAACTACCTACTGGCGACTGCGAAATTTCTAACCCCTTCCAGAGTGTTTGTTTCGTAAATCGGTGAATGGACTTGGTCACCAGAATTCCATACCCCACCTGGAGCCAGATTAAAAGTTCAGTGGAGAGAAATTCCTGGGAGGGATGCTGCTTTGTGCATTTACAACTGGGCTTTTGTTCCCTCTCCAAACAGTATCGGGCACTGGAGTACGAGGCCCAATTCTAGCAGGTGCGGAAATGCACCCTGTAAAATCTCATGTGGGTTAATGCAGAACATGAGGGCATTGGCACAGTCCGATCCTCACCTGATGCCTGCATCCTCAGGAGCCTGGACCCTGCACTACAGCAATCAACATGCTCCCATTTACCACCTTCCTTAACCCCTTCGACGCTCATGACGAGCTGGGCTCGTCATGAAGTAGCCTCCTCGCACGCTCATGACGAGCCCAGCTCGTCATGTAAAGTGGTATCTGTCAAATTCCAGCACAGGGGAAAAATCCCCATAGCATTCAAGGTGTTAAGCAGGTTTTAAATGGGAGTTGAAAAGGACCTATTATTTGGCCCAGAATGGGCATCTGCAATGAAACAGGATTGGTATGTCTACCTCACTGAATAATCGGTAATAGCAAGATTTAGGTGCTGAAATGCCAACCATAAGCAGTAATTCCAATCACCTGGGATCCCTTTCCTATATCCAGCCAACTTGTAATCAGACATATGGTGTTCAGTCCTACTGGCTCAGGATACGAAAGCTAAAGCAATATACCAGGCCTTGTTGAAAAGCTACCTCACCACCATAGGGAAATCTCAAAAAGCATTCACTGTCTCCTCCATTTTGGAGGCAGCTAACAAACCTCATAAGCACTTCAAATTTACAATTCCTTCCTCTCCCACGCCAAAGAAAATGTTCCCTCCCCCTCGGTGGAGCTAGGTCAGGTTTTTCTTCAAGAAGATCCAGAAAAGCTACAAGCAATTCACTATGCCGGTACCTTCAGGGCCGGTGGATCTAGCCCCTGCGAACACTTGCCCTATTCTCATGAGGTTTGACTCTATTTCCCTCAAACACTTATCAGCTGAACTTACACTATCAGGGGCGGCTCCTCCATGTGGGCAGAGGAGCGTCACCCCACTGCTTTCTTGCACTGCGAGAAGCAGAAACATAAACTGGTATAAATAACATATTTCTGCTTCTCGCACTGTAAAAAAGCAGAAGAAGGCTTTGGTTGTGGTTGGGCGGGTCGGGGGGGAGTGGCTATCCCAATGTTGTGGGCGCTGACTGTTTGGTTGGCCCCAGGGCCGACCAAACCAGTCATGCACATCCTCCCGTTTTCTCCATGTAGGCTGCATGCAGCCTTCATGGAGAAAACGGCCTCCCCATAGACGCCTGTGCGGCCATTGCAGCGTTGTGATTGTCTTAGGGGAGGGGAGGGAGGCTGCCTGTGGCTGCTTCCTGCGAAGGTGACGCGGACCGGACCGCCAAAGGTAAGTATACATTTTTTTATTTTTTATTTAAAATTAACAACACCCCGCCCAACGACCTCCCAGCACCACCTCCGCCTCCCCAACCACGAGTCAACCCCATTTTTAATAAACTCATTAATACTTCTCTTAAATATGCAGGGGTTCCTAAAAATCAGAATCAAGAGTTTTGAAAAAAAGACGTGTTAAAAAAAACATGTCTGCCGACCCTAAAGTCTTAAGCAACTTCAGGTTAATTTCTGTTTTCCCCACAATAGTTAACATTTTGGAGAACAGGGTCAACAGGCAGCTATCTTTTTTTTCTAGAGTCTAACCTCCTTCTACAAGACTGACAATTGGGTCTTCAGGTGGGTTACAGCCTTACTTGTGGATTCCAAATTCATCAAGGAAAATCTTGATCAGAGTACGTCCGTTGTGGTCATGCTTTGTATTTGTCTTTGGCGTTCAACACTGTTTCCCATGCTATCTTGTTAGAAAGGCTCATGAAAATTGGAATCAGAGGTCAGGCTTTGCTCTGGCTCAACTCTTTTTTGAAAGATAGTTCTTAGGCAGTCTTCCTGCCTCCTTTCACCTCTGCATCTAAGCTTCTAGAGTGCCTAGTGCACCAGGGTTCATTGCCTAGCTCCACCATTTTTAATATCTACCTGGAGCCTCTGGCTAAACTTGCAGAGTCTTGGGGGGTGCAGGTGGTCTCGTATGCAGATGACACCCAGCTCCGACTGGTCTTTCAAAAAAACGCGGCGGCAACCTTGAGCTCGCTCAAGCCCTGCTTGAAGGCTATTCTGGAATGGATGAATGGAAGCTGCCTGAAACTTAATTCTGAAAAAAAACTGAGATCCACTTTTTTGGCACAAAGTCCTCTCCGGACGCTAACATTTGGTGACCATTGGAACTAGGTGCTCCTCCCTTCCCAGCTCCTGTAGTGAGGAACCTGGGGATAAAATGTGATTCCAAACTCACTTTTGAGTCTTTTGAAGTCTTTATCTGCCACTTGCTATGCCATCTTGAGGGCTCTCTGGAGAATGCTCCACCTGATTCCTGAGAATTGTCAAAAAATAATTGTCCATGCCTTGGTTACGCCCAAATTGGACTATGCCAATAGCCTATATTTAGGCCTGCCCGCTTTCCTAATTCAATGGCTCCAAACTATCCAAAATGCAGCAGCACGCAGAATCCTCAAAATTCCCATCAGTTTCTCATCACCTCCAGCATCTGTATTTGCTCCCTGTCATCAAGAGGATTCAATTTAAGGCTCTCACTTTTGCTTTCAGAGCCTCATAAAGGATCTTTTTATCTCAGGTCAAGATTGAAACCCTACTCTCAAACCAGATCCTTAAGATCTGATAGCTGAAACTGCTCCAAGTCTCTCGCATTTACAAAGCAAGAAGAAGTGGGAGTTCTTTCTCTTATCTGGCTCCCAGGTTATGGAAAGCACTGCCTCTTAGTTTGGGGTGCAGCCCTTCGGAACCCTGCGTCAGACAGAAACTTAAGACCATGCTGTTTGACTCCTGCCTAGTAGGCTAATTGGTCCTGACAACGTTTTAGCCTCTTTTTTTTCCTTGAGCTCTCTGCTAGTGCTGGGGCACCTCGTTGGAGGCAGCTCTATGCTCTAGAAATGCAGTGAATTTAATTGAATTGAATTTGATGCTCCAGTACCTTCCACCCCAAGTCAGACATACATATCATATGAATACTATGGGGTGAAGGTAAGAATGAAGGTCCACGATGAACTGTGTAGTTGTTCCATATCTGCTATGTTTTCCTTTATCCCGATGTTCCCCTCCATTGTTTTCACTTCTTTGTGGTCAGTTGGTGGGCCCCTAATCCCCCCAAAAACTTCAAATTGCTGATCTGGTGCTCTTTTGGCCCCTATTGGTGTACTCAAGAAGAAGCACCCCAAATGGTCCCTGCTTTGTGTGCATACTTTTTTTTAAAACAATCATAAGTGACAAAAGGGGCACAAAGGGATGATTCCTTCAGACTCATTCCCCTTGGTGCACCTGTCATTAGGGTTACCTTTAATTGATCACAAACATCTAATTTATTTTTACCTTTGGTGAATAGAGGAAGGCTGCTGCTTGCAGAGGAGAGCAGAGGCAATCCATCCCCCACTTCTTCTTCCTCTCTAATCCTTGGTCTTCCTGGTCTGGCTGAGGTCAATAGATGAGGATTCCCGAATGTCTAAGCCACTGGAAGACTAGTGACATCTAGGCAGTGCTCAGCACAGCAACATTTGGCAAGAGGTCAAGGTTTGCTCTTCCTTGAAACTCCACTGATGAGGGATGCACATCTGCCATATTATAGAACTACAGGATGATGGTCCACTTGGATCTGAGTGCTTCCTGTTTTCAGAAGGGTAGAAGGCATTCTTGAAGGTCCTGCTGAAGTTCTATGGCTTTCCCTGCTGCTGACCCTGGCTGTGTAGAAACTCCCGCATGGGCCAAGGAGTACAGAGAAACAAATATGGCGCCCAGAAGCTCTCTATTATCCTCAACAGATATCAGAGGAGGGTTATACTAAAATGCAAAATCTACATATTCTGGTCATCTGAATTGTGACCTGTACCACCTGTCGTTTGTGCCCCTGATGGACCTCTTCATGCAGAAGTCCAACACCTGCATGGACAGTGCACTAGTGAGGTACAGGGATAGTGAGAAGGACCTAAGTTGTCCTATTATCCTAGTATGTGATTGTGATCATGTACATGTGAGACTACGCCTCTTCTGTGGGACAGCAGTCGGCCCATCTCCACCAATGTTGGTCTCTCCTAGGTATTGAACCATTGACAGAGAGTAGCTAGGACCCACACCCCACCATGTCAAGAAATGCTCAACTTTTAGCAGACCAATAAACTTTAAATTTATTTGGGATGGTAAGCAAATCTTATTAGCATTCTTATTATGAACCCTGAACCGCTAGACACTGTGGGCCTGATTCTGCTGCAGTTAGGAAAGCATTCCCGCCTAGGGTCTGATTCTGATGCAGTCAGGAAGGCCTCCTAATGGCATTTGCTCCTTCCAAATCGGATTGGGAACGTGTCTTCCTGACCCAGGGCCCAATTATGATACGTTTAGGAACATATGCTCCCATTGAAGTCAATGGGAGTCCAACCAACTCGTATCTGGAAGCATCCAGATGCATTGTACTCCGTCTGTCGGACTCTCCTGATCCAAGTGGGTCAGAAACCATTTCCAATCCGATTCAATTGGGAAGCTTTCAAACCTGCATCATAATCAGGCCCTAACTGCTCTCAGTTTTGTGGTAGTCACAGGCAGAGTAACTATTTTATAGTTTGGCATTCATGAATGGGGTTACAACATTTGCTTGTAAATATTCTTCCTTGTGATATTTCTTGTACCTGCTCTGAAACAGTAGCTGCTTAGATTTACATAGTATGACTTTAAGATAAATCACAATGTTTGTGATAACTTACTATTGAGAATATTGTATAATGTATACGACCCATGTGCCCTTTTATACCATTGCATTTTTATTATGTAACCCTTTTTATTATTTAATCTAATTGTGAAGCTTTTTTTACTGTCTGACAACTGTTGTTCCTGTATACATATATTCTTGTATTTGTGAGGTTTTATTAAGACGTGGTGCCTGTATCAAAATCTAAGACTAGCTGGCGGTTCATATCTTTCCTGCAACTGTAATAATTGGGTTCTACTATACCCCAACTTTACACAACTTACTTTGACCTCCCAAGTAACTTCCCAAGTGACCTCCCAACTAACCCAAGTCAGGTAGGGAGTTTAGTGGAATGGGGAAGTCGCCTTTCTATCAAAGGTCAAGTACTCAGTCTTTTGGTTAGTGAGAACACAGTGATATTGCTAGGTTGTCCATGCAAGTGCAAAAACTGGGGAAAAGGCCTGAGAGTGCACCAGGAAGGTGATCAAGTGTGGATTATTTTGCTTACCCAGTAAAATCTCATGCATATATTTTTCAGTAAAACCTAGGACGGTCATTAACAGAGTGTCAAAGGGGGAGAGCCTCAGTAAATTAGTGTTTCACCTTCCTTACTAAACTTGCAGTGCCCTAGCCTCATTGAGAGGTGGGGGAACCTTCAGGTTAACGAAGGCAGAACCTTAACTGGTTCTGCCATTAGAAGCCTCATACTGGCAGTCAATCCACCACTGGGCCACTAGGGCCAATTCATTGGAAAGTTTGCTGAATTTAGGGTGGGCGATCTGATACAGATTTTTTCTGCCTGGGACCCCTATGCCTTATATGGCATTGCAGGCAGAAAAACTCAATGATAGACCCTATGTGTAGAAATTAAACTCCTTGTGCATCGGAGCCATTGCTTATCTGTATGTTAGAAATAACCCTGGTTTCATTATTTTATAAGTATAATAAATACAAAAAAACTGTTCCAAAGAGCCACCTTGATATAATGTCTGGCGGCATTAAAGTTTTACTGAAAGTACTGTCGCTGTCAGTGGAAGCACTTTTGCGAAACAATTCCTCTCAAGCAAGAGGGGATCTCTTACTTCAGAAGGTAGTCTGTGGGACAGTGATGGGGTCTTGACCAGCAGAGGATTGGCATATTGCCTCCTGAACTCAGAAAAATCATTGTAGGAAGGTTGAATCCTTCTGCATGGTTACCACCACCCTTTGCCTGGTGTTGCTATGTTTTTCTGACTAGTCTGACTGAGATCTGCCAATCTGTCTCTGTGCTTTTCCCCTAAATTGGACATGGCGAGTCCCCAGGTACACCCCAGATTGGCTACTGAAGTACCCTTGTAAGTCCCTAGTATATGGTAGTAAGGTACCCAGGGCATAGGCGCACCAGGTGTCCCCCATGGGCTGAAGCATGTATTATGCCACCCATGGGAGACTACTCAAATTGTGACTACAGGCCTGCCATTGCAACCTGTGTAAACTGGTGGTAGCTCCACTTATGGCCGATATAAGTTTCCTTATATCTGAATTCACTGCATTAAAACCTATAAGTCACCCCTAAGGCAGGGCTCTCAATCTTGAAGGCAGGGTACTCGGTTATAAGTGTGAGGGTGCCTGTGCATGAACAGGACACCGCTACCATCCACAAAGTCCATTCTCCTGGGATGTAAGTACATCAGCCATTACCATATATAGAGAGGCCATGCGTCATTACGTGATGACTAACTGGCTGTAACGAACTGTGTCATGTTTGGTATTAATGAATTAATTGTGGGTTTCTAACACGCTAGAATCGACTCCCGAAGGAGTATCTCTGCGCTATAGACCGCTGGGGAACCCGTCCTGGCTTTCCCTGTGAGATGGTCCCTACTGGGTATCTCCAAGGTGAAACCAGGCATCCCCGGCGTATGTGGGGGCCGTTGTGGAGCGGAGGCAAGCTAATGCCCAGAGTTGCCGAGTGTGATCCCTAGTTAGAGTAGGCACCGAGGCAAGAATTATCGAGTCCGCTGACCCTGGTCCAACACCCTGCCGCGTCGGGAATTGAACCCTGGTCCCGGGCCATCCTCTGCTCCCGGGTCTGCCGTCTCTAACCAGTGAGCCACACCACTCCATGTATCAAACATGTTTGAATCATACCCCAACACTGTAAACGTTGTTGGAGTATGACTCCAAGTACCGTAAAGCTCCTCCGGGAGGCCCCCATTACTCCTGGTACCAGTCTTCTAGACCCGGACAGCAAACTATGGTGACTGCTGACCAGAGATACGATTCTGCCCTCCTGCTGCTGAGCCAAGCTCGAGCAGGGGAAGGCAGGAGACCACCTCCCAGACAAGACTTAGTGTATTAGGACAGGTTGGAGGCGCTTACCAGTGCCACTAGACTGCTTTGAAGGGTAAATTTGGTGTCCTCCTCGCATACTCCAGTTGAAACCTGTCCGCTCTGGCGCAAAACTGGACAAAGGACATGGGAGTATCCTCCCCACTGTCCACCCTCTCCTGTGGGAGGGACCCCTGAATCGTTCCAACCCTTTCCTTAGGGTACTTAAGGGCTTACCTGTGGGTGGTTCCTTAGATTCGTTGTAGGACAAGATTCAGATCCAAAAGCACTTCATCTTCATCCGTCTGGGAAATGTGGACTTTGCTCAACTTTGCTTTTGGAACCGAGACTGCTATTGGGAAGACTCCTGCTGCTCCTGGTCTCATCGTCCTGGTAGTCTTCTGCGTCGTCTGTGCCTGTTGACATCCAAGACACTCGAAGGAATCTCCCTTGAAGTGAAAGAGTCACTTCACTGCATCTGCAGGCAGCCCAATGAAGCTGACCGTTCTGCTGTTCCTGAGCTCCTACAGACTCGGAAAGGTTCAGAAACAGAGGTGATGGTTCTGCTAATCTGTTGAGGCCTGCACTGTCTTCATAGCAAGTTTGAAGCCAGTAACCCTCGTAGGAACCGACGGAGCAGTACCACCATGCACAGCGCTGACTTGCCTTTGCCAAGGCTTGCTGACTTTCTTCACCAGAGATCTTTGGGCTCCAAGAAGCATGTCCTGTAACCAAGATCTATGCCTGCACTACGTCCTCTGCACTGTGGACCTCCCTCCTTTTGTGAGCTGCTCCAGGTCCTCTTGCGACTCCTGTGCCTTCGGCCTGTGGGTCCTCTTGAGGATCTTATTTGGCTTCAGTGGGCTCCTCTGCTTGCTTGGAGCCTTGTCTGCCTTACCTGCTCGTGGTGAGTCACTTGGACCTTGCTGGCCCCGACACTTCACCTTTTTCGGCTACTGCATTTGTTGCTGTTGCAAAGACTTGTTGGTGCCCCTGCCGGATACTGACCCCCTGGCTCTTAACATCCGACGTGGGACAGCTTGTGAACGGCTCCTGTTCTTACACTGCATTGCCTGGTACGCACAGATGCAACTTTAAGGGCATCCTCGACTCTCCTGCATCCCCGACACCATAAGATTAAGTACTGGTAAAACAATCTACCTTACACTCTTTCTGGACTAAGCCTGAAGGCTGCTCTCCACAGCTATCACTTAGAGAGCTTTCTACGGTTGAATAAGACCACTAAAATCACTATAAGGTTTGTCTGGATTAGGGTAGGGTGCTACACTTACATAAGTGAGCACCATGTCCTAAGCCAGCCTCCTACGATCACATAACTGGTGTCTCTGTTCTATAAGTTGTTGTGTTTGGAATAACACCATTTCATTTTGTTCTATCAGCTTGATAAGATACGTTTTTGCTGTAGTCTAGTCATAGACGTGAGTTTTAAATAATGGGAAGGTTTGACTCCCTTTGGCAACAGGAGGGCATAGATAGACTGTTGCAAGGATTCTGCTCCTACACAGAACTGTGCACAGAGACCCAGAATATCAGTAAATTGTGGTGTACCAAAAACTCACCTCAGTACCTAGAAAACCCCAACCAGCTAGCATCAGTGTCACATTAGCTCTTCGTCCTATATCAAAGTAACCAATGATTAGACAACCCAGAATATGCGACTTAGGATAAACTCAGGAATGGTGGGAAGTGAGAACACTCTTTCGTTATACTCTCATACCAGTCCACAACTGGAGTAAAAAAGAGACACGGGAAAGGTTAAAATATTTATTTTAATGACGTGCTCTCAGTTGCAGTATCTTTGCCAACATAAGAAGACATATGATTAGAAATAATATGGTCAGCATTGTTCCAATTCCATAAAACACAAAGTGAGAAATCATATTACAATGATGGTGAAAACAGGTCGTATAGCGCCTAGTTATAACATCCTCCCTATCTAGGAACTATGTTTTATAAACTAAAGAAGGTCTCTTAGGCTTGTTTGGGGGACCCCAATACCTCTCAGCTCAGCAAGAGTGTATCACACCAGGATCAGCAAAGGCTCTCTGCATCACTGGGAACGGAAAATCTTGCAAGTGTCTGAAATCATGGCTGCAGTGCAATAATAAAGGCGCCAGAATTTCAGTCGGCTCGCATCTGCCATGTGTTGTGTCTAAAAACGTGAACCGATCAGTTCGAACAACAGCTACCCTGTTATGATAACCTTGAAGGCTTCGGCACTCACTGTGCAGACTAAGGTCACGATGTAAGTCTAGGTATGTCGAAAACAAGCCTTTCTCATGTGAAGACATTCGCGCAGCCTAACTTACAAAAACAGATATATGCAGTGTTGTGTGCAAAAAGCTGCAAAAGGTAAAATGGCGTTTAACTTCTAATAAGCCATGCTAACATAGCAATGTGTGCAAACCAGGCGTAGCCCACACTACACCCTCCCTTGATAGGAAAACGTACAATAAAGGAGGCAACATTTAGAGAACACACTGTTCAAGTTCGAATGAGACAGAACCAAGTTCAGAAAATTTGCCTAACATGATAATTGGGAGTAAAAATACGAATTACTAATTATTAAACGTATCAAAACATACATGTGTGGCCATGGTATAAAAAACTTCAAATGAAAAGGAAGTGATTTAAAAAATGAATTAAAAAATGCACGAGTGCAGTACATGTCTATGAAGCAGAAAAAGTGTCACTTCCGTCCAACAGCGTATAGGCACAGTACGTTTCAACAGCCTCCAATAGGAAGTCGTTGTTTCCATCAGTGAACATTTCAGCCATCCAGTTTAGCAATGGAAAAGAACATACATGTTCTTCAACAGCCGGGGCCTTTAGCACCATCAGAGGACAACTCGAGATAACTGCGTGCCAAGAAGTCATGGGCTGCAGACCATATATTCCAATTGCCTAGGACTCCATGATCCGCTGCGCAGGCCATAATCCCGATACCAGAACAATCTAGTTCAAGACCAACTAAGGGACTCATTAGTAGATCATAATTCGGGTTAGGAGACACCATGTTGCAGAGACACAAATCCAGAGCCCATTCAAATCTGCAATCCAGGCAGTGGAAGACAGGCTGCACGCATGTAAAGTACGAGAACCGGAAGGATAAACCATACGCCACACTCAAAGTAGCCAGAGGTAGCGATCCATAGTATTCAAGCATCCTGTTACGAAGCTGGTGTAGCCAGGGCAGGTTGTCGAGGGGCACAGGATGTGCAACCATTTTTCAGCAAGAAAATCAACAGCAAAGCGAGAATTAACGGGAAACCGCCAAACAGGATGGAAAAAATAGAATGAAAAAATGCCGGTATCACACCAAATTTGGGTGTCGATTAGGATGGCGGACGGACTTGCGTACGTTCGCCACCCCTGAGGTGGAGGGACTGTCCGCAAGGGCAGCGGCATTCCCTCCATTCCAATTAGAATGTGACCGCCACCCTGGCGGTCACATCCTGTATCTTTAACATTGCGGCGGGTACTGCTTCAAGGAGCACCCGCCGCCATGTTAAAAATGCATGCATTGCATTTGCATGCACAAAGCGGCAGGCACCGCGCGGTGCCTGGCGCTTAGTGCATGCACATGCAGGGGGGTACCATAGGTACCCCTCATGTGCACCCCCACCCCCCCTTTACCCTGGGGGCCTGCAAGGGCCCCCCAGAAGCAAAGGTCCACATGCTTTTCCACGGTGGAAAAACCGCAGCGGAAAAGCATGTTTACACACGCTTCCTAATTTGGCTGGTGGTGTCTTGCAGACACCGCCACCAAATAGCGGTCTACACCCCGCGGATCAGTGGCGGACAGACCTGCCGTCCGCCGCTGATCCCACCGCCATCCTAATCTGGCGGGTGGTGTTGACAGGGACCGCGGCGGTGAATCCGCATCCTCCGGGCCGGCGGTGGCTTCCACCGGCCCGGAGGATGCGGATTCACCGCCATCATAATCGACCTCATAATTAGGAATGAGGTCACAAGGCCAGAACTTACTACTTTAAAAAAGTGTGCTAAACCAGTGGTGGAAGAGGCATTGAATATTGTGTGAATCAAAGCACCGAAATGCAGGGTAAGATCTGTATTTAATAAGGCATGTACCTCAGTTCGGGTGTTAGCAACGTAGATGTAAGAGCGACTTCTTTCTGGGACAAAAGAGCCCTTATTCGACTCATCTTATTGAACTCTGCTCTCAAGGTCAGAATAGAAGGCCACATGGTACATCAAGCCTCCCATGCGGAGGGGGAAACAGCACATTCTTACAGCAGACAACACGTTGGGAAACAATGTACAGAATTCCCGCAAGCATACCACAGCAATCTTCATTATTTAATAACAAATAACTACCATTTGCTAACAACGTGAAAGTAGGTGTAATAGCTGAGGCAGGTGTGCCTTTCAAAACACACGCCAAATTCGGGGCTGTCATGTTACAGGAACCGTGCAATTGCAGATTCCGACAGACCAATGATTGATCGGGGGTGTAAGTGCAATCTTCACCTTTTAAATAAACCTCCTTTCTTTCCCTTAAGCACATATATGTAAAGGGGAGATTCCATACTTCATGGAGAAAACCGCTACCCAGAGGCTCAAATCTACCTATGGCATAATGTTTCATGCAAGCTTCAAATTTAAACAGAGGGAAAGGGAGAGTTATTAACCCATGGATAAGCCAAACAGCAGAATTCGATTCGGCAACAGAAAACGGTAATGGTTCTAACTTTTCAGTATGTAACAGAGAAAACGTGGCATCTTTCATTGACATTAATTGTTGTTTAACAGTCAAATTAAAAGGCAAAAATAGTGAAGTCGTGTTCATGTAATCCCAAGGCACCTTTCCAGTCTTTAACGTCTGATGACTCCATGCAAACTGCATAATAGAACGTAATTGATTTTGACCATGGTATAGAACAGCGACATCTTCTTGCACAATATCGACAACAGAAGAAACAATATTATCTAATGTGTAAATTCAGGAAGAAAGTGTGTTAATGCTATTATCTACAACTGCAAGCACTTTTTCTAAATTAGCTTGATCAATAGCTCTTAGTCTAGAAGCAGCTACAACTTGTGACAATTTCCAAACTTCTTTGTAAATAGCATAAATCCATCTTTTGGACCTGCAATTTGCAGGACCTTTTACAAAGTCATTCAAGTCAACCGTGTCAGTTAATTTGGATAAATGTAATTTTACTGACGCTTAGGTGGAGTGTTTGAGCCATCTCTGGCATAGCTTGCCTACAGAATAGGTAGTGACAGAATGGTCACTCTCAAAACGGGGATCTACTCTAACCTCTGTATATCCAGGGGTCAGACCTAGAAAACGGTGTTGGCATGAATCTGCACTTTTTTGCCACAGCAGCCATCCTTCGGGATTCAGATCTGAAATGTTAAAAGCTGAGTTTCGCAACAGGGTCTGTAAATCACTAAGGGAAGGGCTGGTGTAAATATTCCATTGGAGGTATTAACCCAAATCAGGAAAAGAAGGATCATTTAATTTTTTAGACGTAGCCAATCGAAAGCAGGTGGTTTGTGAAATAGTCGAATTCAGAAACAACATATGGTTCGGGATGAGACATGCACGGTGCAAAGCCTCAGTGCCTTGCACTTGCCAATTTTTAGAACCCCAAACAGTTTTAAGATCAATAGTATCTTTCCATGGCTCATAGCACTCTACAGCTAATTGGTCAATAAAGGACTTCGAATACAGCAATTTCGTATGGGTAAGTCTAACCTTGGGAAAGGACTTCTCAGTCATCCTAAAATAAAATGCATCAGGATTTGTCTGATCAAAATCAGTAAAGTATGAAAACTTTTTGTAAAGCGTTTTTTAGCTGCTTTCAACTGGAGCGGGACAATGTTCCCATTGAGTGTAATGAACCACATTTCTAAATGTGTTAGCTTTGTGCAGAAAGTGATTGCCATAGTGTTGGTAACAGTACAAATCAGCATAATTAGCAGAATCTAAATACAAATCTTCAGCATCAAAGGCAGCATAATATTTCAAATCAGAAAACAGAGCCTCTACGGCTTGGAAATCCCAATCATCAGAGCGAATATGTTGTTTAACCACATCCCCCATAGAAACATGAAGTACATTAGGGACATTAATAACCTCTGTGGGTCCATGAATCTGGAATTTGAAAGCATCCCATACAATCCTACCTAAGAGAGGCCAAGCAGTGATATTCACAAATGTCTGGTCCCTCTTCATTCTGTGAGATGAGGAGTGGGAGTGGGGTGCCAAAGTTCCATCAATTAGTCTAATTGTAGATTTTTCTTTGACATAGTGTCCGTTCACAAGATGGAAAAAAATACACCACAAATCCAATGAACATGAAGTGAAAAAAGCACCAGCCAAATGTAAGTCCAAGGGATCAAAAATGTTTTTTTTTAACCAAACAGCAAAAATGTTAGCTTTTGAAGGGGACTTCGATGTGGTAGAGCCAGTGTCAAATGAAAAACTTGATTGATTAGCCACACAGGTCTCCAAATCAGGCATCGATAAGTCAGTGGGGTAAGTATACTCAGTATCATTAAGAGGGTCATCAGCCGGTGGATTCAATAAAGGATTCGTAACAGTATTCATCTCAATGGCAACATCAGGCTTGGTGGTAAGTGCCGGAGCCAAAACAGAGTTTCGCAGCGCTGGACAAGAGCCTGCAGGTGTCATACTAAGAAGAATCGGCCACTCTGTGTCGTTTGACATTGTCAGTGGAGATGTACCTGTTCCCCTTTCGTCCAGGAAGAGGAGGTAAAATGACTGTTCTCGTACCCTGCACGCCAAGCACAGGAACTGGAGCTCAATAGGAGGGGCCGAATTCTTTCTTGTTCTCGACTTTCTCTCGGACCAGTTCTCAACTTGGGGTAGCCAGCAAACTACCAGAATCTGCAACGCAGCATCAGATGTGGAGGACAAATGTTCCTTTGCAAGACTGTCTTGTGTATTTTGTAGATTCTGGAAAACAGTACAATGCTCATCTACGTCAAAGGGAGCAGCCGACACCGCCTGGTCTAGACCCTCAAGGTTCGGTACAAACATCTTGATACCAAAGAGCATGTCGTATGGGATACCCCCCCCCCAGAGACCTTCTAGGGAGATTATTAAGTGCACGCTGAAGGCTATTGAGTTGGGCTAGCCAGTTCCGGCCTGTACCTTATATCCTAGCTGTCAAGGATTGCTTTAAGTCACGGTTCATCCTGGGTCGAGCCTCTCCAGGAGAGAGACTATGCGGGCAGCAAAGACGCCTGGACTGTTCTTATGGCCCCTCACCAAACGACGAAATTGGCGATGTTTGCCACCACTGATAACAGCTGTCTATTGACTACTAATAGAGGACAGGTTGTGGGCGAAAAAACCATTGGATATGTCAAGTGTAGTTTTAAACCTTTTGCGCACAACACTATATACCAGGGCAGAACTGTGAGTGTTTTGTACCGCGCACGTACGACAACGTGAGTTTTAGAGCCGGTAATCCAATATCAAATGGTACGAGCCATCTGGCTTAGTCACAGTAAAAAGAGGGTTATTCATCGGAGATACACACATTTCAATCACACCTTGATATTACAATTGTTCAAGGATTTCTGCCACAGGAGCTTTCGCTTCACGCCGCATGGTGTATTGGGGTTGAGGCAGTGGCAAAGACCGCAATGGTATCTCCTGCCAGGGGGGAAATTTGTCCTATCCACAGTGAGTACGGTACAAAGCCGGTGCAAGAGCCTTAGCCCAATCTTCTGTGAAATGTAGGGCCTGCTCCTTTGGCACAGTGTGTGCGAAACTAGGGAGGATTACCTCCTCCCCTTGTGGAGCAGCTAAGACAAAAGGTGGTGGCCAGTCGACCTCCGCCAACAAAATGTCATAGGTAGTAGTTAGATTTTCCCAAAAAATCCCTTTTCTAGTATGTTGTATGTCACCTTCAATTAAAAGGTCAATTTCAAAAAGCCTTTCAGGGGGAGCCACTCTAGTGTCAGCTGTCTCAACTACAACAAATGTGTCAGTCGCTGTCACCTTCAGTAGTGGACGCAGCGCCTCTCGCACTATGGTAATCTCCGCCACGCTGTCCGACAAATTCAATGCCCATGTCAGATTCCGAAGCTGCGTCCTCACTATCTGTGGCATATCTCGCTGTTAAAGCTGCAACTTTCTTCTTCTGAAACTGAGGTCTTTGACATGGTGAGTCATCCTGCTTGCCTTTACCGTCAGCCTTTCGGGGTTGCTCACGGCTCTGTTGGTTACCCTGTCCTCTGCCGCCGCCTTCTCCACCGGTTTGTGAGACCGATGTTTCCTGCAAAGAGCGAGGACAGCGTTGATCAGGAACCTGAAATCTATCAGATGACTTAATCGTAGTGCGGTTGCGCAACTCATAAGTACGCTCAGTATGCGCTGGTATTGGCGAAGCAGGACGGTGCCCCTGTTTCTGTTGCTGTTTCCCCTGCTTCTTATTCTTACTCCAATTCTCTTTCTGAACTTTCTGGCGATCATCTAAATCAGAACTCGCCCACAGAGATTGCTGCTGCGTTTGTTTCTTAGCAAAAGGCTTAACACCCAAACTATTATGGCCAATGGTTTTATAAGCCTCCGTAATCATTTTCGGGAACTGACGGGGCTTCTCTGCCTTGGGAACATCGCGCAAAGCATTAGACATCTGGAAGCTTACCGCATCTCCCTTGACATTAGCAAGGACAAGATCGTGAACCATGTCAAACGTTCCCATGAGTTGCATTCCCAATTCAACAGCCGCCTCCGGCCCGTGTTCCTCTTGAACGCATTTAATGAAGAAGGGTAGGACAGCCATAGACGGTGTCCCGAAGCACCTAGTATAGACTGCCGCAAAAATCACATCCCATGTGATACAGTCAGTTACGTCTGGCACTAAGTCTTTCTGCACACTTATGGTAAGGATCCTGTGTTTCTCCACAGGAGTAGTATTAGGAAAGACTGCCTCCAGTTGGTCAAATTTCTCGGCAAGCCAGAAAGGCATATCATCCTTATCCTGGGGACGCTTGTCCATAACCGCATTAACCATAACGGGACTAAGCTTCAGCCCATTCGGTCCAACTGGATGCTCCGCACCTCCAAGTGCCCACCCGGGAGGTTGTGGAAAATGTAATGAACTAAAGCCCGTACTACAGCTACAGCAGAGGCATAAAGGGGCCTTAATTCAACAGCTGTACAATGCCCGCATCGGAGTGCGGGGTAAAACCAGTTAAAACAGGCGAAGAAGCGCCTGGAATGGACACCGGTCCTAATCTGACTGCCGTAATTGTGTGGGGGAGGGCGCAATTAAACCAATTGGAACTCCTGTGTCCTATATGGAGTGTACTCCCTAGGCACAGCAGTGGGGGTGTAAGAATGAAACACATTAGTATGTGCATCAACCACAGGAAACGTAACCCATGAGTAAAACAGCTCAAACTGGTATGATGCGTCTGCACGTACAACAAAAACGACTACCATGCCTTCCAAGGAGACATTATAAGTCTGCAAATGAGTGCGTACCGCCATCCTGCTATGCTGCGGGATCTCAACGGCAGCCATAATGACACAGAAAGAGATTAGTACATTGCATAGAAAAAACGCACAACTGGGTAGTAATTCAATAGAAACCATTTAGAAGTATCAAGCTTGAAAAGACCTATTTAAATATAGGTAGGTTTATCCAACACCACTGTCATCCGGAAACAATAGTGAGAGGGTCATGGACCGATAAAAGCACTACTCGAGAGTCTCAGGTTAAGACCACTATGTTAGGTGCGCCATGTTGCAAGGATTCTGCTCCTACACAGAACTGTGCACAGAGACCCAGGATCTCAGTGAATTGTGGTGTACCAAAAACTCACCTCAGTACCTAGAAAACCCCAGCCAGCTAGCATCAGTGTCACATTAGCTCTTCATCCTATAGTAAAGTAACCAATGATTAGTCAAGTCAAGTCAAGTCAATAAATTTGTATAGCGCGCTACATACCCAGAGGGTCTTAAGGCGCTCGAAGAGGGTGGGGAGTTACTTGTCAAATATCCACGTTTTAAGTTGCTTTCTGAATGCTAGGTGGTTCTGAGTAAGGCGAAGATGAGTGGGAAGTGAGTTCCAGGTTTTGGCTGCCAGGTAGGAGAAGGATCGACCTCCCATGGTGGTTTTGTTGATGCGAGGTACAGTGGCAAGGGCTTGGTTGGAGGATCGTAGCTGGCGGGAGGGGGTGTAGAAGGACAGTCGTGTGTTGAGGCATTCGGGTCCGATTTCGTAGAGTGCTTTGTGTGCGTGGGTTAGGAGCCGGAAAGTAATCCTCTTATTGACGGGGAGCCAGTGGAGGTTTTTCAGGTGGCCAGAGATGTGTTCTTTACGCGGTATGTCTAATATGAGCCTGGCTGAAGCGTTCTGGATGCGTTGGAGTTTTTTCTGGATTTTTGCGGTGGTACCGGCGTAGAGGGTGTTTCCGTAGTCTAGTCGGCTCGTGACCAGAGCGTGAGTGACTGTTTTTCTAGTTTCGGTGGGGATCCAGCGAAATGTTTTCTTGAGCATGCGAAGAATGTTGATGCAAGATGAAGAAACGGCGTTGACTTGTCTGTTCATCGAGAGTGAGGAGTCCAGGATGACGCCCAGGTTGCGTGCGTGGTCAGTCGGGATAGGTGCTTTTCCAAGGGCCTCTGGCCACCAAGAGTCATCCCAGGTGGAGGGGGAGGTGCCTAGGATGAGGACTTCTGTTTTGTCTGAGTTCAGTTTTAGGCGGCTGTGCTTCATCCATTCGGCTACTTCTTTCATTCCTTCATGCAGGTTGGTTTTGGCTATGTTTGGGTCTTTGGTGAGTGAGAGGATCAGTTGAGTGTCATCAGCATAGGAGATGATGTTGAGGTTGTGTTGGCGAGCGCTGGTCGCGAGGGGGCTCATGTAGACGTTGAAGAGGGTGGGGCTGAGTGAGGACCCTTGGGGTACGCCGCAGATTACTTCAGTGGCCTCTGACTTGAATGGTGGGAGGCGGACTCTCTGGGTTCTTCCGGTGAGGAATGAGGTGATCCATTCCAGTGCTTTTCCATGGATTCCGACGTTTCTTAGGCGTTGTAAAAGGGTGCTATGACAGACCGTGTCGAAGGCTGCGGAGAGGTCGAGGAGGATGAGGGCGACGGTGTCTCCATTGTCCAGTAGAGTTCGAATGTCGTCTGTTGCTGCGATGAGGGCGGTTTCAGTGCTGTGCTTGGCTCGGAAGCCGGATTGTGAGGAGTCGAGGGATTTGTTGGTTTCGAGGAATGCGGCGAGCTGGTTGTTGACCGCTTTCTCGATGACTTTGGCCGGGAATGGAAGGAGTGATATAGGGCGGTAGTTTTTGAGTTCGGTGGGGTCAGCTGTGGGTTTCTTCAGGAGGGCGCTGAGTTCGGCATGTTTCCAGCTTTCCGGGAAGGTTGCGGAGTTGAGGGAGCAGTTGATGACGTCTCGGAGGTGCGGTGCTATAATGGAGTCTGCTTTGTTAAAGATGTGGTGAGGGCATGGGTCTGTGGGGGATCCTGAGTGGATAGAGTTCATCAGACGGATGGTGTCCTCAGTGGAGAGTGGCTTCCAGTCATTGAGGATGTTCAGGGGGGGTGGGGGTCCTGCAGGGGGTTGGGTGGGTTGGTCTTCGGGTCGGTTGTCGAAGCTGTTGTGGATGTCTGCAATTTTGTTGTGGAAGAATGAGGCTAGGGAGTCGCAGAGGGCTTGAGAGGGGGTGATGTCGTTGGAGTTGGCCGAGGGGTTGGTAAATTCCTTGACGATGTTGAATAATTCCTTGCTGTTGTGGGCGTTGTTATCTAGTCGGTCCTTGAAAGCGGCTTTCTTGGCAGTCCGGATCAGTTGGTGGTGTATGCGGGTGGCGTTTTTGAAGGCGTCTTTGGTGCTGGTGGTTGGGTCTTTTTTCCAGGCCTTCTCAAGGGAGCGGCAGAGTTTCTTGGATTTCTTAAGATCATCGTTGAACCAGGAGGCCTTCTTGCTGCCTAGTTTGATTTGTCGTTTTTTCAGTGGTGCTAAGATGTCGGCGCTGTTGGATAACCATTGGGTGAGGTTGGTGGCTGCTAGGTCTGGGTTTGAGGAGTGGGCTGGGGGGTTTTGAAGAAGTGATGAGGAGATCTGGTCGATGGTGATTTTGTTCCAGTTTCTTTGCAGAGTGGGTTGGGGGTGGTTGTTGGAAGTGGGTTTGTTGTAGGTGAAGTGAACGCAGCTGTGGTCAGTCCAAAGGAGAGGTGTGGTGTGGCTGAAGGAGACATGTTTGCTGGAGGTGAAGATAGGGTCGAGTGTGTGACCTGCGATGTGGGTGGAGGTGGTGACAAGTTGTTTAAGTCCGAGGTTGGCGAGGTTGTCCAAAAGGGTGGTGGTGTTGCGGTCGTTGTTCTTTTCAAGGTGAAAGTTGAGGTCTCCCAAAAGGATGTAATCCTGGGAGGGGAGCGCGTGTGGAGTGATGAAGTCCGTGATATCTTCGCTAAACTGTGCGCGGGGTCCTGGTGGCCTGTAGAGGAGGGTGCCTCTGAGTGTGGTTTTGGGGTCGATGTGGATCTGGAAGTGAAGGTGTTCAGAGTTGGCGAGATTGACGTCTGAGCTGGTTGAAATGCGGATGGATTTCTTATGGACGATAGCGATACCTCCTCCTGTGTGGCCGGTACGGTCCTTGCGTATGATCTTATAGTCTTCCGGGATGGCAATCGTGATGTCTGGGGCTGATGTGGCGTTCATCCATGTTTCTGTTAGGAAGGCGACGTCCGGAGAGATGGTGTCTAGTAGATTCCAGAGGTCGGTGGTGTGCCTGTGGACCGATCGGGTGTTGAGCAGGATGCATTGTAGATGGTTGGGGTCGGATATCTGTTGTGTGATCGTAGACGAGATGTTCTTGGTGCCGTCGAACTTGCAGGAGTTGCAGGAAAAGGGTCCATGGGTGTGTCCAGGAGCGGCTTGGACGCAGTTGGGGGAACGGCCGGGGTTAAGGGCTAGGAGGGTGGTGGCAGCGTAAGTAATGCGGGTGGGGTGGGCATTACGAGGACCAGGGGGTCTGGCGCTGGGCGCGGTCCAGGCGCGGACGGGCGCAGACAGGCTTATCTTTGGCGCACCTTCGGCGCGACTGGGGCACGGTCGCTGCGCGTGGACGCTGCGCGTTAGGTCATTGGTCATAAATGGATGGTGGAGGGGGCGGAGCGTGGGAGGGGCAGCAGCTGGGAGGCGGTGGCGGGAGGAGGGGCGGACCAGGGGCAAACAACAACACAAAATGGAGGGTCAAAGGCGAGCACAGCCAGGGGCAGCAAATGCACAGCGTGTTTAAGGGAAAAGAGCCTTACACGCACAAACCAGCTGTAAAGTATCCCAAATCAGAGTAATTGCCTCAGCGATGTCGCGCTACTCTTTAAATAAATAAAGCGACAGTGCAGCACAATTAAATAAATAAAGTTGACAGTGCAGCGCTGTAGAGCGAGCGAGCAGCGCTATTAATTAAATGAATGAATGAGTAAATGCAGCGCTAGGAGCTGAGATGCAGTAGATCAAACTATGCCAGCGTGCAGGTCTGGAGCGAGAGGGAGCAACCGGACTGAAGGAGGGTCCAGGCGGTCACAGAGAGCTCGGGAGCGAGGAAGGATATTAATCGTGGGTGGGAGGGGCAGCAGCTGGGAGGCGGTGGCGGGAGGAGGGGCGGACCAGGGGCAAACAACAACACAAAATGGAGAGTCAAAGGCGAGCACAGCCAGGGGCAGCAAATGCACAGCGTGTTTAAGGGAAAAGAGCCTTACACGCACAAACCAGCTGTAAAGTATCCCAAATCAGAGTAATTGCCTCAGCGATGTCGCGTTACTCTTTAAATAAATAAAGCGACAGTGCAGCACAATTAAATAAATAAAGTTGACAGTGCAGCGCTGTAGAGCGAGCGAGCAGCGCTATTAATTAAATGAATGAATGAGTAAATGCAGCGCTAGGAGCTGAGATGCAGTAGATCAAACTATACCAGCGTGCAGGTCTGGAGCGAGAGGGAGCAACCGGACTGAAGGAGGGTCCAGGCGGTCACAGAGAGCTCGGGAGCGAGGAAGGATATTAATCGTGGGTGGGAGGGGCAGCAGCTGGGAGGCGGTGGCGGGAGGAGGGGCGGACCAGGGGCAAACAACAACACAAAATGGAGGGTCAAAGGCGAGCACAGCCAGGGGCAGCAAATGCACAGCGTGTTTAAGGGAAAAGAGCCTTACACGCACAAACCAGCTGTAAAGTATCCCAAATCAGAGTAATTGCCTCAGCGATGTCGCGCTACTCTTTAAATAAATAAAGCGACAGTGCAGCACAATTAAATAAATAAAGTTGACAGTGCAGCGCTGTAGAGCGAGCGAGCAGCGCTATTAATTAAATGAATGAATGAGTAAATGCAGCGCTAGGAGCTGAGATGCAGTAGATCAAACTATACCAGCGTGCAGGTCTGGAGCGAGAGGGAGCAACCGGACTGAAGGAGGGTCCAGGCGGTCACCCAGAACATGCGACTTAGGATAAACTCAGGAATGGTGGGAAGTGAGAACACTCTTTCGTTATACTCTCATACCAGTCCACAACAGTAGTAAAAAAGAGACAAAGGGAGAAATCATATTACAATGATGGTGAAATCAGGTCGTATAGCGCCTAGTTATACCACGCTCCCTATCTAGGAACTATGTTTTATAAACTAAAGAAGGTCTCCTAGGCTTGTTTGGGGGACCCCATTACCTCTCAGCTCAGCAAAAGTGTATCACATCAGGATCAGCAACAGCTCTCTGCATCACTGGGAACGGAAAATCTTCCAAGTGTCTGAAATCATGGCGGCAGTGCAATAATAAAGGCGCCAGAATTTCAGTTGTCTCGCATCTGCCATGCGTTGTGTCTAAAAACGTGAACCGATCAGTTCGAACAACAGCTACCCTGTTATGATAACCTTGAAGGCTTTGGCACACACTGTGCAGTCTAAAGTCACGATGTAAGTCTAGGGATGTCGAAAGCAAGCCTTTCTCATGTGAAGACATTCACGCAGCCTAACTTACAAAAACAGCTATATGCAGTGTTGTGTGTAAAAAGCATTTAACTTCTAATAAGCCATGCTAACATAGCAATGTGTGCAAACCAGGCATAGCCCATACTGCAAGACCACAGAATCATAGATACAGGGTGTTGAGTGATAGTTCCATGTAAGGCATGGGGGAAATGTGAAGTAACTAACTTTCAAAGGAAATATTAAAACCAAGCCTGGTATTATTTGACTAAGTTCTAATGTGGTACTTAAAAGTCAATAAATTATAATACATGTAACCAAGCTGTTTATTTTGTTTGGGGAAAAATTACTCTCTGAAGGAAAAGTAAGAACAGATCATAAGCTCAAAAATATTAAACCAAATATAAACTGAACTTAGAGACTTAACATAAAACACTCTAGGAAATGTTCCCAGAAATAGTTTCAAATTATTGTTGCCAACACAGGTGTCTTCGTCTATGATCCTTGACATATGGCCCACTTCCCCCAACACCATCCAACCACTGCTTCTGCTCTGTTTACTGCTTCCACCACAAATCTTGAAGCATTTGTTTACAGTGACCCCCCATAAACACTCATGTCCACTGTGCAAACAAGGAAGCATTCATAGTCTCACTCCAAAGATGTCTTCCAATTCTACTCAGTAGCAACACCTTAGTCCAGGATTGATCTTACTGGGTAAAGCTTTCTATGCAGGCCTTCTTTGCAACCAACTAGGTACACATAATTTCCAGATTACTGCCATCCGCCTGATGTTAGAAATAAAGAAGGTACCACACAACCCCATGTCCTACAAATGCATCCCTGGTTCCTGTCGAAAGACCAAATCAAATTCATGATCGTTTGCTGTGGGTTAATTATGTGCTGTCAGAGAACCCACAGTCTTCTTCACAGCAGGATAGGCGGGGAGTGGCAAATCCAACCATGAACTCTTAATACGAAGCAATTCCCTTTTCCTCCACATCAGCTGCTACCTACCATTCACCAGAAAAGACATGAAGACCCATGTTACCATTGTAATTTTACACAAATAGAGGCAATTTCGTTTGGGGTATGCTCTATACAAATCATATTAAATACATATATATATGGGAGTGCAAAGTGTCACGTTGCAGTGGAACAATAAGCTGCCAATGCCCAGCTTATGTAGGCACTATGGGGCTTATTTACAAATTGCATTTTGTAGTACTTAAAGTAGGAGCCAGTCACATACTACAAAATGCTATTCACAAACCTAAGGACAAAGCCCTTCACCTCGCCTAGCCAATTCTTTTAAATGCGGAGATCTCCATCCCTATAGCAGAGATCTTTTCACATGTGGGTGTATGTTTTAGTAGTAAATGTGGCAGGCACAAAGGAGAGTTGCCAGAAAATGGGAAATGCTTAATACTAAATGGAAAGAGTTTAGGAACATTTAAGGAAAGTTTTCAGGAGGGACATGCTAATATAAACACACACCCAAAAATGAGTAACACGATTGCCACACCAAACTACACTTCTAAATGTTGCCAAAGGTGTCAACACTGGTGTAAATGTACTCCAGCCCAGCATTGGAGTAACTGGGATTTTTTTTTAATTATTGTGGTAAATTATTTAAAAATCTAATTAATAGACCTAGGGCCTGATTTAGATGTCCGTGGACGAGTTACTCCATCACAGCGGTGACAGATATCCTGCCCACCGAAATATAAATCCCATAGGATTTAATGAGATTTATATTTTGAGGGACAAGATATCCGTCACTGTTGTGACGGAGTAACCCGTCTGCTGAGTTCTAAATCAGACCCTAAAATTAATTAATCATTTAATACAGAATTAGTTTGATTAATAATTTAATACAGAATTAGTTTGATGAGATAATATTCTGTACTAATTTATTTTATTAATTCAAGGTTAAAAACAAATCTTTTCCTTTCTTGGATCTAATCTCACCCATTGCCTGTCCCCCATCCCCATCCCCCTCCCCTACCCTCCTCTCCACCCTCTCCTCCCCATGTCTCCTCCTCGCCCACCCTATTCCATCCCCCCCACTCTTTTTATTCTTTGTCGCAACTAGCCTCCACCCCCGCTTTTTTTTCTACATCATTGTTACAGTGTCAAAACGTATTTGATGGAATTTTGTTATATCACGGACCCCACTAATGAGATGAAGCGCGTTGTTGCACTTTTGGCTTTTGCAGATCCCACCGGATCTCTGTGAGCATGTGTATGAGGCTATCCGCTCTGTGTAAAGTTGATACACTAGCGTGTTCAAAGCGCATTGTTGTTATTTCTTGTACACACAATGTAAAACTTAGTAAAGTCCTTCTGAAAAGCAGAAAAACAGAAATATTTAAAAATAATTTGCATTGATGTTTTACATTCAACTATTTTATATTCTATTTTGTAAGTAATATTAAACTTGATTATGTTCATTATATTTCCCCACATGCAGAGTTCTGTCACGGTGGCAGAGAACTCCGCATAAGTGTGCAAAATCAGTGGTAGTAACTTTACACTCACTCATAAATCCTCGGCTCTACCTCCTGATTTGAAGTTTGTGGTTTGTGAAGGCTATGGTTCTCAAACTCTTCTCACACTTTTGGAACAGGCTTCTAAGGCAATTTTATTGCAGGCTCTATGGTCTTCTAACACCCTTTGACTCACAAGAGATCAGGTGGACGGGTTGCTTCCACACTTTCTGTTCAAGGACCTTAGCTGTTTTAAGGTGCCTTGTGGTGTCGAACACCATATATACACCTACAGCAGGTTCAATTTGTCTAAATCAGTTGACCTTGATGGACTCTTGAAGGGGCCACCCATGGCTTTGCCTGTAACCTGTATCTATTCATCAATAGAACAGCCACGGCTTTGCCTGTATCTTGACTATAGTCTCCAAAACACTGCGATAACACAGTGAATCCAGCCTGATCATAAACCTTCTTTGCTGCATGCATGTAGGTCATGGATTCCTTTTAGGCTTCCCACAACCACCCCTGTTTTGCGGAGATAAGGCAACCCGTGACTGTAATGATATTGTTGCCTACCCAGACGTGTCTGCTTCTTTTCAAACTCCTGGTTTAGATTCAGGTGTATCTGTACATTGTGCTTGGAAACAATAATATATGCAGTGTGCAAACCTGTTCACAGGCCCCTGCCATGAGCCCTGGTCAATGCTGGGGTTGCTGACAAAACTCCTTTGTTGTCAGCATTACATTGATATTGTGGTAGCTAGGGAAACTCTTGAGAATCATCACAAGGAAAGGCCACACCTCCTCACCTTTGCTGGCTTTTGGTTGGGTTCTGTGCATGTAGTCCTTTCTTTCCTGCCTAGGGACGAGAGATTTGTCAGGGTTATGCTCCGCAGGATCCGGTCGTTGCTTATAGGGTCCACCTCCAGATGTTACCAACACCCTGAAGTATATATATAACAGGGTGTTTGAACCATCAGGCGAGGGAAGGAAGGGAAGGGAACTGCAGGGAAAAAGGATCTGAAACAACACAAGCAAAACAGTTATACACAATCCTTTCATGAAAGGCTACTCTCATATGATCTCACTACAAAATGTGATACCTGTAAGTAAGTAAGTGACTTCTTAACATCAGATAAGTTTAGACAGAGTCTGTTTTCTGAACCATATCTGAAAACATAGAAAACAATCATAAGTTCCACTTATCACAGTCATTGCATTCTATTATACATAGTAGACGTTCCCATAATATCACATACCACAATGGATACATGGATCCATCACAACAACATCCAAGAGGGAAAAAATGAGTAACTAATATAGTCTAGTCAGAGGGCAGTTCACTTCTCCAAGTAAAAGAAATAGATAATCACAACAGAAAGTTTTGATGCTTAGTTCCCACAAGACTCATTAAGCTCCAAGGGTTATTATAAGTCATAGGATCCTTGGAGACCAAAGTACTCAGTCTGATTGTAATAGGAATTCATCACCATCCACATGGACCTTTAAACAATGAATAAACATGACACACGGCAGTTCGTAGTTAATTCACCACAGAACTCCGCTGCCCGAGTTTCCTCTCCTTTTAGCAAGAAAGTACTGTACACAATGGGGTAGAGAAAACGGCAGAGTGTGGCCACCTGACACACCGCGCTCCGCTTAACAAACAACAAAGCTTTCAATATTGTGCAAAGAAAACAGCAGCACGTTTTCTCCTAACACACCGCGCTCCACTGTGTAATGAGACTTTAAAGACAGAAATGTACGGTAGCGCGTGGCAGTTAAACACACCTCACTCCACAACTTAGATACGCTGGTACATATGAACACGACGTACGGTAACGCGTGGTCGGCCGACACACTGCGTTCCGCACTATAATGCCTTCTCCGGTAAATGCGCAGCAGCGCGACTCTGAGACTCACCGCCCTTTACTCCACAACGCTGGATGAAAAGACTTCCAGATACCGCCACTCTCCAGCCGAAGAGCGGGGAAACAGTGCTGCGATAAGATAAGGAATACACTGACGCGAAGGAAAGTAGGAAGAGGAACATAATTACGCGCATCCGCTCCAGCGCGTCCAACCATTAAGTACCTCCCTCTCACAGGGAATTATGAGAGTTGTAGTTTAACTACTGGGTAGGCGCTTTAGAACGCGAATCCTGACAAGATTCTCATCATTTTCATACTTTATTTAAGTCTGTTTTTTTGTGACTTTGGGCTAGATGTAGGTAATTCTATTTTACCACTTCTTAAATACCGAATTTTACCGATTCGGTATTTAAGAAGTGGTAAAATAGAGGGGGGGGATGTAGGTAACACAGACTCGGTAAATACCGAATCGTTAAGATTCTGTATTTACCGATTCTGTAAATACCGATTCGGTAATGCCCATTGATTCCTATGGGCATTGAAGCCCATAGGAATCAATGGGCATTACCGAATCGGTATTTACAGAATCGGTAAATACCGATTCCAGCAAGGGTGCAGGGGGTGTCACTTTGACACCCTCTAGCACCCCAAAGACGGGCATGTGTGCCATGTGGCACACAGACATGCCCTAAGGGCATGTCTGTCTGTCACATGGCTAGGTGTGCACGCACACATGTGCATGCACACCTGGATTCGGTATTTTACCACCCAATTGGATTGGGTGGTAAAATACCGATTCTGTAAGGCCTGTGGTACTCAGAAGAGTCCCACCTACATCTGGGATTTACCGAATCGGTAAAAATACCGATTCGGTATTTTACAGAATCGGTAAATTTACCGATTCGGTAAATTTACCGAATCTGTAAAATGATGCCCCTACATCCCAAATACCCATTTACCGGTCGGTAACGGCCGAAATCGGCCGTTACCGGTCGGTAAATGGCCTCCTACATCTGGCCCTTTTATCCATCTGGAAGCAACCATTGGCCCTTGGGCCAGGTACATGGTCAATTGCCAAACCACATGTGTTGAGTCTGGCATTGTCTATGTTTAGGTGTTGTAACCTAGCTCCTGTCATTGATTGGGACATGCCTCTGGACTGGTTTCTCAGAGGACAGTGGCTTCATCTTGAAGTATCTGGCTCTTTGGATTTTCACAATTTCATTCCTGGTGTTCTAGTGCACTGACATGTAAAGGATTGGTACTAGTTTTAGCTGTCATTCATTTAGCCAATATAGTAACCAACCTTGCCTTGTCTAAAATTGATTGGGTGCTGAAGATTGTCACAATCGTATTGTCCAGTTGTTCAATTAGAGATCTTGGTGGCAGTGTGTTGTGTATATTGCTTCAATAGTAGGAGCCGGTAAGTGGCTTCTTCTAATTCCAGAATGCTAAGAAGTTCTGGGATCAGCAGTTGCTGCAGGGAAATGACAAGCGTTGGATAAGGGTCTGTGCGCCGGCATTTAAACTGGAATAAACGGGAGTATTTATCCACAAAGATGACAGTTTCACAGAAAATTGGCAGTGAGGATGGAATAGCCTCTACTTGTCTCCACTCGAACACCACACCTCACATCTCTCGCCTTCCACTCTGCTTATACATCCTTCCATATCGCTTTCTCCCCTTCTCATCTCCACATCATCCATCAACATGAATCCACTGCAACTTTGGCCCATTTCACCCTTGCCTTCCCTTCTCCCGCTGCATTCATCACATTTCTTGCAATATAATGTCACCCTTCTTTTGTTCCATCTCTGCGCATTCTTTAAAACAACATGCCAACCATGAACCTTACTCACTTGCATGGGATTAGAAAAATTGTTTACTCCATCTCTTCTTACCAACTTGATCTTCACATAATCTCCTTTTATTCTCCCCTTACTCACACTCTCCTCTTTCAGTGCTCCTCTCTCCCTCAACTATTGAGGGGATAACTTTGTTCTCTTTGAGTGAGAGGGGTATAACAGTAGAATATTCAAAATTTAGATTTTGCTGTCAAATGTGTGACATACTTAGGTTATGTGTTGAGCGGAAAAGGTGTATCCCCTAAACCAAAGTTTGCTGAGGGTATTCAGGGAACCCCTGCACCAACTAACAAAGAAGAAGTGAGACCTTTTTTAGGATTAGTAGAATACTACTCAAAGTATGTGGACAATGTTGCAAGTAAAGTGTTCCATATTCTTCAACTTATAAAAAACAGTTGTCAATTTGAATGGAATGAGGAGTGTCAAAGAGAAATTGATGGTATTAAGGAAAACATGGTGAATGCTCATGCCTTAAGTAACTTTCATCCTGAATTATTGAGTGTGGTCACCGTAGATGCAAGTTGCAAGGGGCTGGACGCTGTACTATCCCATGTGATGGTGAAGGGCACTGAAATAATAATTGCATATGCCTCCAGGGCGCTATCTCCTAATGAGGAAAAATTCTCAGTAATAGAGAAAGAGAGTCTTGCATGTTTGTTGGTTTTATAACAGTTCAGTTCCTTTGTGTTTTGATAAATTGTGTACACTCAGAAGTGATCATAAACCATTAGTAAAATGGTGAATGGGGAATGTCCAAGGCATCCATATGTATTGCCAGGATGTCAATGCGCTTGCAGGATTTTGTATACAAGATAATGTATGTGCCGCTAAAGAAAAATGTGACAGCAGATTTTCTGTCAAAAAGGCCTCTACAGATTAAGGAAGATTTAAATGATGGAGAGATTGCGACATTGCCCTTATTTTCGAATGAAGGTCTCCCTGTTATTGGAGAAAAGACATAGAAAGAAGAGTATGAGAAGGATAGTATTTTGCAGGAGGTTACGCATTTAGGAATAAATAGATGTACAAAGAAAAGTACTCCTAATTCTGAGATGATGGATTTTTGGGAATTAAGAAAGGAATTATCTTTGGCTAAAGGAAGCCTTATCAGGGGGTAAAGTTATTTCTCCAGTTTCTTTAAGACAATATATTACCAAACAATGTCATGAGGGTCATGGAGGTATAGTCAGGACAAAGTAGTGAGAAATTGTTTGAATTGTGCCAATGCTGATAAATCTTTGAAGACCTTAAGACCTAAAATGTGTGAACTGGTAATTAAAAAAAACCATGCAAAACTGTTACAGTGGTCATCGTGAGACTGATTGGAATAGGTCCTAAATATGTGATTGCAATGACTGATATATTTTCAAGATTGCCAGTGGTAAAGGTGGTAGATAGAGTGGATACTGAGGAGGTGTTGGAATTTATGGATAATTTTTGTTGTAAGTGGAGGGTTACCTGCATATGTATTAACTGATAATGGGGTGCAATTTGTTTCCAAAAAGGCTAAAACTTATTTTGATAGCATGGGTGTAAGACATCGCACCACATCATTGTTCAATCCCAGTGGGAATGGAATGATTGAGAGGTTTAACAGAGTTCTTAAGGGGGCAATCCAGCTGGCATTGAGAAACAATGACGATTGGGAGTTATAGATTCATAGGACTATATGGACATAGAGAACTACAGTTAATGAAATGACTGGGTGCTCTCCATTTGAGATCAACAGGGGCAGAGAACCAAGAAAAAAAAAGTAATTCAAAATGATTGATTGATTCATCTTTTAGCAAGATTGCTATTGAGGAATTGCCAAATAGAATTAGAGATACCCATCGGAGGTATATGGAAATGTATAGTTTTAAGAAGAGCACTGAAAAGATTCCTGAAGTAAAAATTGGATTGCTTGTTAAAGTTAAGAGACTTTGGAAGGTAAGGAAAAGTGAAAGCCAATTTACAGAGCTGTTACAATTGGTTAAAATTTTGAGAAATGCAGTGTTGCTAAATGATGGTAAGGTGTGGAATTCGAAGAGAATCACAGTTTTAAAGGGAGAAAGGAGGTTGTATGTTAAAGATTTGTCAAGCAGGGAGGATGACGAATCAGGACAAGAAGAACCAAGACAAGATGAACTTCATGGTGTTAACGAGGAATATACCAGTGAGAAAGAAGCAAAAGAGTTAATTGGCAAGGAGGGCTCTGAAAAGAGGGATAAAATTAATGGCAGTGGAATGAGTAACGGCGGAAGGGGTGATGTTGATTCAAGCAGTATTAATGACAGTGCTGATGATAATAATTTGGATCTTGGCACTAGAGGTTCAGATTTGTATGGAAATAGGAGATGGAGGAGAAAACCTAAATGGATGTCAGATTGTGTGGGTGAACGGGAGGATTGTGTAAAGTTGAATAGGCAGGAAATTGTAGATAAGATGTAGTTTATTCATAGAAACACAGGAGCAAGGTAGGTAACATCCTACACAGGTCTTCTTCCTCAGCAACTGCTCCTGTTGCTAGGAAGGGATCTAGGATACAATGGAATCTATAGAGATAATTCTAACAGGTCTTAAAGAAACAACATAACACATCTTCCCCTTTATAACAATTAAAAAGAAAAGAAAAAGAAAATAAAGAAAACAAAATTATTAACATACAAAATCTTCTAACCACTTAGGTTTAGAGCAAACACGTTTCCGGTTCATGGACACATCACTGTTACAAAAGGTTTCATCATTGACAGTTGTAAGATCAGAAACTTGCTTAGATGGAAAAGCATCAAGTGAAGTACACATATTGGAAACACTGGGAGAAGAATCTACAACATCAGTATTGTTACCACCATCTGAAATATCGGAATTGGAATTGGTGATGGGAAGATCTTCAGATATACTGAAACCACCATGATCCTCGCAATGAAAAGATTGAGGAGCAGGCAAGTTATCAGGTAAATCAACAGAGTCCTTCATAACATTCTTTTTGCCTCTGTAAATAGCAATTCTTTTAAGGTTCCACACTTTACCGTCACTTAAAAGAACTGCATTGCGTAAGATTTTTTTAATCATCAAGGGTTCAGAAAACTGGGATTCCCCCTTGCGAACTCTCCAGGGCTTCTTTACTTTGACCCACATACCAACACTTACGTTTGCAGTACTGGAACAACATTTCTTATCAAAATTTTTCTTATATTCTAGGTGTTTATCAATCACATTAGATCTAACTTTACTCATGCATATATCTAAACAAGATTTCTTGTGCAGCCAATTGGGATTACATTTGGTCCTCGCAACTCGACCCCTCATAATTTCAAATGGTGACATCTTTAAAGCATCATGAATGTTGGTTCGGTAAGACCACACAGCCTTAAAAACAGATGTCTCCCAATCCTCTCCATTTTGATTAGCAATCTGAATGGCATTCTTCAGAACTCTATTGAACCTCTCGCAAAGTCCGTTACCACTGGGGTTATAAAGCGAGGTAGTTTTATGAACAATACCAACTCTATCAAAATATGACTGAGTTAATTTAGAAGTAAATTGGACCCCATTATCACTAATGATCTGGTTGGGAAGACCCTCCTCAATAAAAACTTTATCAATAAAATCTAGTACTGATGAAGAATCAACTTTATCAACTATTGTAATGCTAGGCCATCTTGAAAATACATCTATCATAGAAATTATAAACTTGTGATCCATCCCTATTGGTCCCATAATGTCAATTGCTACGGTATGCCATGGGCCATCCGGTATCAAGGGTTCACACATGTCAGGTTTAAGAGTGTTAAGTACCTTGTCTGAATTGGAACAAGTAACACATTCTCTAACAATTCTTTCTGTAAGGACATCAATTCCTGGCCACCAATACCATTGTTTGACATTTTGTTTGGTCTTAACAATACCACAATGGTCTTTGTGACACAAATTGATAATACTATTTCTCAAAGCCAAAGGAGGAACAGCCCTGTCACCTCGAAAAATAGTATCATCACAAACAGTAAGCTCATTTCTAACTTCCCAGTATGGTCTTAAATCAGGCAAAATTTCTTTCTTTCCCGACCACCCATCATGAATAAAAGAAATAACTGAATTTAAAGTTTTATCTTTTAAATATTGCTCTCTCCATAACTTTTTTTCAATGCAAAAGGGATTATTGTCAAGAATATAAGCAATGTGAAAAGAGTCCCACTCATTCACCTCACATTCATATAAATCAGTAGGCATGCGAGAAAGAAAATCGGCAATGACATTGCTTTTCCCAGGAAAATACACAACCTTGATTATAAAATCCTGTAAACGCATGGAAAATCTAGCTATTCTAGCTGTAGCATTGTAAAGGCCTTCGGTGGTAAGAAGTTTGGTGAGGGGTTTATGGTCAGATCTTACTGTACATTCTTTTCCCCATATAAAACTACGAAAATGCTCAAGGGCCCAAACCACAGCTAAAGTTTCCTTTTCTATAACCGAAAACTTGCTTTCAGGAACAGATAAGGCTCTAGAAGCGAATGCAACAACGCGTTCTTTACCTAAACCATCAATCTGAGAAAGAACGCCGCCCAGACCTTTGTTGCTGGCGTCAACAGTGATCACCGATTTGAGATCTAAATCGAAAGGGCATAAAACAGGAGCATTAATAATGTCCAACTTGATACTGTTGAACTCATTCTCGCAAGAAGAGGACCAATCAAATTTAACTTTGCTTTTCAAAAGTTGTCTAATATTGAAAACTTTACTTGAATTTTTTTTTATACATTTTTAATAAAATTCTACCATCCCTAAGAATGACCTTACATCATCCTTGCATGTGGGAGGAGGAGCTTCTTTTATGGCATCCACCAATTTGGGTTTGGTTGAAACACCGTCACCACATAAAACGTGACCAAGATAAGTTACAGACCCAATGTCGCGATTGAAAGCAGCGCAAGAACATGCACGCGCCACTAACCTTACTCGGAGGGTCAGCAGAGACGATGAGATGACAGTCCTCCCGACCTCTTCACACAAACACCAAAACAGTGTGTATACACCACGGTCTGCGTGTGTGAGAAAAGAGGCCGCGAGGTGGATGGGCAACAAGGACTTCTGGTGTTTCTCGGGGCTCTCAGGCGAAAGGCTACACAGGAATGCACTGGTATCACAGCACTGCAAGTAGGGTAGAAGACAGAGGACAGTCTATTAGTACCACAGATCGTGATAATGGTTCCCCAGTTCCCCCCTGTCGCTGCACTCACCGTTTTCCCCTACTTCTAATGCCTTGATGAATTCAGGAAGATTTGGGAAGGAGATGAAAGCCTCAGGGTATGAGAAGTTGACTCCACTTCTCAATATCAACATCCACCTTTTATGTTTTATGTTAGTGATGCAATAGCAAGTTATCCAACTACTAGACGTTAATACTCCACGTCTAGTAGAAACCACAATACTCCTTGCGGTACAAAAAGTTTCAAGGTTATAGTCCTGTACAAGTACGCCACTTAAGAGGCGCAAACAAAGACCTGTGAGACCCAGAGAAAGCCACAAAGTATATTTGGTACAGAACAGTTTGTATGCCAAACGACCAAAAAACGAAAAAGAACAAAAAACAGGTTTGGGGAGGCGAGCCCGCACTCCCCTAAACTACTTGCAGTGCAGAACTCGACTTGTGCCGGCAGATCCCAGACTGACCGCGCAGGCTCTTCGTCGACGGGCTGGAGACGCTGGGACTGACCGCGCAGGCTCTTCGTCGACGGGCTGGAGACGCTGGGTCTGACCGCGCTGGCTCTTCGTCGACGGGCTGGAGACGCTCATAAGGCAAAGACGGGAAACAAGAGAAGTGCTCAGGAATCCACATTGACAAGCACTGTTCTGGGATGAGGGAGGTGGCTATATGGATTCCGCCCACTTCCCTGACCTCTGGCGCCGCACGGCCTTCTGGTAGATGTAGTGCATCCGAGAGGGACGCCCAACAAGGATTCCCTTTCTCCTCATTGCACCTGTATGCGCGATCGCTACAGTACCCCCTCTCGAGGACAGCCGTCCCGGCGGTCGACCTGGTTTGCCAGGGTGAGCATCATGGAATTGAGCCACCAAGTCAGGGCAATGGAGATTGCCCACAGGTTCCCAAGAGCGGTCCTCAGGGCCGAAACCCTTCCAATCGACCAGATACTGGAGTCTACCACGTACAATGCGGGAATCCAGGATAGACAAGACCTCGTACTCGTCATGGCCTTTGATCTCCAGAGGCAGAGGGCGGTCTGGCAGACGAACACCCGGTAGGCATGGACGAAGGAGTGACACGTGGAACACAGGATGTATAGACCAGGGCACAGGAAGTGAGAGTTTCATGGCCACAGGATTGATCACCTCACAGATACCATAAGGGCCAACAAACTTAGGCCTCAATTTATTGACCCCCTTCAAACGCAGGTTTCGGGTGGAAAGCCAGACTTTGTCCCCAACCTTATACTCAGGCTCCTCGGACCTTCTCCGATCAGCAACATGCTTTTGGGCAGCTTGGGCCATTTCCAGGCATTGTTTAGCGTCAATAAGGATCGCTCTGAGATGGGCGTGATGTTCGTGAATAGTAGGGACCAATGAGGCAACAGGCCACTCAAAGGGAAGCATGTTGGGATGAAATCCGTAAAGGCAAAAGAAAGGAGAACACCCCAAGGTGGTGTGTACTGCGTTATTGTAGGCAAATTCTGCCAACCACAAAAGGGTGGTCCAATCAGTGGTGTTTTGCAACGTGAAACAACGGAGGTATTGTTCAAGTGTTTGGTTCAAACGTTCCGTTTTACCATCGGTTTGAGGATGGTAGCTAGAGGATAGGCGTGCATCTATTTGGAGCATGGTACAGAGAGCCTTCCAGAAACGGGACGTGAATTGCGTGCCACGATCCGTAATCAAGACACTCGGGAGTCCATGCGCTCGTACTATGTGTTGCAAAAAGATTCTAGCCAGTTCCCAGGAGGACGGCAGACCGGGCAAGGACACAAAATGTCCCATTTTTGTGAGATGGTCGACCACCACAAGGATAACGTTTTGGCCTTCACAGGGGGGCATCTCCACAATGAAATCCATCGACAAGGTATGCCAGGGTTTGGGCGGAATCGGTAATGGGCGTAGCAGACCCGAAGGTTTAGTATGACTGGATTTACCCTGGGCACAAACAGAGCATTTCTTGACATAGCCCTTCATGTCTACACGGATACCAGGCCACCAAAAAGACCGTTCTACAGAGGCGGTGGTTTTGTAGATGCCCATGTGTCCCCCTAAGACTGAATCATGGGCCCAGCGTAACACCTGTTGTTGTAACTCTATCCGAGGTATATACATGGCGTGGTAATGGTATGCGAGTTGATCTTTCTCACATCGATGTGCTGGGTCTTCTTGGATCCAAGAGGGAATATCCAGATCTGATAGGGCAACTTTGACGTCCTCTAGGAAGTCCTCGGAAGTGATCAAGGCAACAGACTTGATCGAAGGCTCTGTTTCTGTGAGGATTGAAGGGGGTTCTGTGGAGGTTGTTGTCTCATCATTCCCCAGCCTAGAAAGCGCATCCGCCTTTCCATTGCGTGTACCGGGTCTGTACTTAATCACAAAATCAAAGTCAGAAAAGAAAAGAGTCCACCTCAACTGACGGGGAGTCAATGCTTTCGCTGTCTTTAAGAACAGTAGGTTACGATGATCCGTATATATTTCCACTGTATGTAAGGCCCCTAGAAGATAATGTCTCCACTCCTCGCATGCTCTTTTGATGGCGAGTAGTTCCTTATCGGAGATAGTGTAGTTGACTTCACAGGGTGAGAGTTTCTTGGAATAGTACGCCACCGGATGTAGCTGCCCGGTGGATGGGTGTCGTTGTGATAGAACTCCCCCGAGGGCAAACTGGGAAGCATCAGTTTCCAATATGAACGGCATTTGAGGATCTGGATGTCTCAGAACAGGAGCCTGCGTGAACTTCTCCTTAAGAAGTTGAAATGCTTCTTCAGCTTTTTCCCCCCAAATGAAGGGAATGTTCTTCCTCAGAAGGGCCGTAATAGGATGAATAGTCTTGGAGAAGTCCTGAACGAACCGTCGATAATAATTGGCAAAGCCAAGAAAGCTCTGCACTGACTTGGCGTTTCTTGGCGTCTTCCACGACAGAATGGCCTCCACTTTACTCATGTCCATCCTGAATCCTTGGGCATCGATAACATACCCCAAAAAGGCCACCTCTTGTACGTGAAAAAGACACTTTTCTAGCTTGGCATATAAGGAGTTCTGTTGCAACCTTTCCAACACGGTCTTTACATGTGTTATGTGTTCCGAGTATGATGCTGAATACACCAGGATATCATCTATATACACTATGCAAAAGGATTCCAAACACCCCCGTAACACCTCATCCATGAAATATTGGAAGGCGGCAGGGGCGTTACAAAGCCCAAAGGGCATCACCCTGTATTCATAGAGACCGAACATGGTTCTGAAAGCGGTTTTCCACTCATCTCCCTTCTTTACACGTACGAGATGGTAAGCCCCACGGAGATCTAGTTTGGTGAAAAACCGGGCTCCTTTTAACTGGTCCATCAAGACAGGAATCAGGGGAAGAGGGTATCGATTTTTAACTGTCACCCTGTTTATGGCTCTGTAGTCGATACAGGGTCTCAATTCTTCGCAATCCTTCTTTGGAATAAAAAACATGGGTGAAGAGGCAGGAGAGGTGGAATGTCTCATGAATCCCGTAGCCAGGTTCTCTTCAATGTATGTCTTTAGATACTGTGTCTCTTTCTCCGTTAAAGCATACACCCTACTGCATGGGATGTCTGCTCCCGGGACAAGATCTATGCGGCAGTCATATGCGCGATGCGGAGGCAGTTGGGTGGCTTTCTGTTTGTCAAACAACGAGGTGAACTCACAATACTCTACCGGTAATACCGTGGCACAACAAAACAAATCACCAGTACATGCACCAGCAAGATATGTGGCAGGTGATGGGTCAACCGGAGAGCTACAGATTTCCTTATCCTGACAATGCTCTCTACAATATTCGGAAGTCATGCTGACTGTTCTTGATGTCCAACTCACCACAGGGTCATGTAAGGTAAGCCAGGGCATACCCAAGATCAGACGGAATTGCGGAGTGTCAATAAGATCAAACTGAATGTGTTCACGATGGTCTTTTCCAAACTCCATCAATAAGGGAAGGGTGTGATAGCCTCAGGGTATGAGAAGTTGACTCCACTTCTCAATATCAACATCCACCTTTTATGTTTTATGTTAGTGATGCAATAGCAAGTTATCCAACTACTAGACGTTAATACTCCACGTCTAGTAGAAACCACAATACTCCTTGCGGTACAAAAAGTTTCAAGGTTATAGTCCTGTACAAGTACGCCACTTAAGAGGCGCAAACAAAGACCTGTGAGACCCAGAGAAAGCCACAAAGTATATTTGGTACAGAACAGTTTGTATGCCAAACGACCAAAAAACGAAAAAGAACAAAAAACAGGTTTGGGGAGGCGAGCCCGCACTCCCCTAAACTACTTGCAGTGCAGAACTCGACTTGTGCCGGCAGATCCCAGACTGACCGCGCAGGCTCTTCGTCGACGGGCTGGAGACGCTGGGACTGACCGCGCAGGCTCTTCGTCGACGGGCTGGAGACGCTGGGTCTGACCGCGCTGGCTCTTCGTCGACGGGCTGGAGACGCTCATAAGGCAAAGACGGGAAACAAGAGAAGTGCTCAGGACTCCACATTGACAAGCACTGTTCTGGGATGAGGGAGGTGGCTATATGGATTCCGCCCACTTCCCTGACCTCTGGCGCCGCACGGCCTTCTGGTAGATGTAGTGCATCCGAGAGGGACGCCCAACAAGGATTCCCTTTCTCCTCATTGCACCTGTATGCGCGATCGCTACACCCAACAGCAAAATTGCATTTGGAGAATTCAATGGTCAAGCCTTTTTCTTCAAGAATGCCTAAAACTTCTTCTAGAACAGAATTATGTTCATCTATGTCCTCACCGTAAACCAGAATATCGTCCTGAAAAAATTTAACCTTAGGATGTTTTCCAAATAACTGATGCATAATGCGCTGAAAGATGGCTGCAGCAGACGCTAAGCCAAATGGCATGCGTTTAAATTGGAAACACCCCATGGGGGTAATAAACGCAGTTAAATGTTTACTTTCAGTGTCTAGAGAAATCTGATGGTATGCAGCAGATAAGTCAATTGTGGAAAAAACTTTAGCTCCATTGACTGAAGCTAACATCTCAGAAATTTTCGGTAAGGGAAATTTATCTATTACAATATTTTCATTTAAATGGCGAAGATCGACACACAGACGGATTTTGCCATTGGCACGTCGTGCGACAACACTGGTGAAATCCAATTTGAAGACTCAATTGGTTCAATGATGTCTTCTTTAACTAATTTTTCTAGTTCCTTTTCAACGTCATCTCAAACTAAAATGGGAATGTTCCTGGCCTTGAAGGTTTTGGGATTGGCATCTTCTTTCAAAACAATATGGTGGGAAAATCCTTTAAAATTGCCTATTTTCCCACTAAAAACTCTAGGAAATTTTTTAAGTACAGATTCACCAATCTTTGTTCCTTCATTAACAACTAAAACAGGATCTGGACTGTTGGGGTTCAAAATTATATCTAAATCCCACTGATCCTTCCATCCAAGAACTGAAGGTCCAAGTTTTGCTACATACAATTTGCCGAAAGATTCTCTACCTTTAAATCTAAACTTCAAAGGTTTGTAACCAATCACATCAATTTTACCGCCTGAAAACCCTTCGGCAGAATTATCAGGTGAATAGAGATCGTTTCCTAAGTAATGTACAAACTTCGAATTCCAGACACTTTCATTGATAATGGTATATGGGGAACCAGAGTCTGCATAAATGTCAATAGGAACCCCACCAATAAGCATATTACATATAGGCTTCTTAAGAACATTCCTTTTACCTGAGTCATTAATATTAAAAATGTAAACCTTTTCGAGAGGTCTCGAGATGCATTCATCATTCATTGAACAAGGTAATACATTTTTCACACAATCATCCTCAAGACGACAATGCATGACTTTGTTGGACAAATCTTCTTCATCACTGGAAGATGAATCATACACAACGTTAACTTTTTTGTTCTTAAGTCTATTACAAGCTCTTGAGTAATGCCCAATTAAGTTACAATTCGAGCATTTTTCTTTGATTGCAGGACAAAGCTTGTAATTGGCCAAATGTGAACTGCTGCCACACCGGAAGCATTTTAAATTATCAGTTTTTTTAAACTCAGGAGGTTTGTTTTTAGTTTGGATCCTTTGTTTATAGTTGGGTTTGCTTTGAACTTTCGAAACAGTTTGATCAAGAGTGGATTTATGTACAAGAATAGCCTTTTCTTCGTTTTTGATTGCCTTAGCACTGCGACCTGAAAGTTCTGCCTTTCTGACGATAGCCAAAATGTCTTTGAGATCCGAATCACCATTTATCCAAAGTCTATCTTGAATAGAAGGATCAGAGGCATGCATAACTACTTGGTCGCGTATGAATTGTTCTTGTAAATGGTCAAATTTACAATCTTCGGCAATTTTTTTGAGTTCAGCAATATATACATCAATGTTCTCTCCGGGTTGTTGTTTCCTGTGAAAGAACTTGTAACGAGTAATGCCAATACAAACTTTTGGCGAAAAATGACTATCAAAGTCTTTCAGGATAATATCAAAAACGTTTGCATCACCACCTCCGCTACTCTTAGGCATTTCTTCATAAATTTTGAGACCACCAGCGCCTAATGAGTGTAAGAATAATTTCTTTTTTCTTTCAGGTTTCATTTTACCATCCTCATCTATGGTATCGATGAAGTTCATGAAATATGCCTTCCATTGGAGCCATTTCATACATGGTTCTAACCCAGAAGGCCAAAAAGGTTGAGGAGACTGTATGGTAAAATTTTGTGAAGTCATATTGAAAGTAAAATGATATTAATAAAAAGGTAAAGCTTACTTTTAAGTTCAGAGCTGGTGTCCAATGTAGTCTTCTTCACAGGTATACGAAGTTAACATGAAATGACATAAAATAATTAAAGCAGAACTAAAATTCGTCCTTATACTTGTGATAAAAACGTTAAAATAAGCTTCGTTTTTAAATCTTATAAGTAGCAGATATACTTTCAATTAAGGTATAACAAAATCCGCTTTCCGCTTTTAAAACCAGCAAGCGGTAGACTAGAAGTCTTTCTTCGTACTCGTAAACAGAAGCGTTGTCATGGAGATGACAAATGGTTGCTGTGCGTGCGTAGACGTCAACACGTACTTGGTATGCTCCGTTCGACGAAATTACATCACAAGCGGAAGACGCGAGTGAGCGAGGAATGGAGTGAAGGAGCAGAGCGCGCTGAGTAGGAGCGTGCTGAGATAACGGCAGCAAATCAAAAAATGCAAGTACAGATTGAGCGCTTCTGTATGTAAATTGATTGAATTGTAAAAGTCTTTGAAGTAGTAAGGCACAAGCGGAAAAGACTGTAACCGCTAGTTGATGCGCATAATAATCAAACTTTTGCTTCAAGCGATGCGCAGAAACGAGAAAAAAAAACTTTACTCACGAAGTTTTGTGAAGATCAGAATATCCTTAATTAAGGAGGTCGGAAAGACTTTAAAATTGAGGTGGATATCCTCTGTAGAATCAAGTTGCTAGGAGGCAATTTCTTTTAATTTCTTTTTCCAATGTATAAACGGAAGGAAAACGACGAGGAAAATTGAAAAAGAAATGGGTTCTTCAGATTCCGAGTGTTTCTTGAAGCCAAGTCGCCAAATTGTAAAGTTGAATAGGCAGGAAATTGTAGATAAGATGTAGTTTATTCATAGAAACACAGGAGCAAGGTAGGTAACATCCTACACAGGTCTTCTTCCTCAGCAACTGCTCCTGTTGCTAGGAAGGGATCTAGGATACAATGGAATCTATAGAGATAATTCTAACAGGTCTTAAAGAAACAACATAACAGATTGTTGTGTAGAAGATTGATAATGAAAGTGTGTAAAGTAGAGAGTGGTGATATAGTTAGTTTTATTCTACAGGGATAGCTTAGTTAAGTATAATTGTCAGTTTCATGTATGAATTATTTTATTGATTAACAGGTAAAGATATTTTATGTATATTTTCGGTGATGGATTGGGTGCTGAAGATTGTCACAATATTCATTGTGGTCCTATTGTTGTGTGGTTCAATTAGAGATCTTGGTGGCAGTGTGTTCTGTATATTGCTTAAATAGTAGAAGCCTGTAAGCAGATGCTTATTATTCTAAAATGCTAAGACGTTCTGGGATCAGCGGTTGCCACAGGTAAATGACAAGCATTGGATGAGGGTCTGTGCACTGGCATTTAAAGTGGAATAAACTTGAGCATTTATCCACAAAGATAGTGTAGTGTCAGTACACAGCATACACCGTCATTAATAGCTGCATACATTCCATGCTGGAGAATATATTTTAGGTTCATGTGAATTGGTTTAGTCTGCCATGGTGTCCACATGTATTGTCATATACTCTAGCTCCAGCTACAAGTGCCTTCACTGTGTATACTCCCAACTCTTTAGTTCATTCATTTTCATCTTTTTTTTAATATGTGACCAAAGTGGGCAATTGTGAAAATGCTTCTCAGAGGGCTTCCATCCAGGAACTGATTGAGATACTGCTTAGTTACGTTAAAATGAGAAATGCACATTATGCTCAAATGCGTTTTGTCTTCATCTACAAGTTCCCACTTACTGCCATTGAACTTAAACATGTGAAGTTAGGTTGCTGGCTAATCAATATTTCAAGAAACATTTGGATACAGTATCATCTCAATATCATCTCTGTTGCCATTGCTTGACTTTATTCCTGTCCTGGTCCTGGTCCAGGCTGGACTAAATATTTCTTTCTTTTGAGGAACAATATCTTCTTTGTTCTCTACCATTTCAGTTGGAGTGTAGGTCATGTTAGGATGTTAAGATTACTTCTCCATCAGAGATTAGCCCATTTTTTTCTAGATGTAGTTGGATTGCACCTTGGGTTTCACATCCCACATACGTATTAAACTGTAACGCTTGTCCTATGCACACGCTAGTGTTCTCCAGAGAAATGTCTGTATATATATATATATATATATATATATATATATATATATCTTATCTCCTTATCATGATCATGTCAAGCACAAGAAAAAACAGTGTGATCCGTTGTTATCAAAGGTTTTCTAACAATTTGTTGTTGGGTGTGCTCTTGTTCCTTTATTTCATACGGAAATGCCCAGCTAACATGTGTTTTGTCATGGGAAATATCCCACATGTCTTCTTCAGGGCTGAAAAGGACGATATTTGTCCCGTTCTCTCCGCCGGTTCTACTTCTGTTCCGGCTGTGCCTGGTTCTCCCTTCGTCTTCTAAAATCCTGGTAATATTCCCCTGCTGTGGTATTTCTATCACTAGTCAGGTGTGGCATCTAGTGATCGCCTCCATAGTGTCAGTTGCACGGGTCATGAGCAATCCGCATGGAGCCATAAGGATACTCAAGACACACTCGCTTAGAAGCCGACCTGTGACAAAGACTATAAACAACTGAAGTGCAACTGACACTACGGAGCCTATAACTGGGCGCCACACCTGACTAGCGATAGAAAGTGATTACAGTGAAGATCTAATGTGCCAGAATGACAGGGGCGACAGGGTGAGACACATTTTGGCTTGGCTTCTGCAATCAGAGATCCGCCACAAGCCGGTTTGCTCTATTAGGTCACCTGATGGCCGACCGGTGACCTCACAGGTGGATATCAACAGAGTATTCTCAGAGTATTACAGAGCACTATGCAAAGTTACTGGCCCCCTTTAAACTGCCAGTTTGTGTGCTTATTTTGACTCTTTACAAGCCCTCCACCCCCGCCCCCAAACTCTGGTACCGGAGGCAGATAGGCTATCTCCATAGTTTTATGCCATTTATAAAACACCGCTTTCATAAAGACATCACACCATGTGTCACCTGGCTTATCAAAGATGAGTACTCCCAGAAATGACTAAGGAAACCATCATTACTGCGCTGCCTAAACAGGGTTGTGCTCAACTTGATGTTTGGTCATACAGCCCTCTCTCATTACACAATAATGAGTGCAAAATCAAAAGTAGACAGTGGTCTAAGAGCCACGCTTAGATTCTCTATTTTCCATTTCTTGGAATTCTGCTAACTCATCAAAAGCCAATAGGAGGCTGTTGTGGGATTAGGGATCGAACAAGGGTGTCTCTGATGGCAAATGAGGACAAGGGTATGTAATATCGCTTCTGCTACAGGTGGCATTTTGTTCAATTGGCTTTCACACTTGGACTGTGTTTTTGACAATCAGTTTGACCAGGGTTAAAGTCATATGCAATTAAATGGCAAGTGAACTTAACATAAATATAAATAGTTGGTGGCTATTTTTTTTGTTTAAATGTGTTTTATTGATTTCCAGCGCATCACACACAGTACAATATAACAAACAAGAACCCCGAGGGCAACCCTGTGAACCATTGCTATACAACCCTCCTACATCAATGAGAGAGCTGCGCGAGCTGCAGGGTGATATGGTGTGTCCATGAAAGCAAGTAGCGGAAAGCCCTCGGTCAGTAGTGCTTCCAGATGCCCCATAAACTAACAATCTCCCCCCCAGTTCCCAACCCCCCAAGCCCCCCCCACCCCACCCCTCCGGTGTGTCTCATCTCTCCTCTTGATGGTGAACAGGTATCTTGTTTTTGTGGGCTCTAACTTGGGGGGACGTCCCTCCCGGCAGGCTCATCTGTGAGTCGCAGCAACCTGAGGTATTTCGGACACGTGAGTTCCTTGAATTCCCCAGCTAGTAATGCAAGGAAGGGTTGCCATATAGTGGTAAAGGAGTCCGAGGCTTGAGCTAGAGTCGCCTGGATCCGCTCCATACCCAGAATATACCAGAGCCTGTGAAGCCAGCCGTGTGCGTAGCTCTCCTTGTGGTGCCCCATAGTGAGAGAATATGATGTGCTGCTGCCCCTACCGCCAATCCCATCTGTCGCCCCCTATTTGATTTAAGTGGAAACGTCAAAGCGTTTGGTAGACCCAGTAATGTGTAGGCCTTGAAGCGGGGGATCTCCGTCTCAAAATGTATGTCAATGTCGTCTAGTACTTCCTTCCAATAGTCCGTTACCTCCTCACATTCCCACAACAAGTGAGTCAGCGTCCCCACTTTGCCGCATCCCCTCCAGCATGCGGAGCTGCGCTTCGGATTACCTTGATGCAGCCTAGCCGGCGTCAAATACCAGTAGTATGCGATCTTAACTGCGGACTCCCTACTTGCCACATTCCTGGCGGTGTGATGGGCTCTATGATAAATATCACGCCACTCTTTATCTGTGAGGGCCCTTTCTAGCTCTGATTCCCAACGCTTCTGGCCAGTAGAGCGTGAGATAGATAGGGGCGGGCTTAACATTTTATATAGGTCTGTAATCACTTGCCTGTCGGTCTTTTTCGTGATGAGCCATTACGCATACGTTGTGAGACGTCGCCTCACGTGAGGCAGCATGTCTCGTTGCATAAGCCAATGACGGATCTGGAAGTATTGAAACCGATGTGGCTCTATCAGATTGTACATCTCCTTCAAGGTATCAAGCTGGATAAAGCCGTCCAAGTCAAACAGGTGACCAGCTGACTTGCATTCCAAGACTCGCCATGGGCCAAACGCTTGAGGCTCCACCCCGGGGGGAAACGCCGGGTTGTCAAACAGTGGCGTAATAGGTGAGGGGAAAGTAGTGAGGCCTCTGTCAACCACTACCGCGTCCCACACCTTGAGTAGCGAACGAGTAATAGGTGACTTTTTTAGATAAGACAGTCTGTCGGAACGGTCCAGGAAGGGACATTCGGGCCATCGCTTGATCCTGGAAAAGCTACCTCTTTTCTGACTCTGGGCGATTCCATTCCAGGACGTAGCGAAGCTGCATCGCTTGGAAATAACGAAAAAGGTCAGGGATGCCCAAACCACCCTCCGCAGAAGCCCGTCTAGCCAAGTCCCTGCGAAGCCGCGGGCGCCTACCCGCCCAAACGAACTGCCGTATGGCGTCCTGCATTTTCTGAAGCATCCCTATCGGTTGAGTCACTGGAATGGTTTGGGACACGTAGAGGACCTTGGGTAACGGGGACATTTTAATCGCCTCCACTCGCCCCAACCAGGATAATGGCAGCTGCCGCCATCTCTTTAGATCCCCTGAATTTGAGCAAATAATGTCGCGTAATTGTGATCGACCGTTTGTGCTGTGCAGGGCATCAAGGTAATCCCCAGGTACAGCAATGACATACGGGAGGAGAGTCCCCCAAACTGTAGCTGGCCTTCAGCGGATCTGCGGGCGTTACGGCCCAGAGGAAGAATCAGGAATTTTCCTATATTCAAAGGCCACCATTTTAGTGAGAAAAGGAGGCACGGAGCGCGTGGGGTTGTCAACTACCGCAAGTATGTCATGGGCATAGAGGCTAAGGGTGTGTGGCTCACCTCCAACCGTGATACCAGTGATATCCGGGTTATCTCTGATTTTTTGCGCAAATGGTTCTATGTAGAGCGCAAACAATAGGGGTGATAACGGGCACCCTTGTCTGGTGCCCCGCTGGATATCAAAGGGTCGCGAGCTGATACGATTAACCCGAATTGTCGCTTGGGGGGTATCATAGTCGCTGGCGACCCATGAGCGGAATCGCTCCCCAATGCCAAAGCGCGCCAGAGTCTTGTCCAGGTATCCCCAGTCCACCCTGTCGAACACCTTCTCGGCGTCAACAGATAAGAGAGCCGCGTCCGAATCATTAAAATGGGCTTTATCTATAAGGTGTAATGGACGCTTGGTATTATCGCTGCACTGCCGATTGGGAATGAAACCCGATTGATCGGGTTCTATAATGCCCGGCAGGCATGGTCAAAGCCTCGCTGCAGCCAAACCTCACCCGTTATATATACTCTTGAGTACTGCAGCTTAGCCAACTTGAGTCACTTACTGTGCACTACACTAGTTTTGTGCGGAGACAATTTATTATCGTGCTGGCATTATTATTGCTTGGTTGCGCCTTGGGTTCCTTCTGACCTCACTTTCCAGTTCTTGGCACTTCATCTGGCATTGGTACCATGTAAATCACTGAACTCAAACTCCTGCCTTCGGGGTGAGGACAGCATCCTCAGAAGGAGGCAAGAAAGCATTTTCCTTATTCATTTGTCCGAAACCATAATCATTTGCCAGTTATTTTAAATAAAGGCACAGCAACACCATGCAAATAAACAGTGTCTTTGTAAGTAGGTTAGAATGAGGAACGATTGTGAAAAACACTAATCTGTAAACAGGAGGAAAAACTAAATTCACAAATTTCAGTGCTTAAATTGTGCCGGTCTTTGCTGATCCGAGAAACCAGCATTTAGTTTCACTTGACAGTCCACATATTTAAATACACATTTAAAACATAATGCTAGGCGTCCAAACCATTCACACTGCTTTGTGTAGCTTTGAATGGTTTAAACTGTCTAAATGTGATGTTCAGAAGGAAGTGTTTATACTGGCATGTGGCAGTGATCATAGTTCCATTAACTAGTGCAAGCTGCAGTGACCTCCTGAGCAATACATTGGGCGATCACACTGGTTTATTTGTATATGAAGCACTGTGGCCAATCGCTGTCAGGGCTTGGTGAAAAAATATCATGGATGTGTTGAAGACACCGAAAGCACACCCAGTCGATAGTACATCCGTGACAGGGGTACAAACAGCTTGAGGACAGAAAACGACCACCCGCTGCAGTCCCTGCAGACACACACAACAAGCCTCGGCTTTGTACCAGCGCTCAGCAAACATGAGGCAGAGAATTTTAAAATTCCATTACTTTGTTCCTCACATCAAAGAATATAAGGTTTTTGGGTGTGATCAGCCTTAGAAGAAGCTTGACCAACTACTAGAAAGGCAAATGTTTGATCCCTGGGGCCATATTAATGAAACTTTGCCTTGCTGCAAAAACAGGATATGTCATTGATAAGATTTTGTTCCTTGTGGAGAAAATTTACATCATATAATTTTTGCTGTTTACATATTTATAAGTTGAAGCAATGTACATTCTCCACGTTTGAAATGCAAAACTTTGGCTTTTGAAGCGATTTTTTTTAAATTATATAAAAAGGAAACATGCAAAATAAGTTAGCTCTATTTTTTAAAGTTATTTATGGCATGGGATTTTCACAATTGAAATACTGATGTATTGAAATACTGCATGTAATAACAATATAGTACCACTTCACCATATACACCCTATACAGTATTACATTTCCACGGGTTGTCGTTTTAGCTGAATAATGGTGTTTTGCACAGGGTTATTAAAGCCAAAATCTGGGTACCCCTTTTGCCTCCAAATAGTGTTATTTGTATAATACCTCTGGACCGTTACTATTGCAGCATATAGCTGGGTCTAATTTGATGTGTCATGGTGTGCCACAAACCGTGTATTGAGATGTGGCTCTAGTAAATTGCTAGTGTCTGAGATTGATTCATGCACTCAATGCGTCACTTTTTTAAAGTGTATATTGTGATGCCCTTAGTGTGTGTTTCTTTTTAACTGAATTACGTCCATCATATTTTCTTTTTGCATCTGTCCCTCCAAATGGGAAGGGGATGTCCAGGTGTGGGTCCTGTGCCAAACCATGTGGTAAAACCATTACTGAACTGTTGACATGTAGGAGACTGTAATGAGTGCCTTAATTTACGAAATGATTCCCAGTGTATTAACGGTTCTGTGTAGATGAATCCTCTTCATGTGTTCACATGCCATCCTTACACCTGATCTCCAAGTGCATATCTTGTGCCCAAACGGCCTTTACTTTATCCCTAGCAAAATGAACAACCATTGGCTTGGCTAATAGGTCTCGCCTTTGGGAGCTTATAAGTGTTTAGCCATGCAACAGTTTATGTTGTTGCAACAAGGATATTGTGCTGCATAACTAAATACTTATACGGTCCCAAAAGCGAGACCTATTGGCTATGCCAATGCTTGTTTCCATTGCGGAGGGTGCTGCAGCCAGCAGTACCCGCCGCAAAGGAAACCCTGGACAATGCAACCACCACTGTGTCCTGTGTGACCTCCGACACTATGTCGTGCGGTCCCCATCTCCATTAACATCCACCCACCATCCTAATAGGCCCCTATGTTCTAGACCCAAATTCAGTTAGAATTATGTGTTGTGGCAATATTTGGTCTATCAGATCACGCCACAATCTTGTATTTAGTCAGCTATTGATGTGCACCCATGGACCCTCTTGAAAGGAAGACGAGGATATAAATGATTGCAAGGAGGAAAGTAGGTGGGCTTAGATGACATTTAGATTCCAACTTGAAATGTCAGATGGGGAACTACCTTTTGATCAATTTGAATTTATCGTCAAGATGCGATTCTCATATTATCTTTATATAAATCAAATGAGTCATCTGAAATCTGGGCAACTTGTATTACCAATGTTTGCTCAACTGGCACCTCTGTTAAAAATATTCAAAAATATTAAGTCAAATTACGTCAAATAAAAGACTTGGAGCCTGATTTAGAGTTCAGCGAACGGGTTATTCTGTCATAAATGTGATAAATATCCCATCCACCATATTACAAATGCATAATATCCAACCGCGTTTATTTTTACAGCAGACGGGATATCCATCACAAACATAACGAATACCCCACCCACCATGTTACAAGTGCATTATATCCAAAGGCGTTTGTAATACGGTGGACAGGATATCCACCACATTTGTGATAAAGTAACCTGTCCTCCAAACTCTAAATCAGGTCCTTGGTGTGCTTCACCTGTGATTGTCATATATCCCAAACACAGAACGCACAAAATATTTATTATGTAACCATGGAAAACCTACTCTGTACCAATTATGACGCATAGCATAGGAAACACTTTCGCATGCTTTGTGCATCTGTGTAGCCTTGTTGTTGCAACGGAAAATAATCCTAAACCTTTTAGTTATTAACTATCAAATTAGATTTGAGTCAAAAGCAAAGGGACTTTGAATGGGTTAGGGGTTTATGATATATGCAGTAAGAATGTAACATATTTCAACAGGGTGAAGTTATGGGTAGGCTGAATGCCAATATGTATGCATAAAAATTGAACACATTGAAGAATTGCATACTAGTGGACTGCCTATTACCAGCTGAGCTGCTAGAGAATTTATGCCAGTGCATCTATGATGGCTTAGATTGGTTTGGTTTACTGTCTACACTTAACTTATTGCTAACTTATATTATCTATCTGATTGTATTGCATTCTGGAATTAGAAGTGATTGTTAATATTTACTCCTGTGAAATCCTGTGTCAATAAGATATTCAAAAATATTCATTTTCTGAAACTGGACATGTCTTTGCTGCCTATTTAAAGAAATGCAGGCCACATTTATCCATTTCTTAATATATCTTGGTGAGAAGGTTAATTAATTAGCTTTCTAGAAGATTTTGTGCTATGATAGGTTTTGCATTTATCGACTACATAGCTGAACTGTATTTGTCTTTAATTGTTTTAACAAAAATACTTATTTGTTTTGCTTTCTCAATGAATTTTAATGCAAAGACTTAATGATTTTTTAATTAATAAAACGGACATGATTTTTATTAGTAAGTACAATAAATATACGACTGTTGCCAGTCAACCTGTACCCCAGCTTATTTATCTTTGGAACTGGGTGGCTGACATACACTCACATTTCTGAACAAATCAATAGTAACTGTGAATTCACCAATGCTATAACCACCAAGATCTGAGTTTTAATGGGATTCATCTTGAGTCTTTTTTGACAGACATCATTGTATTGCCAATCGACAATTGGAAACTTGTTTTGGAAAGTTTCTAGTGTGCTGCAGGATTTAACAAGCCATATGGTATCATCCATAAAGATTTAAATCTTTGTGTTTAATGACTATCTACTTTTTTGGAATGGGTGTATATGTTACAAAATGGGGAAAGGAGCTGAGAAGTGTGGAGCCCAATATATTACATTGTCAAGTACCTAACACATAAAAGTTCTTTATTTAGCCCCACAAATAAAATAATGTAGTTTATTCACAATTTTTCATAGTGTAATTCTGTTTTTTAATATCCTCTTCCAGCCCTGCCTTTGCTTCTTTCTGGTGATCACAAAGCTCCCTCAGAGTAGCATGTGATTCTATTCACGTATTCAAAATCAATTACATCAGGTAACTGTGTAAGTGGCCAATGCACATTTTAAAGTATTAATGATCTCATTTATAGTAGGCACCAACCTGAAATAGATACATCACAACAAAGAATTACAATGCATAGTGGAGTAACAAGGGGTCAAGTGCCTTTTTATACAAGCAAAACAACTGTGCACCTACACCCTCATCATAAGTATTTTCAGCCACAATACCATGAAAGATAGGTTTGCGTTTGGTCAAAATGCTAGTGCGTAAACAACAAGCAAGGATCAGCATACCACCAAATATCCCTGTTTCAAGGGTTATGTCATGTCAAAGAAGCCTTTGAGCATTGCCAGAGCTAAGCCTGTTCTTCAAGGTGTGAGATTCTCAATGAGCGAGATTTAAGATAGTTGCGGTAATTTCTATTTGAATACATTGCGTTGATGAAGGATACAATGAAAGCATTGTCTAAGAGACTTGGGCACACATCAAGTGATGGGCGAAGAAAGTGGAGACCTAGACCACTTCTGCAGCTGGCACCAAGAAAGGTAACAGGTAATGCTATCAGGGGGTGTTAGCGAAACAATCAAGATATGTGTTAGACCTGGTACCATTGGCGTGGGTCTCCCTTCCATTTTTCGCTTTTGTCTCCTCTGTGTTTGCTGGTGTTAGATGCTCTGGGCGCTGTGCCACTGCCATTCAGTGCCGCAGCGCGAATGCTCCCTATTGTAAACTGACTGTATGAATTGGTATAATCCTAATTGACCCAAGGAACATGATAGGAATGTCAAATTTAATATGCCTGAGGTCCAAATATGAAAGTGCATCTTTTAGTGATGATTGTTTTTATATTCTGTGATCGAAAATACCACTTTTAGGAAGTAGGTATTTTCTTGCCTAAATCTTCCAGTGTGCTCTGCTGTTATGTGTATTGGCTGTCTGGTTTTGGAGGGTCAGGGCAGGCTGAGCCAGACCTGGATTGAATAGAGAGATCTGCAGTGGAGTTTGGGGATGGGTGACCCTTTGATCTGAGCAGAACTGTGCCTGGTAATGTGAATAATTGCTCCACCTCCCACTGTGCGTCTGATGGCAGACCCCCTCTTCCTGAAAGGCAGGATGCAGCCTTGTAAACAAAGTGCTCCTGGATGACACCAAACTGGTTCTGGCTGGGTTCAGTGATTTGTGACTTTTTGAGAACAAAGACTTTTGGGGTATAAAGATCTGTGCTAAAACCCCCTGGCGGTGTGTTACTTCTGGATGTCAAGACGATCCTCTGTCTGTGTAACTAGAGGGAAAGGACTCTGAAACGTTCATCCTTCTTGCTGAAGCAACTACCCAATGGCCTGATTTGAGCTTGCCTCCTGCCGAAGTCTTAAGGATATTAGACTTCACCCATCAGCCATCCGGATTTCTATTTGAGGGGGATTCTGCTCGCAGGTGCGGCCTCTGTTGAGAATTCCAGAGCCTCTGGTTCTACTGCAGGGAACGTGGACTGAAAGTAATCGCATTGCTGTTGTGGGCCACCACAGCTGAGGAGCTGTTGCTGCTGAGAGCCCGCATTTGCCTGTGTTACCAAAGTCATCTTCATTTGCCATCCTACGAGAATCATCGCTATTGCTATTGTGGGCCACTGCATCTGAGGAGCTGTGACGCTGACTACCTGCATTTGACGTCCTACGAGAATCATTGCTATCGCTATTGTGGGCCGCTCCAGCTGAAGAGCTGTGCAGCTGAGTGCCCGCACTAGTCCCCGCTTCAAGGATCTTGTTACCACCTGTGTGTGCCGCTGGGTGCCCGCCTTTAGGCCCCGTCCCAGGATTATCGTGAGTGCACGCCGCAGACCACTACAGCTGGGAGCTGTGGCTGCTGTGAGTCCACCTGTCATCACCGCGGCTTCCTTGTGAGGCTGCGTGCCGTGCCCCTTTTTGAGTGCCTTTATTGCTTTTGAAGTGAATCTGTAATTATGTGCATTGTGGCTCCTTGAGCATTTTTTTTAGCCTCGTGTTCAGTCTATATAAAGATATCTATTTTTCTGTAACTGCTTGTGGTATCCACTTGTAGCGTCTTCCCTGAGTTATTGTGTATGGTCATAAATGTTTCACACACTGCCTCTGAGATAGGCCTGTCTGCTCGTGCTACGTCACCACAGGGTTGAGCAGGTGTTATCAAAGGGTGTAGCCCCCTGCTTACTCTAATTTAGGAAGAAGGATCCCTATTTGGACCTCGGCGCCAGCCGCTGCCAACTAGAGATCCCCATTTCTAACAATATGTTATAACATTCGATGCCCAAAAGGACCTGTACAAATGCAAACATCTCAGATTTGCTATGTAGTCTGCCAATGTGTTTCTTCAAGAAGAGATTAGGAAAGTGTTACAGAATATCCCATCTTTCTTAAATTATAATTATGATATACTTCTCTTTTTGGAAAACTCAGAAGAGCGCAATAAGACTGAAGAAAGTCTGTTGAAATCTTGCAGAAGCCAGTATTATGCTCATTAAAGCCAAAATTGATCTAAAATTCTACATCTGCATTTTGTAATGCAATGGCATGAGGCTCAACATCAAAATGACGGGGTCCCTCTCCACCACATCTTCTTCTCCAGATATCTTTTTGCTGAAATCTTTCCAGGGCAGGGTGAATTATTGAGCCCCTTATATAAAATGCTGCATTCAACAGGTCTCCTTTAAGAGGTTAATTGTTAGTACTTGGCGTGCACAGCCTTGTTTATAAGGTGATTCGTTTTGCTAGTATGCTGTGCTACTCGGGAATCACTCCCCACTCTGGAGTGTATGCAATGTAGCTGTAGGTTGGAGTTCAAAAAACGTTTTGAACTGGCTCCCGGGGCACTAGTTGAGGTGCTGTGTTTCAGCTCAATTTATTCGCTGTTTCCTTGAAATCAACTAAACAGATAACTTCTCTTCTTTGATTAAATGGCTTCTTTATTATCAATGTTACATTTCACATTGGTTATTTTTTAGCCAACTGCCATGTATTCCTTTGTAAATGGCTATATTTCTTTACATTCTTTTTGTTCGTCCATCCCAATGCATTTCGGCAAACAATATGCCTTCATCAAGGGAATATCTGTAAAGCAAACAGCATTTGTTCAGACATTGGTTATTTTTTAGCCAACTGCCATGTATTCCTTTGTAAATGGCTATATTTCTTTACATTCTTTTTGTTCGTCCATCCCAATGCATTTCGGCAAACAATATGCCTTCATCAAGGGAATATCTGTAAAGCAAACAGCATTTGTTCAGATATAATAAACTAAAAAAACTGAATTTTCTACCATCCACCCCTTTAAATGCTGCTGCATTTACTCTGGTGCTTTCATTGCTGTGTCTCTGTAGCTATGTGTTTGATGTGATGATTTACAGGTCTGTTTTATCTTAATGTGTCTATTCTATCGATGTAATGATGTTCACTGTGGATAGTAATTTCGCTCACTTGCGATTATCTCCCCCATTGTTTTATCCCTCCCCGGATTATGGGTTCACGTGCTACGTCGTACAGGGGTGTTGTCAACATGTTAAAAAACCTCCATGACTTTTCCTTTATAAATCCCATATGTTTGACTTTTAAACATGCGCATCCTATCTGTGGCGTCTTCTGTTTGAAAACCTTTCCATTAGCTGAAAGTAACCTCGGTATCTTGCGAAACTCTTATTTAATGCTCAAGGACTCTTACCGTGTAGCCGGCGTGATGCTCAACACGGTGTGTTCTGTTCTATAGCGGCTCAGCTTACGCGCTGTCTTCCAACGTCGTTACGCTTATGGCGTCGTTGGTGGCTAATGTAGTGGGTGGGATCTCCCTCTGATCGGGATCGGGGTGGTGAATAAAGTTATATGGAAAGAAAAAGCGCGTCGTTCGGCAGGTTTAGGTCACCTGTAGGTGGCAGGTTAATGCATGTAAACTAATGTGTTTAAGATATTCAGTCGAAATGAAGATCAAACCATGTGCGGTACATAAGTATGAGGTATAAATTACGTGAAACTATGTAACCGCCGCTGGGAGCTCGGTAACGCGTGCCCTCCTGCTACTCTATGGTGTAATTCGATAGCATGTGAATGTTTTAGTAGATAAAACATAACGGGTCACTGATAAGCTATTGTGATCGCCTTTCTGGTGCAATATCGGTCAGACATGATAAATCACGTGATCATTAATGACAAATAACACAGAAATTCAACTCTATCGTTTTACCCGACACGTCGTCTACTGAGAGTGACACATCAGTTACGAGTAAACAACGGGGGAGAAATGGACAACAAGGGCAAGAACAAGCCAGCACATCATCTAAGGGGCCTTTTTTAGAAAGAGGCCACGACGAAAGGGAAGACCCAGGAGGGGACAAGGCAAAAGAAAAAGACAGGGAACCTCCTCAGACGAGGAATGTCACGGCCAAGAAAGACAAGACCAAGAAAAACCTGAACTTAAAAATACGGAGGATAATTTAGTACTAAATATATCAAAGTGTCCATTAAACAAAACACAGACACAAACTTTGCAAAAAGGAACATCTTATGTGCCCACATCACATACAAATCATTTAGAATTGGAAATTAGATTATTCAAATTGACCAGGAAACTCAGATTGAGACTTTTTTTGATAATGTTGAAACAGACACACGACAAAGGGATGAAGACCAACTAAAGGGATTAAGAACTACCAGCACCTACATGGCTCCTATAAGCCATAAGACTATAGATTTATTTGAGAAATTATGCAAGCAAGATCTTCAGAAATTGAATCCAAACAAAAGAAACAAACATCTCAATATGTCCAAAAAGGAATACGGAATACTATAAAGTATCAGCAACAACAATCAAATTATTTGCCAAAAGGCAGATAAAGGAGGAGCACTCGTGATTTTAGACAAAGCCTACTATGAGTTACAAGTAGAAAGCCATTTGGGAGATGAGAACACCTATATGCCCTTGGATTCTAATCCCATTCAAGAAATCAAAAACCATTTCAGAGATTATTTTACAGAAAGCATTCACCAACGGGATCATACAAGGCAAAGTCAAACAATATTTAACTCAAGAGAATCCTGTAAGTCCGAGTTTTTACTTGGTACCAAAAGTACATAAAAATTTACAAGAGCACCCATGTCGACCCATTGTATCGACCAGAAGAAGTGTCCACGAGCCAGTTGGGAAATTTTTGGATAAATATCTACAACCGAGCATCATTACCACCAAATCGTACATAAAAGACACCTATGATTTCCTCAATAAGTTGTCCACCATACAAGCAGAGGATAGTCAAAACTTGATCATGGCAACCATCGATGTTAAGGCGTTGTACACGTCAATACCTCATAAACAAGGTTTGGAAGCAGTTGAAAGAGCACTATTATCCAGCGAATACGAACATAATATGCAAGTATTCCTCATGGAATTAATGGAATTCACATTAATGCACAGCTACTTCTCATACAACGACAGATGGTATTTACAAAAAAGCGGGACATCAATGGGCAATTGTGCGGCGCCAGCCTATGCCAACATCTACATGAGTGTATTTGAGGAAAACCACATCTGACAGAAGGAATCATGGAAATCGAACATTCAACTGTATGTACGATTTATAGACGACATATTCGTAATCTGGAAAGGATCCAAAGAATCCTTACACAATCAGATAACCCAACTAAATGATGTTGATGAGAGAATATAATTCACGTGGGAAATTCAGGAAGATACCATCCATTTTTTAGATGTAGAAATCACAAAAAAACGACAGGATTCACCACAACCATCTTTAGAAAACCAACTGACAGAAACAATATCCTTAGATACGAGAGCTTCCATCCTCCGTCATTAAAAGAACATCTACCGTATTCTCAATTGTTAAGGGTGAAGCGAGTGGTCTCGGAACCTGAAGAACAACACACACAAATGAAGCAAATGCTATCCCGTTTCAAACAAAGAGGGTACCCCGAACAAACTCTACAACAAGCCGAACAGAGAGCACAGCTCAAGTCCAGAGAAGAACTTCCCAAAACACGAACACAAAAACCAGAACAATGCATAACATGCGTCAGTAAATGTTCCAATATGAGTGGTCACTTTAAAAGAATCATCAGAAAACATTGGGCTATATTACAAGCAGAACCGGATTTGCATACATCATTCATCCACGAACCGTTATTTGCTCACACCAGATCAAAAAATATAGGAGAACTACTAAAAACATCCAAAGATATACAGATAAGAAATAAATTTTCAGGAACACAACCGTGTCATAACTGCAGTAATTGCAATAACATAATGAGGGGTTCGATTATCACACAACCCACGAAAGGAAACAACATAACACTCAAAGTGAATGCAACCTGCGACACAACTAACATCATCTACATGTTGAAATGCCCGTGCGGCAAAGCCTATATAGGCCAAACTGAAAGAAAATTTAAGGTTCGACTTAACGAACACAAAAGTAACATCAGGACAAAAATGATGAAATCCACCATAGCCACTCATTTTTTAGAAGCCAATCACCAAATCAGCCAACTGAGAGCATGCATTATTGAGACTGTGGAAAAAAGAGAAGGCATGGACAACAAGAAAATGTTGTTGAAAAGGGAAAACCACTGGATTTATTTCCTTAACACCTTGAAACCCAACGGGTTAAACAATAGAGTTGAATTTCTGTGTTATTTGTAATTAATGATCACGTGATTTATCATGTCTGACCGATATTGCACCAGAAGGGCGATCACATTAGCTTATCAGTGACACGTTATGTTTTATCTACTAAAACATTCACATGCTATCGAATTACACCATAGAGTAGCAGGAGGGCACACGTTCCCGAGCTCCCAGCGGCGGTTACATAGTTTCACATAATTTATACCTCATACTTATGTACCGCACATGTTTTGATCTTCATTTCGACTGAATATCTTAAACACATTAGTTTACATGAATTAACCTGCCACCTGCAGGTCACCTAAACCTGCCGAACGACGCGCTTTTTCTTTCCATATAACTTTATTCACCACCCCGATCCCGATCAGAGGGAGATCCCACCCACTACATTAGCCACCAACGACGCCATAAGCGTAACGACGTTGGAAGACAGCGCGTAAGCTGAGCCGCTATAGAACAGAACACACCGTTTTGAGCATCACGCCGGCTACACGGTAAGAGTCCTTGAACATTAAATAAGAGTTTCGCAAGATAACGAGGTTACTTTCAGCTAATGGAAAGGTTTTCAAACAGAAGACGCCACAGATAGGATGCGCATGTTTAAAAGTCAAACATATGGGATTTATAAAGGAAAAGTCATGGAGGTTTTTTAACATGTTGACAACACCCCTGTACGACGTAGCATGTGAACCCATAATCCGGGGAGGGATAAAACAATGGGGGAGATAATCGCAAGTGAGCGAAATTACTATCCACAGTGAACATCATTACATCGATAGAATAGACACATTGAGATAAAACAGACCTGTAAATCATCACATCAAACACATAGCTACGGAGACACAGCAATGAAAGCGCCAGAGTAAATGCAGCAGCATTTAAAGGGGTGGATGGTAGAAAATTCCGGGTTTATTCGTTTATTATATCTGAACAAATGCTGTTTGCTTTACAGATATTCCCTTGATGAAGGCATATTGTTTGCCGAAATGCATTGGGATGGATGAACAAAAAGAATGTAAAGAAATATAGCCCTTTACAAAGGAATACATGGCAGTTGGCTAAAAAATAACCAATGTGAAATGTAACATTGATAATAAAGAAGCCATTTAATCAAAGAAGAGAAGTTATCTGTTTAGTTGATTTCAAGGAAACAGCGAAAAAATTTAGCTGAAACACAGCACCTCAACTAGTGCCCCGGGAGCCAGTTCAAAACGTTTTTTGAACTGCAACCTACAGGTCCTTTAAGAGGCCTCACAAAGAAATGGCAGCCTTATTCCTGGTCAGAGAACTGTTAGTCTTCATTTGATGGCATCAAGACATGAACTGTGGAGGACAGTAACAGGGCATACATTCATGCTCCCCTGAAGACTGAACTTGCTGTGGCGCAAGCTGGTGGGCCTCGCTTCTGTACTGTCTCAACAAGAACGAGACGCTGATTCATATAGGCATATGATCCCTATGCCAACCAACATCAAATGAAACTGGGGACTATAAACTCACAAACTGAAAAGGAAGCCTTGGCGTCTTCTGGTTCTGCAAACATTTCTATTTGCTCGTGTTTTGTAAAGCTGTTATTATTGTAACTGACCATCAGGTTCTCATCAATATATTTGGAAACCCCAAGGCCAAGATGCTGCCCTGCACAGACGTTGGTGGAGTTTATGACCAGAGAACTTCCAATTTCTTATTATGCTCAGGGCAGTGAATTATCACAATGCTTCTGCATTATTTTCGAGATTTCTGCTTATTAATGGATGTATGTACATGGTATTTTTATACGAAAATAGGCAAAAAGCAGCAGAGCTCCGTACGGAGTCAAAAGCAGAGATACAGCCAACGATTGATTGGAATGGTACCTGGGTTCTTAGAGCAGAAGTTCACTGTTACTGAATCATTATGCAGTGCTCTTTAATGAGGTATGTCTTTAGCACCTTTCTAAATTGGTGAAGGCTTGAGATAAACCTGATGGATTAACGGATGTTATTCCATATCCTGGGCATATAGATGGAGAAGGTCTCTTGCCTTTCTTCACACCTACAAACTCTTAATTGTGGAAAAATATCGCCATTGGTTCAGTCAGTTCAGTGTCAACTGACGTCATTGTTTCATCTCTCAAAAATACATTTGGCATTCCCAAGTTTGTAAAGACTGACAACGGGCCACCTTTCAATGGGGCCGTCTTCAAGGCCTTTACATCTATCATAGGAAGATCACTCTTGGGTGGCCACAAGTCAAGATCAATTCTGAAAACTTCAGGCTACTTTGTACAAAGCTTCACAAATCTGCAAATCTCCAAACTTATCAAACAAGCTTTTCAGAGGTGTTCTGCCAGACGGTGATGGTACCACTGAGAAGTTAGTTGGCTGTTGGACAGCAGTTTGTCAGAAAAATGAAAACGAGGCTACCTCAGGCTGTTCTGCTACAGCACCACCAGAGAAGATGAAGTCAAATGCTTATCGGAAGAGGAGAGCTCATGCATGTCTCTTTGCTAAGTGTACTCGCCAAAATAAAGGGCTCAAAGAAGACTGACTTATCTTGAGCTCAGATTTGTACTTTGTTCCAAATATTCATGTGGTATGCTCACTCTGGAGGAATGGATCAACAAGGACCAGGAACCCTGTTACGGCGAGCCCTGCCATGCACATTCTGAACTTCATGCCATCGACTCCGAAGAACTTTCCAAAGAGGACTCAGATTCAGATTACTTTTCCCCTTGACTTTCCAGTCTTTCTAATTCCTCACACTGATCTACTGATCCCGAACCTCCTGCTTCTTACTTTCAGAAATGTAAGTCTCCAAAAGACTAATGACTGGAATTATCTTTTTTTTTTGCATCTCAATTCTTTATTTAAGTTTTTTCAAAATTAAATGAATAATGGTGAACATTCAAATAACATCATATAAACAAAAAGACAAACTAAAAATATCCGTCAAGGTTACAGTAGAAAATATGAGCAGGATAAAAGCAAAATAAAACAAAAACAAATTTGTACCATTACCACAGTTGCATACATAAACAAATGAATGACATAACAAAATAAAGCAGTATTATTCCAGAAAACAAAGAATCATATGCATTCAAAAAGTGAAGAAAAAAAAGGAAATGTATAAAACCTATCAACAGCAATAATTAAAGTCATCATGAACTGAGAAAAAGACCCCATTTAACCAAATTTTCAGAATGATCTTAATGAAACCTACTTATCTGCTATATCCTAAGATAGAGAATTGTAGGGTTGTCACTTCTACTGTGTGCTCCTTGACACATGGGACAGAAAGTGCCAGGGAGGGCAAAAGGCACTTTTAAGGTGGACACCTGGAAGTATGGGTGCCACCTTTCATATTGGCCCACACTTAATACAGGCTAGGCTGGTAAATAAAAATGGCCAGGTGACAAACTTACCCTGTAGCATGCACATACCAGTGCCCCAACCACTGGAAATAAATATCATGTCAATATTCCTCTTTCATATAGTTTTTGATTTGCTCAGAATAGGGCATGCAGTTTACAAGTGCTAAAATGTTCTAGATTGTTTATTCTAACAATGCTGTCATTTTGACCATTGATAAAAAAAGATTTAAATTCTTCACAGTGAATAAGCGACAATCTGTTTCTGGAACAATATGTGAAAGCAGCCTGTTGATCTTTTACTCACGCATTAATGATTTAAAACTAATTTGTATTTGTGGTTCTCTCATTCTCTGTAGCCATAGAAACAAACATTTTATCTTTAATGTAGATGAGGTGGTTTTGGCAACAAGTAATCCTTTGCATTTCAAATCGGGTCTGCTAGCATCTGCGAAAATTATATGAATTATTTGTTATTGTCTAACGTGCTTTTTGGAAGAAAAAAATATTTCAAGCTGCAAAAAGTCATGACTTTTTGTTTATCTACATTCCCTCAAAAGAATGAATGTGACCAATTATTTACCAGGCAATGAGAAATGGAATGTTTTGAAAAATTCAGATATTTTTTCCTACTCCTATGCGGTGATTTCATTTTTTTCACATTTCTGATCTGCACGGTACTACTTCTGGTTTGCATTCGGAAGCGTTCTATGCACACTTCTTAATCCGCACCATCTGTGAGAGCATGGCCTGGTGTTCAGAGATAGAGTCGTCGGACGATCCGGTCAGAGCTCGATTGCTCCCGTCTGGCCGAGCCTCAAGTTTCCACTGAATGGTAACAAAGACTGTAGAGTGTTGTTGGTACTGCAGTGAGAGCATGCTTCCTCAGTCCAGGTAAGCCGGAGCGAGATCATTTTTGTTTGTTGTTCGCTGTGATTTATTGTGCGCATAAACATCGGCCGTTTCGCCCTGGACGTACCATGTTTTTAAACCGCACCTTGCCTCCCTGCTACATTGAAGCCAGCATTGCAAGTTGCAGGCAGCCTAACTACAGTGTGCTGCGAGGGGACTGGGGGAGGGGTGAAGAGTTGGTTGAGTTTGTCAATGAAATGCTAAAACAAATTATTTAAAATGCCGATTTTAATTTTAAGCGTTTCTTCTTCATTTCTAAAACGGGCCATTATTATAAGAAAACAATTTTACAAAAATATATGTAAAATACCATTCACTTCACGATACTTTAAACATTTTACAAATATCATGTGGCTTCCACATACATGTATTTTTTGCTTTTTAATTAAGAAGTAACTTTGGCAACTGAGATTTCAGTATGGATGCTGTTTTAGCTTTCAACTCATGTACATTTTTTTTGTAGACCTTCAAATTAAATGCCCACAAGTGTATAATTAAATTTAAAAAATGAGTGAAAGTTTTAACTTTTCTGTGTTTTTTAAGGCCCGTGTTGCATGCATTTTTTTTGTTTCCTTTTTGGGGTGCTTTTCCCTGCTGCCGTCCGCTTGGGAAGTGTGTGCGCCGTTGCAAATGTCAGCTGTATTCTAATGAAGCCAGGGCATTGTTTGCTCCTGAAGGGGCTGGCACATTCCAGGGCTCTACGGTTATTATGAGGCGCAGTGTGGGTGGCAACATTTGGTGTCTGCCTCTTGGGGCAGGGACTGCCATTGTGCAAGGTCTGGATTGGCAAGTTTCTCTAGCAAATAAGATCTTAACATGTCTTTGAATTCCTTTTTACAAAAAGATTATCTTCCTGTTCTGGGATTCCTTGTATCAGCACGTGCATGGCAAGATATGATGCAGGGCTGTTTACTGTGCTCTTTATGCATAAGAGAACTTATGCACAATCAAGTATGAACTGCTAATTTAAAAAAATATATATATTTGCATATTACTGTGTTCATCATTCCAAGGGACAAGGCATGTTTTCTTTTGACTTGGCCTGACTTAATGTCTGGAAATGCACTTGTGGAATGGCATGTACGTCAATGCAAATGTGATGTCAAAGTGCTCAAATTTATTCACTACAAACACTCTTGGAATTTAAAGTCTAGAGTGGGTCGCCTGATCACCCTTTTATTTTGCACCGCAGTAGCTGCCATGGGGCTAGTCAAGTTTATGGAAATTCGATGGAAGCCATTAAAGATAGATATAGATCTTTTTCTGATGTAAATGAGGTGGCTTCGTTCATAATTCGCAAGCAAAGAACATAAATCAAGTAGAGAATGGAGAGGGAAGTAGTGAGGCTTTGGATTTTATTAGAACACCATTGAATTATTATTCCTTGCTCTGATGAAAATGTGTAGGCGTTTTGCTGAGGCCCTAGAGCTGAGGTCTTGGGCCTAAACTTAATTTCTTTCCTAAATCTATGCATATATGCTGGGGTGGTTCCCCAGCTGCCTGGTCGGAAAAGACCTACTGTGGGATTACCAATAGCTTACACTGGGCTTTTAGCCCACCCATTGCTTACCATTGGTTTGCGTTACTGTCATTGTCATTTGCTTGTTTCTTTTTTGATGGCTTTCCTTGTCAATCTTGTGTTTGTCCCTTCCCTGGAGCGCAGCTTCTTCACCATTTTCTTGATGTGGCTGACTTGTGTCGTTCACAGCTCACTTTTAGGGAACTACTTGTCTCTTTTTGATTAAGTGCTGCATGAAAGTGCAAGTGTTTTCCAGCTCTCTCCCTCATGTGCGTTCCACAAATGCTCACACCCCCAGTGCTCCATGTTTCTTACGTATACACTCCTTCCTCTGCGATTTGTGTTCTTCTCTCCGCATGTTGCAGTCACCCTTGTGTGCTGTTTGTTATCTTGTGCTCTTCGCCCCAACGGGCCATATCCTTAACTGCATTGTGCGCTTCACCCCTATGTCTTCTCCCTCAGTTCCTCATGTTGCTCTTATTTCCACTCCTGTGTTGCTTTCTCCGTTGTTAACTACCTTTTCCCACCTTCCTCCTTTGCTCACCCACAACAGCTGCTGTCCTCCTTTTGTTCACTTTGTTCTTTCTCCTTAAAAATCTTTTTTTATTTACCGAGCCTACCAGATGAGTAAGGGTGCTGGACGTGATGGCTTTGTGAATAATGCAGGTGCTTTTGAACCTGGTGCTTGCCAGCAAGGGGAGCTTATAGAGCTCTATAAGGATATGGGTGATGTGATCATATTTCTTCATGCCCTGAATTAGCCATGCTGCAGTATGAAGGGTGCCCTTAAGGGGTGCCACTTTGGGAACCCTGGAGGCTGTGGAGCAGGGCGATGTCACCATCCAGATGTAAGTGTATGAGGGCTTGAACAGCCGTTCTAAAGTCGCTTTCTGAAAGAAACTGTTTCAGTGTCTTTAGAATAAAGATGCTGGTACTAGATTGTCTTTGTTTTTTTTTTGGTGATGTCTTCCTTGAGATTTTGAGGTTGGTGTCCAGGGTGAATTCAGATAACCTGGCATTCAATTTAAGGTGGGGTTTAAAGCCACCAGGTTCATGTCATTGAGCCAGGTTTGTACTGTTTCTTGTTCTTGGCAAATAACAGGGGTTCTGTCTTTCTTGGGTTGAGCTTCGAGTAGGCGTTGGACATAGAGGTCTGGATGATGTGCAGGCAGTGTTTGAGGTTTCTGAAATCGGAAGTAGAGGAGATTTTCAAGTAGAGTTGTGTACCACCGGCATATTGGTGAATATTTATGCAGTTATCTGCGAGTAGAGCACCAAGCGACTCCTAGTAGATGTTGAAGATAACAGGGGACGGTATAGGACAGTGGGGGACTCACCAGGTAACTAGGATCTTTTGAGACATGGAGTTGCTCATGTGAATGAAATTATGTCAGTTGGAAAGGTAGGATGAGAACCAGTGAAGGACGTTGCTGGTGATTCCTATTTGAGACTCCAGGGTGCATATGAGGGTGGGATGGTCAACTGTGTCGGAGGCAGCTGAAAGGTCCAGTAATATCAAGACCCAAGAGCCAACTTCATCTGTGGTCAGGAGGACATTGCCTACGATTTAAAAGGTAGTGGTCTGTATGCAGCAGCATGATCTGAAGCAAGACTGGTAGTCATGCAGAAGGCGGCCAGCATTAACGTGATCTTGGATGTGAACATGCACTACTTTTTTTAATTATCTTGCCCAGGACTAGTAGCTGAGAAAGAGCTGATAGTTGGGGAGGTCATACGGGTCTAGTGTAGTTTTCTTTAGGAGGTGGAGGATCTGGCCCATATTGAGAGCTTTTGGAAAGATAACTTGAAGGAGGCATTGACAAAGGTCGGTGGAGGTGAGAACATTCCCAGAGGGTCCTGATGAGGGGGCGCAAGTAAAACATCATCTACATAAGAAGTGACTGAGGAAGTTGAGTGTTTCAGCAAGATCTGCAAGACAGAAGGCTTTGAAGGATGTCCATTGCAGGATTCTACAGAAAGGAGTATGCGTAAGGGATGAAGCAGGGTTGGCGTTGTTGATGCGCTGTCAGAGCCTCTGTATTTTTCACTGAATTAGAGGTTGATGATGTACTTTTCTATGAAGTGAGGAATGGGTTGGTCCGGCAGGTGGTTGATTCAGCTCTTGCCTTGAAAATCGTTCTGCTTTTGTTGGTGACTTCATAGATCATGTTGGCATACTACTTTGCGCTGGCTGATGTGATGAGCTATATGTGTGTTGCATGTAGGGACTTCAGTGTCATGATGTCATTTGGAGTTTCACTGCAGGGACTGGAGTGAAACCGGATAAGCTAAATTCAAACATCTGGAAAATGGAGACACATGCTAGCACAATAGAGAGAATTACTGGCCAATAGCATATCAGATGCCTGTGTTTGTATTCTGAAGTCACGGTGGTGATTAATGCTCTTATACAGTCGCGGCTCTCAATTCTCGCGGGTGGGCTTGTCGTGTGGGGGTTACCACGGGGGGAGGTTAAAATAAATATAAAAGTTACCTGACCGGTCCCGCGACGCCTCTACTCCTGGCCCAGGTCCCGCGTTTTTCTGCTCCTGAACAGGAGCAGGCATGCTCCCTCCCTTTCTGTAAGCCAATCACAGCGCTGCAATGGCAGCGTTGTGATTGGTGCGGAGTCCCGGACAGCGCCCAGCTGGGCACCTGTAGGTAGGCCATTTTCTCTATTTAGGCTGCATGAAGACTACATAGAGAAAGTGTAGAGTGCGCTTGACAGCTTTGGTTGGCCCCAGAGGGCTGACCAAAAAGTCAGGGTACTCAGAGTTGTGCAAGCCACTCCTCCCTGACCTGCCCGCCTGACCCCAACCAGCCATATTCTCCCGCCCGCCCCCAACCTGGCATACCCCTGCCTTCTGCTTTTTCACAGCGCGAGAAGCAGAAAATAAAATAGTATTTAAAATACCATTTTATTTTCTGCTTCTCGCACTGCGAGAAAGCGGTAGAGCAGCGCTCCTCATCTCTTATGTAATAAAATGCTGGTTAGCCATGCTGAATGACTGGGGAACCACACACGAGTGGCTATTTGGAGATCCACTGTTGTTTCCCAGCTGTTGATGCTTCATAACTCAATGGCATCCTGGTCCAGAATCATTCCAACCTACTGTTGTCAAGTGTCTTCAGATTGGAATAAGGTATATGAAGGTATATGAAGGCAGGGGGCTACTACCGTTTTTGGACTCAGAAACACTCTACCAGACAATAATTGTTAGCAAGGTCAAGGAGAAAGTAAACGTCTTCTATGACCGATCCTAAATCTTGATTTTCCCATTGTGGGCAGTTGCACATAAAAGAGAAGGCGAGAGTGGAACAAGTGACAAGCATTTCTTGCTCTATGTCTTAGTGTGGAGGTTGGGCTCCCCACCAAACCCAGAGTAATCAGACGCCCCAACAATATTTTATTCTAGGAAAAAGAACAAACAAACTCTCTACTGAAAGAAAGGGCAAGTAAAAGAGGGGCAACTAGAAACAAGGGCAAAGAGGATGCTAACTTAAAGGGGACCTTGGGGTTGGGTGAATTATCCTTTTTTAATTCATATAGAATTTTTCTTTGAAAATGTCAATGCCCAGAGTATGCCCAGACGTGGGTCTCTTTCTCACTGTGCATCTGGATTCATGCTAGCCTGGCTGATGAAGGGTTACATACCCCGAAACCAGTCCCAGGGTGCTTGGTTCCGGTCCAGGGAGGACCTGGCTTAGCAGTACGGTCTGGACTGTTCCCATGAGGCACAGGGTCAAAACTGATTTGCATATGGCTGGGTCCAAGCTTTTGGTGGCGTAGTGGGCAAAAGAACGATGGATTTAACCCAGATCTCTTGACTGGGGGAGAATGTTTGAAACATTCAGCATTCCGTCCATCATTTGTTGCAGTTACATTGGAGCAAAGGTCGGGCTGTGATGTTGAGAGGCATGGAGACTCCTGATCGGGTGGAGGGATATTATATGAAAAATGAAGTACGGTTGTTCCTTTGTTTGACTTGGACAAAAATTCCATGTTTTTTAGTTAATTACAGGCAAGTACAAGTGTTTCTTGAAAATGCCCTCTATTGGAGAATTGCATACTCTTAAAGGTTAATAAAGATATGTTCTTTAAAAAAGCTGCAAGATAAGAAGTCACTCTAGATTCTGCCTCCAAAACAGTGAAGTACACAGTGGGTGTCTTCTGGGAGAAAAAACAGGAATAACGAGTATGATGATGCTTCTTAATAACATTTCCTGTTTCATTACTCATGTGGACCTCATAATCGTTGTTCATTGCTTCCAGAATATTGAGTTGATTGATGGAGATATTTACACAACTGAATGATTGCATGCTCTTCCTTGGTTAATCTGATGGTGGCATGATGGTGCGGAGTGCGGTTTTAACTTCTTTCTGAAGACTAACTGGTTTACCCCAGTGCATACTTGGAGAACAAATCAGGTCCCTAGACTGTCCATTAGCTTAGAAAACGCTGCAAATTTTGTTGTTGTTGTAGTTTACTCTGGGCAGGTACACTGGAGTGATCTTTCAGGATCTATTTTGTGGTTTGAGTCTTAGGCAAATTGTTATTCTCTGCCTGCAGCCAACTAGCTCCTATTGGATCAATGAAGATGAGCATGTGTGTTGTGGTTTGTGGATTACAGAGGGGTTGTGCTTTTCCTGCCTACTGTTCAACATTTATGCACACCTCCCCCAGTGTAGCTTAGACCACCGTACCAGATTAACTTCCACATGTTTGGCGATGTCACTAACATCAACATCAACATCTGGCTGGAAAACATGCCTAGATCTTACCCTGCATGACTGCAGTGAGGACTAAGATTCAGGTGATGGGGTGAGCAGAGATACCCTGGCTGTGCTTTGAATGGCCTTCTCCTTCAGTAACGCTCCATCGCCATCTTTAAAAGTAAAGAACTTGGGCTATCTTTTTTTTGTTTTTGTTTCATGGATCTTGTTTACTCCCAAGTCCAAAGTGTGGTCAATGGCATAGACCTGCATCTTGTTATACTTGGATAATTCCTTCTGATCCTCCAAACAGATAATGTGGCACATTTAATAAGAGCTCGGATTACACTGGAGCAAACCTTTAAGGGTGGATGGAAGAATACGGTTCATAGCACTGTTTACTATACGCAGAGTTTTTGAGATGGTGATCAAGGATAGCAGTAGAATCTGACACTTCTTTAGATATTCACCAGGAACCTCCGATCAGCGACTACACACTTGATTAAACAAAGTTATGAACAAAAGGCGGACGGTGCACTCATTAAGGAATTACACAGATGCTTTAAGTCCGAGAGTTTCTTCTTCTTTATTTAGGTAATTTTACCCAATACACATACACAGCCAACGCGTTTCGTTACTCGTCGTAACTTCGTCAGGGCATGTGCTCTACTGTTTATGTTCAAACTGAGAGCCGGTTGTATTTGAAAAAGGACGTAGTTGAGAATTTGCAATTCCACAAAATTGGGAAGTGCCTGTGCTCTCTTGCAGAAATTAAGCCAGAGAGCTGATCGTCTAAGTGAGACATTCACTGAAGAAAAATTCACAGGTCCACAAGTTGTAGGAGACACAAATGCTCTACTTGATAGATCAGACAGCTGACAATGATGGGCGTGATCATGGAAGGAAAATACCCATTCCACAACCAAGCGAGAGGGAAGCACTGAAACAAAAGCGGTCTGCTGAGTAAGTAGTGGAAAACGACCTCTGAAGAGTGTATATCACCTCCTAGCACTTCCGAAATTCCTCAAGATAAATAGATGCAAAGTGGAGTCTTTAAGTCATATGTGTTGCCTCCTATATAGGAAAGGATGCTTGGCCTGCATCTAAATCCAAACAGCAGCCACGAGGACCTTTATGGTTCCTAATCAAGAGTAGCGACCTCCCGGCATGGTAACACGGGTCAGTAGATCCAAAAAGATTAAACAAAGGACCTAAAGTTCCAAACACATTGAACCCAGTACAGAAGCTAGAACATTACTACCTCCAGGAAACAGAACTATTTAAGGTTGCAGTTAAATGCCCTCCACGTAGAGCAGGTGTCGTTATTGAAGAATGCCGGTCACAAGTTCTCGGCTCCACTCAACTGGACACCAACTTCCCCAATCTTACCTTTATGCGAACCTTTTCTATTTCCCCTAGCATTCTAAATTGTCCAAAATGATGATTAATAGTGATTTCTAAAAGTATTAAATAATTATAGTACATTAATATTGGGGTTTATTTTTGTGAATGTATTTGTGGACAAGTCACTGGACGTTAAATGTCACGCAGGGGTTTAATAAAATCCTCAAAAGCTGCTTAATACTTTCCCCCTTGAGAATAAGACCAGTTTTATTTTTCAAACCACAAAGGGTGGTGTAATAGTGTAAGCAGTTGATTGTGATTTTAGGGGCTCTGCAGGATCAGGCACCAGAGAAAATGAAAAAATTACCCCTGATCAACCCTAAGTGTTGCAGATGAATTAGGGGTGATCCATGCAATCTGATGGTTGCATAACATCAGACACTAACAATGCTTCAAAGCCAAACCAGTGAAACCTGTACACTTTATGGATGACTGTGACTTGACTAGAGGACGTTATTACTACCAGCTATGTGTTGAAGAATGCAGAACCGTTAGTGATGCTAATCGGATGGGAAGATCTCAGTTTGAACTGGTATTTGCAATTAGCTAAGAGGGAATGTGAGACATATATTTGCCAGTCTAGCTACTTTATGGAGGTGGAAGAGCAAGGTCTTGGTACTGGCCATATCACAGTTATACTTGGGTCGATTAGTATCCGGTGACATACATCCCGGTCTGTAGCTTAGACTGTTGTCATCAATTTGGAGTGTAGCAGTTTATTTTTAATGGCAGCGGTGAACTTCTAACTGCATTAAGTAAAGGATGTAGTAGATCTCTTTGACTTTGTAGTTGGAAAACTGTGTTGTGTTTAGGATATTCAATATGGTGTGAATATTGGCAAGTAGTATATAGTAACTGGTACTGAGCCTGCAGTTTCTGGCATGAATAAGGAGAAGTGGACTAAGTCGCGATGGCTTATTTGACAAAGGCAATTCCTTCTTTGAAGGCTAAATTTATGAAGTCCTTAATGGGTAGATTTCAGTACAGTTCAAAGAGCTTGATTGGGATGATACTCCTAGATGAAATGTAGTTGCAAAATCTCAAATAGAAGTTAGGTGATGAAGTAGATGAGTCCTAATAGTAATGTCCGGATTGATTAGTAGTGTGTCCAGGAATAGCCTAGGGTGAGCTGATGGGTTTAGTATTTGTATTTAGTTCAGTGGTGTAAGAAAACTTGAGCCCCCCCCCCGCAAGTACATTCAAGGGGCCCCCACACTCTGGACCTGGTCTGAAGATCTATGGCCCGAGACTTGCCAGTACCGAGTGGGGCCCCCAAGCACCACAGGGGCTTTTGTGACGCCACTGATTTAGTTACGAAATTTGATGAATTATCCAATCATATTGGTACAATCATTTTATAGTGTTTTGTATTTGTTGACTTGCAGGTGCAGTTAATGGTTTAGGAGAAGATTTAACTAATTTACTGATTTCAGTACTCTGTTTTAGATTTTTGGAGTGGCTAAAATCTAATAGGGATTTTGCCTATTCATAAAATAAACTTTCTGTCCTTCTAATTCTCCAGAATTGGGAGGTGACTAATAGAGATGTGTTCTTATTGGCCTTACCCATCTTTGATTAAAAAAAAAGAGATTTTTGAAGTCCGAATCAGTATACATCTTTAGGAGAAGATTTAACTAATTTACTGACTTCAGTACTCTGTTTTAGATTTTTGGAGTGGCTAAAATCTAATAGGGATTTTGCCTATTCATAAAATAAACTTTCTGTCCTTCTAATTATCCAGAATTGGGAGGTGACTAATAGAGATGTGTTCTTATTGGCCTTACCCATCTTTGATTAAAAAAAATGAGATTTTTGAAGTCCGAATCAGTATACATCCAATCAATTAATAAGCTTTATTTCGACAAATAAAACCATAAAAGCAAGCCAATAAATACAATGTATAATAAAATATGTGTTTCTTATGAAATATTCAAGTTAATTCTAGTAGGAGAGCCAAAGCATTGCAGCATACCACAATAAAATATTTAAAAGCATTGGTGCAGTAGCACCATCTCTTCCCCATAGATCAATTTCCTTGCTTGCCATTGCTTGTCATTGCAACATTACACCATTAAAAAAAACTATGAATTACAATGAATTGATAAATCATGGATTTAAAAAGAGATATTTGAAGCAAACTTATCTATCTAGGTTTATTGGTACTAACAAGTATGAATACCTTTCCATCTCTTCATAAATAGAACTAATTGTTATCTAGTAAATGAACAGAGGACAATTATTTTCAAATGAAAATATAATATACATCCAGTTTATGCTAATCCACCAGCTATTACAAAAACAATTAACGGATATTGTTGGTACACTCTTCATGTAAAGTGTACGTTGCAACACATTGATGGGTTGTGTATACTTGTAAATATCGACTATAGACCTTATTTAGAGTTTGGTTGATGGAACACTCCATCACATACGTAGCAAATGTTCCGTCAATCAGATTACAAGTGCACTATGACCTTTGGCCCTCGGAATAGGGTGGATAGGATATCCACCACATCTTTTCAGAGTATTCCATAGGCCAAACTCTAAATAAGTGCCATGTCTGTTAAAACATATTTATGAAATACAGTACTATGATTTCTGATGAAGCAAATTTGTTACTGGTGAACACGCTATGTTTAGATGTGGCCCTTGCACTGGAACGTTTTTTTAAATCCTTAAAAACCATCAAATTTTAAGTGTGATGTTACTTAGCAATATGTGTTGTCTAAATGTATGAAATGGGTTGAGATTATTAACTCCTTCCATGCTCATGACGAGCTCAGCTCGTCATGCAGTACACTGGTCGTGTGCTTATGACGAGCTGACCTTGTCATGAACAATGATAAATCTGACTTGTCAGTACCCAGCGGGAATTGCTGTAGCTGTCAAGGTGTTAAGTCGTATTTTTTGGTAATGAGACTTTTTAGGTTTCGCCCTTGTGTTGCAACTGCGTAGCAGTTGCTCCGCCCAGGGTGAAATCTAATGTAATCTCAATAGTGGGGACTTGAAACCGCCCCTTCTTCCATTGGCTAGCTCCATAAATGGAGGCTAGCCATTGGAAGACATCAGCGTCAATCACTTTCTCCCGGTCAGAACGCGAATCATGGGCGTTTCTGACTCTTTTTTTAAGTCCCGCCCCTTGATGCCGTGTGTCCCGGGCCGCGCTGTGATTGGCTGCCGGCCCGGGACACCCCCGTGACATCATTCCCCAGGCCGCGCTGTGATTGGCTGCCGGCCAGGGACACCCCCGTGACGTCATTTCCCGGGCCGCGCTGTGATTGGCTGCCGGCCCGGGACCTGACTTGTTTAAAGGATGCCAGACAGTTCTCAAAGCAATTTTTAGCCAACTGCATTAGTCGTAAAGTGTGAGACAGACAAACACTGGAGCTTAGAAGCGGCAGAGCAGTGTAAGATTCAAAGCAGAGTTCAGTCCTAAACACGGGACAGAAGACCTGGATTCTGACTTGCAGGCTGGTTGAAGTACAAATGACTGACTGCCCCTGTGTGTGACTGGCTGGGCATTCCAGCTCTTAACCCATCACTGTCTGCGTGCGTGTCAGCTCAGCCTGGCACGCAACAGACTCCACCCCAGCACTGCAGACTTGCGTGATACGGGATTGACTGCGCCCTACCCTTTCTGAGGCACCAATATTTAGTATTACATCTCAGATTCACTATGTGGACGGCTTCGTCTGTCGGGACGATGCATTTCTTTACAAACAACTTTTTTCAAGATTTTTTTTTTTTAGGTTACACATTGTGTATGTTTCCCCTGATGTACTGGAAATCACAGAGGTCTCGACGCTTCCCTTACCTCCTCCGTTCTTGTAGCAGAGGTAGGGGAACCTCCAGACGTTGGCAAGATCCACCGAGAAGCCGATGACGGAGAGCAGGAAGTCGATCTTCTTGCCCCAGGTCTCCCTAGTGGGCTCCCCCGGGCTGGAGGGGGCCGCAGTATAGCGGGGTGAGGTGGCCGAGGTCCCCGCCAAGAGGGTGCTGCTGGTGTACTGCACGCCGTTCTGCTCCTTCACCAGAATGAGCTCCACGTCCTTCTTCTCGGCCGGTCCCTCCCTGAAGGGGGCCACCGCCGAGAGCTTGTGCTCCGTCTGTCCCTGCTTGGTCATCCTGACTTTTCTCATCCAGATGCGTTCGGGCAGCAAACTCCTGGCCAGTCCCCTCTAACGGCGTGGAACCCAGGACACCGCGGTGGGCGCTGGCCGGGCAGGAGGCATATGAGTGTCACTTCTGTCTGTTGCCTTCCTCGCGTCTCAACTGCGGGAAGAAAAACCCAAGACACACATGAAGCAGCAACAGGCAGTGGCAGCGCGTGAGCTCAGCTGAGGAGGCAGGCAGCTCTGTCACCTGAAGCATGCAGCAGAGCCCAGGGTCATGCTTGCCTGGGAACCCTGCATTCGTGGTCTGTAGACCTGTGCGCGAGGGAAGGGAGGCCGGCCTCACGCATAGGAGAAGCTGGCTTGCCCGGGATGGGAAGCCTCCAAGAGAGCACACTGAAGAGGGAAACGCTTTCCAGGAACACGAGCAAGTAACCTCGCCACAATCACCCCTCTCTCGAAATCCAGCAGTCCGTAGCGCGGACAGACGCACCTTAAAAAAAGTCAGCTAATCACAGCGCGCACGCGCGTGCCTTTCAAACCTCAGCGCTCGCAGGAGAAACTTTCACGCCTCAGGAGAGCTCAGCGGCACAGGAGCGCATTTAGAACGTGGTGCGCAACTGCGCACCTGTACACTTCACAGCTCTTCTGAGCCTCGCGCGCACGTGCGTGCCCTTCCAAACGCAGCGTGCTCATGTGCCCCATTTGCTACATTCCAGCTGCCCTAAGAGCGCGCGGGCGCGGCGTTCAAGCCTCGGCAGGTATGCGGTCATTTAAAGGGGCATATCACGATCGTATGTGCACATAAAGTCTTAAAGACTTCCGTGCAGGGTAGTGCTTCATTAGAAGAGCCATGCCTACACAGTAGACTCAGTGCGTACTTAGATATTATAACTAACTAACCCTTCCTTGTGCGCACACAAACGGGCATGTCAGGGTTCTTTCGCAGCCCACCCGACCCATGCCATGCTAGAGACCTGGTTGCTTACCTGGCTACGGTTTAGGGCTTGTATCCCAGGTCCCCGCGCGTGCTGCCACTTCAAGGACAGGTGCTCCATTTCTGGGTTCGGTCCCCTGTGCGCGTCCTGCCTCTTATATGGGCACTTGAAAGTGTCCCCGACCCCTTCACTTCGGTGTTAAGCTCCCGCAGAGGACCGTGAAAGAGAGGGTCGTTTTTAAATCAGACTCCACTCACTGCAGGTGATCCCCAGAGTCGTAAACCATCCACACTTTCGTGCGCTCTGAATGGCAGACAAGATGTGACACCGCCGATCCCTCTACGGCGCCCACGCAGCCTCCAGGAGGGGTGCTGCTGGAGGAGGGGGCGCAGGGGACCCTCTGTCTCCGAAAGGAGCAGCAGCAGAAGTAGTTCTCTGTCTGTGTATATCTTGGCTATGTACTTTCTTTTAAATGGGAAATAGTGGCCAATCTGGAGAATGTAAAGTATGCCCCCCTAAAGGTAAAAGCTTGCAATTGGATTACAGCTAACCTGACTTAATGAAGGGTCCTGGCTGGACGCTTTCACCCTTAATGGGGAGGGACAGCGTTCGGCTCCCTGTCACAGGGGCACAATGCATTAAACAGGCGCAACGCCTGTGGCGGCCACTGCACTTTACGGTACACTTTGAGTCATTAAATCACCTGTTTTTCAATAAAGGGCCAGCAGCACCCGTAAAACATACACGAAATGCCCCCCCCCCCCACTTATAACCAAAATGTTTGACACCAAGCAAACGAAGCAAGTCATCGCGACCCTCTCCAGAAGAGCTCTTATTTCTTTCATCCAAGCATCTGTACATTCATCCATTCATCCACCTATCTATAATTTTACCTTTACATCCTGTCATCCATTCTTTCATCCACCTTTGTCTTCCACCATTCCTCCGCCCAACCATCCATATCCAAACATATCCATCATCAAGCCTATCTTTTAAACCTATCCATCCATCCATCCATCTATACATACATCCACCATTTAACATATCCATCTCTCTATCCACCCTTTTACTCATCCATCCTTTCACTCATCCATCCACTCTTTCACTAATCCTTCCACCCACTCATCCATTTATCCTTTCACTCATCCATCATGATTTCACTTGTCTGTTCACCTATTCACTCTCCCTTTCACTCATTCATCCATTCTTGCACTCATTCATCCATTCTTACACTCATTCATCCATCCATTCTTGCCCTCATCCATCCATTCTTGCACTCATTCATCCATTCTTGCACTCATTCATCCATTCTTGCACTCATTCATCCATTCTTGCACTCATTCATCCATTCTTGCACTCATTCATCCATTATTTCACACTTTCATACATTCTTTCACTCATCCTTCCATCCACCCTTTTATACATCCACCCACCCTTTCACTTATCCATCCATATTTCTACTCATCCATCCTTCCCTCCATCCCCTTTCACTCCATCCCCTTTCACTCATCCTTCCATCCACCCTTTTATACATCCACCCACCCTTTCACTTATCCATCCATATTTCTACTTATCCATGCTTTTATCCATCCTTCCCTCCATCCCCTTTCACTCCATCCCCTTTCACTCATCCTTCCATCCACCCTTTTATACATCCACCCACCCTTTCACTTATCCATCCATATTTCTACTTATCCATGCTTTTATCCATCCTTCCCTCCATCCCCTTTCACTCATCCATCCTTTCTCTTGTCCTTCCTTTCTCTCATCCAGCCATTCTTTTACTCATCCATCCATCCTTTTACTCATCCATCCATCCTTTCGCTTCCATCCTTTCTCTCAGCCATCCATACTTTCATTCATTCACCCATCTACCCTCCCATTATTTTACTCACCCATTCATCCACTTTTCACTCACATCCATCCACCCATCCTATCACACACTCATCTGCATGCGAAGTTGCAGTCAGAAGAAGCCATTCAAGAACCTCACCTACGCTGTAGCTGCTAAAGTTGGGGGTTAATGACCCTCCAGCATCCATCCTTTTACTCGTCCATCCTCTTACTCTTCCATTCTTTTGCTCATCCATCCATACATCCGCCCTGTTACTCCACCCTCTTACTCCACCCTTCCATCTGGCCTTTCACTCAGACATCCATACTATCAGTCATCATCCATTCACCCTTTCACTCATCCATCCATCCATCCACCCTTACACTCTTCCATCCATCCGCCATTTTATCATCCACTCCATTTCATTCATCCGTTCTTCCACTCATCCATCCTTTCACTTGCTCATTCATCCATCTACCCATCCACCCACCCTTTCATGTTATTTATGAGCCTTTGTCTGCCGAGTTGAGACACCCCTAAGTGCAAACACAAAATTAATGGTGATAGGCAATACCAATACTAATCCGCAATGAAGAGGACAGTCACACTACATGAGTCTAATACCACCCAGGCTCTTGTGGAAACACATTTCACCTACCCAGTGCCGCCCACAGCATGAATGAGTTAAAAACAAGTTTATCCACAATAAAATAACGATCTTAGAAATATGCACAACCATCACCACACTGACAAATGCTGCTGTGGCTACTTTGTGCTAGATAAATGGAATTCTCGTTTTACATGATCATAATCCAACTCTACCACTTGGGTGACCTGAAGAACTAGGTCATTGATGGTGCCCGAGCTAGAGGCATCTGGCGCAGGATTGATGCTCTTAAGTGCATGATCCAGCAGGCATCCAAAATCAGCTACATGTATGCAGCATTTATAGAGAGTGAAAGGTTGGTGCACAAGGTATAAAAGTTCATTCAAAGTGATCAGGTCAAAGCAAGACGGCCCACCAGTTGCCCTTCCGAACCTTGTCCACCACAAATCTTAAAGAAAATTCTTTTAACTACCACTGCTTCCACACTAGTAAGGAAAATCATCAATAATTCTTTAACTACAGGAGTCTTTCCAGAAGACTTTAAAAAAGGCATACACACACCCATTCTTAAAGAAAACAAACCTGGCCTGCATGACCCTAACAACTACAGACCAAATATAATTGGATCTTTCCTGGTCAAACTGATAGTAAGAGCTACATTCACCCAGTTATCACAAGACCTGGAAATTGAGAGTGGCGCTCACCTTCGTCCTAATGGTACTTTTAGAAAATACGGGCAAATTGTGCTTTTGAAAACACATTGAGCCAGTTCTGTTGGTCAAACCTTTAGGTTTTAAAGACCACATTTTCATTTTGTGATATTCCACCTGGAAAATGTTCAGAAAATGAGTGCAGTACTGTGAATTTACAAACCCGATGAGTCAGAAACAATGATTACATCCTTTTCTTTAAGTTTCAAAGAGATAAGACATAACACTATCAAATTTGGAATTGCATCAACATGAATGCTTACAAAGCACAGCCCACTAAATAGTTCCGCTCACCATGGAGAGATGTATACAGCATACATCACTTGACCTTTGACTATATCATGACCAAGTAAGTTACCTAATAATCGAAGGAAACATAAAATAGCGAGATAATGTCTCCCACGTGCAAGTAACAATTCAACATAATGAGCAGGTAAACAAGAGAGTCCAGTAAGCCTTGTCACCGTATTTATAACTGGACATTATTCAAGCCCCACTCGAACCCCTTCTCATCTTTCACAACCTCTCACATGTTGTCTTGAATGTCATTTCTCCTTTGTGATCTCTTGCCTCTGATACTTTTTCCTATCCTTCTCTCGACTGGTGTCCTATACACTCTCCCAGTTTCCCTCACAACCCCCCCCACACACACACAACCCCCCCAACACACAACACCCCCACACACGCACAACCCCCCACACGCACAACCGCCCACACACACAACCCCCGCCCACACACAACCCCCCACACACACAACCTCCAGACCTCCCCACACACAACCGCCCACACACACAACCCCACACACACAAAACTACCACACATAACCACCACACACAACCCCCACACACAACCACCACACACACAACCACCACACAAAGCCCCACAACCACACACACAACACGCACAACCCCAAACACAACACACAGAACCCTTCACACACACAACCACACACACACACAACCCCACACAACCAAACACACACAACTCCACACACACACACATCCCCCCACACACACCCCAACCCCACCCCCACACACCCCCACACACACAACTTCACACACACAACCCCCCCCCCACACACACACACAACCCCACACACACACAACCCCCCCCCACACCCACACACAGACACACCCCAAACCCCCAACACACACACCCCACCCCCACACACAACCCCCCACACACACACACAACCCCACAAGCCCTCTATCTATCTATCGCCCTCACTCTATCTATCGCCCTCCCTCTATCTATCGCACTTACTCTATCTATCTAGCACATCACCACAGCATCACTCAGCACCACCACAGCATCACTCAGGGGCACCACAGCATTACTGAACGCCACAGCATCACTCGTCGCCACCACAACATCACTCAGCGCCACCACAGCATCAATCTGTGCAACCATTCAACAACAACTGGTTCAAATATGCTCTCTCAATGTTTTCAAGCTTTATTTACAAATGTCACAAAAAGATGTTAATATTTCACTTCTGTTCTTGGATTTTCATCACAATAAAATACACTGAACATAATCTTCACAAAAGTTATTCACAAAAGTTTAAGCTATTGCCATTATAAATTACAATAACTTGTATTATTAATTATAAAAAAATTAAAAGCCATTGTTATGTGTAATAGCAATACATCTAGGTCACGTAAATACAACACATATTGCATTACAAATGCTATAGGTGTCACATTTGTGAAAGTTATAACTATTGGCATTGTAAATGACAAAGCTATTAATTTAGCTATTTTCAAAACAACACATAAATAAAAAAAATTGTCATTTACAATACCAATAGCTCAAACTTTCCTAATGCGAAACCTATTGCATTGCAAATGCTTGTTTTTAAATTTCAATCAACTGGTTTTACTATGAACTTAGTAAACATATTTATGAACTAGCTGTGTTTTGTAGTGAGGTTTGAGGTTTACTATAGTTGAGCGTTTTCTACTAGGTGATTTACTCCTTAGTTTTCATGTTCATTGAAGTAAAGTTTTTTTTTAACAAGTTTGGTCACTGGGTGCCTGGTGAGGGATGGGAGTAGTCCATCTCATGCCTGCAGTTTCATCTCGCTGTCAGCTCTCGTTGTTACTGACACCAACCTCAACATATGCCAGGACAGGGGAGACCTTGGTTATAGGGTGAGGGATTTATAAGTGATGCACCTTATTTTCGTTCACAAAGGATGTAGATACACGAAGCATCAGTATTAGTATCCATTTGTGACATGAGATACTGGGCATTATACATATAAAGTTCTTGACATGTTGCGTCTGATGGTTACCAGATAGTTGGGGAGACGGGTGCTGTGTGTATATCCAAGTTATAAGAGTGGTTAACTTACAGGCCGCCCTGTAAAATACTGTGGTTCTCTAAGCAACCCCTACCCCTTCCACTGCCTGTTTTGGCCCCTTATGGAGATGCAGTTGGCTGGGAAATTTCTTTGCCCAGTGGTCGGGCTGCTCCCTTTTTTTTTTTAGGTCTCGGCTAGACAGCGCATGTGCTGTCTCAAAGAAACATGTTGTATATACTTTGTGGGCTTCAGCCTCCATATAGGCTTCCCATTTGCTACCTCAATGCCACTCTCATATTATTCCTCCCCATTGGTCCATGGCATGGATTTGCCATGCCTCTAATCGTGTTTAGCTCTCCCACGGAGCATGGACCAAGTACACTATCCCTCTATTGCTTCCATTTTAGAATCTGTTTCGCCGCTCCAAACTCCTCTGTAAACGTGTCTGTAAATCTTGCTCTTATCTCGTCACATTTGCTGTGCATTCAAAGACTGAAGTCAAATGTCAGATGCTGTTATCCGAGGGCACCTGTTTAGCTGTTTTACGCATGATTGGTGTACATCAACACTCTGGTCCAGCATCAGTATAATATACTTGTAATTCTGCAGGCCCGTGATTGACTTTCAAAACACGTGGCTAAATCACATTTCTATCACTTCAATTTAAAGACTTTATATGGGTGCATGTTTACAAACAAATCAAGTGATGTAAAGTTTTTGTTTAAGCACATGTTGTAAAAGTAATTCACTTTCATTCATAATTAAATGTAATGTTGCACCCGCAAATCCAAGTTAAATACTTTCAACATAGTTCATTTATTTTGTATTTTGATTTGCCTGTGCAAAATTACTTTTATTTCTGAGTGCATGTGATGTAATTGCAAAACATATGCTTAAACAAAGGCTTTTAATTGTTTCTGGAAGCAGACCTGTAAATTTTGTTCTTATCTCACCACATTTGCTGTGCATTCAAAGTCCGAGGTCAAATGCCTGACGCTGTTTTCCGAGGGTGGCTATTTAGCTATTTTACACATGATTGGTGTACGTCAGTCTGATGTACTTGTAATTCTGCATGCCCGTGATTGACTTTCAAAACACGTGGCTAAATCACACTTCTATCCCTTCAATTTAAAGACTTTTTTGGGGTGTGTGTTTACAAACAAAATCAAGCGATACAAAGCCTTTGTTTATGCGCCATGTTATAAAAGTAATTCACACCTATTCATAATATAATGTAATGTTGCACCGGCAAATCAAAGTTAAATACTTTCAACCTACTGCATTTATTTTTTATTTGTATTTGCCGGTGCAACATTACTTTTAATTCTGAGTGCATCTCATTTAATTGTAAAACATGCTTAAACAAAGGTTTTTAATCACAAGATTTTCTTTGTAAATACATACCTAAATAAACTCTTTCCATTGCAGTGATAGAAGCTCGATTTAAGTGTGTGTTTTGGGCACAATCACAATTTAAAATGTTTCACCATCAAGTCAGGGTACAAATAAATGCAGTGATTTACCAGTGCAACATTACTTTTAATTCTGATTTACAAAATACTCACATAAAAAAGGCTTTACATCGGATTTACGTTTCAGGTTTCAGACATGCACTCATAGAGCCCCTACGAAATACACAGAAGTGTCAGTTTATATGTACATCTCCCCTTGACGTACTATTTTCTCATGCCTGTGCGCTTGATTTTCAGTTGTCGCATCCTCCAAATTAAAGGCTGACCATCACATGAAAATAACAGTGACTACGTTATATTTCCCAACATACATTTCCTTGATATATCTTTTATTAATCTCTTGTACATGATGGAACAAGGAATAAATAGCAGAAACAAACATACTCAGTAGAAACATGTACATTGTTCCATGCATGCAGGGAGACCACAAAAACACAAAACAATTGCTTACATTATGCCAACTAATGTAAATAACATTGTTATTACATGTTACCATTTGTAAGTGGAGATTTGCTCTGGAGGTGTTGCTTCTCTATGTCGATGCATGTCTCCTGTGCTGCTTTCCGTGCTCTGTCCCCCAAAGGGGCGAGGGCACATTACATGCTCCACTGGTAATGCTGCTAGGAGGGGGGGGGTCTCACCTGGCACTGAGTGCACATGGCTGCGCTGATGTGCCATTAGCACTGAAAACGCATTGACAACGCCTATAGACATTAACATTAACGCATGTAGCTCTCGGATTGCTGAGACCTATTGGCTTTTCCAGTGCTTGCTTGCTTTGGCCTTTGCCACCATGGTTCTACACAGTAGAGTCCCCGTGGTGACTTTGTAGAGTACAGAACCCCTTCTTGGAACCACCATACACGGCAGCTAATACCCCTTTATTTATTAAGTTTTATCCTCAGGTAAAAACAGAAAGAAAAATTGCAGTCACTTACCAGATCCTTGAACTGCTCTCAAACAAGCACTTTAGAGGAGGTACCTATAGATTGTATCCAGCTCCTACAACAGTGTAGCAATGACTGCAAATTTGTTTCTTTTTGGATCTCCTCTGTGACTGGCATGCACAGGGGGTACACAGTAGGATCCGCCTCCGTGCCTGCCTCCAGAACCCCAGCAGCAACCCAAAGTAAAAACCTCTCCTGGGCTGCGCCTACTCGAGTCAGGCCGTACCCGAAGCTGTGCTGGAACTGGTTCCAGGTGGCATAGGGGGTCGAACACGTCCTACATGTCCTCTGCAATGGTGCACCCGCACATGAATACCTAAACAAATGCGGTGGTCCAGAAGATCCACAAAATAAGGGAAAAGTATCTGTCTCCAGGCCAGTATCCTGCAGGCCATCCTCTGTAAGAATGGGACAGGGAGCTGCGAGAACATGGATCAGCATAAAAACATATATTAGTCCAGGGTGGTGGATCGTGAGAGGGTTGAAGGGCACCTAGGCAGTGACGTGCATCTCAACCTTGCTCCCGGCTGCCATGTTAGGTTGTAATTATGATTATAAAGATCTGATTTAATTGTATGTTTAATAGACTATGGTGTTAGTAAACATATTTATGAAGCATGTGTTTTATAGTGTTCGATGTTTACATGCAGTTGAGAGTTTTCTCCAGATTTATTTACTCTTCTAGTATTTATGTTTTATTGACGTAAAGGGTTTTTTGAACAAGTTCCATCATTGGTTACGTAGTGGAAGAGGTATATAATTCATCTGATGAGTGCAGTTTCACATCAGCAGAGTTGCCTCCTATCATCTTCTTGCACAGCTTCGGTTGTCACTGTCACCAACTTCAGCATAGGCCAAAACGGGGAGACCTGTCTTACGAGGTGAAGGAATGTATGGGTGATAAACTTTACCGTGGTATTAGATACACCATGCTTGTTAGTAAATATTTGTGACAGGCGAGGTCGGGTATGACTGGGGGTGAATGTTTTGCCAATGTGCAACATTCCGTCCATCATCTTGTGTGTTTTGGAGGTTAGGTATGGCACCTACAAACAAATGTCTCTTTTTATTGTCCTTTCATTGGGTAGACAAGGAGAGATAGGTTGGCCAACAAGGACAGTCTTTTGTTGACACCATTAAAGGGATTGACTACTCAAGCGGTCATTATGCCTTTCCTGGAGAAAACCTTTTCCTAGCATAAACAAAGTGGTATTTTCAAGACACTGGGAGATAAAAAAAAAAACACTTTCCAACTAACTTACTAACTTGGCGTGGGGATTTTGTATTCGGCATTGAGAAGTTAGGGCACTCTAACAGAAATCACACATAAACCCCAATTATTTTCTGTCTTGTATTAACTAGCTAACTACCCAACCCACGTCACTCTACAATAATGTTATTTTATCTAAGTGCTACATGTAGCCAGTTATTGATGCTGATGGTGCCGAAGGAGGAAACGGGGTCCCATCTGGCATGAGGGATTACTAAGGAGCAGCAAGTCCTTAAGCAAATCAAAAGACAATATGAAATAATCTTAATGAAACCATGTATTTAATTGCCTATAGGGTACAATTTGGAATTACAAAAAAACAAAACCGGGGGGGGGGTTGCTTTTGCCATTGAATTTTTGACGACAGCGTTAATTATCTCTTTAGGGGTGTAGTAACAATTTCCAACAGATCGGACACAAACAATGTGGTTGAGTTAAAGAGAATGATACTTTTATTTGGATCGGATTTAAAGCCGAACGTTAAGGGGTTTATAAAGGGCTATTCAGGAAGATATTTTGAGGAAAAGTAATGGCAGATGGGGCGTTTTAGAGCACACTGGACTAGAACAATAGGTTAAAGCTGATAAATTATAAGGACAGTAATAGGATCATAGGAAAATTTAAGATACACTAGGGTGGCTACTCCCTACGTTGTTTGGAGTTAAATACCATTTTGTAGGAAGTGTTGAGGTTTTCTCGACTTCAAAAGTTCTGTCAAATGGTGCATTCGAAAGCACTGAAGTCACTGAAATTAGATCAAACTGAGTATGAATTAAAAGCACCTTTTTGGGGGAAGTGGAAGTTTTCGGACAGTGTACTTTGTTGAAAAAGTAGAGGTAGGTTAGGCTTTCTTGAGGGCACTAACCAAGTACCACTGTATTAATTGAGTAGGTTGTCATGTCGGTTTTAAAGAGTGGTTGTTTTGGGTTTGCCTACAGGGTTTTTTAGGAAGTGTTTTGGAATACTGTCCAATGTTTAAAAGCACGTTTGGATCAAAAGTATTGTTCACACCTGGATTTAATTTAAATGCAACTTTGCTGTGGCTTTCAGGGTCCTAGATTTTTAGAAAGGATTTGTTGCGAATGGGGCTCGCATTGGTCAATTATGGGATTTGCATCATTCCTATTCTTTCAAGTACTGAGAACCACTGACCACTCCTTTTACTCTTCTAGGGATCTTGAGATTTCTGTAAAATTTGGGTTCAATGAATTATGTGTCTTTGAGGGTGCCACCCTTTTTTAACCCTCTTTTAACATGTATTGAATTTTAACTATTTATGATGTAGTAGAATTGTGTCTGTTCGTACTTTTTGGATCCTGATCGTGTTTTGTTTTGTACTGTTTAAAAGACCATGGTCTAAATAAACAAATGTCTCTCTCTCTCACTGACCACTCTTCCATAGCGCAGCAGCCCTGATCCGCAGCACACTTTTGTGGTATTAGAGCCTGTATTCACAGGCAGATCTGCAAAGTAACCCAGTCCTGATCCATAAGATCCACCTCTGTCCTGAGACTGGGGCCTGCAGACCGCTTTGCCAAAGATCCTTCCTGATCCTGCATTGCAGCATCCCCTGGCTTTCCATGCATTGTGATCCTTAGACATCTTTTCCCACTCTTCTGAGCCCTGATCGGCTGCACCTTACTGCTCTACCACCTCAGGAACCCACAAGCACCTGAATTAAAACTCCACATCTTCTTGCTCCCAAAGCACTAGAATTCAAAGGTTTCTCTTCTAAGTTCAGACATTAACTGCACCACCTGATATAAAGCACTGATGCACACTTATCCTAGCCAATTCCCAAATGCCACTAAACAAACCCCCCACCCAATATTTGTAAACCGCGAACTAATCACCCCTAAGGGTCTCAAGGCGCTGGGAGCCATCAGGGAGATTAAGTGAGCTATTGCTCAGAGTCACATGATGCTGAGCCGATCTGCCTCCGTGGCTGGGGATCGAACCATTAGCCCCGCCCTCCGGAGTCAACCGCCCTGGCCACTGCACCACACCTCTCCACAAAGTAGGGTGCAAATATACCTGGATGCAGCCAAACAAGATGGGTCTGTTGATGTGATGCACGGCTTTTCAGAGAATCACAAGAGAGTATTTGGAATAGGCAAATCAGGATTCCCAGTATTACCCCAGCCTTGTTAATAAAAAAAAACCTAGAAAACAACATAAGAATTTATTGAAGCAGCTGGGCCACAGGTGTTAACAAAATACTTAGATGGACGCAACTCATCCTAAGTGGCTCAGTGGGTGATCAGTGACACATGCAGGTAAAACAAAGAAGGCTCACGGGCTCTCCATGGGTTTAGTGTACACCCCACTCCCTCAGTTCCATCATTGTTGCTCAAAGACCTCTCGTGTGCAAGGGTGAGTGAATTGATGAGGAATCCATGCATGATATTAGGACAAGTTTGAGAAACATTTTGTTTTGCATTTCTTCAGTTGCCTGTCTCACCTTGGCTCGGCCTGTTTTGGCCTCAGGTGAAACGTTGCACAGTTCCCTCAGGGTATCCTTGTGGTAGTGTGCTACATAAATCCATTCATTCATTCATTCATTCATATCACCCTGGCTCTGACTTTGCTGTAGAAAATCAATCTTCTCATAAATTACATCCATGAAGAAGTCTGATCCAGGTCATCAGGAGTAACTACACGGTACAAAGGAAAGCAAACACCTAAGGTTCCTTTCGAAATCTGTAAACAGTTGCACAATTTGCAAGCAGCTGACAAAAATGTGCTGCTTCTGGGCACTTACAGCTAGGAAATGATCAGGGTTCCTTTAGTATACTTTTTATATAGAGTTTTTAAATATTGCTTCAAACTAGGAACTGTGGGTATTCCAGCATTACAACCACAAGCCTGCATCTTTAGAAATTAACTCTTTATTTACTAAGGGTGATTTTAACACATTTATGATCCAGGATAATAAAATTGCAGTAACATTCAAGTGAAAAGGTACAACTTGTGTTAAATGTTAACACCCTAATTGTGCAAGAAGGTGAAAGGTTGCCATGGAAGATGTCCAGCTTGGCTCTGTCTTCCTCACCAGCCTTTTGAAAATAGATTTGACGCACTGATTTGTTCTTGTTGGGGCTGCCAGGGTTCTCACCAACATTAGGAAACATGACCATATTACCCCAATTCCTACATTAACTGGCTTCTTCTTGAGGTGCTGATGCTCTATGAGAGCTGTATGTCTCGCGTACACAGCTATAAAACTCCAGACTCTAGATATCTCTCCCAGATGCTGTCCCAAACTGGAGGTTCTTATACCTTATGTCTAAAGGCAGAAGATCTCTCGCCACTTCGCTTTCTGAGAAGGCGACGCTTCAGGATCCCTCTCCAGCAACACTCCCAAAATCTGGAATGTTCAATCTACCCCTGCGCCCCCATGTCCAACCCTTCATGGCCACCCACCCCACCAACAATTTACCCACGTAATGCCTCTCCACACACGGAGCAGTACTGTTTTTTTTTTTTTATACCTTTACTGACTTTCACTTATTTATCTAACGCATAGGATCTATAAGCATCTGAAATTCCATGTCAAGCAAACTATTTATAATAGTATTAGAGCATCTGAATGTTGAGAGCTCAATTAAAGAAAGGAGTGTGTCTAAGAACCAATAATGGTAGGTAATAATGGGGTAAACCCTTACCTCATCGACCTGGGTCAGTACAATGTTATAAAAAGAGGGGTGGTCGATTACAAAACAGTTAAACACATCATTACTTAAACAAAAAGGTACACCCACCAAGTACGTGTCTTTTAAATTGCATTTACTCCAACTATTCGTAGTCATTTACTGCAATTACACATATACTATATTTCATATTCATACAATACATGGTAAATCATATGTAATTATTCAATTAGTGCTCGGTGATTGTCAGATAAGAAAGGGATTTTAAAGGGGGGTAGGGTGTGTTTGGAAAAGAATGAGGGACAAAGAAAAGGAATTGTGTCCATAAACAATTCTGTCCTATTCACAGAACATTTCCAGTCATATTACAGATCACAGTTGTTCCCAAGAAATACACTATACACAGGAGCTAAGTTTAGCAAGTTTGGTAGGGCGTGTATGTGTTGAAAATGTTGTCGACGTTTCGACCCCCAAGTTAAGGGCGGGTGGGTCCTCAGTTTGGGGTCTTCCTCAGGACAATTAAAAACAGTAACAATGAGCACCTAGGAAAACAGAAATGTGTATCACTAGATGGAATCAATTAAATTATTAAAAACAGGGCAAAATGCAAGGTGTACCTACATGCACAGGCGTTCGGGTGATGTTCCCTTCTGAGTTGGGAATCGCGCCTGTAGCGTAGTTCTCTGAAGAAAATGGATTACGGTTAGGAAGGATACTGTGGGCAGGTCGTGATAAGTTAAATCAAACAAGAAGGCTTGGACTTACAGAGTTAGCCCGTTCTTTGAAGAGCAAATAGTCTCTTACAAATGTCGTGGATGCCGAGGCTCGGACCGGTCTATCCAAAGGTGAGGCAAGCGTCCTACATCCAAAGGGCACTGGAGTTCGACGTGTAGGTGAGTTACACCGTCTGGAAGAACACAAAGAAAATGTGTTCCTTCGCATATCCCCAATATCGTTGTAAACATAGTTCAATTGGAGTATGAGGAAAATTATTGGTCCGTCCATAGTATAGGGGCACCAGAGCCCTACCGGTAGCTATCAAGACCACATCCGACTAAGGAGGGCCGCTATCTCATGTGATTTATACTTAAACATTAAGAAGCTTAAAGCAAACAATCATTCATATTTAAACCCGTGGGTGTGCCCGCAAAGATAATGGTAGGCAACAGACTCCGGGCGGTAAAGGGGAGCTAAATCTATAAAGATCGTGTTCTCTTGTACTTATTAAGAAATAAAATGATTAGGGAAGTTATGGCAACATTTCAAAAAGAGTGCCGCCGCCTGAGTTAGCCAGGACCGTAAGCATCTCATACAGTAAATTCTAAAAAGGGCGCGGAGCGAGCATACCTGCGTGACTGCTGCCGATTGAATCACAGTGACAGCTCGCAGCCGCACGTCAGCCCATACAAGTAACAGGCGTTACTATGGAGCGTCTCTAAGGGGCGTGTCCCGGCACCTCGCGGTGCTGCCGCTGGCTGCTGCGCGGCATGCGCCCCATGTAGTCCTCTAGCCGCGCAGCAGCCAGCGGCAGCACCGCGAGGTGCCGGGACACGCCCCTTAGAGACGCTCCATAGTAACGCCTGTTACTTGTATGGGCTGACGTGCGGCTGCGAGCTGTCACTGTGATTCAATCGGCAGCAGTCACGCAGGTATGCTCGCTCCGCGCCCTTTTTAGAATTTACTGTATGAGATGCTTACGGTCCTGGCTAACTCAGGCGGCGGCACTCTTTTTGAAATGTTGCCATAACTTCCCTAATCATTGTATTTCTTAATAAGTACAAGAGAACACGATCTTTATAGATTTAGCTCCCCTTTACCGCCCGGAGTCTGTTGCCTACCATTATCTTTGCGGGCACACCCACGGGTTTAAATATGAATGATTGTTTGCTTTAAGCTTCTTAATGTTTAAGTATAAATCACATGAGATAGCGGCCCTCCTTAGTCGGATGTGGTCTTGATAGCTACCGGTAGGGCTCTGGTGCCCCTATACTATGGACGGACCAATAATTTTCCTCATACTCCAATTGAACTATGTTTACAACGATATTGGGGATATGCGAAGGAACACATTTTCTTTGTGTTCTTCCAGACGGTGTAACTCACCTACACGTCGAACTCCAGTGCCCTTTGGATGTAGGACGCTTGCCTCACCTTTGGATAGACCGGTCCGAGCCTCGGCATCCACGACATTTGTAAGAGACTATTTGCTCTTCAAAGAACGGGCTAACTCTGTAAGTCCAAGCCTTCTTGTTTGATTTAACTTATCACGACCTGCCCACAGTATCCTTCCTAACCGTAATCCATTTTCTTCAGAGAACTACGCTACAGGCGCGATTCCCAACTCAGAAGGGAACATCACCCGAACGCCTGTGCATGTAGGTACACCTTGCATTTTGCCCTGTTTTTAATAATTTAATTGATTCCATCTAGTGATACACATTTCTGTTTTCCTAGGTGCTCATTGTTACTGTTTTTAATTGTCCTGAGGAAGACCCCAAACTGAGGACCCACCCGCCCTTAACTTGGGGGTCGAAACGTCGACAACATTTTCAACACATACACGCCCTACCAAACTTGCTAAACTTAGCTCCTGTGTATAGTGTATTTCTTGGGAACAACTGTGATCTGTAATATGACTGGAAATGTTCTGTGAATAGGACAGAATTGTTTATGGACACAATTCCTTTTCTTTGTCCCTCATTCTTTTCCAAACACACCCTACCCCCCTTTAAAATCCCTTTCTTATCTGACAATCACCGAGCACTAATTGAATAATTACATATGATTTACCATGTATTGTATGAATATGAAATATAGTATATGTGTAATTGCAGTAAATGACTACGAATAGTTGGAGTAAATGCAATTTAAAAGACACGTACTTGGTGGGTGTACCTTTTTGTTTAAGTAATGATGTGTTTAACTGTTTTGTAATCGACCACCCCTCTTTTTATAACATAAGAACCAATAATGGCTGGTGTATGTACACCTACCTTCTTCTCCAACATTCCGATGTTTCTTTCTGTTTCGCCCTTCGTAATTTAGAACACTCTACCTATAGTGGGTGGAAGGTTTTAATAGTATTATATCCCTCCTGCATTGGACTATGCTGGATATTAAAGAACCTCTTCCATGTTATAGGCCCTGACCTCCCCCTCGGGGCTATAATTTGGTTTTGGGGCTTTTAACAACCGGTACAGCCCTTTGCTAGCGAAGCTGCTTCCACTCCATTTCAGGTCGGACAGCAGCAAGTCCATCACAAGGAGCCAAGTGCACCGTGAATCTCCCAGTGTTAGTGATTCCTCAGGGTTCGTTAAGACAAACGTCCTTAAGATAATCTTCAAAAAGAACAGAATGAAAATAAATATGGAATTCTCTTTTCACTCTTAATGTGCTGGAATCGGAAAGCGGCTGTAAGCCCGATCTTGTGCAGGAGGCAGAGTGTGGGGTGTTTTTGTTGGTTCTGTTGAACTTGGCTGTGTGTTCAGCTTGGCTGCAGCTGTTGGTGCCCAGCCAGTTAAAGGATTTGGTGGAGTTGGGATGGATTTTGAGCAGGCACCTGTTCACATACCTCCCCAAGACAGTCAGTCAATCGACCAGTCTATGCTACTGTGGCTCTTGCTACCTCTATACAACATTACTTTTAGTCAGCAGGGGGGGGGGGGCAGTGCACCTGCAGGCTAACTCCAGGGGGTGGTGAGACCATATGTCCTCCACCCCTTCACTTGACCCCTAAAAAAAGTGCATTTAAAAAAAAGCATGTTGAAAATATCGAAAACTCATTTTTGTAATTGCATTTTTTGAAAATCGAATTACATCAAAATATAAAATTGCAAAACTGTGGCGAAGGTGTTGCTTTTTTTTTTTAACTGCGCCCTTCCCCTGCATTCACACCCTTTTTCCTTCTACAATTTGCTGTTTTGATTTTAAGATTTTTAAATTGTCTTTGTTTTAGGTGACTCCACATGTTATCCTTGCCATTTTGTTTTCCCTCCATGTCAGTATTTGCTGCCCAGCTAATCTACATTTGCCATTCCCATTTGTAAAATGTGGAAGGAAAGAACTCTTCTGAGTTGATCATATCTGGATATTTTCTTTCTTTATGTCTTTTCGATATTTTGACTGCGTACCTCAAGTGTTACTAGAACAACAAGCACTGGCGTTGCCAATAGGTCTCGCAGTAGGAAAGTTGGAGCTATTACAATTGCAAATAACAATGCCTTTTATTTTTGTTTTCATGTTAAAAACATAAAGGGCTTTGTCATTTACAAAACCAATAGCTCCAACTTTCCTACTGCGAGACCTATTGTGCACTGTACAGTGTGGGTGAAAGTGGCACTGCGTGGGTGTGAGTGGCTTTGAGTGAGTGGCGTTGCGTGGGTGAGTGGCGTTGCGTGGGTGAGTGGCGTTGCATGTGTGAGTGTTGTTGCGTGGGTGAGTGGCGTTGCGTGGTGAGTGGCGTTGCATGGGTGAGTGGCGTTGCATGTGTGAGTGTTATTGCGTGGGTGAGTGGCGTTGCGTGGGTGAGTGGCGTTGCGTGGGTGAGTGGCGTTGCATGTGTGAGTGGCGTTGCATGTGTGAGTGGCGTTGCATGTGTGAGTGGCGTTGCGTGGATGAGTGGGGTTGCGTGTGTGAGTGGCGTTGCGTGGGTGAGTGGCGTTGCGTGTGTGAGTGGTGTTGCTTTGAGTGAGTGGCGTTGCGTGGGTGAGTGGCGTTGCATGTGTGAGTGTTGTTGCGTGGGTGAGTGGCGTTGCGTGGGTGAGTGCCTACGTTTTAATTTTCATCATGCTCCTGCGGAAATTGTGCGTAAAACAATGAAAGTTACAAGTTTATCATTATTTATCACGTGAACTATATCAGCCATGCGTCAGCGCCATTATACATTATAAGCAAGCTCTTTTCAGATGTGACTTTGAAATGACATTTAGGTAAGAGATTGAACTCCACACGTCACACGTGCTGGAGCCTGGTGTAATATGCCGGTTAAGGTAATTGTTCAGGCAGGAAGGTTTGAGTGTTAGTAAGTACTCTTCATTTGTAGCTTAAAAGAATGCAGCAGTCACGTGTGTGGGAAGGGTGGGGTGCTGAGCAGAGTGCCTGTTGACGAAACTGAATTTCCTTCAAGGACATCCTCTCATGCGTGTCGCGCTCACTGTCAAATAATCGACAGCCCCAAGCTAAGTAAAATAAGTCAAACTTCAAGTAAAGCATATGTTTGGTGACTTCCCATTCCCCCTTTCATGAATTGCAGACTTGCCACCGCGAAAGTGATGAGTAAATAATTTGGGCGTAATTGTGTTTTATAAAATATGGTAGTTTTAAATAAGTTACAGGAACATGTCAATTGGTTGGTACAAAAATAAATCGACGAGCTGGCGGAGCCTGAATTTCGTGTTGTATGCTGGAGGGGGAGGTGTGCTGGGAGAGAGAGTGGGGAGGGGGCGGAGCGGGAGGAGCGTCGTGAGGGGAGTAAGTACGCTTCATTTGTAGCTTAAAAGAAGGCAGCAGTCCCGTGTGTGGGAAGGGTGGGGTGCTGAGCAGAGTGCCTGTTGAAGAAACTGAATTTCCTTCAAGGAGACCCTTTCATGCGTGTCGCGCTCACTGTCAAATAATCGACAGCCCCAAGCTAAGTAAAATAAGTCAAACTTCAAGTAAAGCATATGTTTGGTGACTTCCCATTCCCCCTTTCATGAATTGCAAACTTGCCACCGCGAAAGTGATGAGTAAATAATTTGGGCGTAATTGTGTTTTGTAAAATATGGTAGTTTTAAATAAGTTACAGGAACATGTCAATTGGTTGGTACTAAAATAAATCGACGAGCTGGCGGAGCCTGAATTCCGTGTTGTATGCTGGAGGGGGAGGTGTGCTGGGAGAGAGAGTGGGGAGGGGGCGGAGCGGGAGGAGTGTCGTGAGGGGAGAGAGAGTGGGGAGAGGGCGGAGCAGGAAGAGCTGCTCTAGGCAGGCTGGGGAACATATGCTGCTGGGGAAGTGATGAGGGGAGGTGCCCTGAAGAAATGCGACACGGCAGGCAGGGGAGGGCGGGCGGAGCGGAGTGCCTGTTGAAGAAACTGAATTTCCTTCAAGGAGACCCTTTCATGCGTGTCGCGCTCACTGTCAAATAATCGTCAGCCCCAAGCTAAGTAAAATAATTCAAACTTCAAGTAAAGCATATGTTTGGCGACTTTTCAATTGGTTGGTACTAAAATAAATCGACGAGCTGGCGGAGCCTGAATTTCGTGTTGTATGCTGGAGGGGGAGGTGTGCTGGGAGAGAGAGTGGGGAGGGGGCGGAGCGGGAGGAGCGTCGTGAGGGGAGTAAGTACGCTTTTGGCAGCCCCTTTATAACAAGCATGAGATGGGACCCGAAAACACTGGAATGAGAAGGGGCTGAAAGGAGCTAGTGACAGAGTTCAACTGGAGGAGAGGTGGGCAAAAACAATGAAAAGGTGGACAAGGGAGGAGAGAAGGAAAGGTGACAGAGAACTGTTGGAGGAGCAAAGAGGAGAAAAGAAATGCGACACGGCGGGCAGGGGAGGGGGCAGAGCGGGTAAAAAAAATAAGGGGAGGGGGAGGAGAAATGCGACACGGCGGGCAGGGGAGGGGGCGGAGCGGGGAGAGGGTGTGAAAGCAGCAGGGGCCTGGAGTGCGGCTGAGGGAACTGATGTGCACGCGCTTTTAAGCTCAATGCGCATGCGCATTGAGCTTAAAAGTCACGGGCACTGCAAGGAATCGCCACGATTCCTTGCAAGTTAGTTAAAGAGTGGTTAAGCCCCAATAGTCTCGCTAGCTCGATGCGCATGCGCATCGACAGGCGAGACCTAAAAACTATGCTTATCGAGTGGCATGCTTCCAGACCTTTTCTGTGACCTTTATTTTATTTTGCAATTTTCTCTCCGCCCACCACAGAGTCCGTGCTTTTCATGCAAGGTGGCCAACTATCGATTGCGACGTTAAGTTTCTTACTCTAAGAAGGCAAAAATACCCCTAAGACTGCCTCACAAAGTGAGTCAGACACTGGCCTGTTAAGAATGGCATTCCAGTGGCAGACCGGGCACTTTACAAATGCCAATTTCACAACTTGGTTACAAACGTAATAAAAGAGCCCTACACTCAGTAACGAATGTGTGGCAGTGTGTCTAAGGGCAGCACTGAACATCGCCATTTTTGGATGGCCGCCATTTTCACTTGTGCTTTCTGTTATTCTATAGCAGTATGAAGAGAACATAAGTTGGTGAGAGCTACCTTAACCAGAATGGCCTCAGGCGGTTATCTTGCTTCGAGAGCTGAGTTTCGAGGTCGGATTCAGAACTTCATCGGTTGCCCCCCCCCCCCCACACACACACTCCATCTACACAATAGGGGGGTATTTAACCCCACTTAAGTAATTGCACTCGTGACGTGCTGCCTCACTGTCGTCACACCCACCCTGATCAAGGATCGCTAGGACATACCGTACCCAATGCTTAATTTGAGCCGGTAGTTGAAGTGGTGGGAACCAACGCTCATTTTTTTCCGTACAAGAAGGTACGTCTTTTTGATCCTAGGAGATAGAGCAAGAAGGAAGGAAGGTGGGGAGGGATGGAGGGAAGGCTTGAAAATCAAGGACGAAGTTGAGAAAGTAGGCTTGTTGATAAAGAACCTAACAGAGTGTCAGTTGTAGGGCAGGTTTAGGGTGGCGGAAGAAGGAGGCTTGAGGTGTTCGGTTTCCCCAAGTTTGGGCCGAGTTGGCAGTCGGCTCATAGGAAATGCATTAGGCCCCTACAGTGATGTATTTGTTTGTTTACAAATTAGACCCTGCGGAGATGTGAACCTAACTTCCACCGAGAGGAACACGACCAGAGCAAGCACCCCGCGTGCTCTTTTACAGATTCCTGTGCACAATGACACTCACATGATCCATACCCAATAAACATTACATACACGGATAATATCCTAAACCACTCACCAATACTACGGTATAAACAGGTGCATTACCAACGGTAACCCGCAGGTGGCGCGCTGGCAGAAGTGTCCACGCTTTCCACATTTAGCTCATTACAGGTTTAAAGAGCAGCAAAATGGCAAATTATGGAAGACAAGCAGCTTTTGTTTCCCATGGGACAATTTAAGGGTCTTTAAAATACCTTTAAGTTAGCGACTGCCAGGCCTCTACCTTAGCGACTGCCAGGCTCCACCTTAGGGTGTGGAATTTCAGACAGCCATTGAAACATTGTAAAACGAATGTGAATCTACATGGAGGCCCAGGCCTGGGGGGTTTCGAGAGAGAATGTTAGGACGTAATACTAGGGAGAATTCTACTGATATTAACTGTAGCGAGCATGCGCTGCTGTTCAGCTAAGTGACAGGTCGAGCTACGTAATCCATACTAATATTATAAAGAGAGAGCCCAAACCTTCGAGGCGGGTAATCTCAGTAACCACAGCACCAATCACAACACCCAATACAGCGTTGGAAAGGGCAGTTGCAGCAGACAGACATAGGCTATGCAGACGCCCACCATATGCATTTAAAAGGTAAAAGAACCGTGCCAGCAAAGTAGTCCCTTGTGGGCGTGTCTGCGTTGTGCTGTGGGCGTGTGCTGGGGCCGTGACAAACGCTGGGGGCGTGTGGTACGTTCCGCCCTTCATGCCATGTCTCATATGGTGTACTGGGGGCGCGCCATTACGAAAACATGTGGTACGTTCCGCCCTTCATGCCATGTCTCATGTCCTGTGCTGGGGGCGTGGGCGTGTGCGGGGCGCGGCATTACGAAAAAAAAAGTGAGTGTTCATTCCAGCTCCGGGTGTGCTTGCCCCGCGCTCCCAGGGCCGTGCACCTGCTTTACTGTATGTAGGTCAGGCATGGTGCCATTCCCAAGGGCCGGAAGGAGCGCAAACAGGGGCCATTGTGCAGGAAATCTAATTTCGCCTTATCGTCCGGTGACGCCTGATGCGCACACTGGAGATTTACCACTTCTGTTGCGCACAGGCCTCGCGCGACGCACATCCGGAAACAAGGCCCGCCTCCACGGAAATAGTAAGAAAGGGCCTTCCCTCCCCCGGTAAGTACATTGCTGGCACGGCGGGCCACATCTCCAGCAACATACTCATACTGTTTCACCACCCATTTGAAAAATGCACAGGTCTGTCTCATTAATGGCCAGCACCGAGATACACTGTTAGACACACCTCCCGCCCGAAGTTCTATGGAGGGCGCTCACATATTAGGATTTAGGCATTTGTTATGGTCATTTTTATTGGGCAATATTTCATGTTCTGGGGGCGTGGCCAATGGACGCGACAATCGGCCGGCAGCAATTCATACCCGGACAACGGACAACGTCGGGACGGGCTGCTAGTTTCCAAATAAAATGCAAACTGTAAGGAGTTTGTAACCTCAAGTAAGTAATTAAATTAGAACGCAAAGGTAGATAACCAACATTGTAGCACATATATTTTTTCAGTACTTGGATTTCACACCCATTTAAAATGACGGTATCACTGCGAATGCAACAATTTGCAATAAAATGATCTCAAAATGTAGCCTCAAATTCTCACAAAGTAACGTAGAAATTGTTTAACAGCTACTGCGGCAGTTTCGGCATCCTCACTCTTACTGCGGCCTTCCAGCACGTGCTCTGGGGCAAAGTATGGCTGACAATCGCAACGGTGGTTCAGTGAGTTAATGCTCGCCGCTGACATCTACAGTGGTCTGAAGATCACGAGTACTATTGCCGGCGAGACAGATTCGGCCTACCTTTTGTCCGAGGTGGGTAAAATAAGTACCATGTAATTGTAATATTAATATCTGACGTTGAAAATACTTAGGTATGTCAGAAGTGTGATACGCTCCATACTGAAAACAAGCGATTATTTTGCTGTGACGTAAAACAGGGTAAGTAATTTGGTGGATAATATAATTTAATAGTGCACATTGCAAAAATGGCAGTGGGTGAGAAGTATTGTACCGGAAGTCATTGGAGCAACAACAATATGACCTAGACTGTAGGAGCACGTGTAAAACTGTACCCTTCTTTTTGAAATATTTTGTTCGTTGCTATTCTTTAGCAGACATAACTCCCCTTGTTACATCATTAATTGGGGTAGCCAAAATATCTTGGGTTGGTGCTTAATTCAAAAAATTGCCTGATTCTCATGAAACAATAAAATACAGTTGCGAGACCAATCAAACCACACTTAATCTCGTGACAAAAACTAATATAGTGATAAACTGAAAAAAGTGGGTGAAAGCGAGATGGCACCTCACGGGCGAACCACCAAGCGGGGACCTGACTGGTACTCGTCAGGACTGCCCTGTTGTCATCATCGGTACCATCAAGCTTGGAGCAGAGAATAGTGTCCAAATGCACAAAAGAATTGTGCAGGAAAAAGTGCAGTGAACAGAAAACGAAAGGACCAAAATAGTGTCAATCAACACCTTAAAACACTCATAACACAACACAAACACACTACTTTTATTCAATTTCTTGTGTTGTGTATGGAAATAGTAAAAGAAAACAAGTAGAGATGGTTATCACCTATTCAACCATTCATACTTGTACTTGCCGACATGTTTCATTGCCATGTGAACTTGTAGGCAATTTCATCAGGGCGTCAAATATATTAAAGCCACTGCAGGTGGACCCACATGTCTTCGCAACTGTAAATACATAAAATCCGCACCATTGTGGTTAACATACAGCATCTAGACTGTGTCTTGTTCTCACACACAATTGACTCTCTGATAATTACCCTCAACAGGCCATGGGTGCTCCTACCAGCCAGACGGGGCGAGGTTGTATTTTTTAAAAAACTTTTTTGATAAAACAAATCGCATCAAGTCGATTGTTCACTTCTCCCTTCGCGAGTGCTGTGAAGTTGGGGGAGACAAAACACCATGCTTTAGACATATGTGTATCGTGCAGACCCTCGTTCATTTATAACTACGTGGTACATAGTGTAAAGATACAGGCGGAGTGACAATATAACATGCCCTTCTGTGTTGTCCTCCCCTATTACTAAGTCTACACCGACTCGCACGTGATAGGTAAGAAGCAACCCTGTGCACTGCTCAAGTTACCCGCACCGCCCTGCACGTTCCACACATCAATTTATCTACAACCCTGTTAGATAAAAATGGATAGCCTCTGATGCCTGCACCAAGTTGCAGCGTGTATGGCGATCGGTTTCCAGCACGGACACTGCGTGTCTGCAAGCCATCGCCTGTGCCTTCTAAGCATATGCGCCTAACGTCGCTTCCTGACACCCTCCGTTTAGGACCCCCAGTTGCCTTACCGAGTAGTGAAGAAGCGGCTGCTGTATCTCAGCCCGTGCCGTGTTCTCCTATGCATTAGGGAAGTACTTGTAAAGCCGCCCGTGATCTCGCGGGAAACCGCGTCGGCCATTTTGGATTGGGCCAGTTCGTATTCACCAAAACCAACCGTGCTCATCAAAGCGAGAGCTCACGCGAGATTTCGGCGCGTGATCTCGATCTCGCTTTTTACAGCACTTTTTATAACTTTATGCTCCTATTTGCGAACAGGCTCGTCTTATATTTAATTTCCACATAGCCAGTGTGCACATTGCTTAGATATATTTAACTGGGATCCATTACCATTGATTCAATTAAAAGGACCTTATGGACCAGCCACAAATGATAAGCATTATGCACCTATCCATCACATCTTATATATAATTTGCAAATAGTAGGTAGTATGCACATTGCTTGAATATATTAAACTGGGATCCATTATCCCTGAATCAATTCATAGGACCTATTAAACCAGCCCCAAATGCTAAAATTGGATAGGAACAATTGCAGTTATTTTGTCATCGACCCAATTTTTATTTTTGTAAAACTACTGAACATGCTTTCATATCTTCGGCAGAATACATATTCAAGACCATCGTAAGGACGCATTACGGGTGCTCCAGTTCGTATACATAAGTGCGCCCGGGCCATGTATTACAGCCATGAGAGTGTACAAGCAACCTCATACAGATGCCAAAGCGAAACTTAGTGTATTTTATTCCACTCCAATAAATCATTCAACCCCATCTTATCTGATTTCTCCTGGAAAATCCATTTAGCTTCCTTTCTGGCTAACAGACGTTCCACTGTATATGTGTCCCCTGTCACCTTCTCAAGAACTACCCACTTGAATGTATGTTTATTTGTGTGGCAGTGTTGCACAAGTTTCGTTGTCAGCTTTCCAGATTTTATGGTGCTTAGGTGTTCTTGAATGCGGGTTTTTATTTTCCGTGTCGTAAGGCCTATATATTGAAGGCCGCATTCGCAACTTAGTTTGTACACCACGCATGTGGTATTGCAATTACTAAATTGCCTGAGCTCCCATTCTCTGCCTGACTGTAGGGTGACCTGAGTTGTTTTTTCAGTAAGGTGACATACAGAGCAAGTGCCACAGGGATGATGTCCGGTCAGATGTATTTTGCTGTTCGCTTTTGTTGTTTGTACACGAGTGTGGACCAATCTGTCTTTTAGGTTGCTGGTACGTTTAAAAGCAAAAGTGGGTTGAGGCATTTTGAAGTCTTTATTAGAGAGGATCGCCCAATGTTTCCTTATTGACTGCCGAATTTTGGAGGCTAGAGGGTTAAAAGTCATAACTACCGGTAGGCAGTCCTTTTTCTCTTTTTTGTTTACTTCTAACAAAGCACTGCGTGGTGTATTGAGGGCTCTTTTCTTCGCAGTTCTAATAGTTCTTGCAGGGTATTCTCTTTGTAAAAGTTTCTCCCCCAATACTTGTGATTGTTCCACAAAGGTCTCAGTGCTAGAGCAATTCCTCCTATACCGGAGGAACTGGCCAACCGGCAGGTTGTCCCTGAGCGCCCGCGGGTGGTAAGATTGATAAGATAATAATGAATTCTTATCTGTGGGTTTCTGGTGCACGCTCGTGGTCAGGGTTTTATCTTTGACAATAATGTCCAGATCTAGATACACAGCGGACTCACTGCTGTAAGCCCAGGTGAATCTCAGGCTTTGATCTTGACAATTGAGCCAATTAAGAAACTCCAGCAGGGTAGTCTCATTTCCAGTCCAGATGCAGAGCACATCATCTATATATCTCCTCCAGAGACGCACATGGTCTCTGAAGGGATTGCTGGTAGGATAGATGATGTGCTCTTCGAATTGGCCTACATATATACATGCCAGGCTCGGTGCCATTGTGGCCCCCATCGAGGTGCCCGTGGTTTGCAGATACATTTTGTCCTTGTAGCAAAAGAAATTGCGAGTAAGTGCTATTTCAATACATTGGAGCACAAATGTCTGCGGGGCATCATAAAACCACTCTTGGTCCCTCAGGGCCCTTGCTGCTGCCACCAGCGTAGCGTCCTGAGGGATACAAGAGTAGAGAGATTCGATATCGATAGTAACCAATATCTCACACGTGGGGTCGAAAGAAATTTCTCCGATAACATTCAGGATATCCATTGTATCTTTTACAAAAGATTTTTGAGTAATTACAGACTCCCGTAAAAAATAGTCTGCAAATTGAGACAAAGGCTCAAGGATCGACTGGATTCCGGATACAATCGGCCTGCCAGGCGGTGGCCGGGCAGGCTTATGTATTTTAGGTAGAATATAGAAAGCAGGCATCCTGGGATTCATATTCACCAGGAATTCTGCTTCCCTACTCGTAATCCATTTTTTCTCTTTAGCATCCGCCACCAGTTTCTTGATCTGTTTCTGTAAGTCTTGCGTGGGGTCACGTATTAGCGGTTGGTAATTGGCCCTGACATTTAGTAGTCGTAAGACTTCTGCCTCATAGTCTTGGGTATTAAGAATAACCACCGCTCCCCCCTTGTCCGCACTCTTGATAGTGATATTAGTGTTGTTTTGCAGGGACTTAATTGCTTCCCAATCAGATCTGGACATGTTCTTGTAACCTGTATTCTGATTGAGGGATTCGAATTTTTCGATGTCCTCTAGGACTTTTGCTTCAAACACAGCAATTTCTGGTCCCACTACCGCACTCGAGGGAGTAAATCCAGATGGTCTTTTAAGATCAGTATTATAGCCCCCTTGTTTTTCTTGGGGGTGAGTGGCAAAAAACTTTTTGAGTTTAATTTTTCGGATCGTCTCAAAAAACTCTACCCTGCACTGAAAGGGATCATGAGTGGGGGTCGGAACAAAGCCCAGCCCTTTGTTAAGGACACGTTCTTCACTTTCTGCAAGCTGGTAGTCTGAAAGATTAACCACAATATTATTTATTGGGGTTGTCTGCCTCTGCTGCGAGTTAGTCTTGGGGAGTATGTCTGCCATTGGGGTGGTCGATTGCCTCGTCCTCTTCCCCTTCCTGGTTGACCTGTTCCCTTGTTGGTCCCCTGGCCTTGCTCTAAAAAAGATCGCAGTAGGACCCCCAAATCGGCGTTGTTTTGTGGTTGTTCGTTAAACCTTACTCGGTTCCCCTGGGGTCTGTCTTGCTCGTCCTCGCTCGACGTATTATCAAAAGACCAGTTGGCTGGAGTCCGTTTATGTTGTTGAGGACGGGGTTGTTGCTGGCCTGCCCCACCACCACCTCTACGTGGTCCTGTTTGATGGATTTGTTCAGAGTCAGCCTGGTAATAGGTATCGGTTACGTAAGGAAAAGCCCACTCGTGCGTATATCTCTGTAGATTTCTTTGTAAACCCTTGATTTTCTGGTTTATCATATACGTTTTGTATTCTGAGATATCGTCTTGTATTTTACTCAGATGGTCTTTGGCATTCGTAAGAGTGTCGTCTCGTTTAATGCTCTCTTCGAGATCTAAGATCTCTTTTAGCAAATCCTCACTTAATCTTTGGGCTGTACTGATTATCAGGATCAACCAGTCCCTGGTGCACTTATTAGCGATGTAACTCCAGTCGAGTCTGAACTTTTTGTCATCAAGGAATATCCTTGGTTCTATTCTAACCAAAAGGCTTGCGGGGGATGCTCCAGATGTGTAATATTCTGACATCAATGCCCCATGCAGAGCTATTCGAACCTGTTTTTTCTTTAAATTACTTAGTTTCTCCCACTCTTCTCTCACAGATGATTTCCCAAGTAATGGTGTGTCTGACAGGAGTGAAGGTGCCGCTAGAATTGCGGCAATCTGATCCTCAGAGAAGGCCAAACAGTTTTTATCCATAGTCTAGTCAATCAGAAGAGTCAAGGTGTGCAAAGCAATTCCTGAGGATCACGACTCACAGGAAAGGAGCTAGACGGCACAGGGGTGCGGATTAAATATTTCTTAAAAATAAGAGAATCAAAAGGCTAGATAGCTCTCACGGCTGAGCCGCCGTTCAATGCAGTTCAAGAAAAAGAGGAGCTTTAGAGGGAAAAGCCAGTCAATAGGTCGCCCTCCACTCAGTATGCAGCAACAACAATATGACCTAGACTGTAGGAGCACGTGTAAAACTGTACCCTTCTTTTTGAAATATTTTGTTCGTTGCTATTCTTTAGCAGACATAACTCCCCTTGTTACATCATTAATTGGGGTAGCCAAAATATCTTGGGTTGGTGCTTAATTCAAAAAATTGCCTGATTCTCATGAAACAATAAAATACAGTTGCGAGACCAATCAAACCACACTTAATCTCGTGACAAAAACTAATATAGTGATAAACTGAAAAAAGTGGGTGAAAGCGAGATGGCACCTCACGGGCGAACCACCAAGCGGGGACCTGACTGGTACTCGTCAGGACTGCCCTGTTGTCATCATCGGTACCATCAAGCTTGGAGCAGAGAATAGTGTCCAAATGCACAAAAGAATTGTGCAGGAAAAAGTGCAGTGAACAGAAAACGAAAGGACCAAAATAGTGTCAATCAACACCTTAAAACACTCATAACACAACACAAACACACTACTTTTATTCAATTTCTTGTGTTGTGTATGGAAATAGTAAAAGAAAACAAGTAGAGATGGTTATCACCTATTCAACCATTCATACTTGTACTTGCCGACATGTTTCATTGCCATGTGAACTTGTAGGCAATTTCATCAGGGCGTCAAATATATTAAAGCCACTGCAGGTGGACCCACATGTCTTCGCAACTGTAAATACATAAAATCCGCACCATTGTGGTTAACATACAGCATCTAGACTGTGTCTTGTTCTCACACACAATTGACTCTCTGATAATTACCCTCAACAGGCCATGGGTGCTCCTACCAGCCAGACGGGGCGAGGTTGTATTTTTTAAAAAACTTTTTTGATAAAACAAATCGCATCAAGTCGATTGTTCACTTCTCCCTTCGCGAGTGCTGTGAAGTTGGGGGAGACAAAACACCATGCTTTAGACATATGTGTATCGTGCAGACCCTCGTTCATTTATAACTACGTGGTACATAGTGTAAAGATACAGGCGGAGTGACAATATAACATGCCCTTCTGTGTTGTCCTCCCCTATTACTAAGTCTACACCGACTCGCACGTGATAGGTAAGAAGCAACCCTGTGCACTGCTCAAGTTACCCGCACCGCCCTGCACGTTCCACACATCAATTTATCTACAACCCTGTTAGATAAAAATGGATAGCCTCTGATGCCTGCACCAAGTTGCAGCGTGTATGGCGATCGGTTTCCAGCACGGACACTGCGTGTCTGCAAGCCATCGCCTGTGCCTTCTAAGCATATGCGCCTAACGTCGCTTCCTGACACCCTCCGTTTAGGACCCCCAGTTGCCTTACCGAGTAGTGAAGAAGCGGCTGCTGTATCTCAGCCCGTGCCGTGTTCTCCTATGCATTAGGGAAGTACTTGTAAAGCCGCCCGTGATCTCGCGGGAAACCGCGTCGGCCATTTTGGATTGGGCCAGTTCGTATTCACCAAAACCAACCGTGCTCATCAAAGCGAGAGCTCACGCGAGATTTCGGCGCGTGATCTCGATCTCGCTTTTTACAGCACTTTTTATAACTTTATGCTCCTATTTGCGAACAGGCTCGTCTTATATTTAATTTCCACATAGCCAGTGTGCACATTGCTTAGATATATTTAACTGGGATCCATTACCATTGATTCAATTAAAAGGACCTTATGGACCAGCCACAAATGATAAGCATTATGCACCTATCCATCACATCTTATATATAATTTGCAAATAGTAGGTAGTATGCACATTGCTTGAATATATTAAACTGGGATCCATTATCCCTGAATCAATTCATAGGACCTATTAAACCAGCCCCAAATGCTAAAATTGGATAGGAACAATTGCAGTTATTTTGTCATCGACCCAATTTTTATTTTTGTAAAACTACTGAACATGCTTTCATATCTTCGGCAGAATACATATTCAAGACCATCGTAAGGACGCATTACGGGTGCTCCAGTTCGTATACATAAGTGCGCCCGGGCCATGTATTACAGCCATGAGAGTGTACAAGCAACCTCATACAGATGCCAAAGCGAAACTTAGTGTATTTTATTCCACTCCAATAAATCATTCAACCCCATCTTATCTGATTTCTCCTGGAAAATCCATTTAGCTTCCTTTCTGGCTAACAGACGTTCCACTGTATATGTGTCCCCTGTCACCTTCTCAAGAACTACCCACTTGAATGTATGTTTATTTGTGTGGCAGTGTTGCACAAGTTTCGTTGTCAGCTTTCCAGATTTTATGGTGCTTAGGTGTTCTTGAATGCGGGTTTTTATTTTCCGTGTCGTAAGGCCTATATATTGAAGGCCGCATTCGCAACTTAGTTTGTACACCACGCATGTGGTATTGCAATTACTAAATTGCCTGAGCTCCCATTCTCTGCCTGACTGTAGGGTGACCTGAGTTGTTTTTTCAGTAAGGTGACATACAGAGCAAGTGCCACAGGGATGATGTCCGGTCAGATGTATTTTGCTGTTCGCTTTTGTTGTTTGTACACGAGTGTGGACCAATCTGTCTTTTAGGTTGCTGGTACGTTTAAAAGCAAAAGTGGGTTGAGGCATTTTGAAGTCTTTATTAGAGAGGATCGCCCAATGTTTCCTTATTGACTGCCGAATTTTGGAGGCTAGAGGGTTAAAAGTCATAACTACCGGTAGGCAGTCCTTTTTCTCTTTTTTGTTTACTTCTAACAAAGCACTGCGTGGTGTATTGAGGGCTCTTTTCTTCGCAGTTCTAATAGTTCTTGCAGGGTATTCTCTTTGTAAAAGTTTCTCCCCCAATACTTGTGATTGTTCCACAAAGGTCTCAGTGCTAGAGCAATTCCTCCTATACCGGAGGAACTGGCCAACCGGCAGGTTGTCCCTGAGCGCCCGCGGGTGGTAAGATTGATAAGATAATAATGAATTCTTATCTGTGGGTTTCTGGTGCACGCTCGTGGTCAGGGTTTTATCTTTGACAATAATGTCCAGATCTAGATACACAGCGGACTCACTGCTGTAAGCCCAGGTGAATCTCAGGCTTTGATCTTGACAATTGAGCCAATTAAGAAACTCCAGCAGGGTAGTCTCATTTCCAGTCCAGATGCAGAGCACATCATCTATATATCTCCTCCAGAGACGCACATGGTCTCTGAAGGGATTGCTGGTAGGATAGATGATGTGCTCTTCGAATTGGCCTACATATATACATGCCAGGCTCGGTGCCATTGTGGCCCCCATCGAGGTGCCCGTGGTTTGCAGATACATTTTGTCCTTGTAGCAAAAGAAATTGCGAGTAAGTGCTATTTCAATACATTGGAGCACAAATGTCTGCGGGGCATCATAAAACCACTCTTGGTCCCTCAGGGCCCTTGCTGCTGCCACCAGCGTAGCGTCCTGAGGGATACAAGAGTAGAGAGATTCGATATCGATAGTAACCAATATCTCACACGTGGGGTCGAAAGAAATTTCTCCGATAACATTCAGGATATCCATTGTATCTTTTACAAAAGATTTTTGAGTAATTACAGACTCCCGTAAAAAATAGTCTGCAAATTGAGACAAAGGCTCAAGGATCGACTGGATTCCGGATACAATCGGCCTGCCAGGCGGTGGCCGGGCAGGCTTATGTATTTTAGGTAGAATATAGAAAGCAGGCATCCTGGGATTCATATTCACCAGGAATTCTGCTTCCCTACTCGTAATCCATTTTTTCTCTTTAGCATCCGCCACCAGTTTCTTGATCTGTTTCTGTAAGTCTTGCGTGGGGTCACGTATTAGCGGTTGGTAATTGGCCCTGACATTTAGTAGTCGTAAGACTTCTGCCTCATAGTCTTGGGTATTAAGAATAACCACCGCTCCCCCCTTGTCCGCACTCTTGATAGTGATATTAGTGTTGTTTTGCAGGGACTTAATTGCTTCCCAATCAGATCTGGACATGTTCTTGTAACCTGTATTCTGATTGAGGGATTCGAATTTTTCGATGTCCTCTAGGACTTTTGCTTCAAACACAGCAATTTCTGGTCCCACTACCGCACTCGAGGGAGTAAATCCAGATGGTCTTTTAAGATCAGTATTATAGCCCCCTTGTTTTTCTTGGGGGTGAGTGGCAAAAAACTTTTTGAGTTTAATTTTTCGGATCGTCTCAAAAAACTCTACCCTGCACTGAAAGGGATCATGAGTGGGGGTCGGAACAAAGCCCAGCCCTTTGTTAAGGACACGTTCTTCACTTTCTGCAAGCTGGTAGTCTGAAAGATTAACCACAATATTATTTATTGGGGTTGTCTGCCTCTGCTGCGAGTTAGTCTTGGGGAGTATGTCTGCCATTGGGGTGGTCGAAGATAAAACCCTGACCACGAGCGTGCACCAGAAACCCACAGATAAGAATTCATTATTATCTTATCAATCTTACCACCCGCGGGCGCTCAGGGACAACCTGCCGGTTGGCCAGTTCCTCCGGTATAGGAGGAATTGCTCTAGCACTGAGACCTTTGTGGAACAATCACAAGTATTGGGGGAGAAACTTTTACAAAGAGAATACCCTGCAAGAACTATTAGAACTGCGAAGAAAAGAGCCCTCAATACACCACGCAGTGCTTTGTTAGAAGTAAACAAAAAAGAGAAAAAGGACTGCCTACCGGTAGTTATGACTTTTAACCCTCTAGCCTCCAAAATTCGGCAGTCAATAAGGAAACATTGGGCGATCCTCTCTAATAAAGACTTCAAAATGCCTCAACCCACTTTTGCTTTTAAACGTACCAGCAACCTAAAAGACAGATTGGTCCACACTCGTGTACAAACAACAAAAGCGAACAGCAAAATACATCTGACCGGACATCATCCCTGTGGCACTTGCTCTGTATGTCACCTTACTGAAAAAACAACTCAGGTCACCCTACAGTCAGGCAGAGAATGGGAGCTCAGGCAATTTAGTAATTGCAATACCACATGCGTGGTGTACAAACTAAGTTGCGAATGCGGCCTTCAATATATAGGCCTTACGACACGGAAAATAAAAACCCGCATTCAAGAACACCTAAGCACCATAAAATCTGGAAAGCTGACAACGAAACTTGTGCAACACTGCCACACAAATAAACATACATTCAAGTGGGTAGTTCTTGAGAAGGTGACAGGGGACACATATACAGTGGAACGTCTGTTAGCCAGAAAGGAAGCTAAATGGATTTTCCAGGAGAAATCAGATAAGATGGGGTTGAATGATTTATTGGAGTGGAATAAAATACACTAAGTTTCGCTTTGGCATCTGTATGAGGTTGCTTGTACACTCTCATGGCTGTAATACATGGCCCGGGCGCACTTATGTATACGAACTGGAGCACCCGTAATGCGTCCTTACGATGGTCTTGAATATGTATTCTGCCGAAGATATGAAAGCATGTTCAGTAGTTTTACAAAAATAAAAATTGGGTCGATGACAAAATAACTGCAATTGTTCCTATCCAATTTTAGCATTTGGGGCTGGTTTAATAGGTCCTATGAATTGATTCAGGGATAATGGATCCCAGTTTAATATATTCAAGCAATGTGCATACTACCTACTATTTGCAAATTATATATAAGATGTGATGGATAGGTGCATAATGCTTATCATTTGTGGCTGGTCCATAAGGTCCTTTTAATTGAATCAATGGTAATGGATCCCAGTTAAATATATCTAAGCAATGTGCACACTGGCTATGTGGAAATTAAATATAAGACGAGCCTGTTCACAAATAGGAGCATAAAGTTATAAAAAGTGCTGTAAAAAGCGAGATCGAGATCACGCGCCGAAATCTCGCGTGAGCTCTCGCTTTGATGAGCACGGTTGGTTTTGGTGAATACGAACTGGCCCAATCCAAAATGGCCGACGCGGTTTCCCGCGAGATCACGGGCGGCTTTACAAGTACTTCCCTAATGCATAGGAGAACACGGCACGGGCTGAGATACAGCAGCCGCTTCTTCACTACTCGGTAAGGCAACTGGGGGTCCTAAACGGAGGGTGTCAGGAAGCGACGTTAGGCGCATATGCTTAGAAGGCACAGGCGATGGCTTGCAGACACGCAGTGTCCGTGCTGGAAACCGATCGCCATACACGCTGCAACTTGGTGCAGGCATCAGAGGCTATCCATTTTTATCTAACAGGGTTGTAGATAAATTGATGTGTGGAACGTGCAGGGCGGTGCGGGTAACTTGAGCAGTGCACAGGGTTGCTTCTTACCTATCACGTGCGAGTCGGTGTAGACTTAGTAATAGGGGAGGACAACACAGAAGGGCATGTTATATTGTCACTCCGCCTGTATCTTTACACTATGTACCACGTAGTTATAAATGAACGAGGGTCTGCACGATACACATATGTCTAAAGCATGGTGTTTTGTCTCCCCCAACTTCACAGCACTCGCGAAGGGAGAAGTGAACAATCGACTTGATGCGATTTGTTTTATCAAAAAAGTTTTTTAAAAAATACAACCTCGCCCCGTCTGGCTGGTAGGAGCACCCATGGCCTGTTGAGGGTAATTATCAGAGAGTCAATTGTGTGTGAGAACAAGACACAGTCTAGATGCTGTATGTTAACCACAATGGTGCGGATTTTATGTATTTACAGTTGCGAAGACATGTGGGTCCACCTGCAGTGGCTTTAATATATTTGACGCCCTGATGAAATTGCCTACAAGTTCACATGGCAATGAAACATGTCGGCAAGTACAAGTATGAATGGTTGAATAGGTGATAACCATCTCTACTTGTTTTCTTTTACTATTTCCATACACAACACAAGAAATTGAATAAAAGTAGTGTGTTTGTGTTGTGTTATGAGTGTTTTAAGGTGTTGATTGACACTATTTTGGTCCTTTCGTTTTCTGTTCACTGCACTTTTTCCTGCACAATTCTTTTGTGCATTTGGACACTATTCTCTGCTCCAAGCTTGATGGTACCGATGATGACAACAGGGCAGTCCTGACGAGTACCAGTCAGGTCCCCGCTTGGTGGTTCGCCCGTGAGGTGCCATCTCGCTTTCACCCACTTTTTTCAGTTTATCACTATATTAGTTTTTGTCACGAGATTAAGTGTGGTTTGATTGGTCTCGCAACTGTATTTTATTGTTTCATGAGAATCAGGCAATTTTTTGAATTAAGCACCAACCCAAGATATTTTGGCTACCCCAATTAATGATGTAACAAGGGGAGTTATGTCTGCTAAAGAATAGCAACGAACAAAATATTTCAAAAAGAAGGGTACAGTTTTACACGTGCTCCTACAGTCTAGGTCATATTGTTGTTGCTGCATACTGAGTGGAGGGCGACCTATTGACTGGCTTTTCCCTCTAAAGCTCCTCTTTTTCTTGAACTGCATTGAACGGCGGCTCAGCCGTGAGAGCTATCTAGCCTTTTGATTCTCTTATTTTTAAGAAATATTTAATCCGCACCCCTGTGCCGTCTAGCTCCTTTCCTGTGAGTCGTGATCCTCAGGAATTGCTTTGCACACCTTGACTCTTCTGATTGACTAGACTATGGATAAAAACTGTTTGGCCTTCTCTGAGGATCAGATTGCCGCAATTCTAGCGGCACCTTCACTCCTGTCAGACACACCATTACTTGGGAAATCATCTGTGAGAGAAGAGTGGGAGAAACTAAGTAATTTAAAGAAAAAACAGGTTCGAATAGCTCTGCATGGGGCATTGATGTCAGAATATTACACATCTGGAGCATCCCCCGCAAGCCTTTTGGTTAGAATAGAACCAAGGATATTCCTTGATGACAAAAAGTTCAGACTCGACTGGAGTTACATCGCTAATAAGTGCACCAGGGACTGGTTGATCCTGATAATCAGTACAGCCCAAAGATTAAGTGAGGATTTGCTAAAAGAGATCTTAGATCTCGAAGAGAGCATTAAACGAGACGACACTCTTACGAATGCCAAAGACCATCTGAGTAAAATACAAGACGATATCTCAGAATACAAAACGTATATGATAAACCAGAAAATCAAGGGTTTACAAAGAAATCTACAGAGATATACGCACGAGTGGGCTTTTCCTTACGTAACCGATACCTATTACCAGGCTGACTCTGAACAAATCCATCAAACAGGACCACGTAGAGGTGGTGGTGGGGCAGGCCAGCAACAACCCCGTCCTCAACAACATAAACGGACTCCAGCCAACTGGTCTTTTGATAATACGTCGAGCGAGGACGAGCAAGACAGACCCCAGGGGAACCGAGTAAGGTTTAACGAACAACCACAAAACAACGCCGATTTGGGGGTCCTACTGCGATCTTTTTTAGAGCAAGGCCAGGGGACCAACAAGGGAACAGGTCAACCAGGAAGGGGAAGAGGACGAGGCAATCGACCACCCCAATGGCAGACATACTCCCCAAGACTAACTCGCAGCAGAGGCAGACAACCCCAATAAATAATATTGTGGTTAATCTTTCAGACTACCAGCTTGCAGAAAGTGAAGAACGTGTCCTTAACAAAGGGCTGGGCTTTGTTCCGACCCCCACTCATGATCCCTTTCAGTGCAGGGTAGAGTTTTTTGAGACGATCCGAAAAATTAAACTCAAAAAGTTTTTTGCCACTCACCCCCAAGAAAAACAAGGGGGCTATAATACTGATCTTAAAAGACCATCTGGATTTACTCCCTCGAGTGCGGTAGTGGGACCAGAAATTGCTGTGTTTGAAGCAAAAGTCCTAGAGGACATCGAAAAATTCGAATCCCTCAATCAGAATACAGGTTACAAGAACATGTCCAGATCTGATTGGGAAGCAATTAAGTCCCTGCAAAACAACACTAATATCACTATCAAGAGTGCGGACAAGGGGGGAGCGGTGGTTATTCTTAATACCCAAGACTATGAGGCAGAAGTCTTACGACTACTAAATGTCAGGGCCAATTACCAACCGCTAATACGTGACCCCACGCAAGACTTACAGAAACAGATCAAGAAACTGGTGGCGGATGCTAAAGAGAAAAAATGGATTACGAGTAGGGAAGCAGAATTCCTGGTGAATATGAATCCCAGGATGCCTGCTTTCTATATTCTACCTAAAATACATAAGCCTGCCCGGCCACCGCCTGGCAGGCCGATTGTATCCGGAATCCAGTCGATCCTTGAGCCTTTGTCTCAATTTGCAGACTATTTTTTACGGGAGTCTGTAATTACTCAAAAATCTTTTGTAAAAGATACAATGGATATCCTGAATGTTATCGGAGAAATTTCTTTCGACCCCACGTGTGAGATATTGGTTACTATCGATATCGAATCTCTCTACTCTTGTATCCCTCAGGACGCTACGCTGGTGGCAGCAGCAAGGGCCCTGAGGGACCAAGAGTGGTTTTATGATGCCCCGCAGACATTTGTGCTCCAATGTATTGAAATAGCACTTACTCGCAATTTCTTTTGCTACAAGGACAAAATGTATCTGCAAACCACGGGCACCTCGATGGGGGCCACAATGGCACCGAGCCTGGCATGTATATATGTAGGCCAATTCGAAGAGCACATCATCTATCCTACCAGCAATCCCTTCAGAGACCATGTGCGTCTCTGGAGGAGATATATAGATGATGTGCTCTGCATCTGGACTGGAAATGAGACTACCCTGCTGGAGTTTCTTAATTGGCTCAATTGTCAAGATCAAAGCCTGAGATTCACCTGGGCTTACAGCAGTGAGTCCGCTGTGTATCTAGATCTGGACATTATTGTCAAAGATAAAACCCTGACCACGAGCGTGCACCAGAAACCCACAGATAAGAATTCATTATTATCTTATCAATCTTACCACCCGCGGGCGCTCAGGGACAACCTGCCGGTTGGCCAGTTCCTCCGGTATAGGAGGAATTGCTCTAGCACTGAGACCTTTGTGGAACAATCACAAGTATTGGGGGAGAAACTTTTACAAAGAGAATACCCTGCAAGAACTATTAGAACTGCGAAGAAAAGAGCCCTCAATACACCACGCAGTGCTTTGTTAGAAGTAAACAAAAAAGAGAAAAAGGACTGCCTACCGGTAGTTATGACTTTTAACCCTCTAGCCTCCAAAATTCGGCAGTCAATAAGGAAACATTGGGCGATCCTCTCTAATAAAGACTTCAAAATGCCTCAACCCACTTTTGCTTTTAAACGTACCAGCAACCTAAAAGACAGATTGGTCCACACTCGTGTACAAACAACAAAAGCGAACAGCAAAATACATCTGACCGGACATCATCCCTGTGGCACTTGCTCTGTATGTCACCTTACTGAAAAAACAACTCAGGTCACCCTACAGTCAGGCAGAGAATGGGAGCTCAGGCAATTTAGTAATTGCAATACCACATGCGTGGTGTACAAACTAAGTTGCGAATGCGGCCTTCAATATATAGGCCTTACGACACGGAAAATAAAAACCCGCATTCAAGAACACCTAAGCACCATAAAATCTGGAAAGCTGACAACGAAACTTGTGCAACACTGCCACACAAATAAACATACATTCAAGTGGGTAGTTCTTGAGAAGGTGACAGGGGACACATATACAGTGGAACGTCTGTTAGCCAGAAAGGAAGCTAAATGGATTTTCCAGGAGAAATCAGATAAGATGGGGTTGAATGATTTATTGGAGTGGAATAAAATACACTAAGTTTCGCTTTGGCATCTGTATGAGGTTGCTTGTACACTCTCATGGCTGTAATACATGGCCCGGGCGCACTTATGTATACGAACTGGAGCACCCGTAATGCGTCCTTACGATGGTCTTGAATATGTATTCTGCCGAAGATATGAAAGCATGTTCAGTAGTTTTACAAAAATAAAAATTGGGTCGATGACAAAATAACTGCAATTGTTCCTATCCAATTTTAGCATTTGGGGCTGGTTTAATAGGTCCTATGAATTGATTCAGGGATAATGGATCCCAGTTTAATATATTCAAGCAATGTGCATACTACCTACTATTTGCAAATTATATATAAGATGTGATGGATAGGTGCATAATGCTTATCATTTGTGGCTGGTCCATAAGGTCCTTTTAATTGAATCAATGGTAATGGATCCCAGTTAAATATATCTAAGCAATGTGCACACTGGCTATGTGGAAATTAAATATAAGACGAGCCTGTTCGCAAATAGGAGCATAAAGTTATAAAAAGTGCTGTAAAAAGCGAGATCGAGATCACGCGCCGAAATCTCGCGTGAGCTCTCGCTTTGATGAGCACGGTTGGTTTTGGTGAATACGAACTGGCCCAATCCAAAATGGCCGACGCGGTTTCCCGCGAGATCACGGGCGGCTTTACAAGTACTTCCCTAATGCATAGGAGAACACGGCACGGGCTGAGATACAGCAGCCGCTTCTTCACTACTCGGTAAGGCAACTGGGGGTCCTAAACGGAGGGTGTCAGGAAGCGACGTTAGGCGCATATGCTTAGAAGGCACAGGCGATGGCTTGCAGACACGCAGTGTCCGTGCTGGAAACCGATCGCCATACACGCTGCAACTTGGTGCAGGCATCAGAGGCTATCCATTTTTATCTAACAGGGTTGTAGATAAATTGATGTGTGGAACGTGCAGGGCGGTGCGGGTAACTTGAGCAGTGCACAGGGTTGCTTCTTACCTATCACGTGCGAGTCGGTGTAGACTTAGTAATAGGGGAGGACAACACAGAAGGGCATGTTATATTGTCACTCCGCCTGTATCTTTACACTATGTACCACGTAGTTATAAATGAACGAGGGTCTGCACGATACACATATGTCTAAAGCATGGTGTTTTGTCTCCCCCAACTTCACAGCACTCGCGAAGGGAGAAGTGAACAATCGACTTGATGCGATTTGTTTTATCAAAAAAGTTTTTTAAAAAATACAACCTCGCCCCGTCTGGCTGGTAGGAGCACCCATGGCCTGTTGAGGGTAATTATCAGAGAGTCAATTGTGTGTGAGAACAAGACACAGTCTAGATGCTGTATGTTAACCACAATGGTGCGGATTTTATGTATTTACAGTTGCGAAGACATGTGGGTCCACCTGCAGTGGCTTTAATATATTTGACGCCCTGATGAAATTGCCTACAAGTTCACATGGCAATGAAACATGTCGGCAAGTACAAGTATGAATGGTTGAATAGGTGATAACCATCTCTACTTGTTTTCTTTTACTATTTCCATACACAACACAAGAAATTGAATAAAAGTAGTGTGTTTGTGTTGTGTTATGAGTGTTTTAAGGTGTTGATTGACACTATTTTGGTCCTTTCGTTTTCTGTTCACTGCACTTTTTCCTGCACAATTCTTTTGTGCATTTGGACACTATTCTCTGCTCCAAGCTTGATGGTACCGATGATGACAACAGGGCAGTCCTGACGAGTACCAGTCAGGTCCCCGCTTGGTGGTTCGCCCGTGAGGTGCCATCTCGCTTTCACCCACTTTTTTCAGTTTATCACTATATTAGTTTTTGTCACGAGATTAAGTGTGGTTTGATTGGTCTCGCAACTGTATTTTATTGTTTCATGAGAATCAGGCAATTTTTTGAATTAAGCACCAACCCAAGATATTTTGGCTACCCCAATTAATGATGTAACAAGGGGAGTTATGTCTGCTAAAGAATAGCAACGAACAAAATATTTCAAAAAGAAGGGTACAGTTTTACACGTGCTCCTACAGTCTAGGTCATATTGTTGTTGCTGCATACTGAGTGGAGGGCGACCTATTGACTGGCTTTTCCCTCTAAAGCTCCTCTTTTTCTTGAACTGCATTGAACGGCGGCTCAGCCGTGAGAGCTATCTAGCCTTTTGATTCTCTTATTTTTAAGAAATATTTAATCCGCACCCCTGTGCCGTCTAGCTCCTTTCCTGTGAGTCGTGATCCTCAGGAATTGCTTTGCACACCTTGACTCTTCTGATTGACTAGACTATGGATAAAAACTGTTTGGCCTTCTCTGAGGATCAGATTGCCGCAATTCTAGCGGCACCTTCACTCCTGTCAGACACACCATTACTTGGGAAATCATCTGTGAGAGAAGAGTGGGAGAAACTAAGTAATTTAAAGAAAAAACAGGTTCGAATAGCTCTGCATGGGGCATTGATGTCAGAATATTACACATCTGGAGCATCCCCCGCAAGCCTTTTGGTTAGAATAGAACCAAGGATATTCCTTGATGACAAAAAGTTCAGACTCGACTGGAGTTACATCGCTAATAAGTGCACCAGGGACTGGTTGATCCTGATAATCAGTACAGCCCAAAGATTAAGTGAGGATTTGCTAAAAGAGATCTTAGATCTCGAAGAGAGCATTAAACGAGACGACACTCTTACGAATGCCAAAGACCATCTGAGTAAAATACAAGACGATATCTCAGAATACAAAACGTATATGATAAACCAGAAAATCAAGGGTTTACAAAGAAATCTACAGAGATATACGCACGAGTGGGCTTTTCCTTACGTAACCGATACCTATTACCAGGCTGACTCTGAACAAATCCATCAAACAGGACCACGTAGAGGTGGTGGTGGGGCAGGCCAGCAACAACCCCGTCCTCAACAACATAAACGGACTCCAGCCAACTGGTCTTTTGATAATACGTCGAGCGAGGACGAGCAAGACAGACCCCAGGGGAACCGAGTAAGGTTTAACGAACAACCACAAAACAACGCCGATTTGGGGGTCCTACTGCGATCTTTTTTAGAGCAAGGCCAGGGGACCAACAAGGGAACAGGTCAACCAGGAAGGGGAAGAGGACGAGGCAATCGACCACCCCAATGGCAGACATACTCCCCAAGACTAACTCGCAGCAGAGGCAGACAACCCCAATAAATAATATTGTGGTTAATCTTTCAGACTACCAGCTTGCAGAAAGTGAAGAACGTGTCCTTAACAAAGGGCTGGGCTTTGTTCCGACCCCCACTCATGATCCCTTTCAGTGCAGGGTAGAGTTTTTTGAGACGATCCGAAAAATTAAACTCAAAAAGTTTTTTGCCACTCACCCCCAAGAAAAACAAGGGGGCTATAATACTGATCTTAAAAGACCATCTGGATTTACTCCCTCGAGTGCGGTAGTGGGACCAGAAATTGCTGTGTTTGAAGCAAAAGTCCTAGAGGACATCGAAAAATTCGAATCCCTCAATCAGAATACAGGTTACAAGAACATGTCCAGATCTGATTGGGAAGCAATTAAGTCCCTGCAAAACAACACTAATATCACTATCAAGAGTGCGGACAAGGGGGGAGCGGTGGTTATTCTTAATACCCAAGACTATGAGGCAGAAGTCTTACGACTACTAAATGTCAGGGCCAATTACCAACCGCTAATACGTGACCCCACGCAAGACTTACAGAAACAGATCAAGAAACTGGTGGCGGATGCTAAAGAGAAAAAATGGATTACGAGTAGGGAAGCAGAATTCCTGGTGAATATGAATCCCAGGATGCCTGCTTTCTATATTCTACCTAAAATACATAAGCCTGCCCGGCCACCGCCTGGCAGGCCGATTGTATCCGGAATCCAGTCGATCCTTGAGCCTTTGTCTCAATTTGCAGACTATTTTTTACGGGAGTCTGTAATTACTCAAAAATCTTTTGTAAAAGATACAATGGATATCCTGAATGTTATCGGAGAAATTTCTTTCGACCCCACGTGTGAGATATTGGTTACTATCGATATCGAATCTCTCTACTCTTGTATCCCTCAGGACGCTACGCTGGTGGCAGCAGCAAGGGCCCTGAGGGACCAAGAGTGGTTTTATGATGCCCCGCAGACATTTGTGCTCCAATGTATTGAAATAGCACTTACTCGCAATTTCTTTTGCTACAAGGACAAAATGTATCTGCAAACCACGGGCACCTCGATGGGGGCCACAATGGCACCGAGCCTGGCATGTATATATGTAGGCCAATTCGAAGAGCACATCATCTATCCTACCAGCAATCCCTTCAGAGACCATGTGCGTCTCTGGAGGAGATATATAGATGATGTGCTCTGCATCTGGACTGGAAATGAGACTACCCTGCTGGAGTTTCTTAATTGGCTCAATTGTCAAGATCAAAGCCTGAGATTCACCTGGGCTTACAGCAGTGAGTCCGCTGTGTATCTAGATCTGGACATTATTGTCAAAGATAAAACCCTGACCACGAGCGTGCACCAGAAACCCACAGATAAGAATTCATTATTATCTTATCAATCTTACCACCCGCGGGCGCTCAGGGACAACCTGCCGGGTGGCCAGTTCCTCCGGTATAGGAGGAATTGCTCTAGCACTGAGACCTTTGTGGAACAATCACAAGTATTGGGGGAGAAACTTTTACAAAGAGAATACCCTGCAAGAACTATTAGAACTGCGAAGAAAAGAGCCCTCAATACACCACGCAGTGCTTTGTTAGAAGTAAACAAAAAAGAGAAAAAGGACTGCCTACCGGTAGTTATGACTTTTAACCCTCTAGCCTCCAAAATTCGGCAGTCAATAAGGAAACATTGGGCGATCCTCTCTAATAAAGACTTCAAAATGCCTCAACCCACTTTTGCTTTTAAACGTACCAGCAACCTAAAAGACAGATTGGTCCACACTCGTGTACAAACAACAAAAGCGAACAGCAAAATACATCTGACCGGACATCATCCCTGTGGCACTTGCTCTGTATGTCACCTTACTGAAAAAACAACTCAGGTCACCCTACAGTCAGGCAGAGAATGGGAGCTCAGGCAATTTAGTAATTGCAATACCACATGCGTGGTGTACAAACTAAGTTGCGAATGCGGCCTTCAATATATAGGCCTTACGACACGGAAAATAAAAACCCGCATTCAAGAACACCTAAGCACCATAAAATCTGGAAAGCTGACAACGAAACTTGTGCAACACTGCCACACAAATAAACATACATTCAAGTGGGTAGTTCTTGAGAAGGTGACAGGGGACACATATACAGTGGAACGTCTGTTAGCCAGAAAGGAAGCTAAATGGATTTTCCAGGAGAAATCAGATAAGATGGGGTTGAATGATTTATTGGAGTGGAATAAAATACACTAAGTTTCGCTTTGGCATCTGTATGAGGTTGCTTGTACACTCTCATGGCTGTAATACATGGCCCGGGCGCACTTATGTATACGAACTGGAGCACCCGTAATGCGTCCTTACGATGGTCTTGAATATGTATTCTGCCGAAGATATGAAAGCATGTTCAGTAGTTTTACAAAAATAAAAATTGGGTCGATGACAAAATAACTGCAATTGTTCCTATCCAATTTTAGCATTTGGGGCTGGTTTAATAGGTCCTATGAATTGATTCAGGGATAATGGATCCCAGTTTAATATATTCAAGCAATGTGCATACTACCTACTATTTGCAAATTATATATAAGATGTGATGGATAGGTGCATAATGCTTATCATTTGTGGCTGGTCCATAAGGTCCTTTTAATTGAATCAATGGTAATGGATCCCAGTTAAATATATCTAAGCAATGTGCACACTGGCTATGTGGAAATTAAATATAAGACGAGCCTGTTCGCAAATAGGAGCATAAAGTTATAAAAAGTGCTGTAAAAAGCGAGATCGAGATCACGCGCCGAAATCTCGCGTGAGCTCTCGCTTTGATGAGCACGGTTGGTTTTGGTGAATACGAACTGGCCCAATCCAAAATGGCCGACGCGGTTTCCCGCGAGATCACGGGCGGCTTTACAAGTACTTCCCTAATGCATAGGAGAACACGGCACGGGCTGAGATACAGCAGCCGCTTCTTCACTACTCGGTAAGGCAACTGGGGGTCCTAAACGGAGGGTGTCAGGAAGCGACGTTAGGCGCATATGCTTAGAAGGCACAGGCGATGGCTTGCAGACACGCAGTGTCCGTGCTGGAAACCGATCGCCATACACGCTGCAACTTGGTGCAGGCATCAGAGGCTATCCATTTTTATCTAACAGGGTTGTAGATAAATTGATGTGTGGAACGTGCAGGGCGGTGCGGGTAACTTGAGCAGTGCACAGGGTTGCTTCTTACCTATCACGTGCGAGTCGGTGTAGACTTAGTAATAGGGGAGGACAACACAGAAGGGCATGTTATATTGTCACTCCGCCTGTATCTTTACACTATGTACCACGTAGTTATAAATGAACGAGGGTCTGCACGATACACATATGTCTAAAGCATGGTGTTTTGTCTCCCCCAACTTCACAGCACTCGCGAAGGGAGAAGTGAACAATCGACTTGATGCGATTTGTTTTATCAAAAAAGTTTTTTAAAAAATACAACCTCGCCCCGTCTGGCTGGTAGGAGCACCCATGGCCTGTTGAGGGTAATTATCAGAGAGTCAATTGTGTGTGAGAACAAGACACAGTCTAGATGCTGTATGTTAACCACAATGGTGCGGATTTTATGTATTTACAGTTGCGAAGACATGTGGGTCCACCTGCAGTGGCTTTAATATATTTGACGCCCTGATGAAATTGCCTACAAGTTCACATGGCAATGAAACATGTCGGCAAGTACAAGTATGAATGGTTGAATAGGTGATAACCATCTCTACTTGTTTTCTTTTACTATTTCCATACACAACACAAGAAATTGAATAAAAGTAGTGTGTTTGTGTTGTGTTATGAGTGTTTTAAGGTGTTGATTGACACTATTTTGGTCCTTTCGTTTTCTGTTCACTGCACTTTTTCCTGCACAATTCTTTTGTGCATTTGGACACTATTCTCTGCTCCAAGCTTGATGGTACCGATGATGACAACAGGGCAGTCCTGACGAGTACCAGTCAGGTCCCCGCTTGGTGGTTCGCCCGTGAGGTGCCATCTCGCTTTCACCCACTTTTTTCAGTTTATCACTATATTAGTTTTTGTCACGAGATTAAGTGTGGTTTGATTGGTCTCGCAACTGTATTTTATTGTTTCATGAGAATCAGGCAATTTTTTGAATTAAGCACCAACCCAAGATATTTTGGCTACCCCAATTAATGATGTAACAAGGGGAGTTATGTCTGCTAAAGAATAGCAACGAACAAAATATTTCAAAAAGAAGGGTACAGTTTTACACGTGCTCCTACAGTCTAGGTCATATTGTTGTTGCTGCATACTGAGTGGAGGGCGACCTATTGACTGGCTTTTCCCTCTAAAGCTCCTCTTTTTCTTGAACTGCATTGAACGGCGGCTCAGCCGTGAGAGCTATCTAGCCTTTTGATTCTCTTATTTTTAAGAAATATTTAATCCGCACCCCTGTGCCGTCTAGCTCCTTTCCTGTGAGTCGTGATCCTCAGGAATTGCTTTGCACACCTTGACTCTTCTGATTGACTAGACTATGGATAAAAACTGTTTGGCCTTCTCTGAGGATCAGATTGCCGCAATTGTAGCGGCACCTTCACTCCTGTCAGACACACCATTACTTGGGAAATCATCTGTGAGAGAAGAGTGGGAGAAACTAAGTAATTTAAAGAAAAAACAGGTTCGAATAGCTCTGCATGGGGCATTGATGTCAGAATATTACACATCTGGAGCATCCCCCGCAAGCCTTTTGGTTAGAATAGAACCAAGGATATTCCTTGATGACAAAAAGTTCAGACTCGACTGGAGTTACATCGCTAATAAGTGCACCAGGGACTGGTTGATCCTGATAATCAGTACAGCCCAAAGATTAAGTGAGGATTTGCTAAAAGAGATCTTAGATCTCGAAGAGAGCATTAAACGAGACGACACTCTTACGAATGCCAAAGACCATCTGAGTAAAATACAAGACGATATCTCAGAATACAAAACGTATATGATAAACCAGAAAATCAAGGGTTTACAAAGAAATCTACAGAGATATACGCACGAGTGGGCTTTTCCTTACGTAACCGATACCTATTACCAGGCTGACTCTGAACAAATCCATCAAACAGGACCACGTAGAGGTGGTGGTGGGGCAGGCCAGCAACAACCCCGTCCTCAACAACATAAACGGACTCCAGCCAACTGGTCTTTTGATAATACGTCGAGCGAGGACGAGCAAGACAGACCCCAGGGGAACCGAGTAAGGTTTAACGAACAACCACAAAACAACGCCGATTTGGGGGTCCTACTGCGATCTTTTTTAGAGCAAGGCCAGGGGACCAACAAGGGAACAGGTCAACCAGGAAGGGGAAGAGGACGAGGCAATCGACCACCCCAATGGCAGACATACTCCCCAAGACTAACTCGCAGCAGAGGCAGACAACCCCAATAAATAATATTGTGGTTAATCTTTCAGACTACCAGCTTGCAGAAAGTGAAGAACGTGTCCTTAACAAAGGGCTGGGCTTTGTTCCGACCCCCACTCATGATCCCTTTCAGTGCAGGGTAGAGTTTTTTGAGACGATCCGAAAAATTAAACTCAAAAAGTTTTTTGCCACTCACCCCCAAGAAAAACAAGGGGGCTATAATACTGATCTTAAAAGACCATCTGGATTTACTCCCTCGAGTGCGGTAGTGGGACCAGAAATTGCTGTGTTTGAAGCAAAAGTCCTAGAGGACATCGAAAAATTCGAATCCCTCAATCAGAATACAGGTTACAAGAACATGTCCAGATCTGATTGGGAAGCAATTAAGTCCCTGCAAAACAACACTAATATCACTATCAAGAGTGCGGACAAGGGGGGAGCGGTGGTTATTCTTAATACCCAAGACTATGAGGCAGAAGTCTTACGACTACTAAATGTCAGGGCCAATTACCAACCGCTAATACGTGACCCCACGCAAGACTTACAGAAACAGATCAAGAAACTGGTGGCGGATGCTAAAGAGAAAAAATGGATTACGAGTAGGGAAGCAGAATTCCTGGTGAATATGAATCCCAGGATGCCTGCTTTCTATATTCTACCTAAAATACATAAGCCTGCCCGGCCACCGCCTGGCAGGCCGATTGTATCCGGAATCCAGTCGATCCTTGAGCCTTTGTCTCAATTTGCAGACTATTTTTTACGGGAGTCTGTAATTACTCAAAAATCTTTTGTAAAAGATACAATGGATATCCTGAATGTTATCGGAGAAATTTCTTTCGACCCCACGTGTGAGATATTGGTTACTATCGATATCGAATCTCTCTACTCTTGTATCCCTCAGGACGCTACGCTGGTGGCAGCAGCAAGGGCCCTGAGGGACCAAGAGTGGTTTTATGATGCCCCGCAGACATTTGTGCTCCAATGTATTGAAATAGCACTTACTCGCAATTTCTTTTGCTACAAGGACAAAATGTATCTGCAAACCACGGGCACCTCGATGGGGGCCACAATGGCACCGAGCCTGGCATGTATATATGTAGGCCAATTCGAAGAGCACATCATCTATCCTACCAGCAATCCCTTCAGAGACCATGTGCGTCTCTGGAGGAGATATATAGATGATGTGCTCTGCATCTGGACTGGAAATGAGACTACCCTGCTGGAGTTTCTTAATTGGCTCAATTGTCAAGATCAAAGCCTGAGATTCACCTGGGCTTACAGCAGTGAGTCCGCTGTGTATCTAGATCTGGACATTATTGTCAAAGATAAAACCCTGACCACGAGCGTGCACCAGAAACCCACAGATAAGAATTCATTATTATCTTATCAATCTTACCACCCGCGGGCGCTCAGGGACAACCTGCCGGTTGGCCAGTTCCTCCGGTATAGGAGGAATTGCTCTAGCACTGAGACCTTTGTGGAACAATCACAAGTATTGGGGGAGAAACTTTTACAAAGAGAATACCCTGCAAGAACTATTAGAACTGCGAAGAAAAGAGCCCTCAATACACCACGCAGTGCTTTGTTAGAAGTAAACAAAAAAGAGAAAAAGGACTGCCTACCGGTAGTTATGACTTTTAACCCTCTAGCCTCCAAAATTCGGCAGTCAATAAGGAAACATTGGGCGATCCTCTCTAATAAAGACTTCAAAATGCCTCAACCCACTTTTGCTTTTAAACGTACCAGCAACCTAAAAGACAGATTGGTCCACACTCGTGTACAAACAACAAAAGCGAACAGCAAAATACATCTGACCGGACATCATCCCTGTGGCACTTGCTCTGTATGTCACCTTACTGAAAAAACAACTCAGGTCACCCTACAGTCAGGCAGAGAATGGGAGCTCAGGCAATTTAGTAATTGCAATACCACATGCGTGGTGTACAAACTAAGTTGCGAATGCGGCCTTCAATATATAGGCCTTACGACACGGAAAATAAAAACCCGCATTCAAGAACACCTAAGCACCATAAAATCTGGAAAGCTGACAACGAAACTTGTGCAACACTGCCACACAAATAAACATACATTCAAGTGGGTAGTTCTTGAGAAGGTGACAGGGGACACATATACAGTGGAACGTCTGTTAGCCAGAAAGGAAGCTAAATGGATTTTCCAGGAGAAATCAGATAAGATGGGGTTGAATGATTTATTGGAGTGGAATAAAATACACTAAGTTTCGCTTTGGCATCTGTATGAGGTTGCTTGTACACTCTCATGGCTGTAATACATGGCCCGGGCGCACTTATGTATACGAACTGGAGCACCCGTAATGCGTCCTTACGATGGTCTTGAATATGTATTCTGCCGAAGATATGAAAGCATGTTCAGTAGTTTTACAAAAATAAAAATTGGGTCGATGACAAAATAACTGCAATTGTTCCTATCCAATTTTAGCATTTGGGGCTGGTTTAATAGGTCCTATGAATTGATTCAGGGATAATGGATCCCAGTTTAATATATTCAAGCAATGTGCATACTACCTACTATTTGCAAATTATATATAAGATGTGATGGATAGGTGCATAATGCTTATCATTTGTGGCTGGTCCATAAGGTCCTTTTAATTGAATCAATGGTAATGGATCCCAGTTAAATATATCTAAGCAATGTGCACACTGGCTATGTGGAAATTAAATATAAGACGAGCCTGTTCGCAAATAGGAGCATAAAGTTATAAAAAGTGCTGTAAAAAGCGAGATCGAGATCACGCGCCGAAATCTCGCGTGAGCTCTCGCTTTGATGAGCACGGTTGGTTTTGGTGAATACGAACTGGCCCAATCCAAAATGGCCGACGCGGTTTCCCGCGAGATCACGGGCGGCTTTACAAGTACTTCCCTAATGCATAGGAGAACACGGCACGGGCTGAGATACAGCAGCCGCTTCTTCACTACTCGGTAAGGCAACTGGGGGTCCTAAACGGAGGGTGTCAGGAAGCGACGTTAGGCGCATATGCTTAGAAGGCACAGGCGATGGCTTGCAGACACGCAGTGTCCGTGCTGGAAACCGATCGCCATACACGCTGCAACTTGGTGCAGGCATCAGAGGCTATCCATTTTTATCTAACAGGGTTGTAGATAAATTGATGTGTGGAACGTGCAGGGCGGTGCGGGTAACTTGAGCAGTGCACAGGGTTGCTTCTTACCTATCACGTGCGAGTCGGTGTAGACTTAGTAATAGGGGAGGACAACACAGAAGGGCATGTTATATTGTCACTCCGCCTGTATCTTTACACTATGTACCACGTAGTTATAAATGAACGAGGGTCTGCACGATACACATATGTCTAAAGCATGGTGTTTTGTCTCCCCCAACTTCACAGCACTCGCGAAGGGAGAAGTGAACAATCGACTTGATGCGATTTGTTTTATCAAAAAAGTTTTTTAAAAAATACAACCTCGCCCCGTCTGGCTGGTAGGAGCACCCATGGCCTGTTGAGGGTAATTATCAGAGAGTCAATTGTGTGTGAGAACAAGACACAGTCTAGATGCTGTATGTTAACCACAATGGTGCGGATTTTATGTATTTACAGTTGCGAAGACATGTGGGTCCACCTGCAGTGGCTTTAATATATTTGACGCCCTGATGAAATTGCCTACAAGTTCACATGGCAATGAAACATGTCGGCAAGTACAAGTATGAATGGTTGAATAGGTGATAACCATCTCTACTTGTTTTCTTTTACTATTTCCATACACAACACAAGAAATTGAATAAAAGTAGTGTGTTTGTGTTGTGTTATGAGTGTTTTAAGGTGTTGATTGACACTATTTTGGTCCTTTCGTTTTCTGTTCACTGCACTTTTTCCTGCACAATTCTTTTGTGCATTTGGACACTATTCTCTGCTCCAAGCTTGATGGTACCGATGATGACAACAGGGCAGTCCTGACGAGTACCAGTCAGGTCCCCGCTTGGTGGTTCGCCCGTGAGGTGCCATCTCGCTTTCACCCACTTTTTTCAGTTTATCACTATATTAGTTTTTGTCACGAGATTAAGTGTGGTTTGATTGGTCTCGCAACTGTATTTTATTGTTTCATGAGAATCAGGCAATTTTTTGAATTAAGCACCAACCCAAGATATTTTGGCTACCCCAATTAATGATGTAACAAGGGGAGTTATGTCTGCTAAAGAATAGCAACGAACAAAATATTTCAAAAAGAAGGGTACAGTTTTACACGTGCTCCTACAGTCTAGGTCATATTGTTGTTGCTGCATACTGAGTGGAGGGCGACCTATTGACTGGCTTTTCCCTCTAAAGCTCCTCTTTTTCTTGAACCGGAAGTCATTGGAACAGAATGCATTCTGTGGTGGGCTGCTATGAATCTATATTGCAGTTTCCAGCAGCACTGGAGAACACATCTTGTCAAGTCGCTACAGCCATCTTGAAGCTATAGGAGACAGGTTTATCAACATCGAGGAATATGCATACTCTTAAATTAATTTGGGCGCGTTCATGCAATGTAAAGCAGACATACATGCAATCAGTTTCCAGCACCTTCCACCTGTGTCATGAAGGAAAACAGTAACTCTAAGAAAAATCCGAGGGAACTGTGAAAGGAAGTAAGCAGAGGTTGTAATTGCATTACTTGTGGACATAACCAGGAATGGATTATGAGAAGCAGGCTCACTGGAATTATGCAATTCTGCGGCTTTGAAATTTCACACATAGTTATGGATTTGCTGCACTTGCCACACAAAACACCATGTGCTACATAATTAGCAGATTTCAAAATGTTGTTCCTATCTGAAACGATTCACAAGTTTCTTGAAATAACACCTCACGTGGGACTGCACAGTGGCAGACACCTTTAAAAGTTCCACGAGTCACATTCGAGGGGCCGACTCTAGCAGCCAGGCTTAAAAGTGGTACTAATGAGATGACATTTTTTTTACCGACAATATCAATGTGGCTTAAAATCACAAAGTAGTGAACGAATAAATCTGTAGAATGTGCCACATTATGCCGCATAATTTGCCTGTTACTGGATAATTTGTCCACCCTGCCTTATAATGTGGACCTCCACTGCAGCGTAAATTCCTGTGGCTTTCATAATAAGCGCCAGTTAATCTGTGATTGATGTGTATCATCATAAAACACACGGGCCGGAAGTGTGAAATTTAGGAATAAGTAATATCGCTGCTGAAAATGAATGCCTCAGCTTGTGGTCACCAATGCTTGTCCTTGATGCACAAAATATTCGCTGGTGAAAAAATCAGTGACGTTGGGTTACACTAGCAGAGTCATGATTCAAGATGATTCCAATTTTTATATTTATTTTTATTGAGGGCATACCGTCCGCCTTGCATCTTCTTCAGTAGGCTTCATCATTAGGGTAGTATGTTGGGGGCCACACCGGCCCCAACAGCGCTAAGGATGCCTGGCTTCACCCTGGGGGTGCCCAGGAGTGGACACTTCACAGGGAAAGCCAGGAGGGGTTCCACAGCGGTATGAGTATCAGCGCCAGGAAGCCGAATAGGCGACACCGCAAGGTGACCGTCTGGTGACAGTGCGCTCTAGAAGTACCATGACATTTACATTTACATGGTGATGCAGACGCTATAAGGGATCGGAGTTGGCATCCTGTGAATCAACAGGAGATGCTTAAGAAGGAAGGGACAATAGTCCCTTCGGCTGTGGTTTTAGATGACAGTGAAACACTTAGCTGAACATATTACGTTTTTGAAGTTTTCTGAAGTAAAGATGGTTTGGCTCTGGCCTGCAGGGCTGAGAACACAGCAGCCTTATTCCATTCCCATTATTTGTACCCTCTCTACGTTGAATGGACTGAGTGTGGCTTGTTTTGTCACTTCCGGCAGGTGTGTAGTGCTGCAGGTATCTAGAGCCCTTGAAATGTGCTTAAGAGTTCTCTGTACATGGTTCTTAGACGGGTCTCCCAATTCTGTAGGGTGAGGTTAGCTAATGGATTTTTTGTTGCCCCTTTTCAAACTTTGACGATTTTTAAATACATGTATGGCTCATTTTTCAAGTTTTGATGTGAGGCCATTGGATAATTTTGATACCACACATGTGTAAATATTTCTCAGGAGTTAATAATGAGTGACTGACTGTATTTTCTGCGACCAACATACATAGACTGCAAGTCATGAGTCAAAGGTCTTCTTACATTCTGCAGCGTCTGAAATGAAGAAGAGAGACTTTTTTGAATTTTTTATTTTACAATCTTAGTTCCTCTATTGGCTTCTATTGTTGACTTTTTTTGGTTCTTTTTGGTTTTACTTGCTTTTTTTACTGTTTTTTGGACGTGCTTTGTTTTGGCACATCCATGGTCCATATGTGTTTTGTACATTCGTGATTTCTGCCCCCTAAGAGTCTCTGATTGTGGAGGGGGTTTGAGAATAATATTCTTCTTTTGATTTTCATGTGTGCGGTGCCCAGATTTGTGTAAGCAATTCTGTTGTGGTTCTCTCCATTTCTACCTAATTCATTCCCTCCTGAAGCAAACTGATACTGTCTTCTAGCAATGGGGTGTGAATGGCAAACGTTCCAACAACTCTCAGCTGGGGTGGAGAAGTCTACTATGTAATGTAAGATCTCTTCCCAAGCATTCTGCCGATATTTGGGATCTCCTCTCCTCTGTGCAGCCTGATCTTGGGTTCCTGACCGAGACTTGGCTGAAGCCCCACTCCGTCCCCTCCATCACCCTCGCTTTGCCTGAGAGATATAGGCTTGGTCGTATGGATAGACAAATAAAGATGGGGTTGGAATTGTCATAGTACATAGAGACAGCATCACGGTCACCATTTTAGATCAACGAAGTGACACGGCCATGGAAGTTAAGGTCTTTCGCATAGACCTCTTGTCCCAAATGATCTGGAAGGGGGCCCTAGTCTACCGACCCCCCTGGCCCTCTAACTGAATTCTCTCTACAACTCACTGAATTAATCGCTCCTCATGTGATCGCAAGCAGAATATTTTTACTGCTGGGCGACTTCAACATACATAGTGAGTGTACCTCTAATGTGGACGCAGGGACACTCCTGGCTGATCTAGCCCTATTGGGGTTAACCAAGCTCAACGAGGGCCCTACGGATACAGCCGGCCACACATTGGATATTATTTTCTCCAACTCCTCCAATGTTTCTTGTGAATTCCCGCAGCCATTGCCATGGTCCGACCATGCGTCAATTGAATTTTCTATTCAGGCCCCAAGGAAGACAAATAGGCTTAGCCCTGCTACCCACCATCTCTGCAGGCAAGGGAAGAGAGTCACCCTGGAGGGCTTCCAAGCCTCTTTTGTAGAACCACGGATCTCAGTATCAGACAACATAGAGGATGCCCTCGCCAAACACAATCTGGCTATTTCCAGCGCTATTGATCAGTTAGCACCCCTGAAATCTCTCCCCATCATTTCCAACCGCCCCCAGAATGCTTGGTATTCCCCCCCAACTTCGAGCTCAGAAACTACTTTGTAGGAAGCATGAAAAACGATGCATGAAATCGACAGAGAGACAGACAGAGATCGGTTCTATGCCTCTTTGGCCGATTACCATGGGAAAATTAGGGCGGCACGCAAAGCCCATATAGCACTGCAATTGGATCAGGCTCATAATGACCCCAAAGTGTTATACCGCGTTCTCCAGTCCTTTACTAACCCTACAGCTTGTGATAACCCAGCAGCTCCTACACAAAAATTGTGCAATGACATCGGAACATATTTTACACAGAAAATAGAGCTCATTTATGATAAAATAGTTTTGTCAGGGAGGCATTCCACAATCATCACACCTCCTGATGTGCCTGCGCAGGTAGCTACTCAATTACTGGGAAGTTTTCCCCCGGTTACACAGGTAGAGGTAGAGTCACTGATTCGCATTATAAAATCAGGCTCCCCTCTGGACACCATCCCGGCCAAGATCACCACTTCCCTCACTTGTCAACTGTCCCCTTCCATTGTGCATCTTCTCTATCTCTCCCTGAAAGAGGGCCTTGTTCCTTTAGAATGGAAAGCAGCACAGGTTATGCCTATCCGCAAGAACATCAAGGCCCCGCTGACTGAGCTTTCTAATCTCCGTCCCATCTCTCTCCTCCCTTTCCTGAGCAAGGTATTGTAGAAGCATATAAACATGCATCTCTCCAATCATGTTTAGCAGACGGGTAGCCTTGACCCTTCCCAGTCAGGCTTTTGGCCCAAATACAGCACAGAATCAGCCCTAATAGCGGTCACCGATAACATCAGGATGACCCTAGATAGGGGCCATTCCACAATTCTGGTGCTGTTAGACCTATCCGCCGCATTTGACACGGTTTCTCATCAGATACTGCTCAGGAGATTGGACTCAGAGACTCTGCTCTTCAGTGGCTGACAAATTTTTCTATCTTTGCGTTCTCAGGCTGTTAACCTTGGCCCATAGCGTTCAGCACCAACAGAACTGACCAAGGGAGTACCTCAGGGCTCCTGCCTGAGCACAACCTTGTTTAATATCTATGTGGCTCCCTTGGCCAACCTGTTAAGGAAGTGTGGGTTTATTCCCATCTCCTATGCTGACGATACCCAGCTGCTTTTTCCATTCAAAAAGTTTACTCCATCAGTGCAGGCGACCGTCTCTCCAGGTATGAGGACTATTTCACAGTGGATGAGGAGCAATCTCCTTCAGTGCAACATGGGAAAGACGGAGATCATGCTTTTCGGTGTCTTTACCTTCCCTCCTGAAGCATATGGGTTTGCTTCTAGCAATAGGGTATGAGCTGGGTATCCTAGATCACTTTGCCTCCAGAAGCATATGGGTATGAACAGGGTATTCTTGTTCACTTTGCCTCCAGAAGCATACTGGAGGTGTCTTCTGCCAACAGGGTGTGATTTAGGTACCCTGACTGTTAGCCTTGAAAATTCTGCTGGTGCTGTGTCTTTACCATAGGGTATGACTTGGGCACCATTTACCAATTCTAAACTTTTCCAACCTATTCTCTTTTTTAATTTATCCTTTACCCTCTTATTCCTCGTTGATTGTCTCCTGATACCCATTCCTTTACTTTTTAGGTCTCGCCCTGGAACAGGGACAGAGACTCTATAGCCGTCGGATGCCGGGGAATGAGGGACACAAAACTGGCACTATTTTTAGCAGTCGGATTTGGCTGCGTGAACGCGCACGTTCCGTCCTGCGCCGCCCTCCCATCCTACTGCGCATGCGCCGCCCTCCCAGCCTACCGCGCATAACACACACACACACACACACACGTCGCAGACAGACACTCGCTCACACACACACCCCCTCCCTCACAGTCACACACACGCACTCCAAGACACATACACACACGCACGCACACACATACACACACATACACAGCCCGCCTCCCCCCCGCGCCTACATGCTCCTCTCCCTCCGCCCGCCCGCCGCTCAGCAACGCACTCACCGGCTTCCTCTCCTCAGCTGCAAGGCCCGGCAGCAGGACTCTTCTTCCCTCCTTCGGCACCGGGGCGCAGGGTAGGCTCCTGCCTGCTCCGGTGCTCCCTGCTCCCAACACGGCTCCAATCGCGGCTCTTCCGTGGGAGGCGGGGTAGGCTCCCGCCCTCCTACTTCCTGTTTCCGGGTGTCGCGCCGGCCTGCCTGACTTCCTGGTCGCAGGCCGGCAGAGTAACGAGGATGTTTTGCGGTATGTATTTATTTATTTAATTATGCATTTTTATATAGCGCAGACTTTACCCGAAGGCGGTATTTATTTTTTTATGTATTTATGCATTTTTATATAGCGCGGACTTTACCCGAAGGCGGTATTTCTTTATTCATGTATTTATGCATTTTTATATAGCACGGACTTTACCCGAAGGCGGTAATGCTTGCCTTTAAATACTGCATAAATAATTTTAACAACAAATACTTTATATGTAGCTTTTTATGTACATAAGAAAACTATAGCATAAAGCAAACAACATTGCCATTTACAATAATAATAGCTCAAAGTTAAATAATGCGAGACCTATTGCATTGCAAATGCTTGTTTTCAGTTGTCAAAGCTGTTCAGTGTATGGACCCTTCTTGTACCGCTCCTTGCTTTCTGTCATCTAACCTGGGGTTGTGGGGAGCTAAGCAATGTCACCTAATATGTGGGTGGGAAGCGGAAGATCTGCCATCAGAAGTTACATTTAGAGTTCTTCTTTCTTTTTGAGGATGATGGCCCTGCATATGAGGAGCATCTTTGGAAAAGGAACATGAGACATCTTTTCAGGCTAATGTGAAACCATTCACACATTGCTAATAATGGCTAGAAAGTTGAAGAATTTGAGTGTTAATGCAACATTATATACAGAGGAAACTGTACTATACGTGGGTTACCTATATAAGATAATATCGGGCAACACCGAACAATACAAGCAGATGGAGCTGTAATGTCCTGAACCATTCGATTTATAGCCAAACGTATAACTGCAACCAAGTAATAATATAGCAAGGAATCCAGATAAACCATACTTCTTTTTAAAAACGTATTTAATTTTTAGAAATATACATATTTTTGCCATTTTTATAGAGCCCTTTGACCTAAAATCATGAGATCACACTCTGTTATAAACTGGTATTAACATGCCCTTGTGGTTGTCTGGCTTATATGATGGTTGCCATAGTAGTTAGGAACAGTACAGTGTGAAAGAGGTATTTCTAAAAGAAGGGGCTCACGTCTTACCAACGGTCAGGTGAGTAGATCAGACACATTTGCATATCTTGGATGGAGGATAATGACTTTCAGATGAGTGTCTCTATTTCTGGCTCTATAAGAGACACCACATTTGATATGCCAGTTTGATAGCATGTCAGCAACTTCAATCCTATCCTCCCTATCAGCCAATGAAAATTGGCCATGGCTGGGATATGTGTTTGGGGGACGATATCTATACATATTTTAGTAGTCATCCCCCATGAGGATATTGACCTACTATTATTTGTCATACCGTTCCCGCTTCCCACACTGAAAGGAGGGAAGAAGCTGAGCTGCATGCCTAAGGTGAACCATAAGTCATATATTTGTTGGGTATCTCTTGGTCCCTGAAAAAATGTAAGCCCTATGCTATGGATAAATCTAGCAGTTGTTACATTTCTTCTGAGGTCCAAGCAGAAGCCCGCTGTCATGAATGTTAAGAGTAGGTGGGGCAAAGTATGTGTGATGGTGTAACAGATGCCCTCCCCGACATCCTCTTGACCTCATACCATGTACTAAGTGTTTAGCCCTTTGTGTCGTGTCACTTAATCAGTAGGGATGGACTGTAGCACATGTTTATGTTTATGTTTTTGCAATTTTTAGAGCGTAACAATTACCCAGGGGTGTCTCGGCGCTATTGAATTTGACTAGCTGAACAAAGGGTAATTACTGTGTGAACAACCATGTTTTAACTTGTTTCCTGAACAGGATGAGGGATGGACTGGTTTTGATGTGGAGGGGGAGAGAGTTCCATAGTTTTGCGGTGGCAGTAGTGAAACATCTGTCACCCTAATTGACTTTCCTTGTTCGAGAGACATTGAGGAGGTGAGCTGAGTCGGAGCGTAGTGCTCTGGAGGAAGCATATGGTCTAAATGCTTGTTTAAGAAATTGGGGGCCAGTTCTATGGATTGCCTTATAGGCAATACAGAGTGACTTAAATGTGGTTCTGCTCCTAATGGGAAGCCAGTGTAGTTGGCGAAGATGTTGGGAGATGTGAGTGTGTTTGGGAATTCCCAGTAGAACTCTGGCTGCAGCGTTCTGCACCATTTGGAGCTTGTTGATTACTTTCTCCTGGGCATTAAGGAGAAGCGCGTTACAGTAATCTGTACGAGAGAACACAAGGGCAGAAATAAGAGTCTTTCCTGCTGATGTCGGGAGGAAGGGAAGTAGTTTTTTGATTTTCCTCAAAGTGTGGAATGATGAGGAGACTACCGAGCTGACATGGTGTTCAAAAAGTAGTTTGTCGTCGAAGATGACCCCTAAGTTTCTCACTTTGTTAACTGGTTGCGGTGGTGCGCCCATTTCTTCTGGCCACCATTGAGGCGACCATAATGGTTGTACCCTGCCAAACAGCATCACCTCAGTTTTTGATGAATTCAATTTTAGGCAATTGGCCGCCATCCAGATGCTAATTGCTCTCATTCCTGCTTTAAAGTTGGCTGCTAGTTTAGTACCGTCTTTGTGGATGGATAAGACCAACTGGGTATCGTCGGCGTAAGTAGTGAGATTAATATTGTAGGCCTTGATTACCCTCGCCAAGTCCGACACATAGATATTAAATAGGGTCGGACTTAGCGAGGATCCCTGTGGTACTCCGCATGGAAGAGAGAATATAGGCGAAGTGAAAGGGCCTAGTTTTACTGCCTGGTTACGATTGGCGAGGAAGGATGTAAGGAGGTCCTTAGCCCTGTGCTTAATGCCAAATGTTTCGACACGGTTGATCAAGGTGGTGTGGTCAACCGTGTCGAAAGCAGCAGATAGATCCAGGAGTATCAGGATTGCTGATCCTCCATCATCCATAGTTCTTCTGATCTCATCTGCTGCTTTTATAAGGGCGGTCTAAGTGCCGTGCCCCTGTCTAAAGCCAAATTGAGAGTCATCCAACAGAGTATGTGTGAGGATGTATTCTGATAGTTGTGTGTTCATGATAGACTCAACATTTTTTGCTGGGAATGGGAGGGATGCAATGGGTCTGTAGCTGGCAGATATTGAAGGGTCTAATGTTGGTTTCTGTAGCAAGGGTTTGATAATTGTGTTTTTCCATATAGATGGATATATGCCGCTTGAAAACATTGTGTTGCATATATTAGCTATTGTAGGGGTAATGCTCTCTGGAATTGTATTGAGAATGGAGGGGGGCATGGATCTTGGGGTGAACCTGATTTAATGGATGAAATCAGCTGCAGAATCTGATCGGGGTGTACCTTGCGAAACTCCAAAAAGTTTGGGGGATCCGATTTGTTGGGTAAATTAGGTATCTTGGTAGTTTGAATATGCTGAGGGGAAAAGTCTGTGAAGATTGACATGACTTTGTCCCTGAAATAATCTGCTAATGAGTTGCAGAGAGCCTGGGAAGTTTGAGGAGGTGGGATCAATGGCGTAGATAAATGATCCACTACCTGAAACAGTTTTTTCATAGAGCATTTTGCTTGCTCAATTTGTGTAGTAAAATAATTGCTTTTTTCCCTAAAAATAAGTTGTTTGTACTTGTGAAGGGCGGATTTGTATGCTGCTTTGTCCTCAGTGTTGTATTGTTTCCGCCAGTGTCGCTCTAAGTTTCGACAATATTGTCTTTGTAACCTGAGTTGTTCAGTGAACCAAGGGGCTGATGGTGTACTTCTATTGCGTTTGGAAGTTTTAGTTGGTGCTATGGTTGAGAATACTTTGTCTAATAGAGAGGTGTACATGTTGGCTGCGATTTCTGGGTTAGTTTCTGTACAGTTAAGGGATTTGCTGAGTAAGTCTGAAAGTGCTTTGAGATCTATGTTCCTCCAATTTCTAATGATCTGTTGTGGGATGGGGTGTATATGTTTTAGGTGACGGGGTTTGGATTTAATGTGGAATAAAATTGCTGAATGATGTTGTTTATTGTGATATCTGGGTTGTTGGTAAAGATGCCATCCAATGTATGTCCTGCTGTATGAGTTGGTGCTGAGACAAGTTGTTGCAGTTCCACTGCTGCTAGGTCACTGATAAGCCAGGAGGTGTCAGTATCTGTTGGGATTTCTAGGTGAAAATTGAAGTCCCCTAGTAATGTGTAATTTTCGGTTCCGGCAGCTAATTCACAAAGCTGATTGATATTTGCCAGAAAGTTTGTACGGGGGCCTGGGGGTCTGTAGAGCAGTGTACCTGTCAAGGTTTGGTTGCTAGCAAGGGTGATGGTAAAGGAGAAAGCTTCGCATTGGTTTAGGTGAGTCGTGGTCGTTTTTACCTGGAAGTGTTTGCGATACATAATAGCTATTCCACCTCCCTTTTTGATAGATTTGCGATCCTGCCTACAGATGCAATAGTCTTCTGGGAGTGCTGCTTTAAAATCCGGCCCGAGGCTTCGTCCCCCCATGTTTCAGTGACAAAAAGTATGTCCAGAGAATGGCAGGTGATGAACTCTAAAATTTCAATTTTGTGTCTAGGAAGGGAACGTACATTGATGAGTGCTGCTTGCACAGCCTTTGCCTGTTTGCTGTTGATTGTCGAATCTGTGCATAGGGAGCATTTGAATGGACCTCCTATGGAGTCGGAGTAATTATAGAGGGGTGGAGCGTGAGGATAGAGTAAGGTGGTGTTTAGTAATCGTAAATTCTCGGAGGAGTATTGCATCCTAGGTGAACCTTGAGTGTGATGGGTATGCGCAGGGGGCCCAGCTGCCAGCTCGGTGCAGGCGTGGATGGGCGCAGACGGGCAGGACTCTGGCTTGACTCCGGCGCGAGTCCCGCGCGCCCGCTGCGCTCGTCCGCTGCGCTGGACAGGAGGCATTGGCTTTTATGCAGGGGGTGAGGCGGAGAACTAGAGGGCTGACCTCTGTGAAACCGGAAGTGTTTGGGGGACACTTCCGGCTGTGACACGTCCCACCTTTGCTACTTCCCATTAGGCTACCTTGTTTGAAGAAGTCCACCTTTTAACATACATCATCTTGGCATATGAAGACAATCCCACGAGGTGGGAACAGGGAGTTACATCTGAGACGAACAGAAGCCATGTGGATTATGAGGTTACACACGGTGGAACATGGGCTTAACTGTGATTCGGAAATGCAATACTTCTTGGGTGACTGAGTTCTTTGAGGATAATTATATAGTAATTAGTGCTCCACTACTGCTGTCCTAAGATGTATGCCTTGGTTGCATTTGTTGCCTCAACTAAGGGAGTATATGTTGTAAACTCCTCCACTTTTGCACAGTTTTGTGATTACGTTCATGATCTCCTTGTGGTGGATCACTATGAGTTTTTTGGTACAATATATGATGGGTACATCCTGTACAACTGTATATGTATTTGTAAATAGGCAATATGGTTATTGACCCCCTTTTTGCAAAACAGACAACATCCTGTCTGCTCAGTTTGAGCCTCTTGGCCAACTCATTTCATCATCACGCAAACCAGGGATTGATGTCTTCTTATATGATGATTTTTTGTGTAATATATGACGGGTACAACCTGTACCACAGTATATGTAATTATAAATAGGGATTATGGTTATCGACCCCCCCCTTTTTGCGAAATAGACAACAATTTGTCTGCTCAGCTTGAGCCTTTTGGCCAACTCATTTTATTATCATGCAAATCAGGGATTGATGTCTTCTTTTAATATGACGATTACTAGTCGGTGTTCTTCCATTGTCTCGTTACTTTGTCTTAATCTTAGGCGAATGATACACTATCGACTATCCGTAGCTTCTCATTACATGTAATAAACCCCCCTCCCTCCTCTGTTCCTAGCGCTATTGTTCGCGCATTATACCGTCCTCTTGACATATCCTATGGCCTGACCACATTTTCATTATAGAGGACTGCTAACGAGTAGTCACGCCGTACCAATCTTTGCTCATCGATATTTCATTATATATTTTGTAAACGGGCTTACGTATCGACTCCTTTATTGTTTAAATTTTTTCCACAAATGAGGTCCTTTGGAAAATGTATTCCTATGAACAGTACCCCTTTCAATCACAGTACTTCTACTATGTCTGGTCAGGTCCCTTGCATTAATTAATTTTCCTCTTCTCTTCATTCCTTGCTACAATATACATTCCATGTAAATACGTTTTATATGAAGTTCGATATTCAAACTACAATCTCGACGCGTTTTTTTTTTTTTTCACTGGCCAGCAATTGTGCTCGCCTTCACCGCGTTATACTTCCCACACAAGACTGGGACGCAATTGTGTTTGACGCGCTCTAGTCTTTTTTCCATGGTGACTATTTAGTCACTTCCGGCAAGCTCCTTCCTCACTTCACGGATTGAGGTGGAGCCGCCAGAATACGATCTCCGCATAACTCACAAGTAAGTTCTTGGGCTGCCTTCAATCGCGACTTCCTTTGTTTTGCCTACCTCCGTACATGACTTTGGAGTTGAGATTCTGATGCCCCTTTTTCATTCTGTTTGGCTCCATAGATTGGCAGACACGCAACCCGTGTCTCGCCCCGCTATTTGCCACACCATTTGGACTTAAACCCTAATGTAAGTGTATCCCCTTTTGCGCACATAGGGCTTTCAGGACTCATGTTGATATTGGATTCAGTCCTCATTAATAGTGGTTTTTTTCACTTTATTCTTTCCGCGCTCCAGATTAGGACCTACGTCATTTTCTTGGACGTTGTCCTGTGGTTTGATCGTACTGGCGTTACTGACCCATGAGCATAACTCGTTAGGTGAGATTCGTTTGGGCTTTATAGGTCACGTTGCTTTTTTCGCTCAAGAGAACCTAGCATACTTCAAATTCCTGTGACGTAATTTGTACCTGTTTTGTCACTCTTTAGATTGCCGTAGCCATTATCTTTCAAGACAAGTGATCCCCTTGATTTGATTGGGAACTTTCACCGTTTTCACGGTGAGAATCCTTTTACATGCACGTATTTGACCTCATTAGCACACAATCACTGTCGTTTACGACTTATGGATCACTCTGTTGTTTCCTTGTTATTTTCAGTTTTTTGCCATCAGTGGCCCTATCCAGGTATTACGCATACTTCATTTTACCTTTGACTATGGCCATACTATTACATGCAATATCGACTTTATTGCGAGTAATTTTCCTTTGCACATATTTTCTCCTTAGCTCATGGCGATTCTATGATGTTTTATTAAATGCTCCTCTGATGCACTTATCACCGGCTTATCACCGGCTGTGGGGTAAGAATTAATTCAGTTCCTCCAGTTATATTTCTCATGATCATCGTGTATCTTCACGGTCTCTGGGACGTGAGTACTAACTCCCGTCCTTGTCTCTTTTTTCTCCTTGTCTATAGACTACACTGAGCTTGGAATTTGCAACACAGGGACCTAGGGTCAATATACTCGGGCCCAGCATTTCCATTATATGTAAATTCCTTCACAGTCTCATGACTAGTACGAGTAATTCCCGTAGAACACAAATGATGCTCCTATGAGCTTTATTTCCAAACTGACAATTTTTTATGATGAGGATACTGACGTTTTTTTTATTCCGTCACAGTGGTTGTCATATCTTTAATAATCCCGTGACCTGTCTAGTCCTGTTCTCAGCACAACATTTGTGTTTCTTAGACTTGTATTAAGACTCACATGAGTTTAATAGATTAGGATATTCCCAAATAACTATGTTGTCATCAATGCTCTGAGTTCCTGATTAGTTCAACGTTATGTTGTTATTTTTTATCAGTTGTTTTTTATCAGTAGGGTTACGGCTGTCACCTCATGTTATGGGTCTTGTACTTTGTATTTTTCTTCTCCAATTCGTTTTCCTTTTATTTGTGTCGTCCATTACATGTCCTCAGTTCATGTTTTGTATCATTCCCAGCCCTGAAGATTCAGAGATCATTGCTTCTCTGATGAAACACGTGTTGGCTGGCTGGGTTGTGTAGAACTATCAAAGAAGAACAAGATACCACTGTTGGATTTGCACTCATTTTGTTGTCCTTCCACTAACTCTATTGTCTATCTTTAAGTTGTGTGTGTGCTCGGGATTGTCTTCATATATCATGGGATAGGGTCCCCCTGTCCAAATCAAGGGGTTACTGGGGTTTCCCCTTTCCAGGTTGCACCGCACCGTAATTAACCTTTATACACTTACATTACTAAGCTGAGCGCCACTACTTCCTGGACACTAAAATCCTGTTCCGTTGGCATACATCATCTTGGCAACCAGGTGTCTACTATCATTTCCTGGAAGTACACGCCCACCCACTGATAAACCACTGTTAAGTTGCTGCCCTTTATGCAATTGTTTTTGTTTGTCCTCTCAAATTTAGAAACCACAGGTACTCACATCAGATTTCACCTGTGGTAATGCCTTAACAGGGATCAACAAAAACGGGTGTAACGAATTCAGTATAAAGTAAACATTTTATTTGGCCGGACAGTGATGATGGTAAGAAATCCCACCTCATAAGGTAACACTTGATCTTTGTTTTTACAGGTTTGGGGAGGCCTATATCAGCCATATTGTACCGGAGGATATAAAATCCTATGTTGGCAGTTTTAGACTGAATGTGCTTCCTCTGGGGACTTGGATGCCAAATTGGAAAACAACACCTGGCATGACATAGCTGTGGCATGAGCGAATTTAAAAATTCAGCGTACTTCTTTTCTGTTCTGCCTCCATTGTGCCGATAATGGACAGCAATATTTAAGACCTATCATCCTCCAATATCAAATCATCAGTAGAAGGCAAAGATTCCTTTCCTCTAGAAAGGGGGAAGAATTCATGTATGCTATCTGAATATTTGCAAAAGAAGCCCTATTGAAACAGAAAAGGTATATGTGGCAGATGCTATTAATATATAAATAGGAGAGACATATCATTATAGTCTTGATAAAGATGGTAATAGAACAATAAAACCATCGAAACGCGTCGACGCCCTACTGCACGAATAAGGGAGTAAAGACCTAGCCTGTAGAAAAACAATCACAGTTTCTCAGGATTGTGTACATTTGAAACTCTAGAAACGTGCAAGACCAATTGAAAAAGTTCATGTCTTTTGTATGTCTCTCTTCTTTCCTTTCTTATCTTTTAGTTTCAAAAATGTTAAATACCAATTGATTAGATTATATGTTTTTTTAATTGATGTGTATCACAGAGTGTATGTCTCATTTTATGAGTTTTAACATAATTGGCTTCGGCTTAAATTGTTTTTAAGTGATTGTATTTGTACAAACAAATTTTTTTTTATATAATAAATGATTTATACTATAGCTGCTTAAGTGTATTAGTTAGTGAATCTATGATTGAGTTGGCTCAGGTACCTAGTCTGGGGTATTTTGCTTGTATAAGGCTGACCAAGGGAAGACAACTTCTTTACTGTTAAAGTACCCTATTCCCCTGGTTGTAAGGGGGTCTCTCTCAATTTTGAAACAGCAGATGCTATTGATACATAGAGTTTTTATTGTTCAGTTTCAGCTGTAAGTTGATTGTATCTACTATGTATTTCAGTGCAGTGGTCCAGAAGAAAGGCCTTTTGTACTAGTGCAGCTGAGCCAGATAGAAAAGTAGGAATTATCCAGCAGGTTTATTTCAGCAGATCTTTTGCTAAGACGGGGCCAGACACTCCATCCACCATTAGCTTGCCTATGAATCATTTATGGGACGCGTGTCGTGTGATTGTACAGGGGAAATGGATAGTGCACACTTGCTCCCCTAACTGCAGTTCAGTTCCTGTGTTCAGCTGCTAATCTTGACAAACATTTCATGTAATGAGGACAACCCAACCCAGGTGGTCAAGTGGAAACCCTTGTTTCTTCTCTGCCTAGGGCATGGGCATTCTCTACTTTTAACTCCTGCTCCTCAAGTGAGCCCTTGTTGTCTTTCAGCTCACTGATATGTATGTCTGGAAGTCAATAAACGTTGGGGCCTTTTGGACTTTGAACAAGCTTTGGCTAAGCCAACATGTCTGGCTTGCATTGTATGTTAATGCACATAGAAGGCATAGGGTGACAATATTATTCAAGTACACGTGAAATAGAAAATGACTGTTGATATGTAACCAGTGACATAATGGCGGTGCAGTGTATCCATCCACAATATCCCGTGGCCCTATAGTGTTTCATCAGTGCTCGCAATAAAGAGTGAAAGCTGCGTGTGGCCAGATGCTAAACAAGCATTTGCAATATAATAGGTCTCGCATTGACACCAGTTTGAGCTTTGACATTGTAAATGACAATGCCTTTTATTTTGGTTTTCATTTCTAAAACATAAATAAATGGCATTGTCATTTATAATGCCAATAGCTTGACCTCTCGTAAATACAAGACAATGCCTTTTATCATAACTAGGGAAGAACTGAGCATCCCATCAACTGCCAAGACCTTCTCCGTGTATGCTAGACAATTTAGATGCCTGGCAAATATATTCTTGTTGGCATTACCAGAAACCTGATCATTACAGTAAAACATAAAAACACCTTTGCAAAAAATTTCCGACATAAAAAGCAAAAGTGAAAGAGTATTTGTTTCAAGATTGAGCGTTTTATGCCTTGAGATTACCGGTCAAACGTCATTAGAGAGGGGATAATCCCCAAGTGAAATAGTAAACATGTCCTATGTTCCCTCTGTACCAAGGGAAATGAGAGGTAGTTATGACTTTTCCAATGCATGTGTGTGTATATATATATATATATATATACGCAAGACTTTACTGTACAACAAATTACTTCACTATCATACTATTTTTACAAGGTCAGTTAATATCTGTGCACAAAAACAGCATGCTTGATCATAAAAGAATTTCAATCTTAAATAATTATAGATATCAACATGTATTTGTAGTATACATGAAATGCCTTGCATTACTTAGGTCCAAATGGGAGTCCACTTTAATTAACTACATGTCGAACTATATTAGCTACAACGTTATATTTCATGTACCAAAATAAATATGATTAAAGTCCGACAGAATGAGCAAAAAAAACAAACCTAAAAAACAAAAAGGGACCATTAAATAACTACACACCGTACCACTGGCAGCACGAAGATAACCAAATCCATTTGACAAAACCGGGAGCACCACTGTGCTTCCATTGCATTATACTACTCGTAAAAAAGGCTCACAGTTTTCCGTTTTTACTTACTTTTACAGATACAGTCAGAAAGCCATCTATTTTCCTCTAGGTGTTCATTTTTAAATATGGATTAATACGTAAAATAGGTTTTCTATTGGATGAGTCAATCATGAATGCTAAGTCAAGCTGTGCAGGTTTACAGGCAGGGAGTTAAAAACATAAAAAAGATTTCCTAATGAAGCTTATATAAAAGCACCATTACAGATGCTTAAGCTGTTCTTCAATGCATATGCTTTCAAATTGTATTACATTGACTGTAAATGGCTCAAACCCAATTGGACATTCAAACATGAGTAAACACTGGTTGGGTAAATAAATGTCGAAATATACTCCTTGCACTTTCATTTTTTGCATAAAGTAAATATGGATAAGTACAGATAACGTGCAGAAACTAAATATGGATAAACGCAGAATGAAATTTAAAATTATACCATCAAACTGGGAGCCCTATTCGTAAATGCCATATCAATAGTTCACAAAAGAAATACAGTACACAAAACTTCAAAAGCGTTTGTATGTTTGTTTAGACATGATTATTGAATGGTTTGCACAGCAACAAGACGCCCCAAGTACCCATGTTTGACAAATGAAGCCAAAATCTCTGAAAATATCGCAAGACGCAATGAAACTACAAATAAAATATTCCCAAGAACGCATGTGGAGTTGGAGAATATTCGCAAAGTACTATTTTTTGTAAACCTAACATTTTTGGAACTCTAAATCTACAGTGCGTCTAGTGAAAACAAAGCTCCAAATCATCAAAACAAAGCATTTAGCTCGGAAGAAATATGACATGCAAGGGATAGCTGTCTCACTGGCCACATGGGCCTGCTGTCAAGTGCCACGGCTCCCTGTGTAAGAAAGTCTGTGCTAACCACCGTGCTGCGGAGAGCTACGACAGTATCATACCCAGCAACGCAACTACGGAAGAGCCAGAGCGCCCTCACAGATGGGCAAACCCTGGCAAAATAAACCAATAGGCAACACTGTCAGCTACCCAGCCATCCCAACAGTGGGCGGTGTCTACTGCAGTGCCTGTGACCAAAATACACCAAAGTGCAAGCTCTTTGCCAGCCTGCAGAGGGGGCTACGTAGCACTGTAAGAAGAACAGGGCAAGAGCAGCCTTCCCCGGGACAAGCAAAGCTCTAGTGGTCATGATTCACTGAACACCGGAGGGCACTGTTCCTTTGACATCTTGAATGGGTTACTGTGCACCTATCTGTTCTGTTCGCTGCAGGTATGTAGGGTGCAGTTATCTGTGTGTGTAGTGGGGAACTAACACCTAATTGATTGGGATTCCTTACCCCTCTTCAAAATCAAAACGTTATAGCGCTGAGAATATGTGCAGGGTTCTTCTCCCTTAGCTTACCTCTATCGGACATAGCCTTCACTTGCCCCACTACGTCTGGAAGGCTCTGCTGCGCTAAAGCCCTGTGGTGGAAGGAGAGCACCAGGGTCTGGGTCTTCCCTCGCACCACACCCGCTGCCAGCTAACTGCCCCAGACAGCAAAACAGGCCATACTCCAGCCTCTTGCCCCTCGCCCCTCCCTCTGTGGTACCTCCCGGCCTCCAATAGAGGCGAGCGGAACAATACATTCACGGTAGAAGCAAGGACTCGTGGAGCCGGAGGGGACGGCACAACGAAAACACTGAGGGGGTGACAGACAAGCCTCGCATCAACTACGCGAGCAACCACCCATTTCAATATTATTCTGCCCCGTGTGGTTCATTAATACAGATTCCCAACCCCCGCCTTTCAGCGCAGAGTTGAGCACCCGAGTTCGCCGCAAGTGAGACGAAACCACAGGGGGTTTGAGAGGGGACTGGCAGAAAGATCTGAGACCTATTGCGCGCCCCTAGGCCATTCCAATGAGTCCGTCAACAAGGCCATGTTGTGTCAAAGAACCCCAAACTGCCATCCACTATGGCCTTACCTGAAAACATAGCCAGCAGTAGCCGCCGCTCCTTCGCGGCAGCTATCCTTCCCATCCCGGACTAAGGGCTGGTGGGGGCATGGCAAGCAGAGCCTTGAAAATAAGCACTCGCCATTGGGGGAAGGCAGCGCTGTTTATATTTGCATCATGCTTTCACTTTGAGTGAAAGCAAAAGCACGATGCAAAAATAAACATGCAGCGCCCTGTCTCCCTTAGGGAGGCCCATCAGGACTGGATATCAGGGCTTGTTTATATAACACGCCTCTGAGATAAGAAACTGCTTCATGACAGCTGTGAAGCAGGCGAGCCAGTCCGGGTGGGTCTGCCCAAAAAGCCAACGGGAGGCAACCCAGAAAGCTCATTTCCAATAGCAGTCCACCGTTTAGTATAAACTGTGACGCCAGCCAATGGAAATGAGGGGCAGGGCTTCAAACCCTTTTCTAAAAGTCCTCATTAGCAATAAATCTCGCCGAGCGACTGCGCATGTACGCAGCAACGCTAGGCGAGACCTAAAAAGGTCTAGTTGCCATTCCACATATGTGTGTGTGCATTGTCTCTCAGTTGGGTTAATGAGTATGTCTTTAAAGTAATTACAGAATATAATAAATAATGATGGGAGGCACATCTTGAGATTGGCATACTTGCACACTAGGATGAGTCCAAGAATCTGAAAGATTATTACAGTGGGTAAATTAGGTTTCCTGTTTGTAAATTATCTCGAAGAAACACTACGCCTCGATTAGTGCTGGTTACCATGAATGCTGTCTGTCAGTTTACCATTGGAATAATTTACCTCCGTGCAAAATATATCAAAATACATCGGGCTCAGAAAAAATGTAGAAAGGTAATGAGTCATTTTTAAGTTAACGCATATGCTAGAATGTTTAGAAATTAAACAATTGGGCTACTGCAAGGTAAGTTAAGGGTTTTATGGCATAATCTTATCTCCTAATTCACGGACTGACCACAATATAGATATGACTTTTCCATCTGTCTTTGTCATTTCTCAGATTTACTGATTGATCTACAGCCCTGCCTACCCATTTTGGCTCTAGACACAAGATGAAGTGATGCGAATATGACCCAATGAACATGATCTGTGTTCTGGTCAGACAAATGTAATTGTATTTGAGTAAACTCTGTTTACATATATAAACATATGCTTACAACTTTGATGCTCTTAATTTCAGTTCTGTGTTGACTTTGATGTTGAAGAAAGTCCTTCTATGGCAAGGAGAGCTGAGCCATTTGTGTACCTTTTTAGGTTTCACTTACAGGCTACATTTTTTTGGCTGTCGGTCGTCAAAAAGACACTAATGATAACAGTGGGCTTTGGGCCAGCCCATTAGTTTGCTTTCTTTACAGGGTGTCTGCTTCTTATTTGCCGACTTCCCTTCCCTTACTGGAGTTTTGTTCCTCCCATGTAGCATATCCTTTTTTTAATTTCTTTTTTTTAAATTGGTATTTACACATTACATATTACGAAAGACACTGTAACAGATAACATATAGCAGGTTTCACAGACATTCGTATAGGGCAACGGTGGTTGTTTTAACAGTCTTTGCTTGTCCGCCCCAAAGTCTAGCTCACATATAACATGAAACACATAGGTTATTACGATTGGGCGCGTATCTAGTTGGTGCATAAAACATAAAAGTGATTGGTGGGTATTTGGTGACAGAGCGCCGGACCACGTGAAGTTAAGTTACGCTGGTTTGGCTCATTAGACATGCATTCGTTGTCTATGGGGGTTTTCTTTCTCTATCAAAATGCCATGAGGGTGCATGTTTTTTTTTTGCTGTCACTTTTTTGCAGTTGCGTGCACACTGTGTTGCTCCATCCTACCCACCCACATCTTGTCCAATGCTTTTCCAAACACAAACTTTTGGGATTGGAAATCCGCTGACCATCTCCATGTAACATCTACTCAGTTCCCCATGCATGAGTCCCCTCACTTCTCCCTGGATATATATGGTGAATTATGACCCCGTTGCCTGCATGTTGCTCATGTGCGTTTATGTGAGGGGTGGGTGAATAGTATCCTCCCAGAGGGCAATGCAAATATTGTTTTCTATGTAAGTTTCTGTCCTTGTGCCCTGTGAAAGTTACATCCCCCTTATCTTTTTCGCCTTCCGATCCCCCCTGCAGTGCTCTAGAGCCCATTAAATACCATTTTTTACATATTGCATAGAGGATGGTTAAGTGTAGACACCGGAAGTTCTGTTATTTGCCGTGGGAAAGCCCCCCAAGTTATTGCTGTGTTTTAGGCAATTAGAAATTTTAGATACTTGCCACTTTTCACTAATAGTATTTTGAACCAATAGGACGCAGAAAAGAGAGGGTTTGTTGTTGTTAAGGTCTGTTATTAGATCACGTCTAAATCTGATTTGTATTGTTTGCAGAATGGTCCACATTTCAATGTTATGATGCATCCCATAAGGAAAACTGTTATTTTCCAGCTTAAATGTCCATGTCACGTGAAAATAGTTGCACCCCCTTTAAAACTAACCTACCTCCTAATGCATTCCACACCCGCGAAAATGTTCTGACCAATGAAATGTGGTTTATGTTCCGACAGTCTCTTGACCCTACAAACAGAATGAAGGCTGTTGTGTAGCTGTGTGAGGTTACTTGTCGGGCATCTAGGACCAGCAACACCATACTCCCAAAAATCTCCTAGTTTTTACCCCCACTCAAAGCTTCCTTCACTTCAATGAAAATCCATTAGGTAATTAAATTGCCCCGATTTTTTTGCTTCTTAATCACCCTTTTGTTTTTTACCAAATTTCGGAATGGTTGCATTCATCTGAATGAATAAATAAAAGAATTACACACTCGTTGGAACAGTGTCATTAGAGGCAACTGTTAAGCCATGCTGGGAAAGGGCAGTTGCTCTAATGTCAGAGAGAACCCAGATGAGAAGTCATCCAGTCACTAAGCCTCTGGAACTGAAATGAGAGAAACTTCTTCAAAGGGCTGTTAAGTGCAGCAAGGAATATCCTAAAATGTGTTTTAGGGAAGCGCTAATGGTGGTGTTTTGTGTTGCGCGTGTAATTGACATATTCTTTCCAGTAGCCCATATGGCTGCGTGAATATCCTTAGATAGTCTAATAACATAACATGAAAAGTGTATTTGTAGAGTGCACTCCTAATTGGTTCTCTTTGTGCTAGAGACGGGTAGTAAACCTTTGTTATTACCCAACTCAAGGTTTGCATTTTATTCTCATCTAAACACAAAGAGGTTAGCTGTACCTCTGAAGAAGAAGTGCGACTGGAATGTATAAAAAAGTGAGGGGATCTTCCTTATAAGAAGATGTAACCCTCACACATCCATGTGGCTGTCCCGTTTCATCATCGGGCTAAGCTATTCGCGGGCCAGCGCTGCAACACCACACGGGCCCCGCGAGAGGGCTTGATAGCGGAGATTTTTTCTTTTCAGCCGTAATGCGTGCGGGTGTGTGGGGTGAAAAGTGTATTAAAACTACCTATGGGGTACCGTTAAATTTTAATCAATGTCCCCCTTTGTACGGTTAAAAACAAGCAAATGTAGATTGTCAAGGGAGTGTTTCAAAACGTGACAGTCTCTCCCCCCCCCCCCCGGGTCACGTGAGGCCCCCCTAGGGGGGCCCATCTCCCAGTCTGAAGACCCCTGTTCTAATGGCATCACAATTGTGCCAACTCAGTCGCCCCACTGGCTTTAATGAGGCCCATCCACTCCAAATCAGTGACATCACTGGTTGAGTATCTGTTTCCACTAACTGTTGGAGTCTCATTCCAAATAATCTTAGTGGTCAACTGACTTTAATGGCGTCTCATTCCAGGTCTCTCCGTGGTACTGGTGACTTTAAATAGTCACATTCCATGTGAACTAACTGCTGCAACTGATTTTAAGGCAGTGAAACTCGAGGTCAACTCAGTTGCCTCATTGTCTTTAATGGAGTCATATTCGAAGTTATCTCAGGGGCCCCACTGCCTTCATTCTAGTCACATTCTACCTTATCTTACTGTCTCTGCTGACCCTTAAATGAGTGACATTCCAGGTCAGCTCTGTGGTGCCATTGACTTTACTGGAGCCACATTTCTGGTCCAGTCATACTTCCCACAACATTTATTAAAGTCACACTCTGAGTCTACGCAGTGGACCCACTAACTTTTTAAAGGAGTTGTATTTATGGTCAGATCAATGGTCCCTCTGTAAACTTGGCTTGTGCTGGCAGTGCCTGCTTGTTACAAATACAATAACCAAAAAGACCATCTCATTGGCGGAGGTTAACTTTAATGGAGCTACATTCATTAAGGACCCCTCTCAAGTTTTAGGTTTTAATCGGTTTTATTGATAACAAAACATTTCATATAAGTGCAAGTTACTTGGCAATGAACCCAGTAAAGTTTACCCTAGGCAGCATTCAGTGGTCTCACCTGACTGGAAAATTGAGGCACAGGAACACCATGAATTGCACTCGATTGGTGTCTATAAGATTTAAGAAATACCTGAAGATTGTTCCTGACAGATTCCTAAAGATCTTCTGCAGGGAACCCCAGGATTCTGATATGGGAGCCCCTTCTCAAATTGGCCAACACCTCAATATTGCCTTCCAGTGTGATAAGGGCTGTCGCAGCTGTATCCTCTTAAAGGTTTTAACTCTACCATTCATGAATCCAACTCCTTCACATGACTCTCACAGGCCGACATTTTACTCTCTGCGTTCTCCACTTTTTGCTCCATCACAAGGTCTCTACCAAACCAACTCTCCAGTTTATTTTCCACTCCATTCAGGGTTGAATAGATAGTACAAGACTCCTCTTTTAGAGCTCTGTGTAGGCTATTAATAAACTTCATTGGAGTTTGTTCACCTTGCAGAATGGCCTCCTCATCACCAGGCGGGCAAGGCTCATTTTTTTCTTCTGCTTTTATGTCACCCAAAGAAGCCCACCTTTCTTTCTATGAACCATCCTTCTCTGCCAGATGCCAAAGGAACACAGAGGGCACAGTGCAGCTGCTTCATGACATGGGGAGTAATACCAATGCGCTGTATCATGGTGGATCTCTGGCCCATCACAGGGGGACGGTCCTTCTCCTACCTCGCCGCCAAAACATGGAACTCCCTCCCGACCCACCTCCGCCTGACCCAGGACCACCTCGCCTTCAGGAAGCAACTCAAGACCTGGCTGTTCGAGCAGTAGCAGACCCCCCTCCCCTAGCGCCTTGAGACCCTCTGGGTGAGTAGTGCGCTATATAAATGCCTTGATTGATTGATTGATTATAATCTGGCTCCCAGTTACAGATAAATCTCCTGTCTCTATTGGCTTTGCCAATGCTTCACTCTCTCCTGGCCACTACACCTTGCCTACTAGATGGAACATGCACTGTCCACTGTGAGACATATTGTGGGCTTACTAGTATGTATGGTGCTTTGAATGCGGCCATTACTTACCATTGTTTCCCATCAATCTCATTTGCTTGCTTCTTATTCATCTCTATATTCTATTCTGGTCAACCTTGTGTTTGTCCCTGCCATGGAGCATTGCCTCTTTACCATCGCATTCGTTTGGCTAGCTTCTGTGCGTCCACTGCTTTCTATTCAAGTACTACTTTTTCTTTTCAGTTAAAACACTCCATGAGAGTGCAGTTTTCATTGGCGTAGCTTTGTGTGCAGGGGGTGTTTGGGGTGTTACACCCCCCCTAATAAATGTATTTTCTGATAAATAGTTGGGTACAGGTGGTTTCAGTTGGATATTGTGAGATGTCAATCGGATTTCACCAGGAAGTCTTGCATAAACACAGATAAATAGGAACACAGTTTTGAAAGTCCTAAAAAATATTGGTCATTTTACAAAATATTATGTCTTCTCTCTTAGCACTTTACAACAAAGCAAGATTTCCCTTCTGTACCAGAATTATTTTGATTAAATAGTATCCACTGAACCAAAACCTCATGCCAGAATAATGAATATCTAGAGATTGCAATCTATTTAAATGCATGTATTACATCAAATTCACATAGAAATACATAATTGTTATTCACGGATTTCATTAAAATATAATTAAAAATGGTTTGGCTTAGTTGATGGTTTCAAGTTCTTAAAGTCCAAATCTTTATCACAATTCATATATAGGGAAACACTTTCTTATATATTCATACAATTTTATACACAAATTGTTACAACCTTCTCTTTAAAAACTGTGCAAATTCTTTAGTGCATAGTCCAATTTATAAAAAAAAACTAGTACTCTCTTAGTACTCTTACCAATCCACATTCCTCTCCCTTTCCACTGCCCCATAGGCCCCCCTCACATACACTGCTTGTCGTATAAAGTATTTAAAGATAAAATGCCAGCCTGATTGTCGGAAAATCTAAAGCTCGCCTCCGCCCAATCTTACTGACCAAGCTACGCCCCTGCATATTTTTTTCCAGCTGTCTACCTCATGTACCTCTCAGCCCTTGCACTCCCTGTTGCACTCTGTCACCTGTGTGCTTCTCCCTACCCCTTCCATTTTACTCTTCCTCTCGTGCCTTCCCCCTTAGTTTCTTACCTGTGTGCTTCCCCATCCGCTTCACGTTGCTCTCTTACCCGTTGCTTCTCCTCCCCAACCTGTACTCCCCTGTTGCTTGTTTGCCCATGTTTTTCTACTCTACCTGCTCCACCTTGCTCTCACACGTTGTCTCCTCCCCATCCAACCTCCTATGATGCTTCCACCCCTTGATACATTTGCACACTTGTTGCTTTCCCTCGCCCGCCTTTTTTAAAAAAAAAAAAAGAAAATTGTTTTGCAACTTTTTTTTTTTTAGTTACTGATCCAACTCTGGTCGCTAACTATACAGAAAAGAAGCACCTGCATCATTTTGTAGATGTGTGGTTGCATGTTGCGTGTAGGTTCAAATTGACATCCACAGCCACATCAAAGGCTTTAAAAAAATATATTTTGCCATGATGCACAGCATCGGTAATACTGTGCATCACCACACATGCTCTCTCTACTGAATGATGTGGGCGCCATTTTATTACTTTTCTTTATTTACTGATCCAAGATGGTGAATGCTGCATGGAAAGTTTAGTAAAAAAAAAAATCACTTGTGCCCAAGCATCTTTTTGAAATAAGATTTGCCTGGCAGTAGTAAATAGGAGCTGCCTGGCCGACTATAAAATAAAAGAAATAGAAACATTTAAGGGGATTGAGCGGTGGGGTGGATATCAATGTTGATGAGCTTAAGGACGTGGGATTGGGAGAAAAATAATAATAAGAGAAAGAAACCGAGTGGGGATAGGAACTGGCAGGGTTTCGTGAAGATGGGAGCAACATTGATGCGTGTCGTGAGCAAGTAGTGGGGGAAGATGGAGCAACAAGGAGCACGGGGGTGATTCAGTTGGAGAAAGCAGCACGTGATTGAGGGAGCATGAAAACACATGCACTCTCTTTGAGTGCTTAAAGAAGAAGAAAAAAGTAGTTCTCTGAATGTGAGCAATGGAAGGATATACTCCATTCAGTCAAAAGGATGGTAAAATTGACATGTTCCAGCTTGGGCACAATTGCATGGATAGGATAGCAAGCCATTGAAAAGAAGCAAGTAATTTATAGAGATTACAAAAGCCACAATGAGCAGCTAAAAAAGGCCTGTAAGGGAGACCTAAAAAAGCTGAGTAGCAGTTTCTGTGCTTTTGTAACCACAACTGACCCATCCGCCACATGGACATTCTTTAGTCTTGATTAAACCATTGGTTATCAGTACAAGAAATGAGAACATTGGGGGCTTGGGAACCAATGGAGAAAACAACGATAGTCACACAGGGATATGATAGACCGCAACATGACACATACTCTCTTCATAAGTGCAGGCCTTGTAATGTATAAATATGGGAGATGTGATGAGACTACCAAGTGGATGTCAGGGTCCTGCTCACACAGATGTTAATGGTGATCTGACACCTCCAGAAGACAGTGATTCAAGAAATGCAGAGCATGCTTTGGGTTATTTGGGTCCAGATCCCCCTGTGACTTCTCTGTTCAAGGAGAAAGACACACCTAACCTCTTTTTTTCCCCTCTGAGAGAGTGAGCCTGTATGAATTCAGCGATACACTTTAAATCTACATAGCCTTGAAGATCTGGACATTGATGCATATACGTTTGCCTGGGCACTCACATGATGAATGGAAGTTCTTCGAGGTGCAAAGCCAATCAATTTTGGCATGTGAAAAATATTTTGTACAGTAAGCATAGGTGGACACGGTGCTAAAATTGCTTTGCATCGCTGAGTGCCAAACCTCTTCATCTGTTCATCATCCATTCATCATCTAACATGACTTGAACACCAGCACAGTAGGAGCTCAGCAGAAACCTCGTGTCTAAAGAAGTGGCGTAACAGCAGCCCCGGCGGTGCGGGGTGGGGCGTGCTCCAGGAACCCCCCTCAGCACAGTACACTGACTGGTTCTAGGGCCAGTTAGTTTGATGCTCATGAACGCAGGCATGCACCGCACTCTGGTGGCGCTGTGCGCGGGCAACGGGCGCCTTGCCTGAGAGCTCCTGACTGCGCCCAGTGCCCCCCTCCCCCCATGTATTTTACGCCATGGGTCTTAAGTAATGAATTTGAAACTCAAATCAAACTGGAAAATAGTCACTTTTTTAAAAACTTCAATGTAATGAATAGAGTGGGGAATATATTAGGCATATTAGATTGCATCAGATCCAAATGAATGTCAATGAATTGTTATGCTTACTGCTGATAGCTTGGTTGGTCCTGAGTGCAGGAAATTAACAGAGGGCTTCCTTGATCTGCACCATATGGCATACACATCAGTCCAGTCATTGCAAAAGCATTTCATGGAACAATTTCACTTGTGTCATTTAAATAAGGAGAAATACGTTTACACTTCAGCCAATACAATGGCAGTATTACAATTGGGTCATAACCTTTGAAGCATAGCAGTGTCTTTATGTAAAAATAGTAAATTCAACAGCAGGGCAAGGAGACATTGTAATGTGTAAATTAGTTTGGATTCATAAAGGAGATAACAACACAGACATTTGACCACTGAGTGGGTGCTGTTATGGTATTTTGGACCACTCTTTTTCTCAGCTAGCGCCAAGACTCCCCTGGCGGTAAGCGAGCGCTCTATAAAAATTTCTAACATAACATATTGAGAATCAGAATTAAAGGCAACAGCAAAGAGACTGTGTGATACTGTTGTCCTTCAGTATGCAAATGGCAGTGAAGCGATATGCATCAAGCAGCTGTGTGTCTGTGGACTTAGATTTGTCCATCTAAAAATGTGTTTTGGCCAATACAGGCATCTTCTCTTCAAGGCTTTCATTAGGGTAACATAAACCATCTAATCAATCATGTCTTGCGTCTTGCTGAGATTTGGGTACATCATATATTTTACCTGCAGTGATAGGAAAATATCTGAGGAGGCTTCAGCTACTTCTATTCATTTACATTGAATACAAAGTTGCTTTCTTGCGACCAAAGGTTTTGGAGGAGTCGTATCTCTACTATTTCCGAAGGTGACAAAATAAAAACAAAACAAAAAACGCTATTCAGTTACTTATAATTAGGGCTTCCAGTTTTATGGTATTTCTTTTTTAAAATGTCTGACTGTATTTATCCATATTTCTTTTTTGCTAACGTTCTTTGTATTTATCCGCTTTTTTAAAAAAAAGTTTTGTGAATAAATGATGCTGAGACTAGTATATTTCCACAGTTGTGCAACCAATAAATGTGCTTTCATGCTTGAACGCCTGATAGGTTCCAGTGATAGGAACACCTGCAGATGATGAATCCATGCACTTATATGAAAACATGAACATTTTAGTACCAAAGTTGTGCGTATCTACTGCTATTTAAGCATCTTTACTAAAATGTAATTGTTTTCACCCCTTACCTATCAATCCACACGGCTGTTGGCCTGACAGTCATGACTGGCAGCATTTAGAATCTCTGGAAAAAAAGCCAATTTATGTTTTTATCCACATTTAAAATTAAATACAGACAGGAAAATAAATGGTTTTCTGTAAAAATCAGTAAAAACGGAAAACAGGTAGACTTTCATACTATTTTTTTTGTGAAAGGCGTGGCTGTTTAGTGGGTACAAGTAGGCGCATGGATTTTCAGGTATCTCAGGGAGAAGGATAAAGTGACCCTGTTTATTTTGAGAAAGCCTGATTTCCCCCCCCCCCCGATTTATGATCTGATTTAGAGAATGCCCTGCATCTTACTTTCAACAGCTTCTACTGAATAAATTGGGAAAAGTTATACATAGCAGTTCAACATGGTGGTTGTGTGAACTTGGTGACCGAGATCACGCTTTAACAGTAAAGAGAGTAAACAGACTCAGTCAGTGAAGAGATATCAATAACCAACCTCATTAGCATAAGTGGGATGCAGGAGTGTACCAAAGTCCCTGGAGCCCATGGTCCACAGAGGGGCCCAGCCCTCCAGGGACCCCCATTCAACCCAAGGCCAAAGCATATCTATGAGAAACGGGACACTCTGGGGTCTCCCGTCATATGTTGCAGGGGTGGAGGGTATGGGTCATTTTCCATTACGCCACTGCTGGGATGGTCTATAAGAGATCACATACACTTTTCTGTTTAATTTTTTAAAATTCTCGGAGAGAATAGCTTTGGGACTAATAGTTCTGTGTAAAGAAGTCATACATTATTTGTAATATGTGGACGTTTATTTGTAAGAGTGCATTTCCATTGTGTTAAGGGTTGTACATACTTTAACTGGTTTGTAGTTTAGTAGTGGGTTGGAATTCAAGTTATGAAACAATACACGAAGTGTCATGATATACATTAACAACAAAAATAGTTGCATAATGGTTCTTTAACATGACAGCCAGGCTATGGCCTGAGCTCAACGGTAAACACTTAATTTACTGAGTGACTGTAGTGCTCCATTTCTATATCTTACTAAGGCCATACTCTGTTCTTTCTTGTTAGTTAACTCTTCAAAGCGTGTTGACCCGTTAGTGTTTTTCTGACAAACTGTGACTGGAAGAGAGGTGCATGTTACTATGTGGATTGCCATACATGCTCTGCATAAAATAACAAATCATTTTGTGCCTCTTCTCCAAGTGAAATGTACTAGAGCACTGGCAGTGTTTCCTAAACTTTTTAGAACGACAACCCAACTTTTAGAATAACAAACTTTCGCGACCCACCTAGCTTTAATGGGCATGAGGAGGGCCCTTTTTAAGTCGAGCCTGGGCAGCGCATGCGCTGCTCTGTGAGGCATGCTGTATTCAGGTAGGGACTTGAAGTTCCACCCATTTCCCACCCATCTTTTTGATTGCCTCCTGTTACTGTCCTTTCTAAACTGTTGCTTTTCATTCATGAATAGGCTTAGTAGTCCCTCCTTGGTACCGCCTTTTCTGCATTTGTAACCTCCCATGAGGACTTGACTTTTGACTTGTGTTGTTACACGGTCTGCTTTATCTAGGCTGCGAGCACTATTTTCTTCAATGATTTGCCCCTATTCCACTGCCACCCACTTTTATTTTAATTGCTTATGGCGTTTAGTTTTAACTATAGCAGCAGCGTTTATTTATTTACTTTAGCAGCGCGGTCCGCTTTAAGTATAGTGGCTGTGCTTATTTATTTATTTAATTTGGCAGCGCGGTCCGCTTTAACTTTAGCGGCCGCGTTATGAAACATTTTTTTTTTAGGACAGTGAAAGCCCTATACTATGCTTTCACTTACAAAGTGGCCACACCCCTTTCTTTATAGGCTGCTGCCGTATTCAGCGTATAGCGAGCCGTGTCTAAAGAAAGGAGTGTGCCCACCATTGAAATGAAAGCATGTCATGGGGCGCTTTTACCCCCAAAAAAACATTTGTTTGTGAACACATTTTTGGGGGGTAAAAGCACCCCATGACGTGCTTTCATTTTAATGGTGGCCACGCCCTTTTCTTGTAACGCTGCTCGCTGTAACCTGAATGCGGCGAGCAGTGTCTAAAGAAAGGGGTGCGGCCACTATGACAGTGGTCTTGCATTTGCGAGAGTTGAGCTATTGCCATTAGAAATGACAATGCCTTTTATATGTGTGTTGTTTTGAAAACACATATATAAAAGGCATTGTCATTTACAATGCCAATAGCTTAAACTCTCGCATATTCGAGACCTAGTGTATTGCATTGCAAATGCTTGTTTCAAATTTAATTAAAGCATCGCGTGGTAACGCACTGTCATTTACAGACAGCTCATTTTGCCGTCATACAGTTTTACTGATACAATTGTATTGCACACAAATGATTATGTGTGGAAATCTGGTTTGAGTGAATATTTATCATTTGTGCATCACCAAGTAAAGTGCCTTGAATTGTTTTGATCCTATTTAAATTTTTGCTAACATCACACTTCAGAATTACAAAACAAAATTGTTTTATTTTTGCTTTCCAAACTGGTGAATGTGTACAGATCATTTACAGGTATTTACATTGTGTTGTGTGGTATGTCCCACAGCATTTCCTGTGCCCCTGAAAGATTGTCACATGATTCACTTTACTTTTACTTCTCTAACTGCAAAGTGAGGAGTTTGCAAACAATAATCCCTCTGTTAGAAAGCATAACCAGAAATTCATCATAACAAATTATTGGCATTTGACCCCTGTCTTTGAAATGCAGCAAATGTTGCAAGATAAATACCGAATTTAATTTAAAAGCATCTTTAGTTATTGCTTGGACTTTCACAAATCGGCTTGCTACCCACAGGCTAGAGACTAGCAAAAGAGGGAGAAAAAGATGATTGATCATAAGTGTTCATTTTCAGAGGTTTAGAATGTTACATTGGTAAAACTGTATTGACTGGCTGATTGTGGGGTTTTGCATAGAGGGCCATGTAATGCTTACAATCTTATTGAATAGACCATCCACTTTAATTAAGACGAGTAGATTAGTAGCTCTCTCCTTTCTAGCTCTGAAGTGTTTATTAGAGTTTGAATATTGCTTTGCGGACAGGCTTCTTGAACCCTAAGCTTTAGTTGCTTTTCTTGTTGGGTATAATATACCGTTGGCATCAGGAATTTTCTTCATCAAGGATTCGATGCCATTCAGCATCAGCGGAGAGCAAGTTCCTTATGATAAGAAGCAATTTGTTGCTCTGTTGATGATGTATTTTGCCATCCAGATAAAAATTGTTCGTATCTACTCTATCAAGTGGGGTGAATAAACTATACTAGTGCCAAGTAAGACGAAATCCCTCCATCATCCACAACCACAGTGTAAATAATGTTCTGTGCTGTTGCTATGCACAGCTTTACAAATAATGTTGTGAAAAGAATATAGAAGTGCACAATTCAATATGATCTTTTCCGAGAAAGGGTACATGCATTATTATATCTACCAATCTTGGCGGTCGCCATTAGGTAGTTGTAGTGATTGCACCAGATTCTTAGCTTGTTTTATCAGATCTTACCATTCATAAGAATCTTCAGGCGACTGGACCTTTTTATCTGCTGAGAAGTGTAAAGGGGAGAAAACCAATTCAATCACCCCATCGGTAGAGACTAATCAATTCAGACTCGGAAAAGATCACTTGACTATGTCTTTCAATTTAAGGGTTTTATTACAAAGCCAAAAATAACTGAACTTACAAACACTTCATAATGAGGTTGCAAAAATGCAGGGGCACTACTACGAAATTCATTCTATGAACTAGCCTAATTCGGTGCAACGTGAAAAGAATAAGCAACTCGAGGAAAATTAGACAAGCAGCAATTGCTTGAATATCCTAATTAGTCTTCACCAGTTTTACAGAAAGGAAAATAATCCGTTTATTCGGTCCCTACTCTAGCGCTAAGTTGACATCACTACATAGCATTTCCCAGGCAAGATTGAGAAAAGGTGTCCGCTCGTGAAGACTTCCTAAGAAGTACCCTCAAGTTGAAAGAGTCAGAAGCCAAAGCTAAGTCTTCATTATCAGAATCGATCCCTTCTCTTACCCTCCTCAAGGCTCTCTGCTCTCACCTGCCCTTCCCTCCCCAGGGCACTGTCCCTAATACAAAATGCTCAACTCAAAGAACACGCCCCGAAACACCTCCTTTGGCTGGACATCTTCTGCGGGTGATTTTCCACAAACTTGCTCTTCGTCCAAGAACGGTTGAGTTGTCCTTGGGTCCCAGGCTTCTCCAACGAGCTCCCAATTATCAGAATTCCAATGAAACACTGTAACAGGTCTCCTCCATATCTAACTCCTAAAACAAAGAGCATCAGTGTAACTAACGAGGAAAATGTCCTTGCACCTGCAACAGAAAGCATGTGAACGAATTTACCTTGCACGTACAAATCTGCTGACTGCCTTCAACTGAGAGCCTTCCCAAGGAAAATACATTTCGGGCCTACTCGATTTAGCTAACATAAGAAATCATGAACAGACCTTTCAGGACAAAACGTGGATATTCATTTCAGGCCTTTACACATCCAAACCTACACGAAATGAATAAACGTTGCATTTATAAGCATTACATTTCTTCACCTTAACCTTTACGAGCTCGTCATGAGGCACACTGGAGCTGTGCTCATGACAAGGTGAGCTCGTCATGATCAATGGGCTTCAAAGCTTCTCAGCGCAGGAGGGGAAAAGCCTTAGCAGCCAAGTGGTTAAGGCACATTTAGTCATTCCTACATATGCAAACTTTTATAGTGCACATTTAAATCTAATGCATTACATTACACACAACTAATTCGTGAAACACTTGCAATAGGAAGTTACATTTAAATGTCGTGGTACCCCTTCTACTAACACAACAAATTTTCTAGCATTACACATACATTGTTCATTACTACGGCCACATTTCCTAATGATTAATACTTAGTTCAACGCAGGATTACATGTGGGTGCGGACTACTAGTGATTATGATGCACCCCTACAAATTTCAAAATATCATGAGTCTCTATCAATAGTTAAGACAGTTGTTCCCTAGGAAAAGTGTTTTCGGTGTTACTAATATGTTTGGCAATGTTTGATGAATCTCCACAAAACTTTCCATGCCCGCCCCTGGGGTGGTATTCATAACTGGGACCTGTGCTGCTTGACCCCCACCTGAGCCATTTAAAGGCTGCAGGGAGCCCACGCCTGTGCTGAAATTAGTGTATCTGGGGAGGGCGGGCTGCTGCGACCCCATCCCCGAGCCTCCAGAGGCCTCCCGGGCCAAAATTAGTTAATAGTGGACCTTTGATTTGTTTACCTGCCCACACTGATCAAAATATTGCTTCTGTCCATGGGGAAGAGCATTAGTAGCTGCTCCCTCAAGGCAGAACCAATGCCGGCTTCCGCTGCATGCGGAAAGCTGGCTGGGGCTTTGGGGACCTTGAGGGCAGGGGGGGGCTCCTCCGCAAAGGCAGAGGAGCGTTGCCCAACGGCCCTGCGAGCAGTAGTTAGAGAAAAAGTAAAATGATAATAACCAACATTATTATAATTTTAGTTTTCCATTTCCTGGTGTGGGTGGGGCAGCACGGCCAGGGCAGGAGCCAGGAGGAGGAGTGGTTGCCTACTCTAAAGTGTGCATAACTGTTTGGACGGCCCTCTGGGGCTAACCATAACAGTCATGCGCACTTTACATATTCTGCACCCAGGCTGTATAACAGCCTGGGTGCAGAACATGCCCAAACTCCCATTCCCCGTCTGAGCGCCGAGTCACAGCACTCAGACCAATTAGAGCATTGATTTGCAGCATTGTGATTGGCTAGGGGAGTCAGGAGCCTGGGTGCTTCCTGGTTTCTGCTTCCCAGGAGCAAAAGGTGGTGGCGAAGGGACTGAGAGACGGCAGCTGGGCCGGGTGGCTAGCCTGAAGGCAAGTATTTTATTTTGTATTATTTTAATGTACACCTCCCTGCCATGCCACCCCTGGTAAATAGCGGCTGCCATTGCTAGGGGGTCGCCTCATGGCCCCCAACTAATGCATGATGGGTTCCCTGGATGGGCACCCACCCTTAATAGTGCGGGCCTTGGGAGATGGGGTCCCCGGGCCAATAATGGCTCAGGGAGGGTGTCTGCGCTCCCCCTTTAACATATTCCATTGTCCCCAGGTCCTAACGAGGCTCGGGAAGGGGGGGCCATGCAACCCTCCCCTTTTTAGGTCGAGCCTAGCGCAGCGCGCATGCGCTGCTCTAGGAGAGGGCCTCTCGGAATCACTCCAGTCAGTAAACTCATGTGTGTGGCTTTGTGTGTCTTTAGATTTTCCACACATTGCATGGCCTTTGCGTGTGGCTTTCAAAAATGAAATCATGCAATTGGCCAAAGGCGGGTGCATGCCCCACCTTTTTCAGTGAATGTTTATTCCCACAGCCTACAGCTTGTGGGAGCGAGCAGTGGTACATAGGGTGCCAGCTCCATTCCTTTGAGGATCATTAAACACAGCGCAGTCACGCGCAGCTGGGGCCGTACAACTTTTATTTATGAGCTAGTACCCATCTGCATTCCCTCCCTCCTTCTACTCTCTGTTATGTTTTTATTACTTTTATTTGCTACAGTCTGCCTGACAACTCGCTCCCGTTCCTTCTCCTCTCTCGAAGGTCCTCCCTTGTAGTGCCTGATCTGGTGCGCCCACCATGTGGCCTCGAGCTTTTCCTGTTGCTTTACCAGGCCAGGTTTTCTCTTCCTTAATCGCACGCCGTTATTACTCCTCTAACTCTATGGGGCACAAGACAATGCTGTGTTCCTTTCTTTAGGTTAAATACGTGCTGTAAGTGCTTTCTTTAAATCTAAGCAACTAAAGAGAGCTTTTGTGCTCACATTGCATTGCTGTGCACGCCATAGTCCTTCACCAGGGACGGATCCATTATGTGCGCACGCGTGCTCTCCCCCCTCCTTCACTTCTGTCAGAAGGTTTATAATTGACGCATTCAGTGTGTATCTGCTATGGGATTTGGAAGCTTTATTTCACCATTGCCTTATCGATGATTTCACGGCTCCGAAGAATTGTAGATGTTGGACGTGTGCTGCCGAAATCTAGACCCTGCGGACAGACGTTATCCTTTACGGCAACCTTCACCCCCACTGTTACTTCTCTTAAATCAATGCACACAACTTGAAGAGCTCATCCAGTTTCCTCCCAGCACAGAGTAAATCCAGAGCTCGTTTTCAAAATGCAGTAATTATTTGGGGATAATCTGCGGCTTGGTGCTGATGTGAGGTCAGACTGCGATGATTTTGTAAGAACTAAAACCCTATGGCACGGTCTGCATAACATAATATTTTTCCACCATTGCCATGCAATTACCAGTGCTTAATTAAAAAGAAAGATAAGTGCCAGAGCCCTCGTCAGGAGAACATTGCAGCATGCACCTTTTATTGCCCTGCCAGCGCTACCAATAACAGTACCAACTTTGCTAACCATCACACTCTTACAAGTGTGACAAACCTAAATTATGCAGACTGTGCCACTTTGTGGCAGACTGTCATAAGGGCTGGTGCAGACAATTAAGTAAAGTTAACGAACCACCGGCTCATATGCACTGCTTCCAACCCTAAATGGAGTTTGGGTTGACAGGCTGAAAGTTCACTTTTGTTTCCTTTTTGGCATTACATTAAGCCCTGCTGGCCAAAGAGCCAGCCAGAAGTCGCCATCACCCATATTCTACCTGCAGCTTTTCCCATGAAGGATATGACCAAGTAGCAAATGTTGCTCTAGGAACCTACCCTGTAAAAAAAAAAAAAAAGCAAATCTGCTTGGAGTGGAGCAGCCACATGGGTTTGTAGGCGTAAAGCTAGGCCCAGATAACTGAAACCTTGTGTGTAGGTCATCTTAAAAAAGTGTGCCTCACAAGAACCATATAGCCCAGGAAGCCTTATGTAACTCCAGACTTGTGGTTTATCAATGGTCTCCGGCCATGTCGAGAGCATTCCAGGACTGAGATGTTGTGAGCTTGTATTGTCTTTCACCTGCTCTGTGTTACCACTGGTTTTGTGGTAGCTGGAGAAGCTTTTCCTTCTCACAATAATGACGGGGTTGATTATAAAACAGTAGGAGAAGTCGTGTAGCTATTGCAGTTCCAAAGATAAGGCAGAGATTATTGACGTTAGGGACTGATCTTAACTTAGACCACCATGTTGCTCTCACATTGCAGGTGCATCACTTGCAACACGTGCTTTTGATTATTTTCGAGTGCACTAAAAGCTCTTGACATGCTCCAGGCTTTCTACTGAAGATGGTTAAAGATCATCAGGCCATTTTCATTTAATTATTTTAGGTTTTGTGCTGCATGGCTAAACACTTAAAAGGTCCCAAAGGTGATATCTATTGGCTATGCCAATGCTTGTTTACATATATGTATGGCTCTGGGGATGGGGTCCCAAGGGCCTAAAGAGGCTCGGGGATGTGTGGCCCCTCTCTCTGTTTTTTTTAGTAATGGTCCTGGAGAATGGAATCCCCAGAGCCTAACAAGTGCCAACTCTAGAGGAGGATCCACAGGTGGAATTTATTTAGTATTTTGTACTCCAATGATTCCATATGCAGACCTCAGTGCTGAAGAGTTTCCCTTGTATTGTTTCTGACTTAACCAATTAACATATTTTTATTTAAATGTTTCTTTTGTTACTTCTATGATCATAATGCCTTCGTCGGCTCATCCCAATTATTTTCAGGGAGAAAAATGTAAGTACTCCAGAGGTAGGGCGCCGTGGCCAATGGCCAATAGGTCAAAGGAGCTGCTGGTAAAAAAAGTTTGTGAACCACTGACTAAGGGAGTTGCACTTGCTTTCAGAGCTCCAATACTATACCTGTTTATAGAGCAATATATGTAAAGAAGAAGCTTGGATGACATCAATGATGTCTGACCAAGGTCTGTGTAATTCCGGGCCTATTACTTAATCTCTTGGTGTCTAAAATTGTATATATGTATAATATACATTTTAAAGTACTAATGTAAATTAATTATGGTCTACTGCAATTGTATTTCGCAGTTCATCGCGAATCACTTTTTCCGGTAATTCAGCCACGAATGATCTAATAATCCATCAGATCACTACATAGAGCCTTTTCTTGTAGGAACACTGGCTTACAAATACATCTATTTAAATATTGTGGGTTAAGGAATATGCACAGGCTTGGGTGCGGTGTGTGTTGCGGGATTGCGTCCCTAGGATTTCCGATGAACCATAATAGACTATACCAGGCCCCTGTTTCATTGTACGTAAAATGGTAAATGGTTGGGGAATGCTGACTGCCAGTGGAACTATGGTGTGAAGATGCTATGGAGAATGTTGTAAGAACAGGGAGAGGTGGCTTAGACCTAAAATGTGATTATACTTTCCATGCATTTTCTAATTAATGTTAGCACAATTATGGATCATTGTTGATGGTGCTGAAAATTAGTTCTGCGTATGAGCATGACTATGTTGTTAGTGTGGATTATCTAGCTACCGCATTAGATGGTCGAAAATCTAAATAAAGCTGATTAAAAAAGAGAAAGGAACATGCACAAGCTACCTGAAGTGCAGGTAGGTGTACCATTTTTTTTGTTGAATATATCTTTTATTAAATTCACAGGAGGAAAAACAAACATAAATGTTACATCATACATATTTCCACATCTCAGGGATGTCTGTCATGTTCGCAGGACGTATCACATTACATAGTAGTACATCGCTTCATGTAGCTTAACAGTGGTATATTACAAATGTTCCAGGCCCAGCGAGGAAGAGGATACCAGAAAATAAACAACAAGGAGAAAAAAAATAAGGAAGTGCGAAATGGGGGTGATGGTCATCTAACTTGGAGGCGTGGTGTCTGATTCGGGTCGGGGGTGTATCAATGCATTGGGGGCTCGTGGGTGCTTTTGAGTAGTGACTACGAATTCCTGTCTGGTGTTGTGGAGGGCTATGGGTAGGTAGCGGGAGGCGTGCGGCATGTGCAGGGTGCCGGGTGGGGTAGCACCGTGGCGGTCAGGGTGGGACGTCGCCGGTGGGCGCATCAGTGGCGTTTTGTGGGTGGTCATGTGTTTCCCCGTCAGGGTCGTCAGGGTTAAGGTCTATATTCTCTTGGCAGTCTCTATGTAAGGAGCTTAGCATCCCGTCCCACATTGTCGCAATCGGGAACTTTCTCAGTCCCGCCGTTTCCTCATTGTGGAGGGTGATGCTTTCTGCCTTTGCCCAGTTGTCTAGGGAGGTGCGCCAGTGCTCCGCCAGGGGTGGGGTGGTTCGCTTCCAATGTTTTGTAATCAACCTTTTGGCCGTGAGGAGTCCGAGGTCCCAGAAACGGGAGGGGACTTTATTGTGTTTGGTCCGCTTGTATAGGCCCAGTATGCATGCTTCCCACGTGTGTGGTATCGGCATGGCCGTGCAGCGCTCTAGTGTCGGCAGCACCGCACGCCAGTATGTTTGAAGTTGTGGGCATTGCCATAGCATGTGTAGCTAGTCTGCTTCCCCTAGTGCGCATCTCGGGCAGCAAGCTGCGGCGCCCGGGAAGTACTGATTAATTTTGTCCGGTGTGAGGTACGCTCGATGTAGTATATAGAACTGGATCAACTTAAAGCGCGCATTTCGGGGGATGTTCTTAGGGCCTGTCAGTATAACCGTCCACTCTCCGTCCGTCCATTCCTTCCCCCTGTCAACTGCCCATTTGTCACGTAGCGGTTGCAAGGTGCACTGCGTGTGTGACAACAGTGCTTGTGTCAGCCAGTGTACCACATGCGTACCGCTTCCCATGACATGTAGGCTCTGTATCAGTTGATGTGTGGGTGGCTCCTCAGTGATGCTCCCCCATCGCTGTGTGTAAGCCATAACTATGGAGGTGTGCTGAAGGAACTGCCCCGCTGGAAGACCCGTGTCACTGGCCAGTGTCACGAAGGGTATCAGGGTGCCATCAGCGTATAGGTCCTCCATGGTGTCCACTCCCACGCGTGTCCAGTGTTCCAGCGCCACCTCCGTGACAACGGATGTGGCCTTGGGTGTGCCCAGGAGAGGAAGCGCCGGGGCGTACGGTGTAGTGTGTTTTGTTAGTTTTAAGCACCTGGTGTAGCATTTTACAGCCACGTCCGCATGTAATTGTGACGTTCTCCTCGTGCGCGTCAGGGGGTGGAACAGGGAGTGTATCTGTGTGTGTGATAGAATATCTGTTGCCGTGGCCCATTGTAGTTGTGCAGCTAGATAATAGAGTTCAAGGTTTGGCACTGCGAGGCCACCGTCACTGACCGGCGTATATAATTTTCGCAGAGCCACTCTGGGTCTCCCGGTGTTCCATATCAGGTCTCTGACCATGGTTTCTAGCTCTTTAAAAGTGCGAACCGGGACGTATGTTGGGATGTTAGCGAAGTAATATAGGAGTCTGGGCAGGACGATCATTTTTGTCAATGTCACCCTGCTTGGCACATTGAGTGGGAGGGTCTTCCAGAAGGCAATCTGGGATCTTATGGACGTTATAGCTCGTGTCAGGTTGCCGTCTAGAGGTAGGTGTACCATAATCAGTAACAACTAACCCTTATGGCAAGTTTTTAATTATTGGTACTTATCATGGGGGTCAGCTATATTTATTCTTTTTTCCCATTGTGTATTTTTATGTTTGTTTTGTATTTTTATTAGAATGTACCATATCTTATCTGCAGTTTTGTGAACTACTCCTAAATTTAGTAGCTGCCTGTAACTTTTCCAGGGCAGTACCATGTCATCTGGTATGAATTAGTCCTGTGACAAGATGAGAGTATGAGTAATCCCTCAACTGAGAGATGCCTGATTTGTGCAGTCTAAATGGTGTGAACTATGCCCCATGTAACCATTTAAAGCAAATATGTATCTTTGTTTTTCACTCACAAGATCGCTTCTCCCTCCTTTGGAGCCAGTCTATACATGTTGTATATCTAGGTACAATGTCTCATGACGGCCATGATGAATATCTTGTGCCAACCCCAATACCTATTTAATGGGTAGACTTGGTGCCAACAATCAGGGATAAAACAATCAGGGATAAAACGCATCCCACCCTAAATAGGGTAGCCTTGAAAAACCCTAGAGAAAAGGCTCTAGTATAGTCTATGACCGAATGGTCTAGCTAGTGCTATATAAAACTAAAAATAATAATAATAATGTATGGATAGGTATGGTTTTTGTCAAACCCGTCCACCCTTGCAAGCTGTTCCTAGTGTGATGAAATTTGTATCCTCAACAGATTACCACATATTGACAAATAGTCTGTGATGATTTACCATCTAGTTTGGTAGGAAAGTACATAAAACCTTCCAGGTGTATTTAACTGAATGGCCGCTTTCGAGACAAACCCCATAGTGTTCAGACATAAGTAAGTACCTTTCCTTCTTTGATTGACCTCAGCATTTTTATTTTCATATATGCACAAAATGGCCCATATTTGCCTTCATTTATATATTTATTTTTATTTGTTTCATCTAGTGTGAACATGACCCGCCAAGAGTATCAGAATGCTGTACAGAGAAGCAGACAAGTTCAACAAGTATAGATGTAAATAGTGAATACTTTACATATAAGAGATTAAGCATACAAAAATGAGAAAAAGAACAACACGCAACATAGCAGATATAAAATAACAAATTGCATAGTAGAATGGGAGTCTATAAACATGAAATAATAGTCAGTTTGAGTGGCTTCAGGTCTATTGTTGAAGGTAATTATTCAGGAGCAACCGTTTAACTTCTTTTTTTTTTTTAATGAGCAGATTGAAGGGTTAGATCTGTTTTCATTCTCAGGGGACGACCGGGTAGCTTTGGGTAGCCCTGCCAGGGCCACACTTTCCGTAATCTAAATGGGAGATAACTAGGGATTGGACTTCTAGCTGCGGATCAGGAGGCAGGAACGGTTTGATTTTCCTTAATGTGTTGTGTTGGTGATTGGCTCCTCTGGTGGTTGCACTGATGTGGTCATGCATATTCAGGTATTTGTCCCGTGTTATGCCTAATGATCTAGCGGAGTCAACCACATGTGGAGCGCAGTTGAGTGCCGTTAGTTGTATGAGCCATTCTTGAATGGGGGCAGAGTAATTGTTGGGGTGCATTCAGGAGCAATTCTGTCTTGAGTGTATTTAGCATAAGGCAATTGTGAGTTAACCATTGTTGAATTTTCAGAAGGGCACAGTTAAGAGTTTTGATATGATTGGGTGATGACATTTTCATGTACAATTGAGTGTCTTCTACTTACATGTGATATGTATGTTTGAGCGATTCAGAATTTCCGTAAGAGGTTCCATAAACACGTTGAAAAGCGTTGTTCTTTATAGGCTGCTGGGACCCAGATATGGGGTCACTAGATCCCCTTTTGATCGCACACAATCTATTGTATTTTCTTGTCCCAAACTCTAACCACAACGTGCACTTATTCCTCTAGATATTGAGATTTTTGTATGAGGACAACTTTTTTTGCTGCTGTTCTATTTTGTCAGCGACTTCATAAATAAACCCACAGCATGTTGGTTGGTACTTGATTTCAGCTACTTTGAAGGGATTTTTTCACTACTAGATGAACACAAATTCTGAGGTCTTTCATCTTGACTGTAGTTGCATCAGCAGGTCTGTGTTATGGGTCAGCTTCTTGAGAACACAGGCAGCATTTCCAGTCAGTGCTTCTACAGAAGTGGGCTAACGCTTTTACAGGAACTGATGACTTTCCTGTGTTTACTAAATTTATGCCCTGAATAATCGGTTGCAAAAACACCTGCTTTCTATGTCCTCTGGGTTCTTCAACCGTATTGCAAAAGCCAGTTTCTCTGCTGCACAGTTGATTGAGTGCCGAATAAAGTTAATAAGCAACATCTTGAAGTTTTCTCTTTAAGTGATGCTGCTTTCCATGCACAAATACTTGTGCTCCAGTTTCTCAGACCTCTTTTCTCTTTGTTTTTTGGCGTGGAAAATAGAGACTCACCCCTGATACCGTGGTGTACTTGCTATAGTAATTTGTGACACACTAAATGTTACTGACCTTTTTTTAAGTGTCTTTATTTATGTTTCTTCAAGTAAATAAATACTTTGAAACATTGTGGCACCACATGAGAACATTGGATTAGTACGTTATTGTAGCAGTTAAAGACTTTGCTAACATTTCCTTGATTTTACATCAATTTTGTCTGGTTATTCCTTGTCGTTAAGTAATACCCGCAAGGTAATGTCCTGTGGTAGGTACCACACATCAGATTCCGCACGTTCTCTTTCTTCAGTCTGCCCCAGTTTTTCCTCACCTAGACTATATTATGTCCTCCATCAACACTTTACCTTCTTGCCACTTTCTCTTTGTTGGGATTTGTTGATCGTCCCATTACCCAGCACTGTCTCTCCTTGCTAACACAAGTCCCAGTGCACAAATCAAGAGCTTACCCTTGGGCAAACCACATCATTAGCAATCCCACTATTACTAATTGGGGCGATTTGGGGATCAGACAGACAATTCCCTTATTATTTCCTCCCAGTGTGTCTGGATCCTTCTACAGCCCCAGATGATGTGCAGAAACATACCTTCGCAGTGTAACACTCTATGCATGTTGGTGTTTGTACTCTACCCATGTTATGCAGTCTACTTCCATTACAGTATGCTCTGTGAAGAATGTTGAATTCAATAAGCATCAGTCTTGCCTTAATTGCAACTTCTCTCTGGTTCATTAGTGCAACTTCCAAGTCTATATCTTCCAATGGGCCCAAGTCTTTTTTCCAGCATCACAGAGGTGAAGAGGTAATCTATTAAATATTTGTGTTGATAAAAGGTATACAGAGCTATGAGAATGTTACTTCCATCTCTAACAGCCCCATATTTTCTTCTGTCCAATAATCAGTATTACTAATACTGGCCCTTAATTGTGTTCTTGTGGTTGGAAACAATGGTTATCTCCAAGTTTCAACACATCAAAGAAAGGAATACATCCTGGATATGTGTGATTTTGATTCATTCTGGGGTCTTGCCAGAGATTTAGCTCTGGTGTCTGTCTTGGAGAACACCATAGCAATAGTAAACAAAGCTCAATCTTTGGTTATGTGCATGGTCTGGCAGTCACAGTTGTGATGGTTCCGTACTAGATTCTCCTGCACAGCATAGCAGGGGATACAAAATTAACAGGTAACTCCTTACAGTAACTTTGTACCTTCCCCATGACCAATCAGGCCAGGTCACCTGACATCTTACCCTCACTACATGCTACTTTGGAGACCCCAGAACTCTATTGTTCAGTCCCTCCTGCTCATCATATACACACTCCATTTCATGTTGCTGCCCCAAATCCCTTTACTTTCCCTTAAAACCTACAATGAAAACACAAAACCTATTGAATTCTTAATTCCCCATTCAATTGCCACATCTGTGTGTTCAAAGGATTATACTCTTTAGAGGAAAAAGGGGGCTTAAATGGACTGAAGTTGAATGACTCCGAAAAAGAGATCAGGGTCACCTTCTCAGTTTCCCTGAATTCATCCATTGATACTTGCTGGGCCTGCTAACCTTGAAGTTGTCTTTATTGGTGTAGGTTTATTTATTTATTTATTTAAAGAGTTTTTTATAGCGCTGGCTAGACCCGAAGGTATCAGAGCGCTTTACATGAGAATCAACAATGTAACAGAGAAAGTTCAACGATTACACAATACATCCCCAAAAATAGGCAATACAATTAGGAGAGGAGAGAAAGGAGAGAGAAAAGTAGTGGAGGGGGCAGGGGAGGTGGGAAAGGGAGGATAAGGGAAGAGACAATAAGGAGAGACGAAAAGAAGTCTGTCTAAAGACCGACTGGGTAGGTGATGACCAAGGAGGGAATCCACGGCCCATCTCCCCTATAGCTAAACCAAGTAGCTCCATCGGGCATCAGACAAAATAGTTCAGTCTCAATACATTGAGAGAGGAGGGAAGGAGAGACATAAATAGAGGGAGGATGCGGGAGGAGACGACAGGAGAGACGAAAGGAAGTGCAGCAATGTGGTTCAACAATATACCCGAAGAAGATCAACAAGTAAACATTATATCAAACAATCAGCAATACATTAGGAGAGGAGAGAAAGTAGTGGGGGGTAGGGGAGGAGAGAAAGTGAGGATAAGGGAAGAGACAACCGTAGAGACGAAAGGAAGTCTGTCTAAGGAATGACTGGGTAGGTGACGACCAAGGAGGGAATCCACAGCCCATCTCCCCTATAGGTAGCTCCATCGGGCATCAGACAAAATAGTTTGGTCTTAAGTGGCGAGGGAAGAGGTTCACAGAAAAACAGGGTGGGGACAAAGGGCAAGGGCATGCGAGGGCAGAGGACAGAAGCTGGAAAGAGTAGGAGCGGAGAGGGGGTAGGGTTGGGGGAAGGGAGAGGGGTAAGATAGGGTCAGGATAGACGCGGGAGTGTTAGCCCGAAGTCCGGCTGGGGAGGTGATAGTCAAAGGAGGGAGCCCAAAGTCAATCTCCCCCATAGCTCGCGAGGTAGCTCCTCAAAGGAGGTAGCTCCTCAAAGGAGTTTAAAATGTGTCATCTTTTGCTGAATCATCCATGACAATACCACCATGGAAGTTGACTATGCCTACTCTGTAATTGCGAGTCTGCCTGAATAGCCGCCTTACACCTAGATTCCTGTCTAGTCACTTATCCATCCAATCTGCTTTCGAAGCAAGATTGTGCCTCAAACATCCAGTCCAAAACCTAAACTTTATAGTCAACATCTGTTTCAAAGCAACCGCATGCCCACTACTTCTCTTTTAATTGAAAATCCTTATTTCAACAATTTATTAACCAGCTATGCAGAAACATTGCCACCCGAGTCGTAGATGATTTGCCTCAAAATGATCAATTTAACAGCTGCCTATGTAACATTAGTCTAGGTATTGCAGGCATTCTTCCTCATTAAATATTTCTATGAGCCTTAGTGTTTTGCACAACTATGCATACCATTGATAAGTCACAGTTGATTGCATTAACTACATTAACAAGGTACCAGTTTTCAGGAGCATGTGCTTAGGCCCCAGCTCTCACTTACCTGGACTAGTACCTCTTACCACTCTAAGGCCCTTTCGGACATGGCATTGTGCCTCAAGGTCCCGCCTCATTCTGGCGCTTCTCTCTCTTGCTCTCAATCTTTGCGCCCCCACTCCTCTGCCTAATTCTAATTCTCTGCTGCTCACACTCTTTTACTACCTTTCATTTTCCACTTTCTCTTGAGCTTGCCTTCTGTCATTCTTGCTTTCACCCTTTTGACTGTTTTCCCTCTGCTCTTGCCTTTGTGCCCATTTCCATGTCCATCTCTGTCTCAGTCACTCTCACCCTTTTGATTGCTTTCTATTCGCTCTCACAATTGTGCCCATTTTGTTATTGTGCCTGTTCTTCCTCTTGGACCTGTTTTGCTCGTTCATCCTCATTTTCTCCCTGTTCCCCCCCTCTCCGGGGGACTCTCCCACTTCCCCAGTGCTTTCCCGTCTCCCACCTCTCCTTACCTGTTCTCCTGCGTCTTTGTTTTATGCCTTCTCTGGCCTTCGGCTTCTTGCCCCTCCCGAAGACAGCCACCTGTGATCCTCCCCCCTGCATTCCTCCCCCCTGTGCTCCTCCCCTTCCCAGGACCTTCTTAATGTTGAAAACTGCACAACTGCGCTGCTACACATCTTCCACCCTGTAAGCACTCGACAGATGCCTCCATGCCACACCTCACTCCACAGTAGGATCCTTCTAATGCTCTCACAGTCACTTCTACTGCAGAAGCGCTCCTATTCCACTCCACCACATACGGCTCACCCCACACGGCTCACCCCACTTAACATGCATTCTCCTCAACACCTCTCTACAAACATGCCAACGAGGTTTGGGACCTCATCGACAAGCACTCTCCCGATGTTCCTTTTCTCAGATAAACCTGGCTCAATCCGTTATCCTCTCCAGTTATCACCATGGTCGTCCCGTCGGGCTACAAGATCAATAGCCAGGACAGGCCCACAAAGGAGGCCTCGCCATCGTCTACCAGGAGGCAATCACCTGCACCACCTCCACTGATGAACATGTGCCATTCATGGAGCATATGCACTTCTTACTATAAGCGAGCTATACCACCGCCAACCAATCAAAGGCACCATCGCCTGCCGACCCTCTCTTCCAGGCCATGCACCACTTTCAGCAACCTCCTCACCGACTTCACCCCCCCCCCCCCCCACCCCTCTTCACTTCAAGGACTTCATACTGCTTGGTGACCTCAGCTTTCACCTTGATGGCCCAATGGACTCCAAATCCACTGCCCCTCAAGAGCCTCAACAACATCAGACTCACCCAGCTTGTCCAAGGCCAAACACAAAATGTAGGACACACTCTTAATCCTATCTTCACAGTGAGCAACAGTTACCTTTAACCACCTCACCCCTCTCACATGGATGGACCACTTCATTGTACACTTCCACATCAATGCACCCCACTCCACAATACCAGGGCCAACCAACAACTTCAGATGCAGCTGCAACAAGATAATGGAGGCGAACTGGACTCACCCTCAGATCCAAACACTCTGATCTCACCAGTGACCTCCAGAATTGAATTTATTTAATGACATAAGGACCTTCAACAGCTGGGTCACAGGCTGTGCTCAGACACTAGCCCCCCTCAAGGAAGTCAAACAAGAACCAATGTGCAAGCCTGCTGGTATACAGAAGACCTGAGTGACTCCCAATGTTATTGCAAACAGCTAGGGTGAAGTGGAGAACCAACCAAGACACCAAGGCAAGGAGCACTGACATATCCACGCTTAGAAGATTCCACACCCAGATCAAAGAAGCCAGGAAAGCAGCCGTTGCACTGAGTCTGGAAACCAGCTTCAACAACTGGAAAGAACATTTCAACATCGTCAGACTTCTCCAAACCCTCAGCAGCCACCACCATCATGACCGCATCACTGGACCGCTGCAGGAACCTCTCCAACATTTTTCATAACAAAATGTTTAATATATACAGTAACTTCGAACCCAAACACACTTCTGAAGACCCCATTAAACTACGCCCACCACCACCAAGAACGATCATCAACTAACGGACTGGAGCCCCTCACTTCAGAAGTCACTGCTGATTTGTGAAAACTATCCACTCGGGAGCCCCCATGGCCCCTACCCACACCATATCGAAAACTTGGGAGGATCCTTGATCAGTCATCACCATCCTCAAACCCTCCATCTATGATGCAACCTTCCCAGGCTCTTCTATTTCATATTGGTACCCTGATATAGGTCTAGGGAACATCGTACACTTTCCCTACATCATCGCCCCATCATTTCAAATGAACAAGCCTTATAGGGACACAACTCCAAATAATGACAGACTGATCTTGTATGGACATAACGCCTTATAAGGACTGTAGACTTGTATGGACTAAACCTTTCACCTAGTTCCATGCAGAGGGTGGGTTTTTCCCAATCGATATTGCTAAGACTTCATCCTTAGCACATATGAATAATTTATGAGTACACTCTACAGGAGGTCCACTTCACCTCTCCCATCGAAGCACAAGGATTAATCCCCAATGTCATCCTCATACTGAACAATGGGGAACATGCGCACATAGACTGTGTAAATACAGCACCTCTTGCTATCAGTAATCAGGAGCGAACCGAGATTTCAAGACCGACACACTGACCAGAGACGCTGCGGCTGCAGCATGCCATCGCTCCAGCTGACAGTGGTCTGACGATCCCTTGCGGGGTGTCCAACTGAAGTCCAGGACGAGGTCCCACACTCTCACTATTCAGGTATGGGGGTTCGACTAAAGCCTAGTGGGATTCTTGGCTCTTAGACTTAGGCTCTTAGGCTTAGGCTCTTTCGCACCTACTCACATGCTAGGTACACTTAGGTACATCTAGACAGGCATCTTAGGAGTATGCACATTATTTCATAAATGCATTTTATATTCATGTATCTGTTCATGACTATTGTAAAATGGTAGAACAATACTATTTCTTCTTATTCACTGTACTGCTGGTTCTATAACTATGCTACTGTGTTACAGTTGTAGCCACACACTTAATTTACATGAGAAGAACTACGGTACAATAAATTCTTATTGTAAACATGCTCAACTGTTTCTTCCGTGTATCTCTCTCAGAGCAAAACAAGCAAGCACGAGTGACTGGGTGAAAAGTAGTATATTGTTTCCACGAGTCTGAGATTATTATGTTCTGAAGTTGCAAAAACGAATCTCTCTGCTAACAGGAGATTCTAGTAGCACTGCTAGCTAGTTAATGCGAAAACATAGGCTGACATATTCGGTGGGAGTGTACAGACTCAGTTTGCCACCAAGCCCACAGTATATGTTATCCGTAAACAGCATAGGTCCTGCATGAAAGGGTACTATCGGAACTACACTACTAGGCAACTGGAAATACGCCAAGGTCAAAGCTGTCCTGAAAAACCCCTCACTCTTAACCTTCCCTTTCGAAGTCCTAGAGAAAGTGATCAACGGGCAACTTTCCAATCATCCAGAACAGCACCACCTCCTGGTAATCACCCAGTCAGGAGTCCGCAGCAACCACAGCATGGAAACTGCTCTCATCTTAGCAGCCAACCACATCTGGGCCACCATGGACAGAGGGGAGACTGCTGCCCTCAGCTTCCTCAACCTCTCTGTGGCTTTGAACACAGCTCCCACAACTCAAGACTCCAGAAGTCCAGAATAATAGGAGCCGCCCTTTGAGGAATTGCCTCCTTCCTCTCCCATAAAACCCAGCAATTCACATACCTCTTAACCCAAGAACCTAATCTGTGGAGTCCCTCAAGGGCCTTCCCTCATCCCTACCCTTTTCAACATATACATGGCACTTCTTACCCGTATCATAAGTGTTCATGGAATCAACATTGTCTCCTATCCTGACAACACTCAGCTTATCCTCTACCAAATAGACTTTACCAAAACCACTAGGACTTAACATCCTGCATGACCAACGTGGCAAACTGAATGAAGGAGAACTGCCTAAAACTCAACACAGAAAAAACGGAGTGCAAACTGAAGTGGCCGGTGGGTAAAAGAACAATGGATTGGAATGCTGCCTCAAGTGATTGCCTGTGGTTAGACGTATTGCAAGCATTCTTCCCATCACATTTTGGAGTGGAACCCGACATAACAATCCTGCATTTAAGCATGTGATTGACTAGGTTCTGCGTTAAACAGTAATCAGAAAAGGAACATGTCATTTTGGGTACACTCGCACAATTTTGTAGTGTCTTACCAGACAGCACACATTTTTATTTATTTGGAAAGAACAATTGAACCTAATGCCGAGTTCACAATCGAATCATAGTAGATATTCAGGAAAAAAGAACTCTGAACCCTTGCACACCCCGTTGACATGCTTCATCATTAGGTCTGTTCTTTCGTTTGACCAAATGACCCTACTGGACTCACCAAAAGTTAATCTGTTTGTGTTGTGCTGGAAATCGAAAGATGGAGGTAGCACAGTGGTTAATTCGGTTGTAAGGATTAAACATCCAGAAAGAGTTGTAAATTAAAATTGTGTAGTGAAAGACCGAGTAATTGTATGGTGAGTGATAATAGAAGGATAAATGCTTCTGGGATAAACAAAGTTACTTTGAGGTACTGTGAGAAAATAACCTTTTGGTTGAAGGAGTTGTATTTATCCAAAGTGTAAATAAAACTGACCTTTTGAAGCAAATGTATTTTCATAATATGCTGAGTAGATATTTGAGTAAAAATGCATTCTGAGTTAGGGACACTAATTACTGACATTATTTCCTTGGTCGGTAAGGCCAATTGCTATGGCTGAGGTTTCGTGATGTGACATGTTTGGAGTCATATTGTCATGCTAACTCATCTAGCATATTTTTATCATCACTGCTATTGTCCAATGCTTACATCATCAAGATTGGTGTAAACTAAGAGAAACATTTGCTCTCAACATCTGAAAAGGTCTATGTAGCCTGAGTTGTATCTGTCATTTGTGAATTTTTTAAGATGTATCTAAACTCTGGGATAGCTCACAAGCTTTTGTATTTGTGTAACTTTTCAATTTCCCACCCTCTCTTTTTCATGTACAAAAGTAGTCCTAATATAAGATTGAAAATCTTCTTAGGAGGAATAGTCATAATAGGGCTGAGAATCTACTTGGAAAGGGCGGGAAGGAGAGATGAAATGATAAAGGATGCTCTGCACATATTTGAAATGTTGAAAAAAATATAGGTGACCTTGTCAAATTGCATTGTTAGATTATCTGAAGTGCCTGTAAAACATATGACATTTTATCAAATTGTATGGCAAGTAAAGTAAGTTTTGGCACCACTTATTTCAAACCTCTGTTGAGAGCGAAGTCCTCAACACTCTTGTGGAGCATTAGGCTAACTTGGCAGCCTTTAAACGTAAGATATGTCCTGTCAAACTTGTTAGAGCTTTCTGACATTTTAGCGGTTTATTAGGTCGAGCATTCAAGACCTCTTGTATATACTTTAGTATATACTTATATATACTTATATTTGTATGACCTTTGTGGGCTCTGGAGATCAGCCCTAGGACTTGTCTGCTTCCGCTTACGGACTTTTTTTCTGTTCAAGTGCCTCTATTTAACTGTCTTGATAGAAAATGACCAGCAGAGGTCAGTAAAATACCAGGATCACTTTAGCAATCTATAGATTCCAGTCCATAGAAATTATCTTCCACGAGCACCTGTAGACAATAATATTTTTTTCAAATCTTATATTTTCAGTGATCTGACCACTGACAGCCCCAATTTTATGTTAAAAACAGAGTTTTGGACCAGACCGCTTCCCGCTGAAAGGCAATATTTCTCTTCATGTGTTCCCATACCTGGTGTGTCACGCAGTTTGGTGCTTACTTTCCCTATATGTTAAAGAACAGTAGATGTTTCAGCACCCAGGCTAATGTGCTGCATAGCTAAATATATATAGGGTCCTAAAGGCGAGACCGATTGCGTTGCAAATGCTTGTTTTACTATGTGCCCTTATTTTACCAAAAGGTTGGTGTGCCTATTTACGTTCCATCAGTTTAAAAGGTCACCAGCAAGATACTTGCTAACTCTCTATAACTGAAACGTGTAGAATGTTTCAAGTTTTGAAACTAGTAGTTCGCATAATGATGAGATGACTGAAAGTGGCATCTTACAACCTCTGGCATGATGATGACATCACAGGTCATCCTGTTATGTGCTATGTGACATGGATCAGACAAAAACAATACATGTCCTCTGATCCAGATTTATTCATAAGAAATCTATGTTTCCCATAAATTAGTGATTTTTTTCCACTGTGACCCCTGTTACCTCAGTAGTACATATTTTCATCAGCAGACATACCTGTCGTTTGGTAACTTCAGCATCAGTTGCAATGCATACATGTCTGAAAACCACACTGTTTTACGATTCCTGTAATTCTGTTTATTGCTCAGGAACCTGGGTGTACCCTCTTAACCCTTTCAATCTGCAACTTATCCAAATGAAATATGTTGGCTACAAGAAATCTGTAGAGGATACATTTGCAGTAAACGTGGCAACCTATCTAAATTAGTAGTGTTGGCAAGTAAGCAGCAACTATGTTTCTGGAGTGCCTCGAAGTTATCAAAATGTGTAGCAGAACTAATGCGGAGTTGGGGACGCAAATTGCTGACATTATTTCCTTAGTTCAAGATGGCACTTGATACCACTGATATTTCATGATGTGACATGTTTAGACACGCCTCGTCATCTTAACTAATCTAGCAAAGTTTTTTTTTTTTTATCACCACTACTCAGTCTGATGCCTCGACCATCAAGTTTAGTGTAACCAAAGAGATTTTTGTTGCTCTCGAAACCTGAAAAGGTCTGTGTAGGCTTAGTTGAACCTGTGGTTTGTGAATTTTTCAGATGTCCCCAAAAGTTGACAAAATGTAACAGGATTACTCTTACAAAACAGATTTAGTAGTCAATCAACTTCAGAAGAATGAAAGGATGAGCCTGTTTTATCAGGAGCTGAACCTGTGAACATAACGTCACACACAGGTGATCCATCAGACCACTGAGCCATCTTATATAATGATTGATTGCTCATCATATGAAAAGGGTGATGCAAATATCAATACTTTATTAACTGTGTGATTACTTAAAATCTTTACAGTATTAAACACATAAGCAACACCCCCCCTCCCGTCCACCCTCCCATAAAGAGCTTCCCGGAATTCAAAGTAAAAATGTACCATGCCTGCAGGGGCTCTGTTTACTGCTTTGCTTCCTTTTAAGACTGCAAATCAAAATTAATTAAAATGTTTTTTTCACACAAATTTTTGCTTAGTCTTTTAAAGATCAATGGTTATATAAAATTCATCGGGGTACTTCCCTCCGTAATCTCGGTTGTCGTTGATAAAAGTACTTTCTGTGCCCCCTACTGGGCCCCACACTTGCTTTGTGATCCCATTGTCCGTACTGAGAGCCCCTGGGTTGACTGGCATCCATAGGGGCTAGGGCGCCAGCTGGTTTAATTACGGAATAATTGCAAGCCTGGAATCTACAGCCTGTTGCTGGGAGTCAAGTGCAATTCTAATTTGATGAGTAAACTTGCCGACTCTAGCATGGAAGCAGATAGTGGTTTCTGAGAAGCACCATTCCGATGCCATCCTGCAGGTTCTGAGACCGTTATCCCTTAAAGCGGGACGTAACAAACGATGGCGATCGCTGGCCAATTTTGGGCAGCAGCATAGAAGATGTAACCAGGATTCTCTGTGGTAATTGCATAGCCGACAGGAGACAATGTTGTCTTGAAATCCAAGATCTTGAGGGCAGTAAGGCGCCAAAACAGGATTTCCTTCTTGCCTGAGCTGAGAGTGAGTCTTGCATGTATGGTTGAGCTTTCCGGGAATGTATAAATTGTCAAGTGCCAGTGTGAGGGAGTTATATCGGAGTGAGGATCGATCCAGTTCAAATGAGATGGTCTGGACTTGGCGCGTCACAGCTTTAGCCCAGGCAGAGTAAGGAATTTCGTCAGAGGCATGCTCCCTGCCTCTATTTTCAGACAATCTATTGCTTGATCCAGCTTAGTGTGCCATGAGGAACCCGCTGCCTTAAAAATCGTTTTTAGAAAGTATTTGTGAGTGGTTTCGGGTGCTTTCAGTACTCTGATATAGTATTTTATTAGGTCCCCCTGTAGTGCCAAGTCCGGCCTACTTAGTTCCTATTTGCAGCCTCAGCCTGGTGTTCCATGCTTGTCTGGGCGCCTGTAGCACAATCCTATAAGCTTTTATCTGGGCTGCATTGATGGCTTTCTCTAATGCGCCTGGGAAGGATAAGTGACCGTCGGTAATTGCTGGAATTAGTTTTGCCCTAAGTACTTTCAGCATGGGCTCTGTGGATGGACTTGCCAGGCGATAGTTTAGACGTCTAAGTGACAGAATTATTCTGTTGATTCTCGGCGGCAGCGCCTTTATGTATTTAGCTGCTGTAGCCCTCTTTGTTACCCATACCCCCAAGTAGCTGTAAGATGTAGCTGTCCTAATTCGGTGCTCTCCCAGAGACCAGGTTGCTTGCTTTTTGTGTGGATATTTGCCAAATATTATTATCTTTGTCTTCTCATTTATTTGCAGGCTGTTTTCCTGGTTGTACACTGCTAGACTTTTTAATGCACTTTGGAGGCCTACCCTGGTGTGGTCCATGATCACTGTGTCGTCCGCATACTGAAGGGTTCCCAGGGTCATCTTGCCCATTCTCGGTGGTACAAGGCTGGCGTCTTTCAGGTTGAATAATAGTGGGGCTTTAGCCCGGTGTTGGTTTCGATTCTCAGGGTTGCAATTGCTGGACTTAGTTTGACCTTGACCCATGTCCCCTCATAGAGGGCTTTTATCGCTTTTAAGAGGGTTCCCGGGATCCCCCATGTTTCGAGTTTAGCCCATAATCATCCTCTATTAACCCTGTCAAAGGCTGTGGAGTAGTCTATAAAGCAGCAAAACAGGGGCAGCTTGTTATTCATTACCCCTTGCTTCGAGAGGTAAGACAGCGCTAAGATGTTGTCCATGATGGAGCGGTTTGCCCTGAATCCAGTTTGATAAGGCGGAGGATACCGTTCTTATCCAACCAGTCCTCTAAGTCCCTTAGTAGTAGGCAGGCATAAACTTTTGCTTTGATGTCGAGCCGGCTATTAGCCTGTAGTTAGTGGGCTTCAATTTGTCTACCTTCTTGTGTATTGGAAACAGGATTGTGGTAATATTGCTGTGAAGTGCGAGTGATTATATAGCGGGGTAAGAATGGATGCAAAGAAGGCTAGAGCGGACTTGAAAACTTGTGCGGGAATGCTATTTGGCATTGGCGTACCGCTTATTGGGATAGAGTGCAGTGTTGAAGAGTGGCATAGAGTGAAGGGGTGTAGAGTGCAGTGATGTAGAGTAGAGTGGCGTTGAGTGCATTGTCGTAGAGTGGTGTAGAGTAGAGAGAGGCATAGAGTAGAGAGGCATAGGGTGAAGTGATGCTGAGTGGATTAACCCCATGGATGCTCAGCATATTCCCCTGCTGTGCTGAGAAATCGGAAATCCCACACAACATGACGAGCTGGGCTCGTCATGAGCGTGCGAGGAGGCTACTTCATGACGAGCCCAGCTCGTCATGAGCGTGGAAGGGGTTAAAGTTCAGTGGCCCAGAGTGGAGTGTGCATGGTATCATAGTACACCGTCATTACAGACAACATATTTTCAATTGAAATGACCATTACATTTGCACCTGCATACAGTTTTACTGCACACAAATGATAATGTGTGGGAATTACATCACTGGGTGTATTGATTTGGTTTGATCATATTAAAGTGTTTGTTTCCAACAGAATTAACAAAAATGGGATTCATTTGTGCTTTTCTATTTCTGATGTATTCTGGAATACTTGCATCGTTTCATTTAAATGTTATGTGCTAGTAAAATACCCATTGCTACCCCAGTATCCAGCAAGATTGTCACATAAATCTTCTACGAAGTCCGAGAAAGAAAAGTAAACACCAAGCACTCCTGGAAGACAGAGTCTAACCTCTGTCTTTGAATGCACAGCAAATGTGACTAGACAAGAACAAGATGTACGGGCCTGTTTAGAGAAAAACAACTCCTGTGAGAATACAAGGTAGTGTGAAAAGACTTTTCTCCCTGGGAGGGATGAACTCAAGCTGGACAGTCCTAAATAAATAAAGCCAGAAAATGTGAGTTACAAACCACAAAGCCTATGCTAAGCAACGGGCGGAATGTATTTCCAGGGAAGCTTCTGGAATGTCCCCAAGATGTCTTTAGGCTGTCTGGTAGTATTCAACCTAAAAACGGATGCACTTGGACAGGTGTTCTCTCTCCACTTTCAACCCTCCCTCCTTCCTATGGCATAGTGGCTGACGACATATAACAACAAACACTTCTCCCAAATCAATACTTTAAGGAAAGGTAATACATCCAAAAATACAATTGTATTTTTTGATGTTATCTTTCCTTAAAGTATTGATTTGGGAGAAGTGTTTGTTGTTACATATTGTGTTTCTCTGCATTCTTCTCCTCAATTATTTGCTTAACCAGGGACCCTCTTGTGTTTCCCATAGTGGTTGACGACAAAATTAAACGTATGGATAATGTACCCAGCGCCCCAACAACAGGCTCTGTAATCGTCTATGAGACGATTTAACAACTTTTGAATGTGCTCTGTGAGATTGTAAAGTTCTTTTTGTTAATTTTAAGTGTAACATATTTTATTTCTTTGCGTTCGCTTCCGGTGAGCTACTGCCTTTATCAGCTTGATAAAAACGAAACCAGATTTGCATGCCTTAAAAACACACCAGAGTCGCCCTTGAACTTCGAGATGGCGTCCTCCTTCGCCCCATGCCCCCACCTCTTGTGGCCTCCACGAGCTCCTCTGCCTCGAGTGAAAATGAAAGTGATGTTCGCATGCCGCCCTGCTTGCAGCGTGACTCCACATTTCTGAGGAGGGCTCCGGGGGCACCAGCTGCACCTCGAGGCTGCATGATTGAGATAGCCGGAGTGCCTCTTCTCCACAGCTGGGCGTGACCGTAGGTACCGCGAGCACTGACCGCGCGCCGCGCTTCCGCATATCAATGGCTGGAGGGGCTTGGAGCAGCACCATGCTTTTGCTATCGGCACTTTCCTGCTGTCTGTGTGCATGGTTGAATGAAAACCCCAGCGAGTGAAGTACAGCTATGCGGTGACTGCGTTTTAGTGAACACATTTCTTGTCTCCTTGCTCTGAAAAAGGTTGAACAGCATCTTAGTTTGTGCTCATCAGGTCCTTGACTCAATGTTATTTGTGAACAAGCATTGGCAAAGCCAAGCGGTCTCGCCTATGCAAGAGCTACTGACGTTGCCAATATCTTTTAGCCATGTTGTACACCAACGTGGTTTCTGGCAAGGCTAAAAGTTAGTGGGGTAAAGGAGAGCGGTGTGGAGTGCTGTAAAGTGGAGTAGAGTGGAGTGGTATGTAGTGGCATAGAGAGTTGTGGAGTGGCGTAGAGCTAATTGGGGATCAGGGAAGTGGAGTGTCATGGATGGTGTAGAGTGGAGTGGCGTAGAGAGTTGTGGAGTGTCGTTGTGGGAGTAGAATGTAGTAATGTGGAGTAGAGTTGAGTGTCATAGAGTGGAGTGACAGAGTGGAGTAGTGTAGGCGAGTGAGATGGCATAGAGTGGAGTAGAATGAGTAGAGTGAAGAGGCATAAGGCACTGTGGTGAAGAGTAGATTGGCATAAAGTGCAGTGACGTAGACTGCATTGGTTTTGAGTAAAGTGGTGGAGACTACATTGGGGTTAAGTAGTAGAGTGGTGCTGAGTAGTTTGCAGTAGCACACAGTTCAAACAAGTAGAGTGGAGTGGCGCATTGTGGAGTAGGGTGGCGTTGAATGCAGTGGTGTAGAATGCAGTGGCATAGAGTAGATTATTTCATAGTAGAGTGAAGTGGCGTGGAGTGGTGCGGGTAGAGGGGATTGGTGCAGGGTAGATTGGGGTGGTGCAGGGTAGAGTGCAGAGGTGTATCGCAGAGTGCAGTGGCATAGAGTAGAGTGGTGCAGACTAAATTAGCGTAGAGTGGAGTTATGTAGAGTGCTTTGGCTTAGAGCAACGCTGAGTTGAATGGTGCAGAGTAGAGTGAAGTGGTGCAGAGTAGCGTGGAGTGACATAGAACGGCGTAGCATGCAGTGGTGTAGAGTGTTGCAAAGTAGAGTATAGTGGCATAGAGTACTGTGGTGCAGAGTAGGTGGCCCAGAGTGCAATGGCATAGAGTGCAGTGGAGTATTGTAGTGTAGAGTAGCGCTGCGTAGAGTTCAGTGGCATAGAGTGCAGCCGTATAGAGTGGAGTATCACTGAGTGTAGTAGAGTGCAGTGGCGTAGGGTACATTGTTTCAGAGTAGAGTGAAGTGGCATGGCGTGGATTGGTGCAGAGTAGAGTGCAGTGGCATAGAGTTATGGCGTGGCACAGAGTACAGTGTTCCATAGTAGAGTGGCATAGAGTGGAGTAGACTAGAGTGGAGTGGTGTAGAGTGCAGTGGTTCATAGTAGAGTGGGGTAGAGTACTCTGGCATAGAATACAGTGGTGCAGAGTAGAGAGGCGCAGTGTGCAGTATTATAGAATGAAGTGGTGTAGAGTAGATTAGAGTGGCGGAGAGTGTAGTGGGAGAGAGTTTAGTCGTGTCAGAGTGCATTGGCGTAGAATGTAGTAGAGTGACGTGGACTAGAGTGGTGCAGAGTAGAGTGAGGTGGCATAGAGTGCAGTGATGCAGAGTAGAGTGGTAGAGAGTGCAATGTTGCAGAGTAGAGTGGCATAGAGTGAATTGGTGTAGAGAGCAGTGGCATAGAGTGGTGTACAGTATAGTGGTGTACAGCTCAGTGGTGCAGAGAAGATTGGCATAGAGTGCAGTGGTGTAGAGAGCAGCAGCGTAGAAAAGAATGGTGTAGAGGAGAGTTGCGAAGGGTATATTGCTGTGGCGTGGAATAGCATTGAGTGGAATGGCGCAGTGTGTAATAGTGTTGAGAGTGCAGTGGTATACAGTAGAGTCCAGTGTCGTACAGCGCAGTAGTGCAGAGTAGATTAGTGTCATTGTGTGGTTTGGTGTACAGTGCAGTGGCACAGAGTGTAGTGTTGCAGGGTGTAATGGCGTACAGTGCAGTAAAGAGGTGCAGAGTAGATTGCAGTGGCATAGAGTGCAGAGGTGCAGAGTAGAATAGCATAGAGGTCAGTGGTGGAGAGTGGAGTGCTGCAGGGTAGAGTGGAGTGATGCTGAGTAGAGTGGAGTAAGAAGAACAATTGATGGACAGAATGCAGAGGGCCTAAATCCATCGTTTTTTGCTCCTCATGCCATTCCAGTTTGAACCCAGCCATATGCAAATCAGTCTTGACCCTGTGCCCATTGGGAACAGTCCAGCCCGAACTGCTAGGCCAAGTCTTCCCTGGACTGGAAACAAGCATCCTAGGCCCGGTTTTGGGGTTTCACCCCTCATCAGCCAGGATAGCTTGACTCCAGTGGCATGAAGAGCACGGGACCCACGTCTGGGCATACACGTCCCACTAGGGGTGACAAATGCAAAAAGAACAATTGATGGACAGAATGCAGAACAATGCCGTCTATCAACTGTGTGTCTTTTGCTTTCTCACCCTAAGTGTGCCAGGTATGCCCAGACGTGGGTCTCGGGCTCACTGTGCCACTGGAGTCAAGCTATCCTGGCTGATGAGGGTGAAACCCCGAAACCGGTCCTATGATGCTTGTTTCATGTCCAGGGAGGACCTGGCTTGGCAGTTCGGGCTGGACTGTTCCCATGAGGCACAGTGTCAAGACTGATGGATTTAACCCAGATCTTTTGACTGGAGGTGAATGGTTTGATTTGTTCTGCATTCCGTCCATCAACTGTATGTCTTTTGAGTAGAGTGTAGTGGCAAAGAGTGCATTGGCATAGAATGGGGCAGAGTTGAGTGCAGTGGCATAGAGTTCAGTGGAAGAGAGTGCAGTGTTGCAGAGCAGACTGTCGTAGAGTGCAGTTATGTATAGTAGAGTGGCATAGAGGGCATTGGCATGAAGTGCAGTGGCGTGGAGAAGAGCAACATAGAGAGCAGTGGCCTATAGTACAATGGTTTAGAGTAATGTTGCATAGAGTGCAGTGGTGCAAAGTAGATTGGCGCAGAGTGCATTTGTTTTGAGTTCAGTGGTGTAGAGTGCATTGGCATAGAGTGTAGTGGTTCGAGTAGAGAGCAGTGGAGTAAAGTTGAGTGGTGCAGAGTGCCTTGGTGCAGATTGCAGTAGCATAGAGTAGATTGTTTCAGAAAAAAATGGTGTGGTGCACAGTAGAGTGCAGTGGTGCACAGTGGAGTGGTACAGGGTAGAGTGCAGTGGCGTCGAATGCAATGTCATTGACTGGAGTGGTGTAGAGCGCAGTGGCGAAGAGTGCAGTTGTGCATAGTAGAGTTGCGTGGGTGAGAGTGCATTGGCATAGAGTACAGTGGTGTAGAACAGAGAGACATAGTGGAGTAGTACATAGTAGAGTGCAGTGTGGAGTGGTGCAGAGTAGACTGCAGTGGCTTGGAGTGGTGCAGAGTAGAGTGGAATAGGGTAAAGTGCAGTGCAGTATTAATGGAATGGTAGCATACTGGCTTTACAGACAGCGCATCTTCAATTGAAATGACCATTACATTTGCACAAACATACAGTTTTACTGTTGAAAGTATACAGCGCACCAATGATAATGTGTGGAAATGTCATCAACTAGTGTATCAATTTGTTTTGATCATATTAAAATATTTGTTTCCAGCACACTAAAAAATAACCAAAACATTTGCTTCATTCGTGCTTTCCATATTCAGAAATATCTTCAGTGTTCAATTACAGACATTTTAGTTTTGTTTTGTGCTAGAAAAAAATAACATTGTACAGCAGACCCGTGAGTACCCTGCATGATTGTCTTATAAATCCTCTCACTTTGAAGTCCGAGAAAGAAAAGTAAACACCAAGCTCCCTAAAAAACTGAGCCTGACATTTGACCTCTCTCTTTCAATGCACAGCAAATGTGACAAGATAAGAACAAGATTTAAAGGCCTGTTTACAGAAATTTAGTACTGGTGGAAGAATGCAGTAAATAAGATTTTGGCATGTGAAGGGATGACCTCAAGCTGGAAAGCCCCCAAAAAATAAAGGCAGTAACTAGAAAGCCCTAAAACGTGAGTTACAAACCACACTGCCAGTGATAAGCAATAGATGGAATGCATTCCCAGGGAAGCTTTCCGAATGTCCCCAAGATGTTGTTTGCAAACTAGGCTTTGACCTAAATAATGTACATGGAAAACGCTCTTCTGCTTCAGAAGTTTTATCAGGGTCTATGTGCACTCTTACACTTACGGGTTGCGGGAAGGTATATTGTCAACTTTATTTCAAATAGTTCTGAGCTTTGATAAAACATAACCTTGCATGTGTTTGTCTCAAGTCAAAGTGAGAAGTGGAGGATGACATTTTAAAAAGCTCAAGAACATAATGTGAAAAAGAAAGTGACTCTGGCACACCGAGGAATGCTTTTTTTCTGAAAAGAATTCAGTTGCAGGCATTTTACGGTATTTATTGAAGTGCAAATAAAACAGTTATAATCAGGGTACACTAATCTGCTGCTGCAACACTTTACTTTAAACTTTACATTCAGTTCACTGAGCTGGCTAGAAATGTGGATGTGTCACAGCAGGAAACACATTTTTTTTTTTAGTAAATAGAAGATTGAAATTAGAGTGACTCTGCCAGTTCAGGTTTGTAGAGGTGTTTACGCATTTATAAAAACTTGTGTGTTATTAACAATGAGCATAATATGGATCTTTATTTGAATTTATACGTGTACATATATGATTTGATTGCCTTTTAAATGTTTTGCTGTCACTTTTAAAGTGCCTTTTCTTGTCTTATGCTAACTAGGCCTGATCACCATCATGTTCAAAATCGATGACTTATCCTGAAATGAAATGAAATTAAGATTTCTAAACCGCACTACTACCCGTAGGTGTCTAGACACGGACTCCCAGTAGGTAATAGAGGGTTATAAATAAAACCAGACATCACGTGTAGACCGAAGGAAAAGGATATAAGTGCTGTAACAATTATTAAACAGCCATATTTTAAGAGCCTAATGAAAGGTAGACAGTTTTTCTGTGGTTTTTAATTTAAGAGACATCGAGTTCCAAAGTTTAGCAGTAGCCACTGCAACACTCTTGCCTCCCCAAGTGGCTCTCTTAATTTTAGGTACGACCAAATTGGCCTGGGAAGAAGATCCTAAAGTCCTGGAAGAGGTGTATCGTTGAAAGAGCTGTCTCATGGATTCTGGGACATCAAGATGAAAGGCCTTAAAAGCTATGCACAGAGACTTGAACATTACCCGCTTTCTTACCGGGAGCAGGTAAAGTAAGGGGAGAGATTGGGAGACCGACTCATGTTTTGGTATCCCTAGAAGCAGTCTGGCCAATGCATCTTGGACCATTTGCAGCTTATGTAGAGCTTTCTTGTGAGCAGTTAAGAAAAGCCCATTACAATAGTCTATTTTAGAAAAGACTAGTGCAGTGATCACTGCTTTGCGTAGGTCCAAAGGAATGAAGGGAAAAACCGTCCTAAGTGATTTAAACAGAAAGAAACACGAAGAGGTGATGGCATTAGCGTGTCCCACAAAGGAAAGCTTTTCATCAAATTGAACTCCCAATTTTTTCACTTTGGGAACAGGAGTTGGGAGGGCACCCATTTCCTGAGGCCACCATTTGGAAGACCAAAATGATGGGCTATTGCCAAAAAGTAGCACCTTGGTTTTGTCTCAATTTAATTTCAGACAACTGTTGGACATCCAACTCCCAATCTGTAACATGCAGTTGTGAAAGCTTTCTGCTGTTCTGTCAAGATCTTCTGTTACCGACACTACGATCTGGGTGTCGTCAGAATATGAGACAACTGAGAAACCAAAACTTTTGATCAGTGAGGCTAGAGGAGTAACGTAAAGATTAAAAAGAGTTGGGGTCAGTGCTGATCCTTGCGGTACACAACAGCGTAGAGTAAAAGATGACCTGTGGCTGTCAAATTCCACAAACTGAACTCTGTCAGTGAGAAAGGATCTAAGGAGCTTAATGGCAGTGCCCCTGACTCCTAACTCACACAGACGATAAATGGTAAACGATGTTGAATGCTGCCGTGAGATCTAACAAAATTAAGGCAGCATTCCCTCCCTCATCTAAAGTTGTTCTAACATACTCGGAGGCTGTAACCGGAACACATTCACTGTTTAATATTTTAGCTGCACGTATTCATTTAAGTCATATTTGTTTATTTCCAAATTATGTTGTTTTAGTAGAAATCTCTCTAATCAGGGGCTCAGTGCTTTTTCAACTTTCAAGGTTTCTTATGCTTCCTCATTGTATTGCAGTCATTCACAATAGTTCACTGTTGTTGTGTAACTAGTTTGTTCTGCTATCTTCAAAATGACATAAGCATAGAGCGGGCTGAATCAATATTGATGTGGTGGGGTAGTGCTTACATGGTAAGGTAGTAGGCTGCTCTAATTTTCAATACTTGATTTGCCGAAATTATATTCTTTTACTTACACCATGATGAATCTGCTGTTTTCATGCGCCGGCAGTGTCGCTCCCATCGGCAACAACGCTCGCAGAAGGTTCACCAAGCTGGCTAGCTGATTCACTGAAGGCTCAGAACTGCTAAGCGACACTATGAACAACTGTAAAGGAGATGGACCAGCAAGGACACAGCTGACCAGACCGCCTTCAAGATAATTTCAACCTCTACCACACAGTTGAGAGAATCGTAGAAGGCCTTAGACTTATGCATCAAATCAAGCTCCAATATGAGCAAGAACTCTTTCACATCGTCAAAGAATTCTCCAACCCTAGAGCTGCACCAAACCAGATTACTCCCTCACATGACAAGATCGCCAACACCTACAGAAACTTCAAACACCAACCCAAGGCCACCTACTTCTTCAACCAACACAGTGACCCTGCTACCCCCACAGACATCAGACTAACCAGATTGAGCTATTTTGCCCCACAGTACACCGTCTCCATCAGGAGCTCGGTCCACTTAGGGGCCCCAACTGACCCATGCCTTCACCACATCTTCAACCTAGGCAAAGCCAGAATCATGCACATACTCACCACATTGTTTAACACCTCAATTGCCACGGCCACATTCCCTGAGGACTGGAAACATGCAAGCCGGCTAAAGAAACCTTTGGCAGACCCCAGGGAACTCAACAACTAGTGTCCGATTTGTCTGCTCCCGTTCTAGGGCAAAGTATTAGAAAAAGCCATCAACCAGTTAATCTCCTCACATCTGGAACAGAACCTCCTACTCCACTCCTACCAATCTGGATTTCACAGCAACCTCAGCACAGAGGCAGCACTCATCGCGACTACCAACGAAATTGAGCCCTACTCCATGAGGACAGAACACGGCTCGGTTCTTCCTAAACCTCTTGCGAGCCATCAATATGGTCTCCCACCACACACATCACAGGGCTGCACAACATAGGCATCCAAGGAGTCACTCTCAGATGGATCACATCTTTCCTCACCAGAAGAATGTAAAAAGTGTGTCTTCCCCCTTTTATCTTTGAACCCAGGTAAATCATCTGTGGAGTGCCCCAAGGATCCTCGCTCAGCTCCAACACTTATATAACATCTCTGGCCAGTATTGTGAAAACCCACGGTCTCAGCATCATATTCTACTCTGACAACACACATCTCATCCTCTCCGAAGACAGCCCCAAGACTAATTTCAGCAACTGCATGACAAATGTCACCAATTTGATGAAGGACAACTGCCTGAAGCTCAACACAGACAAGACAACGGTACTGATTTTTGGAAACAAAATATCCACATGGGACTCATCCTGGTGGTACTCCTACCCCGCACTGACCACTCTAGGGGAACCTAGGGATTATTCTGGCAAAAAGCTAACCATTATGACTCTGGTTAATTCAGTCACCTCCTCCTGCTTCTCTATCTTCTGCATGTAAGATATTGAAATAGCAACCTCAAAGCTTAAGATGCACCATCACCCAGGCCCTCACCTCCAGCTGACTGGACTGCGTCAACTCTCTCTACTTTGGTATTGCAGCTCACGTATTCCGACAACTACAGGCCATACAGAATGCCTCAGCCAGACTCGTCCTGGATCTCAGGGAACTCCACCGGCTCCCTGTACAGAAAAGATGCCAGCTCAAGTTCTTGACCCATGCATACAAGGCCCTACACAACAATGGACCTGTCTACTTAAACCACCGTCTGAACTTCCACCATACACCTCTGCTCTTTGTACCTTTCTCTAGCCTTTACCCTCTTCATCTGATGCAGCAGATGCATAGATTGCTCCTTTTCCTACCTAGCAGTGAAGACCTGGAATGAGCTACCCTTTCATCTATTGGTGTCCCTATCGCTTCCAGAGGTACGAAACTCCCTGAAGACCTGGCTATTTGGCCAATCAACTGGATCCTGCCAGCACTTAGATACCCTCACGGGTGACAAGTAGTGCTCTACACATCTACTTATTTATTCATTTATCTTGAGTTTTATATAGCGCTGGCTAGACCTGGAGGTATCGCAGCGCATTACATAAGGCACAGCGAGTTGCAAGTTACGAGTTTTACATGGGCTACATAATGTTTACATAGTGACGGAAAGAGTACAGTCAAGGTACAATAAATTAAAGACAGCTGCACGGAAATTAACAAGGGTAGTGGAAAAATCAAAAAAAGGGGGACGGAAGGTAGAGGGGGACAAAAGTAGTGTTATGAGAGAGGGTGCGGGGATTAGAGGGGATGGAGTCACGGCAGACCAGAAGAGGGAGAAACGTTTGAGGATCGTCAGGGGGAGAACGAAGGAAAAGGGGAAAGGACAAAGGTTCAACAAGATGACAGGTCCGGGGAATCTGCGGAGATCAGCAACAAAATGGCAGGCAGGGCAAAAGACAAAAAGTCAGAAAGACCATAGATGTGAACCAGGGAGCATGAATTAAAGTGCAAAAAAAGAAGTCAAAGGGGGTACGCACTTCCAGAGTCAAAGGCGGGACAAAGGGGGCAGAGGCATGCAGGCTCGAGACCGCTTTGACATCAGTGTAGGCAATCTGCCGGTTGTGGCTCCCGCGCTCCCATACCTGGACAAGGTCTCTCTGGTCTCAGAAGTTGGGGGCGAGGCGGAGCATATCCAGGCAGACAGCCAGCATGGGGGGCAGCGAGGCAGCAGCGAGGACTGGCAGGCAGCCGATAAAGACAACGCTGCGTCATGGCTGGCCCCATTAGCAGTCATCAGCGGCGACTGGTTCCGAGGCAGTAAGCCGAGGGAGAGAACAGCAGCAGCAGTGGGACAAGGGATGTCTTTCCCCGATGTCCAGCTTGGTAGGTGACGGCCACGGGAGAACCCAGGCCGGACTCCTCGATAGTCGAACCAAGCAGCTCCACTGTGCATCGGCCAAGACGTCACGATGTCCCAGAAAGAGTGGAATCACGCCTTAAAGCAATTCAAAAACATCTGGAGCCATCCGAAGGAGCCAGGACTGCATTGAGGCTGAATCATCACCAGGAGGACCGTAAGCTCCTAGTGAGGCGTTGGAGTCGGAAACAGAGGCAGCAGCAGTGAGGTAATCCATGCCCCGATGTCCAGCCGGGTAGGAGATGGCCTCGGGAGAAACCCGGGTCAGACTCCCCTATAACCGAACCAAGCGGCTCCACCGAGCATCAGCCAAGTCATCTCCGAGTCCGCTGTCAGGATACCGGAGAATAATACGGGGTAGAATGGGTTTTAAGTACAGAGCCTGCCGGAGCTCCTCACCGTGCGGCCATCTTGGCGATCATACTGATTGATCGATGTTTTATGAGAACATTTCCTATAAAAAAAAACTCAGATTTGGGATGAGTGTGATGTTTCCGATGCTGCTGGGTATGCTGTCAGATTTGCCTATGATTCTGTTTTGCCCTATTGCTGAGTGGTTTGGTGGCAATGCCTTTATGCATCTTTTGAATTTTTAAAATAAATCTTTCTACATTTTCTAGAGCTCATTGAGTTTGTCCTTCCTTATTCTACTTTATTTTTCATATGCTGTCTTGTATTTTACCTTGGGATAAATTATTACATTAAATTGAGATTTGACACCATCCCTGATCCACCCATCTCTGGACATGGTATTGAGGTGACTTTTGGGGTGTAAGATTTGAAGGGTTACCAGTGCTCACAATGTCTAGATTTCTACTTAACAGTTCTGGTTTGGCTAGTCCGTTCTATGGAGCAAGGACACAATTTTATTTCTTAAAGAGCATACCTGCCATTTGAGGCTCATCTTGAATTGAATTTTGGATACCTGACTTGGAATCCGGAATCTAGAGTCTAGTGCGGTAAACACCCCTTACTACGCATTTCACCCCGCATGTTGTTACAATGCGGTTGTTACAACGACCATGTTGTAACAACGCATACCATTACCCCGGAAGTCGTTACAACAACTTGCCGAGGAGGGAGAAGGTGTTGGATTTAAAATCCAACACTTTGCCTACTGTCCGCACAAACTCGAGTTGTAATAGTAAATCATACTATTCAACATCCAGCGCCCCCTCCGCAAGTCGTTGTTACAATTTGCGGGGTAATGGTATGAGTTGTTACAACACGGTCATTGTAACGACTGCATTGTAACAACATGCGGGGTGGGGGAAAGCGGGAAAAAAGGAATATTCGTCTAGTGCACACATGGTTTAATCCTGAACCCCGATTTAATACGGGCCTTTGGATGAGTCAGTTTGAATTTAAGAGTATTTACTTAGCGATCCAACAAAAGCAGCCAACATACCCACCCAATACCACCCTTTGTCTCACTTCATCATATGTTGGCAAGAGTGCACTTTATGAACCATAGGCAAGGAGGGATTCTGATTGAAAGTTGTGTAGTATCCCAGTATCTGTGCTGGTCTTCCAGACACAGGGTAAAAACTGTTAATTCCAGCTTTTTACAACACATTTGCCACAGTGCTATTATTTTTGGGCTAGCTTGTATCTAATGTAGGTAGGTATGGTGATAGTGGCCAGAACCAACTTCCTTTTGGTTTGTTGCTACTATATATTGACCTAAAGATACATTTTAAAATCCTATACTGAACAGTGCTGAGAATTTGTCATTATAATTTTTTAACTAAACTACAGAGGACAGCATTGATCCACGTGTGAAGTAAAACTATGGGATCCCCAGATCATTTCATTAAATTTGTGTTGTGATGGCTGTGGGCTGACTTTCTGGTCTTAACTGATCTTCTCTAGGTAATAGGTTTCAGTATTGTAACAGTGACCTATTGACTTCAATGTAAATTTCAGTCACACTGTCTAACTCACTGAAATTGGCCTAATGTTTTTACTATGTGCCTTATCTTTATTTTGCTCGTGTCTGTTTGCTATTCTTGCTACCATATATGTTTGTAATTTGCAGAGGCTTCACAACAGACTTTCCTTGCTGCGTTTCTAAAGCTGCAACATGCTAAGGACTTAGGAAGATCCCTCTGCCTAAATATACCTCTCGAGTGATTTGAAACCATGAAGGATATTAACTACCTAAGCATGGCACCATTTTGTCTTCATGACTGCACTCTTCTTGAATTATGTTCAGCGTGCCACTGATTTTCACACCATTTCTGATAGCTGTATTTTTTTAATCTCCTTCTGTCCCCACTTTTCCCTTAGTTGCATTGTGGGTTTTTGTGTCGGCTGCAGAACCTGTGCATCATTGAGTCATTCGTATGTTGCTTATTTATGGTGTTTCTTAAAGCAGTGCCTGCAGGAGGATGGGTGTGTTAGGTCATAAGGCGACTGCAGTATCATGAGGGATGCTGCAAGGCTGATAACAGGACCAGTATACCCTTCCGTTTTTCTGCAACCGGGCTGCTCTCGTTTGAATATTTTTATTTGGTGTAAACATATACATCCACATTGGCAAGAGTATAAAGTACACACTAAGGGGTCGATTAGGATGGCGGTGAATCCGCATCCTCCGGGCCGGTGGAAGCCACCGCCAGCCCGGAGGATGCGGATTCACCGCCGCGGTCCCTGACAACACCACCCGCCAGATTAGGATGGCGGTGGGATCAGCGGAGGACGGCAGGTCCGTCTGCCGCTGATCCGCGGGGTGTAGACCGCTATTTGGTGGCGGTGTCTGCAAGACATCGCTAGCCAAATTAGGAAGCGTGTGGAAACATGCTTTTCCGCGGCGGTTTTTCCGCCGTGGAAAAGCATGTGGACCTTTGCTTCTGGGGGGCCCTTGCGGTGGTTGGGGTGCACATGGGGGGTACCTATGGTACCCCCCTGCATTTGCATGCACAAAGCGGCAGGCACCGCGCGGTGCCTGCCGCTTTGTGCATGCAAATGCAATGCATGCATTTTTAACATTGCGGCGGGTGCTGCTTGAAGCAGCACCCGCCACAATGTTAATGATACAGGATGTGACCGCCAAGGTGGCGGTCACATCCTAATTGGCATGGAGGGAACGCCGCTGCCCTTGCGTACGGTCCCTCCACCTCGGGGGTGGCGGACGGACGCAAGTCCGTCCGCCATCCTAATAGACCACCATGTTTCACATTTACAACCATGCCACTCTCATACTGATATCTGGATTGTCCGAGTGAAAGCGAAGACAAACATCTATACATTATCCACCAGATATAAAGAGAATCACTACAGCAGTACATGCTTGTGTCTACATAGCTTTAGGAAGAGTTCCGTACTGCACAACAGCTGTGCCACTCCCTCCCCCCTCTTTTGGCCCTGGCTTCACATAAAAGATTGGACCGAGATATGCAAGTAAACGCCTGCCCAACACAGGGCCCCAGTAAGAGTATGTAAGCATAGACGTAGGGGTATGAGCTCCATCATGTCGTACAGTTCTGTACCTCTAGGGGGTTGTTTTTGAAGTAGAAAGGCTAGTAGCCATACTGGTGAGAACAGGGTTACACACTAACAGCTTGTCTGTGCTAACATCGGAATGGGACTACTAAAGTTGGTACTTCAATGTATCAAAAGAATCCTTGCATTATTCCCGACTTGATACCAAAGTCTAATATATAGTAACTTTTAAGTAAATGTCTACTTTAAAAATTTGCCGCTCTGTAACCCAAAGGTTTTCCAGTGACTGTTTACGGCTGCAGGCCACACAACAGCCTTTTACTCTCCTGTGGGGAGGTGTGAATGCCTCTCAGAAAGAAACACAAAGTGTATGCTTGGGAAGAGGTGTTACCTTTCTCTGGCAGGAAGACCAAGCAGGGTGTGAGCCCAAAACGTGAGCTTCAAAAGAGAAGCTGCCTTTGAAGGGCAAATGGTGGAGGCACACGAGAAGGGCTACTCTTTTGTTCTACTAGACAGGTTGTTGTCCGGGACAGAGAGAGAAAACAGTTGCCAAACCAGTTCTCCCAAGGGTGTGTAGTCCCTAGTTGGCCACACCTCTAGGGTGGGCTATCCAGCACCACACACTGAGGGGTGCTGCCGTCTTGAGAGATGGCAAAATATTGCATTTTGGGATAGCTATATGCCACAGTAGTAACTGAATCCATGAGGGCAAATTCTAGGCTTAATATTGGCACCCCTTGCACACAGACCTCAGATCACATCTGCACTGGAGAGAGGACTGAAGAACTACTGCCCTACTGTTTTCTCGACCAGACAAAGAGAGACTGTTCCAAAGACTGGACCGCACCTGCTGATCCTTGGGCTAGCAATGGGAGAACTGTGCCTGTGGTACCCTGCTCGAGTAAAGGTCATCACCGAGCTCCAGACAGAAGGGGTGACTTCAAGTGTCAGTTGGATGACTCCCTGTCAGAGCTAGTGGGCCACAGAAGCTGACTAATTGCCTGACCACTCTCGACACTCAAAAGTTGCACCTAAATCTGCTGGACACAGGAGAGTCATGGGACGGTGGTTTGGTCACCCAAGACGGACACCAGCATCAGTTAAGGGGAACCAATAGTTTTGATGTACTTGGAGACCAGCATACTAGTGCCAACTGGTTTTTGGCTAAACTTCAACCAGACTTCGAGGGACATCAACCCCTGTGGCCAAAGTCACCCCAACCATGTCCGTAGACCAAGTGGTGGCCCCAGGAAGACCCCCATCATCAGATCGACATTCTCAGCACCCTTCAGCATCTTCAGCATCCGATGGATCAGGACCACTCAATTGATGTTTATGGCGATTCAACCATAGAACCTAGCCTGAGCTGGAGACTGTTGTGACTGTAAGGTGACTGTCCTACCAAGCCTCATTGGCCCCTATGACTTGCTCCTGGCTAGAGGTGGTCACCCAGACCGGGCAAGAGTAGTCGTTCCCAACTTTACAAAAATATTCTAAGGTTTTCCAAGTAACTCGAACACCCGAAGTTACCAATGCTTGTTTGTGATTTGAATGAAAAGCAGTGATTTAGTATTTGCTTAATAATTTATATCTCCAGGACCCTCCGGTGGATTTTATTTGATTTTGGTGTCTAAAAATGAATACAAATCTGAGCTATTTATATAAATTGGTGTTGGATTTCTTTTGTGCTGTTTCTTTCTTATTTAACTGGTTTGGTACTTCTAAATGCTTTGAACGTGTTCCTTTGACAAAGCTTGACTGCTCGAAGCCACAGCTACCCACTGTCGAGCTAAGGTTTTGCAAACGAGCCTGACGGGAGCCCGACTTTGAGTTTATTACGCGGTGAGGTCCTATAATCACGCCATGTAATAAACTGCATTCCTCACTGTCCGCAAATCTATCACAGCCATAAAACAGGTTTAATATCGTTTTCTTTTGAATTGCTTTTTAGTATGTTTTCTTGTTACACTTTTTCAGGTAACAATTAAGTCAAGCGCTTTCCTGTACCCAACATCAACCTACCGGCCAAGATTTTGCCAAACTCATTATCACCCATTAACGTGAATGTTGGCCACCAAATGGTGAGTACGGCAACTTACATTTTTACTGTGGGCCAGGATTAATGGTGCTGTGCTAACTAGGCTTATCACTGAAAACAAGAACATTTTATTGCATAGTCCTTAAGTTTCCATTTGTTGTTTTTAGCATGCAGATAGAACGGTTTAGTATCCTTCTAGGTACTGTATAATATTCACTTTATGTATATGCTTTTGTAGCTATAGCATCCTTCATAATACTACATTGAATCATGCAAGAGCTTACAAGTCACCATAAACATCATATAGAACAGGGGTTCTTGTGACGTTACTAGCAGATTGTAGTTTTCTGTGAAACAATCTATTAAAGTTTAAATGCACCACCTAGGCACTGTATTGTACTTTTTTACCCCATAGAGAAGTGGTCTTCAAACATTTTAATTCTACACCCCTCCCCTGGTGAAAACTAAAAATCGGGTCCCCCCTCTGAGTTTTTCCAATTATTCTATTCAATTGGCAATGTTTGAATATATGTCTAGACTTATTTAATTATTGCAGTTAAGTTCTGTTACTGTTTTAAAAATGCAATCAAATGCATAATTGCCAAACATACTAGTCTGGTAAGGCAGGCCTTACTAACGCGTACAAGTGTCCACAGTATGATTATTAGAAGCAGAGTGGGGGTTTTGAAATATATTTGGACTACCTTCCCTTTTGACACTTACTCCCAGCTTTGACATAAATGACAAAAGATGTTAGTGATGGCCCATTACAGAGCATCTTACTGTCGCTCATTTTTTTCAGCTTAAAACAAAGCACTGTTATCAACATAATGCTTCTTTTGGCCAGAGCGTGCCTCCCAATATCCCCCCTCCCTATCACTTGAGGCCCCTCCAAGGGCCCACCCCCCCAGTTTGAAGAACCTTGCCATAGCGTTATGTAGTGTGGAAATGTTTCGTGTATCCTGAGAGAAAATGGTTATGATTATGAGTACTCCTGGGAATTTGCCCCGAGGTGTTTGTTAATTCAATAAAAGTAAGAAATCCACTCAAAATATAGACGTAAGCTTCATCGGTACATTTCCAACTTTAAAACTGAGATTTCTGTGAAGCCTGCCCAGTCAGGCAGCTCAGAGACGTGACAGACACTGAAACCTTGACATTAGGGCGAGATATGCAGCAAGAGCGACGGTGCACCACAAGAGGGACCCGAATCCTGCATGTTTGTTTGGTTGCTTTCTGAACTTTACAGCATTTTGTAAAATAAGTGGCAAAACGTGCAGTTTGTGTTTGGGTTTCCCCTGGCTTTAAATGGAAACGCCTCTGTGCACTTTTTTCATGCGAATTGCATAGGTTTCATGTGGTAGTTTTTTACTGGGTTGATTTTTTTTCCCCTCCATTTTTCCCCTCCACGGAAATGTAGAAATATGTCTGCCCATTTTCACTTAAGTTTCCTAGAGATTTGTACTTTTAATCCTTTTCCCTTTTATTTCTTTGAGTGCGTTGAGGCACACCTACTTTTAATGTGTACATTTGAACTGCTCTTGTGCATTGGTTGTCAGATTTGTTTTTGTCTCTGGGAAGTCTTCTATTGGCTCTTCTTGTTTTCATTTGAAACTTAAGTACATTTCCACAGCACCATATAATTGCTTTAAAACATTTTTTGCTGCCAAAATATACTCGTTTTTGAGTAAAAAATATTGGATAGCAAAAATGTCCATAACTGTTAATAAGGCTGTGTTTTGTGTATGATTTACTTTTTTCTAGATTTTGCTTGGACCCTTTTTTAGGTCAAGCCTGGGCAGCGCATTTGCTGCTCTGCGAGGCATGCTAAATTAAGGATGGACATAGAAGCTCCGCCTGTTTCGTGTCCAACTTTTCAATTGGCTCATGTTACTTCCTTGCAAAATCGTTGCTTTTCATTCATAAATAGGCTGAATAGTCCCTCCTTGGTACCGCCTTGTTTGCATTTGTAAACTCCCATAACGACTGGACCTTTTACTTGCGTCGTTACACGGTCTGCCTTAAAAGTATGTGAGCATGCTTTTAGTAATGTATTTATTTAAATAACAGCGTGGTCCGCTTTAACTATAGCGTTCGTGCTTATTTAATTAATGGCATGGTGTGCTTTCACTTTAGCGGCCGCTCTTATTTATTCATTCAATTAACAGTGCAGTCCGCTTTCACTTTAGCAGTCGCGCTACAGAACCTTCTAAATTAATTCATTTTTTAAAACTTTGGGTGAAAGCCCCCATACGCACTTTCACTTCAATGTTGGCCGCGCCCCCTTCTTTTAGATGCTGCTCACTTTAACCTGAATATGGGAGCAGCGTCTAAAGAAAAGGGCGCGGCCACAAATAAAGTGGTCACAAATTTGCGAGAGTTTGAGTTATTGGCATTAAAAATAACCATTGTATATAACAAGGACCCCCTGAACAGAAATGAGTTCAATTCCTAGGTCAGGGACAATGTGAATTTGTTTTTAATAATATTGTATTTGATTTGTTATATATTGTATATTGATACAAATCCTTTTTAATGATGTATGTACACTATAAAGTGTCTTTTTAGAAAAATTACAAATTATGACAATAAAAGCAGAACTCCATTTGTTGATGTTTTGATTCTCCCATCTATCATTGTATAGACAAGATGTAATAATTGCCTAGGTGTGTTTTCTCTCATAAAAAAATAACCATGCCTTTTATGTGTTGCTTTTGAAAGCACATACATAAAAGGCATTGTCCTTTACAATGCCAATAGCTTAAAAGCTCGCAAATGCGAGACCTATTGATTGAAAATGCTTGTTTTAAATAGCAGAGACTCAACTTTATAGAATTTGATTTTAGAGGTTTGGTAATGGCGCTATAGAAATGGGAAATGAGCATTTTGGGGATTTTCTCAAGTGCGCCCAGTGATCGAGGTCCATGACTAGTCCAACGACGGTGCCATCCCACCATTTTTCCTTTCAGACTGTTTATCTGGAGTTTTGCTTTTTGATAGAATGTGTGGCATACTAATCCCTAATGACACTTCACACTGCAGATCATATGCTTCACTGGGACACTCTTGGTCTGCCATGAGAATGGAAAAGACCCTGATTCTTTCCTCAGGTAGTCACAAGTGACTAGCTCTCTTGATTCCCTTTGCATGAGTACTGACTGGTGGCAGCGGAGTATAGTTTTTATGGTGCCTAGGCTCACCAAGGGCGTTACTTACCGCTCGCACTTGGTTAAAATAAGTCCAGGCCTTGGACTAAGGCAGGCGCCTCTTCTGTGTTCATTTTAGTTTTATTTAAATGTAATGTTAACAAGTATTATGCTCAAGCATCGCTAAGATCACCCTTTTTGAACATTAAAATATGAGTATGACATTAAAATAGTATGGTAAAGAATTTGCAGACTTTATTGGTGCACCTGTGGTTGTGCAATCCTGTAATTTGTTTTCAAGATCGAGGATGGATGTCCCTAGAGCACAACCTACCCTCCACTTTTCCTTCCCTGATACAAGAGCCGGACTGAGAACACAAAGCAGCCCTGGCAATTCTATTGGACCGGACCCCGGTGGGGGGGAGGGGTGGATGCAAAGCCAGCCCCACTGCTCCAAAACCAGCCCACACCCTTTCAGCCCACAGCGAAAATGCCCGATGCCTGCTATGCGGGTGGCTAGTTTGAAGCACTGCTGCTACTTTTGTTACAGGGGGGCAATATTTCAGCACTGCTGCAAAAACGGCCTTCAGTAACAAAAATGGGCCGCCAATGCTAAAAAACCGGCCCCCATCCTTCCAAGCCACTGGAAAAATGCCTGATTCCCGCTACGGCCAGTTCGGCCCTGCCTGATACTCTTTGGGTACTAAGGAGGGAAACAACGCCGATTCCATAAGTCTGAACGTGTCGAAACTTCTCAAACAATACATTTTTAGACATTACAATAGGGCGTTTAGCCAGACCCTCATTTCATTGCCGCAGGTGTGAGTACCTTAGGTATCATCAGATCACTGTTTTCTTGACAGCCTAATTTGTTCATGACATTACCGTTGTCACTGAATATTTCTGATTTATGTGTGACAGGCTGACTTTCATACTTTATTGCACTGGTGACCACTTGAATTTTGAATTTGAATTTTTAGTTATTTATAGAGCGCACATTCACTAAGCAGTTTCTTGGCGCTATGGGATTTCAGAATCGAGGGAAGCATCGGGAAGCTAAGGGCCGAAAGCCTGCTGGAACAGGAAGGTCTTTAGAGCCTTACAAAACTCCAAGTAGGAAGGGGAGGATCTGAGGGGAAGGGGCAGGGAGTTCCAGAAGGTAGGTGCGAGTACTGAAAATTTCTGGCCACCGGATCGTTTTTTCTTGAACCGGGGGATGACTAGCAGGGACTTGACAGAGGAACGCAAGTCTCTGGCCGGGCCGTAGTTAATGATGGCGGAATTAATAAACGCTGGGGCAGTGCCTGCCCGGGCTTGAAAGGTGAGGCAGCCAAGCTTAAAAGGGCTCTTTGTTTGATCAGTAGCCAATGTAGGGCAGTAAGAAGGGGGGATGAGTGATGGTGTTTCGGTAGGCCATACACCAGGCGAGCTGCCTGGTTCTGCACTGTCTGAAGACGTTGAAGTGCATAAGCGGGGGCACCATTATAAATGATGTTCCCGTAAACGATCTTGGATAAGACCATGGCCATAACAATCAGTTTAAGTGCTGAGGGGGAGAAGAACCGGGATATTTTCCTGATGATGCGTAAAGTAAAAAAACAAGAGGAAACAACAGAACTAATGTGGGTGTGACGTGTCAAGTGGTGATTGAGCATAATTCCGAGGGTCTTGACAGAGTGAGAAGGGGTCGGAGGGGGACCAAAGGAAGGGGGCCAGAAGGAGGGTGTCCAGGGATTGCCTCTACCTCCAGTCAAAATCAACTCTGTTTTATCCGGGTTGAGTTTGAGGTGGTTTGCGTTCATCCAAGCCCGGATAAACAGCAGGATGGACTGGAGGCGGGGGGCTGCTAATGATGGAACAGAAAAATCAAAAATGAGTTGGAGGTCATCAGCATAATTATAAACTGTGACCTCCATTTGTTGAAGTGCGAAAATAAGAGGAAAAATATAGAGGTTAAACAAAAAAGGGGAGAGGGAAGAACCCTGGGGGACCCCGCATTTCACCCTGCTGGGTGGAGCCGAAAATTCGGCAAGATGGACCGCCTGAGTGCGCCCCTCGAGGAAGGATCCTATCCAGGTGAGAACCTGGTCCTCTATGCCCGCCGCCCTGACACGGGACAGAAGGATGGAATGCTCTACCGTGTCAAAGGCGGCGGACAGATCGAGGAGGACCAGGGCCTGGGGGATGTTGGTGTCGAGCCCCTCCCTGAGTTGGTCCATAACTGAAATGACCACCTTCTCAGTAGAGTGTCGGGGACGGAAGCCCGCCTGGCAGGGTGCGAGGTAGTTGCTACTCTCTATAAAGGAGCTAAGTACCTGGGTGACGTGGGACTCTGCTACTTTTCCCAGATAAGGGAGGAGGGATATAGGGCGGTAATTTGCAGGAAGAGAAGGGTCGGCTCCTGGTTTTTTTAATATTGGGAGAATTATGGCAGTCTTGAAAGGAGCCGGGACAATGCCAGAGGTAAAGCAGTTGTTCAAAAGAGAAATGGCGGGGGAGGGGCACGCAGAAAAGAGCTGGCAGAGGATGCGTGCCGGGCCAATGTCAGCTGGGGAACCCGACTTAACGCGCCTAAGCAGCAGAAGCAGGGATTCTCTCGTGAGTAGGGGGACAGTGGTGAGGGAGCGATTATTGCCAGGGGGTTGTGGGGGAGAGAAGAAGAGAGGAGGGGGGGGGAATATTGGCTTTGATCAAGGCAATCTTATCAATGAAGAACTCATTGAGCGAGTCACATAAGACCTGAGAGGGGGGGATCTTGGGTGAGGTTCTATCCGAGGATGCCAATTCGTGGACGATGGAAAATATCTCACGAGATTGACATTCGGCCGCTAAGATACGCCCAGAAAAGTACCACTGTATTGTACTGTACCTAGACCCGCCCCACAAAGGTCCCATGAGTCACCCTTGAACTGCTCACACATATCTACCTAATAAGATGAAGTAAAAGAGGATTTGAATAGGATCTATTTGTATATTTGGTATCATGATCGCTGATTGCAAGGGACCCGGAGTGTTCGCACTTTAAGGGATAGCAGGAGCTCCTGTAATTGCCCATTCTAGAGCACCCAAATTGACAGCCCTATGTGCTGGAATCTGTTTTCACATGGATAAGCAAAGTTTTAGTGGTACATGAATCAAACTCGGAAATACCGAATCCTAAATAGCGATTTTTAAAGAATCGCTATTTAGAAATCGCTATTTCCTATGCAGGACCATTTTTTGCACTTTTTTTCCGAATTGCTAAAAATCGCTATTGCAAATAGCGATAACACAATTGCGGCACGCAGATTGCGAAATAGCTATTTGCGATGCCGCTAATAGCGATTTCGGAAATAGCAAAATCGCTATTAGCGAAATCACAAATAGCGCGTCGCTTTTGATGCATGCTGATGACATCACAACCAGGAAGTCATCCAGTCCATGCTTCGTTCAGTGCCCAGAGAGAGGAGGAGGCTGAGTGCAGGAGCAGAGCAGGACAAGCAACTTCTTGGCTTGCAGACCTGTCCAGTGGCTACAAATGGAATCTTCAGCATCAGGGGAGAGTGCATCAACCAGGAAACGCAAGCTCAAGTTCAGTGAGCGAGAAATTGAAAACCTCATAGAGGAAGTCGTGAGGAGCCATGACAAGCTCTTTGGTAAACTGTCCCTCAAGTTCGCGGAGGCAGAGAAGCGGAAAATATGGCTCAGGATCCAGAACAAAGTGAATGCAGCAGTGGTCACCCACTGCACAAGAGACAACCTGAAAAAAAAGGTGGTACGACCTGCGCAGCCATGCCAAGGAGAGGATTGCGGACAGGCTGGAGGAGGCTAAAAAAACTGGAGGGGGACTAGCAACACTGCCTGAAAATACACCCATGGAGGACCTGGTTGAGTCCACACTCCAGCCTGAAGTTGTTGTGGGAGGGACCCAGTTGGATACATCCGGAGTGGCCAGTACTTCACAAGGTAAGATGCATGCAAGTGTCCATTTCAAGAAACATATCACAATGAGAACATCACCTCAGTTCAGCTCTGGTGTACAGATACTAACTCCAGTCCACAATTTCCTGCCATACCCAAATGCATTATGGGACTTGCAGGCAGGTTAGGCAAGTTGCTAGTCAAACACACTATAAGAAAGTTACACATGTGAACACTGTGTGACACATAGTAATTTAATGACATCCAAAGTATGCTTAATGTGACATGCCATTACCCTTACAACAAATTAATAATGCATTATTTAACATCACAGATGCGGCAAAAGGAGAGTCTGAGGACAGTGAATGCGGAGACACACAGGAGACTCAGGCTGAGGCAGACGTGGAAACACATGTGGCCCCACAAAGCACACCCCCTGCCCCCAGTATATGCAGGACCCCGGTTCCACCACTGCAGGTCATGGAAGCTGAGGATGCGTGTGAACCAGCTCCAGAGACAAGCCAGCCACATGGTTCCCACACAACGACACCCCAGACAGGCCCGGCACAGCACCATCCGAAGGCGGAGGCGCAGGTTAAGGGCACGCATCACATCTCAGGAGGACCTGAGTCCAATGTCTGGGGTGGACTGGAGAGCCAGATGCTGAGGGTGCAGTGCCTGCAGGTAAAACATATGAGGTCAATGCAGGCACAACTCTGTAAAATGGCAAGCAACATTGCAGTCATGAGCGATTGCATGAGAGAACTCTCAACAGCTGTGGCGGAAAGCAACAGGCAGACCAATATGGCCAAGCAGGAGCTGAGCAGAGTGATGCAGGAGGGCCAGGTGACAGAGAGAAGAAGGCATCGCCTGTTGATGATGTGCTTAGAAGCCTATACTAAGTCTAACAATCGACTGAGCACCAACTCTGCACTGCTGTCGTGTCGGTCAGTAGCCATGCAGATAGAGATGAGCCATTGTTGTGGGGATGTGGCCAGGACACTGGTGCAGGTGACTAACGCCTTGGAACAAATCCAGGCTGCTGCAGCTGGGGGCAGCAATGTGATGGGACAAAAGGGGAGTGAGGAGGCGTCAAGCCACAGTAGCCTGTCAGTTCCAGTCCCCACTTGCTGAAGGCACACCACTCAGAGCACAACACCCTCTGGATTCTCCTTGAGGGATGTATATGATGCTGGCAAAAGGCGTTTGGGGGTGCGTGGTAGGAAGAGATAGACTGACTTGGGCAGAACAATTCAACCATGGTGAGGTAACCATTGACAATACCATACTAGTTGCTGAGATCCAAGTCCAAGACTAATGTGTTGGGTTTTTTTGGGACGTTAATTCACTGTGCAACTTTGCACCTGCTATGTGTGCTTTAACCCAACTACATGGTTTAATTCAAGTAAATACAGTACATTTCAAACATGCTGTGTTGTGTCTCATCATTACTCACCTCAGAAATAATGTTGTGTAATTTCTGCACATCTCCTTCGCCCTTCTGCTGAGCTTGCCCCATATGCAGGTCGTAGTTGTGGCCCTTTCTGGTTATTCTCCTCAGGCTCACTGTCGGTCAGTTCAATGGGTATGCCTCTCCTGGTAGCAATATTGTGCAACATGGCACATGAAGCCACAATCCTGCAGCAGGTCTCTGGCCGGTGCTGCAATGCTCCGCCAGTCTTGTGGAGGCAGCAAAAGCGACTTTTCATCAGCCCAAAGGTGCGTTCGATGACGTTTCTTGTGGCGATGTGCGCTGCATTATACCTTCGCTAATTTGGGGTGGCTGGGTTGAGGTATGGTGTCAATATGTAGTTTCGCACAGCGTATGTGCTGTCACCTACAGGGTAGTGAGCAAAGGGTTAGTGACAGTTATGCATTGCCATTTGGCTCATTGTGTCAGAGGAATCTTAATGTATGTTTACCAAGCAGATGTCCTTCGTCAAAATCACCCCTGAGCAGACGGGTGTGTATGCCACTGTGTCGAAATATATATTAGTCATGTGTGCTTCCAGGGTATTGAGCCACAATGTCCGTAATTATATTGTTAGCATTGCAGACTACTTGTATATTGAGTGAATGATAGGATTTAGGTTCCAAAAAATTTATTCATTCACTGCTGGTGGACAAATGGCAACATACGTACAATCTATGCAACCGATAACATTTGGAAACCGGGCTACCTGGTAGAAGTCCTGTTTAGTCTTATTCAATTCCAGTGGGGTTGTGGGGAAGATTATGTGGTGATGAATCCTTGTAATCATGGCATTTAGGAAAGATTTAAAGAAACGTGAAAGGGAGCTTTGTGACACCCCTCCAGCTACAGCTACTACCCCCTGGAAACTGCCTAATGCAAGTAGGTGCAAGCAACATAGGACCTGGACATGGGTTGGGAGTGGCTAAATTACGCTTGCAAACATGCTTTTTTGTGATTCGCTGTTTTTGCAAGCGCAATTTAGCTTGAAGCATGTGCCGGTTAGTTACATGGAATCCAGGACACTAAAATGTATGTATGTATATATATATACATATATTACCTACTGGCGGTCGCCAGTAGGTATATATAGTTAGGATTTTTTCCCTATGGGATTTTTGAAAATTCTATGTCTAATAACTTTGGCGTTTGTGGACGGAATTGGCTGAAATTTTCAGCAAAATGGAACATTTTGTTTCTGAGCAGCCACTGGAAATTTGGGGGGAGTTGGTCCAGGGGGGGCCGAGAAAAAAGGGGGGTCCCAAAACGTGTTTTTAACATTGAGTTTTCCATAGGGCGGTTAGCCTCATTTTTAGCCTGAACGGCTGAATGGATTTGCACGAAACTTGGCAAATTTGTAGGGACTGGTAGCCCGATGTGCCTTTTGTAGGTCTCAATATATGTGCTCCAGTGGATTTTGAGAAATTAACGTTCAAAAAAAGATATATATCTAGAGCCGCGCCTGGAGCGCTCCCACGTACGCGTACAGGGGAGCGCTCCAGGCGCGCCACGCGATCTGCGCACGGCAAGCTGATTGGTTCTCGGGTGTCTATAAACATTCGAAACAGTCCGCAGCGGCCGCCATCTTGTGTCTCGGTAGGATTGAGACACAAGAGGTGGCAAAAATCAAAGGGGGAAATGAGCAAGAGGGAGCAGGGTACACACCCCCTGACCCCCTAGGTTTCATGTGGGGGCCATAAAAGGCTCCCGCGGGTGAAAAAAATAAATAAAAAAAAAATCGATTTTCGCGGGGGTGAGCGCCCGGTACGCGCACCGGGGAGCGTACGGGGGAGCGTACCATGGAGATTAAAAATGACAGACTTTTAAAAAAATAAAGCTTCTTTTTAAAAATTGGAGGTAGTTCTGAAAAGAACTTTTTTTTTCATTTTGTTGTTTTATATATATTTTTTTTTTGTTTTTTTTGTTTTATATTTTTTTAGACTTTTTAAAACAATTTTATATTTTTTTTGTATTTTTTTCAAGGGAAAAACAAAAACAAGGATTCCAAAACTGCTCAACAGGAGCAAAAAAAATTGAAAATTTAGGGACTGGAAGAGCAGCGGTGTTGCTGTTTCTTTAGGGCAATCAGTTCAACACTCTGCTCCCCATAGCAGAGCAGTTCGTCACACTCTGCGCACAAAAATTTGATGCCCGCAAACACCGGCTGAATGTTAGGGATCATTCTTCCACGGGGTGGTCCCGAAGGTGTTGCTCCACCAGTGGAGGTGCTGCCGCCATCTGTTGGTACATTCCGTGCCAGCTCTCTGACACTCTCCCTGGCAAAGTTGTTAGGGTGTCTTCTTTTGACATGCCGGATCAAATTGGCATTGCCAAAACTATATTTTTTCAGAGGATTGCCTCTGGATAAACTACTCCCACATATTTTGCATGTTACTTTGGGAGCGTTGACTTTTTTCTGTCCTTCTGGGATGTCGTAAAATTTCCAAATGAAATGGGTTTTTTTCTTTTGCTGAGGAGGGTCCTCATCCAAAAATCCCTCTGAATCACTGCTGGATGACTCTCTTGCAGCCATTGCTGGAGATCAGAAAAGTAGGAGATAGAGTAGACACAACAGCTCTTGCTCTCTCCAAGTACAAAGCAATAGTGAGAGAAATGGGTGGGTTTCACACAATTTGGAAAAAAAAAAGTTCTGAACCAATGAAAAGTGTTATTTTAAAGTCACATGGTTTGACGCGCTTACGCTACGCGCCCGGGGCGCGTCCCGGGCGTGTATCGTAAGCGCATCGGGGCGCTTACGTTGCGCGATCGTATGCGCTTCCGGGTGCGCTTACGCGGTGCGTCATAAGACGCATCTCGCGGCTACGCGATACGTGTCTTATGACGCAAGGCGTGGCGGCTACGCGATACGTCACGATGTTGTTTTCGTTCTCGGCAATAGCGCTTCCGGGACGCGCATTAGTACGCGCCTCGGGGCGCGCCGCCAGATTGCGCTTACCCGTGCGTTCACCTGTCCGCGCCCCGGGAGCGCACTAAAAATAATATTAAAAAAAAATAAAAAAATTATAAAATATAAAATTAGATTTAAAATGTATTATTTTTATAAAGATTTGCTATTAAAAAACCTATGAAATTCACTGAAAAAACCATAGGTTATAGACCATATATAGTTAGGAATTAGCATTTACAAAACCTTGAAAATTCACTGAAAAAACCATAGGTTATAGACCATATATAGTTAGGAATTAGCATTTAAAAAACCTTATTTTACTCACACAAAACCATTGAAATTCCATATATAGTTAGTTGCACTAACTATATATCGCGCACCCGCAATCCACTGCTGATCATGTCACATATTACATCATTCATGACATGGTCAGTGACATCACTGATGACATCACTGATGACATCTCAAATGACATCACTGATGACATCACTGATGACATCTCAAATGACATCACTGATGACATCATGACACACCAATACCAGTTACTACATACGCACTCACTGATTCCTACGTCTACACACACATTCACTCATTCACCCATACAATCACTCATAAATACAGTCACTCATTATTACAACACTATCATATGCACTCATACACCTAGTCAGTCCTGTGAAGAATCAATCACACTTCGATTTCCTCATCTATACAGTTAAACACAGAACACCATACTTTTCACACATAAACTAACACATACTTACTCTCTTATACAATCACTGATACAAGTACACATTGATATGCACAGTCACACACCTCCCAGCCAGCCACACACACACTCAGTCTTCCATACATCCACTCATTCTTCAATATGTAAAACATATTTAAACTTTACAAAAACACACAGACACTAGATGATGTCATCAGTGATGTCATCAGTGATGTCATTTGAGATGTCATCAGTGATGTCATCAGTGATGTCACTGACCATGTCATGAATGATGTAATATGTGACATGATCAGCAGTGGATTGCGGGTGCGCGATATATAGTTAGTGCAACTAACTATATATGGAATTTCAATGGTTTTGTGTGAGTAAAATAAGGTTTTTTAAATGCTAATTCCTAACTATATATGGTCTATAACCTATGGTTTTTTCAGTGAATATATATATATGTCGATATGTATATATGTATATACATATATAAATAAATCTCTGTCCTGCCTGATACTTTTATAATTCTGGCCTATTATGATACCCATTTTTAAGTTTATCTGGTTAAATATCCTATTGTGGACTTTAAATCATGTACTTAGCGTCATTTCATAGTTGCCATACTGTGTTTACCTGCAGCTGTCTTCTGTAGACATAAAGAAAATATCTCTCTCTATATGGTGTCTTTTTCTCTCCGATTCTCCTAATTATACTTTACAAGGTCTACAAAGCCTGTTTGGGTGTGGTGCATGCTATAGGTAAATTATCGGACTCCGTAGCTGTCCCTTTTCATCATTGGCCAAACCTTCACTGTACATTTACCTAAATCCCTAGAGCTATTTCCAAGACAATCCATTTAATGATATTCAACCTCATAACTTACTGACCAAGTCTAATGTTGTAGCAGGGCCCTTTAGGGGTTTCCTTAAATTATTGGCTTTATTTCATCTGGAGTACTTTCTCGTTCATATATGTCCTCCCTTTATGCACTCAACGAATTGACTTGCCCAAACTTCCCCCGTCCCATCTATATTCTTTCTTTTTATATTACATGATCTTCTATCGGACAGAGGATGAGACCGCTGTTATGCCACCTTTCTGCAAACTGTTGTTAGGCCTCTGAAATTTTGACACATTGCTGCTCATCTATGAAGGCCTGGGTGGATGCTAATTGGTTACAATTAAATCTGAACCAAACTTAGTTAATGGCTTAAGGACTGGAAGAAAAGAGTAAGCCGAAAGGTGAATGCAATTTGTTTGTTTTTGAAGAGAGAGCCATATTTGGATTCTAGTGTGATACTGGATGTGGAACTCTATGGAACAGCAAATGAGCAATATGGTAAGCATAGTAGTTATTTACCCGCCCTAAAGCATTGCATCAGTCAGTCACATCCATCGCAATACCTTGTTGGTGTGGTGAATGTTTCGTTAGCTACACTAAAGGAGAATACCTTTTTGCTGCAAGTGTTGCGACATTATGTTTTTTTTAAAATTAGTGTGATGCTCAGCATGCTGACATCACACTAATTAAAAGTGAAACCACTCGACCCCGTTAGTGAACACTGGTTTCACTTTGATCGGTCCAGGGATCCACCCACTAGTCACCAGAGATTTGTTTGGGGTCAGTGGCCCGACTGTGCAATGGACAGGTGCCCCACCCCATAGAAACATATGTTCCGGCCATCCCGAATGGCAAAAATCTCACTAGATGACAGAGATAATTAATTGTAGAAAAATATGGGACTACCCGCTTTAACATCAGGTCATGCCCCCAAAAGGCACAACAGTCCTTCTCCCCCCCCAAGATTTTTACACATCCCCACCCCTCCAGCCCGCCACTCAGGGGGCAGAAAGCCCAGTCGACACCAGGGGCAAATTTACAAAATAAAGTAGTTACAGTTGTCCGCCCAGGCCAAAAGCCTGACCCCCACCCTCAAAGGGGGCTTGTTGGGGGTGTTTACTCTAAATCTGACCTTGTGGGGCAGAAATCCCACCAGGGATAATATTTAAAGACCAATAAAGGGGTTGTGCATCAGGCCATGCTCCTACCCAAATAATGGACCCATATATCTTTCTGCCATCTATGGGGTCAGAGGGGGGGATACCCCCAATGTGCTTCTCCTCTCCTGGTGGTGGGGGAGGAAGAAAGACCACAGGACACCAAGGAAAAATAGTAAAAAAATAAAAGGGGTGCGAACGGCTTGTCTTGGAATCGGGCCATGCCCCCACCATAGAATAGTACTAGCAGCTTTTCTGCTCTCCAGGGGTGGTGCCAGAAAATCCACTAGACACCAGAGAGATTTCAAAAACGAAAAAAAAAATCAAGAGGCTCTTCTCCTATCCCATAATGGGCCCAGCAGTCTTTCTGCCCCAACTGCGAGCAGATTGAAGGGCGAGAAGGAAGGAAGCCCAATGGATACCGGGGATATTCTATATTTAATGAAAAAGAAGAGGTGTGGGCTGGCCTGACCTGACACAAGCCGCATATATTTGCAGAAATTCGATTTCTAAACATTCTGCACTGTATAGCTTTATCAGTAAAACCTCATGTCAGTGGGAAATTTTGCGACCATTTCAGTGGAAAATCTGCTGATTGTAAATACCACTTCATGCTTTAGGTATGTATTTATTAAAAGCGATAGTTGTTTAACAAGATTTGAGAAACATTCCTGCCCGAGGACAATGCCGTTAATGAACTAAGAAGCAAGTCAGCGGTCATGTGTATCCTATATGCGGCTAGATTTGTATTATATTTGGAGCAAAAGTTTAGGCTTTTAAATCAAACAAAAGTGTTTTTTGGACAGCAGACATGCTGAACTCGCACTTTTGAATGTGCTCTAATATGTGATAATGAAGAAAATGGCGGCTCTGAATTAAAATATTTGCCCAGGATCACAGCATTATAATTAGGTTGAGTAGAATATTTAAGTGTCCAGACCTGCAGGTTTAGTACGGATTTAAGGAAATGTAAAGGCCTGTTCACTATCCATGGTGAATGGCTGCCTTATCTGGGGTGTGGGACAGCTGACAACCAGGAAACCAACCCATCCATGGGCATTTCTGAAACTTTGAACACAGGTGAATCAAGGGCGGTGTTGCTTACGTTTATATTATTGTTTTCTTGCCCAGAGTGCCCTACAAATTTCAAACTTTGGCTACAATCATGCATTTCCCTCACATATATGTGACAAAATGCTCCAGACCAGGGGTCTCCAACCTTTTCTGTAGTGAGAGCTAATTCTGCTCAAGGAAAGTCCTGCTGAGCTACTAGCATATTTTATCACTGTCAAATGCTGATGAGATGTATTAACATTACACTATGACCACCCTAAGCACAATTATCAGTAGTAACCACCCAAAAATTCCAGGTGAAGGTATCAGCTGAATGCTAGGAAAACGTTTATCAATATCACATGCTTGTAATCAAGTACAATTCAAATCATCACATGTGTGCCACAAAGGGTATTACAACAGCAGTAAGTCTCCAAACTCAAATTGAATTATCATTCAGCTAACAACTTTAAATGTGTTTTAGAATTGCAATATTTTGTCATCATTAGCATATTAGTTTTTGAAAATACATATTTTTTTCTATCAAAATCCCTTTCCATTTTGAGCAATCAAACTCAATTTCCCAGAAGAAAAACCTTTTCTGAAAAAGCATAATTTTTCCCTTTCAAAATCAAATCAGTTTTCATTGTTAGAATGTACACAGTCCCTAAACATCAGCTTTTTGTTTTCTTTGAGTACTGCCATGTAAAAATGCCTGTCATGGACAAATTATGCCTCAAATACCCAGGTATTGGAATCATGGGCCATGCTTCCTCACCATTACACTAACAATGCCTCTGTTTTTTTTATTTTATTTTTTATTTTTCAAAAACCTTTATTAAACAAAAGTGCAGAGCAAGATTACATACAGATACCAATGCAAAGGGCCCTAGATATGCACACAATTGAGTCCGACAACATGTATCACAATCGCGGTATATATTAAAGTCCGCCGGTCACGGCTGAGATTTGGCCAGCTTCCTAATCAAGGCGAGGATAATGAAGTGCATTCTATAACAATGCCTCTGTTATGCCAATAATGCCCACCATTAAACCAGGGCTACCACTGTGCCACAGCTGGATGCCCAACATACATCAGTTATGGCCATTGTTATGGGAGAAGCGGTTGCCACTCTGTAGAAGAAGGCCAGCGTTGCTCTTAATATGTCAGTGATGGCAGCAAGTATGTAATTACTAGACTTGTATGCCCAAAATATTCAAGGACAAAAATATTGTGGCTATGGCAGAATTATACAATGAATGGGCACAATTGCGTCAGAGATAATACTCTTATGATGGAGACCAGCATACATATTTGGCAGTCCTTGATGCTAGGAGTAGGTTTCAGGAATCAACACTGTTTATTTTGGAAGGACACAATGTCACACACCCACACAAAAATGAATGTGATGCTTTTAATTTTCTCTACCCTGGATGCATACTCTCTTCTCCTCAGCTCTTTGGTTGATCATGCTCCCAACTAACACATTTTCACTCTAGTTCTTGCAGTCACACCCTTTGGTGGGTCAACCCTGGTTACTGCTGCTACTATTCTTTGATGTCACACACAGTGCGACTGATCGAGCAGGGTGGATAACAGGGCCATTCTCCTTCTTAAGTATATTTAAAGTGGTTAAAGATGGTTCATGTGGCAGACCCATAGGCCAACTCTGCAGCTTTCACATGCTTCAACACCCTCTGCATACTCAGCAAGACCTTCAAATGGACCCACCCACTAATCTAGGAAGACCGTCACCCATGCACTCATCACAAGCAGGCTGGACTACGGGAACGCCCTCTATGCCGGAATCAACAAATCTCTACTCCACAAACTTCAGACTGTCCAGAACGCCACAGCCAGACTCATCCTCAGCATCCCACGACAAGACCACATTACCCAGCATATACAAGCACTCCACTGGCTCCCCATCGAAAAAAGAGTGACCTTCAAGCTGCTCACACACACCTATAAAACCCTCCACAACACCGGACCCCAATACCTCAACAAAAGAATCTCCTTCTACACCCCCAAAAGAAACCTCCGCTCCGCTGACCAGGCCTTTGGCCGAAATCCCCTGCAATCACAGCCCCAGAACAGGAGGCACACCCTTCTCCTACATCATGGCCACGACCTGTAATGAAATCCCCCTCAGCATCAGATGAAGCCACACGCAGTAAAAGCATTTAGGAAGAGCTTCAAGACCTGGCTTTACGAATGACCTAAGCTGCCCAAATCCCTCGCACACACTCCCCCAGCGCCTTGAGACACTCACAGGTGAGTAGTGCGCTCTATAAATCCCTGATTGATTGATAGCCCACCACAGTGTGTGTTTTAGTGTTATCAACAGGCCCTGCCATTGGTTTGGCTGTCTGTAACTCTTAAGGGTAGTGAAATGAGCAGTGCTGCCTTCTTTAATATACACAGAATCTCTGAGATAGGCTTGGTTTGGCTTCACCTCTGAGAGCTACTGTGAGGGTGCTGGTGAGCTACCAGTAGCTCCCGCGCTACTGGTTGGAGACCCCTGCTCCAGAATGTGAACGGCTCTTTAGGCTTTCTGCCACCTCGTGTTCCCACACTTCTCCCAATAAAAACGGTACTCCACTTGTGTGGATGGGCCTTTCGCTATTGTCATGAAAGACCCCACCAACACAACATGGAGACATCACATTTTCACCTTTAAAATTGGCCTAGTTTGTAGATGTGGGTAGCTACAGTGATTGGGCCCAGCCGCTTCCCAGGAAACCCTACTGAGCCCAGACATTTCATATAATTAGACACCCAAGGAAGTCCAGCGAGGTATGACATCCATGGATGGCACTTTGTTTTATTACAAGGAATGCCCTGGTAACTTTGAACTTGGACAAAATTTGCTAACTTTACTCACGTTTCTGTGTGGAAAAGTACAATAATCTATAGGATCAGCAAAATTCCTACCACCCAGTGTTCCCATACTACTCTCCATAAAAATGGTAGAGCTCAAGTGTGGCTGGAGCTGTCTTCAAGGCAAGAATGGATGAAATCTGTGACCTTATGAAGCCAATGGGCTCTTTGCATGATCCCTGGTTTTATCTCTTCTTGCCTCTGGTAATCTGCCCAGCCACACAAGTGTTTTCAGTGAGAACTCAATACCACTTACAAGCCTGATGATGATCTCTGTGTTGTACATGTAGGTAAAATTGAGTTGGCCAACCTGGGAGGCTACATAAGCATAGAAGGCTGACCCCTATGAATCTCTGTAAATGAGAGTTCTAAAGGATGGCTCAAACAAAGGCAAGGAGGCAGTCTTTTTAATTTGTTATGTTAAAATCATTTGTAGAGCACGCTTACACCAGGCGATTTCATGGCGCTGCGAGCGGGAGGCAGCAATAGTATAGTGACAGAAGCTTACTCGTATGCCTGAGGGTCCTAGGGAGTGTTCTGAATTGAGCATAAGAAGTTACTGACCTGAGTTACATGGGGAGGGAGATCCAGAATTGAGGGGCCAGAAGAGAGAATCTAAGAGCACTGTGTTTTTTCCATTTGAAGGTGGGGATGGTGAGCAGATTCAGGTCGGAGGAATGAAGTTCACAAGGGCGGCAGAACGATGGATCATGGCGGAGATAAATGCCAGGCCGTGAGCGGCCAGGGCTTTGAAGATGGTACAGCCCAGTTTAAATGCACAGCATTTAGCCACCGGGAGCCAGTGGAGGCTCTTCAGCAAGGGGCGGACGTGTTGGTGTCAGGGTTGATGGAAGATGAGCCTGGCTGCTTGGTTTTGAACCAGCTCTAGGCGATGGAGCTGATAGGCCGGGATGCCAACATAGAGTGAGTTGGCATAGTCAATGCGGGAAATGACCAAGGCCAGAAGAACTAGGGTTAAGACCTCGGTGGTTAGGAATCTGCAGATCTTCCTGATTCTTCGTAGGTGGAATTTAGATCTGAATCCAGACAATGCTAAAGAAGGATGGAATGGCAGATGAGGTCCTCTGACACCTACCTCTAAGTGTCTCAGGGCTGTGACAGCATTGACGTCCCAAACAATGCAGAAGGCATCTTAGACAGTTTTTGCTACACGAGGTTCTGAAATCCACCTTGGTTAGGTGAAAAGCCTGAGAAAGGTCCAGAAGAGCAGAGATGTGGGCAGTAACGACTTGCTCCGTGATTTAGGGCGGGGTAATTTGAAGGGTTGGTGGCTATGAAGAACTGGAGGATCAAAGAAAGATTTATTAAGCAAAGGGCAACTTGGGCAGTCCAAGTGATAAGATGACAGATAGTTGTCAGGATGTGTCCAAATAGTGCTAAATGCACTCACTGGCTCGCAGTGTCATTGCTGTACAAGACTTCAACAGTCATCCATGCTTGTGTATGAGCTAGACTCAAAGAAGCGTTTCTCATGTATCCCTGGGAGAGGGTTTTGCGTGTGATCGAGTAGGTCCCTTTTGGTGACAGGGTCTCTGTTTTTGGACTGTTTATCTACACCTCTACTTTAGGAGCAGACTTTAGTTTCATTTAGAAGGAAAGTGAAAACAATTCTAAAGAAAGGGGTTCGGCCCATGGGAATGCGGATGTAGCATAGAGGCAATGTTCTCATATACTACTGGTTGGGTTTTGCAATATATAAATAATCCTTTTTTCTGGCTGTTTTCAAAAACATTTGTTTATAACTCCTGCACGTAAAAAACTGCATGGCATAAACCATAAATGCTGATCTGACAGGAGTATTATACTGTTTCTTACTTTTCCTCAGGGAGGGCATTATGGTTTATGGAGCTTTCTTAGTACACCTAAATTGCTGTGTTAAGATTGCAGAAAGCTGAGAAAGCGCTATGGGTAATTTGGTGTATGTACGCCTACAAATAGAGATACTGTGTAGCCCAAGAGGAAACCTGTGTGAAATATGAAAAAAGAAAATGGTCCCTCAAAAAATATTTGCTGGTGAGTTTATTATGGAGACAAAGGGCAAAATAGGTCTGGGTTATTAAAGCAGGTCAAAAATGATATAATATAGTTAATAAAATAGGCAAACAAATAATGGCAGATAAAACAGCGCATTGATGATCACATGAATGAGCAAAGTCTAAGAGATGTCAAAACAAGTAGTGACTTTCAAACACATGATCAAATGGAGGAGTTTTGCATGGGCATATTGCTCAAGTTCATTGGTAATAATCAGTGACTGTTTTGTTAAAGGCCTTTTTATTACCATTATTCTGTAATGGATGGTGTCTTTCTCAGGACTGAAATGAAGGCAAGATCCCAGACTCCACTGCAATTGAAAAAACAAACATGCAAAAAAAAGATTTATACAAGGTAATTTACAAGGAGACATGTGAAACATAAATTCAATCCCAAAACACGAAAACTGCGCACAAGTCATCTTAGTAAACAAAAAGGATCCAAAGAAGGGTGTCTGCAAATTGGTTTAAATCAAGAGATCAGGGTGTCTCTACAAACTACCCATTAGAGGGGAAGGAGCTTTACAAATTGTGCAGAACAACGTCTGAATAAAACGAATTTTACATTAGAAAAAAATTAAGTTTCTCAAAAACACTGGAACATTCCCCTAAGTGAGGCGCAGGTCTATAGCAAGGGCAACACAAGAAGACAGCCACTCACAAATACATGGAGCATGTGAACCAGGGGTAAGGTAAAAACAAACTATAGTTAAAAAGTTGATTTAAACAGTAGCCTTTAGGACAGAAAGACAATGAACCTTTTATAACTAACTGTGCACTCGCCTATTCTAGTCAACTAGAGAAAACAGCTGAAGACCTATTGTTTTCATGAGGCTATCCGCTTGAATCGAGAGCAAGTCAAGGCCTTCTATGCCAGGAATTAGCACCAACAAGAGAAGTTAAATGATGGTAGCAGAGGTTGATATATTGAGAAAAAAACTATTACTAGGTATTGGGTTTTCTGTAAAAATACTGGGTAATTTTGAATGAAATCCTCAAAACCGAACAATAGAAAACAGACTATGTATGACCGTTGCATGTGCATAAAAGAAATCCTTCCAACTATCAACTAATGTGCCAAAAAAGTGCTGATTGAATGCAAGGATGGACACCTGAGTATAGTCAAAAGGAAATACATTGTATATTTCAAATAAACATTGTAAGCATTTGTAAGCATTGGCGTCAAAAGTGCATGCATGAAAAGGCATGCCTGGCTCAACAGTCTGTTCAGAAATGCAGAAGACAAAACTGTTCACCTATTTAGAGAAATAAAAAAAATAGTATTTACATTGAAAACTTGTTGACACATGGAGGAAGGTTCACCCAGCACTAAGAATATTCTCTTTATTCTGTACTCCAGGCACTATACGCCCATACTGATATGATCTTTACCACTGTTCAACTCTGATTAGATTTTAGGGACTGAATACCTAGTAAAGACCCTTTCAGATCCCAATCCATTGAAATTGACTCTGCAAAGTGGTAATATAACAGCAGTAATATCTTCCAGGCAACTGCACCTTGTCTGAGAAAACTACACATTTCTTTGACACGAATGCAGGCTCCACTCCGGTCACGCTGAACGAATGGGAGACTTTTAAAGCTACCATTCAAGTGATATGTATCAAGACATCTGTTGGAGTTAGAGTGGCATTGGGTAGGCAAATGGACACATTAGCGAAGGACATGCACACCACTGAGAGAGCACACGATTCCCTATGCTGACACAGCAAACCTTTTTCACCTGCGATAACCGCATACAGAGCTCCTTAACAAGCTGAGCTGGCATGACTACAGAGTATACTGCATTGAAAAACTCTTGAGTGAGAAAAGTCCAGGCGTCTTCTAGCTGGGCTTCTAAGAGCAGAAGTTTAAAATACAATTATTGCTGCCATATGATATCCCAAGGGACATGCCCTCCATGCTCAATTATGTATTAATGAGTTCTTCACAGCATATTACAGGTGGCTTAATGTGCTATGACCGGTCGCTGACACTTCATTGCTGATGGCTTATGTGCGATCAGCGACATTACTGCAACTAACACTGGAACAAAAGGTTGATCTGGACAGCCCTGTAACCATAGGTGAGATCAACCTAGCTGTAGATCACCTAGCTATTGGCAAAATACCGGGTTGTGATGGCCTTCCCCTAAGGGCCTATAAAACGTTTAGGAGTAAGTTAGCGCAGTGCCTGTCAAATCTCCATTCATCAGCCCAAGAGTATGCTTTCTCCTATGACTTAGGAAGTGATCAATAAAATATTACCAAAAGCTGGTCTCAACCTGCGACTTCCTACCAACTTCTTTGGATCTTAAACTTAGATAAATAAATGCTCCGAAAGGTGTTGGTATGTAGGCTTTAAAGGATCCTTCTTCGTCCGGTGCATGTAGACCAGGGTGGATTTGTTCTAAGGAGGATCACCGCCTCTAACACAGATAGGCATTCCCGTGTGACGAACAGTTTATCAGTATTGTAGGCACATGGTGGAATGGCTTTCATTGACATGGAGAAAGCATTCGATTATTTGATAGGCAATATTTGTCCATGTCCTTAAATGTATGCGATTTGGTATTGAATTCCGAGCTTAGATCCCCATTGCGAGGATTAAAAAGAGCAAAGTGATATTTCCTGAAGTGGTCATACTGAGAGGCTCAAGACCGGGCTGCCTTTTTCCCCATTGTTATCTTTTCTCTTACCATGAAGCCCCAGGCGTGCCACATACATAGGATGGAGGGCTACCTCGTGCTGGTAATACATAATTCAGGTCCACATGATCTCATTATATGCAGATGATAATCTTCTATATCTATGGGATGTGCATAATGGGTGGCTTGTGGTGTTTCAGAAGCTGGAGGAATTCTGAGCCATTTAAAGGGTCAAACTGAATGTTACCAAATCTTGCATATTTCCACTAACACATCACACACATATCCACTTTACAACCCTCATGGTCTGAAAATGATGCATCACACCTTCAAATGCATTGCAATTAATGTATCCAAGGCACAAGTGGATGAGATTGCCGTGCATTTATAGAGAACTTTGACAGCCTCCGGAGCATCTGCTGAGTTTTGTAGGTGTTTACTCCTGTGCAAGAAAGGTCTGGCACACACCCCACAAAGGGTAAATTTGATAGGTTTCAGGCAGTGAAAGGCACACTGTCGACATGGTGAGATCTTACATTATAGGGCTGTACTACTAAAGTTGCATCAGTAAACCAAAAGTAAAATCAGAAAATATGATGCATCTAATAAGAAAAATTTAGGAACACCAACTTTTGTGCATAATTATAAGGTGTGCTTAGGAAATGTAGGAAATAACGTGACATTTGTGCAACAAGTGAAAACGATACACAGTGCAACTTCTTAGAACATACCTGGACAAAGAATCTTGAATATGTTGCAAATACATAAACATTATGCACATGGCTTCCTTCTCGGGGAACACAAATTAGTAAGTTTCAGCACGGCCGAATAAACACCGCCATGAAAAGAAATCTATTTCTCGTATTTTGTGAAAAAGGAAAAACATGGAGAAACATGCACATAAGAAACTCGTTTGTCTAATTTTAAAAGCTGCATTATTTTTTCTGCCACTGCAAAACAAATGTCAATGCAGGCTGACTGGACCTGGTCATGCCAACTGAAGCCTGGTTATGCTAACAAAAACACATTTAAATCAAGCATTATTTTGTATTTATTAATAATGAACTAAAACCGATATTTCAGTAACACGCACATTCAGTCATTGTAATTTAGGAGGTGAAAATCAATGAGTAAATGAAAATACGAGAGTGATTTTAAGTTTGATAATTGATTGCTAAGGAAAAAAGTAAATATTATAAACCAATATCTTTTGCAGACAATGTGGCATGTCTTAAATGTTCAACCTTTTTTCTATTTCTCCATAAGGCTGAATCTTTGGTAATGATGTATCTAAAGGATGAAGTAGGGTGTTTAAGTTTACTTTGTTTCTTTAATTTATTAGAAAACACCACTTAATGAATCATTATTTAGCGATATTGTTAATGTGGTCATATTGTGCCTTTATTATTATTTAGGTGTGCATGGCTGCTTGTTTCTTATGTGAACTTATAATAGTTGCATGTGTGTTAATATGTATGCTTTTTATATGTCAAAACAATAAGGGAAGTGCAGAGGAGTTGATAGAATCACCCTCCAAACTGATATACATAAACAAAAAGATTCTATCAATGTGTGGACATATATTTTATTTTGTTGGTTTTGCAGTGATGAAAATATAGTGAAAATACTCTCTCTTAGGGTGGTAAAGATGAGAGCGCTATGTGCTTTTTAAAATACCCCTCACACACTAAAAAAATTCAATAGTGTCATGCTTCATCATTGGGGTCTTCCCGTCCCTCTACGGGGCGGGGCGTGCTACGACCTGACCGACTACGCGGGAGCACTGAAGTGGTGACAGGACTATGTGATGGTGCAGGGTGGGTGGTGTCAGTGAAAGTGTAGGGACCTAACAATGTGTGTGAGTACAAAAATTAAAAATCCTCTGGCTAGTAGAAAAAAACAATTTATTAGCTTCTCTAGCTGGGGACGTTAAGAAGGGGGTTTTGGGGTTGAGCCGATCGCTACAACCTGGTCTACATGTTTCGTAGGCAGTCCCCTACTGCCTACTCATCAGGACCTTCTACTGGTCCCTACGAAAATAAGCTCAGTTGCTAAGTGTTGTCAGCCTGTCTTCCTAGAAACTAACAGTAAAATTCCACTGTTAGTTTATGCTTCAGGGCATGAGCTGGCCCCCGGGAAGCAAAAATTATCAAAAATAGTGACCCAAATGTGGTCTCTGTAAAGAAAAGGGAAAAAAAGGGAAACACAGATATTTACATTTGTAGCTGTGGATTTTGCGCTTTCATTGTTGTTTGCGCCACAATTTCACTCATCAAATCCATTCACCCATTACACAAAGAACAACTTTAGACTTTATGGACAGAGTGATGGTTCAGTCTGCCATCCCCTGGCTGTCCGTAAGTGATGCCGAACAGTGGAGGAAAAACACACAGATGTTCATAGTAGTAACTGTGGTTTGTCACTGCGCTTTCATAGTTGTCTGCGCCCCAATTCTTCTTGTCAATTATCATTAGCCCATTGCCTCAAGCCCTAATGCAAGACTTTATGGACAGAGTGATGGTTCAATCTGCCATCCCCTGCCTGTCCGAGTAAATCCCCGAACTTTTTCGTGCCCTTTGTAATTAGGGCTGTTTCAATCTCCACACACACACACTCTCGCGACTCAATACATACTGCGACATCTCACAGGATTAAAAAGGAGGAGCCCGATCTCTCATACTAGTCTTAAGGTTATGGTCACTGATTCAATAAAAGCCCCCACAAAAAGGGGCGCACCCCTACATTAGAATGGTTAACTATACATACTGTTGTGGCAAGCGCGTGGTGCCCCATGAGCTGACAATCGGTAGGAATTCACCGCGGCGCTCTGCAAGAAAGAGAGCCACGCCCTTAGCGTTTTTTGAACACACTGTGCGAGGAGTAAAAATTGTGTCTCAAAACCCACTCGTTTTAAGACCTGGGGTAAAAGTCTGTAACTTACATTGTCCGCATAGTCCCTAAGTCTTACTTCTACCAGTGTTGCCGCTCTGCTGAATGCTCGCGTGTTGGGAGCGGTGATTCATTTAAGCTTCACTGCGCGCTGCTGGCGGGTGTGTCAAAACACTAGCGCGCTAACTCAAGATGGCCGCCCGTAATGGAACGCGGGAGGGCAAAAAATGCGGAAGTCTACCTTCTATATCCATTGGTGATTGGATATTCGCTGCACAATGCAAATCTTAATGTAATATAGATCGCTAATAACAAATTATGACAGTGAAGATTATTCAACAATTAGTTCGTGCAAAAGCCATAACATTATGAACAGGTCGATTGTAGAGGACCTAGTTTGTGAGGTATGTGTGCTCAGCCAAATTACGGGAAAAATGTATCGTAGGTGGATGGCATTCAGCTTTGAATATTTACGCAGTTTTTCTGCCCAGAGTTAGAAAAAGATATGATTGGGTATACAGTTTAAACAGCGAAATTCGCTGTGGGATATGCTATGGGAGACATAGTTATTATGTGGATTGAGACTTGACCCCTGTGCTAGGGTTGGGCACAGTAGTCATACAACAGTGGCGCTGTGCTCCAAAGGGGTTGGTATCCACATACCAGTAGTGTTGGTAACTTGATGGGACTTCTGTTATTATCTTAGCCATGGTTAGGGGTGGTGCCTCAGAGAGTGGGGGTTCTTTTGGGGTACGGGGGTTCTATAACTGACCCCACGGAATTTCATCGATCAACCCATTTTTGTTGGACTGGACACGAAAAACCCATCTCTGTTCCTTTTCAAGGAGATGTCTTTCGTTGTCGATCTGTTCAATCACAGTCCACAGTATGTCTTCAGGTTTGTGACCACTTTCCAGGAAGTGGTTTGTTAATTTGGTGCTGGACTTTTTGCACTTGATTGTGCTTTTGTGTTCACCTATTCTTAACTTCACTGCCCTGCTCGTCATGCCAATGTATTCGAGTTTGCAGGGACATGTGATGAGATACACAACATTGGAACTATTGCAGTTGCTGAATGTTCTTTGTTCCCATGTTGTCCCGTTGTTGAATGTCAATTTCTTGCTTTTCCTGGTCAAACAGCATACCTTGCATCCGCCACAGGGATAGTGCCCTTGTACAAAGTTTGGATTACCAATGTTGTTCACCCTGTTGGCCTTGGGTCTGGTATGGACCAATATGTCCCTGACACTCTGTGCTCTTTTGTGCGAGAACATAGGTTTTGGAATTTCCAGGCCCCCACTGTTGAGGATCTTCCAGTTTTTGTTTATGATTTTGCTCACCTGGTCAGAGTTGGTGTTGTACGTGGTCACACATATTGGTCTCTGCTCTTCCACTTTTTTGACTTTGTCCTCCAGGAGGCTTTCTCTGCAATTGTTCCTTGCTCTCTTGTAGGCTTGATCAATGATCCTAGGGGGGTAGTTCCTCATTTTCAGCTTTTTCCGTAGGTCTTCTGACTGGGTTTTGAAATTGGCAACTTCCGTGCAGTTCCTACGAAGTCGCAGGAACTGGCCGTAGGGGAGGTTATCCCTCAAGTGTCTCGGATGAAAGCTCTGATACATCAAGAGACAGTTCTTGGAAGTACTCTTGAAATGGGTTGTTGTCATCAATCTGCCATTTTTGGGGAAGATGTTCAGATCCAGGAATACCAGATTGGTTTTTGTTGTGACGCTGGTGAATTTGAGGAATTCATCCTGATAGTTGAGCCATGTCAGGAACTGTTGGGCGCTCTTATCATCACCATCCCAGATGATAAGGATGTCGTCAATATACCTCTTCCAGGTCAGGATCTTTTGCCGGAATGGGTTACTGATGTTTAGTATCTTTGTTGCCTCCAGGTGGTGAACATAGAGACCAGCTATGCTTGGAGCAAATGTGCTTCCCATGCTGGTCCCATGCTTTTGGAGGTACAAAGTGCCGTTGTACTCAAAGAAATTCTCCTTGAGAGCCAGGGCACAGCATTCCATCACCACGTTTCGTGGTGTTTGGTACTCCCAGTCATCTGCGAAGAGGACATCCTCAATTATCGACAATGTTTCGTTGTGAGGCAAGCTTGTATATAGGCTTTCTACATCACAGCTAATTAATAGCTGTGTGTTTGGGTCAAATGTCACCTCCTCGAGCAGATTGAGCACATCTTTCGTGTCTCTGAGGTATGTTGATGTGCTTTGTACCATTGGACGTAGGAATGCGTCCGCAAACCTAGACACTGGCTCGAGGACCGACCCGATCCCCGATACAATCGGTCTGCCCGGTGGATTCACAAGTTCCTTGTGGATCTTGGGTAGGATGTACAGGTAGGGGGTCCTTGGGTTTTTTTGACACAGAAATTCCCCTTCTTTAGTGGTAATCCAGTCGTGCGACAGTGCCTCCTCTACCATTGTCTTTATCTTGATTGAAATTCTCTCAGTTGGATCTGATGAGAGTATTTCGTAGTTTCTTTTGTCCTGTAATAGCCTGGTACATTCCTTGTCATATTGATCTATATTCATTAGTACAGTTGCACCCCCCTTATCCGCTGGTTTTATGACCAATTGTTTGTTGTTGCTTAAGTCACGGAGTGCCCTTCGTTCTTCATTGGAAACATTTTGGAAGACGCGTTTCTGCGTTGGGTCAAGAACTTCCAGATCTTTCATGACAGCTTTTTCAAAGGTCAGGAGTTCTATGGGGAGGGTGTTGTTCATTGGTGTGAACGTGGATCGAGGCTTGAGTCCGGTATCTCCTTTCTCTTGAGTGTCCACTTTGTCTTTGAAAAAGACTTGTAGCTTGAGTCTCCTTATAAATTCCTGTACCTCCTTGCATAGATGGAATTTATCCATGTTGCTAGTGGGGACATATCCTAGCAATTCCTCAAATTCACCAGCGTCACAACAAAAACCAATCTGGTATTCCTGGATCTGAACATCTTCCCCAAAAATGGCAGATTGATGACAACAACCCATTTCAAGAGTACTTCCAAGAACTGTCTCTTGATGTATCAGAGCTTTCATCCGAGACACTTGAGGGATAACCTCCCCTACGGCCAATTCCTGCGACTTCGTAGGAACTGCACGGAAGTTGCCAATTTCAAAACCCAGTCAGAAGACCTACGGAAAAAGCTGAAAATGAGGAACTACCCCCCTAGGATCATTGATCAAGCCTACAAGAGAGCAAGGAACAATTGCAGAGAAAGCCTCCTGGAGGACAAAGTCAAAAAAGTGGAAGAGCAGAGACCAATATGTGTGACCACGTACAACACCAACTCTGACCAGGTGAGCAAAATCATAAACAAAAACTGGAAGATCCTCAACAGTGGGGGCCTGGAAATTCCAAAACCTATGTTCTCGCACAAAAGAGCACAGAGTGTCAGGGACATATTGGTCCATACCAGACCCAAGGCCAACAGGGTGAACAACATTGGTAATCCAAACTTTGTACAAGGGCACTATCCCTGTGGCGGATGCAAGGTATGCTGTTTGACCAGGAAAAGCAAGAAATTGACATTCAACAACGGGACAACATGGGAACAAAGAACATTCAGCAACTGCAATAGTTCCAATGTTGTGTATCTCATCACATGTCCCTGCAAACTCGAATACATTGGCATGACGAGCAGGGCAGTGAAGTTAAGAATAGGTGAACACAAAAGCACAATCAAGTGCAAAAAGTCCAGCACCAAATTAACAAACCACTTCCTGGAAAGTGGTCACAAACCTGAAGACATACTGTGGACTGTGATTGAACAGATCGACAACGAAAGACATCTCCTTGAAAAGGAACAGAGATGGGTTTTTCGTGTCCAGTCCAACAAAAATGGGTTGATCGATGAAATTCCGTGGGGTCAGTTATAGAACCCCCGTACCCCAAAAGAACCCCCACTCTCTGAGGCACCACCCCTAACCATGGCTAAGATAATAACAGAAGTCCCATCAAGTTACCAACACTACTGGTATGTGGATACCAACCCCTTTGGAGCACAGCGCCACTGTTGTATGACTACTGTGCCCAACCCTAGCACAGGGGTCAAGTCTCAATCCACATAATAACTATGTCTCCCATAGCATATCCCACAGCGAATTTCGCTGTTTAAACTGTATACCCAATCATATCTTTTTCTAACTCTGGGCAGAAAAACTGCGTAAATATTCAAAGCTGAATGCCATCCACCTACGATACATTTTTCCCGTAATTTGGCTGAGCACACATACCTCACAAACTAGGTCCTCTACAATCGACCTGTTCATAATGTTATGGCTTTTGCACGAACTAATTGTTGAATAATCTTCACTGTCATAATTTGTTATTAGCGATCTATATTACATTAAGATTTGCATTGTGCAGCGAATATCCAATCACCAATGGATATAGAAGGTAGACTTCCGCATTTTTTGCCCTCCCGCGTTCCATTACGGGCGGCCATCTTGAGTTAGCGCGCTAGTGTTTTGACACACCCGTCAGCAGCGCGCAGTGAAGCTTAAATGAATCACCGCTCCCAACACGCGAGCATTCAGCAGAGCGGCAACACTGGTAGAAGTAAGACTTAGGGACTATGCGGACAATGTAAGTTACAGACTTTTACCCCAGGTCTTAAAACGAGTGGGTTTTGAGACACAATTTTTACTCCTCGCACAGTGTGTTCAAAAAACGCTAAGGGCGTGGCTCTCTTTCTTGCAGAGCGCCGCGGTGAATTCCTACCGATTGTCAGCTCATGGGGCACCACGCGCTTGCCACAACAGTATGTATAGTTAACCATTCTAATGTAGGGGTGCGCCCCTTTTTGTGGGGGCTTTTATTGAATCAGTGACCATAACCTTAAGACTAGTATGAGAGATCGGGCTCCTCCTTTTTAATCCTGTGAGATGTCGCAGTATGTATTGAGTCGCGAGAGTGTGTGTGTGTGGAGATTGAAACAGCCCTAATTACAAAGGGCACGAAAAAGTTCGGGGATTTACTCGGACAGGCAGGGGATGGCAGATTGAACCATCACTCTGTCCATAAAGTCTTGCATTAGGGCTTGAGGCAATGGGCTAATGATAATTGACAAGAAGAATTGGGGCGCAGACAACTATGAAAGCGCAGTGACAAACCACAGTTACTACTATGAACATCTGTGTGTTTTTCCTCCACTGTTCGGCATCACTTACGGACAGCCAGGGGATGGCAGACTGAACCATCACTCTGTCCATAAAGTCTAAAGTTGTTCTTTGTGTAATGGGTGAATGGATTTGATGAGTGAAATTGTGGCGCAAACAACAATGAAAGCGCAAAATCCACAGCTACAAATGTAAATATCTGTGTTTCCCTTTTTTTCCCTTTTCTTTACAGAGACCACATTTGGGTCACTATTTTTGATAATTTTTGCTTCCCGGGGGCCAGCTCATGCCCTGAAGCATAAACTAACAGTGGAATTTTACTGTTAGTTTCTAGGAAGACAGGCTGACAACACTTAGCAACTGAGCTTATTTTCGTAGGGACCAGTAGAAGGTCCTGATGAGTAGGCAGTAGGGGACTGCCTACGAAACATGTAGACCAGGTTGTAGCGATCGGCTCAACCCCAAAACCCCCTTCTTAACGTCCCCAGCTAGAGAAGCTAATAAATTGTTTTTTTCTACTAGCCAGAGGATTTTTAATTTTTGTACTCACACACATTGTTAGGTCCCTACACTTTCACTGACACCACCCACCCTGCACCATCACATAGTCCTGTCACCACTTCAGTGCTCCCGCGTAGTCGGTCAGGTCGTAGCACGCCCCGCCCCGTAGAGGGACGGGAAGACCCCAATGATGAAGCATGACACTATTGAATTTTTTTAGTGTGTGAGGGGTATTTTAAAAAGCACATAGCGCTCTCATCTTTACCACCCTAAGAGAGAGTATTTTCACTATATTTTCATCACTGCAAAACCAACAAAATAAAATATATGTCCACACATTGATAGAATCTTTTTGTTTATGTATATCAGTTTGGAGGGTGATTCTATCAACTCCTCTGCACTTCCCTTATTGTTTTGGAATTACTGGCAGCGTGCAGCTGCGGAAGTCAACCAAAGAATTCATCTCTTCACACCACTTTTTTGTGATTCTGCACTCGGCGGCATCACAGCAGGATAAACAGAGGACCTCTCGGTTTCTGTGTACTAGAATGGCTGACCTGGGCCTTGCATTCACTGAGGACGAGATCTCTAACCTTATGGCCTCCTTAGGTACTTTTGAAGGATTGAACTCCGGATGCCCATCCTTAAAAAATAGTGATTGGGATGAACTAGAAGAATTAAGAAGAACCCAAATAAAAACAGCCATCCATGGGCTGCTCATGTCTGAGTATCTTAAAGTTAATACAGCTCCATCAGGTCTGGTAGTACGGAATGAACCATTCATATTCCTCGAGGACAAAACCTTTAAAATCGATTGGTCCCAAATATCATGGAGATGTACACGGGACTGGATCGTCTTGATCATAAAAACAGCTAGCAGATTAGCGAGTGATCTAAAGGTTGAAATACAGGCAGTAGAAGTACGCCTCAAGAGCTATGAGTCTCCAGCCAACTTAAAGAAATATCTTGATGAACTAAATAAAACATTGAACGACTTTGAGATATCTCTAAAAGACAGCAAATACGAAAAACTCCAAAAAGATACTAGTAGGTGGAGTAAAGAAAAGATCTACCCCTATACCCTATATCTACCCACTGCATCATTCCTGCAGGGCAGGACACAAAGAGTCCAACTGGGGGACATGCTTTCCACCTCCGCGCCTATTACCTGCGGGGTCCCACAGGGTTCTGCTTTGTCGCCCCTGCTCTTTAACATCTATCTGCAGCCTTTGATTGCCCTCCTGAATAGGATGGACTGTCTAGTCTATAACTACGCTGATGACACCCAGATCATTATCCGGCTTGAGGAAGGGCCAGGAGCGTCTACCAGGCTACAGGACATACTTAAGGCCACGGTTAATTGGATGTCTAAAAACTCCCTAAAAATTAACCCGGAGAAGACGGAAGTGTTGCCCATTTCCATCACGGGCAACCCCTGGAACGAGAGTTTCTGGCCGGCAGAGCTGGGTGTACCACCGAAACCAGCGGTAGCAGTCAAAAGTTTGGGTCTGCACCTGGATGGGAAACTATCCATGGATAAACAGGTTACTTCTGTAGTAGGTACCTGCATTGGTTTAATGCGGCAACTGAGGAAAATATCGGCACTGCTATCGTTCTCTACCCTGAAACAGGTGGTTTCAGCGACCATCTTGGCCAGATTGGACTATGGTAACTCCCTGTACATAGGGCTACCCCAGCGGTTGCTGGATAAGCTACAGGGGGTTATGAACGACGCGGCCAGGTTGATCTATAAGAAACCCAGGATGACCCATTCATCCCCGCTGATGCAGGAGCTTCATTGGCTCCCAATTCGGCAGAGAGTAGTTTTCAAGGGACTATGCATAGTGCATAAGACGCTGTACGGAAAAGCACCAAAATATCTTAAGTCCAGAATTTCACTCTATACTCCGAGCAGGACTTTACGCTCTTCGGATGCTTCTCTTCTATCCCAACCCCGATTCAGACTGGCCACGGTGGGGGGACGTGCTTTTTCTAAAACACTCCCGGCTCTGTGGAATAAATTGACCCCAGATCTAAGGAAGGAGCGTAATTTGATGACTTTTAGGAAAAAGCTAAAAACTGTTTTATTTAAACAGGCATGGAGCAGCCACTAAGCGCCCACCAAGATTAAGTAAAATGCTCAGCCCCACTGGTTAATTTGGACAACCAGCGCTTAGAGGCCCCGGTGGCTATAACGCGCGATACAAATCAAATAAATAAAATAAATAAATAAATAAAATAAAGGAGAATTACAAACCATCAAATGACAATGCTTCCAATGACGGTTCATCAGATGCCGGATCCAACAGCTCTAACTCGAGCAGCAATAGAAGCCCCAGATACCAGGGTGCGCGAAAGAATTTCCGACGACCCAACAACCGAGGCATGAGGGGATGGAACAGCTACCCACAGCCAATGATGTACCCCCCGCAACAGTTTGGCCCACCACCCTTCCAACATCCGAATGCCCCTTTTCCGCCGTGGGGATTCCAACAAGATTACGGATATTATGACAACTCTGGTCCTTTTTTAGGGGCGCGCCGAGGACAAACCAAGGGAAGGAATCGGAGAGGCAACTCGGTCCATTGGAGCAACGAAGACGAAGTGACTCCAAGAGTATCAACCAGGAGTATGACAGGGGCACAAAAGAACCAGAAATGAGCCTGATTGTTAACCTGATGGGCAACGAACTATCTGAACCACAAAAAAGAATATTGGAAAAAGGCTTAGGATATGTCCCCACTAGCAACATGGATAAATTCCACCTATGCAAGGAGGTACAGGAATTTATAAGGAGACTCAAGCTACAAGTCTTTTTCAAAGACAAAGTGGACACTCAAGAGAAAGGAGATACCGGACTCAAGCCTCGATCCACGTTCACACCAATGAACAACACCCTCCCCATAGAACTCCTGACCTTTGAAAAAGCTGTCATGAAAGATCTGGAAGTTCTTGACCCAACGCAGAAACGCGTCTTCCAAAATGTTTCCAATGAAGAACGAAGGGCACTCCGTGACTTAAGCAACAACAAACAATTGGTCATAAAACCAGCGGATAAGGGGGGTGCAACTGTACTAATGAATATAGATCAATATGACAAGGAATGTACCAGGCTATTACAGGACAAAAGAAACTACGAAATACTCTCATCAGATCCAACTGAGAGAATTTCAATCAAGATAAAGACAATGGTAGAGGAGGCACTGTCGCACGACTGGATTACCACTAAAGAAGGGGAATTTCTGTGTCAAAAAAACCCAAGGACCCCCTACCTGTACATCCTACCCAAGATCCACAAGGACCTTGTGAATCCACCGGGCAGACCGATTGTATCGGGGATCGGGTCGGTCCTCGAGCCAGTGTCTAGGTTTGCGGACGCATTCCTACGTCCAATGGTACAAAGCACATCAACATACCTCAGAGACACGAAAGATGTGCTCAATCTGCTCGAGGAGGTGACATTTGACCCAAACACACAGCTATTAATTAGCTGTGATGTAGAAAGCCTATATACAAGCTTGCCTCACAACGAAACATTGTCGATAATTGAGGATGTCCTCTTCGCAGATGACTGGGAGTACCAAACACCACGAAACGTGGTGATGGAATGCTGTGCCCTGGCTCTCAAGGAGAATTTCTTTGAGTACAACGGCACTTTGTACCTCCAAAAGCATGGGACCAGCATGGGAAGCACATTTGCTCCAAGCATAGCTGGTCTCTATGTTCACCACCTGGAGGCAACAAAGATACTAAACATCAGTAACCCATTCCGGCAAAAGATCCTGACCTGGAAGAGGTATATTGACGACATCCTTATCATCTGGGATGGTGATGATAAGAGCGCCCAACAGTTCCTGACATGGCTCAACTATCAGGATGAATTCCTCAAATTCACCAGCGTCACAACAAAAACCAATCTGGTATTCCTGGATCTGAACATCTTCCCCAAAAATGGCAGATTGATGACAACAACCCATTTCAAGAGTACTTCCAAGAACTGTCTCTTGATGTATCAGAGCTTTCATCCGAGACACTTGAGGGATAACCTCCCCTACGGCCAGTTCCTGCGACTTCGTAGGAACTGCACGGAAGTTGCCAATTTCAAAACCCAGTCAGAAGACCTACGGAAAAAGCTGAAAATGAGGAACTACCCCCCTAGGATCATTGATCAAGCCTACAAGAGAGCAAGGAACAATTGCAGAGAAAGCCTCCTGGAGGACAAAGTCAAAAAAGTGGAAGAGCAGAGACCAATATGTGTGACCACGTACAACACCAACTCTGACCAGGTGAGCAAAATCATAAACAAAAACTGGAAGATCCTCAACAGTGGGGGCCTGGAAATTCCAAAACCTATGTTCTCGCACAAAAGAGCACAGAGTGTCAGGGACATATTGGTCCATACCAGACCCAAGGCCAACAGGGTGAACAACATTGGTAATCCAAACTTTGTACAAGGGCACTATCCCTGTGGCGGATGCAAGGTATGCTGTTTGACCAGGAAAAGCAAGAAATTGACATTCAACAACGGGACAACATGGGAACAAAGAACATTCAGCAACTGCAATAGTTCCAATGTTGTGTATCTCATCACATGTCCCTGCAAACTCGAATACATTGGCATGACGAGCAGGGCAGTGAAGTTAAGAATAGGTGAACACAAAAGCACAATCAAGTGCAAAAAGTCCAGCACCAAATTAACAAACCACTTCCTGGAAAGTGGTCACAAACCTGAAGACATACTGTGGACTGTGATTGAACAGATCGACAACGAAAGACATCTCCTTGAAAAGGAACAGAGATGGGTTTTTCGTGTCCAGTCCAACAAAAATGGGTTGAACGATGAAATTCCGTGGGGTCAGTTATAGAACCCCCGTACCCCAAAAGAACCCCCACTCTCTGAGGCACCACCCCTAACCATGGCTAAGATAATAACAGAAGTCCCATCAAGTTACCAACACTACTGGTATGTGGATACCAACCCCTTTGGAGCACAGCGCCACTGTTGTATGACTACTGTGCCCAACCCTAGCACAGGGGTCAAGTCTCAATCCACATAATAACTATGTCTCCCATAGCATATCCCACAGCGAATTTCGCTGTTTAAACTGTATACCCAATCATATCTTTTTCTAACTCTGGGCAGAAAAACTGCGTAAATATTCAAAGCTGAATGCCATCCACCTACGATACATTTTTCCCGTAATTTGGCTGAGCACACATACCTCACAAACTAGGTCCTCTACAATCGACCTGTTCATAATGTTATGGCTTTTGCACGAACTAATTGTTGAATAATCTTCACTGTCATAATTTGTTATTAGCGATCTATATTACATTAAGATTTGCATTGTGCAGCGAATATCCAATCACCAATGGATATAGAAGGTAGACTTCCGCATTTTTTGCCCTCCCGCGTTCCATTACGGGCGGCCATCTTGAGTTAGCGCGCTAGTGTTTTGACACACCCGTCAGCAGCGCGCAGTGAAGCTTAAATGAATCACCGCTCCCAACACGCGAGCATTCAGCAGAGCGGCAACACTGGTAGAAGTAAGACTTAGGGACTATGCGGACAATGTAAGTTACAGACTTTTACCCCAGGTCTTAAAACGAGTGGGTTTTGAGACACAATTTTTACTCCTCGCACAGTGTGTTCAAAAAACGCTAAGGGCGTGGCTCTCTTTCTTGCAGAGCGCCGCTGTGAATTCCTACCGATTGTCAGCTCATGGGGCACCACGCGCTTGCCACAACAGTATGTATAGTTAACCATTCTAATGTAGGGGTGCGCCCCTTTTTGTGGGGGCTTTTATTGAATCAGTGACCATAACCTTAAGACTAGTATGAGAGATCGGGCTCCTCCTTTTTAATCCTGTGAGATGTCGCAGTATGTATTGAGTCGCGAGAGTGTGTGTGTGTGGAGATTGAAACAGCCCTAATTACAAAGGGCACGAAAAAGTTCGGGGATTTACTCGGACAGGCAGGGGATGGCAGATTGAACCATCACTCTGTCCATAAAGTCTTGCATTAGGGCTTGAGGCAATGGGCTAATGATAATTGACAAGAAGAATTGGGGCGCAGACAACTATGAAAGCGCAGTGACAAACCACAGTTACTACTATGAACATCTGTGTGTTTTTCCTCCACTGTTCGGCATCACTTACGGACAGCCAGGGGATGGCAGACTGAACCATCACTCTGTCCATAAAGTCTAAAGTTGTTCTTTGTGTAATGGGTGAATGGATTTGATGAGTAAATTGTGGCGCAAACAACAATGAAAGCGCAAAATCCACAGCTACAAATGTAAATATCTGTGTTTCCCTTTTTTTCCCTTTTCTTTACAGAGACCACATTTGGGTCACTATTTTTGATAATTTTTGTTTCCCGGGGGCCAGCTCATGCCCTGAAGCATAAACTAACAGTGGAATTTTACTGTTAGTTTCTAGGAAGACAGGCTGACAACACTTAGCAACTGAGCTTATTTTCGTAGGGACCAGTAGAAGGTCCTGATGAGTAGGCAGTAGGGGACTGCCTACGAAACATGTAGACCAGGTTGTAGCGATCGGCTCAACCCCAAAACCCCCTTCTTAACGTCCCCAGCTAGAGAAGCTAATAAATTGTTTTTTTCTACTAGCCAGAGGATTTTTAATTTTTGTACTCACACACATTGTTAGGTCCCTACACTTTCACTGACACCACCCACCCTGCACCATCACATAGTCCTGTCACCACTTCAGTGCTCCCGCGTAGTCGGTCAGGTCGTAGCACGCCCCGCCCCGTAGAGGGACGGGAAGACCCCAATGATGAAGCATGACACTATTGGATTTTTTTAGTGTGTGAGGGGTATTTTAAAAAGCACATAGCGCTCTCATCTTTACCACCCTAAGAGAGAGTATTTTCACTATATTTTCATCACTGCAAAACCAACAAAATAAAATATATGTCCACACATTGATAGAATCTTTTTGTTTATGCTTTTTATATGTGCCTGGTTTATCTGTATCAATGTTCCCTTTGACATAGCCAAACATGTTGGCTTTGCCAGTGCTTGTTTCAAGAGGGCTTGTCACAAAATTGGACCGTGCTGTGCTGAAAATGTAGTTGCTGATGGGGCAATTCTTCGGCAAATGCGAGTAAACTATATATATTTGTCTAATTTTAAGTAATTGTCAAGTGATGATAAGCTTTATCTTTGACCATATTGAGTGGTAAGCAATGAACGAAGAGCCTTATCTCAGATGACTGCTGTTCATTAGGTCTTGAACATTCAGATTATACGGTAAAAAAAAATCTAAAATGCAGCGATGAACGTGCCTCTGATCGTGCGTCAACAAAGATAAAGAAAAGCTGTAAGCTGCGCTAAGTCTTCCCTACATTCGCTAGAACTTATGTCTTGTACCAGAAATGCTGAAGAGGTGGTTGTGAGAGTATCCGTCCCTCACTGTATCAATAATGTGCTGCTGCTGCATTGTTACTCCTTTGTAAACCATGTTGAATTTCCCACCAGTGCGACTAGAAATAGAAGTACAATGTCACTGCAGCTGCATGGTAAAGAGCTTTACAGTGCACTGGGTATATCCACTCTTGTTTCTTGGGCTCGAAAAGGTGTATGTCATTTACAAACAGCACAAAATTCTGGAGTCGGACTGGTAAATAGTCTTGGGAGATGGGCTCAGGTGTAGAATGCGTGAAGACAGACCTTGGTTGCCAATGGAGAGGGGCATCCGATTTCTCTTATAGATATTTTTTTTCTCCTCAAAGCATCCCTTTCCTGTGGTCCTTCAACAAAGGCTTTCTTATCTCACTGTACTTCCTTCTCTTCACTATGGATTCAAGATTCATATAATCTCTTGATTTGATTGTGGAACTCCCTGCAAGGATCCATTCAACTGGACGGCTTCCTCGAAAAACGTTAGTTATCTGAAGACCCTTCTTTTCTGTTAGTACACATAAGCATAGTGAGGCAACTTTGAACACAGCACCTACGGACGTTGATGCGTATTCTTCACTAAATAAGTTTGATAGTAACTTTAAAATGCTTCACTTGAGGTAAACAATATATGTTTATCTCAGTGTTTTCTATTGTGCCAAGCAGGTCTTCATATCTCCACCAGCGAGTACTTTGATACAGACTTACATTCTATAGTCCCTCCTGCAGTAAATCAAAACCGGTTAGTTAAGTGGAGTCCTTCAGTAGGTTAGAGATATTAGTAACATGGTGATCATGAAGGCAACGTCTGGACAACAGGAATGAAGAAGCTGCAGGCAGTGTTGAGCTCGATATGTGAAGTAAGAGTCTGGTCATTTAGGGATATAGTCCTTTCTTGGCCAACTTCTGCAGCACTCTTGCTTACTACTTTCAAAACTTATTCATCAGGTGCACTCACTAAAATGTTGATTCTGACTTTGATGGAAAGGGTATGCTCACATAACAAGGACAAACTGTTGGAGCGTAATGTACAAAAAACTAAATGTAGGAGGCACCAATTATTTAAAAATGTGAACTAGTTATTTTTTGATACACATCCCAAAAAATACTTGTTAGAAGTCATTGAAAATTGGTTTTTTTCAGTAGAAAATGTCATCAAGATGCATCTCTTGATTGTCAGACATCATTTGGTTGGTTCGCATCCTGATTCATAAACATGAAACGAAAACATCAAATTCTACGAACAAGTGTTTCACAACCTAATAGAACAAAAATACTGATGTAACAAAAATATGACATGCTATAAAAATGTGTGAAATCTATAGAATGTTTGTTTCAAACTCAAATCCAGCCAGACTATTTTTAAATGAATTCATATATCATAAACATAGTATCTTAGTAAAAATCCGCACTAGTCATGCGAAGGCCCGAATCCCAAAGTTTAATTACATAATAGTCCGTTTTTTTATACAACTGTATTTATTCTGAAAACATTTATTGACATTGTCAGATTAATCTCAAGTTCCTAATCGGTGAATTACTTGAACTGCCTTGTTAATAAGCACAAAGGAGACTGAACTTGTGCTAATCAATAATTGCCCAAAAGGATTTTGCTTCAGGGTAGTTAGTTCTCATGCTTTATCAAAAGTATTAGACTGAGATGACCCAGCGCATAAACTATTCACTGCATAAAACAATGCCAATGCCGGTGCTGTAGAGGGCAAATAAAACAAGCATTTACAATGCAACGGTTTCGCCTTTGCAAAAGTTAGAGCTATTGGCATTGTAAATGACAAAAGTCATTTATGTGTTGGTTTTGAAAACGGAGCCACCCACAGAGTCATTCACGTAGAGCCACCCACATACACACAGAGCCACCCACACAGAGCCACCTACACACACACACACACACAGAGCCACCCTCACACAGACAGAGCCACACACAGACAGAGCCACACACACAGTAGTAGAGAGTAGTCATGACCTACATTTTTTAAGAGGTAACTGTAGGTTATTGTCCCTCCTAAACAACACACTGCAAAGAACAGGCAGGGGAGCGCTCATGAAAATCAAACACAGAATAATTTACATTTAAATAAGTTTCAGAAAAATAAGCCTGTACACAGTTTATTAAAAGTCCCATTTGGAAAGAAAAAGCTGCAAGACCCTGAAACTGAACCTTAAATTTCGGTAGCACGTTGACGTCCTGAAGAAAGGGGAAGTCAAGAGTTAGTCATTCCTGCTTTTCTGAAACGCAGAACAAATGCATTACGTCAAAATGTGTGGGGGATGGGGAAGCAATGCACTTACTGCCACATCCACGCAGGACACTTCCCAAAAGACAGTGACACAAAGGAGGTCACGGATTCGTAAAATAGATGTATTTAGGTTTCCACATCACACAGGCTGCGCTTCCATGTATGGCTGCAGCACTGGAGGGGAGGTTCTCAATTTGCAATTTGTTCACAAAACTGCTATGCAGAGGTAGGTAAGCCAACAAATTAACTGGGAGAGCCGAGCTAAGAGTCGGCTCAGGCTCTAAGAGCCTATGCACAAGCCAAGCCTCTAAATGATTTTTCATGTAAAAATACGATAAGGGTCTTCGAAATTCTAAAATAGTGTATTTTTTTAAAAAGTGAGTTTTCGAACATGCACTGAGAAGCATTCCTGCCTGTCGAGGCTGTACTTTCTTGGTTCCCCAGGTAATCAAGTGGGCAGCTGTCACCACATTAACTCGTGTGAATGGAGGCTTTTTTAGGCAAGAGAACCACGAGCTGTGCCACAGCATGGCTTCTAGTTCGAGGTTTCAGTGGCTCGCCCACTTCTACCGCAACGGATGCTGACAGCAAGAGGGGAATGTGCCCACGTGTCACAAATCTGTTGGTTTTTAGCAGTACAGGCAATTATGGTAAAATAATCAGATTCAGGCAGTATCAATAACACTTATGAGCCCTCCAAGCAGAGAGTTTTCCACCAGGTTCTAAGTTAGTCACCTCCTTTGGTACCAAAGAACCCAGGATCATGTACATCTGAGTAAAAAGTCAGATATCTCTACTCGTGAGGAGATAAGTCCTTGTGTTGTGCATAAACTCACAGACGGGTGAGCCAAAGGGATCCCGGACCCCATGATTTGAAGGTCTCCTCCCGTAGTATCAGGTTCTACCATCATGCACAGATGAGCACGAGATGGGAAGGGTACCCAATACGACTGAAATTATCAGAGTTGGAGTCCTGTCCACTAAAGTGTCAAACATATGTTCAGAAAACATTGCCATCCACTTCTAGGCTTCTCTCTTGAAATAGCGTCCAGTCCTGGCTGGTTCTGGGTGTATGGCAGTTATGTTACACATCTTAAGAGAGGGATTAACAGAAGGCTCAGAGACACAACAACATACTCGTCGGCTGGGAATTACAGACATTTAGAGTACATGTTTAAGCCAAGACCCTATGATGCCCCCCACTTAAATACCTTCACGAGGTTCACAAATACGATCACATGTCTGAAACGGGAACGGTACCAAAGAGCCCTCTTTTAAAGGGCTGGGGTAAATAATTGTGTCTCGCGAACCACTACACCACACTCTCAAAACGCTTATCTCCCCACACCAACCTCCCCGGTAACTTCCTCCCCCCCCCCCTTCTCACCGGAAGGTCTCCTCTATCTCAGTCACGCTTGTGTCCTTCTCCACGGCCAAATTGTTGGGCTTGCGGTTTTTGTTCAGCTCCCCGATGCCCCCCCAGTAGAAAGCCGGTGCAGGTGTTCTCGTCCCGATCACAGCAATCAGCTTTCCACGACCCGCCATGGCTGCTCCTGGGGTCTGTTCTCACACACGGCTGGTCGGCTTCAGACGTGAGCAGAGGGTGCAGTGAATGGCTTTTCTAGGCACTTTGAAAAGTTTGGGCGCTATAAACCGGACGTTAGCATGAGCAGAGGGTGCAGTGAATGGTTAGTTGTTGGGATCTAGGCTGCAAGTTGGTGAACGCTAGCTTTTCTAGGCACTATGAAACGTTCGGGCGTTGTAAGGCCGGACGTTAGCATCAGCAGAGGGTGCAGTGAATGTCTTTTCTAGGCACTTTGAAAAGTTTGGGCGCTGTAAGATCAGACGTGAGCAGAGGGTGCAGTGGTTAGATAAATTCAAGGGTACAAGATTATACGCCAGCCGTGAAACAAGTAATGTTTTTTGTTTATAAATAGCATTGACAATCAGATGCCAGAACCACATTCCTTATATGTAATTATCTGTAAACAGCTTGGTAATTGCAGTTTCCGTTACATATAGTTTGCTACCAGATAATCAGATGTCTGTGTGAGAGCCGAGAAAAGACACGAGTGGATGAGAAAGAAGGAACCATTCTTCACTGCCCTCTCAGGCAGCTTCAGAATTCTGAGAGAAACCTCTAATGCCCGCAGTCTATTTCAGAAGCATCAGACCAGCAGTTCTGCCCTGGACAGTTGGACAGGACAGTACCATCTAGTCATGGAACGTATAATCGCTGCTGAATATGCGCCGTTGGTTGCAGCATTTATTTTTCCTCCCAGGACTTTCACCCAGCGCAAACAAAAGCAGAAACAGAGAGTTAGTGAGGATCGGGAAGGGGCAGACAGGGTAGCTGGGGAGACCCCCGCCCCACCATGAGTACTCACCTTAGGGGTTGGTGCTGCCTTGGCCCAGCTCCGGGGAGTAGCGTTTCCACCGGGACCCCCAGCAGGACATGACCATGGTGCGGATGAACTCCCGCCCGCACAGCTTCACCCCGCTCTCACTCGAGCACGTCAGAAGCTGAGGCGACGCCGAAAAACAACAGGGCGAAGGCAGATTGGAGTAGAAGGGCGAAGGGGCCATGTTGAACCGACTCAGCAGGCTAGGGGGGCGCGGGTCCTGTCACTGCAGCTCCGCCGCTTCCTCAGCTCTGGACTCTGCAGAAGAGGGAAAGCAGCGGCCCGAGATCACCGGAAGTATCAACAGTCACACCTGGACCCAGAGTGTGGCAAGAGCGGATTGTCTGCCAGCTAGCCGCGTCACGTTAACCATAAACAATAGAACTACTCAACGATTTCAAGGCTGGCTAGAGTGGATCTGGTGGCACGGTAGGAGTGAAGAACATCCCTATCAGCTCACCGGCGACTTTCTACGTGGGCGCAGGAGCTCGGGGTAGGCTCCCGCTGCTTCCTGCTTGGCTGCCTATACTTCCGGGTCCTGGGGGGAAGCACTTCTGGGTCGCCATCGAACACGGACAGTGGGCGGGCGGGAGGGAGGAGGCACGGACAGTGGGCGGGCGGGAGGGAGGAGGCACGGACAGTGGGCGGGCGGGAGGGAGAACTTTTAGAACACACGGACAACGGGACGGCGAGAGGGAGGGTTTGGGGGGCGGGACTTAAAAAAAGAGTCAGAAACGCCCCCGATTCGCGTTCTGACGGGGAAAGAGTGATGGGCAACCTTGTCTTCCAATGGCTAGCCTCCATTTATGGAGCTAGCCAATGGAAGAAGGGGCGGATTCAAGTCCCCCATAGTGTAAACAATAGCTTTCGCCTGGGCGGGGCACTGCTTCGCAGTGCTCCGGCCAGGTCGAAACCTAAAAAAAGACACCAGTACAGTTAACGCAGAAAAGGACAAAGAGCTAAAACATCTCCAGTTTGTAAGGGCTTCTGATCTTCACCATTCTCTATTGTTTTCCAACTTGAACCTTTCAGTGCAGATTCCATTCACTATCTTATGCTTCCCGGTCTGCGGTTTAGGTCTGAATCTACCACAGTAATTTCAAAACCTTCAGCTTAGTGCAGAACAGTGCTCTCCAAACAGCCTTTGGGTAGGCTGGGTACATTCTGTTTTTAAAATTTGTATTATATGACATGAGCACTGGTTCAGGGAAGTTTTCAAAACAAACCCATGTGACAAGGTTTTTTAATGTACCCCATAAGACATCTTAAAAGACTTGGCCTTGTGTTAGTTTATATTTGTATTTGTATTAAATGAGTTTTATATAGCGCTGGCTAGACCCGTAGGTATCAGAGCGCTTTACATTCGGTTAGACAATGTTACAGAAATTATCCACTTAGATTTTAACATCTAATAAGGGAGCAATGTTGTATTAAAGAGAATACTAAATATTTGTACTGTGTGGCATGATTGATAGCTTTGTAGCATCATAAGATCAAAGAGTTTAGTCAAGTACTGGTAAATCGGGTAAAAGGCTAGCAAACCCTTTATTAGCCTACCTTCTGTGTGACTTAGGGGCACAATTTGTGGGGGATACCAGGGTTGAAGTAGTGGGGTGAACTTTAATAATGATGACATACCCGATCGTATGACATATCTCCACCACGTCCCACCCTCTTACATAAGAGCAGTGGTACTGGAGCAATTTTCAGGGTAAGATTGCTGCCATCAATGTTGTGAAAAGTGCTAGAATCGCACTGAGAAAAAGTGTATCAAACGAGACGCGCTTTCAGTTGGAGAGTGGTACGGGCTGCAGGATACTTCTTAAATGTGTGGAGAGCTGAAATAACTTTGGCTGGCTATGACAGGGCACCATATGCTAATGTGAAGAGCTACAGTTAAATATTTGAACGATTGCTAGTATTTTGATACCTCTAAAGTGGGGTAATCTCAAGATTCATCTTCCTGAGCTTTAAATTTCTGGGACAGATGCGCTATCTACTAGGAATCGTATCCCTTGAGAAATAGGAGTGTTCCTCGAAACACAAGTTGGCTGTCTTTTATACATTTGTTTTCTACTGCAACTATATACACAAACTCCAATAAATAAATTCACTTTTTGGTGAACATTACATTGGACTTCAGTGGAATTAGTGAATCATGATCTATGCTCCTTTGAAAGACCTCCAAGAGGTCTGTATGGATGTAAAAAGCACAATGGGGGTTAGGTGCAGGAGGTGAAGACATTCAGCGCCATTTCCTTACCCCGGATTGTGGTTTAATATTTACACACAGATTGTGTTTCATTTGTGCTTTCTTAATGTCTGATATATTTTGAATAATTTGTACAGTTTATTAACAGGTATTTTTATGTTTTTTATGTCTTAGAAAAAAATGATATCTTACATCCTTTCCTTCCAAACTCCATATATACCTGGGCATGATTGTCAAAGTTCACTTTAGAAACATTTCTCACGTCACAATTGGAGAAAGAAAAGTAAACATCAATCCCCATGTTAAAGGAATTAGGGTCATTTGCCAGAAGACTTTGCCTGACATTTGAGTTCTGTATTTGAATGCGCAGCAAAAGTAATAAGATAATAAAAACAAAGCTTAAAGGCATCTTTATTTCTCATTCACCTTCTGAACTCCGTCACAGTTATTTTGGGGAGTGCAGTACTTCCAGTGCCTGTGCAAAAGCGTGGAGTGCCATGCTATGTAGGCAATCTCTTTGGCTGTTGGTGCAAACATGATTCTCTTTTCACAAATTGATACCGTGAAATCTTGGTACTCCCACTGTGCCAGTTTGTTCCCCTAGCTTCTCCTGCTGTGTTGTATTACTTCCTCGTACTCCCTCCAATGCTGGTTCTCCCGATCCTTCCCAACCATTACCGCAGCCTGAGTGCCTGCTCGCCAGTACCTCCTTCTCACTCACTGGGTCTCTTGGATGGATTTTGGTGGCATCCTCCACCTGGCTGGCACCTTCTTCACTCTTATGGCCTCCTGCTTTGGGGCTGTGTCTCAGATGACGCCCAGAACCCTCAGTGCAGGTTCTGCTATCACCTTGAGTCTAAACAAAATTAGAGAGGTTGTGGTGGTGTTGAGATGTTAGGGATTGTGCCTTTCTGTCCATTGTCTCTGTTTTGTTTTGTGCTCGTTGGCACAGTGCTTGCCATCTCAAACTTCTGCATTTATCTTGCTTACCCTGCTACTCCTTAACTCATTGCCAGCTGTTTTGTTCTGCTCTGCATATTGAGCCTTCCTTCTTCTCCAAGTTGACTTACTTTAGACAACCCCCCACCAGTCTGGTTATCTTATTTTCTCTTTCTGGCGTTCTTTGTACTTTTCTCAATTTCATCCTTTTAAAAGCACATCTGACGAAGTTTAGTTTTACCCTAGTACACTTTATGCTCTTTCAGATTTTTTTCACCATTCTTTTTATTTTATGCCTTTTTCGTTTATGAAATACTGCAAGACGCAAAGTGTGAATTAGGAAATTGTAACTAATTCCCTGATTATGCTAGCTTTGCATTTTGGTCCATACAAAAGACTGCCTTGATTTGCCTCAACAGTAGCAGCAGAATGTAGGTTCTCTTAGTGACTGCATGTATTCTTTAGCATCTTTTTAGTCTGTTTTCTTCTCAAAACAAGCAATTGTGCTGATTTGTAGTTGGAACAAAAGCTGGAGTCCATTCTTTTTTCTCTTTTAAATGTTTTTATTAGATCATACATCTTGACTACTAAGGACTGGAGGTTGTGTGAGGATGACTGGCAATACAAATGTAATGCATTTAGTGAGAATTGTTTCCAAGTGGGAAATGTATGCTTTGGGTACCGTTGGGCATAATCCACCCTTCAGTAACATTTTGGGGAGAATGTCTGTCATGCTGACTTCTCAGCAAAATGCCCCAGACCCCATCCCTTTTTAGTATTGATTTGGCTCGTTGAGTGTATAGATGTGTATTTGGAAGATGTGGGATAACAGTGCTTTGGGCTAAAGGGCTCATGTAATTTTTGAAGGTCAGTTGTGGGGGTGAGACGGTCCATTAACCCCCACAGATGATCGTTATTCGTTCTGACATTAATTCTTCTTTAACTGGGGTTCTTGACTCTAAAACAAAGCAAAGCAAAGTATGAACATCTGGTCGACTCCAGTTTAATAGTAAAGTCTGAATCCAGCATTCATTAGGCTGTATTCAGGCTTAGTATCTAAGCCTGTGGTACTGTTCCTTTGTGTTGTTGGTTGTGCTCTACATATAGAGATGTGGACTGACCTTTTCCATAAAACAACATGTGCTCTATAGTTTGTATTACCTACTTCTATCATGATTTTTAGTTCTTCCTCTTGTCTTGAAGCACCAGTGCCTGGCTGTTTTTCTATTGAAGAATATTCATTAGTCATCAGATTGCTCTTCTGTCCAGTCCAGATGAGGAATGGGGGAGTCATGCTCATGACCCAAGAGTTCTAACTCAAGTATTTGATGCAGAAAAACTCCCTAGTAGCATCGCATGTAGGATGCTTCACACCCCGAACTCTTCTAGACAATGTTTAGGGGTGCTAATTCTCTTCCACTGGTACTAAAGGTTTACCAGTTGACTGGTACAGTGTTTCTTCACATACATTATGGCATATAACTGTACCTTGACAACCTCACATTAATGCCTGGACTTGCTCCTTTTAGGTGGATATATGTGGGTATTTTATTTTTTGAGCCATTGCAGTGTGTTTAACTCCTTACTTTTGCAACATCTACAGAATGATACTCTATAGCAAGCTACTCCAGCGAGTAGCTCATGAGCTGCTGGTAGATCTCCTGCTACCTGTAGCTCTCCTGTGTACAACCAAGGGAACTGAATTAGAAGCTTATGCTTGGTTGGGCTTATATGTATATACCAGAATTGAAAAGCGGGTATTCAAGATGAAAATGTGTATATTTTCAGAATTTATATGTGCTTGGTTGGGAAATTTTTTTTACATTTCCAAAATATGTTTAAAACTGGTATTTGAGTGATAAAAATCAAACGGTTTTGAGGAAACGTATTACTAATATTATTAGCTTGGTGCGAGGGGCATTGTAGCTATGGCTGGTAATGTTTGGAAACATTCAGCATTAACAAAGAATTTTTTTAAGTTGCTGTTGGCAACCATGTCTGATGTAATGAGGTGATCACTGCATGTTCTATTTGAATCTGTTGGCTACTAATGTTCTCTTGTATTATGTGTTCACTATTACATCTCTAATTATGTTAGTAGCTCGGGGGGAATTTCACAGGACTTTTAGTATCTTTTATTACAGAAAAGGTTTGAGACCCCTGTGCTAGAACAGTGTCGCCCCGGAAGCTAGCTAGTCTCTTCAGATTAATTCTTAATAGATTACAGCGCTATGCTCTGTTAAATGGCACCAATATTGCCAAATCTAGCATCGTTTTAACCCAGCATCTGAATAATTTAGCTTACGTGGTAAACAGATTGGAGTGTAGAAAAAGACTGTTTCTGCATCAATGTAATTAAATTTTTTACAGTTTCATTGTAAGACAGTCAACTCTCCTTGCCAAGCTGCATTACATTAACAGGGAGTGATTAATGTAATTCTCATTGCAGCTTTCAGAGCATCAGTGCTTCTTTGATTACGTACTGATAATATTCATCGCTTCTTTGGGGAAACGCAAGGTGGCTATGAAATGGGGTAGTAATCTTTCCCTGAAATTTCAAGATTGGCTAAAAGATATGTCTTTGTGCGAGGAACGGGCGGGGACATATGCAGAGACTTTGCCACCGTTGTCTCGTCCACAAGACCTCTGGGACCCCTTGAGAAATTATTTGGGAAAATTAAGTTTGGAATGAGCGAATGTGGTCCTTTCGACGGACTATGGCTCCTAGATGTATTATATTCTTTGTCAGATATGTACTCGGGTCTTGCTATACGATTGATTTCTAATGACATTGTGCTTTTGCTAAATGTAGAAATTATAGGAGACCTCTGAAACCCAGGCATGTTTTTCGATACTTACTGATTACAATGATGAGATGATCTATGCGATTGTGTAATTCGGTCGATATGCTATACTTTATAAGCCCTTATGGCAAAAGTGCTTGAAACCACGAGTCGATTGAGTGAGTCTTTTTTTTTTTAGCTTTCAGTACATCATGGTTGGTACTAATATATATGGTTGGTGATTTTTTACAGATTTTGTGATTTGGCAATAGAGGTAAGCGTTATCGATTCTAGGCTTTTTGGATATTACTACCAGAGTTCTGTGTGATGACAGTGCTATTGAACGTTGGTGTTTCTGGTTGTTTTCAGTTTAATCGCAGGTACATAGGAGACTGAGGCTTGCATAAGGCAGAGGAAGGTAGGGACAGCACATATTCAATACACCCATTGGGTATCAGTACACAGTGGTTTTAGTGGTTGTACCCTAGGAAAGGTTTTGTGATCTTGAGACATTTATGGAACTTGACTGTATTTATCATATGTTTTATTCACAGATTAGCCCCTGATAAAGGAACTGTCACCAGTTCCAAAATGCATTGGGCACCAGCAATGAACAGTGAATAAATGTACACACATGATTGTTATTGTTTTTGCTTTTGTACATGTATGTGAAGAATACTATGATTGTATGATTTATTCATTGATACAATGACAATGTAAAAATTGAATGAGGAAAAATGAATTTTTGAGTTTCAAAAACTGAGTTGAAAATACAGAAATAAATAACACAACAGATTGTTGAAATTGATTGTTTATATTGTGGTGTTTAACACCAGTTGTAGTGTGCGCAACAAATTCAAGTCTCTGTGCTTGTGATAACTAGATATTATTACCTGCAAGGGTTGACAGCTCTTGCGTGTTGTAACACCCCAAAGATATTTTGGTTTAAAAAGAGTATTTAGGAGTGCACCGCCTATCATAAATACGTTTATACTTTATATTCTGCCATGTTATATGTCCTGATTTTGCTATTTGAAACCTATAAATAAATAAACAATGTCATCACTTCTAGTCCTTCTCCTCATCCTATTTCTCACTTCGGTGGAGTTGTCTTCTCTTGGACAACAAGACCTGCTTTTTTCCTGTTGCAAAAACAATACAATTTTCGACTGTCTCCCTCTTTCCATAAGTAGAGTGTCCGCTTCCTCTTCTCTTTGTGTTAATGGCAAAGCCTTGAAACTGCAACCGAAACCTTGAGGTAGACAAAGGAGGTGAGGCGGAATGCGAGGAAGAAGAGTATTCCTATGAGTCGTTAAGATTACTGGAATCGATGCATTACCCTCATGTCCTTCTTGGCCATCATAGTCAGTTCTTGTGAGTTGTACCAAGTATTACACAGTTTCAGAAACAGAACACCACCCACTAAAGTTGCTGTGGACATCATCTTCCACCAGCAATTGCTAAAGCTGTGTTCTATACACCCCATGGGTGAACTGTAATCAGAGCCTGATCATCTTCCTGTGCTCAGAAGCCAATGCTGTAAGCAAATGACTCTTTGAAGTGAGATCCAAAGCCCCTTTGCAATTTATGTAAGCCTTTGTGACGCTGCCTTTGAATTATTATCAGTACTGACCTTTGCCTTATCAATAGGAGGAAATCCATTAAGAGGCTTGAATCCTCCCCCCACTCCCTCCATAATGGTACGACCCCCCCCCTCCACCTAACTCCTATTATAGCAGGTTCCTCTTCTCTAGGGTCACAAAGGCCATATAGTTTCTTGGCACCAGAGACTTTGCCCTCTGCACATCTGTTTCTGTTGTTTCCTCCCTGGTTACAGTCAAGGAGCACCCTCGCATCCCCCCTTTGGTCCTCTGAGAACTTGCCAAATCGGAATACCTCATTTTGTATTCGAAGCCATTATTTTGACATTTTTTGTATTCAGTAGTATTCCTTTTGTGAAGCCTAGTATACGAAGACTACTGAAATGTGATGGGTACTCCTTAAACACTAACAGCCTGTTAAGCAAATAAAGATGTTCTAAATCTTGTAGTTTTCGTTTACAGTGCGGAAAATCTATTGCATGCACATATATCATGTAGAATTTGAATACTACTGGAATATGATTAATACTGAAAGACTATTAAAGAAATGGATGTATACTGTGGCATTAGTGTTCATTTAGTATGCAACCATATGTTAAATGCAAACCATCCAAAGAAAATGTGAATAGCAAGGGTATTTGGCAATAGCAAAGCCTGTGATTGTCCGAAACAGAGGGTGTGTAAGCACAAAATATCTTTGTACATCTGGCTTCTGGTGACAGTGGCGAAACAAGGGGGAGACGTGGGCAGCCAAGGTGCTAGCTACGCCACTGTCTGGTGATCATAATCAGTGCTTCTAGAACTTTCTTTAGTGCTCACATTTCATGACACTAGTCTCCGTTGACCAGTTATGATGAATCTTAATAATCTTCATTTAATTTTCACAATGGAACCTACTAGCTTTTATTTAGTGTCAGGAATTAATGTAGCTAGCCTTCAACTACTATTTATAAAGATTTACCAGTCTTCTTGTAATAATCAAAATTAATATTAGTGATCGTCTTTCTTCACTTTCAAATACAACTTGAGTAGATGTAGTCTTCTCTAATTTAAATATTTCGGCTTGCCAGGTATAGTACTTAATCTTCACGTACACTAAATGAATACTTTGAATAGTAAATTAACACTACCAAGAAGATAACAAAAAAAATAAAAGAAAATGTTCCATTTTGCTGAAAGATCCTTCACTGTGGAACAACATCCTTAATTTCAGGTTAGGCCAGAATCGCTGCTTCAAAATCTTGAGATCTGGTAGCCTCGTTCTTCCTCAGGCAATGTCGGTTGGCCACGCTACGCAAGTTATGTTGATGCAATATGACCATTCCATCCTGAACCAAGAACATTGGCAGTGTCCCGAGTTTCACTGACCATTCCAGGAGGAATTGTGTTAGAAATGATATGTCTTCCTAATGGAACAAACCCAAGGCATCAACATAATCGCAGCAAATAATTTGTATCTAGTGATACTACTATCCCTACTACTGATAACAATAATAATTGAAGAGGCCCAACTTTGTTCTTAGTATCCACTCTACTACCCCCCCCCCCCCCGCTCCACAAGCTGAATGCCAGAGTTGTCATATACCAAGGCTGCCTAGTCTTGATGTTTATCTTTCTCTTCCTCATTTGTCTTCTTTTCTTTTCTTTGGGTCAGAATGGAATCACTAAAAATATGTTTTGGTTCCCAAAAATGAGTATTGGTACCCACCAGCTACAAACACCTAACCAAATTAAGCACTGAACCCAGTCCTTTTCCAAGTCCAATAGTGGTGTCCCCTGGCATTGAACTGTGTCAGCGCAGATACTTTTGGGGCCCTGCAACATTTATCACCTGCTCAGAGTTTGCATGGAGATCTTGCAATGGTGGGGCTGTTAAAGCGTTTCCATCTGAAGTCTGCACATGTATGTGTTGTAGGAGTGGTCTTTACAGTTTCATTGTAACATCTTCTTCAAGTGTGCAACCACTCCAGGAAGCCATTTGCCTATAGTTTGTGGGGCTCACTAGTCTGCACTGGTGTGAACAAAGGGCAAAATCTGTATGCTGGAGTCTACACACTTGCTTCATGGGTAGCAGAACCACCTCTCCAAGTCCAATGTGTGGGAATAACTATGAGGTTATCTTCTCAAACGAACGAATGTAGAGACTACATTGTTGGGATGCTTGGCCACCTACAAAAGCAAAGAATGACCGAATGATTACATTTACATTCATCTAGGGTATGTTCAGTACACTACTGGTAGTCTAGAGATCTATTTATGTTCACAAGCACCCTGACCACACAAGTAAGTCTCAAAGGCAAGGTGTAAAAACTTGGCTTTGAGTCAGAATGTTTATGTACACTGTGTATCTCTGGGGCAGAGGAATCCAAGAGCCTAGTCCACTGCAAATGGGATAAAGGCATGAATTGGATATTGTCAGAGCACAGACCTCTGAGCTACATTGTGTGGTGAGAGGGGGTGGTCTATGCAAGTTCCAGGTCTAATCTGTGCTATTGCCATATGCAGAACCTCCAATAATCCATTGTTAGTTGCTTGGTGAGGTGGAATGGGTAGAAGCCCAAATATAACTACAGATCTATAGTCCTTCACCTCCTAAAAAAAAGTCACTGCAAATGTATTCAGCTTTTTCTAAACTAAAGTCTCCCGAGGAAAGAAAGCCCTTCAGCACATTGCATCGCAGTCATTTGCTCCTCCACGTGTGATGCCCACTCCGTGAAGTATAGCAATTAGAAACTGATAACTTCCATATTTAGCACTATGTGGGTGTTAAATAATTATAGTTCATATGAACTAAAAGACATAACCCAGGCTCCAGTGCATACTTAAAAAATTCACTTTATAAATACAGATCCTCCCACACTACTTTAAATGTAGTAAATACAAAGAACAATTCTTCTTCTGGTTGCTTCTTTGTTCATGGCTATTTGAGGTTTATCTATGGAAATGTAAATAAAACAAATATTTAATTTACTTTTGCTTCATTGGCTCATTTGTGTTTGTCCCGCCCTTTGCTATTTTTAAGGTATATTAGTGAATCACTAGTGGAATTTCTCTAATTGCCTGTGCATTTTTTTTCTTTTTTGCGTACTTGTAGTTCTCCTTCGTGCTTCTTTTCTCTGGAAACAAAGCATTTATAGCTGTGCACGGTTATCTAGAGCCTGTTGGCACTAAAAAGATTGTTCTGATATTCAGTGACATGCGGCAAGGAAAATGTCAGAGAGGAATTGTTAAGGATGGTGATCAGTCGGTATGTCATTTTCCATGCAGCTCAGATTATAGTGCTCTCTGTTGCTTGTGTAGGGCAAAATGATGGCCTTCCATAGGCAGATAATGGATGTGTCTCTTCTGAGGTGACACTCGGCTGTGTTGGTTAACACATCACTTCATGACTTTAGAAAACCATGTTTCTAGGCTTGGACTTTTGACATAATTGTTGCCAGGACTGGTTCAGTGGAAGTAAACCAAGACTGCAGATTCCGGAATGCTCCAAATTGTCATATGAAAGCATAAAGCGCGAAAGATCGTGTCCTGGCAACATGGAGCAAGATGGCAGCCTTGGTTTGGCTGTAGGAGAACTTGACCATTGGAAAACAGCTAGCCACAATCAATGTTAAGCATCATTGAGTCAAGAGTTGTTGAGCTATAGAATCCTAGCGGGATGTAGCAATTTAGTCTACAACAGGTTCTGCCACATTAGCATCTTTTCACTACTCTGCCAATCAATATCTTGTTTCCAATTGAGGATCATACATTAATTGAATTTTGTGGCTGTTACACACTAGGATGTTTCTCTTCTACTGATGACTCAATTTCTCCTGGCTGACATGATATGATACAGAGAGGACTCTAACTGCAGGCCTATTCCACTGAAACTTCCATTTTGTGTTGACATATTTTCTGACATTGTGCTTCAAGCCTCATTCTGTTGAACTCTCATCTCGATTACACCAGGCTAATATATCTCTGCAGACCTGAACCTTTTGTTGTGCAGACAGACATGGGTTCAGTTGCAAGACTCCATGTGCATCCATGGGGTCATGTGTGCCCTGTGCTAGCCTAAGCATGCTAATAGCTGCTGGTGACCAGACAAATCTCCTTATATGACCTCTGCATTGCGCACCGAGCTCTCAATCGACTTGGTCCAAATCTTTCACAACAGACGTTTCAGTGCTACTGACTAAGGAGCAGTCCTTGAGGTGGCTCACAGCTAATGCTATCCCCACAAAATGTGCAGTATGACCCCAGGGATCATCCCAGCCCCCCCCTCACAAATAGGTTTACTTACAGATCACAAACCTCTCCTTAACCCTCTCCAAATCCCTGTGCCCCCTTACTGTTGAAGTGAGCGCTCCAGTTTCTTGTCCAAAGATGGCCACTGTCTCCCCCGCAGACACACACTGACAGCGTTGCACGGGTTGCCCTGTCTATATCTGCATGGGAACAAACCACATCCGGGCAGTGAGTAATCCGCTTGTTTCTAATCTGGGCCATGGTGCTTTCTATTGCTTAATACATAAACTTTTTCTGTCCAATACATCTAGCTGAAAATTATACGCGACTAATAGAGTGGGGATGGTGCTGTCAGACACTCTCCTCACTCACCTAACTTCTGACAGGTTCTGGGAAAATATGAACGTTGGGTTTGTAGTGAAGGCACTACCTGGGGTGGCAGAGTCAAGACACCCGGCCAGGGTGGTTTCCCCAGGGTTATGGGCCAAACTCCTTCTGGCCAGGGCCTTCACCCTGGCTTGTGTTCAGAGAGATACCTACAGTGAGGAATAGGAGTCTTGGCTCTTTGGCGGGGCATGACCATCGCCTGACATGGGTGTTTTTTTGGCCGGTGAGACATTTGGAGTACAGAGGGCAGAACTCCTGCTAATCTGGGTCTAGAGTTTGACATACAGCGGGCAGAAATCCTGCGTTATACTGAGATTGGATCTCTGTTTACTAGTGGGGCTTTAAGAGCCTTGCGTACAAATTGGGCACAGAAAAGAGACCGAGTGGTCGCAGAACTTTGGCTCTGGCTGACACACTGCCACACCAATGACAGCGCATTGTGTGGTGTCTCACATTCTGGCTCGCGCGGCGGCTCAAGCAAGACGCGGATGTCGGGAGGAGTCAGCAGTTGCCCTGGATGGTTCTGTGCTGGTCCTCTTTCATGACCATACATAAATAAAAATATATTTACATACCCCAATGAGTACGGTCGTTTTAGATAAATAGCACCCCTTCTTCACTTAACAACACTCTGCACTTGTCCTGTAAACATCTTCTCCTGGCCCGGCCATCTTTGAGCCTGCATACTGATCACTGGGTCACCTAGAGGGAGGTGAGCAAAATCTCATAGTCAGGATGGAGATAAGCAAAGATTGCTGGACAGGGACAGTCTGCCACACCTCCTAATGTCTGTACGTTCTTGTGAATGATTCATATGGGGAAAGACTAAAGAAATGGACCCAGTGAAATGATGAGAAAGACCTCGTCTAGAGCAATGATGACTAGCGGTGATCCACAAGGGCTGCTCCATCACCGAATTTTAGGATCACTGCACCTATGCAAATGACTTCCATTTAGCTTTATTAACTGTGAAAGGTGGATATCCTGAAAAACATACATGGATCTATCTCTCATGGACCAACGTTGGTCACCCCTGACATAGAAGACCTAGCTATTCGTTATCGCAGAGGTTTGCTACATGCAAAGTTCACTGCACATTGTGGTGAATAGATTATCTTCAGTGTGTCCCCATCTGCTAGCCGGCGGACAGTGTGCTGGTGCCTACTGTAATGGTGAACTCATTGCTTTTGGAAGAGGTGGGAGTTGTCACTTATTGACACTGCGAAATATGGGTGGCAAGCGAAAATCGTTCTGTTTGTGCACACTGCCTGCGATAATGTATCTCCCATTCCCTTCACATTTCACTCCTTATTCTACTACACACACTTGCCTGAATTTGGAGCACACTCTCCGGGCTTTACGCACAATACATCAACACTCCACAAACAGTATTTATTTACTAAGCAGGAAGTCCTACAATGCAATCAAACTTAAGTGCTGCATTATAGTGTGCATTCTCCATACGCCAGCCTCCCCCCTCCCCCATTGACACATTGTATATGATATACTGTATTGTATTGTTTCATCAGAGGTGGCCAGTCCATCATGGCGCCACATTATCCTAAAGTGCCACTCATTGCACAACTGCACAGAGAGGCAGCTGAAGAAGGAATGGGGAAGTTGTGCACACTTCTAATCCAATTCTGTTTCAACTACATAGCACACGTTCACCTAATACAGCGAGGCACGAAAGTCTCCCTGCGAATTTCCATACCGCATTTCCGGTAAGAGTGGGGATCCTCCCAAGTCTGTGACCCAGGCTTTTCTTTGGATAACATTATTCTTAATGGACAGATTTTGAAAATGACTCTAATTCTACTCTGATTGCTGACCGGGTTTTTTCTCTGCCTGCACTGAAAGCGTGAGGGAAGATGGAGGAATTACCAAAGCCAGGCAGGATAGACAGTGCTGGATCACACCAACATGGCGGCTGGCACTCCTAGCATTTAGAATTGGGCATGACCGGGGCCACGCAGGTAGGAAAGTGTTGGATCACATTAAAATGTCGGCTCTCCCAGCATTGATCATACACGGAGTGACCACTATAGACAAGCTCAGGGTTGAGCACATTTTACCTCGGGTTTGCCAAGGAAACACCACTTTCCAGTGGTGCACTAGTGCACTTGCAGCCTCCACGTTGCTGCTCTAAGGCTGTCTACCCAGCCCCTCTCTGCTGTCTTCCCACTGCATGTATTAGCCATGACAAGGGAGTACTCATAGAAATCAAATATCCCCTCCTTTGATTGATTTCAGAAGGATGTTGAGAGAGGGAGAGTAGCAGATGAACAAAACACGTGAACTCAACCTTTCCTATTAAGGTGTATTTCTTTTCTTCTGCCTTTTTTCTTTCACTCACATTTCCTCTACTTTTTCTGTGTTTCTCTACTTTTGTTTCACTTCCATTGCATGTTTCTTATAATTGCCCATTGTTTACTCCAGTCTATCTTCTCTACTTCTATCTTTTCTATATCTCTTTCTATCAATTTTTTTTTTACTCCACTCAGCAGATGACACGCCGAAACGTAGTCTTTTATATCTGCACAAACCAATATGGGTAGAAAAGGTAGTAATTTCATTTACCTGCAATTTTCTTCTAGTTCCAATTGATAAAATCCTTTGTTCAGATCAAGGCAAGATAAGACTTTGGCACCATTCAGCTGTATGATCATATCGGCAATTAGTGACCCGGGATGTCGTTCTCTTTCAATTTCTTTGTTAGTTTAATGCATATCAACACAGATGTGTGTAGCTCCTTCACTGTCATTTTTAGGCACTCCCACTATAGGCGAGAGCTATGATGTTGGACTAGTAGATCGCTCTATGCCTCAAGTTCATCATGAACTAAAATTCGACAATGTCGCTGAGCAACAGGACGAATGTCCTCATTAATATGCAGTTGCACTTTCGTTGTCTTTAGTTTTCCTAATCCATGAATCAGCAATGAAAACTGACTCACTATTTCGTGATCAGCGTTTATGTTTAAATTTGCAGAAATCAGTCCCATTTCAGCAGTAGTACTGAAACTGAATAAACAGGCACTTGATGAAGTACCTTGAAGTACGTGTAGGTGCTTGTTCTTTTATCGTTGTGTGCTTCATGGTTACTCAAATGAACTTTGACTTTTTAATGTCGCTGATGCAGCCCATTTATACACTTCAGTTTTTTACAGTCTGAGACTGGGTACTGGAGACAGTTTGTTGTACTTCTCCTCTGGCATGATGTTTATTGATGCACCACTGGCTTTGATTAAAGGTATGGAACAGCCATTCACCTTTAGTGTGATGTTAGGATACTTTCTAAATGAATTTTGTGACTTTACTTGTCAATCTTTCTTCGACTTGTATTCTTTCTTGCACGCGGCCAATCCAACATGCACAAGTTTCTCTTTACTTGACTTCACACATCTATCTTCTTTACTGTTGCTTGACAAGGACATTGAACTTTTGGATGAGGACTTAGATGACAATCGACTTCATTTACTTTCCATTTCCCTCAACTGATGTGGCTGCTTGGCCTGGTGGGCAAGAATAGAACATGTAAATTAATCAAAAAGAGACTAGCTCATGTTTATATTAGGTTAAAAAAAATAAGAAAAGACTCAAGTATGTTTCGTCATCGGTTGGGAACACCTGGTGAGTGTGTTCATAAAGCCCTCACCCACCAACCTAGTTGGTGGCATGCTTCATCATCGGGCCCACCCAGTGACACCTAGCGTGCCCCGGGTGTGCTTCGACGCCTGATTACAGCGGAGCTGGTATGTTGCTGAGTGTGCAGTGAAGATAGTAAAGAAAGTGATTTTTAAAACGGCTTGGCGGGGGTCCCAGTACCCGAGGGTAGGATTAAACTTTAATACCTGGGCCTCCGTCAGCGGTTAAAAAATAAGGCTGGAGGATGTTAGAGGCGAGTTACGACCTCCCACATCCAATGGGTCAACATGTTTCAGCCAGTGCCTTATGTCTATGCTGGCTTTCTTCAGGACCTAAAATAAAAGGGTGAGTGTAAGTAAACTAGTGGGTGTGTGATACAGACTATGTGTCTACACGCCCTAAAGTGTTTATCTATGTGTGAGAGAGGGGATTCCCTTCTCAAGACCACGCTAGTTTTTGCTCAGTCTGACCTCATGGTTGAGAGGTGGCAAGGGCTTGACCAGCTTTACTGGACCGAGCCTTCTTTGGACCTGTAGTGCCTCCTTCGCATACCGGTATGCGTGGTCTTGAGAAGGGAATCCCCCCTCTCACACATAGATAAACACTTTAGGGCGTGTAGACACATAGTCTGTATCACACACCCACTAGTTTACTGATATCATCAAAAGTTTCGATCCAAGCAGTTCACCTGGCGCCAGTATTCTGCTTCTTAGCGGTAACAAATGGAAGCTGTGGTTTCAGGAAAACTGTGGATTTATAACCAGTTGTGGACCTTACTAACATTTAGAGTATATGCTGTTCAGACAGCGCTTGTTGGGAACCTGATTCCCCACCTTCTGGTAGTACTGGCTCAATACTTGAACTTGGGTCATCTGGCCCACTCACCAAACGCATAGTGCCTTCTTCCTCTTTTACAGTAAGTACTTGTTTAATCTCTTGCATGTGCTCATAACCATTTAAGCATTTCTCTGTATCTGGCTGTTTCACTTCTAGCGCTTCCTCTCACCTGGCTATCACAGCCTTTAGTGTTATCATTTAATACGGCTTATGGCTCTGTGTTGCTTGTGGTGTAGTACCTCTTTCACGGCCTCACCAGCAGTTTCTTGGCCGTTGATGCACACATTTCTCTATGAGGCCTTTGTCTTCTTTGAAAGCTTTGCATTGGCTGGAGTGGCCCTTTTTCTCCACAGGCACCAACCGTTTATCTTCAGTTTGGCTAAGGCACATGTGAAATGCACGAATAGTTTGCTAGACTACAGCAAACTCTCTGAGAGAGCACTGTCGGTATCTTTGGGTTGCGTATCCCTTATCTTGCAGCCAGTTGTAGCATCCTTCCCCAGCCTAGGAACTGGTAAATGATTACGCCACACACAGAGCTTGGTATTACCTATCTTCATTCAACCACACCCAAGCACTTATGTCACTGTTCTACAGAGTCCGTCATGAACCAAAAGTGTCTGTCATCTCGAACTCACAAGACACTACACACACAGTGCATGGGCCTGCATCCCTCCTAGTCCGAAGTACCTCTACTCAGCCATGCTAGAGGCAGCAGTGCAATGTATAAATGATGAGGGGAAAGCTGCTTGTCTGGGCAGTGGTTACCCACACAATGATTCTACCGAAAGTCACTGTTGCGTCCTAGAATATCGACAATCGTGTGCTGCCTATTCTGCATTTAACGTGAAAGCACCAGGCACGCTCCACGGGACAGGGGCAGAAGTATGTGTGGGACAGAGATAGTGAATTAGGAGAGGGCTGAACCTGGCATTGATATGCTCTAAATGGCACTGAAGAAAAGTGTTTGCAAGTGCCACTGAGATCCTAAGAATTCCAAGCTCTGTTCTCTCTAAATATGCAGGAATACTGAAAATTACACTTAGTTTACTTTGTCACAGGTCTCACACTCCTGGTGGTGTAGTGGGTAAGGTGATAGTGCATTGTGCTCTTCCCACTCTGGAGCAAATTCCAGCATGTTCGTATTTCTTTCCATGGGCAAGTGAGGACAACCTCAGGAGCTGCCATGTAGGCGAGGTGTGTCTGCGACTCTGCACGCAGCTACCTGGCTCTAGCTCCATGTTGTAGTGGCTCTGACGTTTGGAGCGTAATGTGGCCCAGGCTGCTGTTGCTTCAGTTAACCAGGAAGCAGGGCTGGGCACCTGATTGATCTGTGTCAGTCAGTATGGCAGATGAAGCCCCAGTTGGTCCGATGCTGTCCAACCGACAGATGTAGCCCCAAACATGCAGGTAGAGGTATTTGCAGCCCCGATCGGAGAAATATCATTGTCACCGCAAGAACCTCTCTAATTGGGCTGATTCAGGCAGTTGTACACTTGATTGGGCAGATTTCGTCAGCACAGCAAATGCAGCTCCAAACAAGCCAGCTCATGAGGCTGGAACTCCAATTGGGCTGATGTAAGTGTGGCAGATGCAGACCTGGCAGTTGGTCTAAATTGTTTCTGCCAGAATCAAGGGTCTAGTGACCACAGTAACCCTCTGCAGTACGGGTCACTCCTCGCTCCCTCTCAGGCAGTCATCTTCCCCGGATGTCCCACAGATCTGGGACATGCTGGGCTTCTCCTTCTAGACAGGCTCTGGTTCTGCAGGGTCAGGCATACCCCTTCCCTCTCCCATCAGGCAAACAGGCTTCTAGGTACTCGGGCAGACCCTACCTCCTCCCCTGCATAAAGTGCAGATATCGGGTGTTGTCCCCTCACCTCTGGGAGACTGTTTTTAAGGCACATGCCAGCCCTGGTCCCACATCAGTCCTTTAAGTACCCTGCAGAGCACTTACTTCCTTGATCTTGAAGGATCTGGAATAGGAACAACGTGGGACAATGTTTTTCTGTGGCTGTTATATTTGAACTAACAGTGGTGTTCAGTGCTGAGGCTTTAGTCTCATCATCCAATAGTTTCTTTGAATTATGTAGTTGACATTTTGTTTTCTTGTTGACTTATGACAATAAAAACGTGCAGTAGTTTGAGTCCCACGTTTACGCACAACTTCTAGACCCGGTATCCACTGTCTCAAATTTTAGAACCAGTTTGGGGTGGTTCTCTTTCAAGCGTTCATCTCTGGCTTCTCTCCAGAGACAGCCTTTATTTAAAATGCTGCTTCCCACTTGAAGTAGCACTGAGGCTGTCCCAGATTAGAGCACCCACCAGACGGGCATAATGAACAGTGAGGTTTCTGCTCTTGGGTGCCATCATCTTCTCTGAAGCAGTAATCAGGGAAAGTCAGGGCTAGACAAAAAGCAGTCCTGCCTTAGAAGCAACAGAAACTGAAGGCCCACCAATCAATCTTACCATCAACCAAATGGTAGTGTGCAGGAATAACTAATCGGCAGTCCCTTGCTAAAAATCCTCTTGGAATTATTAAATGTATCCCAGTCTCCATCACTTTACTGCCTGGCTCTCCACCTTCCAGCCACAGAAATGCAGACAATATGACCGTATTCTTCACTGCCTGGGGATACTGTCCTCCTAACCTGTCTTGTGCAATGCCAAGTCAGGGGCATACACACTGGATCTCAATGGCCTCATTAGTGAGGTCTCACTCACACACATAGCCCTGCTGCTGTGTGTGTGTGCTATACACATACTCAGCATACACAAGGGAAGCCAGTGCAAGGTCCTGAGCATATACATAATCTTTACCCAAGTGGGGCCTGTGGCAACACTCTTAGTGAAGCAGGTAAACCTTTCCGATCAATCTATACAAACACAGTTGGGGCTTAAGTTGGCGAGAAAGATTGGGGGGGGGGCTATGAGCTTCATGTTTCCCCACCAATCATGCTGGTTAAAATACCTTATATGAGAAGCAGCTAGGCTTAAGGAGCAGTAGGAAGGGCGAGGAGTGTGGCTTGTGAGGGTACTTACTGCTTAATATTTTGTAAAATAACAATTTTTCAAGATCTTTAGAACAGAGACAAGTGTGTGTGTGTTTTTGTCTGCATGTGTATGTAAAAATCGCAAGTGAAATCCTGCAAACACCTCGCCATACCCGACTCAAAGCACCTGTACTCAACATTCTTCTACAGAATACATTTATTAGGGGGGGGGGGTTACAACCAGACCCACCTGAAGCTACACTCTTGAACACGGTATACTGCCACCTGAGATGTATGTGGTTCTTCCATGGTGGGGATACTCCTCTATCTGCTCTGAAGGTATGCTTTGTTTGTGTTTCCAGATCACAGGACAAGCCCGAGACCTCGAATAGTCGGGGACAGTCCTAGGACTCTGCACACGTGCTTAGTTAGACTAGTATGACGTGAGAGCCAAAATAAAGTCAGGATACTATATATGCAGTTGAGCCCTCCGGGCAGGGATAGCGCACAAATACCACGCAGGGACCATTACTATCCCAACAGTGGTAAATATAAACACTAATGTCTTGGAATTTAATTTCATGGGTGATTGTATGCAAGAATATATTTGAGTTGTTTACTTGGACAGTGCCTGTTCCTCTTTCCTTCTGGGACTGTGTTCATTCAGCCTCCCAGTACAATAGCTCGGTGAAGCATGCGGTGCGGAGATCCTTTTAAACTTGCAGGTGTGTGGTTTGAATCACAGCATCGCTAAACTTCCTTTTTTTAGGTTGATAAATTGAAAACTGAAAAATATTGTGACTGTAACTGTTTTTCCCAGCACTATGAAACGGCCAAGTTTTTATCACAAGCACTGTATAGAAAACACGTTATATAAATGTTATTTGTAGAGATCCGCATCCTGAGAACTTTTGTGACAAGTGTTTACTTGCGAATATCTTGTAGATGAGATGCAACCAAGGATGATTTCCATATAATCTCATTGAAATGTGTTCTACCTTGTGTCCAGAAGGTGGCAGCAGCGCACTGCAGTCAGCACGAATGGCTTGCTAACCGAAGGCATGCAGTGCTGTTACCTAACCCGTTCAGCAGCTCGCTCCAAATATAGCCTGCTCGCCCTTTGTCGCTCATATTAGCTAAATGCTAACATTACTTTTGCCTTTCATGTCAGTGGACATGCTGAGATTGGCCGCATTCTGTATTTTCAGTACCTCCAGCCACATACCGTTATTTAGAAGAAATTTGAATCGGTGACAGGATTAAAACATCAGCAAAGGACAGCCTGCGAGTCCCGTGGATGCCCTCATTTAAAAAAAATGTTAAATGCCTTTCATTCCCTCAAGGAGAGTGTTATTCAGATAGTCTTGGGCATGAATAGAGTTAGAGGCCGTTCGACCCTTGACCTTTAACCTGACCCTTCACGGATGAGTGAAGTTGAGAGCCCCAATAGTACTAATCCTCTCATTCTTCAAAGGGCCGCGAACCCAAGGCCTTTAAAGCAATATTTCATCGCGCTTTGTGGCAGATAAATTCAAATTTTTCACAAATGTATATCTGCTCTTCCTTAAAACAAAACAAAAAGTACACGTTGGAAATTCAGGCATACCCAGTAGCCAGAAGGGCAGGTATGACAGGTCAACGTGCGGGCTATTTTTAGCCGTTTGTGGGCTTGTTTATGGTTTGGTGGACTGGCGTCTTTTTTTCTTACTGTTGATTTGCCTGATATTACCACAAACATGCCTACAGCAAGCACAAATGCACGCAGTCTTCCATACATTGCAAAACGCCCGTAGAGCATTTTTTTACAAGTTTAAAACCTCCCTGATTTGCAAATGGGGACCACTTTTATTTTCTACCCCAGCTTATTTTCTGCCCCAGTCCGATCCTAAAGGCACACCTTGCTCGGAATGGAAATGTCTTCGAACTCTGATGTCATCTTTTCAATAAGCCTCTCAGCCCTTAGCTTTGGCCTAAACTTGTCGGGTTTGAAAAGGTCAAGGAAAGTGTCCAGGTAATTTTTCTAGTTGTATTAACTCGTAGCAGGTTAAATAAACTGTGATTCCACGGGAGTTACCAGAGACACGCTTTTTTGGGGCCCAAAGCAGCTTTTGAATTGATTCTCATAGTAGTAGCATTAAAACACAGATGCTAACTCTATCTGCTGTTGGTACTCCGTTTAATGACTTCGGAATGATGGAAGGTTAAGTCTTCCTTTTGGAATTTGAATTCATGCTCTCCCGAACACTGCATTTTGTCAGTGATGAGCGATCAGCCCACGCTTTCCAAGCAATGAGAAGCTCATAAAAAACAAACATTCCAAATCCGCTTAGGCCCGAAAAGGAGGTTTAAAGTGGCGAAAATGAAAAAGAAACTGGATGGTCAGACCCTAGGTGCTCATCATTAGGATTGTGCAAATTAACTATTCTGCTTCGGAAGGTAGCAAACATCACACAGGTGTAAAGTTTATCACGTAAGTGTGAAATATCTTGCAAAAATATCAGTTGGGGTCCATTTTGTCCCACAATTTATTTATTTTTACGGGAGGTTTCGCTCAGAAAAAAGGATTGTGGGATTTTTCCCTCCATAACCAACTTGTGGGATTTTTACATATACTATTTTTTGTTTTTTTTCTTCTAAAAATGCCAAAGCAGTGGCTTTTGGATTTTATAAAAAAAAAATTTAAGAACGCACAAAATTGATAGTCCATCTTCGTACGCCCCTCCTCACATGCACAAAACCAATATCCAGATTTGTTTATCCCTTTGGTTCACGCAAAACAATCCTAACAAATATAGCTTTCAAGGTAAAGATGGAGAGATGGCTTACAGAAAATCACTTACCTCCCGGCCGGCCGCCGCCTCTACAGCGCCCTCTTCCTGACTTCTTGGGGGAGACGGGTAGCAGGAAGCACCAGGGCTCCCAGGCTCCCTGCAGCCAATCACAACGCTGCAGTGCAACATTGTGATTGGTCTGAGCTCCGAGAGACAGCGCTCAGCCAGGGGCTGGAGGGGTGAGCATGTTCTCCACGCAGGCAGTAATGCAGCCTGCATGGAGAACACCGTAAGTGTGCATGACTGTTTTGGGTGGCCGAGAGGGCTGGCCAAGTACTCATGCTCACATAGGGAGTGCCAACCACTCCTCCCCCTGCTCTGAGAGCAGCCCCGCCCCACGAAGACACCGCAACAGGGAAAACTAAAATGATAATAACTTCGAGTTATTATAATTTTATTTTTCCTTTTTTTACACTGCAAAAAGCAGTGGGGTGACGCTCCTCCGCCATAGCGGAGAAGCCGCCACTGTGTGTGTGTGTGTGTGTGTCTGTCTGTCTGTCTGTCTGCCTTTCTAAAGATGCATCTCCTGCTTCTTACTGAATTGCCAGAGGATTGGAGCAATTCTGAAGGTTTTTTTAGATCAGGGTGTGCAGATGCTGAAGGCCTGCCTTTTTTTCCTCCTTGTGTGTGCTCATTTCTAGTCTGCTAGTGTTATGCCTTTTGGTATGCCTCTTCCTTTCTCAGGTGATTAGTTTCTTGGTCACCTATGGTGGAGTTTTGTTTCTCCATTGGTTTTCTACTTTCATTTAAATTACTTTCACACAACAGTCTGTGTTTGTCCTCCTCTGTTAATACTGCAGATTAGGGTACCAATGTGAGTCATAGTGGCTGAGTGAGTTGCACACTTCCTGCTGATGTCTGCTGTGATCTGCAGCTAATCAGTTTCAATCCTGGCAGTAGAAACTCCTCCACTCCTTCTGAGGTTGATTCTTGGACACAAGTTGATAGTTGTATTCTCACTATTATTATTATGAACAGGCTATTCTCATTATGTATGCTGCCCACTCTAAGTGGTGTAAACCTCTCTGTGGAGCACTCCTCTGTACGGGCCTGGTTGGTGCTGCCTTTAAATTCAAGTGCCTCTGGTGTAGGAGCCCAAACCCCCCTAGTGCATTGCCAAGTGAATCGCGCTCTCAAAAATGGTGTTGAGCCACAAGCAGAGGTTTATATTTATCACACCCTGTCACAGCAGGATGTATTATTAATAACCACAGCTCCTGTTACATCCTCCGTAACGGGCAGCATAAACTCAGCTATGCTACACTCCCTCATTCGCCGCTGCATTTTAGACACAAACACTACACCCCTCGCTTAGCGTGGGACTGTTCCAAAAGTGCCCTTCGACTACTCCGGTCAGTGAGACAGAACACAGTGAGACCCACTCCTCATGCTATTGGATATAAGGGAGTTTACCATAATGTCTTTCTCAGGTCCACCTGTGTGTATGCCTCCACTGGCTGGGAAAACCAATGGTGTTAGACTATGGCTGTGGGCCAAGCTCTGTGAGAAGGACCCCTCCCCGCCCACCAGTCTAGAAGTGGATGCGTCCTCTGGCACCAGCAGCTCCCCCTTGAGGTTGGCATCATTTGGTAGTGGTTTGCTGCTCTTCGCCTATCCACTGACCACCAGTGAGTTGCAGATGAGGCATCTCCTCTCCATCTTGTGCGGTTCTGTGCATGGTAAAGTTATGCCTCATGACGTGGGCGGCTTCGAGAAATATGCCCACCGGTGACTCGATGAGGCCTAGTGTTTGTGTAACCAGGTCTTGCCTAGGCCTGGACATGAAATTCTTCTCCGTTTGTGGCGCTTCTCCCACTACTTCTCCAAGTAGCATAGTTTTTTCCTCACTTACCAATGTTAAGTTGCTGAGTGTGAGCAAGTAAAATCTTACTCCAGACCACCTCCCGGTAAGATGGTCGCTACCACTCGCATTGAGAAACCTGTTCACGTTGAGGAAGCGACTGCTCGAGTAGAACATCTGCTCAGCAGCAGAAACGAGCTGCGCCCTCTTGCGCTGCACGTGGTGCCATTTGCGCTGATGTTACAAACTCCACCCAGGCCTAGTCTTGACTCCCTAAAGGGTCCTGTCGAGTTGGGAGCCGTGGGGCTGATGTTTTCCCCCTTTTCAGGGTGATGCTAGTTCCTACAGTCCTTACCGGCCTACAGTCCTTACCGGTCCTGGCAAGGCATGGCAGATGCAGAGTTGCCTTTGTGTCACTCGACTTTCCTTAGAGAACTTCTCAAACCACTCAAATGTTCGAACACATTATACTGTATTGTACTGTGTTGTATTGCATTGCATTGCATTGCAGTACCACTTGCTACCACTGATGAGAAAGTGGTTGACAGTGGGTAGCATGCTACCCCAGAACCTGCCCATGCCTGTGCGTGAGGCAGTCTGAGAACAGCACCACACACAGCCCACTGCCCAGTCGCGTCAGCCTTTGTGAGGGGAATGATGCCTTCTACCTGCCTGCTGTGTACCCAAGTGTGTGGGTGTCTGATGCTCAGCAGGTAAGGCACCTGTTGCACGCCTCCAGCTCTCACATGCACACCCAGGAACACCTACCTGCAGCGAGGCTACTGTGTAACAAACACCTTAACCCTCTAGGCTGGTGGCGGCTTCAGAATTCAGGCCTCTGAACCATTGTTTCCGTCTAAAGTCGACTTCTTTTCTTTACAATTCAGAGGCAGTTTCTTCTGGTAAAGGTAGAACTTTGAGCCCACACTTGGCAGCCCTCTTGAAATGTTTCCAGGCTTGTGGGTGAGCGCATTTTCTTTTTTTTTGTTGCAGGGAAACCCTTCTTAGTCCTCAACTCCGTGATTATTTCCCCTACAGACAGTGTAATTTCGCACTCAACCGTTAATGTGATATTTAGCATGCTGTTTCCAGGTATTGCCCTCAGCCTCATATAAGGAGGCATTAATAACACAAATAAGTCCCTTTTCGCTGTTTATCCTCTCACACTTCGAGCTCTGTGCCCTCGCGCTCGTACCTGGAAAGCAGCCTTCTGTTAAATGGCCTCAGGCAGAACTGTGCGGGTCTGTTTCACATCCGCAAATATCGCAGACTCCACCTTGGACTGCGGCCCGCACCGAAAGGGCCCTGTGTGCTCCTGCTCGCGCCCACGGGTTTGGAATTAGGGCACAGATGCCGTCCAGTGGCTAACTTGCTTGTCCGGGGGCCCGGGGACCGCAGTTCTAATTCCGGCTCCACCGCTTGACCAACTAACAAATGTGTGATTCTGGGCACATCACTTAAACTGCCACATTTTCGGAATATGTGTTATGTAAATGTAGTACCCACACTAAATGTAAACCGCACCCTCTACAGTTGCCCTGTTGCATATTCCTGTACTCTCCCAATTTCATATGTATTTCCCCTAGTATGGGGCCTCAGCTGAAAATGTCACACTGGATACTGTACTCTGTCCCAACCTTGGTTCCTGCAGCAAGAGATACGGTCTCTGTATAGCGCCCAGCTGCTTTTTTGGTGCTATATGTTTGTGATGAAGTGTTGGAAGAGCAAAATAAATTAGTAAAATCACGTAGTTACACTATAGCATCGATGTTCAGCACTTTAGTATTTCAGTTTAACGCCATTCACGTCTCTCTCTGTGTGTGTGTGTGTGTGTGTATATATATATATATATATATATATATGTATATCTATCTATATATATGTATATCTATCTATCTATATATATATATATATATATATATATATCTATCTATATATTACCTACTGGCGGTCGCCAGTAGGTATATATAGTTAGGATTTTTTCTCTATGGGATTTTTGAAAATTCTATGTCTAATAACTTTGGCGTTTGTGGACGGAATTGGCTGAAATTTTCTGGGAAATGGAACATTTTGTTTCTGAGCAGCCCCTGGAAATTTGGGGGGGGTTCGTCCAGGGGGGGTCGAGAAAAAAGGGGGGTCCCAAAACGTGTTTTTAACATTGAGTTTTCCATAGGGCGGTTGGCCTCACTTTTAGCCCGAACGGCTGAATGGATTTGCACGAAACTTGGCAAAATTGTAGGGACTGGTAGCCCGATGTGCCTTTTGTAGGTCTCAATATATGTGCTCCAGTGGATTTTGAGAAATTAACGTTTAAAAAAAGATATATATCTGTAACAGCGGACCGGGCAGCGCCCCGGTTCGCGGACCTTACGCGTACCGGAACTTCGCGTAGCGAAGCTGATTGGTTCTCCGGTGTCTGTCAACATTCTAAACAGTCCGGAGCGGCCGCCATCTTGTCTCTCGGTAGGATTGAGAGACAAGAGGAGGCCAAAACAAAGGGGGAAATAACCATAAGGGGGCATACTAGATCCTCCCTTTGTCCCTCCCTGTGATGTCATCAGTGATGTCATTTGAGATGTCATCAGTGATGTCATCAGTGATGTCATTTGAGATGTCATCAGTGATGTCATCAGTGATGTCACTGACCATGTCATGAATGATGTAATATGTGACATGATCAGCAGTGGATTGCGGGTGCGCGATATATAGTTAGTACAACTAACTATATATGGAATTTCATTGGTTTTGTGTGAGTAAAATAAGGTTTTTTAAATGCTAATTCCTAACTATATATGGTGTATAACCTATGGTTTTTTCAGTGAATATATATATTTATTTATATATATATATATATATATATATATATATATATATATATACATATATACATATTCAAAGTTTTGGAGTCGGTTCAATTTCACTGTAGGCCTTTTCCTGTTGTTATTCATCCTTCCATTCGTTTAATTAACTTATTCATTTTTATTTATTTTAGAGTTTTATATAATGCTAGCTAGACCCGAAGGTATCGGAGTTCTTTGCAGTAAATGTGCACAACATAGATACCAAGCATGGTAGACATTTAATAGTCTGAGTTTTTTTTTAAAATCACTGGAGGCTGTCAGTTCCCTAAACCTTCTAGAGCGAACATTCGTCTGCCTTCGCTGTGGTACTCTTGTCTCCCTCGTGGAACACAGGGTTCCACAATTGTGAAGAAGGAGGAGGGCACAGACGTGCAGTCTCAGGGGTCAGCCTTGCCAACTCTTCCAAGAAGCTTGGCAGCAGTGTAGCATCCAACACAATTCAGTGACCTGATGCTTTTTCCTGAACAGATGTATTTGGATTTCAATATGTCTTGTAGACCCCACAATGTTGTGTGCTAACTAGGCAGTTAATACTTATACTGTCCCCTATCAAGAAGCCCTGTTCAATTTAATAATCAATTTAATATTCTGTTCCAAACTTGTGCACCCTATTGTGTAGTGCAATATATGAAAGAAAGGAAACATCAAAGAAAATAAAAAAAATCAAAAGAATGTGTGAAAAGATATGGAGTGCCTCACGGAAGTAACACCATGGGAGTCCACTGGTAGGTTCTCACCAGTGAGCCCGGGTTCTCATCATTAGCACTTCCATATCAAAAACAAAAAAAAGGAAAGAGGAATAATGTGCAGTTATAGTGGAAGAAAAAGTGCACCAGTAGTGAAAATCCTGGTGCTACAATTGCTAAGAGGTGTCTCCCTAGTGCATATAAGAACTGACCCAAAATAAAGTGGACCTTATGACTTCAGGCCACTCTATTTTGAAATAAAAACAAGCTATACCTCCACTGGCTTTACCTCTTTATTCCATGCCGTGTGGTTGCTCACTTTAAAAGACACTCTGTTGCCTTCTAACTGCTTAGAGGGCCAACATGTTTCATTGCCTTAAGTTCTTTGGGCAATTTCGTCAGGGCGAGGGTCAGTACACCATACTGCATGTGCTTTGTATACAAATAACCGCTTAGATGCCCGACTTTAGCATACCGGTGACCCCCTTCTTGTGTCACTCGAGAGGTTCAATCCCTGCGCTGCTTTCTGTCAGCCGGATCCTTAAGCGTGCTCTGCTTACAATCGTCCGCTCCCAGTGTAGCAGGGTGCAGTGTAGCATCACCTCAGACAGTGTTCTCTCCGTCTACATTTACAAGCCGAGGCCCGACCACATTGGGGAAACCTTTAAATGAAGCACATTTTTTCAAACAAGAAAAAGTAAAGATTAGAGCCGGATTGGTGGGGGGTTTGGGGTATTACCAGTGATTTTATTTGTTGAAAAATATACTGTTTTCTCAATATGTTAGCATTGGTATAGTGAATATGAAAATGTCAATAAAAAACTATAAATAAAACAAGAAAAAGTAAAGATATTTCGAATACCACCGTGAGTATAAAAGGTATGTAGAGCAGCAAAAGCTGTAATGGAAGATTGTTGATGATACTCTCATGAAGGTCTTGGTGGGAATTACATGTTGTTGAAGATACAAGGCAAACGATTTGGTATTGTCAATATAAAAACGCTCTGTCACTGGTCTATAATTAATACTTCTCGGATGTTATTGGTGACAATTAATAAAAAGAGCAACGAAAAAGCTTGTTTGGGTGCTGCAAGGTATCTATTCTGCTCGTGCATCTTCCTAGAGTCCAATAAAAAAAATCCTTGTTGTGCACGCTGATATAACAACATTGGCCTAATATTGCTCGTTGGCAACGCGGAGTGAAACAACTGAATGGGAAGCAGACACGAAGAAGATGTAAAAAGTAAAATGTATCCTTTTTGAGGGTGTAGTGTCAGTTGTTGGCCCACTTTGCAGTCCTCGGTGATGGAGGAACATCGTCCCACTATCTGGTTTGCGTATTGGACAATAATACATTGAGGTAGTGTCCATTTTGTCAGCCTACTGGCGAAGTAAGATGCGTGATGTGACTGGTAGAACTCAAAATGGCTGCAGTTGTCGATTGAAAAGCATGAGGGAGTGGATTAACCGTTGCAAAACCCAGCATGGTGCATGGGAGGCATCTGTAATCCTCCATTTTGAGAATGTTTAGACTGAAACTAGGAATCCGCTTATGCAGCATACCCACTGCTTAATTTTTACAAGAGTATGTGCCAGGCCCCAAATTTTTATCATAAGCCTGTCAGCGCCGCTGTTGATTGTCAGTGTGTCAAATGTCAAAACCTGTCTAGTGTTTATTTCACCTCTTGCCACCTTCATCCAACACTATAGTCTCTCCTCCTCTTCTACGTCATTATTCATCAATGTTTACTTCCTTTGTCCCTGTTCTCTTCTTCCTTCTTTCACCCTTTGTTGCGTTGCTCTCTCTCCTTCTTGGTCAAAGTCTGATGATAAAAAAAAATGAGCCCCCTTCCACAGTGAAGAGTGCCAGTACTATTCAACTTGGGCCACCTCCTGAAATTTAGCACTGAACTTACCCTCACTCCTCATGCTGCTCCTGACGTTTACATTTGTATGTGTTTGTTTTGGAAGTCATTTTACTAGAAATGCACTGTGTTGGATTATAAACCACAGAATGCTTACCAAGATTAGTGGCCAAGTCAAATGGGACAGACGCGGTGGTAACTGAGTGCGTTTCATTTACATTGTACGTGTTCTTTTACATTGCATTTCATAAATAGTGACCATTTTAAGCACAGGAAAATTCATTGATTTGCCCCAAATCACACAGTGGTTATCAGGAGTTAAATATAGGGTTTGAAGCCAGGTTTCCATGTTTCAGTGCCTGCAACTTAGTCACTAGACCACATTTATTTCTAGTTGTCGAAAGTCCACTAGTTGAATGTATCAAATGCGTATGATAAATCTAATAGCAAATTTGCACCACAATTACCCAGAAGGAAAAGAGAATTGTGAGATGCTGGGACTGTGGGTGACCCAGTTATACATAGTCTGTAACTAGTGAGACTACAGCAAGATATTCACTGTCATTTACTAAGTCTCTGCCAGAAAACATACATTTATTTTTTTGGAAACCTTTCCCAAGACCTGAGGAGTTAAGGTTGTTATGTGGTGTTGTGTAAAATTATAATTTTTCAGTCCTTTAGGAAAGCTGCCAATCATTTCACAGACACAGAAACATCATTTAGGCCAAATGAGTAGACAATTTAGTTGGTTTTTGGTAGAGACAAGGTATTGAAGTTTTCCGAATGGCTTCATACAACAAGATGTTTTCCCACACCTGCTGTGTCAGCCTGAAATCATTTAACAAAACAGTTTAAGCTTCTTGCAGGTGACATTTTGAATCTGAAATCTATTAACACTTTGAGTTCAAACAACCCATTTTTAACTACTTCTAAATGAGGAGAATACGATGAACTCCTGCCTAAAACTGGGGACATCTCAAAAGCCTCTCCCTTCTGGTAGATATCCCTAGTACTAGTATCAATTAGTGTTTAAAAAACGTGCTTATTTGGATATGGGAAAACAAAAACAGCGAGCATTACATCCACAATCCCCTTTATCAAAAGGTCAGTGATAAAATTAGAATTTAAAATTACTTCACAAATTAATACATTAGAAAATTCAAATTTGCCTGCAATTGATCACTTAGTTGCATCACCGCCTCTTAAGTTGTGCTGATGGCCACTCATGACCTTATTGAAGAGCTTGGTTCAAAAGTCTTTGCTTCTGAGAAATAATGTATTAAATCATCATATCATAGCTTATGATAAAAATATGATGATCTACTCTGCAAAAATTCCCTCCCCCCATTAGAACCAATAAAACATATATATTGGGAATATCTTGGTATAAAGGGGCAAAACAACCATTAGCGAAACCAAATGTTCTGGTCCTTGGGACTTATTTGCTTTGTCAATGGTTTTAAGCGAAGCAGGACAGCATAATTGAGTTGGGGAATGCTGCACAGAGGGTATGTGTGTGGGGGGAAGAATCAAAGAGGCGAGAGAGAGCACAACGTACAGCTGGGTGGGAGAAGCACTTCGGCGAGAAAGCAATGCAGAGGTGGAGACCCATACAAGACCCATACATGGAAGGGGCCGAGGAAAAAGCACGCGGGTGAGAGATAGAGTAACACAGACCACAGAGGGGAGATGAGAAGCACACTGGGGAGACAGGTGGAAAACATAAACTCTTGTGGAGTGCTTAAGACAAAAAATGTAGTTCCCTAAAAGTGGGCAGTGGAAGAACACAAGTACATTGCCAGTGCTCCAGGGTAGGGACAGATACAAGATGGACAAGGCAAGCCATTGAATAAGAAGCTGCAAAAGAGAGTGACAGTAATGCCAACAAGTGGCGAGCAATGGGCGGGCTGCTAGCCACTCAATGTTCTCAGTAAGCCTGCGATATGTTAGGGTATGCGCAACCTAAAAAGAGACAGTACATTTGTGCCTCAATGTAGTAATATCACTACATTCATTCATTTATTCATATATGAAGATTGCCTATGCAAAAGCAATTAGTTAACACATGATGAAGCCAGAAAGCTGTGCAAATAAAGATTTTTAATGATACAGCAAGGTAGTCTTTCCTTCTCAATATTTAATTCTGTTAAAAAATATACTTTGACAGTACATCTGTGCCTTCGTGATTTACTCCTACTGTCTTATCTTTACGTGAGCAATAAGTTTGTCTCCGAAGGGATCAGTTTAAATGGGTGTCCTAGTGACACAAACGCTGGAAGTTCATTAGTTGGTTAACTTTCCCTGAGGATTTTGAGATCACCTCCCGGATATTAGGACATTTCTAATCGAGATAGATTTCTCTTTCACCTATAACCAAAAGAGCTAGGGTTCCAGTCTGAGTTTGTCTAATAACTACCCGATCTCGGTTATTCATGTAAACTCTACAATGAACCAGTTGGTGGGATTATAGTTAAAATGGCTTATCTTTCGCCTGGAACAAGGCGAGAAGGCTGAAGCGCCTTCACTCTAAACATCATATATCTCGAACTTGCCAAAGCCTTGGCCTCTTATTCTCTGAGCTTAGCTGATACAACGTGGGAGAGAAATTGTGAAAAATGCCAGAGTTTGCTTGGGTCATTACATATTGGTCGTAGCTCTTTGGCGATGCCAAGTATTGCTGGAGTACACAATGTCAAGTTGTTTAACTGATTCCACCTTGAGTGGTAAATTCTTTAGGCTTCCATTCTTTCTGTTCCTGACTTGTTGGATTTTCTCCATATTCTTACCCTTATCCCGCCCTGGAACATATTGTTTTGGATTGGTCGAATGTTTCCTTCCTCTTATCACACCAGGGAGCTTTTTTCCTGTTACTTGTCAGTATGGTTGTTTGTTTGGCATTTGACTGGACTTCCTCACCTTTGCCATTTCCCCACCAATCTCTCCCACTGTTGTCACCCTTCCTGTTATTTCCCCTTGCTCGCTCTCTCTCTCTCTCTCTCTCTCTCCCTCTCCCTCTCCCTCTCCCCCTCTCCCCCCTCCCCCCTCCCCCTCTCCCCCTCTCCCCCTTTCCCTCTCTCCCCCTCTCCCCCTTTCCCTCTTTCCCTCTCCCTCCCCTCTCCCTCCCCCTCTCCCTCCCTCCCTCTCTCCCTCTCTCCCTCTCTCCCTCTCTCCCTCTCTCTCTCTCCCTCTCTCTCTCTCTCTCTCTCTCTCTCTCTCTCTCTCTCTCTCTCTCTCTCTCTCTCCCTCTCTCTCTCTCTCCCTCCCTCTCTCTCTCTCTCTCTCTCTCTCTCTCTCTCTCTCTCTCTCTCTCTCTCTCTCTCTCTCTCTCTCTCTCTCTCTCTCTCTCTCTCTCTCTCTCTCTCCTCCCTCTCTCTCTCTCTCTCTCTCTCTCTCTCTCTCCCCTCTCTCTTCTCTCTCTCCTCTCTCTCTCTCTCTCTCCCCCCGCCACTGGCCCCATCCCCCCCTCTCTCTGGTTCTCTGCTTGCTCAGGTTCCCTTCATCCCTGACCCTTTTCATCCCCTCTGTCTCTCTTCCCACTTGTTCTCTACTGCGATCTCCTGTAAATCCATGCTTTTTTAGAATTGCAGCACAAGTATTACAAAACTAAAAGCAGCGGGCTGACACCATGTAATATTATTTTGTATAATTCCAAGATGGCTGTTGCGCTGCTTCTAAATCCAAGGTGATGATCATCTTGGAAAGGTATAACAGTGCTATTGTGCATACTTATTTTTCTATGTTCCATGATGGGCGTCCTGTTGCATCAGGATGCAATGTGACGTCTATCGTGGAATTAAATAAAGTAATATTCCTGTATAAAATAACTTTCCAAGATGGCTTCCCACCACTTCTTGGCCTTGCCAATGCTTGTGCTGCAATTGTACAAGCACTGGCAAAGCCTCTACCGGCAGCAAACAAGTGCTGGCCGGCTGGCTTAGTCACTGCTTAGTTCTTCTGCAATCCCACCCTTGACAGCAGCACTCCGTTGAGATGTAAGTTAGTACCAAGGCTGCCTCTTACTGAGATCCGTTGGGTCATTTTTTTGGGAGTGAAGCCATCAATACCTACTGGCCAAAGTATCATCAATAGTAGGTTCATTGATGGGGGTCTGCCATTTGTAATGTAATTTCATATTGTGACTGCATCCTGTGAATCATGGTTGTGCTAGATTATCCCTGTTATTTTATCCTGTGGCTGTGTGTAGTTTGTTTGCTTTTCAGATGCTGCAGTGATATTTTGTTGTTGCTATTTGGACAGTCTTGGAAGCACTGTGATCTCGAGTCATCAGAGTCACTTTCGGTAATTTCAAGCCTGGCAGAAGATGAAAAAGTAATTACAGGCTTTTTTGAGTTTATTTTGAAGTAAATACAAGGACTGGTTAGCTGAATGTTGTGCAGATGAGCCTGGTTGGACTCAGTAAAGGTTTTTGTGAGTGTTTTCCACAATAAAGCCCCATCCATATTACCTGCATCCTCACGAGGAATCGTTATGATATACACACAACTGCCATCAACATTACACTGCAGCATACTACCAACTGGATCATCCTTCTGCGGAGATGATCGTTGACACTTCTGCTCTCTTTGTGCCCTCTTCACTACTGGTATCCATTCACCACATGGAACTGTGGTTCTATTGTTCTGCGCTCCCGTGCCTCCCTTGGATCATCGTTGTGCTATTGCATGTCCCACACAGACCCTCCAACCTCGAATATGTGTTCATCATGTGAGAAAGGGCAGGGCTTGGAGCAGGGGGTGAGCATTCACCCCATCACTGCTTTAAGGGCCGTGGTGGGACAATGAAAGGGGCAGGACAAGAGAGGAGGTCGGGTTTAGAGCTCTTAATGGTGTAAGCAGCCTCTCCTACCCTCTTTGAAGGCTTCGGAACCCACCTCACTCATCCTGGAGGGGGTGCTAAATATCTAATGCATTTCAAGGGTGCAGACCATCCAACAAATGAGTTAGAAACCTACTGTGTTGGCATTTCCAGCTCGCCGTGTGATATCTCTTCTTCACCGGATGACCTGGTGAAGAGTGCATGTGCTGAGACTCTTTTGTGCGTTTCCTGGTGTAAAGCACTGTGATTCCAGTTGGGCTTGGTTCACACCTTATAGAACCAACTACAAATTAATGGTTGCAGTTACTTGATAAAAGCAGAGCAGAATACCAAATAAGTTCTGTCTAATAAAAAATATATATATATATATATATAAATGACCTTATACAGGTCTGGGCCTGCACCAAATGGTGTACCAGCCAGGAAGCATCTTATGCTTTATCTCACCTACATGTGTTCCAGGAGTTTCGGTGAGATAGGATAGTCTGATGGTGAAAACACAAATGTTCCACAAGACATGACTACTCAAGTAGATGAAAGTCTGGGGAAAGGGTAGGTTTTCTGTTGGCAGTTGATGTGAGATGGTTAAAGCCTCGTCCCACCCTTGGGCTCCACTCCCATAAAATCTTGTCTCCACAATAGGTCAAAGCCAGCCAAGAGAGAAGCCATTTGCATTGCATTCGCCTCATAAGGAAGATTCTTGGTGGACACAATGTGCAACTGAACGAAACCAAGAATGGTATGCTTCACTTGGCAAAAATGTGTCGTTTGTGCCTTGGCTCATGAAGGGGACAACACTCTGAGAACGGTGGCAGTGCCAGTGCGTGAAGAAGGAAATTGCCCCCCACCCCGTGCCTCTTGGAAATGGTCAAATTAATTAGAAATAATGCCCTTGCGTGCCAAAAAGCAAATGCCACCTCCTCTCACGCATCTCTTCATGTCCCTTTTCGGAATGCATCTATTTTCCCCTCATAATTAAAGCGCCTCAGCATCTGAAGTCCCCCTCGGTGCTTCAAGGTACCCAGTCGAGTGACTGACTGACTGACTGGCTCCGCAGGGGCGAGCGGCGCGAGACGTCTCCCCCTGCGGATTTTTGCACAGATGGTAGGGTCCAGGAGCGTGAGGCAGGGAGAGCGTTAGGGCAGTTTAGACGGCGTTTTTTAGTGAGGAGAGCAGGCGTAGGTAGATAGAGAGGGCGTTTTTCAGTAAAAAACAGAATCCCACCCGCCCACCCCTTTCAAAAAAAAAAAAAAACGCATGATGTACTTGTTGGAAGGCTGGTACATTCATGAGTTAAGATTTCTAATCTTAGTTGCCACTTCAGGATGCGTTTCCCAAACAGATGGCTGCGGCATAAAATCCCCAGGGAAGAGAAGCCTAGAGCGGGCTCCTCTAGTTAGTAGTTAGATAGGGGGAATTAGACACAACAATGGAGGGGAAAAAATGGAAGGAAAATGTTGGGGAAGTTATTGATGATTAGTTGATGGTTTCGGTATAAAGTCCAAATTTTGAAGGAAATGAGATAAATAAATAAATAAATAAATTGTTTGCGTTCAAATGCCAAAGTTACATGATTGATGATCTGTTGGGAAATTTTATGATTATTTATATCCTGAATAAAGTGGCCTTTTCTGCTATAACAAAGCGAGTGGTCTGAATTCATGGGCAATGCACATGTGAAAATAATTAGTCTAACAAACCGGCTCCGCGGCTAGCTGGAGGAAAATGTTCCCCGGTACGGGTCAGCGTTGTTTTAGGGTAAGCAAACATGGTAATTTGTTTCCAGAGAGGCAGCCAGCTGCGGCGTTGTGCTCGCGCAGGGACATTCCAGCCCCTCGTGACCTCGACCTCTGGCGAGAATGCGCTCTGGTTTCGGCGCAAGGCGGCTTCGGTTGCCCCGGCCGTTTGATTTTGAACCCCGTGGCGAAGTCCAAGGACTTGTCCCGTCAGAGCCCAGAGCTGACATCTGCTCGGCGGTGCGGCGTCCTGCTGCGTCATGGGACATTTGCAGCGAGGTGCCCGCGGGAGATAGCGTGTTTTTTGGGTCTGCTGGGGCTAAAAACAATGTTTTCTTTATTGAGCATGGTTTCTGGTCGGGTCATTTGGGGTTCTTATGTACAGCATAGATGGTGCTTGTCTGTGTCCATACTGCTAAACAAAAGCCAGTCGAGTTGGCATTAGTAGAGGAAGAGAGGATGAACGCAATAGGGCTCAAAGAACAAAAACTTTTCTGTCAGTAGTCCACATACTTTTTTGGTTTGTTTTGATGTTGGTGTAGAGGAGTCTCTCAATTTCTTTAGGCCACCAGCTGTGGTTAAGTTGTGAACTACGCAGTAAGATGTGTGGTAATATTTTTTTCAACTGGTCCTCATTTCTTCTGTTAAAGTAGCCCTTCTTCAGCCTAGAAATCGCAAATCTGAGTGGAAGTGTTACAATGTGATTGTGTTGTCGCGAGGAGGAGCTAGGACCCTGTTGGGCAGAATTATCCGTGATCTACAGCCAGGACACTGGACGGACACCACTTCTTGTCCCAGAGAGTGGACAGGAGGCACACGGACATTGCAGGGTAGAGAAGAGGGAAGATGGTATGGGTGGAGACAAGCTCCCTCAGAAGTAGAGGGGCAAGTAACAGCACGGGAAGTAACAAAATTAGGACAGCATAACTCAAGCATGTATTTACCAGCGAGTCCTTGGAGGAGCACTGCTAGAAGGGGCTTGACTGTGTCTACCACTGCCAGGTGTTCTGCTTTCCCATTCTAGGCATCAAAGCGTCACCAACGTGGGGTGGTGTCTATATGGTGTTGTGTTGTCTTCAGCGTTCAAGCCGGTGGGCTGGGGCTCTAAATCTTGCATCCCCGATTGACCCAAGTGGCTACTGCCTCAAGTGCAAAATATGTCCACCTCCTAAACATGCGCTCCCTCATGCACACCAGACAAGCTGGATTTGTGGATGTAGGTGCTGCGGTTGAGAATGACGACAATGTTGTTTATCTTGTGTACAGTGTGTGGTGGATGTGGCTGTCTGACTTTGTATATGTAGTGGTCATTAGATAGTCTTGCTTATCCACTTCACATTCATTGAAGCAGATCAGCTAAACAACTACCCACTTATCATCCCGGAATAGTACTGACCGACCACTCCGGATAGTCTGCACGCTGGGTGTTTTTATGCTGAGTACTCCACCATTTACGCTATGGAGTATCAAGCTCAGACCATGTATTTTAAGTTGTTGTGCTTGTATGCACTTTGTTTGAGGCCAGTTATGAAATATTAACTCCCTTCTCGGTTAATAAAAACCATAAAAGATACAGCAGCACAAGTCATTATTAAAAGCATTCTGAGCTAAAAGGAACATTCAAATGGTGAATGGGCAATTGGAAGGTAAATAATTGCTCTGATTAACATAGTAAAACAACATGAAAAAGAGCATGAGTGTTACAATTCCCAAGTGAGTCATAACTCTGTTGTCTCTGGCAATACAAGGCAGGGCAATAAAACCACATGACTAAAGTGCTAGTGCATTTACATACATTATATAGAACGGTCCCCAAATGTATAGCCCAACAAAAAGACAACAGTGCATAAATGCTCCTTTTTTCCTTGATAACGCCCTTACTCGTAATCAAGCAAATGGCAAGATTAAAATACATAAAATAGTACCGTAAAAACAACTATTTAAACAGTATGAAAAGTAGCAGCATTGAGAATTAAACCTCACTTGTCTGGTCATCACAATTTCCATTTTGTCTATCAAGGCCAGATAAGGGTGTTAGCAGCGCCTTCCTTCTAATCGCCCAAAAGTGGCCTAGACATTTCGCAGTTGCGCAAGCAAATACAAGTCTAGCATCTGATTTTAATATGCGCAAGGCCGGTTTAGAGCTTCGGAACCCTAGTTGTCTGCACACTGGAGCTAACCATTTGCTCCTTGGTTTCGCATAAGCTGTGCAGGCAAAAAAGACATGGCCTATTGATTCATATGGGCAGGAACAGGAAGGACAGCCCTTGGGTTGAGATTTATTGATCAGCCAGGAATTGGTAAAAGCATTGATTGGTAAGCTACCATGCCTAAACTGAGTATACAATATCCTGTCTGCTAGGACCTTAATAATATCAAAATATCTTTCTAAAAGACAATTCGTTTTCAGGTCTATGAAAGCATTTGTTAGTCTGCCCTGTTGGATATTCCAAACTTTATCCTGCTCAACCCATGCCCAGTACAATAGCTTTGCTTGGCCTCTAGAATACGTTGGTGGGTGACCAGTAACCTGTTTTGGCAAGCCAATGCTTGACCGAAGACTATTTACATGTTTGATCCAGCCAATCTTTTTGGTGGTATCCAAAGCAGAGCCCTTGCTAAAAGCTGCAGTGTACTGTGCCAGATCAGGAGTGGTGACCAATCTATGCCAGAACAGCAGTGGACGAAGCCTCTCAAGGGCATTAAAAGGCTTAATGTCCCGATCAATTTTAAGTGGGAGAAGAGGGGTACTTTGAGGAAGGGATACCAAGTTTTGGAGGAACTTGTTCTCCACTGCTGAGAGATCACTTAAATTTACTGTGCCCCACAACTCTGACCCATGAAGAGCACTGCTCACAGCCTTGCAGCTATACAATTTAAGAGCAGGTGCTACTGGCTTAGTATATGATATGTGATGCTACTGCCTCAGAACCCCATTTAGCTCAGAGAATTTCAGAGATGCCTTCTTTACATGGTTCTTCCAGGCCATTCCCTCCGACAGCTTAATGCCCAGATAGTCAAATGAGCTGACCCTCTCAAGAGGAACATTGTCCAGGAGCAAACTTCACTTGAAGGACCTGTGAGGGTTCAGCATCATTAGCTTGGTTTTAGTGGTGTTCATAACCAAGCCCCTCTCCTAACCAAGCCCCTCTCCTCACAGAAAGCCTTAAAATGATTCAATAATTTGTGTAGGCCCATGGGGGTTTTAGAAACCAGGAGGGTATCATCAGCGAATAATAGTGTGGAGATTTTGTGATTTGCCAAAAATGGAGCATCAGCGGGGATGTGGCACAGAAGACCAGCTACTTGGTTAACATACAAGGAGAAAAGGGTTGGGGCTAAAGCACAGTCCTGACGGACCCCCGGCTGGATCATAATAGGCTCGGAGGTTTGTCCCTGATTCTCCCATCTCGTACGGGCGAAGGTCTCTTCATTCCACCTGATTAGGAGTTCCAGAATTGCCAGGGGTATTTCCATATCCCTAAGCACCCGCCAAAGTAAGTCCCTAGGCACAAGCTCGAAGGCTGTTTTTAAGTCTATAAAGGCATGGTATAGACTAGCCTTGCTCAACATAACTACCTTCCAATACAGCATAAAAGGACGAAAAACTTGATTGGTTGTGCCAGTATTCCGCCGAAAACCCTCTTGGAGTGGAGAGAGGATGTGATTCTCATCCATCCACTCCTGGATCTTAACTATGAGCGAATGCAGAAGACCTTTTGCGCATAGTCGATCAGGCTGATCGAACGGTAGCTGGAGGGGTTCGACCTATCCCCTTTCTTAAAAATGGGTATTACTTCGGCCCCTTTCCATGAACCTGGAATCTTCCCCCGCCATCTATGTCATTGGCCAGTGTTGTGAGGTATGTTGCCCAGTTACCCCTGTCTGGGTGGAAGAGGTCGCCAGGGATGCCAGCCGGGCCAGGGGCTTTTGCAGGTGAGATTGCTTCCAAGGAACACAGGATTTCCTCTCTAGTAAATAAGGTTACCTACTGGGTGACCTGTGTCAAAAAACATCTGGGGTCTATATTGGATGTTAGTGATGGAATACAGATCACCGAAGTGCTTATGCCACTCCGAAGCTGGGATGTTATTGGCTAAAAGGGTCGATCTTTCAAAATTGCTCTTGGACAAAAGTGATCAAAACATCCTGCTATCTGGGTGCAGGATGACCTCCCCAAGATCTTCCCATCTCCTTTCGTCCCATTCTCTCTTGGCTTTAGTTTGTGCCTGTTTGTATTTTCCCTGGCTTCACGTATCATGGGAGTATCCCTATTTCTGATGGGAACAGACAGTCTCCCTCTCAATACCTTACACTCCTTATTGAACCTCAAATTTGTTCCTAATGATCTCCCCTGCTTAGGTCTATTCTTATGAATGTAAACAAAAAAGTATCTGGTCAAGTGCTTGAAGAAGTCCGTATGTAGAGTGCTGCAGCTAATCTGTGTAGTCAGGTCATCGGTCGATAGTGACATGAATCTCCAACTGCTTTTCTAAGTCATTTTTAATTAAATTAATCTTTGGTTCATCTGACATAGTAGAGGACCATTTGAGCCGATGTTTATCGTTTGTAGGGATTACTTCCTTGGTGCTCAATGGAATAGGAGAGACCCTCCCCTTTTCGCCCCTTGGATGTTCAAAAGTCAGGTTAAGGGTATTATGGTCACTATCACAGGACGGGATAATGACCATGTCCCCTACTAGAGGCCGTAGGGTTAAGATCCACAAGTAAATAATCTATCCTACTCTACCCATTCAGTCGACTGAAGGTCATCCCCCATTCTTTATCGGAGCTGGTTCTCCCATTAGTGGCCCTTAGCCTGTATTCCAGAGATTTAGCATTGAGCTGCAATGCTGCTTGCAACCGTTTATTTTTAGGAGGGAGCTCTAGGGGTGGTACCACCCACACTTTATCCTCCTCATTCACCTTGTGGGCGTCAACCCAGTCGAGTGGCTTGTATGTGGCATTAAAGTCACCACCGACTATTAGGGGCTGGCTGGCTGGCGTGCCTGGCCTCCAATAAATTGTCCAGGGCATGGAGAGTTGGGGAGCTACCTCCTCTAGTGCTTCTGGCATAAACATTGTAAATATCAAAGGCGTGCCCGTGAGACTATTAAGCCAAATCCCAAGGATGTCTGAGCTATTGGTGACCAGCTCCTTAATGTCACAGTTTATTGAGATATTTATTAGAATAAGCAACCCACCTTACAGCCGGCTATGTTTAGATGGAGTAGCCGGTCTATGAAATGTCATGAACCGGGAATGAATGTGGGGGTCGGGCTCCATGTTTCCTGCAGTAAGCATATCTTATGTTGGTTGATAAACTCGAGCCAGTTTGGGCAATCGGGCTTCCCCCTTTTTCCCCGCCACATTTCACGACACTATTTTCATCATCCTGCTGTTTGTCATCAAGGAGAGAGCCTGGGGAGTTGGTAGGGCAGTTGGTTCAATCAGCTCTATTGGATGATAGCTAAGTGTGTCTAGACTATTGGCCTGCAGATGATCTCTTGTCACAGGAAATATGGCTATTGCCAAGACCGGCTGTGAGTTTGATGTCATACAGCCGAACTCTTGAAAGGGGCCCTCTTGATGAATGTATGCTGTGGGGGAAGTGCGGACATAAACTATACTGGAGATGTACGTGGGTTCCCTGGCAGAAGGTGGATGCAGTCAATCGTTCTGGGGCAAAGTTGAAATAGGGGAATCCCCAGGGGGCTGTGGGGCAGCTTTGGCTCGTTTGGTCGTAGTAGGGATGCTTAGCTTCAGCCGGATATTTGAAACAGGTGGTGGATAGGTTCTAGATTCCAGGGCAACTAGGTTATGCACCATGTGTTTACTGATTAGAATAAGCTCTATTGCATCATCTGAGCTGTGTTTAAATGCACATCTTTTTGCCTGCAAAATGTCATCCCTTATTATAGATCTGCAACCCCTGGTATGCCTCAACCAATGTATAGCTTTGTTTTTTAAGGCTTCACCGTTATTAATTTTGTAGCTGTTGTTGTCCCCCTTGGGAATATTGGTCATATAGATAGTTGTGGGCAGGGGAGCAATGTGCATAGGGTGAAGTGGTTGGAAGAGTAAGGGCGCCCTACTACAACCTGTATTCAATCTCTGGGATACTTGCTCTGTCGGCTTCCCATGCCCAGCTAGGTCCCGTGGTACACCCCTATGTTTCCAGCCTTGATCCTCCTGATACCTGCAATGGGGTAGTGGGGTACTAGGTGCCCTAGTATTGCAACCAAGTGGGCCAAACTGTTGGGCAGAGTTAATGTTCAAAGCATTATGGCCGGTTTGCATGCAGGGGGAAGTTGCAGGGCCCGTCCTCCAGTTTGCATGATTATTTGAGGTGAGCCTGGACAGGGGGGGGGGGGGTGCTGGGGTCTACTACGTTCTTCTACGTTATGGTAGAGTTTTAACACTAAGACGGTCAGAGTCTCAATTGAACCTTTTAGGGTTACTATTTCCCTCTGAAGATCTAAATTAGAGGGTACAAGTCCATTAGCAGCCACCCTTTCTCCCTTGGAGGGGTTCATATTTAACCCATTGTCTGTTATACTTGTATGCTCCGGGTCGCTACATTAATCGTTTATAGATGATTTCTCTGCAAGAGAGGCGAAGTGATTACTCAAGGGGAGGTCGACTGGCATGACACAATCAGAGGAGCAAGAAGGTCGCTTGAAGGTCACAAAACACTACAAGTGCGCTCTTTTCTCATTTCCGGGACTGGCGCTGGATGTATTTTGTTAGCCGCTTTTTTAAATAAATGTGTATGTTCCCATACCCTGTGTTGGTGGACCCAATGGAGGTGTGTGGGTGAGAAACCATAATGAGGGGTGCACGGGCGGGGGTGTCAATAGATAAAACAGGTGTTGTAAGCAACCTCTCACAGTCTGCAATGATATTCTCAATGTGATATAGCACATTCTCTCTATGCACCCCTTTTGTTCTCAGTTTCGTGCCCTGGAGACTGGGATCGTTTCTTGGATCTTTTCTTTGTGGCACCTGCCAACCCAGCCTCAGTCCCTTTCCTTTTCCCCATGCCAGGCAGTCAATGAGTCAATACTGCAGAAGATGGTATGAAGTAAAAGGTGAAGCAAATATGGGGCAGCCGAAAAAGCAAAATGCCAAATAGTACTTTAGGAATGGAACAGCCCAAGTCCTCGAGCTGGAGGTATCAGGGGGGTGGCCCAGCCCAGCCACTTCTGGGCGCTGACGGGCGCAGGACTGGCCCAACGTTGGCTGCGGGAGCCCACGACTCAATTTAAAGTGCTTCCTGGCGCGATGGCAAAGAAGCCTGGGACTTGTAGTCCTTGTCCCCCAGTCACTGCCCCAACAGCAGGCAAACAGGAGTGAAACGGGCCTCCCTTCTGTACACTCTTCAGTTTCTCCAGTGTTGATCTGGCTGTCACTGCAGAGAGTTGAGTGTCATGGTTGGGTAGAACACGTGTAACCAAGTCCCAACTAGTGACTTTGCTCTTTGGAGGCTTAAAGGCTATGCAATGTAGCACTGGGTCTGTGTGTAGCACAGAATGCGCTTTGAAGTGGATCCAAGATTTTGTGTATTGCAGAGGCACTGTTCCATCCTCCAGGTATGGCACATCAAAATGAGAGTCCAATACTCCCTCTTCGGAATCCTACCTGGACCGCTAGGTGAAATAGTCTGCTGAATACGTCCGAAGATTTCTCGACTGGAAGAGGCCTGCCAGTGAAAAGAAAAGTCAGTGACTCTTTCATGAATTGGTAATTTTACTCCCTTTAACTCCTTCACATCTTTGTATAGCCAGTGATAGGCCTGCTTGGAGTATTTTTTCCTGAAGCACATGCATTTTGAACCAAATGATTTGAAAATTCAGCTAGTCTGAAAGTAAAAGTTCAGAAAAGGAAGTAGCACTGAAAAAAAAACGTCTCGGGAAACTGTTTGTCCTGATGGCCAAGGCGAATGTAAACTCCTCTGCAGCAACCATCTATGAATGTATTTTATTATACTTTAAGAAACTCCATGCAAAGGTAGCCTCCTACGGTGGTCTTCTATGAATGGGATATCTTACAAAAATAACAAAATACATAAAAAAATGCACAATTCATATGCATGCTCACGTGTAGGCTGTCTTGCAGTTGTTAATTAACCAATTGAGGGTGGCTCCCTGTTGATAGCGTGGAGGGTGGGGTTTAATCTGTAACACACCAAAAGGGGTGGGGAGGAACAAGTAGATGTTGTGTGGAGGGATGGGTGTTAATAAAGTCAAGTGGCTGTGAAGGAACAGCTGAGAGCTTGAAGAAATGTAGAGAGAGAAAATTGTCGACCTTATACATTGAACTGCAAAGCAAGATATAATGTCAACCATGGACGGATACATGCCATCATGCAAAACACTGTGCAACCAAAATGCTCCTGGGTGGAACAAACACAAGAATAAGGAGAACACCGTCAAATCAAAAGCAGGAGAGTAAGATAGACAAGAAAGCCATCCAATCATGAATAAGAAGGAGGCTGACCCAAAGTCTACTCTATGTAACATATTGTTCACAGTAGGTCTCGACTACCACAGTCAAAGTTGTTTGCTGCCAAAACCTAAATAGAGAATGGAGATTTCTATGGTGAAGTGAAAAAATAGGAGGCAGATTTAAAAAAAGGAAGAGAGACTTATATGGAAAAGTACAGAAAATAGGAAGCAGACATAAAAATAAACAAACTAGGGATATAGGATGTGGGAAAAGATAGAATGTAGGACGGGTACGGGAAGCAGTAGGGATGGATATTGAGTTTGAAAGCGGATGGTGAGCAAACCTTCAGGGAGGATGGGACAAGCAAAGGAAGGAGGGAAAAGAGAAGTGGGATTGAAGGGATCAAGTTGGAAGAGACCGGAATGAGGATAGAGTAGCAGTGGGTGCTCCCTAATTTAAAATGAAAAAATGTAATTAACTCTAGAATCGAACCCAATAATTTGAACTACACCCCATTTCTATGAAAATTTGCCTGCCGATTTTTAACAGAACTACATTTGACTTGTATTTTCTTCATCTTTAAAGAGATGGTCCGGCGCACCATTTATGCTTTATCAGGGCTCTGGGAAATATGAGCAACACAAAAGCCTATGACCTTATTAAAAATCAGGTTAATAACATGTACTTCAAAATGATGCGCTCAAATCAATGAGATGGTTTTAGCAACCAAAAGGGTATGTAAATCGTGAGGAAAACATATCTTTGACTAACTTGCTTCTTTTGGTACACAAAATCTGCTAAGCATAGCTTGTTCTATCATTTCTGCTACACAGTCATTCCAAACTTATTTTCTGAGGGTGTCTTTTTTTGGTGGCATGTCCTAAAACCAGTGCCTAATTTGAGCCACTGCTTTCCGGTGCTCAGCACCTGCTGTTAATTGCAAACACAGGCACTTATGACAGTTTTCCACATGGTGGTGCTGTTTACCTAGTTAAAGATGAGCACAACAAAAGTTGTTTATTTATTTACTGTACATAAAAAATGACTAATACCTGATGCCCAAGCCATTCTTATATCTTTGGGAGCCTGGAATTGTCTGAATTGTCACAATTGTAGGGATGTGATGGTTAGTTATGTTATGGTAAAGGTCACTTGTAGAGCACACGTTCACCATAAGGTCTCTTGGCGCTGAAGTAGTGGGGTTGGTGCGGGCATTGGCATCCCTGGTAGGGGAAATGGCTAGTGCAAGCTCCAGTGGCGGCCTAACGGGGGCCCTGGCATGCATTTTCTTTCTTTACAAATTGAGCACTGCCTAAAACAGAACATTAGGAAAAAGAAGTGTAATGGAACGTTGTGGAGAAATGTTGCACAGCGCCGTGTGCTCCAAATCTGGCATTTTGTTTCCACATTGTTAATTGGAGGTCTCATTTTTTTTACACTAACCGTGCTTTGAATCCTCCTCAGCCATTTCGCTGAAAAGGCTGGAGTGACAGCATCTGGAGCAAGTTCGTAGTTCTGCATAGTTGTTGTCTGGTTTTAACCAATAAGCACAAACTTAGTTAGTGAGTGTTCTGAATGTATATGCAAAAGTAAGTAAACGCAGAATAGTGTAACTGTTAATCTTTGTCTTACCTGATTAGCTCTTCACCAGCCTCTGAGTACACTCATCGAAATTCAAACCAGGTACTGGCTGCCAGAGCTGCCAAAGTGCTTGCTACTCCACTGCCTAGTTCATGTCCTTTAAAAAGTAGTATACCCCTTGGCAGTGGGTTGTAAGGCTGTATTATTCTCTTCGAGTCTGTATGAATAGCAATCTGCAGTTTTTTGCTGACCCTGTTGTCTCCAGAGCTCGTACTAGCTGACGGTGTCCTTCATAACATGAGTCCATTTTGCAGCTACGTATAGATTTTCAAAATAATACATACCATTATTAATAACGTGCAAAAAAGAAATGAACATCATTGTTTTAATAGCAATCTTAATTGAGCAGGACTTCGAACAGTAATAGTTTCCAGGTGGCCATTTCTGACTTGCTAGTTGGATGACTCTTGTCACAAACACTTAAATGGCGCCTGGTGCTGGTTAAATAAAGGCCAATTATTTAGTCTCTATTGCCTGTGATTAAGTGGGTCAGAAGGAACCCTTGTCATTATTTTTCTCTGTGGCTCTGTGTTTTGATCACATACATTGCTCTGCTGTGCGAGCGCTGCCTCATTCAGAGAATGTCACTGGCATATTTTGGCCTGGAGTGTTCTGCTGTCCTAATTGCTAATCCTATTTATGTCGAGAGAAGACCGGACCAAGAATCAAAACCCCAGGACAGACATTATTACAAAGCCAGCAAAAATCAGTATTTATAAAAAAGGGAAATGAAATATATATAGCATATAATGAATAGGAGGAATTCGATAAGGGTCCACGGGTAGGGGAGGAGGCTTTTAAAGATGAGGATCACATGTGCCTTTCTTAGACCTTTTTTTGTTTTTTTAATTGCTTAATGATACCTGCTCATATTCTTTTCCCTTCAGCAATCCCCGAGACAGCTGTATTGAGCAGTATTGAACTCTATTGAACTGTACCCTGTATCTTCAGCAGTTAGCTTTTGGTTATTGAAATTAGATTTTGCATTGGCATTTTGAGAGATCTTGGACTGCATTTCGTGGGCAGCTGAAACTTTTTTTCTCTAGCCATTGCATCAGTCCAGTGCTTAAATTGAGCCAGTGGTTTCTGGTGCTCCCACTGTCTTGCATCCAGTTCGAACTACCCGGTAGCAGGTGGACCAGGACCATGGAGCCGACGGCAAAGGCCATACCACTCACTGGGACCAGCAACTTTGTGTCACGGGCATAAATGTGACCCTCTGCTCGAGTTTGGAACAAATCATCTAAAGGTCTCACACACACACACACATGAAGAGCAAGAGGGCTCTAGGGGTGCAACACAGGCCCCTGCCAGTCAATGCGCGCATCAGTTAGGGCAGCCTTCTCTTCCCTCTCCATCCACCACCAGTCAATGCGCGCATCCTTTAGGGCAGCATTCTCTTCCCTCCATCCACCACCAGACGATGTGCGCATCTGTTAGGGCAGTATTCTCTTCTCTCTCCATCCACCGCCAGTCGATGCACGCATCTGTTAGGGCAGCATTCTCTTCCCTTTCCATCCACCACCAGTCGATGCGCTCATCTGTTAGGGCAGCAGTCACATCCCTCCCCATCCACCGCCAGTTGATGAGCGCATCTGTTATGGCAGCATTTTTTCCTCTCCATCCACCGCCAGTCAATGCGTGCATCTGTTAGGGCAGCGTTCAATTCCCTCTCCATCCACCTCCAGTCGATGTGTGCATCTTTTAGGGCCACGCACTCTTCTCTCTCCATCCACCACCAGTCGATGCACCCACCGTTAGGGTAGCATTCTCTTCCCTCCGTCCACCACCAGTTGATGCGCGCATCTGTTAGGGCAGCATTCTTCCCTCTCCATCCACCAGTAGCCCATGCGCGCATCCATTAGGGCAGCGTTCTCTTCCCTCTCTATTCACCTTTTACCTATACAGGGTTACTCTTTTTCTGCCCGAAAATGCAATGTTGTGCAGTATTTCTTTATGCACACTTTTGTTGCCGTGGTGCTGGGAAGTGAAGGGGGGCATTGTGCCTCTGCATGGAGATGCCAAACTGATGCTACAGCCTCTCCCCCAGTCAGGACTGAGAGCAGAAAAGCAAGATTCTGCTTTCATCTTCTACGCACTAAGCTGCTTCATGTCCCACCTTTACATATCCTCTATATGCTGCCTTCAGTGACTGACCACCATCTCTGGGGTTGGTCTGGACGGCACAGCGAAGTTCATAGTATGACTTTTGAAGTTGCATCTGCCACCCATTAGGGCTTCCTTCGAGGTCACCCTGTGCTGTTGCACATTGTTGGATTAAAAGCAAGAGAATGTGAAGCGGTGAATCATGTCCACACTGCATTTGAGCTGTCCTTATCTAATTGTTAATAAGGTAGTGTGAAAAGGGACACGTGTATACAATGTTTCAAACTGTTTACTGTTAATTTATTCAATTAGCGCCACAAATGTTGTATTGCCCGACTACATTTCACTTACCAACATACCCCAGCACTTTGAATTTCTGATTATATGGTCTTAGTGAAATGTATGTAAAAATATATATTTATATTTTTTACTTTTTCAGCTCATAAGCGCACCTCAACGATTCGCCAATTCAGGGAGTGTTCTGATTGGAAGTCCATACACCCCAAACCAATCGACAATGGTCACACACAGTCACATCACAGAAGCCACCAACTGGATCCCAGGGTAAGAACTTTTTCCTATGTATATGAAATATTTTTCCTAGATGATATGCAAAGAACTTTTTTTGTATAGGTTACTTTCTTTTTTTGTGATCAAAGGTGCTCCTTCCAGTGGGGCAGCCCCCATAGCAAATCTTTTCTATATTTTCTGATGTTGTGGTTGTCTATCTGAAACCTACTGATTTATTTACTTTTATGGCTTTATATGGTGCAAGCCAAGACTTTCTGGGTATCACATCACTGTACATGAATGGACAGATGCTCAAGGGGTTAGAACAATGGAAAGCACATCCTAGACAAGAAGTTCTAGTGTGTGACTTTGGTTTCACATTTATCCTCAGTTTACTTAACATGCCATGACCTTCGACATGGATATAGCACAGGCTGTCATCCCCAATATCTCCCCAAATACCCCCATTTTTACAGAGGTTGGTGAAATGCTGCAAGTCCAGCATTGCCAATACTTAATTTATTCTTTTTTTACAGCTAAAGAAGCATGACCAAGCCTTGCCTAATACAGCAGGTGTTATATTAATCTCTGATAGATTAAGCTTTTTTCTTTAATGAGGAATGTCTAGCTGCACAACATAAAAAAGTGAGTTTGTGTTTAACTAGTCTTGAAAGTACGATCCTGTGCAGCACCCCGAGTAGTGCTACTTAGAAAACAGGGGAGAGGTGTGTTAGGGTGTTTGTCCACTATCTTGTAATAAGGCCCAGCTATATTCCTGATGAGTAATAATAATAATTAGTGGGGCGGGGATTCGTGAAAATCATAATGACATACAATGGTGCCAATTTTAACTCTTTGTTGCTTATGTCCCACACATGGCGCCAGAGGCTTCAGCTGACTGACACATAGTTAAAAAAAAGAAGCAGGGGGAAGGGTTGTGTTCTGTCTCTAGATACTCAAGAGTTCCTGCAGCTACTGAGAGTGGAGCATTCGATAAACACTATGTGGGAAAACAAAATGGCTGCCAGCAGGGTGAGTGATGCTCTGTGGAGAGGGAACCCAGAAGCGAGAGCGGGGCATTCAAAGACTCCCTAGAGTGGATGCTCTGAAGCACATTTGAAGTTTCGTGTGGCCTCTTTCATCGCAGATGGAGATTGCTGGTTGAACTGGCACCAATGCTGTACTTGGAGCCAGTGTCCCAGTGCAGGAAGAAGCAGCAACATCAGGAGTTGACAAATAAAGAGAGCTGCACCCCTCTTCTTGCTCCAGAGAGGGCTAGGTCATAGTGTTACAGTGTAATACCCCTACAGAGTCCTGAAATGGAGGTGAAACAGTAGAATAAAAGTAATTTTTTTTTATTTTAACCCTCACTGCCTGCAGGAAAGAGGTGGCTCGCAGTGAAGAGTGCAATGGATCAGAGGCAGTCGATATTGCAAAGGGCCAGTGTATAAGGACTGCAGTGTTGAAGACCATCCTTGAAAATCTCAACAAGGTGGAGAAGACATTGGCAGTGAGAGTCCAGGTTACAGAGGCTTGAGACAGGAGAAGTGAGGGGCTTATTACTGACTCAGTGGAGAAGAGGGTGGGGAAAGTGGAAAGAAATAGGGACCACTTGAGTTTCAAGTTCAGTTACCATCCGGAAAAACATGGGAACCTGAAGGGTGCACTGCTGTTCTTTGAGGGAAAGTATGAAATGCTGCTTGATGCACAATGGACAACAAATGTTAGATTTTTAGGCTACAAAGCAAGACCCTATGAGACATTATTCATGGAAGAGGTGCAGGCATTTTGCAAGGAGCACCTTGGCCAACCAGACGGAGAACCCCAAGTGCGAGTGAAGGAAACAATACAGGCTTCCATCATGATGTAGAGCAACCCCCAGGAAACAGGGAATAGGATGGGCTTAGTGGTGCTAAGTGATCCAGCCTGAAGAAAGCTGCAAGTTTGGAAGATACTAAAATAAATGAAAGGATTGTGTTGTTGTATTCTGAATGTGGTGCCCTCTTGCAACACAAAAACAACTCCATGTGCTTTGCACCAACTTTCTGGATATGGTGGCTACAGATTCCCTGTCAGATTGAAGGTGTTATTGGATGGTAAATCATTTGTTTTCTTTCACAGCCTCAGAAAACCCAGTCATTCCTAGAATCAGAAGCAAGACACCATAGGATCCGTCATGAACAACATTTGACTCTGAACTTACTGCTTCGGATCCCGTGTTAATCACACACCGTTGTGATACGGGCCGATAGGGAAGATACTTTCCATAGAGTGGTTGCAGTGAAGAGTTGCGTTTTTACTTGCGTTTTTACTTGCGCTCCTTCTCCCTCCTCCTGCATTCCGCCAAAACCTTCTTTTTTTTCTTTTTAATTCCCCTTATGTTCTTTACTGTGCCCCTTTTCCTCTTCCATGCTGACCTTGTTCTATTCACGATTGGAAAGTCATGGTCTGTAGGCACTTCTCCAAATACATATAAAATTGCTGATACATGTTATGTTATGTTATGTTAAAGTATTTTATTTAGCGCAACGTTCACCGGGTAGGTTTCTTGGCGCTTCTAAGGACATAGCTATAGATGATTTGACAGGTTTCAGGTGGAATAGGCTTGTCGGAACAACCGCGTTTTTAGCTTTTTTCCTGAACTAAGGATGGGAGTGATTAGAGCGTATTGAGAGAGGGAGGGAGTTCCACGTTTGGGGAGCCAGAGTGGAGAACCGGGACCCGGGACCCGCCATGTTTAAGGCGCTTATATCTCGGGGCGATCAAAAGATGTTGGCCAGATGAGCGGAGAGTGTGGGAGGGGGTGTATTTCCTAATCCTTTTGGAAATGAATTTTGGGCCTTCGTCTAACAGTGCCTTATGTACAATGCAACCTAACTTAAAGATACTGCATTGTACTACTGGGAGCCAATGCAATTGTTGGAGTAATGGCTTTACGTGCTGTCGGGCCGGGAGTTGAAAGATAAGTCTGGCCGCGTGGTTCTGTATTAATTGAAGGCGTTGTAACTGGTATGCCGGAATTCCAACATAAAGTGAGTTGGCATAGTCCAGTCGCGAGATGATGAGCGCGAGAACGACCAAAGTTAGTGCCTCTGTTGATAGGAATCTTTTTATTTTCTTTATTTTCCGTAGCATGAGGAAACAGACCGAAGTCACAGAGCTGATCTGGGGTTTCATTGAGAGGTCCTTGCTTATCTTGATCCCCAGGCTTTTTGCCGAAGGTACAGGGTTGTGCGGAAGGCCCAGGGACGGAGGCCAGAAATTGGAGTTCCGCGGATTTAGAGTGCTGCCTGTCAGGATCAGTTCTGTTTTGTCTGGGTTCAGTTTTAATTGATTGATGTTCATCCAGTTGCTGATATAGATCATAATAGCCTGCAGGTTGGATTCAGATATACTAGTGGGTTGGATGTTAAAGATTAGTTGCAGATCATCAGCATAGTTGAACACCAGAACATCCATTTCCTTCAATGCGGTGACCAGAGGCTGCATATACAGGTTAAACAGGAGGGGGGATAAGGAGGAGCCTTGAGGAACTCCGCAAGAGAGGCGGCCTTTCTATGGAGCAGAAGTTACCTAATCGGAGGGATTGATATCTGTCCGTCAGGAAGCAGTGTATCCAGCTCAGAGCCTGGCCCACGATGCCCGCGCTGTGGACACGGTCGATCAGGATGTTATGATCGACCGTGTCGAAAGCAGCGGACAGGTCGAGAAGAATCAGGGCCTGAGGAGAATCAAGGTCAGCTCCGGTGCGTAGCTCGTCCAAGACGGTCAAGATGACAGTTTCGGTCGAGTGAGCCGACCTGAAGCCAGCCTGGTGGGAATCCAGGTAGCGAGACTCCTCGACAAAGGAGCTCAGGCAACCAGCCACATGCGCCTCCAAGATCTTACTCAAGTAGGGCAGAAGGAATATAGGGCGATAGTTGCTCATCACAAGGGGATTAGCGCCAGGTTTCTTTAGGATGGCGAGAATCTCCGCGTTTTTAAAGGAATCGGGAACAGTACCGCTACAGATTGAGGTGTTCAGAAGAGACATAGGGGGATCAGGGCAGGCACTGAAAGCTTCGCGTAATATATGAGGAGGACCGCTGTCAAGAGGGGAGCCTGATTTGATTTTGAGCAGTAGGTTGGAAAAGGATTCTGGGGTGATAGGAGGAAAATGATTGAATGGGGCTGAGTTATGGCAGGGTGGGGCGGGTGGGATAGGTAGGTTGGATACTGGGATGCTAGCTTTTATCGTAGCAATTTTTTAAAAAAAGTAATGATTTAATGAATCGCATAATTCCTGAGAGTGCACAGGTTGCGCCGAGACCCTCTCAAGACCTGTCAATTCATCTACGATTGAGAAGATCTCTCTAGTTTTGTTGGCGGAATTTAGGATTTTCAGCGAGATAAACTCTGTTTTACATGAGGTAACAGCAGGTTTGTATTCCTTAAAGAGAGACAAGTAGATTAATTTTAACTCAGTTTCGTAGTGTCTTCTCCATTTTCGCTCAGCTTGTCGGAGACTTAGTTTCAGTTTTTTTAAGGCAGGTGAGAACCATTTATGAGCGTCATGTGGTCTGCGAGATCTGCTGTTTTTGAGAGGGGTGACTTTGTCGCTAGCCGATTCCAGCCAGGTGGTAAGGTTTTTCGACTGAGTGGTGAGGGGGGTGGCTAGGGACGTTGGAGCTGTGTTAGTTAAAATAGTTTTAAATGTCTCAATACAGGCTTGATCCCAGTTCCTAGCTAGCATGTTGCTTGGTCTGACGGTAGGAGCCACGGCGATGTTTGAAATCGAACAGGTTATCAAACTGTGGTCAGACCAGGTGCAAGGGCGAATTACCAATTGTGTGATATCTAGATTTAATGTCCACACTTGATCTAGAGTATGACCCTTGTTGTGCGTGGCCACATGTGCATGCTGGGAGCAGTTTAAGCTCATCAGGGTTTCTGTAAGTTCTCGAGAGGATAGGCTTTCGTTTGTATCGCCCGGCCAGTAATTAAAGTCACCAACTATCAGCACGCTTGAGTGATTGATCACCATGTGTGCGATTAGGTCGCCAAAGTCCTGCGGAAATGACGGCATGTGTAAGGGTGGTCGATAAACGACCACACAAGCCAGGGAGGACTGTCGGGATTCCAATTTAATTATCAGAATTTCTGTGTGCAAGATTTGTGTGGTTGTCAGCATGGAGAATTGGTGCTTTTTGTGGACTATGGCAGCTGCTCCTCCACCCATTTTACCTGTAGCCCTATCAGCGTGGAGTAAGTAGTAGGGTTCGGGGATAGCGGCCAGGATATCCGGAGAGGAATCGGGGGACAACCATGTTTCGGTCAGAAATAGAATGTCCGGCCTGTGAGTGTCGATCAGGGAGAATATTTCTAGCTGATGTTTGCCAAGCGATCGAGTATTAAGGTAATAGATTGACAGGTCGTAGACCTTGTTTGTGCAGGGAGTGGGCTCCACAGCAGCTTTGACATGTGAGTAGATGGGGATAGGTGTTGCGCTATTAAGCTGTGAGGGATTAGATGTGGTTGGTCTAGGAACAGGGGGCAAAAGTCCCTGCTGCTCTAGGGAATGAAGAAGAGCAGAGTCTATCCCGTAGTTACCCTGCAGAGATTTCAGCTTGTCGGCCGGATATGTTAGGGGTTGGGCATGGTGGCTAGCCTATAGCCCCAGTCTGCCGCGGACGGACGCAGACGGGCTTGCCTTTAGCGCGCCAGCGCGTCTGCCGCGCGACGGCCAACACATCCGGTTTTATGGGGAGAGAAGCGGCTTGCCACTAGACCGCGCTCTCACGCTCTCGCGCCCCAGCCGGAAGTGAGGAAGAGTTAGGGATAGTTGGAGAACTCCCTCCACAACAATCGAGCCAGGCTCGCGGTGGACCGGGGAGGTTAAGAAGAAACCCAAGAGTGGGGTGAGTCGCCGTTTAAATACGCAACTAGCACTGCAGTGAGGTTGACAAAGTACAGTTTAAAATGCAAGTTCCACAGTTTAAAAAAAATAAACGCAGCAGTGCCTAAGTCGCACTGAGTGTCAGCTAGAAAGCCTACCAAGTAAGTAGAGCGCGTCAGCGAGTGTACATATGGTACACTCCACTTATTGAGCTCTGTGATGGACAGCAGCAAAGAACACCAAAGGAGGGAGGAAAATGGCTGTGTGTGTGTTTTCACTGAAAAACCCAAAGGTTACTGGGACGTTATAGTAAGCTCAGATTTCACTCATCCAAAATTAGTGAAATTCAGCAGTTCTAGTTACCTGACAGCACTACACGGCTGCTTACCCGTGGTGTTCCTTGCTGTCTCGGGCTCCTGCCACACGCCCAGGTCCTCTGCGGCTCATCCGCTTCCTTGCTGCGGGCTCCTGCCATCAGCCCAGGCCCCCCCCGCCGCCAGTGACGCTACTCCATCCCGCGTCGCGGCCGCCGGGGAGGGGGGGGGACTACAGCCCCCAGAGCCTTTGCGGCTGACGCCGCCTACCTTCAGCCTGCGCCCCGAGGCGCTTAAAAAGACCTGACTCCCTCGGCAGAGTGGGAATCCTTCGCACTACACGGCTGCTTACCCGTGGTGTTCCTTGCTGTCTCGGGCTCCTGCCACACGCCCAGGTCCTCTGCGGCTCATCCGCTTCCTTGCTGCGGGCTCCTGCCATCAGCCCAGGTCCCCCCCCCCCCCGTTGCCAGTGACGGTACTCCATCCCGCGTCGCGGCCGCCGGGAGGGGGGGACTACAGCCCCCAAGAGCCTTTGCGGCTGATGCCGCCTACCTTCAGCCTGCGCCCGGAGGCGCTTAAAAAGCCCTGACTCCCTCGGCAGAGTGGGAATCCTTTGCATTACACGGCTGCTTACCCGTGGTGTTCCTTGCTGTCTCGGGCTCCTGCCACACGCCCAGATCCTCTGCGGCTCATCCGCTTCCTTGCTGCGGGCTCCTGCTATCAGCCCAGGTCCCCCCCCGCCGCCAGTGACGCTACTCCATCCCGCGTCGCGGCCGCCGGGAGGGGGGGGGGGGGCTACAGCCCCCAAGAGCCTTTGCGGCTGACGCCGCCTACCTTCAGCCTGCGCCCGGAGGCGCTTAAAAAGACCTGACTCCCTCCGCGTCACGGGACGCGCGTGGGCGGCGCCGGGCAAAGCCCGGGCAAAGGGCGGGCCCTCTGTGGCCAGAGGAGGCCAGGCCGGGCTTAGTCTCTTTCCCCTTTGATACAGGATACTACAGACCCTGCAACAGAAGGTACATTGAACTTCTGTTCTAGTATTTATTGACCCATTGCTATACGGCTCTTGGTTGTTTGTATTATCGCTGTGCCATAGTTCACGTCGCAAGCTAGTAGGGAAGTGTTTGGGAATATGTCCCCAAGGGGTGCCAAGGCTGTTAGGGGAAGGAAATCCCTAGTGGGAGGCTCTTTGAGGGGGACCATTGACCAGTACATTACAAAGGCGGCCTCAGCGCTGGAACAAGAGATTGCCAACGCTGAGCGCCGCCTTTCTACAGAACTTCAGAATAGACGTTCTTTGCTAGGGCTACTCCAATTAGCTACCACTCCTACTTCAACCAACGGGAAGGAAAAATCTATAAATAGCGATATCAGTGTCCCCTCTCTACTCCTTGATGCTACAACAATATCTGACCCTAGTAGATCCCATAGCAACAGGTATTCTAGTACAGATCCTATACTAGAAATAATCCCTGAAGAATCCCTGATACCTCATCCTTTAATGTCCAACCCAAAGAACAAGCCTCAACCCTTAACACAACCAAAAGGGCACACATTAAAGAGAAAGAGGGGGGGAAATAGACATAAGGGGAGGCAGGATAAACTACCTAACATTTCCCAGCATCCCCCAAATAATCATAGTATAGGAACTGAGAATACAGCTCCAGGTCAGACACCGACTCCACCCCCCCCCCCCTAAACCAAGACCTAATGGGGAATATCGAGGTTAAAAGGTTAGCAACTCATTTGAGGTCAATAGAGGATGCCATCACCTCAAACATAACTTTACTGAAGGGTCTAGTAGAAGATAACAGAAAATTAAGTTTAACAGTGGAACCTGGGATGCCTAACGCTAGCAAGGTGAATAAAACATTAGAACCGATACACCCATTGCCGGTAAAAACACCGACCCCTATGAAAATAAGCAGGGACCCAAAAACAACTAAAACATCCAGGACGAAAGGACCTGTTGAACACCAAAATAAGCCACTGGACACGCATGGAAAAAGTGATAGAGAGAAGTTAAATAGTAGGAACTCAAATGGCTCCAATATACAAATTGACCTGCCCCCAGAAGCAGCCCCTTACGTTGCGGTACTGACAAGGGTCCCAGAACTGAAAATAGGGAAAACTGAAGTGTACGCGGAGCTCAAAAATAAGGTAATTTATTGGTTAAGGAACAACAGACCTTTACCACCCAATATTAACGGGGAAATTTTAAACGTGAGAAGGCTTGGTTTGGTAGGACAAAGGCCCAAAGATACTCAGGGCGATGTTATAATTATCAATTTCAGGGACCACAGGGTTATTTCGTACCTTAATGACTGGTATAATGAAAGCGGAGGTGAGGGGATCAGGATACATGACCTGAGCTATTTTTATCCCAGGTCATTACTACCCCAGCAATTAAGGTTAATGAATCCACATCATAACACCCTGGGGGGTTCAATCTTCAACATCCATACCTCAAACAGATTTGCTGCATTCACGGGTCTGGATGGGGTAGACTGACTCACCAATGTGTGGCCCACGGCCTCATGCGTATTAAAAACAACGGATTCACTAAATGTTTTCAAGGGCCCATTATCTAGTATGCTGGACCCAAGAAGGCCCAAGGTTGCTGGAGATATGGGAAGCATACCCGGGAAGGGAGATACTGAACAGATCCATTTAACCGGTACACCCCAGATAGTACCTTCCCCACCGAATTCCAATTTACTAGTTGAGGCTGACAAAAAGAACTCAACATTAGACATCATCTTCTGGAATGTGGCCGTACTACAGAATAAACTTAAGAATACCAATTGGAGAACAGAAGTAACATCACATAGTATTATTGCCCTACAGGAAACATGGCTATGTACCCCAGTTCATTTGCTGGGATACAAAACTTACTTTTCAAATGCCATTCCATCAGCCTCTGGAAGAGCTAAGGGGGGCTTGATAACATTTATATCTAACACCGTCCCCGCTGACGAAATCGAAGTTCTAAAGCTAGGCACTAATTATCAGGTCCTTATGATAACCGATAAAACTTCCACCATTTCTGTTATTATACATTTTTATAATAATATGAACACATCAGAATTAATTGACGTTTTAAACGAGATCTCCTTTTTAACTCAGGACTTATTTCAGAAATATATTAAAAAACCTGTAATATTAATATGGAGCGGCAACTTTAATTTGACCTTGTGCAAAGAAAGCGGTACCAAAAAATGTGGTATCAAGGACGAGGGTGGGAACAATTTGACACACTTTTCCCACACGACTGGCAGAGACCATGTGAACGAAATAATGGTAGCCACAAATCTGGGTTTTGCAAATGAAATAGTCAGCCCACTGGTACCTTTTTCTACAACCTTTAATGGAAGAGGCGCTAATAGTATAATTGACTTTATACTCACCTCAAAAAATATCGTATCAAGATTAGGCAAGTTTGAAACAATCACGAATGCAGTTAGCGACCTTTTTCCAAATAAGATCTCAATGAGCAGTTTCCCTGCTCTGACAGAGAAAGCTTATTGGAGCATCCTGGACCAGCAATCTCTTCACTTAGACAAACTAAATGGTTTCTCACTGAAATGGGGTAAGATTGACAAAGAACTATTAATGACTAATGTATTAAAGAAAGCTCTCCCATGGTCCTTGTTTGTTTAGATCCGTCTACTACCCCTGAGTTGGTATTGTCTAACTATGATATCATCACTAAAACCATAAGAGATGAATTGCCATGTAAAAAGAAACCGAAAGGGTCCACAAGAGAGGGTTGGTTTAGCACAGATTGTACAAAAGCCTATACAAAATTAAAGGTAGCTCTAACAAGGGAAATAAGGGACAGAAATGAAATAGTGGAACTAAGGAAAAGCTATAAACTAGCCCTAAAAAATCGCAAAACACAGATTAAGGACAACTTATGGAAGCAGCTACACGAGAGTTGCACCAAGAAATATAACATCACTTTCTGGAGGATAGTTAAATCTCCCTTTCTCTGCGATGGCAATTATTCACCGAAATTGGAAGTGGCGATAGTCGCCGCCGAGTGGGTCGAACACTTTTCAAACATCTTCAGAAAAGAAGAGGACAGCATATTCGGTCCAGCAGAATGTTTGAAGCAAATTAACTACCCATTACAGTTAAAAATTGCACATAAAGAAGTTATTACTGCCCTTAAAATGTCAAAATCCGGCAAAGCACCAGGCCCGGACGGGGTCCCGGCAGACTTTTTTAAATATAACTTAGACCTGTGGTCTCCTATTTTAACGAGGGTATTGGAGGCAGCAATTAGTATAGGATTAGTTGAGTCATGGTCCACATCTATTTTGGTACCAATTTTTAAAAAAGGCGACAGTCATAGCCCGGCTTGCTATCGGCCCATATCATGTTTGGATTCCCTCGGTAAAACCGTTGGACGAATCCTTTTAGACTGCCTTCAGGTGTGGGCCTCTGATAATAGTATACTATCGGATTTACAATATGGCTTCCGAGAAGGCCTGGGCACGGTCGATCAGGCCCTGAACTTAGCCCTATTAATAGGGAAGTATGTCTCAGCAAAGGGAGGAGCCCTGCACATGGTCTATGTAGACCTAACTGCAGCCTTCAACAGTGTTAGTCATTCAAAGTTGTGGGCGATAATCTTAGACCTGGGGGTAGATCCCCCGTTGGTGAATTTCCTAAGAGAGCTTTACTCAGATGCATCGGCTAGGGTAAGATATGGGGTAGAGTGAGAGCTGAACGAGCCATTTAGGATAGAGAGGGGGGTCAGACAGGGGTGTGTCTTGGCCCCCTTCCTATTTACACTGTATACTAATGTGTTGGAGTATGAGATGGTCAAAGAGAGCCAAGATTTAGCAGCAATATGGCGTCGACCTATACCGGCACTTTTATATGCCGACGACGCCGTCATCCTGGCCAGAACCCCTGTACAGCTACAACGTTCGTTAACCACCTACTGTAATTTCATGAGCTCCCTGAATCTTAAAATCAATATAAAAAAGACATTCACAATGCATATTGGTCCGGGAACAAATAAAACAAAAAGGAAAGCTATATTTGTTAACAACTCTAGCTTAGAAACCACAACATCGTACCCTTATTTAGGGATCCTAATAGACAATAAGATAAATTGGGCGAAGGCAATTCAAGCTAGGAAGCTATGCTTTTTAAGGACTACGAAAGCGCTGGTGGCTTTTGCTCAAAAGCTAGGCAAGAGATCGCCTGAAGAGATGTTAAAGATTTATCAGTCAAAATTCACCAGTGTCGCCAGTTATGGTTCAGGGCTATGGGGCTACTTAAACACTGAAGCATTACAGAAGGTAGAGAACTCCTTTATTAGATACCTTTTGTCAGTTCCCCAAAGCACAACAACATACGGCTGCCACTTAGAATTAGGACTGGACCACATATCGGATATTATAAAAATCCAGCCCATAATGCTGTGGCGGCGTATCTGGACCACTGAACAGTGTGAGCTAACCCGTTCCCTCATTGAGGAATGCATGCTACTAGATAACACCCAAAAGATCAGATGGTTAGCTTACATAAAGTCCTTTTTTAATGATTTAGACCTGCAGAGATACTTTACTCACCCAGATACTATCTCTGAAATACCCAGAAGAGAGCTAAAAAGGATCTCACTCCTTCATCTGGGCGACCTTCGTTTGGTCCAAGAAATAGGAAAGCGTTCAGTGCAACATCTGCTGACCATTCAAACCACCTTCTCGATTCAGCCATATCTGAAGTACAATCTAACTCAATTTGAGAAATTTTTTCTCACTCGATTCATATTAACTATATTCCACAGGCTTGTCTCGTTCCCAAAGCAGAATGACTGGACTAAGAATTTGCCACCATGACCGTGTGACCACAACTCGCCACAATCTTCAATCCATGTTTTCCTGTGCTGCAAATTTTATGAGGCTCCACGCAAATGATGGATTCTCCTGCTACTGAGACAACTGGGACTTCGATCCTGCCGCCCAGCATTTCTAGCACTTCAGTTGTTAGAAAATGAACTATATGCTAAATCCATTGCCTGTTTTTAAAAAATTTGCGTAAATCATCGTCCTAATCTAAATTAATTCATGATTGTTCTATTTTTTAATCATACTATGTATTTTCTTTTTGTAAATGATTTTAACTGGAACCACGTTAAATTTGTACTTGTATGTTTTTTTTCGAATAATGAAAACCGAATAAAGATTTTGACTGACTGACTATAACTTTAGTCCTGGCAATGCACTACTTATGACATCACAAATTACATCACTCATGACATGGTCAGTGACATCACTCATGACATCAGCAGTAAGTGTAAGTATTTTGTAAGAGTTTATGATTGTTAAACATATATACTAAGGCATCACAAAAGTTACATTTGTGTATACTAGGCATACTACTAATGAGTGATACTACTAATATTTATTTTATTTATTTATTTTTAAAGTTTTATATAGCGCGAACAAGATCCTTGCAGATATCAGAGCGCTTTACACATACATGGGATAAGAAAAACATCTCCAGCTCCCATCTTTTCCTCTGCTCTCTGTTACTTTTCACACTTTTTTAATATCTATTTCTCTCACTCTCTCCTATTAACTACCTTATTCATCGTAAGGATGTGCCCTGTTCCTATAACCCACACCCATATGTAAACACAGTGGGTGAGCAACATGCCTCAAAACTGTACAGGGCCTAATGACTATGAACTGCTTCGGCAGCAGCTGCAGAAACCAGGGCTCTGCCATCTCCCTGCACCCCCTGTAGTAGTCTTTAAAAGCTAAAAAACTTTACTGATGTTGCAGAACAAATGTGCTTGCGTAGGCACCATCTGCCTCATTCAGTGCATTACCTTTGCAGCTGTAGCTCTGCATGTCTGTTTTTTAACAGACCTAAATAAGTGCTGGTACCAGAACTGGCGCTTCCATAAGGATAAGTTGGGCAGTAGGGCTGGGACCACCTGGAGGTGGCCCACAATTTGCAGAAAAAACAAAAAAAGCTATTCGATCAGTGGACCGGGAGAGCTCCAGGAGCAAAACTGTATTTTGCTTTGAACGCTGACAAATTCTTGCACTGTTTCTACTTGGTATCTTGCTAATGGGGCTGCACTCAGACCCAGAATTAGAAGGACAAAAGAATAAGAGGGAGAATTAGTATGTCATGTCAGTGAATGTGAACAAAGTAAGATTATTAACATCAAGCATTGGCAGAGACAACAGGTCTCACAAGCGGTTGGGCAGGCAGGGGGTGCGTAAGCAACATGGAGAGAGAGGGGGAACAGAGAAACAACATGTGGAGGGTGTGGGCAAATGGCAAAGAAACATGGGTAATATAAATTATGTGAGTGACTGTGTGTATGCTGAGTGAGTGGATGTGTCAGTGGCAATATGGATAATTGAGTGGGTGTCAATGGCTGGATGAGTGAGTGCCTGGGTGTGTAAGTGTCTATGGGTGAGTAGCTCTTTGAGTGGGTGTTTAGTGAGTTGCTGTATGAGTGGCTGTGGTGAAGTGAGTGTCTGTGTGAGTGACTGTATGGGTGAGTTAAAAGATGTGGGGGTGCTTTTATGGATGTGTGAATGGGAAGTGGTTGTGTGGGTGCATGAGGAAGTGCTTGTATAGGTGAGTAACTGGCTGTGTTGAGAGACTGTATGGGTGTGTGAGTGGCTGTATGGGTGAATAACTGGGTGTGTGAGTAGGTGTATGGGTGAGTGTGTGGCTGTGAGAGAGGCTGTATGGGTGAGGGACTGGGTGTATGAGTGGTTGTTTTTTGAGTGAGTGGTTGTCTGAGTGCCTGCATGTATGAGTGAGTGGGTCAGTTAGTGACTGTATGGGCAAGTGAGTGTGTGTGTCTGTCTGTGTGTGCCTAAATGGGTGAGTGACTCCAGGTGTGAGTAGTTGTATTAATGGGTGTGTGAATGGCTGTATGAATAGGGGTGTGAGTGACTGTGGATGGGTGAGTGGGTGCAGGAGTGGGTGTAAGGATTAGTGAGTGGTTGTATGAGTAGCTGTATAGGTGAGTGGTTGTGTGAGTGGCTTATTGAGTGAGTGAGTGTGTGAGTAGCTTTAGGGATGAGTGGTTGGTTGTGTGAGTACTTGTATGGGTCTGCAAATGGGTATGTGAGTGGGTGTGTAAGTGGGTGGGTGTATGAGAGCTTGTTTAGGGGTGTGAGTGAGTGGGTGTGTGAGTAATTCTGCTGCTGATGTCATAAGTGATGTCATTTGAGATGTCATCAGTGATGTCACTGATCATGCCACGAGTGATGTAATATGTGAGGTCATAAGCAGTGCATTACAGGGGCGTAAGTTATAGTTAGCTCAGGTAACTATAACTGTTGAGCTTTGTACGAGTGAAATCTGAGCCTAACTACAATGTCCCTGTAACCTTTTTTCCCAGAGAATTTCTCTGTTAAAAAAATAATTATATTTCCTAACTATAACCTCCTTGTTACCTTTGTTTTTTACATTGAATTAATAAGGTCTTTTTAAGTCAATTTCCCAAGTATAACGTCCCTGTAACCTTCGATTTTTTTTCATTGAATTTCTGAGGTTTTTTCATTTAATTTCCTAACTATAACCAGTAATCTTTGACAGTGGGTGTGTGAGTAAGTGCATGAGTATCTCAGTAGGTGTGTGAGTGAGTGCTAGTGTCTCACTGGGGTGGTAAGTGGGTGCATGAGTGTCTCAGTGGATGCATGAGTGTCTGAGTGGGTCTCTGAGTGGGTGTGAGAGTGTATCAGTGGGTATGCGAGTTCCTCCATGAGTGTTGTCAGTCAGTCTGTGAGTTGGTGCATGGGTGTTTGAGTGGGTCTGTAAGTCAGTTTGGGTCTGTGAGTGGGTGAGAGTATGAGTGATTCTGTAAGTGGGTGCATGAGTGTCTGTCTGGGTCTGTGAGTGGGTGCATGAGTGTCTGAGTGGGTTCTGTTTGTTTTCTGCTTGATTTTGGACTTTTTTCTCCTCACTTCTAACCTCTATTTTTCCTCTTTCCGCTCGTTTCTGACCTCTATTTTGCCGGCCGGCTTAAGAAGCACACTGGCACTCTGCTGCTCCCCGTTGTCTGATCCTGCCCACAGCCTCTTGAGTTTCCGTGACTAAGAAAGAAGCCCAGCATCAGGTCCCAGGAGCTGCACGCTAAATGGCCCACTCACCGTCCGTTGTTTATTTGATTTACACAACACGGCATTCTTATTTATGCAACATGACTGTGCTCCTGTTATCTGCTTGATACAAGGATACAGATCCCATCCAGAGGATTGCCGTGTTTCACCCACCCACAGACGGGACTGCTAGTACATTGTCTTTCTTTCCTCCTGAAGAGGCCTGCAGTCTCTAGGCTGAAACGCGTTGACACTTTCAATTGAGGAGTCTAATTCTCAATCGTCTTTCAAAGACCTTATTTGACACACAAAGTATATAGGGTGAAGAAACTTTATTGTATAGTTAATTAAAACCATTACAAAAATGCAGATATGACAATATACTAAAAACACACTGATGTGAGAATAATAAAATTAAAATTGGTAGTAAAAACAAGTGTCTTTCTGGGGTAAAAAGTAACAGTTTCCATGTTCAAGATTTTGCCTATGATCTTTGTTTTTTCTCAAAATGTTCGACAAATTTGATTGATCTACAAATGAATTGGGGGTCTGTGGTGCATAATGTTTTTATAATCGCAGACCTACAGGTACGTGTTCCAAACTGCTTGAACTTGGCTTTCAACCACTTCCGACGTTCCTCTATGAGAGCCGGGCAGATGCAAATTAGGTGGATAAAGTCTTGCCTTGCTGCACCGCATAGCCCGCACCCTTCACTTTCTTGGGGCTTCCACTTAGGACGCTCGGCGTTGGTTGGCAAACTACCCAGCCTTATATTAAGATATTTATGTTTGATATAAGGCGAGAAGGTCAGGTCCAGGTAGTGCGCCGGCACTAGTTTTTTGTATGATTGGATAGTCATCCAGGCATGTGACCTGAGACTGAAAGCTATTTTGTCATCCAACAATGAGTGTTTGATGGCTGCCTTCCTGACCACCTGTTTGAATAAAGGTACTTGGAGCTTGGTTTCCCAGAGTTCAATCAGGTTTGTTGTTTCCAATGAAATTCTGAGGTACTTAGCGTAATTTGAGTTTGGACATTTGATGATGGTTTCCCACATAGCACGATAGATCATGATCTCTTGGTGCATCCAGACATTATTCCAGAATTTTATGGTCTCATACTTCCTCAATAGCACTTGAGATTTCAGGCCCAGTTCCAGTCTTACCTGGGCCGGGGATGCTTCACTTGGTAGCGCAAAAATGCGCTTGTATATTCTCATTTGCACCGTATCCAAAAGTTGTGCACTCTTGCCGTGGTGCAATATGCTCCCGTAAGCTATCGTGGGAATAAGTTTGGCTTTCATTATTGTTAGCAGTGGTGAGACCAAAGGACCCTTGAGTTCAGTAGCTAAGCTCGCGAAAGCGTGCGTTAGGGCCATGCCCTTCTTTTCCATGCTGGTGAACTGTGCCTGGAAGTTAAGACGCCTATCCAGCAGTATCCCGAGATACTTGTAACTTCCCACCGCTTCAAGTTTGACATTGTCTATGGTAAATGTTTGTGGCGGTTTATGGCGTCGGGTTATGACCATGGTTTTTGTTTTCGCACAGTTTATTTCTATCACATTCTGTTTTGTGTAGCGGGTCAGCTCCTGTAGTAGCCGATGCAGGCCTACAAAGTATATAGAGAGCAAAACTGTCCCTCACATGTGTACAATCTACAGACTATCTCTTTTATGGACTCTGTAAAAAGCAAAGACTACAGCCATATCTGTTTAAAAGAACTGGAAGACTGAAGAAATAAACTTTCTAGTTGGCACATTTATTGATTGGTATTTGATATATGTTTTATGTTGGTATTTGATATATGTTTTATGTATGTGCAGCTTAGTGCATTGATTGTCCCTTGCACATGTTTGCTTATTTATTTTATGTGTGTATGTTTAATGTGTTATACAGCATTTGTATAACCAAGGCACCTACTCCAGTAGTGAACGATTGTAGGCTCAGCTAGAAGGTTAAAAATGAATTTGCAGAAATTGTGAATATAGCTCCAGTGATTCATTTATGTAATCATTGGATAACTAACGATACAATCATCCATTCCCGCATTACACCACTTTTTGTTTACACATTGCTGACCTTTATTCAGCCTCTTTCTGTTTGTTTCTGACCTTTATTTTTCCCCTTTCGGCTCGTTGCTGACCTTTATTTTGTCTCTTTCTGCTAATTTCTTGCCTTTATTTTGCCTTTTGCTGCTGGTTTCAGGCCTCTATTTAGCCTCTTTCCTCTCATTTATCATCTTTATTTTGCCTTTTGCAACTCGTTTCTCATCTCTATTTTGCCTATTTCTGCTCGTTGCTGCCCTTTATTTTCCTTGTTTCTGTTCGTTGCTGGACTATATTTTGCCTCTTTCTGCTTGTTTCTGACCTTTATCTTCCCTCTTTTTGCTTGTTTCTGACCTTTATTCTGCCTCTTGCTGCTCATTTCTGACCTCTATTTTGCCTTTTTCTGGTCGTTTCTGTTTTTTATTTTGCCTAGTTCTACTTGTCTCTCACCTTTATCTTGACTCTTTCTAATCGTTGCTGACCTTTATTCAGCCTCTTTCTGCTAGCTTCTGGCCTTTATTTTACCTTTTTTTGCTCGCTTCTGGCCTTTATTTTGTCTCTTTCTGCTCATTGCTGACCTTTATTCTGCCTCTTTCTCCTTGTGTCTGACCTTTATTTTGCCTCTTTCTGCTCATTTCTCACCTGTGATTTTGCCTCTTTCTGCTCATTGCTGACCTTGATCCTGCTTCTTTCTGCTTGTTTCTCACCTTTATCTTGCCTTTTCCTGCTGGTTTCTGACCTATATTTTTCCTCTTCTGCTCGTTTGTCACCTTTATTTTGTTTCTTTATCCTCGCGTGTTACCTTTATTTTGCCTCTTGCTGCTCGTTTGTCACCTTTATTTTGCCTATTTCTGCTCGTGGCTGACATTTATTTTGTCTCTTTCTGCAGTTTTTTTACCTTTATTCTGCCTCTTTCTGCCCATTTTGACCATTATTTCGCCTCTTTCTGCTTTCTTTTTCCAGGACTGCAGGGGACCTTGAATGCCCCTGCGGTCCCAGCGGACCCTGCCTCCTGCGGGAGCCGGCATTGCTCTTACAGACGGGGAGCTGCTAAACATGCAGCTCCCTGTCTGTGAGAGAAATTCTTTCGTCTGTTTCCCTGTCTGCTTGACGGTGGGCTGGGAAATAAAGGAAAACTCCATTCTCAGCAAGCGGGAGTGGTTTCATTGCTCGCACTTGTTGGAACATAATTTAAGTTTTCACTGACTTGGCGGGAGCTTTCAAAACTCCCTCCAAGTCAGAGTAAACAGCTGCGTCCTGGAGGTGGCGGTCTCCAAGGCATGTATGGCTCCAGAAGGAGGGGGGGGACGCGTGGACCCTTCTGTTTGAATGAGCTGCCCCGGGAAGGTGGTGGTCCCCAAAGCCAATAACGGCCAGGGAGATGTGAAGGGGCGTGTGGCCTCCCTCCTTCTTAAAAAAGGGAAAGCCCCGGGAGGTGGAGGTCCTTGGGGCTTTTAGAATCCCAGTAGGGGGTCTGTGTGGCCACCCTCTTTAATTAAAAATAAATAAATACAGGAGCCGCGCCAGCGACCAAGATGGCCGCTTGAGCATCGGCTCCGCCGCCAACAACATCCTGACTTGCCATCCGGCACATTATCCTGACCCCCGTCCCTACCATCGGGTGGGGGACCAGCACCTGAGCCACCAGGTGAAATTTTGAAAGATTTGGACGCGCGGTGACCTAATACCGTCGTCTGGAAAATTTGGGCCTTTGGGACACGCCCCCGGGACCTTGCGTGTGGCGATGCCCGCTCTGGAGTTCGACAACAAAGGCGAGTGGAACCGGAAGTGCTCGGTGGCACTCGATCAACGGATGCCGCGTTACATCTGCGGGGCCCCCGGGTTCCCCTCTCAGACTGGTTCACACTGGGCTACCCTGTCTGGACAGGAGCACCCGCGATCGACAGGCTTTTGATTGACTTGGTGGCATATTGGCTCGGCCTTGATCAGCGGAGGTGGTGTCCGGACGGAGGTTGAGAATGGCGGCGAGAGGGGACCCCGAAAAGCCACCGCCGAAAACATCGAGGACTACCAGACTAGTGCAGTCCCATAAATTGGAAAAATATAGTTTCTCCAAGGGTTCCCCGGGGGACGAGAAGCGCGCTCAAGTGAGTGGCCAAGAGGGTGACCCTTCCAGAGAAGATCCGACGCTGAAAGACCTTATGGCAGCGATCACCGGGATTCAGTCATCTCTCGGCAGGATGGACTCCAAACTGGACACGGTGACCATCGAGGTGGGCCTCATTCGTGTGGACCTCACCAAAACTACGGAGAAGGTCAAGTCACTGGAGATCAAAACATCGAGCCTCACAGATTATGTGTCGGAACTCCAGTGTGAGGTGAGAGTCCTGAAGGCGTCTAGGACTCAATCTGACCGTAAGCTGGACGAATACGAGGGACGAGCGAGGCGCAACAACGTCCGCATTCTGGGTGTACCGGAGAGATCGGAGGGACAGTCCCCGGATCTTTTTGTGGAGGATCTCATCCTGAAACACCTGAAACCTAAGGGCCTCAGTAACTTTTTCACGGTGGAAAGAGCCCACAGAGTCCCCGGTGGTCGCCCGAAGGAAGGGGCGCTCCCTCGTCCCATGATTGCACGCATACTGAACTTTCGGGATCGGGACGCCATCTTACAGGCTGCTAGATCCTCCGGTCGAGAATGCCTCCTTGCTCTTTTTCCCTGACTTTACCCAAGCAGTCCAGAAACAACGGCAGGGTTTCATGGCTATCAAACGACGGCTGCGGGCCTCCGAAATCAAGTACTCCATGCTGTTCCCGACCCGCCTTTGGATAGAGCGCAACGGAAAATCTTGGTTTTTGATCATCCTGATGCTGCTGTGGACTGGCTGGACAGAGTTCAGGTGCCGGACACGGAGGGAGACACCCAGGTGGATCGCGAGGAACAATGACTTTCCTTCTGAACTGGTCGGCTTGACTATGTTGGTGGGGGTGCTGGTTTGATCGGGGCGAACTCTTTTCCCCATCGATCTTTAGCCTTTTTTGGGATTTTTTCTTTTTTAGAATACATTTTGATGGGGTTTGTATGCGGGTTGGGGTTGTGGAGGTCAGTGGCCTGTTGTAAGGTCCTCCTCCGTCTTCTACGTTTAGATCACAGTTAGTCTTGGGGAGACAGGCACACTGCCAGTTGGGGATGTGCACGAGCTGCATGCAGGGTGGGGGGTTGGCAGGTTTTTTTTTTTTTTTTTTTTGATGGCTTTTGTTTTGTTTATGACCACTGTTTGCTATGGGTGTCACGGACTGCTTCAGAATTCTCGGGGGATGAGTATGGTTTCCACTAGGTTGGGCATGGGTGTATCTGTTCTCAGTTGGAACGTGAATGGTTTGGAAGATGGGATTAAACGTGCCATGGTGGGGCAGCTAATTAGACGACGGTCGCCAGGTGTGGTTTTGTTACAGGAGACCCATCTCATGGGTAAGCGATGTATGGTGCTGCACCGGGGAGAGTACAAACTGGTGGCCCACGCCGGTTTTACCTCCGGCTCTAGAGGGGTGGGGATCTTAATCAAGAACTCCTTTCCGCTCACTATCCAAGCTGCCTGGTACGATAACCGTGGCCGCTATGTGGGAATCTCGGGGCTTTGGGAGGGTAGGACTGTCACGTTCCTTTCAATATATGTTCCCCCTGCACTGCAGACGGACACCTTTAGCGATTTAAACAGGGTTTTTTTGTCGCTGCCTATTGGTATTATGGTGATAGGGGGAGACTTCAATGCAGTGATGGATGGCGAGTTGGACAGATGCCCCTCCCGTGTGCTGTTGCCCTCTCGTAGATGGTTGTCGGATTTTGTCTCCGCAACTGGTATGGTTGATGGGTGGAGACTCCGGCACCCCGGTGACTTGGAATATACACATGTGTCTGCAGCGCATCACTCTTCCTCTAGGATTGACCACGTGTTCATGCCTGCCTCACAGGCGATGTTTGTTCAGGAGGTGAGTCATCTGGCTAGAGGGGTATCTGATCACTCGCCGGTCTGGCTGCAATTGAAAAATTGGGCAGAGTAATGTAGCTAGGATTGCCCCGATTAGCGCGTGGCGGCTAAAGGACCCCACTACCAAAAAGGAGTTAGTACGTGTCACGTATAGCTACTTCCGGGAGAATGCGGGGACGGTTGATTCCGGCCTGGGAGGCCTACAAAACTGTTCTCAGGGGGGAGGCGCTCTCCCTAATCTCTGGGCAGAAAAAGAAGAGTAGGGCGGAAGTCTATAGAATTGAGGCGGAGCTATTGGTCTTGGAAAGGGAGGTCTCCATCACTGGGGACCCGGGGAAGACACATCGCCTCGGTCTCCTCAGGGATGAATACAAACATCTGGCGCATGATAGGACGAGAGAGCAGCATGCCGACACGCAAAGTAGAATATATGAACACGGTGATAAGGCTGGGAAATTGATTGCATGGCTGGAGAAGGGTGACGTGATCCCGTCTGGTGCCGGAGCTGCAGATTGCGGGCTCGGGTGTCACGACGGATCCACAAATTATTGTGGATGAGTTTGCTCGGTATTACAAGGAGGTCTATACTTCGACAGGCCTGTACACTGTGGAGGAGAATGCGGAGGTCATCGGAGACATTCCAATGCCCGCTTTGTCAGTCGAGTATAGGGAGTTTCTGGAATCTGCTATCATGAACGATGAGGTCGCGATGGTTGTCCGGGGGTCCACTCCGGGAAGGCCTCGGGTCCGAACGGTATCCCTGTAGAACTCTACAAATTGCATGCAGATCGTCTGGCCCCGTTCCTAAAAGATATGTACCTCAAGAGTAGAGAGGCCGGTATACTTCCATATGACCAACGCATCGCCAATATTATTGTAATATATAAAGATGGCAAGCCTCGGTTGGAGTGCTCCTCCTATCGCCTGATTTCTCTCCTGAACGCAGAGCCTAAGATCCTGGCCAAGCTACTCGCTAAGCGGCTGGTGAAAGTTGTCTCGGAGCTGATACATCCGGATCAGTCCGGCTTCATGCCGCGTCGTAACACTGCTCTCAATCTCCGTCGCCTCCATGGGGTGGTGGCGGGTGCCTCCCGCATTCTCGAGCCAGCGGTGCTTCTGTCCCTCGACGCCACAATGGCGTTCGACAGGGTGGAATGGTTTTACTTGTTTGCGGTGTTGGAAAAGCTAGGGTTCGGACCGGAATTTGTACGATGGATCCGTCTTCTGTACTCTGCTCCGTTGGCCCGAGTTGTGGTGAAGAACCATAAGTCCTGCGATTTTCAGTTGGGGAGGGGCACCCGTCAGGGATGTCCCCTATCGCCACTCTTGTTTGCTTTGGCCCTGGAGCCGCTCGCGGCTTGGGTGCGATGGGATAGATCTATAAAAGGGTTGTGGTGGACACTGGACTGGGAGGACAAAATCTCGCTTTATGCTGACGATATTCTCATGTATCTGACCTCCCCCCGGCAGTCCCTGTTTGTTTTTCTAGACATCTTGGCAATCTATGGTTGGTACTCGGGCTTCGCCATTAACTGGACGAAGTCGGTCCTCTTCGTGTTGAGCGGTGATCCCCCTAGAGTGCCAGTAAATTGTCCGGTAAGAGTGGAGTTGGTTGGTTTCTGCTACCTCGGTATCCACATCTCTAAAGACCCGAAGGTGCGTTTCGACGCTAATCTGGGTCCCCCTTTGGCCAGACTCCGCCGTGACATTGCCAAATGGAAAGAGTTGCCGCTCTCCCTGTTGGGTCGGGCGGTGTTGTAAAATGATGGCGCTACCCCGGTTTCTATACGCCTTGCAGAATTCCCTCGATCCAGTGCCCCCTTCTTATTTTAATGAGATTCAATCATTGCAGCGTCAACTTATCTGGGCCGGGAAACCGCGGATTGCACTGTCTAAACTGATGTTACCCTGGTATGATGGTGGGATTGGATTGCCCAATATTAGGAAGTATTACTGGGCCTCCCTATTAGCTCCTATCAATCATGCGATTTATGGCTCTCCGGTTGACCCCTGGTTTGCCATGGATCGCGGCCAGTTGCCAGGGGGTGAGTATACTAGGGTCTTGTATGCTAGGTGGGGCAGGTTTCCCCTGCTGGGTCCGACGTCGGTCCCGGCGCGGGTCTGGCATGCGGCTAACCGCGCTCTCAAATGTGAAGGCACGTTAACCATGGCCGCCCCACTATGGAACTCGGAGGCTTTGGGAAGTCTGTGGAAGTCGAAGGGTTTCGACCGCTGAGATCTGATCGGTATCTCGCAGGTCCGAGACCTGTGGGGCAAGAATGGGATATTGACCTTTGAGGAATTACAAGCCAGACATCAATTGAATGAGAGTGAGCGGTTTCGATATCTACAGATTAAGCATGCACTGGCGGCGGCTTTCCCTCGCGATGTGAAGCCCCTGGTGGCCTCTCCGTTGGAGGATCGAATTTTGGACGGGTACCTTCCTACCAAAGTGATCTCTCTGGTTTACAAGAAATTGATCAACCACACCGAGGATCCCCTAGTGAGGATCCGGGAACAATGGATTGCGGATGGCTTGGTTTTGGATGATGAAGATTGGGGGGAGGCTGTGGCTTCCCCTAGGGACGTGGCGATTTCCATGAGGCTTCGTTTGGTGTGGCTTAGGATCCTTCACCGGTCCTACACCACGGGTCCAGGGTTGTGTCGTATGGGGCTCGCCTCCAATGCAGATTGTCGTAGGGGCTGTGGTATGACTGGTACATTTATGCATATACTGTGGGAGTGCCCGGAGATCCATAACTACTGGATTAAGATTCATGAGAAAATGAGTGAGGTATGGGGAGTGCAGATTGTACTTGAGGCACGTCGTTGCTTACTTAATGTGTGGGAGCCTTCCGACCTCTCGACTCATGGTAAACTTTGGGTCGCTCTCGCATGTATGGTTGCAAAGCGAAACATTGCACAACTATGGGGTGCCGGTCTGGCTCCTCAGCTTGGGAAATGGATGGAGGACCTTGATTGATGTATGTTTCGGGAGAGGGCCGTGTATGTGGCCAGAGGGTGACCCCGTAACTGGGTGAAGATATGGGAAGCTTGGAATGCTCACCGTGGGGATATATGTACACCGCCAGACTTAGACCCAGTTCTGGGAGACTTGGATGCACCTTGAGCCCACTTCGTGTACTCCTTTATAATTCTGTAATGTTGGAACCCACATTTTCCGATATTGATTGGCGATACCTAAGGCAGGATGGTCATATTGTTTGTATTTGTTGTTTATGTTTAATAAAAAGAATTAAAAATAAATAAATAAATAAATAAATACAAACAAATCCTCGGGGAGGTGGTGTTCCCTAGGGCTCGTAAGAGCCCATGGAGGAGGGTGGGTCCGCATGCCACACCCATTATATTTTTTTTATCCCCTGGGAGTGGTGGTCCCAGGGGCTCAAAGAACCTAAACTTTTTATGAAATGCCCACAGGAGCTGGCCAACCTGGGACCCTTTTGGAAACAAGTGTGTGAGCCCTCACTCTTTATTTTTTATTTTTTTGCTGCGAATTTGCGGATATCACAAATTTGCAGCAATTAAATATTTATTTATTTTATACTATGTTGTCCTACAGGTTCCCTCTGGTACCCCCATACTAAGAGCTGGGTGTCAGGGTATTCCTACCCTACCCCATTTTCTTTTCTTCACGTTTTCTTTTGAGACTCTGTCGAAACCAGTCCCAAGATGGCTGCCAACACTTCCTAGTTAAGTGTTGGCAGCCAATCAGAGCTCTGCTTTTCTGCACAAGTTCGTTATTATTTGCGTAGTTGCCACAATTGCAGATATCCTTCTTTTCTTCCCTTAAATTTCTCAACATCTACTGAATGGATTTACACTGGATAGATAACTTGATCCACGAACCAAAATCTTTCATCATGCCAACTTTGGTGTAAATCTGTCCAGTGATTTGGTCTGTAGTCGTGTTCAGAGTTTCTATGGGAAGTAACATGGGAAACACACTTTTTTAGGTTTCGCCTGTCGAAAGCTGCGCAAGCAGCGTTTCGCGCAGGCGAAATCTAATGTTAGAACAGTATGGGGGACTTGAACCCGCCCCTTCTTCCATTGGTTAGCTCCATAAATGGAGGCTAGCCATTGGAAGACATCGTTGTCAATCACTTTTTCCCGGTCAGAACGCGAATCGTGGGCGTTTCTGACTCTTTTTTTTAAGTCCCGCCCCTTGTTGCCGCGTGTCCCGGGCCGCGCTGTGATTGTCTGCCGGCCCGGGACACCCCCTTAACGTCATTCCCCGGGCCGCGCTGTGATTGGCTGCCGGCCCGGGACCTGACTTGTTTGACAATGGGGCGCCGGGGTGCGAGAAAACATTGAAAAATTTGCATGCTAAGTAAATGTTTAGCAAATAATATTAAACAATACTACATACAGTGGGATAGGGGAAAGCCTAAAAAAACAACTTGACCTCGTGTAATGTGGTTTGGTGCTTATTTAAGGCGCTGCGGTGTTTTTGTGCCAAAGTCGCGCTATTGAACACTGCAAAAAAAGTCAACGTGGGTCGCGTGAAGTGATTGACCACATAATATATACATAACCCTAACACAAAAGTATGAAGCAGTCTGAGAGAGGGGAAGGTGCAAGGAAATGTAAATACGTTCACGATATAACTCGCGTGGACCGGTATTTCCACTGTAAATACCCATCTCCCTGGAGGGGAAGGACCGACGAAAGTAAGGGAAAGGACAGTGCACAGAATGCAATTATTAGAAGTTTATATGCACACCGCCCAGTATAAGAGGTGCCGAAAGGGGGCAGCAGAAAGCTTAATCAATAGGATTGCAACAAAAAATACACGTGTAAGTACTGAATCCCTCCTACCAACGGAAGAGTCAAGCCTGGCTGCTGGAGCTGTCACTAATGCATGTACCACGTAAATATGCAAATATAGTATGACAAGGCCATATTACGTCACATATAAGAAAGCCAGAGGAGGCAGGCGCAAGCATAATTACAAGCCATGTAATGAATAATAGGCTTGCCGGTAGGGAACCCACGAACCACTCCTATTGAGGGAGGGGGCTAACGTGACCGATGGAAGTATCGCAAATGCATGTACCATAAAGTACATATGGCATTACGAGGCTATATTAGGTCACACACGAGGATCGCAAACAAGGCCATATTAAGCCACGCACAAGGCCAGCAGGGGCAGACGAGAAGACGAATAAGGCAAATACAAAAAATATTAATTATGTTCCTTCGCTTTATGGTAAATTGTGCGCACACTTTAATACGCTGGTTTTTGTTGCTATACGAATTAATTTTCAACTTTTTATGAAGAGCGTTTGTAAAAGTCAAATGTAATGCTCGTTTCTGTAGTCTTTGGGAAGCTGTGATCATAAACAGATTTAAAAAATAAAAGCTTAAAGGAAGCGCGAGCGCAGCTTTAACTTTGCCCCTCCCCCTTTTCATAAGTGAACCCACGGCGAAAGGGCGCAGAGTTTGGAATCCACGGGAGAGGGGTCCGAGAGGAAGAGAGGAGCATTCCAGGGGGCAACACGGTGAGCTGACGGCGGGGCCACTCCGAGGACCGATGCCCGGCTTGTCGCGGGGACATAGGCAGAGGGCGCAACTGGACACTGTCAGCACAGAGTGGACCGACGACAGAGTGGGCTTCTGGCTGTTATTTCTATATGTATGACATTGACACGTAAGTAGCGCCTAGTAAGGCATCGAAGCGTACTCTGTATCCGGGTATGACGTGGGCTTCACGTGTATGATGCCCCCATCTGGCTCCCAATATGTCTGAGGCACGTAAAATATACCCATGACGAGGTCAGCAACAGTGCACCGCCGAGAAGCCTTGGGCGAGCTGACTTCACAGAGCGCCGGTGTACCGTTTTAACCTCGAATTGAGTCTTCGAGTTTACAGTTGCGCCCCCACGTGTTGTCACGCAAAAGCCTGTGAATTCCATACACATTTGAGTAGAAATACCTTCCAAGTATACGGTTATGTTTCCTATCAATAAAAGGAGAGGAGAGTGTGCGGTATTGTGCCGGAATAAAACCTTATTTGAATCTTTATTTGAAAACTCACCAAGAGTTTCTATGTATTGCAAATTAAAATGTATTTTTCAAAAGGAACGCAAGCAACCCGGCAGCTTATAATGTAAGAAGAACTATTACCTTTCGATTCCAAGGTGTATCTGTAACGTGGTCAGCGAGACCAAGTATACGTTTATTTTTAATCATGAAAGCAGCGATAATGTCTACGTAGCATTGCATCCAATGGACAGAGTAAGCTCCACTGGACCCACCCAGAATGGCGGGGGGAGAGGCTAGGAACAGGCCAACATCATCCTGTGCTGAATCAGACAGTCGAGAACATTCCAGGAAAAGTGGCAATTTACAAGCACGTTGTGCATGCCAGTCACAAACCCAGAAAAAATTAACTAACTTCTAAATGGATCTGGCGTGAGTGGGCTGAACAGCAACAACAAAGTGCATGCGGAGAGGGGTGCCCCGCACGCTGACTACGTATTCTTGGAGAAAAATTATAGCAGAATTTCATGTATTCTCACCCGCACACTGCCATAGGCAGGCTATTCCCTGCGGAGAGTGCCCATAGATGGGAATGTGAAAAATAAGGTTCAATTTCTCTGTGCTGGGCGATGGGGCTAGAAACAGCCAGACACAAAGGAGCAACCCCAAAAACACTAGTGCATATAACTGTGACTTTATTTCTGTTGCCGGGCAGTATCTACTCAAACTGTTTGTGCAACTTCTTCTTCAGCGCACACAATCAATTAATTTGTTACAGCCCTCTCCAGCAGTTCCTAGCAAGGGGTCTGAGTTTCCATGTAAGGGAGCAGTGATAGTTACGGGAGCGCGGGCTCTTGCAGTTACACACAGGGTAACCTGGGCTGCAGATATGGGGGCCGTGACAGTCTGATGCTTCCGATTGTTTTTCAGGGTTTGGCCTATGTGCAGCAAGCGGCACAGGCTAAGCTTTCTTTAGATCATAGCCGTCGAAGTGGAGCTGCAGCAGGGTTCCATGGAGGAGTTGCATTATTTTTTTGGGCAGTGAAACAGTAACCAAACGATTAATTTGTCAAGTTACTCTTCTTTTTACTGTCCTTTTTTATCTGAACGCACCCAAAGCCCCTTTTATGGTGTAGTATCATCATTACTTCATAGCTGCAGTGTGGCGATAGTAGTTTGTTTCCAAATTGAGGCGCTGGTCACATCCTGCACGTACTGCAAGCTTGAGGTCAAACACCTCTGACCCTAGCCCCACCGAACTGCATCAGTATTCACGGCTTGTAGCCCCATCCCCCCCCTCCCACCACTCTAGTTCTCCGCCCAGCCTGCGTCACGTGGCCAAACAAAGGCCTGACTCAAACCAACACCCGGACGTGAACGACAACCGTATATGCTGGCTGTAGTAGGTCTTGAGAAATGTAGCACCAGAGACTAAGTAGCAGGCGCACAACACCCATTGGAAGATTCAGGGCAAAGGCCAAACTGTTGGAAGCTCCATGTTCTACAGATGTATGAAACCAAGATTTGTATGTCTGTGAAAAACCCGAAGATGAAAGCTTTCTTATAAAATCCCACCTGTTCCTTTTGACTGCAACGTGTAGGCAAATTCCATATGAATTTTGAATGTACTCTGGGTCACGCAATTTGTGCCTGAAAAACTTCATAGGAGAGCAAAATGAATTCACCGGCTGTATATTGTTAGTCTAGATGACGTAAGCAGTACTGGATACATCAAAGTCCAAATAAAATAATGTAGTTGAGCACGGCACTCATGGGCTAGGGCCGTAAGATGTGAAGATTGCGCTGTCATTTTCGATCGTACCTAGTGCATTTTGGGTGCTGTAGTTTTGATTCTGATAACGATTTACAGCAGAAAGGCAAGGGTCAGAAACACTGTCCTGGTGGATAAAGTCAAGTCTTAAGGAGCTAACCTAAGTGTTTTTAGAACTGTAGGTGGCACTAGAGACTCACAGCCCCAGTCCCCCGTAAGGAAGAAGCCACAAGGGTCCGGCAGCTGTAGTCCCGAGGCGCGTCTTTCTAGGTCACAAAGGACAGGCTGGTCCAGTTTTAGATTTCTCGAGTGCCTTTCAGGAGGGACAAATTGCACCTTTTCTGTGGGTGCAGTGCTCCAGGCCTCTAGGGGGAGGCTGGGGAATAGAGCTAAAGGTCCCCAGAGGCATGATGTCCTGTCAAGGGGGCCTTACTTCTCAAGGCTCGGAGAGAAGATAACACACATAGTTTGCTTGGATTTGACAAGCCATACGTTTAGTCTGTATTAAATCTGTCCCAGAATCCTCCGGTGGCCTGGCTGTGCTTGCTTACCTGCCCCCTGGCTGTGCTTGCTTCCTTGCCCCCTGGCTGTGCTTGCTTACATGCCCCCTGGCTGTGCTTGCTTCCCTGCCCCCTGGCTGTGCTTGCTTCCCTGCACCCTGGCTGTGCTTGCTTCCCTGCCCCCTGGCTGTGCTTGCTTCCCTGCCCCCTGGCTGTGCTTGCTTCCCTGCCCCCTGGCTGTGCTTGCTCCCCTGCCCCCTGGCTGTGCTTGCTCCCCTGCCCCCTGGCTGTGCTTGCTCCCCTGCCCCCTGGCTGTGCTTGCTCCCCTGCCCCCTGGCTGTGCTTGCTTCCCTGCTCCCTGGCTGTGCTTGCTTCCCTGGCTGTGCTTGCTTCCCTGCCCCCTGGCTGTGCTTGCTTCCCTCGCTGTGCCTGCCTGTGCTTGCTTCCCTGCCCCCTCGCTGTGCTTGCTTCCCTGCCCCCTCGCTGTGCTTGCTTCCCTGCCCCCTCGCTGTGCTTGCTTCCCTGCCCCCTCGCTGTGCTTGCTTCCCTGCCCCCTCGCTGTGCTTGCTTTATGCCCCCTCACTGTGCTTGCTTTATGCCCCCTCGCTGTGCTTGCTTCCCTGCCCCCTCGCTGTGCTTGCTTTATGCCCCCTCACTGTGCTTGCTTACATGCCCCCTGGCTGTGCTTGCTTCCCTGCCCCCTGGCTGTGCTTGCTTCCCTGCACCCTGGCTGTGCTTGCTTCCCTGCCCCCTGGCTGTGCTTGCTTCCCTGCCCCCTGGCTGTGCTTGCTTCCCTGCCCCCTGGCTGTGCTTGCTCCCCTGCCCCCTGGCTGTGCTTGCTCCCCTGCCCCCTGGCTGTGCTTGCTCCCCTGCCCCCTGGCTGTGCTTGCTCCCCTGCCCCCTGGCTGTGCTTGCTTCCCTGCTCCCTGGCTGTGCTTGCTTCCCTGGCTGTGCTTGCTTCCCTGCCCCCTGGCTGTGCTTGCTTCCCTCGCTGTGCCTGCCTGTGCTTGCTTCCCTGCCCCCTCGCTGTGCTTGCTTCCCTGCCCCCTCGCTGTGCTTGCTTCCCTGCCCCCTCGCTGTGCTTGCTTCCCTGCCCCCTCGCTGTGCTTGCTTTATGCCCCCTCACTGTGCTTGCTTTATGCCCCCTCGCTGTGCTTGCTTCCCTGCCCCCTCGCTGTGCTTGCTCTCCTGGGTGGGTGTGTGTTTGGCTCCGGGTGGGTGTGTGTGGCTCTGGGTGTGTGTGGCTCTGGGTGTGTGTGTGTGGTAGTAATTGCTGTCTGCTGAGCTCGTCCAGTAGGGTACAATAGGTCTCACATTTGCGATAGATTAAGCTATTGGCAATGTAAATGACAATGCCATTTATTTATCTGTTTTCACAACCAACAACTAAATAAACAAATTTGTCATTTACAACGCCAATAGCTCTAACTTTTGCAAGGGCGAAACCATTGCATTGTAAATGCTTGTTTTAACCTCCTTCCCCTTTTTCTTGGCCCACGCTACATGGCTCACCCTGCACCTTTCCATGCGCACCAAGAATCACTGGCACACTTTGTGGGGAAGATTCATAAAACGGCACCAAAGATATAGTCAAAAACGCTACTCCTCTGGAAACATGGTCCTAACTATAACTACTAACTGGTTAACACCAGTAGGTAATACATATACACATTATTAATCCCTTTTGTGGTGTACCTGTGCCACCCCTTTTGTGTTATTGGTAGACAGAATGCATTTTTTCTCAATAATGGTCAGTTGCACCCAAAATTGACAATTACAGTAAAGCATTGCTTTCTTTTGGGAAGATTCCTCTATAACATTGTCAGTAATCACTAAATATGTGGGTTTGCTTACTAAGTAATGAACATGTTTGCTTAGTTATGTAAGATTTACAGCAAGAACTGCAATTAACGCTAACAGCTAAGTACAAGCGTCCATTTTCGATTGGGATGGTGTTGTTTTGGCCTGTAGACAGACTGTTGAATACAGTTCAAAACGATAAAAAAAATGACAGCCGGAAGCTGGCTGTTTACGGATTCAGTTTGAGGAGAGGCATACGATAGAGTTGCAGGAGGACAGTATTTTAGAGCTGTCTCAAGAGACACTATGTAGCTCATCTACCATACTGAAATTGTATTGTTGGCGCAGACAGTCTAAGCTGTCGTTGTACTTAGAAAATCTGTTTCCATATAAAATAATCATCATAATATCAGCATCACCAGCACAAAGTTCGTGAATCAAAACTAAAATACATTAAAATACCATTATTGTAAACACCCAGGAAATAGTACAGTAGCATTCGCCTTTAAACTACTTACATAATGTTATTGTAAATGCAACACAATAAGATGACCTAATAAATTCATCCTTTCTTTCCACGTGTCCTGTCTTTTTTTTTCCTATTTAGACCCGCTGATCATTCATTGCTACATTCATACTGTATACGAACACTGAAACATCCATTTAATCAGACGAACGAAAGGTAGGGCTCATTCTCTGAAAACTGTCAGATACAGCAAACCTGCAGATGTTTGTTTAACTAGTTCCATTTGTCATTTAACATTTTTTCAGTTTGGTTTTGACTCAAGTTGGGCACATCGCATTAACCCATTTGTTAGCTGTGTGATGAAGGTGCATTCGTGAAGGTCCATTTTTGAAGCATCCATAAAAACCTGGGTATTGAGCCTCAAATTAGTTTTTATTTTTACATAAAAGCTCTCCACTGTAAAATAAAGAGGGATTTTGCTTCAATCACGACGGCTTTCTTGCGAACTGAACTCCCCACAGAGGGAGAAAGAGAGCTGTTAGACCTTCTCCTAACCACTGCAGTCAAGTTGGTACTCACGAACTGGAAGGACACCTCCAAAGAATCCCCATCTCCTTTTAAGAAGTTGGGGGAGTTAAAGAACAATCCACTATAAGGGTTGGCTTCACAACGCAGCCATCTGCAGACTTATTGCTACCAAAACTGCAGAACTGGGGTTCTGAACCTTTTGACTTCTGTGGACCCCACGTAATCAATATTGGAATCTGTGTACCACCACTGAATCATTTTTAGAATCGTGCCTCCACCCCTTCTGAGTCATTACTGGAAGCCAGTAGACCCTCGCTTAAGCGAATTTGATGATTTAAACCCCCCCAATACACAAAGATCCAGAAAAAAGTATTCATCAAACAAATATACAAAAGATGAAATATTTTATTTAATTCACACATATATATATATATATATATATATATATATATATATATATATATATATATATATATATATATATATATATATATATATGAAACATAAGATATGTAATTTTAATGAAAAGCAGGGGCTTTTCTAAATGCAACTGAAGCCACACATCTTCCATACTATATTGTCTTTGATGCATGTGCACTGCTCCCTTGAATCCATCTGAGGACGCCAACTTAATTTTTAGCCTCCAATGGAAAGTTTCTTCACATTTACTGAATGTTTAAAAATGTTCCATTTTGCACCTTTATTTATGTACTTCCATCTTTATTTCTGTACTCTTTATTAATTTTTCATCTTCTAAGCAGTTGGGGACCCTAAGTAGGTGTCGTGAACCCACAGTGGTGCGTACATCACAGGTCAAGAACAACTGCTGTATAATGTAGATCGCATGGACTTTGGCCTCACTCAGATTAGTGCTTTCTGTCACCTAGCTCTATTGGCTTTTTGGTGTATCATTCGACTCCTATAAAGTGCTTGCTTTGAAAACATGAGGGACAATTTTTCTGTGAACAGTACACCGAATGATGACACATTACATTATTTGTCTCATAAATGCATTGTATACAAAAAGTAGTCATTTTTGAGGGGTTTTAACTGCACAATTTAAAAAAAATGTTTGACAGAATGCAATTTGTGTTGGCCATACGTTGGCTTGTGTTTTTATGCCTTTTAATGCCTTGATGATAATCATGGTCAACCTAGATAAAACGATCTCTTTTTTGGAAAATTGCACTCACTACAAAAAGTCCTAGAGTTTCTATCCATCATTTCTTCCCATTAAAGCGGGTGAGGCTGTATCAAGTATTATATTAGCTTATTATACCCAGGCTTTATTTAATTTGGAGAATGGTAATAGAGGCAAATGCAGTGGTATGTCACCCCCGAAATAAACAGTTATCCCATATATTATTATTGTATTAATCCTATATTGTAATTTTTTGTTGTTTTCTATTATCTTGATTAGATAAAACTTTTCAAATATTGTGGCTATCAGTAGTAATTTTTTCACCTAGGTTAATGTAATCTCTTAAACTACTTACCTGGTTTCCTTTCTTCAATAGATTTCGAAATTGAGCATTCATGATGCCAATAAATTGATCAGAATTTGTAATACTTCCAGTGAAATCTGCCTACTTTTATTTTATAATAAAAATGCAAAGCACTTATAGAATAACATCTCGCCCACAAATTATGTGGCTTAGTCCTAGCACAGTGGACTTGTGCATATGTTGGTAGTAAATTTCTCTGACATTTTTGGATTTCACACGTTTTCTTAGTAAGCTAGAAATGTCAGAGTTTTCCCAGGAAGAATTACGGAATTCTACATTAATTCAACGTGAAGACATTTTCACTTGTGTAGATGCTGCAGTTATCCGTTTAAACCTCCATAAACATGTTGTCCAAGTACATTTGTACCTGCTAACTTTTTATTTTCTTTGGTATGGTGGTGGCGATTTGTTTTACATTCTTTGTGGAAAACACAATCCCCTGTACAAACCAGTTAAAAGGGATGTTTCTTTCCCCTTCTCACCTTGCTGGATCTTTACATCAGCCATTTGCCTTAGTAAATGTCCAACAATGTCATGGTGGAAATGTCTCTAGCAACCGATAGTATACACTCAGAAACTAATGGGTTTATGGGTGTACACCTACTCAGACAGTTTTGCAGCGTGAATCTTTCTGGATTCACTAGACTGTGCATTATTCAGCCATCTAGTGGTTGGGTCCGTAATTGTAGTCTTTTTTCTCTCTTTTTTTTTGTTTCAAGGCCCATGTGGGCGTTGACATACCACCATTTGGTGTCCCTCGTGAGTTTGACGTGCTTACTCCGGAACCTCCCACCTTTGGTAGCCATCTTCAGATTCTTTTTTCCGCTGTTGGGTCTGCATCGTTACCGAAGAGTTCCAGAGTTTTGGAGTAAGAATCAACGGAAATTGGGGAAAATCGACAAAATCACAGTTTTTCATCACACCCGACTACAGGTCAGGTAACCGGGACTATGAAGGAGCAGAATTTTTCACAAGATCTCGACGTTCAACCGAGAATGCGCACACAGGGGGCTCCCTGAGCGCAGGAATGGACAAAGCACCCTTCAAATTTTGCACCAATTGCCATCACAAATACGCGACGCTGAACAAGCTGCCGATATGGAGAGGAAGAAGAGGAGGCTTGAGGCCGAAATGGTGAGCATCCTGCAGCGGAAAAAGGACTTTGACAAAAAGATGAGCCAGTACACTATCCCGCCGAAGCCCGCGGCCGAGGTCTAAAGGGGCTACGTAGACCCTGAACCACCGAAACGCCTGAACCGGTCAAAGTACAGGAGGAAGAGGCTTCGTGTTACTTCGAGGGAGAAGGCGAGGAGGAACAGCAAACCTACCAGGACTCGACGTGCTCGGAGGCGCAAGACTTAGTGGCATGACCTAAATGCCGAAATACCGGAAGACAGAGTAGACACATACCCTTCGTGGCTTTCACCACCAGACGATATAGGAATCTATAATATGGTGGTCAAAAATGCTGCAGAGATATATGGAGTGAAATTGGAGGAGGAGAAGCCCAAGGCTTGTTTTCTCCTGGAGACTCTTTTACCTACACAAACAAGGTGTCAATTCCTGTCCATGCTCCCTAGTGTGCTGGACCAGGGCAGGGAGGCTTTCAGGGAGCCAGCTGTATGTAAATCAGTGGCCCCGAGAACAGAAAGGAAGTAAAAGCACTCCTCAAAGGACCCTGCATGCATTTAAGGATCAGTGCCAGCGGATTCAATAATTACTGCAACAGCTGGGAAAGAGCCAATGTGCCCACAAATGCCAGACCACCTCCTGACAAGGAGAGTAGAAGAATGGACCTCACGGGGAGGAAAGTAGAACGGAGTGTGGCGATTCAGTGGCACATCGCCAACTCAAACGCCCTAATCAACAGACACACATACTAGCACTGGGAGGAAGTGGGGTAATTCCTGAAGCACCTACCGGATCAGTACCAGCAAAGGCTACCCCACCTGGTAGAGGAAGGGAAAAATATGGCGAACACATGTTTAAAGTCGGCCTAGGACGCGGCGGAGATGTCCAGCAGGCAGATGATGATTGGGGTGATAGAGAGAAGGTACGCATGGCTTAGGATTTCAGGCTTCAAGCCTGAGGTACAGAACAACTTCCTGAACACACCCTTCAACGGAGAACAACATTTTGGGACACCAGTTGACGAAAAGTTAACTCAACTAAAAAAAAAAAAAATGACGAAACTGCAAGGTCAATGGGAGCACTGCAGTTCAGAGGGATGAGAAGGGGTACACCCTCAAGAAGTCCAAATGGTAGGGGAGGCAATCAACCGAGTACCTCGCACCAAACCGTCCAGCAAGGTTATCAGGGAAACGGCCAGGGCCAGCAGCAGGAGGGACAGCAGCAGCAGAACTGGCAGTACCAGCCCCGAGGCCAGTCCTTTCGAGGTCGCTCAAACGGACAAGGACAGGCACGGAGAGGAGGTCAACTACCCACCTCCAAGTGACTTCGCCGAACGTCAAACACCCATCCAGATAACACCTCTAGGGGGGCATCAAAAGACAAGAAATGTCCAAAAACTGATTTCACAAAACAAACAGTTCCCCGAACATATAACACCAGTAGGAGGCAGAATAAGTAACTTCCTCCAGGAATGGAGAAGGTCACAACAGACAAATGGATATTAAACATCATACCATACGGCTACTTTATAGAGCTAGAAAAACAACCTCCAAACAAGAGGCCAAACAACTAGGCGCTCTCTGCAAAATAACTTTCACTCTTGCTACTAGAGGCACAGGAACTGCTCAACAGGGAGGCAATAGAGATAGTGCCGTACAAGGAAAGAAACAAGGGGGTTATTCCAACTACTTCCTCGTACCAAAAGTGGACAAACCGCTAAGGCCTATTCTGGATCCAAGGTTCTTAAAAAAGTTCATAAGGACACAAAGATTCAAACTGACATCTCTGCAAGAAGTAATACCCCAGGTACAGGAAGGGGATTACATGGCAACTATAGACTTAAAGGACGCGTACTTACACATCCCCATCAACAAAAAACACAAACGCCTACTAAGATTTGTGAACAACAAGACACACTGCCACTTCACAGTGCTCGCATTTGGATTCAAATCCGCTCCAAGGGTGTTTACAAAATGCCTAGCAGCGTTAGCAGGACACCTGAGGAGGCAAGGAATACATGTATACACCTACCTCGACGACTGGCTCGTAAAAGCAAGCTCCTACAGCCAGTGCAAACAACACATCCAGCAGGTGAAAACAATTCTAATCCAACTGGGTTTTTCAATCCATTAGGGGAAGTCTTCAATAGAACTGGAAAAGGTGAAGATATTCTTAGGGACAGAGATCAACACCATACAGGGCAAGGTGTTCCCCAGCACAAAGAGAACTTTGGCAATACTGAAGGAGACACGTCTTTACCGCAAGGGGCAAGCTCCGACAGCGAGGACAGTGAGCAAGCTAATGGGAATGATGGCGTCATGCATACACCTCGTCCCAAATATTCACCTACACATGAGACCGTTCCAGGAATGGACACAGCAGCAATGGTCACAGGCAACAGGGAGTTGGGAAGATCTAGTGGTTGTCACACACGGAGTGCATCAGGAAATAGAGTGGTGGAACAAGGAAAACATATCGCCTGGGAAACTTTTCACACAGCCAACTCCAACAGTGACCATCACAACAGATTCCTCCCAGCTGGGGTGGGACGCGCACATGAACAAACTCAAGGTGAGGGGGTTATGGTTGCAGCAGGATGAAAAAAACAGTGTTCCTAGCCTTAAATGCCTTGGAAAAGGAGCTATACGGAAACAGGGTGTTGATCCAAACAGACAACACAACCTCCATGTTCTAAATCAACAAATAAGTAGAAACACAATCTGTGGCACTATCAGGGCAAGCACAGATTATATGGACATGGGCCATTCCACTAAGAATAGACCTGCTGGTAATACATCTCCCAGGGAAGGACAATGTAGAAGCAGACAGACTCAGCAGGCAAACGTCAGCATCCCACGAGTGGGAGCTCAACCAACAGGAAATAGAGAAACTATTCCGGAAATGGGGCACACCGCAAATAGACCTATTTGCAACACAGAAATGCAAAATGCCAACACCTCGCATCCAGACAACCAGACCATCGGTCCAAAGGGAATGCGCTATGGATAAGTTGGTCAAATACATTTGCTTACGCTTTTTCCCCGATGCCACTGATACACAGGGTACTCAACAAATGCAGGATAAGCAACATGACACTAATACTAATAGCACCTCAGTGGGCCAGACAGTTCTGGCTCTCACAAAAAGTAGAAATGGCGCAAGCACACCGACAAAGAGAAGTGACCTGTTAGCAATGCAGAACGGAATGGTGCTACACCCAGAGCCAGAGAGCCTCAGCCTAGCAGCATGGCTCCTGCAGACTTAGAATTTGTACACCTCAAACTACCAGCAAGCACAATGGCGGTGCTCAGGGAGGCAAGGAGACCTACCACAAGAAAATGCTACTTAGCAAAGTGGCAAAGATTCTCCGAGTGGTGCATTAGGGAGAAACTTCAAAGGAAAATTACAACAGTACTAAAATACTTAACGCATCTACCACAAAGTAAACTAAGCTACAAATCCCTAAGGGTGCACTTAGCGGCAATAATGGCTTACATAAGAGAAGAAACAGGAAAGTTTCTTCACCTCCCAAGTAGTAAAAAGATTTCTAGAAGGGGCAAAGAGAATTGCACCTCCGAACAGAATGCCAGCACCAGCATGGAACCTAAACGTAGTGCTAACTCAATTGATGAAGGCACCATTTGAGCCTATTCACAAAGCTACACTGCACATGCTCACAGTAAAAACTGCCTTCCTAGTGGCTATCACATCACTACGAAGGGTGAGGGAATTGCAAGCGCTAATACTTCAAGAGCCCTACCTGCAAATACACAATGATAGGTTTCTAATGAGAACAGACCCACATTTCATGCCAAAGGTGGAGTCATGGTTCCACATCAACCAGACAATTAAAATACCAAGTTTTTTCCAAAGCGCTACACACACACAGGACGCCAGGAGGGCAGTAAAGCACTATATAGAAAGGACAAAGGAGTGCAGAAAGAAAAAGCAGTTCTTTGTATCCTTTGCCAGCAGTTTTTTGCGACAACAAGTTACCAAAAATACCATTGCATGGTGGATTGCACAAACCATACAACTCTGCCACAAACAAGCAGGAAAACAGTTACAAGGAGCAGCTCATGCTCACCCAACAAGGAAGAAAGGAGCAACAATTGCGTAAATTCAAGACATTTGCCAAGCCGCAACATGTCTTCAGTGCACATGTTCACTAAGCACTACTGTGTAGATATTCAAATGAACAAGGAAGCGCTAGTGGGACAGAAGGTCTTACAACACATATTCAGTAACCAGAGCTCATCTTCCACCCAGCCACTACAATAACGATAAACCGCTACAAAGTCTATGCACAGCATAGTGAATCTAGAAAGATTCATGCTGCAAAATGTATAGTTTCTTACCTGTCGGTGTAGTTTTGCAGCTTGAAGACTTTCTTGATTCACTAGCGAGCCCACCCTCCTCCGCCAGAAAGATGAGACAGGAGGAAGAGGAGGATAACAGGGAAAATACTTTAAAAGGTGAAAGGAAGAGAAAGACTAACACAAGACAAGACAAAATGAATCCGAAGATGGCTACCAAAGGTAGGAGCTTCCGGAGGAAGCACGTCGACGTCACAAAGGACACAAGATGGTGGTATGTCGACACCCACCTGGGCGAAGAAAACAAAAAACAAAAAAAAGACTACAATTCCGGACCCAACCACTAGATGGCGGAATAATGCACAGCATAGTGAATCCAGAAAGTCTTCAAGCTGCAAAACTACACCGACAGGTAAGAAACTATACGTTATCCCTGCTCTGGAATGCTCGCATCCAATCCATGAAAGCAAGTTTGCTCACAAGTGATATTACACTATAGCAGTGTCATATTGATTGTGAGAAAATTAATGTATGATTGCAAATTCAGACTTCTGACCTACACTTCATACATTTCGGCGTTTGTTCACCTATGTTCAATTTAGTGTTGCCGCATGCTTGATAACACTATTTGAATACAATATGCCATTGTTGGGGGCACTCAGTTTAAACATGTTGAAATGAAATGAAATGAAAAGACAATTTGTAAAGCGCGGTGGCTACCCTGAGGCGTCCCAGCGCTGCGGAGGTTGGAGCAAAGGAAGAATGCGGGGAATTACACAGGTTTGTTAAAAAGCCAAGTTTTCAGGAGTTTCCGGAAGGTCGATAGGTTAGGCTCGGCTCTGAGTGTGGGGGGAAGGGAGTTCCAGAGTCCGGCGAGGTTGTGGGAGAGTGAGCGACCTCCGCACCTTGCTCTCTTGAAACGGGGCACTGCTACGAGGTGCGAGGTTGAGGATCTCAGCTGTCTGTTAGGGTGGTAAGCGTTTATAAGGGGGAGGTTGATGGAGGGACCTGTGCCCCAGTAAGACCGGAGGGCAATACACATGGCCTTGAACTCGACCCTGGACTTCACTGGGAGCCAGTGAAGGTCTTTTAGTCGGGTTTTAACTGAGGTTCTGCGGGGGATCTGGAGAAGGGTTCTAGCTGCGCAGTTCTGAATTATTTGGAGTTTGTTAAGAGTGGACTGTGGGGCCCCAAGATAAAGGGCGTTCCCACAATCTAAACGAGACAGGATGAGGCCTTGCACCATGATCCGTCTTGAGTGGAAAGGGAGGAGGGGGAGGATCTTGCGCAGTAGTCTCAGGAGTCCGACGCAGTTTGCCGATAATTTAGTGGCCTGGTGGTTAAAGTTGAGGGACCTGTCCAGCCATATACCGAGGCTTTTGATTACTTCTTTGGGGGGGGTGGCCTAAGCAGGGGGGCCAGACTGGGTCGATGGTTTTGGTTATGGTGTTTCCGAGGAGCATGAGCTCTGATTTTTCCCCGTTCAGCTTCAGGCAGGAGGACGACATCCATGAGGAGACTGCCTCCAGGCACTTGTGGAGACCGTGGTGTGCGTTGACGGGGGGGTCTACGGAGACCACCAGCTGTGTGTCATCCGCGTACGTGACGATTTTTACTCCATATGGGCGGACGACCTCAGCTAGTGGACTCAAATAAATATTAAAAAGAGTGGGGCTCAGGGAGGAGCCCTGTGGTACTCCGCAGTTCAGGGGTTTGCTGTGTGAGAGGTGTTCTTTCTCAAATACCTGAAAGGAGCGATCTGTGAGAAAGGATTTGAGCCAATTGATTGCTTTTCCCGAGACCCCCACTTTGCTGAGGCGGTGGAGTAGGATGTTGTGGTTTACAGTGTCGAAGGCGGCACTAAGGTCCAGGAGAATGATGGCCGTCGAACCACCCTTGTCCAAAATCCTTCTTGCCTCCTCCGTCACTGCGATAAGTGCCGTTTCGGTCCCATGGAGGGGCCTAAAGCCCGTCTGAGATGGGTCGAGTTTGGAGTTTGACTCCAGGAAACTCGTCATTACTGAGTTGACGTGTTTTTCCAGGAGTTTGCTTAGCCAAGGTAGTAGTGATATTGGCCTGTAGTTGGAGGGGTTATCCGGGTCCAGGCTAGGTTTTTTCAAAAGGGCCTTGACCATCGCTTGTTTCCAAGGGGGTGGGACGGTGCAGGTGTGTAGGGAGGTGTTGAGTAGGTCAAGAATCGTTGAAGAGATGTGATGCGTGGCCTGGAGTAGGATTCGTGGGGGAGCCGGGTCTCTAGGTGAGCCTGATTTGACCTGTAGCATGATTCCCTCTAGCTTGCTGAGGTCTAGCGGGGGGAAGTGCTCGAGTGTAACTGAGGAGGGGGGCAAGGTGTCTGGGGAGCAGCTACTCGGAGGGACGGGGAGAGTGAAAGAGGAGTTTATTGTTTCAATCTTGTGTAGAAAGAATTCTGCTAGATCATCGCAGTGACCTTGAATGTTGGCAAGCTCCTTTGGTGCGTCAGACGGTTGGAGAAGGGATTTAGCTATCCCATAGATTTCCTTGGGTTTAGAGGCGGCTTTATTAATTTTGTCCTCAAAGTATGTTGCCTGCGCTTGTCGTGTATTTCTATAGGTTCTGAATCAGTCCCCCTATTCCTGACCCTATTCTGGTTAAACTAACTAGCTAGTTAACTGACAGTCAGCCCATGAGGCAAGAAAACCCCCATGATGCAGATACCGTTATCTGACGCAGTCACACTACGGCACAGGAACGTGTTATCTGATTAGGTCATAACGCTTGAGATCTAATTAGACAAGCGACATTCCTCCAGCCCCTGATAAGGCATACGACGTTCTCATAACAAATCAAACCTATGACAACCTGGATAATCCGTGCGGCCATTGTTTTGATTTCACAGAGAACTTTTGCAAAAGAATGTGCCAACGAGCAAGTCGTATGACATCTTTATTGACGTACCTATGTCCATCCTTACGTCAATCTCGGCACCTTTAAGGTATAAATATTGCCGACCTTGCCCTATGCAAACACACGCGTGGTGACAAGACGGAGCAGCCCTACTTGCCGAAGCCGAGAGCAGAAGCAGACCCCGCTGGCGCAGCCCCGCCTTCCTGACGCGCTGAGAGACGCGCTGCTATCTCAAGCCGAGAGACCCAGCACCGGCGCTTTCGGGCAGCCCTCGCAGGCAGCCTGGAATATCGAGAGCAGAGAAAGAGATACCATTCCTCATTCATCCTAACTTCCAGGTACAGAACTGAATAACCCCTCACAGAGAATTCTTTAGTTATTCACTTGGCAAAAACAAACTTAACTTAAACTGTAACTTTCTATTCCCGCCCACGCATTAGACTTAGGTCAGGTACACGGGGTAGGCGTATTTAGAAACACCAGTTGAGTACATTTAGTCAAATGTATATGTGTATGTAAATATATTTTAATCATTTTAAACATCATATGGCTCAGAAACCATATCAATGTTTTTACAGTATTATTTTATACTATTGCTTTTAATGTATGCACTTTACTTAACTATAAGTATTGCAATAATATCGATCCATTTCTCATGTATGAGAAAAGAGACTGATCAATAAATAACACCTTTTTATTGAACACGCCCGTCTCTTCCTTTTCTCTACAATCTGATGAGACTAAGAATGCACGTACTGACTGAGTAAAATAATTGCCTTGTGCTCACACGACTCTCGAGATTGACTCTTGATTAGGGGAGAGCAAAGTTGTCATGTTCTATGGTTGTCAGAAACTAAATCCCTTCTTGTCTAATCAGGGAAGTTAATCCTTCCTTGAACATTCGAGAAAGTTTCTAGCGAACTCTGAGCTTAGCTGGCAAACCCAAAAATTAAGTCTAGTATCGACAGTAGTAGACCTAGTTAACGTCTGGCCTAGGCCTTTACTGCTGTAGGTACTATTCCAATGCGCAGAGCCTATTGGGAAGATAGGAACTACACTACATGGCGCCCAACGCGTTTGGAAAGGGCGATAAAACTAACGTAAGACATTTAGAGTAACTCAGTCGTGCTTTCTCACTCAGACCCCTTTTCCCAAATACTCCAAAGACGTCTGGAGTGGGTGAAGGGTTATATCCTCCAAAACCTCGCAGGAGGGAACTCCTATGTATGGTTCTTGGTATAGTCAACGTTGAAGGATAAACAGTTCCAAAATATTGTGCATCTAATCTCTGTTTCCATAAAGAAACCTGATCTGCAAACAAACATTGTTATTGTTAATTCCGGCTTCTATAGCGCCAACTCACCGGCAGGTCTCAAGGCGCTTATGACCGACAAGGCAACAATTACATGATTGTCAGAAACAAAAGAACAACATCATGTTTAGACCGGGCACAACATATCCCTGAACAAAAAAGTTTTTAAAATTTTTCTGAAACGGAGGAGATTACCCTCTTTACGGAGGGTTTCAGGTAATTTGTTCCAGATTTTTGGAATCAGGACAGAGAAAGATCTCCCACCTTTTGTGGCCAGCTTAAACCGAGGGCATACCAACAGCTGTGCATCTGAGGACCTTAGTCTCCGTTCCGGGTTATATAGCTCCAACCGTTCTTTTATGTATACAGGTGCTTGCCCATAAATTGCCTTATGGGCAATACACAGACTTTTAAAAACAGACCTTTGTCCAATGGGCAGCCAATGGAGGCTCTGCAACAGTGGAGAGGCATGGGATCGTCTTGGAAGTTTAAAAACAAGGCGTGCAGCATCGTTTAAAACCACCTGCAGTCTACTGATCAGGGTTTTTGGAAGGCCTAGATAAAGGGCATTGCCGTAGTCTAGCCTTGAGATTATTGTGGCAGAGACTACGGTACGAAGCATAGACTGGGATAAAAGGGGAACTAACTTACGCAATTGTCTAATTAGACCATTGCAAGTACCTACTACAGTGGAGATCTGGCTGCACATTGAAAGTTCGCTATCAATCTTGATACCCAAACTTTTCACCTTATCCGCTGGTATGGGAGTTGGGCCTAATTCCTGGGGCCAATACAGGTCACTCCATGGGGAGCATATGGATGATATAACTAGAACCTCTGTTTTCTCGGGATTGATCTTCAAAAGGTTCCTAGTCATCCAGCTCACTGTAAATCTTAGAACATCTTGCGCATAGGTCTGTGCCGGCGCTGTATTCTCTATGCTCAATAAAAGTTGGGTGTCATCAGCGTAGTTAAATACGCGACAACCCATCTTTGCCAGGGAGCTAATCAAAGGCTGCAGGTATAAGTTAAAAAGAAGTGGGGACAGAGCGGAACCTTGAGGAACTCCGCACTTCAAGTTCCCTACCTCCGATACCTTATCCCCCAACTGAATCCTCTGCGTTCTACCTACTAAAAAGGATTCTAACCATCTATAGGCCGTGTCTCGAATCCCGCAATTCGCCAGTCTATCCAGGAGCAGAGTATGGCTGACAGTATCGAACGCCGCCGATAGATCTAAAAGTATCAGGGCGCTCGGTTTCTTACTGTCAGCCATACCTCTGAGTTCGTCCAGCACCGAGAGCATCACCAACTCGGTGCTGTGATGTGCACGAAACCCCGCCTGTAGATCATGGAGAGAGTGGTGTAACTCCAGAAACGAGGCCAGGGCCTTCAGCACATGTTGCTCAAGGATTTTTGACAAGAACGGGAGTTGAGAAATTGGCCTATAGTTTTTCAGAATATTAGAGTTTGCTCCCGGTTTCTTCATTAGCGGCTTCACTCGAGCTTCTTTGAAGCTCACTGGTAGCCGACCTGTAACTAATGAATTATTCAGGAGAGAGAGGATACGATCTTCTAAAATATGCCGTGCTAAGCGAAACACGTTAGGTGGGCAAGGGTCCGCCGGGGAGCCAGATTTGACTTTATTCATAAGTGACTCAAGGGTCATCGCATCCATCAGGGGAAAGTCTGAAATACCAGTTTCTGCCGGCGTCTGAGCAGCCTGCAACTTGATGGGTTGAGTCATATGACCATTCCCGATGTCCTGTAGAATGGTCTCTACTTTCTCTAGAAAATAGCTTTGAAAGGTATCGCAACTAAGAGCTATATCCGTATTTTCAGGTTTTTTGCTCAATTCCGTCAGAATTTTGAATGTTTCCTTCTGGACATTTCCAGCTTGCTTTATACGATTTTCATAATATTTAGCTTTAGTGTCCAGAATGAGCTTCTTATAGATATTGAGCAAAATTTTATACTGCTCTCGACTTTCCTCATCTTTTTTCCTCCGCCAATTTCGTTCTGAATTACGAAGCTTCTTTTTGTGTTCCCTTAGGTCAGATGTAAACCATGGAGCTCCCTTTCCACCTCCTTTTACCCTTTGCTGCTTTTCTGGTGCAATCTGGTCAATTGCTCTGATCAGATTGTCAGTAATGTACCTATACTCCTGATCTAAGTCAGTATTAGGGGTAGTAGAGAGGACCAATTCCGAAAGAGTAGAAGACAGTGTTTGTAAATCAACTTTCTTCCATTGGCGGACCTTCTGCATTTTTGGTGGCGGCTTCGTTAACTTTGTGTTAATAGGTACATCACAATAAATTAAGTGATGATCTGACCAAATGCAAGGTAAAACCCTCAAAAGTACTGCTTTGGGGTCTAGCGTCCAGATAAGATCAAGAATATGTCCTGTCTGTAAAATGGCAGAGAGTGATGATGAAAGAGAGGCAGTTAGATTAGCAACTGAACTCGCAGATGCTGATGCTACCATGCAAGCAGCAGACGCGGATATAATACTCATTCCGGTCATTAAAAGGAGATCTATAACCTTAAAACTTATAGAAAATGGACTGACACCTAGAGGTGGCACAGTCATATTCGTAATCGAGGCACACGAATATCGGCAGACAGAGGTATACTATTCATGGATACATTTTCCAGCAGCAAATGCTGTAACAAAGTACTTCCACTATTACAAAGTAGAGGAACCTCCTGAAACGTACACTCCTTTTGAGGAGGTGGAAGTACCACTCAAATTCCAAGAGCATTTGCTCTTATTTGATGGCGCCCTAAAACATAACAATCACATCACAAGGCTCGGTACTTTAGGAAGACCAGGAGCAACGTGGCCGGTCTTAGCCGGATACACACCACATCCAGACATCGAAAGAATGCCTGCAGCAGAGCTGTTAATACAGCTAAAACAACTACTAAAAATTCATAGACAATTAGTTCAGTATGTAATGCGGACTTCAACAATTCAGCCAGCGATTAAACTACCACAGCTGACCCCTCACCAGGGGAACACAAATAAAATCACACCACAGAACATCCAATCCTGCCTAGGTAAAGTTCCGGCTAAACGGGAACAAATACCATTCTGGTTGGCACAGAAAATCACCCAAATAGAGGCGGTGTTTCCTGACACCACCCCGCTGGAAAAACACAGGATTCTGACTATATGTCTCCCAATGGGAATCGCACCACACATTGAGGACTGTGACACTTGGGGTACAGTCTTTGCTTCCATCTACACAAAAACGCACGGTGTTCCATCCATTTTGGTAATACCAGATGTGCTAAAACAAATTCATGATGAATACGGTCCAGAACCTGCTTTAACTCTTGGTATGAAATTACTAAAAGACTTCAAGCAGGTCTCGGCTATATTATTAGCCAACATAAAAGGTGAAGCAGCAAACGTGGCGATCCGCCAGAGGTTAAAAGAGACAGATATAGCAGACCAACCAGCTGAAATTGCCAGAATCATAGAAAAATCCTATGAAGAACTAGGCAGAGATAGTCTAGGTGGAATACCAGTAAAACCGCAACTGACTACAAGTCCAGAAAAAATATTTTTTAATAATAATTCACCAAAAAAGAACTGGGATGGAAACAAACAATCCAATCCTAAAGAAAAGAAATTCCAGTCCCGAGGGAGGTCTCCCAGGCGAAGAGAGAAATCTCCAAACCAAAGACAGAGGTCACCGCAGAGTGACCCCCCTGGGAATAGATATAACCTTAGAAATAGGGATAATATTAAAAAACCTGATAGATATCAAGACATTGATACACGTCCCTCTCAATCTTTTCAGAATTCCTCGCAGAAATCGGAAAGAAGAGGACGATCAGAAGAGCACGCCAAGTCCAAAGACAAGGAACCTGCTCAGCTAAAAAAGAAATTACAATTTCCAAAAAAGAAGGTAGCCAGTATCAAGGTAGTTAAAAATGCAGAGAATACTGAGGACACAACTGAAAAACGGAGAATGGGCTCAGACAATGCTAGACAGCGCAGCAGAGGTGAGCATAGCTCGCAAAGTCCTTATGAATCATCTGGAGACAGTGGACACGAATGAATACCTTCAAGTGGAAACTGCAGACACCAGAGTTAGCAAGCCCCACAAGATATACGAGATAACATTACGTATAGAGGGAGATAAGACTAGGAAAATAAGGGGACTATTTTGGGATCACCTCTCAAAGGGTTATGACATCCTTCTAGCTGAAAAAGACTGGCCACCAGAGTTTGTCAGGGAGTGCCCTCATGGCAAAGAAGTAATTATGCCTGCCTTCTCGAATCAAATACCGATTCATAAAAAATATACACTTGCTAGAAAGTGGGCAGTGGCCTTAGCACCTGCTTTATATAAAAATCATGTAGGATGGGATGAGGATTCTCCTCCTCACAAAATCCAGTTAAAATCACAACCTACTGCACAAAGGCAGTACCCAATTAAGCAAGAAGCTAAAAAACAAGTAAATGAAATACTAGATCAGCTAGAATACCAGGGGGTGATTGAAACTTGCACCTCACACATGAACAATCCTTTGTTTCCGGTCTCCAAACCAGACAATTCATATCGTCTAGTTTTGGATTACCGACACCTTAACACATGTTGCAAAACTTTTGCAGTGCAAAACTCACACAGTGCTGCACTAATGAATAACATAGTGCGCAAAAAATACAAAACAACCTTGGACATCTCCAATGGATTCTTTTGTCAAAACATAGCACCAGAGAGCAGATATTTAACTGCATTCTCAGTAAATGGCACTCAAAAACAATTCTGTCGGTTAGCCCAGGGGTACAAGAACAGCCCAGGGGTATTCTCAGCGAGAGTAACAGAATTACTACAACTATATGATGATGAAGCATTATCTTATGTTGATGACATTTACTTAACAGATGATGACTTGGATACTCACTTGAAAAGAGTGAACACCATAATACTTGGGTTCGCTGCAGAGGGTTACAAATTTAACTTCAAAAAGTCCAGAATTGCCCATCTGACAGTCCTGTACGTAGGATATGAATTATCAAGTATAGCATGGTTGACAATTTTCTAAGAACTAGAAGAATTAAAAAATCTAAAATATGAAAAGACGTATCCTCTGCCAATCGACATTCTTCCTCTACGACATTACGCCTGTGTAATCTATACAGACGGACATGCTCAACCCTCCGTTTGGGGAGAACAAGCATACAACCCCACATGTGAGATTACAAAAGAAGTGTGGCGGGGAGGTAAACTAAGACCTCTATTAACAAAATCACACTCAGTAGAAACTAATTCAGAACAACAAACTGAAATAATAGCATTGAAAATGGCGCTAGATAATGCGGATCGCGAATTCCCGACACTTATAGTGTCAGATTCATATTACTGCGTCAAATCATACAACAAGGATTTGCAGACATGGATTCAAAACGGTTACAAAGATGACACAGATGCACCAATAAAGCAGAGACTGCTCTGGGAACAAATAGCTCTTTTACAAAAAGAACTACCAAAGACTCACGTGACACACTCACTGAGTCATCAACGTGATGGCGTTCACGTTGTAGGGAATTCATTGGCTGAAACAGCCGCAGCGGCAGCCACTAAATCGGCTCCCGTAGATCGAAAAAAGCGTACATTAAAATACATTGACGGTGAAACAATGCTGGCGGTGAAAACGTCATCAAAAGGCGACTGCTCAGCGTTACCGATCAACTATCCACTCAATTTTACATACATAATCGATGCAAACTCCGTCCCTTTTGCTCGAATCCCTGGAGTGGGGGATAGAGTGATTCCAAACATGGACAGGAGAAACTTGTTAATCGCAGACGCACACATGGGCGAGGGTCTCAGACACCTTAAATTAAAAGATTCTCTGGAAGAATTACAATCACGGTACTGGTGGCCAGGCATGAGCCTGCACTACACCATGTTTGTAAAAAACTGCCCAAACTGCAACAGAGATCGCAGTGGGGAGAGAAGCAGTTTAATACCTCGTCGTATCAAGGCAGATAATATTACCAGCAAAAAGAATGGCTTGCGATTAACATATACAGGCTAGTTTCCACTTATAATGTAGATCACCAGCACTCGGCTGACGTCCGAACTGTTATAAAAGATTTGCGGGTCTTCATCGGCACATACGCAATTGGCATTCTGCATTCGGACAATGGTCCTGCTTTTAGCTCTCGGGCTTATAAGGAGGCCATGGTCAGCATGGGCGTGCAATTGCGGTACTCTTGTCCATTTCACCCTGAGGGGAACGGAATTGTTGAAAGAAAAAACCGTGACATAAAGCAATCTATAACGGCAAAGGTGTTAGGTTCGGGAGCTGGGTGGGTCAAACATCTAATAAGTGTCCAACGTAGTCTAAATAACTTGCCAAGAAATTCTCTGAAGGGATTCAGTCCGTACGAATTATTATTCGGAACTAGGATGTTGATCTCTGACCTTGATAGTCAGACTTCAGTGGTAATAGAAAAAAGCTTTGATGTCAAAGACCGTTTGGCTATTTTGCAGGACTTAAACAAAACAAGAAAAGACCTGAGCAACATACAGTTGAAACAACAGCCAACAACCACTGAAGAATCACCACCTGTCCCAGCAAGACCTGTCTAGATTCCAAAAGTCGGGGATCTAGTCAGGGAGAAGATCGCGGTAAAGAAGGAATTTGGGCCTTCTTACAGAAAAGCAGTTCCTGTCTTGTCTGTCAACGGGACAAGATCAGTTGTACTACCGCCACTTGCTGGAAAAAAGGAGAACCGAGTTGTATCCATCGACCTGGTAAAACCACAACATGTGGCCGATAACAAACAGTAGGCCAAGTGGACTCCCAATAAGTAGCAGAACACCAAGGTTTGCTACCAGTACAGAGGTCCTAACAAATAGGCTCATCACATTCGAAACGCCTACAGAAGAACAACAAGGACTATGCAACAATGCAATAGAACTCAGACCTCTGAAAACCCAAATAAAGACATTTAGCAGAGACACACCAATCTATACTGAAGTACCAAGTGAAAATGCAAGAAACAAAAATCCTGAACCAATTGGAACAATTGACAGAACTGCATCTGGTTACTTCATCAACTTCGATGATTCCTCTGACGGCTTCAGTGAATCAAAGACACAGCCATCATCAAAATCCTTTAAAGACAAAGCGAAGGAACTTTTGAAACAACTGAAAGAAACATATCTGATTTCTCCATGGATTGAATTTTGGGTGGGTTTTGGCGCATTTATCCTCATACTTTGGCTCATCATGGTATTTACTTTGGGACGCTTCATTGAGGGAAAATATGCTAAAATGGACACAGCAAGTCAGAACATCAACTTGGTGCTCAAACCACACACATCTTCACACGTCGAGAAAAGAGAACTTTCTCCAGAACTTTCTTCAGCCAACTTCACAGCCAATCCGATACCTGGTGGGGTAGCCTGGGACAACACTGACTATGAAATTTATGGTCCGGTCGAGATCCTGAAATATCCACACCAAATCAAGATCTCCTTGAGTGACTTTGCAAAACCAAACTCATTTGCTGATGATTGGGACTTCGAGAGTATTAACAACATGATGTCTGACTTAGTAATGTCTGCTAAATTTACAAAACATGATTATTTGCAAGGTTCTACAAATTATGATAGTATGTATTGCTATAACCATTATGGTAACCATTTTTTGCATAAATCGGCACAACCTAGAAATGTTTTAAATTATAATCAATGGGAACATTGTGCTACACCTCCAAAAGGGAGCTCTAGAACTGTTTATGACAAATATTCATATTTCTCAGGTTTTAACATAAGTAATGCTGAAACATTTTATTTTAAATTGTCAAACAAGACAGGGATGAAAACCATGATAACCAACACAAAATTGATATATTCAGATTCATTCTTTGAAAAAATGAATACTTTTGGATTTGATTATTGGGACAAAAATGTTGATTTGAAAAGTGTTTGGGGTACAAAAGAATGGCAAGTACAGGGTTTAGAAGCTTTGTTTAGAGCCTGCATGATCCCAGAACAAATGATATTTTTAAATGACACTGTTCAACAAACCACCTGTCTTGGCCTAGCCAAAATCAAAGATGTAAATAAACCGTCTATTCCAAAGCCAACAATGTTTAGCAATAGCTCTGATACAGATGAAGAGATAGACGTAAACCATATACTAAACCAAAACAGAACACATCCTGATTGGAAACAATGGTTGATCTGGCCCACAGATACAAATAACTGTCAAGATAGATTCCTGAATAAAACACAGGGTTTCAAAATGACCAGGCCAGACCCTAGATATCCCCAAAGACATCACCCAGGGATAATAACAACCTACAGTGTGGGAAAATTATGCCTTCAATGGCTACAGATTTCCACACTGCCTGAAATTAAGCAACACCTAACTTTACTTACTGATGGTGCTGACTTGCGTGATTTCATAATGGGACCACGCAAACAGCGTCAAAAACGTTTCATAGCAGCCTCTGTATATGCAGCATACAATGAGGCCTGGAAGGTTACTCAAATTGAGACAGCAGAAAGAATACGGGAAATTGACCGTATCAATTTGGAAAAATCACTATCTGTAGTGGACAATGGGTTAATGACTCTGTCCTCCAGAATTTTTTCATTGGACAGCATTGTGTCTTCAGCAATCGATATATTATCGCAAGACTTACTGTTATTACAACATGGACAGTCACAATTGCGTTCTATAGTACAGCTTGGCTGGACGTTACAAAATCTGCGTTCAGGCTATGTGCCTTGGCGTTTAATCAACACAACGTCACTATTCCAAATCTTTAACCTTACTGATAGACAAATCGGTATGGCGCAAAAGGGTGCTGATTATACAATCTTGAGCATTGAAAAACTAGAAAGATTACCGTTGACAATGTCAGAACGACCTGTCAGTGAATGGATAATCCACGGAATCATAAATATTCCAATCTCAACCTTCAGGTTTCAATACTGCCAAAAATATATACAGGCTGGCATGTACGAGAAATTGGGAAAGGGGTACCTTAAAACAACTTGGAACCTGCCCTATTCACATGCATGTGTCAGTAATAAAGGACAGAAAGTGTTTCTTAGTGGCAACAATTGTGCTATGTCACTAAGCGGCACGCTTCTGTGTAACGGAATTAGTTTGCATGGAGCCTGTGAAGGGAATTCATACAACCTTTCATGTCACCAGCAAGGCGCACCTGCAACTGAAATAGAACCATTCTTTCAAAGACTCTATAATGGGAGTTACATTCTTATTGTAGACCGCAGATGTTGCAGTCTTATGCCCGGGACTCCTTATCTAGTAACTACAACAGCGAAGGTCAAGTGCTGTGGATGTTCTTTATTCCCCAGCTCCTTTCCAGACAGGGAGGCAAGGGCATGGCCCAGTTTGAAAATTACTTCTATTCGAATAGATACTTTAAGCAGAATGAAAACAGTGCTTCTTCAGACGCCTACAAGGCTCACGTCATCAAAAGAAACGTATGATCTACAAGTCGCAAGGACGACTGCAGAGATACATACATTATTATCAACTAATTCCCCCGTACATTTCGCGGAAATCCTGAGCGAAATCTTAAATATTTCTGATACCAATGGGATCTCAGGGGTATTTAAGAAAGTATTTTCGATGGCATTAACACCATTCAAAGCCATACTGGGTATTTTTCCAGATTTCGTCCATTCGATTTTTGGCGGACTTCCCCTGATCCTGGGACTAATTGCAGGAATCCTATTCCTAGTCCTTATTTTTCGTTATGGCAACCCATGTCACAGATCAAACTCTCGCGACAATGGAAGATACGATCCTAGCCATTGGATACCGGGACCGGATATCAAAAATCCTGGGACTCTCCCGGCTTAGAGACCTGAACATGACTTGGTTTCTATCATTTCGACCAATGTGGCAAAGGTGTGTTTTACCTGTACTAAGGTGTCTGCTATGCGGAGAAGAATGCGTGTTAGACACCTGTCTGACGCTACAATCGGATGCGCCAGTGGATGCAGATACACTGTTGGTTCCTACCAAGGTTCACGCTTTGTGCTGCCCTCAAAGGCTGCCAATCCTGATGACGGCATTCCTGGAATCTTCACCACTACGATTGAAGAGTAGTGAAGTTCAAGATGAAAGCAGCATCGAACAGGTACGACCTTCTGTCAGCAATGCAAATCAGAATGTCAATGGAGACAATCATGCGCACGAATGCATGGTTACCCCTATTTCCGACTTAGTGGAACTTTCCCATGAAGCTGTTGACAGTTTTTTCGAAAGCCTGAATGATATGATGTTCTCTCCGGAACAGAAATAGAGACTTTTGAGTAAACTCGCACACGGCGTTCCCTGAATTCGGCCTTCAACTTTAAAAATAAAGTCACATGAACAATTTCACTCCAGTTCACGGACAGCAATTTTTTTCAGCAAGCCCCTTAAAATATTTTTCTACATATTTTTTCCCGGGACACTGATCTTCTGCTTAAAGTAAGAAACTATTCCTAGAGAACTAAAATTTCTATTTTTAGATACTTTATATAGACTTTAGCTGCCCGCTGGTATGTTCACAAATATTTTATTATGTGATGAAATGGTCTCGAACTTCCTTTCTGTATAGCCATATTAAGAGCCATTTCATGTGTATTTCTCATATACCAATAAGCAATAATGCATAAAAATGCGTGTTTACTTTTGCATTTAATTCATAGCTTAAGTGCATACAATATATATGACTGCAATTTTTCAGTATATTTGAAAATTTCGAAATGCATTTATGTATTTTGGGGTGGTAAGGTATACACTATACTCTATAGTATGTTGTACTATGTTATACTATGCATAGATTAGTAGATATGACCATAGTTAGCGTGGAGTGGGTGTTGTGTATTTCTATAGGTTCTGAATCAGTCCCCCTATTCCTGACCCTATTCTGGTTAAACTAACTAGCTAGTTAACTGACAGTCAGCCCATGAGGCAAGAAAACCCCCATGATGCAGATACCGTTATCTGACGCAGTCACACTACGGCACAGGAACGTGTTATCTGATTAGGTCATAACGCTTGAGATCTAATTAGACAAGCGACATTCCTCCAGCCCCTGATAAGGCATACGACGTTCTCATAACAAATCAAACCTATGACAACCTGGATAATCCGTGCGGCCATTGTTTTGATTTCACAGAGAACTTTTGCAAAAGAATGTGCTAACGAGCAAGTCGTATGACATCTTTATTGACGTACCTATGTCCATCCTTACGTCAATCTCGGCACCTTTAAGGTATAAATATTGCCGACCTTGCCCTATGCAAACACACGCGTGGTGACAAGATGGAGCAGCCCTACTTGCCGAAGCCGAGAGCAGAAGCAGACCCCGCTGGCGCAGCCCCGCCTTCCTGACGCGCTGAGAGACGCGCTGCTATCTCAAGCCGAGAGACCCAGCACCGGCGCTTTCGGGCAGCCCTCGCAGGCAGCCTGGAATATCGAGAGCAGAGAAAGAGATACCATTCCTCATTCATCCTAACTTCCAGGTACAGAACTGAATAACCCCTCACAGAGAATTCTTTAGTTATTCACTTGGCAAAAACAAACTTAACTTAAACTGTAACTTTCTATTCCCGCCCACGCATTAGACTTAGGTCAGGTACACGGGGTAGGCGTATTTAGAAACACCAGTTGAGTACGTTTAGTCAAATGTATATGTGTATGTAAATATATTTTAATCATTTTAAACATCATATGGCTCAGAAACCATATCAATGTTTTTACAGTATTATTTTATACTATTGCTTTTAATGTATGCACTTTACTTAACTATAAGTATTGCAATAATATCGATCCATTTCTCATGTATGAGAAAAGAGACTGATCAATAAATAACACCTTTTTATTGAACACGCCCGTCTCTTCCTTTTCTCTACAATCTGATGAGACTAAGAATGCACGTACTGACTGAGTAAAATAATTGCCTTGTGCTCACACGACTCTCGAGATTGACTCTTGATTAGGGGAGAGCAAAGTTGTCATGTTCTATGGTTGTCAGAAACTAAATCCCTTCTTGTCTAATCAGGGAAGTTAATCCTTCCTTGAACATTCGAGAAAGTTTCTAGCGAACTCTGAGCTTAGCTGGCAAACCCAAAAATTAAGTCTAGTATCGACAGTAGTAGACCTAGTTAACGTCTGGCCTAGGCCTTTACTGCTGTAGGTACTATTCCAATGCGCAGAGCCTATTGGGAAGATAGGAACTACACTACACGCTAGTTTGATATCGGTTTTGTACTTTTTAATTGCCGTTTTGTAGGCCATTTTTACAGATGGCGAGTAGTCCAGGCGCCATTTCCTCTCGATTTTTTTGCAGTTGCGTTTTGCTTCCCGTAGGTTGGAGGCGTACCATGGGGCGGTTGTGGTCCCGCGCTTGGGGTTAATGTTTTTTTGTGGGAGCACTTGATCGATTGGAGCTTACAGGTGGTTTGGTTGATTCGAGTTTCTCCAACCATTCTGGTTGGGGGAGTTTGGACCAATTTCTGGATGTTTGTGTTGTTATGGGTCTGGGCCGTTGGGACTTGGGAGTAGTCCATGTGAGGGGAATGAGAAAGTGGTCAGTCCAGGGGAGGGGAGAGGGGTTTCCGATTTGCAGGTTTGGGCAGTTACTGAAGATTGGGTCAAGGAGGTGACCCTTTTGATGAGTGGGGCCGTGGACCTGTTGCCGGAGTTGGATGGCATCTAGGCTGGAGATTATTTCTCTGGCATTAGGATCGGTCGGATCATCAAAATGTGAATTCAGATCACCAAGGAGGGTGAAGTTTGCGGTGCTATAAGCAAGGTTTGCTATGGTTGGTGCGAGGGTAGGGAGAAACTGTCTTTGGGACTCCGGGGGGCGATATATGAGTATTCCTGAGAATGAGTTTGTGGGGCAGAATTTTATTGTGAACGGAAGACTTTCACTGTCTGGTATGGGGGCAGGGAGGGTGCCTATTTCGTAGCAAGTTTTGTGAATTATTGCCAAACCACCCTCCCTTCCTGTTTTGCGGTCGTTGCGCAGTATCTGATATCCATGGGGGAGGGTTTGAACAATATCTGGCCCTGAATGTTCTTGCAGCCAAGTCTCTGTGAGGAACAGAATATCAGGTTTTATGTCCTCAATTAGTAGAGAGATTTCCAGAGTGTGTTTGGGGAGGGATCTGCAGTTGAGCAGATACATAGAATACTGACATGTTTGGTTTGCCAGTGCTGGCAGATATTGGAACCCACATTGTTTGCAGATGGTATGGTGTACTGAAGGGTCCCAGGATGAGTGACATGATGGAAGAGCATCTCTCCTTATCTGACGAAGAGCTTGTGGGCTGTATTTCCTGGCATGGATGGATTGCGGGACAGGGAGGGGGTGGCCCCTGGCCCCGAACGGCCGCGGACGGGCGCAGACGGGCTTGCCTTTGGCACGCCCGCTGCGCGTAGTGAAAAGCATCCTGTTAAATGGGGTGTTGCCGGTGAGGTCCGCCCCCTCCTCCCCTCTGGCCCGGAAGTGCTGTGAGCTCCGCTCCTCCCTCCACAACAATCGGGAAACAAATCCCGTGGTGGACCGGGGAGGCGCGGGAGCCGGGTGTCCAAGGGTGCAAGAGGTGTGCGGGTGAGTGACAAGTGCTAGTTAAAACAAAAAGCAGTTATTTGAGCCAAATCGCCCAAGTGCGGTATTTTAAAAGCAACTTTGTCAGTACATTTCAATTTTTAAAAACAAGGTGGTAGGGTACCGGTGAAAAGCGTTCGCAGCTCTCCCTATGCCTGCCTCCGCTGCGCGACTGCGGAGTGGCAGTCTAAGTAGGGTGCTGCCGGTGAGGTCCGCCCCCTCCTCCCCTCTGGCCCGGAAGTGCTGTGAGCTCCGCTCCTCCCTTCACAACAATCGGGAAACAAATCCCGTGGTGGACCGGGGAGGCGCGGGAGCCAGGTGTCCAAGGGTGCAAGAGGTGTGCGGGTGAGTGACAAGTGCTAGTTAAAACAAAATGCAGTTATTTGAGCCAAATCGCCCAAGTGCGGTATTTTAAAAGCAACTTCGTCAGTACATTTCAATTTTTAAAAACAAGGTGCTAGGGTACCGGTGAAAAGCGTTCGCAGCTCTCCCTATGCCTGCCTCCGCTGCGCGACTGCGGAGTGGCAGTCTAAGTAGGGTGCTGCCGGTGAGGTCCGCCCCCTCCTCCCCTCTGGCCCGGAAGTGCTGTGAGCTCCGCACCTCCCTCCACAACAATCGGGAAACAAATCCCGTGGTGGACCGGGGAGGCGCGGGAGCCGGGTGTCCAAGGGTGCAAGAGGTGTGCGGGTGAGTGACAAGTGCTAGTTAAACAAAAAGCAGTTATTTGAGCCAAATCGCCCAAGTGCGGTATTTTAAAAGCAACTTTGTCAGTACATTTCAATTTTTAAAAACAAGGTGGTAGGGTACCGGTGAAAAGCGTTCGCAGCTCTCCCTATGCCTGCCTCCGCTGCGCGACTGCGGAGTGGCAGTCTAAGTAGGGTGCTGCCGGTGAGGTCCGCCCCCTCCTCCCCTCTGGCCCGGAAGTGCTGTGAGCTCCGCTCCTCCCTCCACAACAATCGGGAAACAAATCCCGTGGTGGACCGGGGAGGCGCGGGAGCCGGGTGTCCAAGGGTGCAAGAGGTGTGCGGGTAAGTGACAAGTGCTAGTTAAAACAAAATGCAGTTATTTGAGCCAAATCGCCCAAGTGCGGTATTTTAAAAGCAACTTTGTCAGTACATTGTTGCTCAGGAAAAGGTTAGTGCACAGACAGACCATAAGAATTATTAAATTATCAGTATTTATTTTTCTTTTCATCAATCTTCATTTAGTTATTCATTACTTAATTCAATAACAGGAACACACATTTTGTGCTTCTATATATTACCTCTTTTTGTCAGTCAGTATAGAGCTTTGTATAGGATAATAGGACATTGGTGACCAGTTTGTGTATTCCATTAAACTTCCCATTAATATATATATAACAATGCACTTTGAACATCTGATGTGTTTCACAGGCCTCTCTTGATGAAAATAAACCCTCCAAAATTCAGTCAGTACTAATATGTTATCACAGACTTTACCAATTAAAAAAATATATATATTTGGAGGGATTATTTTCATCAAGAGAGGTCCGTGAAAAACACATCCGATGTTGAAAGTGCATCACAAGCGTTCAAACATTTTGCATGAAACCTGAAAACAAGCGTTGGCTATGATGGAATTAAGTGATGAATAATTGAATGAAGATTAGATGGAAAGAAGAATAAAACTAATTCTTGATTATTTTCTGTGGATTATGCTCTCTTTATCTTGTGTAATTGTGACTGCCTCTGATATTGAAACACTGTGCAAAAATAAATATCTTGACATTATGTTGGGTACGATTAAACATAACTAGTATCAACAAACATAAGGGGTCATTAGGATCTCGGGCGGATCTCCACCGCCCGCATGGCAGTGGCGATCCGTCCGAGATCCGTCTCCGCCCGCCACCCATTTCGCCCGCCATATTACTATGCCGGGGGGACCACGGCGGACGGAAAGACCATCCGCCGCTTCGGAAACTAAATGTAAATGTATTCTGCATCCCTGCAAAACTCAGAGGTGAATTCGGATTACCAGCCTACTCTTCTCAGATAAGAGCCTTTCCTTCCAGCTTGAATCTCTTATTACCCATAATGAGATGTAAGTGGGCAGGATGGAGTCTGTGTTGTCAATAATGGTGCATTGAACCTACTAACCTACTTGCACTGATGCTCTCAGCGGACTTTTGGAAAGGGTGAAGAAACACGCACATTACTGGTCCTTGAAGCATCAACACTGCGATGAAGAAGGAAGAACAACCATTCTACCAACAAGAAGAGTGTGTCATCTCCATATTTTGGAGTTAGTTTAATGCTCTGAGTAGATGGTGGGATTTGAGAAGCACTTGGTCGGAACATAATTCATTAATTTGCACCACATCACATGGTATTGGTAATCGACTGCCTGACAGACGTAGAGAGATGGAGAACAATCAAGAGGAGGAGGGAAATTGCACTCCCACAAAATAAAGGACCTTATGACTATTATGAGAGTATTTCAGTTTTTTTCATGTAACAGCTCACACAAACTGAATAATAAAGTTGCACATCTTTGATTTTTAACCACACTGCTTTTCAAAAACGTTACAAATTCTGCCAAAGAAGTGTGCTGTGACTGTGACATCCTAACTAGTCTTTATAAACTATACTCTTTCAAATGATAATCAGCCACAGTCCATACTAAAGACTACTTTAACAACTGCTCCCCGATCAGCAACAGTTACACAGCTACAAAAACCGCTCCAGAGCTGGCCTATTGAATTAAGAATGGCAAGCTTAACGCCTGTACAGCTGACTTGATCACTTTATCGCTTGTATTACCTACACACCTACACGAACCACTGTTATTAATTTGACCAGAATGAAGCATAGAGTTTGTTTATTTATACATATCACTGCATGCAATTCATTTACCTGAGCAGGAAGTAGTCCATAGGAAATCTGACCATTGAACTGGCCTTACATAACTGGCATTGGCTAAACCAATAGGTCTTGCCTATGCAAGGGTTATTCACTTTGGCAATGTGCTTTAGCCATACTGTACAACAGCGTGGGTGCTATTCAACATGGCTTAAAGTTATTGGCATAGAGGTGGGTGGGATGGGGTAGATTGAAGTGAGGTAGATTGGGGTTTAGTGCAATGGGGTAGAGTGAGTGGAGTGGGGTAGATTGGGGTAGAGTAGAGTGGGGTAGAATTGAGTGGGGTGGTTTGGGGTAGTGTGGAGTGGAGTAGATTGGGATGGATTAGATTAAGGTAGATTGTAGTAGAGCACAAATGGGTATATATTGGGGTAGATTGGAGTGGAGAGGGGTAGATTGGAGCCAGGCAGATTGGAGGATTATAGTAGGGTACATTGGAATGGAGTCTGGGTAGTTTGGAGTGGGGTAGATTGTCGTGTTGGGGGCTGGATTGGAATGTTGTGGGCTAGATTGTAGTATTGTGGGGTAGATTGGAGTGTTGTTGCGGGGTAGATTGGACTATTGTTGTGGGGTAGATTGGACTTGTGGGGTAGATTGGAGTGTTGTTGTGGGGTAGATTGGAGTGGTGTGGGGTAGATTGGAGTGATGTGGGGTAGATTAGAGTGGTGTGGGGTAGATGAGAGTGATGTGGGGTAGATGAGAGTGGTGTGGGGTAGATGAGAGTGGTGTGGGGTAGATGAGAGTGGTGTGGGGTAGATGAGAGTGGTGTGGGGTAGATGAGAGTGGTGTGGGGTAGATGAGAGTGGTGTGGGGTAGATGAGAGTGGTGTGGGGTAGATGAGAGTGGTGTGGGGTAGATGAGAGTAGTGTGGGGTAGATGAGAGTGGTGTGGGGTAGATGAGAGTAGTGTGGGGTAGATGAGAGTGGTGTGGGGTAGATGAGTGGTGTGGGGTAGATGAGAGGTGTGGGGTAGATGAGAGTGGTGTAGGATAGATTGGGGTGGGGTGGATTAGCATGGGATGGAGTGGGGGTAGATTGAGGGACAGTGGGGTAGATTGGAGTGGGGTAGTTTGAATTGGGATACATTGGGGGTAGAGTGTGGCATATTGGAGTCAAGTGCGTGGATTGAGGTAGATTGGAGTAGGATAGATTAGAGTGGAAAGGAATAGATTGGAGTGGAGTGAGATTGATTAGGGTGGAGTAGGGTAGATTGGAGTAGGTAGATCGGAGTGGGATAGATTGGAGTGAGTAGTTTGAAGTGGGATAGATTGAAGTAGATTTTAGTGGAGTTGGATAGATTGGGGTGAGGTAGATTCGGATGAGGTGGGGTAGACTGGAGTGGGATGAGTGGGGTAGACTGGGTTAGAGTGGGGTAGATTACGGTGGGGTAGATTGGGGAGTCGTGGAGTGGGTTAGACTGCAGTGGAGTGGAGTAGATTTGAGTTGAGTGGGATACATTGGAGCAAAGTGGAGTGGGGTAGATTTGGTTGGAGTGGAGCGTTGTAGAGTGGAGTAGGGTAGAGTGCAGTGAGGTAGATTTTGGTAGAGTGGAGTAGATTGCAGTGGAGTGGGTAGATTGGAATCTGGTAGATTGCCGTAGATTGGAGTGGGGTAGATTGTGGTGGAGTATGCTAGCTTTGAGTGGAATGGGGGAGATTAGAGTTGTGAGGAGTTGCGTAGATTGCAGTGGGGTTTGAAGTGGGTGGAGTTGGGTAAGTTGGAATGGAGTGGGGGTACATTGGACTGGGGTAGATTGGAGTGTAGTTAGGTAGATTGGAGTGTAGTACATAGGGATAGGGTGGAGTTGGGTAGATTGCAGTGGGGAGGTTTGAGGTAGATTTGAGTGGGGCAGATTAGAGCAGAGTTTAGTTGATTTGAGTGGAGTGTGGTAGATTGGGTTGGAATGGGGTTTATTAAGTGGTGTGGGATAGATTGGAGTGGAGTAGACTGGGTGGAGTGGGGTAGATTGTAATGGAGCGGGGTAGATTGTAGTGGAGCGGGAAGATTGGGGTGGGGTAGTTTGGGTTGAGTGGGGTAAATTGGGGTGGAGTGGGATAGATTGCGGTGGGGTTAAGTGTTGTGGAGTGCAGCAGCGTAGAGTGGCGTGTTATGTTGTGGAGCGAGTGACGTGGAGTTGTGTGGTATTTCGTAGAGTGTCTTAGAGTGGAGGGGCGTAGAGTGGATTGGCTGTCATAGAGCGAAGTGGAATGTCGTAGAATGGAAAGGCGTGGCATAGAGTGGAAGGGCATAGAGTTCAGTGGCATAGTGTGGAGTATTTATGGTGTGGTAGCGCACTGTCATTACAAACAACACATCTTCGATTGAAATTACCATTACGTTTGCACCGAAATATGGTTTTAATGCGTACAAACAATAATGTGTGCAAATGTCATGTAGTGTATTGATGTGTTTTGATCGTATTCAAATGTTTGTTACCACCACACTTCAGCGTTACAAAAAGTGCTTAATTTGTACTAATTCTGTTATATTCTGAAACATCAGCACAGTTCATTTTTTTATGTGCTAAAAAAATCTTACACCATCTCCTCTCTCATGGGTACTCAGCAGGATTGTCACATAAGTTCTCTCACTTTGAAGTCCGAGAAAAAAAAAAGTGAACCCCACCAAGCTCCCTTGGAAGACAGAGTCTGACATTTGACCTCTGTCTTTAGATGGACAGCAAATGTGACAATATAAGAACAAGATTGAAAGGCCTGTTTACAGAAAATGAGTTTGTGGAAGAATGCAGTAAACAAAGTTTGGGCAACAGGATGGACAAACTCAAGTTGAACAGCCTAAAACAAATAATGCCAGCAAATAGAAAGCAAATTTGAGTTATCCAGTATTATGGGTATCTTTCATCGATTCACATGCCTGAACCATTCCCCGTCATCGGGGTGGGAGTCCCCGGTATATAATAACAGTAATGTCGTATAGACATATACATACTAATAGGCCAGAGGCCTAACATTAGTAACCTATCCAAGTCCTTTTGTAAAAAGGACCAAACTTTGGCTAGGAGCCAATCAGCTACTACCACCCTCTAGAACCTTCTTGGAAGGAGCCCTAGTCCCTCAGATTTTCTACCGCATGTCGTGCTAAGGGAGTCTCCACTGAGCTCTGCTCAGCTATCTGGTATTTTTGGATATATTTCATATTTTTCACTTCAATATTACTCTTGTGGAGGAGTGCTAGAGCAGCAATGTCTACCACTCCTAAAAAAGGGCTCTTTAGACCTTGTGCCTCGTGTAGTAAGCTGAGACTTCATGTAGATGACAAACATGAGGACTGCCTCTACTGTCTCTACCCTGAACATTCTGCCTAGGATTGTAAGGTCTGCCGCACTTTCTCTGTCAAGACTTTAAAAGACAGAGAGGGTCGCCTGCTTCTGTGGCTTCAAAGACTAAAGGACAAGGATCAAACAGTCTCCCCAGGTGAGAGCGAGTGTTCCTTCAGGAGCTCACACTCCTCTGCCAAAAGGCCAAGACAGACATCTCCAGGTCCGTCTGATGTGCCACCTCAAAAGAAGACGCCGAAGTCTTTAGAGGGTCGTCCAAAAGCCATGGCAGTTAAGACTTCTCTTCAGGAAGCCACCTTCAAGAAGCCTGTGCTGGTGTCTTCTGCCTTGCCTGTTACAGCGTCGACAGTTACCATCTCTACGTCGACAGCATCAACCTTCACCAACTTGTCGACAACTACCTCAGCATCGTTGTCGACGGGTAGGTCTATTACCTCAATAATTCCTGTCAAAAAAGCGTAGACGACACCTCCGTCGACGATAGTTTCCGCGTCGACGAAGTCGAAACCATCGTTGTCGACCAAGGTCCCATCGACGTCGACGACAACCTCGTCGATGATGTCATCGTCGACGAAGCCATCGACGTCGACACCAGCGTCGACGAGGCCATCGGCGACGAAGCCATCGACGACAGCTCCAGCGTCGACGCCGCCGTCGACGAAGAAGCCATCGTCGACGACGCTACCGTCGTCGACGAGGACGGCAGAGAGGTCTGCTGTGGCTGACAGCATCCCACCGCTGATGACCACCCCGTCGACGGGCCCGTCGACGAAGAATCTCCAAAGCTGAAGTGTATTTATACACACTTCAAAATGTCAACGCGTATGCTGACGCCAGAGACTACGTCTCCTAGCAAGGTCCAGCCACTGCTACCGGTCCACTTACTGGAGACTGAGGATTCTGATGATGGTGCCTTGTTCCACACTGCAACAAGTCCTTCACAGCTCAATGTAAAGGTCCAAGAGATTTCGGACTATGAAGACCTTGGTCAGGCAGAAGTGCCATGCCAGGTGGAATATCAACCGCCTCCTTCTTCACAGCCTATGGTGTGCCTCCCGGCCTCTATAGTCACGGACCTCCAATTCCTCATAGCGGACTACAAGCAGCGGTTTCCGCCTACTCCGCCTCCTTCGATGGTGCCTCCAAATCTTGTGACACCAGCTCCTCCTCCTCGCCCTAGACCACCACCGCTGTTCATTAGTCAGGATCCTGTGACTTTGCCTCCTCTACCGTCCTCTGAGGGATAGGAGGAGGAAGCAGTAGGAGAAGATGAAGAAGGTCAACAGGAGGAGGGAGAAATACAGGATGACGAGTGGGATGACTGTCATTGAACGCCCGGCTTCCCCAGACCAGGCTCAGGCGGATTCATCCCCAGAAGATATCGGGGGGTTTCATAATGTTGTAGAGAGAGCAGCAACAAGGTTCAAAATAGAGATGGCCTCGCAACTTCAGGATTGCTTCCTAAATGACTTTAAAGAGCCATTCAAGAAGATGGTTCGGTCAATCCCTATTATCGATTACATCTGGGACCAGGGCTTAAAAATAATGAAAAACCCCTCGTCTTTACAACCAGTGCCGGTCAGGCTTTATAAGAAGTATAAGGCCCCGGACAAAGCTCCGGCATGCCTTACAGGCCATACCAAACCGGACTCCGTTATCACCCAGGCCGCGCAGCGGAAATCCAACAACCCATCTGCTGCGCTGACTGCGCCTCCGGATAAGGAAGGCCGTAAACTAGATAACATCGGGAAGAGATTCTCTTCGAAGTCGGCCCTTACGGTCAGGGCGGCAAACTCACTAGCGCTTTTAGAGCGGTACAATCGCCAGATGTGGGCGGATGTTGCCCCATATCTAGGCACACTGCCAGAGGAGCAGAAAGAAGAGGTGAAGAAGATCCTCCTTGAGGGAGAGCGGTCCGCCTCGGAGATGATTGACGTAGCGATGGATATCGCCTCAACAGGATTTCGGCTGCTGGCGGGGGCAGCGGTCCTTAGGCGCCAGGGATTGCTGAAGGCTACATCATTCCGGCCGGAGGTACAGTCCAAAGTACTGGACATGCCGTTTGATGGAGAGCTGCTCTTTGGGGAGCATATTGATGAAATGCTACAGGGTATTAAGAAAGATACGGAGTCCGCAAAAGCCTTGGGTACCCTCCAGTACAAAAATACTTCCTTTCGGGGCTCCAGTGGAAGAGGCCAGCAGACAAGAGGTGGCTATCAGGGATACAAATCCTCCTTTGGCTCGTCCCAGCAATACAAGCCTCAATACCAACAGAGACAGCAACAAGGCCAGTCCTCGTACAATAAGTCTACCTTTCGAGGGAGAGGAGGAAAGAAAGATCCTGCCAGAAGACAATGACTTCTTTCCCCAACAGGCCTCCACTTCTTCTCCATATTACGTAGTTGGAGGGAAAATGTCCAACTTCCTCCACAATTGGCAAAAAATAACGACGGATCGTTGGGTTCTCCAGCTGGTTCGGTTCGGCCATACTTTGGAGTTCGTGGAAACTCCTCCTTCGAACCCCCCAGGTCCCATGCAGCACAAGAATCTGCATCTCCTTCAAGCGGAACTCTCACTAATGCTCCAGAAAAGAGCCGTAGAAAGAGTTCCCAGAGGTCAGAGGGGGAAAGGATTCTATTCCCGGTTCTTCCTAATACGAAAAAAGGAGAAGAAATGGAGACCTATATTGGATCTAAGGAACCTCAACAGATACCTCAAGAAACAAACGTTCCGTATGGTATCCATTCAGGAGGTGTTACAACTACTCAATTCCAAAGGCTTCATGGTGTCCTTAGACCTCCAGGACGCCTATTTTCATATACTCATCCACAAAAGTCACCGCCAATACCTAAGGTTTGTAGTGGCGGGCAGACACTACCAATTCAGAGTGTTGCCATTTGGCCTGAAGTCGGCGCCACGCATTTTTACAAAATACCTATCTCCAGTGGCAGCGTACCTTCGCCAGCACCATCACCAGGTATTCCCTTACTTGGATGATTGGCTCATCAAGTCTCCTACTCTAGAAGTCGTAAGCAAATCTTCCAACGCCTGTCTTCAGCTCTTCGAAAGCCTGGGGCTTACGCTCAACCAGGAAAAGTCAGTATTGCAGCCCTCTCAACGCCTCACTTTCCTGGGAGCAACTCTAGACACGCATCAGGAGAAGGCCTTGCCATCAAAAGAGCGTCAGGCCAAACTGAGGTCTCTGGCAGCCCACATTCAGGTCAAAAAGACCATCAAGGTGCGACTCTTCAAGTCATTGCTAGGAATGATGTCCTCCAATATCCTCCTAATACCACACTGCCGCCTCCGTATGCGTCCCTTACAGGAGGCAATATCATCTCAGTGGATCCAGTGTACGGGATCCTTCGACAATCTTCTCAGGATCACTCCGTTCATGGTCAAGGCCCTGCACTGGTGGCTTCAGACAAAAAACCTGAATCAGGGCCTTCCATTCCTACTTTCAATCTCCCCACACGTGATAACAACGGATGCATCATTGGAAGGATGGGGGGCGTTCCTGCAGGAACTTCAAATACGCGGTCAGTGGTCACTGGCAGAAAAACAGCTCCACATCAACCTGCTAGAGCTGAGGGCAGTATACCTGGCACTTCGAGCATTCCTGCCCCGTATCAGGAACTCCCCAGTGCTTGTGAGGACGGACAACACCACCACAATGCACTATCTAAACAAGCAAGGGGGAACTCGATCCATGACGTTGTCTCAAGAATCACAGCAAATATGGAAGTGGCTACTCCAACACAACATTTCGCTGAGAGCGGAGTTTGTCCCAGGAGCAGACAACACCCTGGCGGACTCACTAAGCAGGCAACGCTCCAGTTGTCACGAGTGGGAGCTCGACCAACATGCTCTCGACACAGTATTCTCCCGATGGGGGAGACCTCACCTGGATCTATTTGCGACGAAGATCAATGCAAAATGCCAACATTATGCAAGCTGGCATCCCCAGAAAGGATCTCTCGGGGATGCATTTTCGATGGCATGGTGCAACGTCTTTGCTTACGCTTTTCCTCCATTTCCCCTAATCCCCAGGGTCATCCGGAAACTGAAAGCGGAGCCCCAGCGTGGCCGCGCCAACACTGGTTTACAGAACTACACATTCTGTCGCTGGAGCATCCGATTCCATTCAGGCCTTACCCGCATCTCCTCACTATGAACCAGGGGCAAGTCCAGCATCCAGATCCGACATCTCTCAGCTTATCGGCTTGGCTCCTGAGTTCAGAGAGTTCCATGACTTAGATATTACTCAGGACTGCAGAGTCGTCTTAGCCCGGGCTGACAGTACCAACAAGATGTATTCCCTTAAGTGGAAGAGATTCTGTTTGTGGTGTAAAGCTAACAAACTGCACCCGTTCTCGTCATCTCCGGCACAACTTCTACCTTACCTGCTTCACCTGGGCAACTCGGGCTTGGCCCATGCCTCAATCAAAGTCCACCTGGCAGCCATATCCCGGTTCAGGCGCTCTTCGTCTGGAATTTCCCTATGGTCCAATAGACTGGTCAAGCAGTTTCTGAAAGGCTTATTCAGGACTTATCCTCCAATAAAACCTTTACCACCTACATGGCAACTCAATGTTGTCTTGGCTCAGTTGATGAAACACCCCTTTGAGCCAATGCATAAAGCAGATCTCAAATACTTGTCATGGAAAACAGCTCTTTTGCTGCCTCTCACGTCAGCAAGGAGAGTGAGTGAACTGCAAGTTTCTCTATTCAAGGCCCGTTTCTTCAGTTCAAACAGGACAGGGTCATTCTACGGACTAACCCCAAATTCGTACCAAAGGTTCCGTCTGCTTTTCATCTAAACGCACCTATTGTCCTGAGATCTTTCTTCCCGAATCCATCTTCAGCAGCGGAGAGATCTCTACATTCCTTAGATCTGAAAAGATGTCTAAAATTCTACATTCATAGAACGGAACAATTTCGCAAGTCCAACCAATTATTTATTGCCTTCAGCAGGCCCAGGAAGGGCCTACCACTGTCAAAGCAGAGCATTTCAAGATGGATCTCTGCAGCCATCGCCTTCTGCCATCAGCAGGCGGGACATCCTCTGCCCTCCAAAGTCCGGGCTCATTCCAATAGAGCGGTTTCCACCTCCATGGCGCTCTTTTCTGGGGTGCCCATTGTCGACATGCAGAGCGGCGACATGGAAGACACCACATAAGTTCACCAAGCACTACTGCTTGAATTCGAAACTTATGAAGGATGCAGCAGTGGGACAGGCGGTGCTCCGTCATCTATTTCATTAGAGGTGAGCCTTCTTCCTTTCATCCCACCTTTCCTATTACCTAATTGCACATTTCTTATCCTGCGACTGTTTGCAGTTTATTGTGTTGCACTATTGATAATTTATTATCAAGTGTCTTACATGCTATATTATGCGAAATGTGCTGCCTATTGCTTGCTACTCTGATTCAGGCATGTGAATCTATGAAAGATACCCATAATACTGGATAAGAAATGCGTTACTTACCTGTAACTGCAGTTATCCAGTATTGGTATCTTTCATAGATTCACATGCAACCCACCCGCCTCCCCTGGAAGGGCTCACCTTAGTTCTCTCAGTAGGTACTACTTAGCTCTGTGCTTACGAAAATCTGAGGGACTAGGGCTCCTTCCAGGAAGGTTCTAGAGGGTGGTAGTAGCTGATTGGCTCCTGGCCAAAGTTTGGTCCTTTTTACAAAAGGACTTGGATAGGTTACTAATGTTAGGCCTCTAGACTATTAGTATGTATATGTCCATATGACATTACTGTTATTATATACCGGGGACTCCCACCCCGACGACGTGGAATGATTCAGGCATGTGAATCTATGAAAGATACCAATACTGGATAACTGCAGTTACAGGTAAGTAACGCATTTCTTACAAACCACAAAGGCAATGGTCAGCAAAGATGGAGTGCATTCCAAGGGAAGCGTTCAGAATGCCCACACGAAATCTTAAGCAAACCAGGCATCTTCACTGTCTTGTAGGCTTCTACCTAAAAGTTACGCCGGTGGGCAAAGTGAAGTGTACACAAGATGCATTGTGTGGGTCGTTTTGTTTTTCCCTGATTCACTTATAATCTTGATTAAGTAGAGGCACTTATTACAAGGCTAGGGGCTTGATGTATCAATTAAGTTTGCCTATTCTGTGTCTTTGGGGAAATGCGTTGATACGTAAGGGCCACAGTCACAAATACCCTGGCTAGTTATGTATACGCAGATATGGTTCAGCCACTTCTGAATTAGTTGTTCCTCATGAACACTTAACCTTACTCTACTTAATGGCAGCCTTAATATTGCTTAGCTGTCTGGTCCCATTTGGGGGCTGGCTGCTAATGGAAGACACTATAGATCAAGCCCCCTTATTGGAAGCCAACCAGGAAGCCTAACACTGCTTTCTTCTGGTGGTGGGGAGGGGCCACTTACAGAATTTGTCTCCTGTTCCACTTTGGATTCAGTAAAATCTGACTTAAGCATTCATCCTTGGGCATTAAAGGTTAATGGATTTCCATTCCCTTGTGCATCTCTATGATGGATGCAGCCACTGACAAGCTTGTTCCCATCACAGAATGCTATAAACAAGATTTAAATGTTTATCAGTGGTCTGGACTCCATCCAGGTCAGGCTTCTCTAACCAATAGCTCGCAAGCTACCTCTCGCTCCCCAGGTCGCCATAAGTAGTTCTCCTGTTTGTAGTCCTGCCTATTAAATTAGTAGCTTTTATGATTGGTGTAACAACATTTAAACGCATGTATTTGATACGTCTGTCTAATTTTAAAACTCATTAGATTATGTTTGAAGAACAATTGTTGAATTTCCAAGCTATGTTTAAGGCCAATAATTGTGATAAATCAGGCAGCCTCTGGGACACTTTTATTAATATTACCTAGGTGCCAGGGGCATTGCAGCTATGGCTGTTATGGATTACCAACGTAGAGACATTTCAAATTGACAACACTTTTTTGACATTAGTGCTGGCATATGTGCCTTGATGAACTGAGGCCATCACTGCTGGTAATGTATATAGTGGTCACTAATATAATCTTGCATCTTATGGCTGTTATGACAACAATTATAATAATTGTAGCTCGTGATGATTTTCACTGAAGTTAAGTAGCTCTTATTGCAGAAAAGATTATGGACCCCTGATCTAGGTCTTCTAGCCCATTAGTCTTCCTTGAACTCACTCATTGTACCTGATTTCCCTGCTCTCTGGGTTGGTACCGTTGTGCATTCTTTTCTGGTCATGTAAATTCTCACAAGGAGGAGCTCGACGGGAGAGAAAACAATGCATGTTGCCCTTATGTCAGTTCCCAGGTTGTTTGATTAACTTATGGGCCTACTGCAGTCCTCAAGTGCTCTCTGTCTGACTGTGACCCAATCACCTGGGCAAAAAACTGCGAAGCCGAGCTGTGACTGAGAACTGGGGCACGACTTAAGAAGCTGTGCACTGCAGAAGATGTTGATGTGCATTGTAATCCCTCGTGAATATAGTTTATGGAATTATCACCTTGAGTGGTTAATTTGTTAACGTTTAAATCCACAATGAGACCAATTCATTAGCCTCTTCCGTGTGTCGGACGGCCCACGCCGTCTGACGTCACGGTGGGCATGTGCGGAGGACGGCAGGGGACCGTCCAAACCACGCACACATGGAATTCTTCAGCACCGCGGGGGAATTCCGGCCGCAGCGAAGTGTTTAAGGGAAGTCCCAATATTGGGTAAGTAAAATGTCCTTTGAAATCTGGCAAAATTCTGTTAAAATACACTTCTCCTCTGTGCACTTGTTTCAGTTTAATGTTCTGTAGCTTTTGTAGCCGCCCTTTTGATACAAATTAGCAATTTATTTGCTCGCAGCACTCCTCTTTTTAGCACTGCTGCTAATTGACCATTTGCTAACAATATTCATTGAATAAACTTTAAACCCGCTCCTTTCAACCATTGACTTACTCCGACCAGCCTCTTTCTGCAAGTGGCTTGAGACTTTGCCAGGCACGTCTTGGCTATGCTTATTATCACACAGAGTATGTCCTGCTATATTTGAGAAAGAGAAAGAAAGGTAGGAGTTGTGTAATGTCAGAAGAAAAAAGCCAGGAGGAGAAATTTCCTTCAGGACAAGAACCCTCATTCACCGTTAGGTGACATGCTTCATCATATGGTTTCCCTCCTCACTCCCAGGTGTGGGCTACAACTCCCCGAGGGGAGGAGCTGAGGTGCTTTCTCAAGATGCGTGTATGGATAGTGGTGAAAGAGGGGCAGAGTGCAAAAAAGTGTGAGTGATTAAAAATGTCTCTGAGTCCACTAAATCTTTATTGGGTGGCCGCAGGGACACCGTTAAAAAGCAACAGGACTAGGGATTAAACCAATATATCCCTACATATAGGTTAACATGTTTCTGCCATAGGTTGGTCCTCTAAAAAGATTTGGAGGCATTCATCAGGACCCTAGTTGGATAGTCACTCTTCATACGTGAAGAAAATATATGTAAATATACTGGCCACCACAGGAACCGGGCGGTCAGGTGTTCAACGACCCAAGTCACTTCAAAGGGGTTCGTCTACTCTGGAAAGTCAAATTACAACATTCAAAACTACATGTAAAGGCATAACAAAAATTGTGCTTCATTTCCTTTGTATAGGTTATGCTTACCTAAAATGCGATATGCCACACCAACCCTCCATGCTCTTGGAACGTCTTAATGTGCCCAACTGTAAAGAACATAGATCATAGTTTCTATTTTTGTACATTTGTTTCCATTAAATCATAAACAGAGGGAATTCATTGGAGGAAACCGCAATCTGTTCTGTTCTCTTTGAATAAACATGATTCATAATGGGGTCTCACCGAAGCTAGTGAACCTGTGTTTCCCAAATTATATTATATACTGCCTCTCTGTGTATACCCGCCCCAACATTCGATCAAGGGAAATAGGTGTGTGTAGAAAGCCTCCATTCTGCTGAAACATGTTTTTCCCCTTGTGGGTTGCTTCTTCCCACACCAAAATGACATCACCCCTCCCATGACTATTGTGTGCATTTTGCACTTTCTGGAATGTTCTGCATGTGTTTGAAAGACTGCTGTTTTGACAAATCAGATTGGCCAATACAATAACTTGTGAACTGGTTTGCAGGACATTTTTGGCAAATCGATTCCTGGGTGGAAGAAAATAAGGCAGAATCCAGTGTCCCGCAGGAGGCAGCTGAATCCCTTGTGGATTTGGGCCTTCCTCCTAAATATCCACCCCTCCTAGCTATTGCATGTTGGCTTTGATACCTGGGGCTGGCTCCTTCGCCTGCAACATTAGTTAAACAAGCATTTACAATGCAACGGTTTCGCCTTTGAAAAAGTTAGAGCTATTGGCAATGTAAATGACAATGCCATTTATTTATCTGTTTTCAAAACCAACACATAAATACAAATGTTGTCATTTACAATGCCAATAGCTCAAACTTTTCCAAAGGCGAAACAGTTGCATTGTAAATGCTTGTTTTTTTTTAACTCAAGTAGCCAGACCGACCGCCCAATTCTGAACATGGCGGGCAGTCCGCCTCAAGACCACCACCAGGATCCTGGATTCCGTAAGAGGGAGGGAGGGGAGAATTGGAGGCAGTGCCGATACTGGCACCGCCGTGCCAATTAGGATTTCCGTGGACAGGTGAAAATGCAGGGAAGGGACCCCAAAGAGGGCCCCTGGGTGCGCTTTCCCATTGGGCATTGTGGCTGGGGGCCCATGTTGTTCCCCCAATGCTTGCACTGTCGTGAGCACACTGTGTGCCATGCACGACATGGTCCCTGGCAACAGTGAGCGAATGACAGTGCAGTGCTGCATTGCCTTAAGGCTCACTCTGTGAGCTGAAGCATGTTACTGCCTAAAGACCACGCTGGCCCGGAGGTTTACTCGTAATGCAGTGGTTGGGATGCCATCAGCTTAGTGCATTCTCCTGACGGCCACAAAAGGCGTCTGGCAGTCTGACCGCCAAACTCGTAATCAGCTCCTTAGTCCTTAGAACATTTTATAAGTGACTCGCCTAAGAGAGCTTTTGGTTTTGACAAAGCGTTTTAACCATTATGTACACCAGTGTGGCTGCTGCTCAGCATGGCTAAGTTAGCTGGTTGGGATAGATTTGAATTGGGTAGAGTGGATTGAGATGGATTGGGGTAGATTGGAGCAGGGTTGGTTGAATTGGGGTGGCGTGGGGTATAGTGGGTGGAGTAGAGTGATGTAGATTGGGGAATACTGGGGTAGACTGGGGTGGAGTTTGGTAGATTAGAGTAAGATTAGAGTGCAGTGGGCTACATTGGGTGGATTATAGTAGGATGGAATTGTAGGGGTAGAGTGGGGTAGATTTGAGTTGTGTAGATTGTAGTGGTGTGGGGGTAGAGTGAAGTACACTGGAGTGGATTAGGGTATATTGGAGTGGAGTAAACTTGTGTAAATTGGAGTAGAGGTGTGGGGTAGATTGAACTGGGCTACAGTGGGGTAGATTGGCTTTGAGTGAGCTAGATCAGTGTAGAGTGCAGTGGGATATATTGGGGTAGATTGGGAAGTAGTGGAGTGCAGTGGATTGGAAAAGAGTTGAGTGCCGTGAGGTAGAGGAGAATGGGATGGAGTGAATTAGGGTGGGGTAGGTTATATTGGATTGGGGTAGAGTGGGGTGGGGTGCAGTGGAAATGAGTGGATTAGGGTGGAGTGGATTGGGCTGGGGTGGGGTGGATTGGGGTGGGGTAGCGTGGTATAGGGGAGTGGGTTGGGGTGGGGTAGAGTGGATTGGGTGGGGTAGATTGGTGTTGAGTGGATTGGGGTGGGGTTGAGTGGTGTGGGGTTGAGTCGTGTAGGGTGAAGTGGATTGGAGTAGAGTGGTGTAGGGTGGAGTGGGGTACAGGGGGTAGAATGGAGTGAAATAGATGAAGTAGATTTGGGCGGGGTAGATTGGAGTAGGATGGAGAGGTAGACTAGGGTGAAGTAGGGTAGATTTTAATGGACTGGTAGATTGGAGTGGAGGAGATTGTGAACGGGTGGGGAGACTGTACTGGGTATATTGGAGTGGAGTCGGGTAGATTGGAATGGGGTAGAGTGGAGCAGAATAGGGTAGATTTGAGTGAAGTGCGGTAGAATGGGGTGGAGTGAGGTAGATTAGAGTGCGATATGGTTAACCGAGTTAGATTGAGTGGAGTAGATTGTATAGGGTAACGGTGGAAAGATTGTAGAGGGGTAGGGTGGAGTGGGAAAGAATGGAGTGAGGAAGGTTAAGTGGAGTAGGGTAGACTGGAGTGGAGTAGACTGTACCGAAGTAGGGGAAAGTAGATTGGGATACAGTGGAGTGGGTGGAGGACGTAGAGTGGGAGTGGCATGTTGCGAAGTGAGTGGCATGGCTGGTTGTGGAGTGGGCATGGAGTGGCATGTCAGAGAATTGGAGTGCCGTGGACTAGAGTGGAAGGGCGTGGAGAGGAGTGGCGTAGTGTTAAGTATGCATGGTATGGTAGCACACTGCCATTACAAACAACACATTTTCAATTGAAATGACCATTACATTTGCACTGAAATACGTTTTACTGCATGCAAACGATAGTGTGCAAATGTCACCACGTAGTGTAGTGACGGATGTGTGTTGATCGTATTCAATGTTTGCTTTTACCACACTTCTGATTATTTTTTTTTTAAGTAATTCATTTGTACTAATTTCGATATATTCCTAAGCATAAGCACAGTGCATTTTCTTTTTTTGTGCTAGGAAAAAATATACTACACCCTCTCCGCTTATATAGATACTCAGCAACTGTCACTCACTTTGAAGTCTAAGTCTTCGATCAAATCAGACACTATGAACCATCCAACCTTGAGCTCTTGAATAGGATACACTGGTTATGTCCTCTACTTGTTATCCTAAATTTCAAACTGACACCAGTTTGCTCACATGGGCTTCTCAAGAACCCAGAAGCTCTTGCAAAGTCCACCAAAGAACCATCCTAACTCAGTCATCTTCATTCGCTACACGAAAACCCCTGGAACTAACACTCACCAACAACATCACCATCCATCAATATGCCAACAAACAAATGCACAGTATCCTCTGCTCCCAACACCTCAAACACTACCTGAATCTCATCAACACCTGGGTGCCCGACGTTGAGCTGAAACTTACAACCCATCAAAACCAAAATGTCCCTTATTCGCCTACAGCAAGACAACTATTTCAAACCTGGCTCCACAACATGAACCTGGATGTATTCAAACCCCAAAGCTAAGTCACACCCATTCACCATTGACACCTCCATTCATTTCTAGGAACTCACGGCCACGAAAACCAAAGGGCTCTGTACCAGCACTCTCTACTACAGAAAGTAAATCAGTTCCTTCCAGAGTGACCTTGAAACTGCTTGCATCTGGATGGTTGCAACAACCTGCACTATGGCCTTCCAGACTCCTATTGTCTCATTCTTAGGGACTTCTAAGTATTGCGGCATGATTTATCAAGGGCCAGAATAAACTGACTCAGTGCTTACATTCACACCACAAATTAACAACCAAATGGACAATGCACATTTACACTTCCACTGCCTAAAAATAAAAACCCTCAAAAGAAAAAATTTCGCACAAAACATTGGTCCATGCCTTTATCATAGTCTAACTAGATTTTGGAAGTGCAATTTTAGCTGGCATTTCTATTTCTCACCTAACCTGGAACATTCTTACTTACACTTGGATTCAGGGCTGATAGAGCGAAAAAGTAATAACACATTAAGCCTAATCTCATCTCCATGACTTTCATTGGCTACCTAACCTAGCTAGAATCAAATTCTAATTAAATGTTATCTTCAAAAGACATTACAAAACATTCCCTCTCTTGTTAACTTGCTCACAATCTATGGAGGTTCCAGAGGACTGAAAGGTAAATACTTCTTACTATTGGAAGTTCAAACATTAAAAGACAACCATAGCCACCAAGCAGTCATTCCCAGGAGCTGCGGAATCAGCATAGAACCCAGTTCACCACCCTCACGAAACCGATTCCATTCTTGACAATCAAGAAACAACGTAAGACTTGAAAGTTTAAACAATTTATGAGTCCAATTCCCAGGAGCCTTCCAATAACCAAATTATTGTCTTCACAACATTCTATCGCATCATCCTTTTTTATGCACGATTTGGTTTTTGTAAGGTGTTTCAACTGGCAACTGTGTTCCTGCACCAAACTGTGCAACTCATCCTAAATACACCTTTATTTCTTTGAGTTTTAGCGTAAAGCACCCTAATACCCATCGGTCTTGGATGTCCCTAAAAAATGCTTAAGTAAAATAAACACGACCACATCACCTGCACCATAAATTAACTCCATTTGCTGAGCTGCACCTCACTCAAGGTTAACCTAATTACCTACAAAGCTACTGTGCCCAGACCCCGCATATCTGGCTGAAAATATAACCGTCTCCAATGGGTCTTGATACACCTACAACCCAGACACCATCAGATTCAAGAAGAAACAGTGCACTAAAGAAAAACAGACATTAGAGCTTCTCCACCTACATACATACATAGGATATAGAACCGTGTCCCTATATTAGTCACGAGGCAGTGTCCCTATATCAGTCACGAGGCAGTATACTTCTTCAATTTAGTAAAGAGCTGGTCACAACTCTTCAATAGAGGTAGGTGAGCCACTGAAATCTTGAGCCAGGTTCAAGCCTGAAACCAAGTTCTGGCTCAGCTCGACATTCTGTTGGAACGTCGAGTCCATAATGAGCCAAGCTTTCATATGGCTTCTGGCTGCCTTTCTCTTTCAACGAAGGATGTGGCGTTACAGTAAGAGCTGCAGAGTGTGAAACTGGGGAACCAGATTTGAGCTTAGGCATCGGAACAACGTCCTGTGAATCTGGGCAAATCACTAAATCTATCCATATTATAAACAATATATGTGACATTGTGTAATTAACTGGTCATCATGTAAAATGTTTCAACAGCTGCAAAAAAATGCACCAAGAGGTAATAACAAAGCACCAAAGACAAAAAGATATCCATTTACTGGGAGATTAGGATAAAATAATACCAGAAAACCTGTACAAATTTTGGCTTCCCGCTTAAATTATGTGATCTTACATAGCATGTAGAGCATCGCACAGTGCTTGTAGACCATGGCTTAGGCGTGCACAGCTTGCAAAGAGATGTACAGCATGACACAGGGCTTAGGCGGTACACAGCTGGCACAGGGATGCTGAGGTTAGTTTAGGATGTGCTGAGTGTGGCACAGCGCTTGTAGACCATGGCTTAGGCTAGCACAGAGTGCACAGCATGACACAGGTCCTGCAGACCAAGGCTTAGGCGGTACACAGCTGGCACAGGGATGCAGAGGTTAGTTTCAGATGTGCTTAGCATGGCGCAGCATGCAGAGCATGGCACAGCGCTTGTAGACCATGGCTTAGGCGGGCATGGGATGCACAGCATGACACAGGGCCTGCAGACCAAGGCTTAGGCGTTACACAGCTGGCACAGGGATGCAGAGGCTAGTTTAGAATGTGATGAGCGTAGCACAGTGCTTGTAGAACATGGCTTACGCAAGCACAGCTGGCAGAGGGATCCATAGCATGACATAGGGCCTGCAGACCAAGGCTTAGGCGGTACACAGGTGGCACAGGGATGCAGAGGCTAGTTTAGGATGTGTTGAGCATGGTACAGCGTGCAGAGCATAGCACAGTACTTGTAGACCATGGCTTAGGCGAGCACAGCTGTCACAGGGATGCACAGCATGACACAGGGTCTGCAGACCAAGGCTTAGGCGGTACACAGCTGTCACAGGGATGCAGAGGTTAGTTTATAATTTGCTGAGCTTGGCACAGGACCTACAGACCATAGCTTAGGGGTGCACAGTTGGCACAGGGATGCAGAGCCTGCTTAAGGACGTCTTGTGCATGGCACAGCATAGCATCGGGCCTGTAGACCATGGCTGAGGTGGTACACAGCTTTATAGAGCATGATTCAGGACATGTCGAGCGTGACACATGCCTGCAGATCCTGACAATGAATGTGCTCACCGCTGCACAGGCCGCAGATCTTGGGTGAGAGTGCAGGAGTGCAGAGACACTGTGGGTGGGGGAATCAACACCACCACACTGGAGCATCGTGTTTCAGTACCATAATACTGTGGGCTCCTTAATGTTAAGGTACCTCAATTCAAAAGATGTGTGCATATAAACTATAGAAAACTGGCCGAACATATCTGCATTATGTATTGGAGCGCCTTACATGAGCACCAGTTACTTCACAGAAGGACACCTTTGTGGTCAGCGATACAATAGTGCTGCACCTAAAATAAATTCAGACGTGTTTCTTTCTTAAAAATCGGTTCCAATCAAGCTTTCTATGCAAATTCGTACAATGAATAGTTTTTGCACTTTTATGTGCACGAAGTACCGTCAGCCCGATGCGATTACTCATTTAAAGCAGCTGTAGCAGCGAAGTATTCGGACTCCAAAATACAACTTCCGGTGCATACATGATCAAGTTGCTCAATAATGAAGTGGCCATCTTGTAACGGAGAGCAGTGTAGGCATATTTCATTAGATCGGAAAATGTTGCTTTACATCAGTGCAAATATCTGACCCTGTGATATAGTTTAGTCGAATACTTATATATATGTTTCTATATACATATAATTTAAAATAGAACTGTTAACAGGGAAGGGGGAAATCTTGGTGTCTGGATGGAAGTTATATTTTTTTACCATTTATTTTAGAATGCTACATAAGTATAAAAATGTTTTTTACCGCGTCGTAGGACATCCCCTTTTACTCATAGGATTCCTTTGCAACTGTTTTCAAGGGTTCCAAAACCTAACAAGCACCTACGAGGACACGGACAGCGGGAGGGGGGTGAGAAAGGGACGGACAGCGGGAGGGGGGCGGGAAAGACACGGAGAGCGGGAGGGGGGGCGGGAACGGCAAGGCACTCACCTGGACTTCCAGTGGGATATAAAGGGAAAAAATGTACCATTGTTTAGTGCTCTCTTTGAAATCAGACGTTAAAGATGCAGAGTTAGGATCCGGGGGGAAATAATCAATTACCTGAACCAATGACCTGTCACAGGAGTACACGCTAAATAACGTAAACATTGACGTAAATATTGCATGCCCCAAATCTTTGGCAAATCAAACAAAAACAAGGAAGGCACGGGCAGCAACTGAACGAAAAAGACTGCAGCCCATGTTTAAACAAGGAAAGGCACGGACAGCGGGAGGGGGGGCGGGAAAGACACGGACAGCGGGGGGGGGGGGCGGTAACGGGCACAAGGACAGGGGGAGGGGGGGCGGGAAGGCAAGAAAAACAAAGCACTCACCTGTACTTCTTCCGGCGGCCGTGGTCAAATGACGAAAACAAACCCATAAAAAAAACGAAACTCCGCCCACCACCGCGATGACAACATCGCAGAGGCGGAGAGCGAAAAAATCGCGGGAACGGCCACGAATCTGGTCCAGCCATGACGGACAGATCTCTGTTCCAATGGCTAGCCTCCATTTATGGAGCTAGCCAATGGAACAGAGGGCGGGACTAAGCCCTACACTGTAGGGACATAAGATTTCTCCTGGGCGGAGCTAAGAGCTCCGACGCCAGGCGAAACCTAAAAAGAGTATATGATCTTCTATGTAAAACAAAATGGAGAATGTGCCTTTATTTAGCCTGGTGTTCCGTACGCCTGTAACTTCGCAAGTTAACCTTCGTTCATAGGTACCTTGAGAAAAAAAAACATTCATAGATGAAAACAATAATTTTCTTCACTGCTTCTGTCTTGTTTGAAAGCAGGCATGCAGTAATAATGTTCTGCTTGTGATGAGATTGTAACCAAGTACGCAACAGGCTGAACTTTTCTGTGACTACATTGTAACCAAGCACACCAAAGGCTGAACTTTTCTGTGACTACATTGTAACCAAGCACGCCACAGGCTTAACTTTTTTGTGACTACATTGTAACCAAGCACGCCACAGGCCAAGCACACCACAGGCTTAACTTTTTTGTGACTACATTGTAACCAAGCACGCCACAGGATAAACTTTTTTTGTGACTACTTTGTAACTAAGCACGCCACAGGGTGAAGAATTTTGTGACTACATTGCAACCAAGCACGCCACAGGCGGTACTATTGTTCCGAACAAGTTAACCCGTTAAGGCGCTATTACGAATGGTACAGTGGGTGATGATGCCATAGTCCTTGCTCATATAAAATTCTGATACCCGAAGCTTTGGAATTTAATGGGGCTGTAAACTCCGACAAACTTATAATTGTGACCCCTGCACAAACGTGTTTTTGCAGGTGCCGCATATTTCTGGGCCACTCATAATTAGGGCCTAATAATGCGTTCCATACTGCAAATGTACGTTCTTATAACTCAAAAGCGCCTGGAATCTGGGATGAAACTGTAAAGGCCCTTGCCCCTTTTGTTTTAAAAAATGTTGTGTGTATAGTTGTTTGACAATGTTTTCTCCTTCTCTTCTAACCCCCAGGGATAGAAAACGACCGCGTGAATATATCGATTCTGATTTTTCCGAAAGGTGAGCCTGCCTAATTTATATTCTTTTGATATTCTTAAATCGGATTATGTATGCCGCCTTCTACAAAATGAGCGCGGCCATGTCTGCGGCCTTCCTTCCGCTGTCCCTGAATGTGCATGACCTCTGGTCAGCAGGTCATGACCTCGCAGTCCAGGGGCTCATCCAGTCCCTTCTATCCTTGCTTGGACTGGACTGACATGCCAAGTTAATTTCAAAGCTACTCTGCGTGAAACGGGATTTGAATTCATGGCTTTTATTTTGCAAAAAATATCGGCTTTTTTTATCGGTCCTAAAGCCAAAAAGTTTTTTTCGCGCCTGTGTGAAATTTGTTCAGAAGAAATATCACATTGGCTCAGATCATGCACTAGTTTATCATCTGAAACACAGGTGTAAAGCGTTGCAGATCCATAAAGGCCTCTTTGATTTTATTTTTAGGGTATGAAGTAATTTTATGAGAAATTAAACATACACATACAAACTTTCAGTGTTTTGTGATTGTATCTTGCTGTCATTAACAGATTTGTGAAATTTGGACGCTACATTAGTAACCTGCACATTACATTATTCGCTACAATATTATTAATGAGTCATTCTCCATGAATTACTTAAAAGCAAATGAAGTTTGCGAAATTTTGTGAATTTGCGTTCTAGCGTGAAATGTCAGCATCTCGCTTGACTTTCGTTGTACTAGCACATTCTCTCCTTGAAATTAGCGATGCAAATGTATCAGCAAAGCCCTGATAATAGAGTAAAAGTCTCTGAGACATTTATAGCTAGAACCTGTTTCCAGCATGTGAAAAAATTATGGGAAATCGCCTAAAGCGAAATGTTGTGACTTTTAACTAATGAAAATGTTGCCAGATCTAGAAAGGAGGGCCTCAGAACCCTTGTTCTTTCTTTGTAAAGGCATTTTGAGCTTTTTGTTTTTGTTCTAAAGCCCTCGTGTTTTTGGGTACTTAGCACATGCGTTATTTGATGTTCTAAGTCAAGCATGCTATTGTACCGTAGTGTTTCCCGATTAAAACAATTCAAAGGCCTCTTTCTATGCTCAGATATTTATTGAAATATATGGTAATCTACTTTAAAGAACATCAGCGACTTTAGATGTGTGGGGTGCCCAGTTTCCAAGTAATAGCCTTACGCTAAGCATATGCTCTTATTAGAACATAACACGTTAGAAAAAGAGTAGATATGTGTTGTATGGTGGGCGTAAAAAGTGATTAAAGGTGAAAGAGAAACAATAGTGTAAAATATAGTAGACTGTTATTTTTTATTTGTAGTATATTTTCATCGCATGATATGTGCATCCTCTTCTGAGGATGACTTCGTTGCTTGTTATTTTAACACGTATAATTCCAATTCTGCAAGCATTTACATGGATATGTTTTAAAGCTCTTCAGAGACTCCCCAAACAGCTGGGTTATAAGCGGTTTTCTGAAGGATAAAGGGTTTGAGGAAGCGGCTGCCTGCGTGTCCCAGAAATATTGTTCATATCCAAAAACTGGACCCTGACCTTATATGGTGGTTCAAGGATTTAACTGTATTTAGAAACAACTCAGTCACTTGTACTAGTACTAAGCTATTTATCCAGTTCCTCACCCTTATTTACTTAACTTTTTTGCTAGTGTCCTATTGAATTAGATTACACTGTGTTCTTGCAGTATTTTCCAGGACTTAGAAGCTCCATAATGCAGCAGTTCAAAAGAAGGTTGTGTGCCTGACCTCACGATATGTTTTATTTGGTCAGACAGTGTCTTAACAGGCAAAGTATGGCAGTGACATTTTGAACATTCACCATAAGCCTATATACGAGTGTGTATGTGTGTATGTATATGTGTGTGTGTGTGTATATATATATATATATGTGTATATACACACACACACATGCATTTATATATATACACACAAACAGTCCGTGGCGGGAGTAGTTCTAGTTAGATCAGCGTTACCATAGGAAATGCGTTTGTATGTTGCTAATAACCCTTTGATGAATCTCCACAAAACTATCCAAAAAAGTGCACATTTTTGCCTAGTATGTTCATGTAAAGTTTTGGGGTGATCCTTCAAGCGTGGGCTGAAAAAAGAAGATAGCCCCAAAACGCAAAATCTCCATGGCATTTTCCATAGACTTCTTGGGCCCATCAAGGGGGGGGGGGGTCGAAGCACAAACCACAGACCAGTTTGTTGGTGTGAAAAAGGCTGCTTTATTGGAAGCAGGTGCACCTTACAAATATCTTCCCTAGGCCTGTGCCGTACAAAACGAAACCTCGCTAAATATATTTTTCCTAACATACCCTCACCCCCTCCCCTAAACATGGGTCCTCCCTGCAACAATTATAAACCCAAACTTACAATTGCCAACTTTCCTATCTACCTAACTAAATAACTTCTTCTACCTACCCCAACGGTAAAACCAGACCTCCTAAAATCCCCCAGTACTTAGGAAAATCGCCACCCTAAAGAACTGAACAACACACCAGCACCTATTCCAGCAACAAATCCCCATACAATAAACCTTCCCAATGCACCCGCTCCAACCAATTCCCCTTCAATATGCGGCATCTCACCAAATCCAGTACATAGAAAACCCTCCAAAAACCCGAAAAGTAGTAAAAAAGGGGAGGGTGGCAGGGAAAAGAAATGCTCCCACAGAACCACCCACAACCTTGCCGGGTCACTACCACCCAGTGTTGATTAGTACCCTAAAATGGCCGGTTAAATAATGGCCCAGCCCAAAGACAGCCCAAAAGTAGCCCACCCAGCCCAAAGATAGCCCATAGACCTCAACCAGCCCAACTGAGGTGCTGGCTGCTCCCCCACCCCGGCCCAAAACCCCCCGGGAGGAGCAGGCCTCCCGTTGGTCAGCCGCCCCTCCCAAAGCCCTATTTAGGCAGAGCTACAGCAAAAATGTGGCTTGGAAGCTATATCTATAGATTGTGCTTTTTGTGATTTGCTATAAATCCGTATGGTAGTTCTTGAGAAATGAAAGTTAAAACATATTTGTATATCTAGACATTGAGGTATGAGGGATTTTAGCAAGTGTCCTTCGAACCCAATTTGAAAAAATCGAGCATTCAGATTGGCTCAGGGACCTTTTTTTCACTTAGGCCTTCACGCTCCCATGGGAGTCAGACTCCAGTGGACGGAAACATTCTGATTGGCTGCCAGCAACATGAAATGTTTTTTGCTGGCAGCACTTACAGGACTCTGGGACTTAGTCCCTTGTCCAGAACTTTAAAAAACAATTATAGAGTAGGGTAGGGTTACCCTGCCCCCTAGGCCCCACAGCGGGATCCTGAGGGACTACCTCCCTGAGCTGGATTCAGCCTCGGGACCCCATCCCCCAGGGCCCAAAGTTTTTTTAGGGGGTGGGGGGCAGGAATGTGGCCTCAACCCTGAGTCTTTTTGGCACCGGGGACCCCATCCACCAGGTCCGTCTCGCTTACTGTGTTCCGGCGAGCCACCCTTGGGACATAGCAGTTTTTTTGTCCGCACCAGGTGCATGCAGGGATACTTGTGTTTGCTCTCACCTGGTGGGAGCCTTTTCAAAACTCCTACCAACCGGGAGCAAACACAAGGTCTGCTCACAGCAGGGGGAAGCTTTAAAAATGCTGATGCGGGCAGGGAAACAGATTAACAGATCTTTCCCGCCCAGAGGAATCAGCATAAATAGCTGCTCCCTGCAGGAGGGAGAAATGCAGGCTCCTTCAGCATGCCGGGAGCTGGCTAGAGCATCTGGGGTCTGGGGATACCCCATGGCTTCCAACGTGTGTATGTTGGATGTCCTGTGAGGGCCCTGGGGCACCCACCTATTTAAAATAGAGGCAATGGGGGATGGGGTCCCCGGGGCAAAATAGCTTGAAGAGAGGGGGCACAGTCTGAATAAATCTTAAAATTGATAACTGTGATTTGCCAACCATTGCCTTTCCAACAAATATGAAGACTCAGTTTGCTTAAGATCACTGGTTTTAAAAAAACATCTTCTGAATCTTGGCCTTGGCAGGTAACCAGGGGTTTCCAATGCAGATGACTGTGCATAGTGAAGTTACAGCATGAACAGTGACACAAGGTAGAAGGAATGGCGAGAGTGCTGAAGCATGTGAAGAATCCACCTGTTTACAAGGTATCATTAAAGCAACTGCTCTTTATAGGAAATCATTTTAAAGATGCACTTGACGGCTGTCATCTTTCAGAGAAAAGTGCCTTGAGTCTTAGATAAAATGAGGAAGACTGCATCACATGCAGGGTCACATACCATAGCGTGTAGTTCCTACCCTGCACGTTTTAGAGTAAGAGACATCCTGCCAGAGCATACGAGGGACCTGGACATTGACATTCTCACTAACAGTTTCACTTTCAAATTCAACATGGGGAGGGGGCTGGGGCTTGCTGGGATCCTTAAAGAAGACATGCAAGAGTACATTCTCTGTGCTTTTCGGTGCGTACGTGTATCACACAAACCAGTTGGTTGAGTCACATCATGTATGTGCATGTGTATGGCACATCACATGTCTGAGATATTCCAGAGCATATAAAGTCTGGATCTCCTGATTTTCAGAGTGGTAAGTTTACAACTCAAGAATGTTCAGAAGTGGCATAAACAATGAATGCAGTCATTGAGCACATTTTTAGGTCATTCGATCCACCTAGCTGAAATGGATTCCAGATGCTACAAAGCATATTCAGAATTGTATGTTTTCTGTAGACTCCGGTCTTCCCCCTTACTAAATATAAGAGATGTCTAAGGAGCTGGCAAAGCCCTTTAGCCACATCTGACTTGCTCCAAAATCATACACCTATATTTCATTGAATTACATAGTGCCTCCCAACACAGTAACCAACTAAAACACATCACCAGAAATAGTGACTTAAAGTGTACTGTGTGACAACATTCGTAAACACTATTACAACATCAAGCAGCCATAAAAAGATTTACTGAATACCCATCAGTATCACTCTTTTTTTACCTGAATTGTTACCGTTGTACTAGTAACCCTGCTGCAAAGATGATTCTCATAAGACACTGTGTTCTAGCAGGCTCAGAAGAATCACAACCCCTTCGGGAGGAGCTGATTTAGAGTTTGATGGAGAAGGTGCTCTGTTGCAACAGCGAAGCAGTACCCTCTCTTCCAAACTGAAGGTCCGCTTGCCTGATTTACAGCAGCCAGAGATTAAGTATGTCAGTGATGGAGAATACTCTGTCTCCGTCGCTGACGTACTGCTCCGAAGACCCAACAGAGTTTGGATCATCTGAGGTTTGGCGTGTTGGCCACCAGCCTGATTTAGTATGGGTGGCTGAATGCCCGGTTATTGCTCTCCCTTACTGCTGTGAAAAACGGATTGTAAGGGACAGTGAAAATGTTTAAATTACCTCCGTTCCATGGAAGAAATTCTCATGCTGTGGGTGTAATTTATTTTGTTAATACAAAAACAAAATCCCGCTTTGGGATTTTGTTTTTGAAAGAACAACAAAAGGTAAAAGAGGATACCGTAATTTAGATGGTACTGTCCATCAAACCTTTAATTCATTAATAGGAACTGCCCTGACAGCTGTTTCTGTCATCGATTAGAGATGTCTGCTGGGTCGGCAAACTTCTCTTAACTTGGAGTACGTGTACTCCAAACTCTAAATCAGTTCCTATGTCCCTAATTTACATTAGAATGCACCAACTATAGTAAAAATAAAAAAAGTGTAACATCTGTCCTTCTTATTACTTTTATTTTTCATTACTATGGCCTGTGTATGAATATCATGATGCAATACACTTTGGCTGTTGTGTGTTTTGTCTAACAAGACTTCATTAAGTCAATAATTAAATAGCAATAACCAATGGTTGCTGTTGCATGTTCATTGTAGAGCCTCAAGTGTCCATAAAAGTCAGGAAGTAGTAGAGCGATTGACCCTTGAGTCATAAACCTGGGACCCTAAATTTAAATAAAATGTATTCCTGGCAAAGTTTAGGAGTCAATCGAAGTCACCAGGATCTATCTAACCAGATGTAGCAATGGGTTGGTGTATGTCAACACACTGAAATCCCCAGAGGATACCAGGAAGCCTGCAGCAAGTATGCAGTCCTTAAGTGAACATGCACAAAATGTTGACTTTTAAAAAGTAACCCGAGCATGCTGGAATAGTTTCTGTTTTTAATGTCTTTATTGAGGTTTTTTTCAGTTTTCACAATGCTGAGATAGGTTATTTCAGTCAGCAGCATGGCATCCTGCCCCCTAATACTGCAGCCTGTGGAACCAGCAGAAGAAGGTTCAAGGCCCAGCATTTCTACTAAACATTACATTGGTACCTTAGCATCTTGCCCGGTCTCTCCAGAATTTGTTTGCTCTGCTTGCTTTTGTTGTCTGGTTGTAAGTGCTCTGAAGCTACATTAGAGGCATTTTGTGATATGTAAGAATTTCTATTTGTACATTGTAACTATTCATACAATCAAAGATAAAGCCATTAGTTATACTATTTGACAACATTTTTAATACCATCATAGAGATTAATATGCAACTGGTGTTCTTTGGAGACGATGGTTGCCTCAGCCAGAACCTCTCTCAGAAAGATAGGGGTCTATTATTGTATTTGATATTGTTGGCTAGAAGGGAAGTGTGTAAGAGGTGGAAAGATCCCCTACCCCCGCAAAGGGAAGAATGGCTCAAAGCTGCTTTCTCTATGGCACGATTAGAGTACGAGGGCGTGGAGGACAAGATATCGAATATTTGGCACCCCCTCGTGAGCTGGGGTAAGAAGCTAAGATTATTGTAAACATCATTGGTCTTATGATTACACCAGGGTCCCTAACAAAATAAAGGGACTGGTCGGATGACCCAAGCGAGAGCGGTAAGCCGTAAGGGCGACAGATCACGAAGGCGGCTTCATAAGACCCGCAGAGGCTTGAAAAGTGAGATGAGGACCAAAAAAAAAAAAAAACTATTTGACAACTGAGATTACAGTTAAAAGCAAAAGATTCATGATTCTTTCTCTGAATATGGTGATTGTATCGACCGCTGCCGCAATAGTTCTTTTTGCCTGGGTCGGGATATCGGGGCCTGGCACAGTGGTTGTATTTGTGTGATTATGCCAGATAGGTGTTAATATGCTGGTTCGCCTACATTTGTGACTCAGGAATGTGGGTCCTATGCTAGCCATTTCTTTGACTTATGACTGAGGAATGGGAAGCATGTTTTTATGTATGACTCATAGGATGTGTGTTGTGAATTTCAGCGAGATAGTTCCATCTTTCTGTCTTAGGTTTATGAGTGAATGCCACTGTGTTTCTGTTTATATGTCTTGTGATGTGTGTGTTGTGGCATGTGTGTTGCTGGGTTTTCAGTTGTGCAACCACTGGTGCTTCTGTTCCTTTGGGTGATACCTACAAGGTCTGGATGGTGCCTTTTAGTTCGCTGTCTCTTTCTGACGCTCTCACAAATTCTGGTGGTAATCTAGAGCTGTGACCAAGGGCCATACCTGCTGGTACTAGGCTTTTTAGGTCTCGCCTAGTGAAGCAGCGCATTTGCGCTGCACCCCTAGGCGAGACCTATTGTCAGTTTGGTGGGCGAAGGGGGACAGGACATGTGCACGCTTTAAAGACAGGACATGTGCACGCGAACGTCTGTCTAACAGCTTAGCTGAAGGCACAGCAGATGTGCGCATACAGGGGACACGAGATGTGCACAGGTATGGCTCTGCTCGGTTTCTTCCTCTCTCCTTCCGTGTCTGTGCGCACGCAGGACAAAACATATACACGCGCTTTGCATTTGTTTGCCGCACGGTATTTACTTATCTTTTTTACTGCATTTGTACTTTTTTTTACTCCCTCTATCAGGCCCTTTCTACTTTTGTGATACCCCTCCCTACCGCAACAATACATGCCCCCACATATGTTTTTTTCTTTTTAACTAGCGCATGCAGCCCAGGACATGTGCACGCGTTCACCTGGCGCCATTTGCCCAACTAGTAGTAGTTGCTCGCTCCTTCCCTGTCGTTATCAAGCACCCACTTTTACTTACGTCACAAAGTAAGTTAGTTAAAATAAATGTTACCCTGTAGTAGCAGATAATTGTACTGGGAGTAATATATTGTCAGTCTGTTTTAACGACCTTTATTTAGTGTCCTACAGCCATAATGAATAACTTCTAACTACATACATCTGGCCCTTCACTCTAAACTTAAGCCTGCCCATGGACAACTCCGTGCTGAGTATAGTGGGAGGGGACCAAGGAGGGTCTTCCATACCCTCCTCACACCTACATCATATTCAGTCCAGCTTTTAAGGATGCCTGAAAGCCGAATTAATTCTACTTCAAAACTCGTCTACTTCGCAGCAGGCCTACTCTAAGTCCCGACCACAGCAGAATGTTTATTCATCAGAAACCACGCGTTTCTATGAGGAGTATCAGAGTGCGCGTCTCACCCCATTGGGCACTGAAGCATGCTGTATGGCAGAGGGCAGTCTGTCGGCAGAGCATGGTTATTTTAGTCTGGTGCCCGAAGAGCCTTCTTCTGTACTACTGCAAAGCATTACTGCGACACAACATAAAGAACGAAAATATGCCCCAGTATCGTTATAAATGTATTGATTTATAATGTTTTATATAGCGTGAACATGACCCTTACGGGTATCAGAGTGCTATATCGTGTTAAAATGATGATGGTAAAAATGGTAACGCTTCGTAGGTAAAGTGCTTAAAAGATAAAGGTTTGCAAAACTTAGTATCCCTGTGAGGAGGCCTGTAGAGATGCTGGCTGTGAATAAACGGAACCCTAAATCCGCATTAAATGAATTGCCAAAAGTTGGCAATGAGCAGTAATGCCTTCTGTCCGCATACCTGGTGCTCTGGTGGAGTCCGCTGCTCTGCTGCTACTTTCCAAAAACTCGAAAGTGATTGAAACAAGCATTTGCAAAGCAATAGGTCTCGCATTTACACGACGTTAAGCTATTGGCACTGTAAATGAATATGCCTTTTATTTATGGTTTAAAAACAAAAATAAAAGGCATTATCATTTACAATGTCAATAGCTCTAACTCGCGTAAATGCGAGACCTATTGCATTGCAAATGCTTGTTTCTTTGTTTTATTGAAGAGGCATTGATTTTGTTAGTTCTGTTTGAGTGGGACTAGACACCACCTTTTATCACGTTACCCTGTAAGCATAACCTCACAGTGTTTTAATTTCAGAAACAATGAATTTCTTTGAGAGGCTGCTTTGGATTATGAGTGGCCTGCTATATACAACTTCAGTGCTCGGCTGTGGTATCAGCCCTTAAGCAGAGGGATATAGTTTGGCAAATGATGGGTGGCACACAGAGAGACCATTCTCTTTGTGTCACCTCAGGAGAGATGTATGGGGTGGTGTTCAACAGTCTTCCTAATGAGGAAATGTCTGGGGAATTTCAGAATGGTAATAGACCTCAAATTGGTGAATATGTTATTTGTAACATCACATTTCAAGATGAATACGCTACGGCATCAAATTCCATTAATCTGGATAAGAAACTTCTTGTCGAAGCTGGATCTACGGAATAGATATCTGTATGTCCCTATCAGAGACTCGCATCAGAAGTTTCTCAGATTCATCGTGAGGGACATTCTTAAGAACTTCAGGGGGCATTTGGACTCAGGACAGCGCCCAGAATCTCGATAAATGCTTCTGCTCCAGTAATGGCCTTTCTTCACAATATGTTTCTCAGGATTCATCTTTACATGCACAAACTCTTGATTAAGCCATCTTCACCTACCCAGGGTTAGAGGTGTGAAGAATGTGAAGCAAGCTCTCCTAGATCTGGACTTTTCAATCAACTATTCTAAGTCTCATCTTCACTCCACACAAAGTGAGAAACATATTGGAGTCTTGTGCAGCACAGATGTCGGTGAAGTATTTCTCCCAGAGGGAAGGAGAGTCAAACTATTAAACTATCTCCAATAAGTGCTGGCTAAGACCAGTGCATGGTCAAGGAGAGACTTCAGATCCAGGGGAGGCGTGGTCAGTGAGTTGATTAGTGTCTCACATTCTATAGCATTAAACTCCTTTTTAATTGAACTTTGAGGCATAGATTCCTGTCTCTACAGGCATTAGAGACTGTCTCTATTTGTGGTTGATTCCATCAGCACTGAGAACCAGAACAAGATTTTTCCTTACCAGGCCTAGTAGTCTTAACAGATGCCAGAAGTTATGGGGTGCTGGTTCCTGGAGGAAGCTTCTCGATTCTCCAACTGAAGAGAAACAATTGCTGTATGGTTAACTCTTCAACACTTTGCAAACAATCTAAAGTGTTTGACTTTGGTGGTACGAATGGACAATATGGTGGCCATGTCTTGCCTGAATCATCAGTTCAGGACCAGGACTTTGAATCTTCAAACGTCTCTTATGCACTCTTGGACAGAAGTAACTCTCCTGTCAATTTATTTATTTATTTATTTATTTGTGTGATTTTATATAGCGCAAACTTTTTTACATAGGATCCAGTTGCAAACATAAGGACTGAAGGTTACATGCGGAAAAAAAATTGCAAATTTTTGACTTACATAAGAACCAGTTGAAAACATACGGACTTAGGATTACATGCGTTATAAAAAAGGTACAAACAGAAAAAATTGCAAATGTACAAGAGATAAAGTCACACAAGGAGATACAAAGAGATAAAGTCACACAATGAAAGACTCTCACGTTCAAGGGATGAACCATATCCGAACAGATTGTCAAAGCTGCATATTCGCTTCCTCTCAAGAATATTCTCTGAGGTTCCCTTTGCACCAACAGATATGTTGTTTACTTTGGGTTCCAGAAGCGAAACTGTTTACAAATCATCAGAATACACTTTTGTACCAATTTTTCCTCAAGGTTCCTAGATCCTCAAGCATTAGGGACAAATAATGTGCCATGCAGTTGCCACAAAATTCTTAAACGCCTTTCCTCTAATTCTCTTCATCCCCAGGGGTTTAGCCAAGATTTAGATAGACAGAGGTGGCTTAGGTTCCCCTTCTTTGTCTGATGGATATGGAGAAGGATTGACTGATTCCCTTGACTCCTTTCCCTCTTCAACAGCCTCTGATTCAACCAATCACTCATTGTGGTCTCAGACTGTCAGTCTAGTCATTGAGAGGTCAAGGCTTATGAACTCTGATTTGTCTTTAGCCTTTTCCATGCAGGCCTTTAGAAGGGAAATCTATGAGGAAGCCATGGAACTACCATTGCTCTTAATTGAGCAGATGCTGTCAGCTGAGTACCCATTCCTATGATCGCTCTGCTCTGGGTTAGCATTTTGCAGTTATCACAGGAGGGATTTGAGAGAAACCTTGCCGTAGCCGCCTTAAGGTTACAGTGGTCATCTATTAAAGCTTTTAGATCGCCTTGAAGTGGTTTATCTGCTATTGAGTCTCTGGTGTCATGCTTAAGGGTTTTCATTTGTTGAGACATAGGGCAAAGCAGTTATTTTCTACGTGGCAGCTCCCTCTGTTTATGGCCTGTCTTCGAGAAGCCCCTTATTTAACCAATGCAAGAAGTGGATGAAAAGTTTTTTTCTATGTAAAGGTTTTATTTTTAGTAGAAATAACCCAAAGCCAGGAGAATAGGTGAATGTTGTTCTCTTCTATTTCAATATCCTCATTTAGAATTATTTTGGATAGGTTCTTTCTAGGATTGCATCTAAGTTTCATTGCCAATATCAATTCTTCCTTCCACAGGAATCAAGGGATAATGTTCCCGCTCTCTCTCTTTGTCCGGATAATGGGGCAAAATATAGATTGGATATTTTGGATATGGTAATAGTATAGATATACCTTCACTGATCAGGTGACAGTTTGTAAACGTTGGCTTGATAAAGAGGGGGTACAAGTCCTCCCAATGCGTGCAGGGTCTCTGGGTTAAATTGATTATTTCCTCAATTTGCCAGATATTAAGAGTGTTTTTCCGGAGACAGTTCAGGCTCTGTCAACTAATGGATGCCTGCTTTCAGGGTGGGCGAGTTTTCGTGTATATCGCTGGTTGGCAGTTGTAAGGCAGCGACTTGGGCTTCACTTTTGACTTTAATTTCTCCTTTCATATTGAATCTGGTTCAGGACAATGAGTCGAATTTTGTTGCAAATGTTATATCAAAGCAGGTTTTTCTTAGAATGAGCGTACAAGTTCTAACGAGAGTGCAGGAGATGAGCAGGTGTCTTCATCTCATTTTTATTAAGGAATAGAGTTAGGAGGGAAGATCTGGAGTATTGAAAATTACCAGTAAGTAATCCAAACATTTCCACTCCTGTATCTTGTCTTCTGCCAAAGAAAATCAATATGTAATGATGACGAAAAACACACTCATGCAAAACTTAGGAAATTCACTAATGAACGTCTTTCCAGTGTTTACAGCGCCTTGACGCCTTTGGGCTTAGTTTGCACTATACAAATTGCTCATTCATTCAATCATATGCAGTGGTGGATGCTATCAATCACGAGTGGAGGGGTGGGAGTCGGGGATAAAGAGGGAATGGGGTAAATAAAAAAATTAAAAGTACTTACTGCCCCTGCCGGCCACCATTCTTGTGCTCCGGTCCGCACTCCCGATTCCCCACAGGCTTGTGCATACTGCACAGCCTCCAAGACGCCAATCAGGAAACTGTTCGCAGCCTGGTAATGCTACTTACCAGCATGCGAGCAGTGCCTTGATCGGCGTGAGCGGGCTGGTTTAATTCACGCTCAGGGCCTGGCAGCCATCACCTCTTCTCTACCCGGCTGTGCAGCCCAGCTCGGGTGGAGAGACCGTAGTGCGCATGTCGGTTTGGCCGCCCTTAGACAACCGGCAAAATCGGCATGCGCACTCAGGTGCACACTACTCCTCCGCCTACGGTCATCATGGCCCGGCCCCAGACTCGGCTGGCTCTAGCGCCGTAAGAAAAAATAAAATGATAATAACATGGTTAGATTATCAATTTATTTTTCACCTTTCCCTCTGCTGGCTCTCAGCAGGGGGGGTGCGACACTCCTCCGCCATAACGGAGGAGCCGCCGCTGGGGGTATGTAAATCATTAGAAACAAAAAGACACTGCAAACAATGAATTGCTATAAATGAAATGAATTGCTATAATAAAAAAAGACTATGTTTTTCAAAGTTTAAGAAGGGAATGTCCGAGATAGCTATCAAACCCAAATGCAAATTCAAGTTGTGCGAGGTTTCTGTGTAAAAATAGTAAGGGTTGTTTTCTTAGTTTTAAGGATACTTAGAGGGTACTATCTTGTCCAGAATGCAGGGTGCTGAGGAGTCCATCTCAGGCTGTCTGCATAAACTTGACAACCCAGTCTATTTGAAGGCCCTTTTCCTGCCGTATCTGGCAATTGTTTCAGTATCTTATAGATGATAATTTTGTGATTGTTTGCTGGATCAGTGTTTGAGGCTATAGGGTGTGAAGTAGGGATCTGGAGATTCAGTCAGAGCTTCGGGCCACTTGTCTTACTCAGAGCAGGAGTTTAGAGCCACTTAACAACCACAGACATCCTAGGCAGCCCCATAGAGTGGGGAGAGGCTGCCACCAAACATGCCAACGTACCCCTAAACTCAAACTCTGGTTGGGCTGCTGAGGGACTACTTGCTTGTCAAATGAGAGACCGCATAGAGGAGTAAAGGAGCAGTGGCCTGGGCATAGGCAACAGATCGACTTGGCATTTGGTGAGTGGGCCGCCATTCTTTGATTCGATATGAGGCGGCAGGTGTGGACAGTCACGCTAACAAAATCATTTTTTCACCCTCTTCCTAAAACCCAAATGAAAAGTGAGCACTCTTAACTCTACGAGCAGTTGATTCCAAAGTTTTGGGCCCAAGAATCTGAGTGATCTTCTAACAATGCCAATATATTATAGCCAATGGGTTTTTATAACCAACAGTTTATCTGATTGGGAGGCATAAGCAAACGTATATGGGCAAAAGAACAAGGCAAGGCTACTGCCCAGCTTTATAAAAGGCTTTGTGCATCTGCACTAGATTATCTGTTACACTGAAAATCCGTGGAGGCCTCCGCATGCACGGGACACATGATACCTCTTGGTTGCATGGTAGATCAAATGAGCTGCTGCATTCTGTACAAGCAGTAGTTTTGCCATTGCATTAGCAGTCAACTGTGCATGAATGGAGTTACTATAATGTAGGCAATAATAATGTACACAGCCAAAAACAGGGGTGTAGTGCTCTTTTGTGGAAGAGGTGTGGCGCCGCGGCCAGGGCGACTGACGCTGGAATCTGGGGACCACGGTTCGATCCCCGGCTCCGGCGGCAGGTCAGCCCAGCACCATGTGACTCTGGGCAATAGCTCGCTTAATCTTCCCGACGGCCCCCCAGCGCCTAGAGACCCTTACGGGTGATTGTGCGCTTTACAAATGTGGACTTTTTTACTTTTTTGTGAGGAAATGTTATGCTTGTCTTAGGAGCTGCTGTGCATAGAAACATGCACTGCAAGACGTGCTGACTTGGGCATTCATGGTGTGCTCCATCGATGATGATACCCAATGATTTGACCGTAGGAAGTTTCATGGATGCATCTCCATGCTTGTAAGCAAATGAACTGTCCCATCCATTAATGTATTGCGGCTGGGCAGAAACTAGGCTATTACTTGTTCGGATAGACCGTGATCTGTGTATTGTCCTCATAAGATAGCGCTTTGCAGCCACCTTATTGAATGATGTTGGACAACGGGTGCTCATACACATTGAAAGTCAGTTGAACTAAAGAGGATCCTTGAGGAACGGACCCCCAAAGAGACAGCATGAGGGAACTTTTGGGTTCATAATAGGACAACTTTGTTGACTGCGTATGGCCTTCTGGAAAAGATTCAAACCACGGACACCCACATCCTTCAGACGCTGAAGCTGAAGAGTGTGGTCCACAGTGCCAGCAGTGCCTTAGAGATGTAGAAGAATCACTGCGTCTTCATCACCTTGTGTACCTGGAGTTCTTATTGCCAAGGCACTAGCAATTTTTAGGTTTCGACCTGGCCGTAGCACCTGCGAAGCAGGTGCTCCGCCCAGGGCGAAATCTTATGATCCTACACTATGGGGCTTTGTCCCGCCTCTGTCTTCCATTGGCTAGCTCCATAAATGGAGGCTAGCCATTGGAAGAGATTGGCTGTCAATCACACTTTCCCCGTGAAAACGCGATTCGGTTGCGTTTCTGTGTCTTTTTTTAAGTCCCGCCCTCTCCTCTTCCCATTGGCTGGAATTTTACCTTCCAGCCAATGGGAAGGGGAGAGCGTGAAAAACACGCCCCCGAATCTGCCGGCCGGGACACCCCCGTGACGTCATTCCCCGGGCCGCGCTGTGATTGGCTGCCGGCCCGGGACCTGACTTGTTTTTAGTTGACAGGACTGCATTGCAAAACAAGTATTGACAAAACCAAACACCTGATCTATTCAATGCTTGTTTTTCCTGTGATAAAGCGCTAGAGAGGTCTACAACATGCGAACTGCAGTTCCACCCCCAATATTTTGTGACTCCACATTGCAAAATTAAAAAAATCAGATGCCAAGCGCTACGGATTAGGTATACAATCTGTCTCGAAAATCGTTCCCTCTGTAGTTTTCCGATATTGCTCCATGGCGGTAGGTACATCGAGCCTGAAGTTACAAGGTGTAACTTTGGTGACAACCCACAGACACCGCGTCACAGGGAAGCAGCGACATTCCTTCTGCGGCGGGGCTTGGGGCAGTTCTGAGCCGAGCAGCACAACGAGGTGTGCTAAGGGCAGCCGACGGTCGCCACCAGCCAGGGTTAACAGGGCGTGTTTCAAACAAGCCCGCGTCGCCAAGGAGAACAGGGAAGGACGCTCGTTCCAGGGAAACAAACCAACCCCCAGTGTGCGTGAGCAAGGGGCGCACGACCTGCTGCGCTCTGCAGGCTGGGGTCGGCACGGCGGAAGACCACCCTTCTCGGAGAAACGTGCGAGGGGCGATGCTCCCCGGGCCATGAATGCGCCGAAGACCCGGAGAGGAACCGGCGAACAAAAAGCGATGAGAAAGTTTTCAAAGTGCAGGAGAGCAGAAGGTTCGGGTGCTGGAATCTATCCGGCGCTGGGAGTCTCTGCATGGGAAGACTGCTTGGGAATTATTAGCAGGTGTTTGTTAGTCACTGAGGATGGAATCTGAGGTTTGCAGCGCAGCCACGAGACAGCCCCGTGCAGCAAGCGAAGTATCGACCATCATCTGCCGATGAGCGCCCGGACTTTCGGGGGATATTAGCGTTGAATGAGTAATTCTGCGCCCTGTGCGTCTTTTTGGGAAGCTGCTTCTGCTGACGAAATAACTGACTCCCCGACATTGTGAATGGCAACCACGGCATCTCTCAGATGTTTTGTGGCTCTAAATGGAGACTTTGTGCAGCCCATGGGCCACGGCGCGTCCCTTGCTAAAGCCACACTGTAGCCCCAACGCCCCCCCCCCAAACTTAAATTTGAATGTTTTGCCTGTGTGTTCACTCATTTAAACCAGTAGCGCACTGTGGCTGTTCAACACAAGTCTGGGTGCACTGGGCATTTCAGAAAGTTCTGCTGCTGAGTAAGTACGTAAGAGGCGAGCTGTCCATTGACTGGCACCATGTCTGGGGTGCAGGGCGCCGGGGTGCGTAGTATTCGGCCCTTTCAGTCCAGCGAGCAGTACCTCTTCGCCATGAAGGAGGACATGGCGGAGTGGCTGAAGTACCTCTACGAGCTGGACATTAGCGTGGACACCTTCCTGGAGGTGCTGGAGACGGGCGCCGTGCTCTGCCTGCATGCCAACAACATCACGCGCGTGGCGTCCGAGTTCAGCGCCGAGTACCCGACCCTGGCAGGCAAGGTGCACCTGCCGCGAGCCCGCGTGAGGGTCAACAGAGTGGCCCAGCCGGGAACCTTCCAGGCGCGCGACAACGTCTCCAACTTCATCCAGTGGTGTCGGAAGGAGATGGACATCACAGGTGAGGGGGCCACGTGCCCTGCACGTGAGGGCGTGAAGTCTGTTGTATGTATTCATTTGGGCGCTGGAAGTAGGGGTCCTGCAGCACTAGAAATAATCAGGCCGAAGTTCAGGAGGAGAATGAGCGGATGTAAACTTTGTTTTTCTCTCGTCAAATTTGCTGCACGGTTTGATAAAAGTGATCTAGGTGACAATCCTGCTGGGGTACAAAAAACAAAAGGAAAGGCTGGAGCACGCCGCTTTTTGTTAACACACAAAATGTAAACATCTGGAAAGGAACTATACACATATTTCTAATTAAATCAGTGATTAAGAAAACAAAAGTAAGGCTTTTTTTTGTAATTCTGAAGTGTGATGGAAACCGGGATTTTAGTAGGATCAAAAGAAACCGAGATACTTTACCTGGTGATGCAAACATTATAAATATTCACCGAAGGCTGATTTCCATGCACATTAGTTTTTTTGTGTTATATATTTTTACCAGTAAAACTGCATGCCCATGAAAATGTAGTGGCCATTTCAACAGAAAATGTGCTGTCTGCAAATGACAGAGTGCTATCTCATCAGTGCTCAGAAAGCACTACGAGCTACAAATTATCTAATGCCGATATTACATTTCTTACCGGCCGCTATCCTTTTGTAAAGCGCTCTGATATCCTTCAGGATCTTGTTCGCGCTATATAAAACTTAATAAATAAATAGCACAGCCTCACCACTCTCCTGGTGAATGGGCATGACACATTTGCTGCACTTGTGTTTTCTGTATGATGCTTGGATCTTACACAACCCCTATGACTTCAGTGATATAACATTAATGGCAGCACCCGAACTCTTAATTAAAAAAAAAATTGTTACAGCACCACTGCTCAGAACAGGTAAGCCTATGGTGACCAACTGGCATGGGAGCACATTCAGCTATTGACATTGTAAATGACAAAGCCATTTATTTATCTGTTTTCAAAACCAACACATAAATAAACAATTTGTCATTTACAATGCCAATAGCTCTAACTTTGTCAAAGGCGAAACCGTTGCATTGTAAATGCTTGTTGACCTTTGTCTTAAGGCAAAACCTCATAGTCGGAGATACATTTCATTGGACTCCTCCAAAAAGGTGGCTATCTGTTTGGCCTCAATTCTCTATAAGATTTTCTCTTCCTCTGTCTCTGCTTCCAAGGGCAGAAAGGAATAGCTGGCCAGACACTCGCATGAGAGGACGCTTTCACGCACTTTCAATCTCTCTCTTTCACTCACTCTCTATCTCTCTCTTTCACTCACTCTCTCTCTCTCTTTCACTCACTTCTTGTGCTAATTAGAGAAGAGATAGACCAGGTGTAAGCTGACGGAGTCGAAGTGCTGGGTGACAAGGATGTGATTAAAGAAATGTATGGTGGGGGTCATAGGATTGCCCATGTCACAGCGGCATTAGCAGATTTGTTGATTGACTTGCCTGTGACAGGATGTCACTGTGGTGCATCCATTTTGTCAGGCTTAAGGCCGGAACATTGATCTGTTTTTATAGTATACCACTCTGTCAAAGTTGAAAATGTGCTTAATGTAAATTGTTTAGGATTAAAAGCAAATTAATGAAAATAAAATAATCCGTTAACGTCCTCCTTTAGCTAAAAAAAATAGATAACATCCGCCATGTATGCCCTTTATACCTCTGGTCCTAGCTCACTTTACTTCTTTCTTGCAAAATCTACAATTAAAGTTAATAGCCAGATTCCCAGACAACACTAGGAACCTAGCAAGTGCACCGGACATGACGTAAAGGTAGATTTAAGAGTTGAGTTGTGTGGTATTAAAGATGTGAATCTTTGGATGCTGGAAGGGCTGGCTGCTCTTTTCACAGCACCGGTGAACCACGGACAAGTTCCCATTTTAGCATCTGCAAAAACAACAGTTGATGGACAGAATGCAGAACACTGTCATACATTCACCCCAGTACAGAGAGCTGGGCCAAAATCCATTTTAGCATCACCTGAATTTACTGTCGAGTAAAGTGTGAAATGTCCTAACTTTCGATGGGCAGATATACAACGCCAGTGGTGCAGCCTTCGTTTTCTGGCCTCAATAGTTACATTCCTCGTGCGGAGGAAATCGCTGCGCCAGTTGCTCCTGGAGAGCTGCAGCTCATTGTGAATCCGCCAGTAGGTTTCTTTTCTTTGTCAGTGGTGCTTGACTCAAGTTCATCACAAGAAACGGGCACTTGAAAGGTTCTTTGGCGCCATCTTGTTGGCATTGCTTTCAACGGGCGACGTGCATTGCCCGGCTTACTACTGTGCCCGCTGTCGGTGCACAGACCGTTGTAACGAGTTTACCCAGCCACAGTGGACACCACAAGAAGATATTAATGTGCAGCCCGGTTTGGGCGACAGTTGTGCTCCGCAGGCAGGGTTTACCACACGCTGCAGTTCTTTGCGGCAGCTCATGGGTGTGCGTGGCTCCAGGCGGGGCCTGGAGTTCCTTGGCAGGCTCCGTGATTAATAGGCCTCAATGGAGAGCGCTACCGGGCACAGCGCAGCCAAACGGACGAATCAGTCTTTCTTCTTTTCTTCTGACCTGAACGTTGCTAAGCAGTAGACGTGACCTCCCCAGCTACGCCCGGCCCGAGCGCTCTTCGCGCCAAGCTGGCTTCAATCACAAAAGTCTGGCCGCATTCCAGCGTATAGCGGCGCATTCCGCTCTCACCCAAAGTATGCCAGGGTATTTGGTGTGTGTCCCGGGCGCTGCCATTGATCTCGAAACCCCTCATCTGTACGTCTGCTGAATCTGCCCCTTTAAATAGTATCTTGGCACGGAAGTGCGCGGGAACCGGACTCAATGTGCCGTGCCAAGCAGCTTCAATGCCGGGACTCGTCAGGTACAAAACGACACTGAAAAAATGCCAGCTGGCCTAGTTACCAAGGACTCGGACCGAACGGTAACCATCGCTACTTTGAAACGCTGGCTCTCATGTTAAACGACTTTTATCTAATTCGCCTATTTTACTGAGAGACTAACCCCGTTTTGCTTCCTTTAAGAGTGCGGTTGGGCCTATCCAGGTGGCCTTTACACAGCACCTGTCCGTTGGTTTCCTTTCATGGCCCAGGTGGGCCCAGAAAGTGAGTTATGGCGTCTGCTTCATGGCCCAGCCAGCACGAGGCACCCTACTCTGTCGCCTGGCATCCGTTGCACCAGGGTGGGTATTACTTTGGGGAAAATCCTGAACTGAGCTCCGCAGAGGAACAGATAATAGGACAGATGATCCCTTTTATTTTGTGAGGCAGTGGACTCTACCATTGCACTGAAGCTCGGTCCCTTCCCACTACCTGCGCATTGCCCACCTAGTGGGTGAGACATCTTGCGTGAAAGCAACTTTGAGACTCTCTGGTAAAACTCTTTTGAATTAAACCAAGCAAATCCTTACTCGCAGGCTGGCAAATTGCACTTTCGATCCAAGCCGGTGTACAGTGGCCTTTCCACTGAGAGTCGGGGCATGATGTATAAGGCTTGAGTGCAAGTGGCTTTCTTATTTACTTATCTTTCTTTTTCCTTTTTATCTGTTATCAACATACATATTCACCAGCAAGTTCTTGTTCATATGATTTTACATATACATAGCGTGGGATTACAGCATCAGCACTAAAGGTAACAATTATCATCCTATAAGATTCAGGTGAATGCACTAAGTGCACACTCACCTCCATATACTTTTACTCATGCAAGTCCTGTCGTTTTTGTTTTCATCTGCTTCCCTTATTTGCCCGCTTCTCGTTGGGCATCGAATTCCAACTCGTGTTCATTACTTTTTTGACTCTTAGTCCACAGTCAGTCATCTGCACCTTCTTGTGAGCCTTCTTAGTGTTCAGTCTTTTGTGATCCAAGGACATTTCGGTAGGACCCTGGTGCTTCTGCTCCTGTAGCAAGCACACAGTTGTTGGGCACTCGTGAAGCTAGCCTTTTGTTAAAGAAGCACTCTTCTCTGCCCATCTCACTGCTAATTTTAGTTTTTTCTAGGGAAAACATCAGCTATTGAAACTTGTCAGCTGCCTTCCCCACATTGTTTGGCGTTAATTGCTAATGATGATCTCTTAAAATATAGAGCATTTTTTAATGGTGAAATCTGCAATCTCCTTGCAAACACCTTTCCTACATTTACCACTCAACAGGCATTCCCATACCTTATGTTTGTATAGGCTTGAAACACCTAAATATCCTACATATTCAGCAGAATTTTTTAGTGCAAATATTTATAGTTTCATTGTTGTAAAGAATCCCCATCCGCCTCCTCCCCTGTCTTCAAATCATCTAAAACGTTGCCACCAAACTCGTCCTGAAACTCCCCCGGCACTCCCACATCACGCTGCACCTCCGAGATCAACACTGGCTGGCGATACACAAACGCTGTCAATTTATACTCCTCACACATCCATACAAGGCACTGCACAACATTGGACCATCAGACCTCAATTCCTGCCTCCTCTTCCACCAGCCCAGCTCTCTGCCTCTCTCTCTCGTACACATACTCCTCATCCTCAGAAGCAGAACAGGAGAACTAGTCTTCTTATACCTCATTCCAAAAACATGGAACAACCTCCACTACACCCAAGTGCCTCTTTCTTGCTTCCAGAAATCCACAGGAAACTAAAGACCTGGTTCTTGACCTTGCAGATGAACTACACACCTTCTCCAGCACCTGGATACCCCTCGGGTGATTAGGTACACTCTACAAATCCATATAACATGACTGCATAACATTCAGATCCCCCACTTGTGGTTATGACCTGAAGAGATACTTAATCAACAACAAAAAAGCTCTATCATTTTATTTGCCTCAGACTGAGGACAAGCTTATCTCTGAAAGTAATGCCCCAACAGGTTTGTTTCGTAGGTTTCCAGTGTCCTCTGTATGATCCATTTCATTTTCAAATGCTGTTCCAACCATTGGCCTTACCTTCCTTAAGCCATGCCAGCTAACTTAGTTAGACCCAATATAGTTCCAGTGGGGTTCTAGAGCTGCATTCCACCAATGTATCAGCATTGCCCTCACTTGGCCCACCAGCATGCCTGTATTCAAATGCACTCAGCGCAGTATGGCTCGTGCAGTTTTGCCAGGCAGGCCAGTGGAGTTTTTGCCTGATCATATTGGACACTGCTACTGCTTTGTTCCTGCTAACTTCTGTTTTTTAATCTTGCCACACATTGGGAATGGACATAGTTGAATATTAGAGCAACATATGGGCCTATTGTAGGAACAGCTGAGTGCTTGGATCTGAGCCTAACTTCTCCCCTAATTACAAGAACTCCCTGTTTAGGTCAACCTTATTAAGGTAGGTACCTACTGGTCGGTCGTTCATTCCCAACTGACACGAGGAAGCATGAACAGGAATTATTAGGGGTCCTATCTCACACACCCAAGGGCCCACACAACTTTGTATTCACCATGCATAGTTTATTTCAGTCCAGTTCAATTAACAAGTTCATACTTTCCTCACACATTATGAATGAAGGAGAATATATAAGAAATATATTCCAGCAGATAAATTACTTGTGCTTCACAGTTCTTCTAGCAACGTTCCCCACAAACAGATTGCTTGTGAGTAAGAGGAAAACGTTTTACATCATGTGTAAAATTACTTTAACCCCTTCCACGCTCATGACGAGCTGGGCTCGTCATGCAGTAGCCTCCTCGCACGCTCATGACGAGCCCAGCTCGTCATAAACCAATGAGGATCACGAAATCCCAGCACAGCAGGGGAATTCCCATAGCATCCAAGAGGTTAAGCACTAGGCAATCCAGACATGATGTTTTGAAGCAATATCAATAGAAGTGATTGTAATCCGCTTCAAGGCAAATCAAATATTTCTTGATTTCTGTCCTTCACAAATGAGTTGGTATTGGTGCAGACATTTCCTCTATACTGGTCAAGGGTTCGTTCCCCAGCTGTGAGCGACCCATCTCCAAATGAATCTGGTATCCTTACTTTATTTTGGCCTCAACACTGGCAAACCTGTGTGTGTGTGTGTGCTGTAGGCTTAGGCCTGAAATGGACATTGAGGCCCAGAGCCTGGCGCTGAGCTCATGGAAGGATGTCAAAAGGAGACTTTTGGCTGGCCACAGGACTGCCATTTGTGTTCTTGGCCATGTACAGTGATTGGTAGTGGAAAAGTACCTTGTGTTTAATGCTCAGCAGCAGAACAGCCCTCCTTAACTGTTCATGGATTTGAGCGTGTTGCCAACAAGGCCCTCTTGGGTAAAGCTTCACTTATGTATCATGGCCAGACCTTGCACTAACATCCTTTATCTGAAAGTCAAGAGCATGTGCTTGTAAGATAACAGGACTCCATATTGTTTGTGAGTGTGCATGAATCCAATTTGGGATGCCCTTTGTCTCACATGGCACAAGTTGGAGGTTGTGAAACAGCTCCTAGACTAGAGGTCTTCCAGTTGAGGGGCAGGCCCTCCTCTGGGTGGGGGAATTGATCTCATGGGGAGGGTGCCTCGCACTGACTAGTCCTTATTGGGCATTGCCATTTGGTTAATGAGTGAATCAGCGTGAATCAGCGACACTTGCCAGTGAGAATCATTTTTTGGGAGATCCTGGGTCCTTTATTTCCACATAAGTGACCCGTCCAGTAGGGCTGGTGAGTCAGGTACAGAACTTCACACTTTTTGTGCTCATGTTCTGGATAATTCTGTTTCAGAGCCAGCATTGTCACTGCCTGCTTGAGGAGCCATCACCTAGCCTAAAGAACCTGTCTGCAAACTGTGAAAAGATCCCAAACTGGTTCCTAAACCCAGACTGTGGATACATATTAATGCCTAAAAGTACTATATAAACGTGGATATCAAGCTTTCGACATTCTTCCTTTTTGAGTTTCTTCAGTGCTCGAGGAGAAGTTCTGGTGTGTTCCAGGGCTGGTATTGCCGATAGCCAGTCTCCGTATCGCTAGTGGGCACCTGGTTTCTGAAAGCCTTGCTGGAAGAAGTGTGGTTTTAGCAGTAACTATGGGAGTTGCATGACTTCTGAGATGGGAGAAGAGAGAGCCCGGGTAGGAGATCCCAACTGACAAGCCCAGTGTGAGACATGACCAATATGGAGCCGAAGAAAAATGAGAGTGCCAAGAAGGCAGGAATTGCCTTGGGTTTTGCTTCCTTACTGCTGAGTCATATCCAACTGAAAGGAGGTAATTTCCAATTTGCCAGTGTCAACTGTAAAGTAAATGCTGCCCAATTCAGAGGCTGCTGTGGAGAAAGATGCAGACGTCCTGTGCTGACTCTACCTAAATTGCACTTCAGCAATTGCACTAGGGCCCTCGACCAAAGGAGAAGGATCCTTGCACCACAACCCCGGAACAGATTGCTGGAGGTGGTTTTGAAGAGCCACTACCATGCTAGACAGCTGACTACAGAGAGAAAGTGGTGCAGTTGCCTGAATGAGCCCCTGTGAGTGCGACAGCTCTTGCCACCCTCCCACCTGCACTTGTTGAATCCAAAAGCACACCTCTTGAGGTAATTCCATACGCCTGAGAGATGACTGAGCTTTTGCTACCAGAATTTGATGGACACATTTTCAAACATTTCTATCCGTGCATAAGAACTGGATAGTCATTTACGACCAACTGACTTACAGGTTGTGATGTGGTCACCGCCATTATCAGCAACCCGAAGGGGTAGCGGTGGACCACCTGTTGTATATATTGTGCGGGTTTGCTAATTGATTTATTGGGGCGGGGTTTATGCACTAAATAAAAGGATCCTGGTGTGGACAGGATATTGAATAGTCTTACCTGCGATTGGTATTCATTCCTTCTACGACATAACATCTCTGGCGACGAAGGTGGGATCCCGTGGCTTTTCCTTCCCGCTTGTATCCTGGCTTGCATTTCGGCGATTTGTGATGTTCCTGGCGGCATCTTTGTTTTCAGCCAGAGTCCCTGACAGACAAAGAATGTCGAATCGGGGAAAGGTGGACCGGCGCCGGCTTTGTTATGGATGTGGGGGCTCTTTTCCTCATAAGGGGACATGTCCTGCTATTGGGAAGCGGTGCTCTAATTGCAATAAATGTAACCATTTTGCGAAGGTGTGCCGTTCTGCCTCTGCACGAAGTTCCGTTCCCATGTCATCTGACCAGGTGTACATGACTGCTCCGTTGTTGGCGGAGGGAGATATGGATGATGATGAGGGGACTGTACACATACTCCATGCTTTGCAACCTGGGGGTTCGGTACGAAGAGGTCTTACTAAATGTTGTGTGCTGGTGGACGGTCATCCGGTGCCTGCTTTGATTGATACAGGGGCTTCGATAAATGTGATGGCCGAATCAATGATGATGACACTGCCAACTGTCCCTGTTTTGAGTGCAACCTCTACCAAGGTTTTTGCTTATGGAGCCTGTGACCCCCTTCCTTTGGCTGGTGTTTTCACTGCTGAGGTGGCACATGAGTCTCATGTTGTGAAGACACGGATATACGTCACAAAGAGTGGTCAAGGAATGTTGTTGAGTTGCCAGACAGCTGAGGGACTGCAGTTGGTTGTTTTGCTTTGGCCGTGCATCAATGGACTGTGGATGATTTGCTGGTCCAGTTTTCCCCGTTATTTGATGGCATTGGCTGTTTGAAAAATCGTATGATTAAATTGCACATTGATGACTCTGTCCAGCCAGTAGCATTACGTCATAGGAGGGTGGCGTTCCATCTCCAGCCGAAAGTGGAAGCGGAACTGGTGAAATTGGAAGAGGCAGATATCATTGAACGGGTGGATGGTCCGACTCCCTGGGTATCTCCTATTGTAGTTGCTCCTAAGCCTAAACAACCTGGTGAGGTCCGCATTTGCGTGGATATGCGTTTGCCTAACCTGGCGATCAAACATGATAGGCACCTCACCCCTACTGTGGATGATATCGTGGTGGAGGTGAGCGGGTCCCGGTGGTTTTCCAAGATGGACCGTGGTGCTGGTTACCACCAGTTAATGCTTGACCCTGCTTTCCGTACGATAACCACGTTTTCCACACATGTGGGTGATGCTGTAATGGTGAGGAATTGGCACCCGAAAGGAAAGTTTAGTCTGCCTTTTGAGCCTGAGCCATGGATTGTGCAGTCCGTTCATGGGACTAAAGTCCAAGCGGAGTGGAATGGATTGAGTATTTCTCGGAATGTATCTTTCTTTAAAACATACCGGGCTCCTGTTGTTGCTCAGAGGTATGATCATATGGTATCATTGGATACTGAGTCTTTGGGTTCTGATGATGAGTTCACGGATGTGGATCCGTTTCCTGTTTCTGTTCCGCTGTCGGATCATGCGGTACCTGGACATTGTGGTGTGTCTCCATCTACCATACCTTCTGGTGTAGCTCCAGAGCCTGCTCTGTTGCTTCTATCTGGTGAATGTCAAGTGCCGATTCTGACTCCCAGCGACGGGGTGTGGGGAGATACCAACTTCGGCCATGTCCTGCTAGGTCCACACGTCTAAAGAACTATGTAACCTATTGAACCGGACTCAGGATATATGTTTTGTATATTTGTTTTCGTTTTTTATTTTTTGGAAGAGTGTGATGTGGTCACCGCCATTATCAGCAACCCGAAGGGGTAGCGGTGGACCCCCTGTTGTATATATTGTGCGGGTTTGCTAATTGATTTATTGGGGGTGGGGTTTATGCACTAAATAAAAGGATCCTGGTGTGGACAGGATATTGAACAGTCTTACCTGCGATTGGTGTTCATTCCTTCTACGACATAACACAGGTCACAGAATTGTAAGCAGCTGCTGTGCTGTAGTGTAGTAAGCCTGCGCCTGAGCCTTATTCATGATTACTTTCGTGTTTTTATTCTGTTAAGAATACCGTCTACCCATAAGATATCCTTGTAGAGTTGCTTACTCTGAGTGCATTTCGTTCTGTTGTAAATAAAGTAAATTGTTATCCAAAAGACCAACATTGACCTGGACATTGTTACTGCATCAATTGTGTGATTGAGTTCAGAGTTTCTGCCCTTTTAAGCTACCTCCCTAAAACACCTTTGACTGCTCACCCTCACTACACTCAGAGTCAAGAGTGTAATTGGCCAAGTTTGAAGAGCCAGAGTATGACTGGTCCTAGGACACCAGTGGCAAACGACCTCAACCACCACAGTTGGGCCCAGTAGTTTTTTTCTGGCTCGTTGCTCCCTTTTCCTTGCCTGCCAACAAGGTCTGAACGTTTACTAATGCATGCAAATGGGATTCATGTGGGTCAGAAATATGAGGCCTGAGACGTGACGCAAGAGGTAGCCATTTACAGAAAATTATATTTGGATATATGTGTTGAAAAGTAGCTTAATGAGTGAACATGTGCTGGTTAGACACACCCATCACTCCTTATTGATATTTGGTCTGGGCCAGAAACAGAGACGTACTCCTGCGTGCCTCATTTGGTTAATTTGTAACAAAAATCAATATGTAATTTGCCTGGTTTAATAAATCTTGAAACACATAACTGAAATCAATAGTGAGTTCTGTAATTGCCGAAGCATGCTTCTGTGCAAGGAGTCGACTGCAATAAACAACAAGGTGAAGGATGGAATACTTGAATTATTCTCAGTCACTGGAACCAAGCTGTGCCCGACTGAATAGGCCATAAATGGCCGAAACCAATCTCTAGTTGCTTGTGTTCTGGTTCAGAGGACACATGGCTTGGCAGTCCAGGCTAGACTGTTCCTATTGAGCAGGACCAAGGAAGATTTGCATATGGTTGAGTGGATTCTGAGATGGTAAGGTAGGCAAAAGAACGATGGATTGTGATGCGGCCTGAGTAATTTCCAGTGGCGGAGTTTATTTCAAGCATTCCATCCATCACTTTTTAAAATCATTTTCCTATGCAAAGGAGGGCAGTAATTCTCCGGAACTGGATGAACCCCTTTAGTTGTAGCACTATGTAAAATAGGTTAATATTTGCGCCTCTATGCTTTTTATTTTTGTTCCTGTTCCAGTGAGCGAAAACTAGCTATAAAGCTCATGATAGTCGGCCTTTTAAATACAAGCATTTAGAGTTAAACCTTTAAATGTGTGCCTGTACTTGGAAAGGGAAAAGTTCAGCTATCTGGCGATAATGGTGGTGCATACCTGTGAGAAACAATATGCATACAATATGGGTAGGGTGATTCAAGGGTTAAAATCATTTGTACACTACTGGAACACTCCATTATGGGCATAATTACCATAGTATAAATGGTCCTCCTCCCCACTGCCTGCCAGAATGAATGAACCAAAACGTATAGAGCGCTACAGCTGCTCCAGACGGAGCGCCCCAGCGCTGAGTTGATGTAGGGAAGCAGGGCCCTAAATCCCCAGACTAAACAGCCAGGTATCTGAATGAGGATTGGCCTGGTTGTACTTCTCTAAAAAGATGTGTCTTCACAATACAACATTCCATGTTCCCATACAGACATCCACATTCAGAGAATTAGACATTCTAATGATACCTCTTCTATGGGCTGGAAAGAGGTGGATAGAAACTGCTAGAACTGAACTATATTGCTTCTCATTTACAGAATGCAACAGTGCTATACAATGAAAGGCAACTGGGAAAGAAATTCACTGTGCATATCCGTTGAGGGCGAGTCACTAATAGAATTATTCATGAGGGGAGTGGGCATACCCAGCCAATACCCTTACATTGTGAGGCAGACATGGAGAGCCTGGGAATCCGCCAACTAGAGAATCTTTAAGAGTCCCCCGTTCTTGAGAGACCTGGACGCATGGGTCCTCCAGCTGTTTAAACTGGTCCCTGAGACACGTCAGTAGCAAACTGGAGACAAAGAGGGAGGTCACACTGTCTGAGATCTCTACCTGTTACAAACATTCATTTTCATCCCTGATGCGCAGGAGACCTGTAACGATTGCCCAGGGCAGTTGTTGCAATACACTAAGGGCCCGATGTAGGTGGCCCAAATTCCGGTCGGTAAAGGTGAAATTCGGTAAATTTCACTGTTACCGACTGGTATTTAGGCATTCCTGATGTAGGAAGGATTCGGTATTAATCCCTTCCAGGTTGATGACGAGCTCAGCTCGTCATGAGCGTAACCTGCCGTGCGCTCATGATGAGCTGAGCTCGTCATGTAACGCGGTAATTTTAAAATTGTCGCGTACAGCGGGAAAAGCCGCCGCAGCGATGCGGTTAAGGAATCGGTAAATACTGATTCCTTAATACCGATTCCTTATGGCCTTGCATTTAAGGAATCAGTAATACCGATTCCTTAACTGCAATGTAGGTAGCACTTAAAACAGTGCACCTCAGCCTTAAGGAATCGCTATTTATCACCTACTCCTAGTTGGTGGTAAATAGCGATTTCCTTTCAAAAAACACTTTTTTGCTTTTTGAAGTGTGCCATGTGGCACACATCCATGCCCTTAGTATGTGCGCCACATGTGCACACGTGCACATTTCACGGGTGCCAGAGGGTGTCCTTTGGAAACCCTGGCACCCTTGAAATACCTCCAACGATTACTGAATCGGTAATACCGATTCGGTAATACCGAATTTCTTTGCATTCATTCCTATGGGCCTCCAAGCCTATAGGAATGAATGGGTAGGTGATTCCTTATTACTGAATCGGTATTACCGAGTCGGTAATAAGGAATATTAACAATTTGGTATTTTTTACTGAATTATTCCCTGCATATGAAATACCAATTTCTAAATACTGAATCAGTATAATTCGGTATTTAGGAATCGGTATTTCCAAGTTACCTACATATGGCCCTAAGTTAGCTAGAACAGCCAGAGAGATCTGGACTAATTACCCAAGTGACAGAAACCCCACATACACCTCTGAGTTAATACTACAACTAAACTAGGTGTGCCACCTGGTATTTCTAATCTATTAAGATTTGAAGTTAGACAGGAAAAAAACACCATTGAAAGCTGTATATTCCTTTGGTATGGAGCCCCCAAAACCTTACATATCCACCTTTCATGGCATTGTGATACAATAAAGCGGTAAGGGATGAGTTATTAACAAAATTACAGAGCCTGACGGGTGCCCAAACAAAAACCTCCCCTACAGTGTTTGTTGGGTGTCATCACTAAACCAAGTAAGAGTAAGACTCAGTACAAGTTTACATTATTGGATTGGAGCTCGCAAAGCAATGTAATGGCTAACTCTGCCCCCTCGGTCCCACAGAAAACACTTGGAAAAGAGTTATGACAGAGCGTGTCAACTTTGAGGGTGGGCAGAAGAGACAAAAGAGCTGCCGACACAAGGGCACATGACACACCACAAACCATGGGAGGAGGGGATGAGAGATAGATAGCATCCTTGTACACTAGGATTCTGAAACATAGTCCCACCATCAAGGCAATCCAGTAAACAGATCTTTTGGTAAAAACTTTAGTTATACTCACCCGGCACACATACAGATATCTTTGTAAGAAAATTGTAATTTGTAATTTGGTACATTATGACGAACTGTGATACTCCGTTCTTCCATTGTTACTGTATTAAAATGATAAATAAAGATGTTAAAAAACCTTTCAACTCTTTACAGATGTCTGATTAAAGTAATGTTTGTTGCAGTTCCAAGACTTAATGTGCTTCAATCTGGTGTTTTGGCACATGAAAATATTTTTTTTTAGTTTCATCATATTTGACACCGAATGCGTCTAACTTGCGGGAATGGTATCCATAGGTTTGCACAGTTGTTGCTACATAGTACATCAGAATTGTCGGCAGTGTTGGCGTACAGGAGCGGTTGTCATTATGTACAGAGCCTCCTGATTTCAGCAAACTCCTACATGCACTGTATCCTGCTGTGTGACTTGTAGGTAATGACTTTGAATTCTGTAAGGAGCAACTCTCTTTTTAGGTGCACCCTAAACAGTGCATGTTTTGTATGTTGCGAGACTTATTGTTATCGTAAAGAGTGCTTAGAACCTGTTCATTGCTTACCATTGGTTGGCTTCATTGTCACTATCATTTGCTTGCTTCTTTTTGGATAGCTGTTTAGTCTATTTCCTTCTCTTGTGTTTGCTCTGCCCCTGGAGCATGAACGCATTTCTATGCCCTTCCACTGCTAGCTTTTTCCAGAGCTACTTTTTACATTTTGTTTAAGTGTTCTACAAGAGTGCATGTGTTTTGTTGCTGTCTTCCTCGTGTGCTTCTCTCCTTCACAATGCTCTCTGTGTTCTTCTGTCTTCCCTGTGCCCTTCTCCCCCACTCCCCATACCTTGCCTTTTGTCCGTGTGGCTTCTGCACACCTGCTCCACGTTGCAATCTTTCGCTTATTTGATGCCCCACAGGTGCACCTGATATCTTCCTCATGTGCGTCTCTCTTGTACTTATTGAAGCAGTGTCTTGGAGTGTGAACCAGGCTCCAAGCCTCATTATGGCTCTGAGATTTAAGGGGTATAGGAAGTGTTCCCACAGTTAGATTTTTCTGTCTTTCTTTAACTCAGGGTCCACAAAAGACAGTTGTTGAGAGTGTAGGTTACCCCATTGGAGGAGGATTACATTATGAACCAGAACCCTGTCCTCCATGATGTTCTTGAAGCAGATTGTCAGCAGCCATCATAATAGATGTAATATTTGGTGGTCTTGGTAGATGCAGTGGTATTAGGCCTGCAAAGGGGTGTAGTCTGATGTGAGTAACTTTTGCCCGTGCTGTAGCATAATGTAGAGATTGAGAATTTAATGTAAATGAAAACATGGTCGTTACTGAAATATTGCATGGTTTTTTGTTTGACCACTTTTACATGACAAAGTGATATTTGTGATATTTTGTTGCACGTACCTTTAGTTAATTCTAACACAATTGTTCAGCATAATGTATACTTCATAGAAGACCGTAGTGGGCTCATTTCATGGAAAATTGTCTCTGCGCCGGATTTGACATAATGATTCCAGTGCAAATTTCACTTAGACCCACAATTTCTTCACTTGGAAATTTTGCCAGGTAATATCAGTGGGATTATAGTCGCAATTCTGAGTTTTGTGGCTCAGAAAGGGGAAAATGTGGATCTGTTGTGAAGCAAGACTAAAACTGCGTGGTATTCATCATTTGACCCTGAGGAACTCTGAATCCGAATGTTAAAAAAAACTGCCTGCAGAAAACTCCCCAAGATGCAGTATTGTTTATCCTCCGGGTGATTTTAACTTGTGATAAATATTAGGCAAGCGCTGCAGTAAGCACGATCTAAATATCCCGATACAATACGCTACAGGACGGGCTGAGTGCCTTTGAATGTGCTGAAAAAAATGATTTCTTAGGCAATGCCTCGCCTTGCATTCAGTCTTGAGAGGGCAGAGGCGCCCTGTCTGCTGTAGTTCCCGCTACGAATATTAACGAGGGTCGTTTGAGAGGCTTTCCTGGGGAGAAATGGCGCGTTCTTCAGCCTTTCGGGATAACTGACGTGGGTATTTGGGGCAGTGGAGCTGACATGCTGCCAATTAACTACTTTCCCTCAATTTTTAATGTCTGTATTATGAGCTGCTCTGTTACTTCCCAACAACAGGATAACGGAAGGTGTGGGGTTTGTCTCAGAAACATTACCTCCTCGTAAGTCTTCCTCGACACATGAATAACGAAGTGAGCTTCAGCTCCACACCAGAACCCTCCAAAGCAAAAAAGTTAGCCTCCCATGCCTCCCATCCCTTCCCAATATGGCCGACCCATTACACCCTTGACCTCTATAAGAGGCAGTCCGGCCCAACCCTTAAGCCCGTTTTTTTGGTACTGCGCTGCAAATTCTCCAGAGCGTGTTTTAGGTAAGTGGTTCCTGCTGTAGCTGGAACTGGGTTCCTTGGTTGGTGGCCCTGCTCTAGTGGACCCTAGGACTCTGGGACCGTCTTCCTGCCTTCTCCCGGCAGTCTGGGCCTGTTAGGCTCTGTTTTAGCAAGCCAGGGGTTTACAGGGGGATGGACAAGGAGGTCTGGGGCTCTTCCTGGCGGCCTTTTTCCTCTCCCCTCGACCGTGTGGGCAGAGTGTTTTTGTTATACTCCTGCCCGGGACCCTCTCCCCCCCCCCCCCCCCCACCCCCCCTGGTGGCGCTCCTTCTGTTGGTGTAACTCCTGACCTCCCAGGGTCTCCCATTGCTGGGGCGGCTTGGGACGTGTGGGCGGGGGTTCCCAGCGGTCCGTTCTACGGTCCCCGGGCGCGCCTCCACCTCGTGGTTGTCTGGTTTTTCGGGGTCCTCGCTGCAATCGATTCTGTTCCTGTCCTGAGGGGCTGGCTTCGCTGCCTGTAGCTGCCTCGTTGGGTGCTTTGACCCGTATCTCTGCCACTGAGCTAGGGGTATCTCTTCCTTGCTCACCTTGGCAGGCTAGCCTTCTAGCAAACACATGGAGTAACCTGGGGATGCCGGGGATTAAACCCGAGGCCTCATACTTGCAAAGCATGTGCTCTACCACTGTGCTACATCCCCAGTTTTTATAGGCGTTTACGGCTCCTAGCTGTGAAGCCGGTCTCAAGGGGACTTACCGCGTTTGTCTGCTTGCTGGGCATGTCTCTTCAGGGTGAGAACGCAAGTTGCCGGGAGCCAGGCGCGGTGCATTCTGCCTGGTGCCGCACTCTGCGGCCGTTGCCTCTGATGCTCCCTGTCCCGTGTGATGCCGTTTTTCTCACCCGTTCCTCAGGACTGACGGTGTGCGGCTTGTGCTTTGATGGTGTCCTTTGCGTGGCTCTATTCCTTAGTGGGACTCTTTCTGTTTCTTCCCGATCCGTAGTGTGTTGTGTTTCTCTCACCTTCTGACCCGTAGCTTCCGTTGTGTTGTGTATTTAGTTGTTGGAGGTGTCTGGCACTCACGCATGCACGCTGCATTGTTCTCGCACAGTGAAACTACAATCCTGGGTTTCTGTTGGCAGGTACAGTGTGACCGTGATGGTGGGGGCTCTCGCTTCTGCTGAGCTCTTCTGCTGCTGTCACGTTTCGGTCTCTGCAGAATCGTTGTTTGTTTGGGGTCCTGGTGCGGTTATACGGGATCAGCGTACTCTGGGTGAGTGTGATACTCTGTATATTTGTATTGTACTCTTCCTGGGGCGGTTTCAAGCTCCAGTTGCACGGTGGTTCTGTGTTTGCCTCACAACTTTCGGGCATTGGTTTCCCCCGTTTGTGCCTGGGGTTAACGGACCTGTTTCTAAGCGCAGTGTGTACAGGGGGAGTGTAGAGGATGTGGCCTTAGGGCTGGAGCGGTCGCCCTGGTGGCTGGGGGACCCGATTGGAGTCTCTGCGACGTCGCTCGACATCCTGTGTTTCTTGGTAAATCACTGCAGTTTTACGGATTTTTGCATTGTGTGCGGTGGTCCGCTACGTGCTCCTTTTTTGTTGCATTTTTCTTGTATTTATTATCTGCTGGTCTTTCTTAGTTCTTACTGATGTGTCCATTGATTCGCCCATTTGCCCTATGGTTTGTGTGTTCCTGTCCTGTTGTTTCCCTGGCGTTTGGGGTATGTCACGGGGCCATGGCTTCATTCTGTTTGCTGTGTTGTCCCTGGCTCTTTCTTCCCTTCCGGGCTTTGGGGCCTGTAATCCTTCTGTCCTGTATGCTCCTGTTCCCGCCTGTTCTCCAGTGAGGTACGGGGTCTAGCCTGGTTGGTCCCTGATTGGGTGCCTGCCTGGGGGTTCCGGGAACTGTTGGCGGCTGCAGGCCTGATGGGGGCAGGCTACTATTGGCTCCTGTCCGTCCTTCTCTGTGCTGCTTCTGTGGTCTCCGTGTGGGCTTTTGCTTCTGCTCCTTTGGGCTTGCCCTCTCCTGTCCGGGCTTTTCTCGTCCGGCTTCTTGGCTCTGCGAGCGGCTGCTATGCCTCTTGTCGGTGTCGTACTCCTCCTCGCTCCTGACCATTGGGGCTCTGTTGGGGGCCGGTTGTGGCCTCTCCTTACATCCTGGGTGGCCCCTGTGTCAGTCTTGGCGGTCTCACTTGTTCTGCGGGTGGGACGGTTCAGGTGGGGTCTTGAGGCTATTCCTGTTCCAGGCGGTACTCCTTGGTTTTTCCTCTGGCCCCCTGGCTTTGAGTTGGGGTCAGGGTCCTCCTTGGAATGTGTATCGGGTGTTCTTGTGCCTTGTTAGCGGGCGGTGCTTTGCATTGTCCTTCTCTTGGGGGCTCGTACCATCTGGGGGTTCTGTAGTGCTTCTGGGCCGTCCTGGGTTCTGGTTCGTCCTCTTCTTCACGAGTTCCCTTAAGTGTATTTTCTCCTGTCCCGCTCTCAGTTCCATTGTGCCGGTGATTGTCTCCCTGGTTTCGGTCCGGTCTGGGTTGGTGGTGTCCGTTCTCTTCCCCCTTCCTTTTGGTAGCGGGTCGGTCATGAGGCTCCCTTTCCGCCCTGGCTGCAGGTGTGTCCTGGGGTCTTCCTTTTCTGGTGTCCCCCTGCTGGGTAGTTGCAGCCTTTTTCCGGCCGGTGGGGCTCGGGACGTGTTTGGGTTCCCGGTGGGTGCAGGGTCGAGTGGTCTCCCTGCTGGCAGTTTTTCTCGTCTCGCTTCCGTTGGCCATTCCCTGCTTGTCTGGGGTTTGCCACTGCCCTGCGGGGGCTTCTTGTTTCTGTTCAGGGCGGTTTTGCACCTGCCTCGTTCTCCGGGGGGGGGCTGGGGGGGTGGGTCCTATGTTGGCCCCTTTGGCTTTTTGGCACGGTTGTGCTGTCCTTGACTCTGTCTCTTTTGTTCCGGTATCGGTTTGAGTCACCGGTGGTGGCTCTATCTTCCTTCTTGTCCGGGCTCCTGGTTTTGCGCTTTCCTCTGGTCCCGTTGCTTATGAGGGTCTGGGCTTCCCTGGACGGGGCATTTGACCTGTTGGTGGTGCTCACCTGGGTGATTCTCTCTTGTTTTCTGCTGCTGCTGCGAGCGTTGGACCATGGAGCTATGGCTCACTGGTATGTATTGTGCTTCTGGGGGCACAGGTTTGCACAGGACAAGTGTTTGTCTCCTGCCACAACTTTCGGAATATCCCACGTTGGTATATGTTTGAGCGGTGCTTTTCATTGTCCAGGGATGCTGGGATTTCCCGGTTCTCCTTCCCCGGGTGGGGCTCTGCGATTCTTGGCCGGAATTTGCATCCTTTTCTTCTTTGTCCCTGGTTTTGGGGTACTGGGGCCTGCTGGCTTGGATTTTCTCCCTGGAGGTGTTGCCATTGCTCGGACTCGTTTCACCCAACTCTTCTGTCCTTCTCGCCTTTGGTGTGTTTCTGCCTGTGGCCTTACCTCCCTGTCCGCTCCTGTTCCTGTCGGCTCTTCGTTGTTCGGCTGAGTCAGGCCTTATGTTGACTGGCTGTAAGGCCTCCTGGGTGCTCGCTTCGGAGGCTCGCTTACTACCTGTGGTACGTTGCTGGGTCGATTTGCTTGGCCCCTGAGTGGGGCAGTCTCGCTCCTCCATGCTGCATTCCCCTCCCTACAGGGTTCTATTTGCTTTCTTGGGCATGGTGGCCCCTGGTGGGCATTCGCTTCCTTTCTGGTGGCTTGGCCTTGGGCCTGGTCCCATCCGCTCTTCGGGCTCCGTGGGCGGCCTTATGGGCTTTCCGCTTTTTGCTGTTGGCCGGTTGGGTTTCCTTGGGGGCTGGGTCGTTCCTGCGGCTTCCTGGGTCTGTTTGGCCTTGTGCCTGCCTGGGTTCTCTCATTGGTGTCGCGCTCCCTTCCAGGGGTGTTCCTTTGTGTGACTGGGGTGCGTGCCCCGCCTGTTTCCTTGCTGGTGGTGTTTTGGTGTCCTTCATTTTTTATTGTTGTTCGGTTAGCATGCTTGGTTCCTTTCTGCACCTCAATCCGTTCTTGCGGCTCCTGCCGGGCTGTTTGGATTGCGTATGGTTCCGCTGCTTTGGCTCCGACGTTTGGGCTTTGCTCCCCTCTTGCTTTTAGCTGTCCGTTGGGCGGTCTTGGTGTGTTTGGACCGGCGTGCTGCTTTCTATTCTGGGCCTGTTTGTTGTTGCTTTTAGCCCCGTGCGGTCAGGTTCCGTACCTTCTCTGTCCTCCTTCGGTAGTTGGTTTGGGTGGATTTTCTGGCGGTCCTACGAGTCCCCGGGATCCAGGTTTTCGTCCCCCCTGGTGTCTCTCTGTCCGGGCTGGTTCTTCCTGCTTGTGGTTCCCTCTCCCTTGGGTGGTCCTTCCACTTGTCTGGTCTTTTGGGTTTGCCTGCTTCGTTGGCATCCCCTTCTGGTCCGTTGGTTTCTTGTGAATTTCCATGAAGCCGCTTGGCTTTGGTATGTGCTCACTTCGTTATTCCTGTGGTGAGGAAGACTTACGAGGAGGTAATGCCCCGGTTACTTACCGCTAATCTTCATTACTCCAAGTATAGTCTTCCTCACCACGAGTTCCCATCCCTCCCTCCCTGTCTGACTATCGGCTTCATGTTTATGCTTGGTTGTTTCAGGCTGATTGGTTGGGCCGGGCCTCCTCTTATAGAGGTCAAGGGTGTAATTGGTCGGCCATATTGGAAAGGGATGGGAGGCTAACTTTTTTTTGTTTTCGAGGGTTCTGGTGTGGAGCTGAAGCTCACTTCATTATTCTTGTGGCGAGGAAGACCATACTCAGATTAATGAAGATTACTGGTAAGTAACAGGGGCAATACCTGGTGTTAAGAGGAGGAGTGGGTGTTGTTACTTCTGACTTTTCCTGGTCTACTCTGAAATCGTTTGTGGCGAGCCTGAGAAAACCCTAGTTGCGGCTTGGAATCGCGCGCCTGTCCTCAGGCAGTCTGCAAGAAACGGGTTTGGGAGGAGAGTGCCCGCATGTTGAGAAAATCTATGCTTTTTGCTAATGCCTAATTTCCAATGTGTGCGGGTAAAGCGCGGGGACACGCCGTGATGGCGTCACCAGGCGCTTTATAAACTCCTTTGTTGTTGTTGTTGTTAAAGGCAGGCCCCACTCGGGATGCGTGAAAGTCGTTTCCAGAAACAGAGCGAGATTGTACTGTTGCTTTGTTTTACAAATCTAGGTTTATACTGTTGTTTTTGCCCCCAGAAAGATGCAGTGCTTTAAGTGGTCCGGTACGGAGTACCGTCAGTTTTTTATTTTGAGAGGGAGAGTACCGGCACTTCTCAAGAGAGATGTAATACTTTTAATTTGAGAGTATCGGCACTTCTCAGAAACAAGCAGGAACTCTGCTACAGAGTACCTGCACTTCTAATTTTACATTTCAAACACTGGAAAGTCGATGATAAAACTTGCAGGCCTGTTTGCCTGGTCTCCTGCATCGACGGGGATGTACATGGCATTCAAAATTCAAAAGGAAACCCAGGTTGGCAAAACAAATAGTTTGGGTTGTTGTATAGTGGAAATATTTCCGAGAGCTTCCCGCGTGCTCAAGGGCAGCTGAGGACAGGAGCGGCACTGGCCCGTCTACAGACTCTGGTTTTCTCCTTCTCTCTCACGCACACACTTACAGCACAGACTGTCCTTGTTCTCCACACTCTTTGAACTTTCCAATCGGACATCCGCAGAGTAACAGTTTGAAAAGGCAACGTGACGGTGTAATGTGGTAGGGCCTTTGGCCCGCATGGGAGGAAGAGGGTAAATCAATGTTGGGGTGTAGCTTGGGAGAGAAAATCAACAGAAAAGTCTGTCTGCAGATGAGGACAGTCACTCCTAGGTACTGTTAGTAGCATCTCTACAGAGTAAGATAGTAATTATTATCGGACTTAACCCACTGCCAACCTAGTAGGTGAAGAACCATTTTCCTGTGTATAACTAGGAGCCACTACAGTGCAGGGACTACAGAAAGACAAACATGGCAACATTTTCAAAGTGGAAAATGGCAGATTTTGAAAAAAAATGGGGAAATGTTTTTCCCCATTGGCTTATTTTGAAGCAACCTAAAATAGAGCCATTTCTTTGCTTAAAAATAGGAAGTCTCCTGATGGAAACAGGTCTATATATATACATGTATGATATAGGTCATTGCCATACTAGATGTGTGGACATCGCTCCTGGGCATAGCCTATATCCGTTAACCAAGAAAGCATAGGTGCTCCTGGACACAACCCATAGATACTTTATTGGGTGAAGTTAGTCACCCTGAGCTTAACGTTCAGCCACTTCACGGGGAGAGGATGTGGCCTAAGGGTTAGGGCGGTCAAACTCAAATCTGGGCAACAAGGTTTGAGTTTCGGCAACGACATTCAACATCCTGTGATTCTGTGCAAATCACTTAATCTCGCCGTGCCTAACACAAATCAATGTGTTCTTATGTAACGCAACTAGTGCTCATGTAAAGTGCTCTGATACCCGGTACCTTTGGGTCAAGTTCGTGTTATATAATACTCAGAAAAAAGAAAAAAAACAGGGTGAGAACCAAATAGTCACCTCCAGGCTGTACTCAATCACACCCAGATTCCTACCCTGTTCTGTGACATTCCAAGACACATCACCACTGCCTCCAGGTGTGAGTCAATGAAGGTGGCATGATAATACACTTTGCCACAAGGCTCCCTTATATCAAATAGGGCCAAATTTGGTAAAGGCCGCACCTATAATCAAGGCCTCTGGAAATATGGGATTTTGTGGCTTTGGCATTTTCCGCATAGTTAAGGATTTTCTGCATTTGCCACAAATACATCTTCTGCTGCATAATTTGCAGATATTAACAAAAAAAGTTTGTTTCACAGTCAAACTGATCAAAAGGTATTTTAAAATGTACCAACGCATGTTGCTGCACAATGAAAGGCACTTTGCAAAGCTTACCTGTTCACCCTTCTATTGCTTATTGCTCTATTTGGGTGGCAAACTGGTACTAATGAGGTGAAACCTTTTCCAAGATAGTGTTGACATGTTTAAAAATGACAAAATAATGAGGTTATACTATGACGAAATGCACCGCGTTATACCGCATAATCTGCATTTTCTTTTTACATTATGTTGACAGCCCTGCCACATAATTTGGTCTTCCCCTGCCACATAATTCCAGTGGCCTTCCCTATAAATCAATAATATTATCAGTCAATGGAATCTTACCGCTCTACCTATTGAGTGTGGGCAGGCGCTTACGGGCCCCACCTAGGGTTAGTAAGTGCTATAAAAAGATTACAATACAATACTTTCAGGATTCACATTTGGTATATTCTAGCACAAGATGAAGGCCAACCATGACCAGTCCTGGAGTAGAAGTCTTATGTGGAGTGCTTAATCCAGTTTCTGCTGTCCCTTATTTAGTGTTATGTGCAGTTCTGGAGATGCTGTACGCTGCACTACTATTCACCAATAACAGAAGGGTTGTGTATCTGCAGCCTTGTGTTCCAAACACATGAAACCTAGGCTCTGCAAATAAATTGGAGCCTTTCATTTATAACACATTCTTAGTTTTTAAAAACTTCTTTTAGCATCTGGTTACCGATAGCTTTAGCCGTCTATTGTGAGCACTCGTGATCAGTAGAGGGCATGGCATTTGGTGGTTGTTTACACTGCACCATAGACTTTGTTATGATTGTGGTGTAGTTTCTTACTGCATACTAGGCTTGGGTGATGAACTCCACTCTGTTCGAGGAATTTGTGCAGTTTTTCGCTGCCGCTCGAGTAGAAAATCTACTTGAGCGGCAGAAAAGTAGCAGCGCCCTCTTGCGCTGCGCATTGTGCAGTATTGCAGCAATAATATTTTTGGGGAGTCACATGCTGTGCATTATTCCGCCATCTTGTGGTTGGGTCCGGAGTTGTCTTTGTTTCTTTTCTTTTTTGTTTATTTGTTTGTTTGGGGCGTTGTCGACCACCATTTGGTGCTAGGTTCATCCCTTGTGTGATGTCAGACGACGCCTCGGAAGTTCCTCTGCGTGGTAGCCATCTTCAGATTAGTTTTTCCGCTGTTGGGTCTGGAAGTAAATGGAGATACTCTGAAGTTTTGGACAGAATCTCCAAAAGAATTGAGGAATTCAAGCGAAAAAACCATTGGTTATCAACTGAGAAGGCACCGGAGAAGGAGAGAGACCTCCGGACACCTTTCCCAATCGGGGGACCCCAGCGGAGCAACTATGCAGATGGATCAAAGAAGGGAGATGTAAGGGCCATGGAAAATACCCCTTTCAAAGTTTTCCCAAAGTGCCACGACACTTTTGCACAATGTGATCCACGCGACATTTGAAATCTCTGCCTGCCGAGGGATCATAGGGATAAAGACTGCAAGGCCTGTGACGTATTCGTGTAGAAGACACTCAAGGTACGCCGAAAGCAGAGAGAGGACCGTTACGCAGCCATGCTTCAAAGTCAGATATACCCATCGCTGAGGGACTTTGGCCTCTCAAGCGACGTGTATGACCAGTGAGTGGACGCAGAATCGACACACGGGAGGGTCAGACATTGAGATCCTCAAAGGAGACGCAGAGAAGAGACATACTCCGAAGAGACGGACAAAGTAAGAAACCCTCACCTGCCGGAAACCAAGGGCCCCAAAAGAAGGCGTAAAAGCCATGCCAGGCGTTGAAGAAAACTATGACCAAGGGTCAGCCGCGGCCAAAAGAAACCCATGGATCCCACCCAGGGATACCAATGAGGGAAGATCGGTGAAGGCAAGCGCCGAACGAGAGACGGCGCGGGTTAAAGACCACACCCCTGGAGGCAGAATCCACCACACCCATGAAGAGGCTCTTCCCGGCCTCAGACGCCGAAAGGGCACTCCAGGTGGAGAAGGATAAAGACGCCTGGCAGACCTTTCATAACACAAACTCCCTCAGTGACCATTGCAAAAGATGCCTCCCACAAGGGTTGCGGAGCACACTCAGGAATTCTGAGGGTACGGGGTCAGTGGAGCAATACAGACTCTATAAAGCACATCAACTTCCTAGAGATGAGGACGGTGTTCCTGACACTAAAGGCTTTCCAAGCCCACATAGGAGGGAAGACAGTATTGATCCAGATGACCAATACAACAACAATGTTTTACCTCAACAAACAAGGAGGATCGAAATCATGCACCCTTAGCAAACTAGCTCAGGAAATATGGAAATGGGCCAATTCGAAAAAAATCAACCTACAGACAATTCACCTGCCATGAAAAGACAACAACGAAGCGGATCAGCTCAGCAGACAGAACAGCAGCTCGCACGAATGAGAGATAAAACAAGGGAACCTGCAACAGGTCTTCAACCTCTGGGGAACTCCAGAAATAGACCTATTTGAAACAGTGGAGAACAAAAAATGCCAATTCTTCGCCTCCAGGTTTCAACATGACCTCTCAAAAGGCAATGCCCTGCCATTAAACTGGTCAGGGACATTTGATAATGCTTTTCCTCCAAATCCTGTACTACAAATGGTTCTGGGGAAAGCCACACAACCAGGAACAAACCTAATACTCATAGCCCCTCGATGGGCAAGACAACCCTGGTACTCAAGCCTACTCGAACTGTCTTGGGGACAGATGATCAAGTTCAGTGCAGACAAGGACCTCTTCACAATGCAAAGGGGTCAAATCTTTCATCCAGAACCAGCGACGCTCAGCCTAGCAGCTTGGCACCTGAATACACAGAGTTCGGACATTTGAACTTACTGCAAAGAACAATGGAAATACTAATGGAGTGAGGGAAACAAACCACAAGATCATGCTACGCTGCCAAGTGAAAATGGTACACCACATGGTATACACAAAACAATAGCCAAAATTCAATTTCCACACAGGAAACAGTGCTCATATATCTTACACACTTGTTCGACAGTAACATCAACTACTCAACCCTCAAGGTGCACCTGCCAGCAATTGTGGCCTACACCAGGGGAGATTCATATAAAAGGTACTTCACAGCACCAGTCATTAAAGGATTCCTAGAAGGGTCCAAAAGGATTCCACCTCCAAGAAAGGCTCCAGCTTTAATGTGGAGCTGAAACACATTCCTAGCACAAGTAATGACAGGACCATTGAAGCCCATGCACAAAGCAGAACTCAAATACGTCACTATAAAGACTGCCTTCTTAATAGCCGTAACATCTCTATGGAGAGTAAGTGAACTACAAGCATTAACTATTCTGGAATCATACAAGCAAATCCACAAGGACAAAGTTATACTAAGGACAAACCCTCAATTCCTACCTAAGGTAGTAAGCAAATTCCACATGAACCAAAGCATACAGATAACAATCTTCATCCAAAACCCGCAAACAAGACTAGAAAGAAGCCTTCATACCATGGACATAAGAAGGCCTTTACTATACTATCTACAAGAGACAAAACAATTCCGTAAAGGCAACCAATTGTTTGTCTCCCACTCAAAGTCCAACAAGGGAGCACCCATGACAAAGGGTACAATTGCAAATTGTAGATTTTAGAGGCAATTTAAGTATGCTATGCCTCAGCAGGAAACACTCTAAACACACGGCCAAAAGCCCACTCAACAAGGAAATAAGGGGCAACCCTAACCTTCATGGTCAATGTGCCAATAGACACCCTGTGTGCTGTGGCAACATAGACATCCCCACACACATTCACCAAACATTACTGCGTGGATATACAAATAACTAAGGAAACTCATGTGGGACAAAAGGTACTTCAACACCTGTTCGCAAGGTCTTCCTCATCTTATCACATCCACCCCAAGAGGGGGGAAACTGCTACATAACTTTTGCAGAACTCCGCATAGCGCTACAGAGTTTTTTGCCATTTCACAGAGTTCCATGTAGCCTTCTGCCTACACAATCAGCACTGATCTGACAGCAACTGAAGGAGCTTCTCCAATCCGGGTAGGTACTTCACTATAGAGTCTCGCAGTCTTCCTTGCTGCACTTTTACACGACCATCCCACTACAGGAGACTCGCCCCAGGTAGCTTTCCATATAGCGCTTCACACAGTGAAACCCGGAGTATTTACTTTTCCACTTCTTGCTATAAAGGACAACAGAAAGCTGTCTTCCTGTTTACAAGTATTCGTTCTCGTACTCCTGGGAAAAAAAGCTTTTCTTATACCAATTGCAAATTATGAAGCATAGCGCAAACAGACTCTAACTAAAGGTTGCTAATGAGGAACATTATGATTAAAAATTCGAAGTGCTTGAGCCACAATTTCATAGGTCCTAAATACAAGTACTGAGTAAGGCAGCCCCTAAAGAATTTGTTGGACCATAGAAACTAGGGACAACAGGATGAGTGTTGTGCTGAAACCATAGCCCACAGCAGTGTGAATCAGTAAACAAACAGACAAACATCAAACATGCCAGTGTAAGTGGGTAGACAAGAACTTAGATGGGTAGGTACATGGATGAGTGGCTGGATGAGTATGTGGTTAAATGTGTGGGTGAGTTTGTGGACACATCTAGATTGATGATCAGCTGGTTGCTTAATGAGTGAGCAGGTACATGTAAGTGCATGAACGAGTCAGTGGTTGGGTGGGTAGATGTATGCATGAGAGTTGGGTAGATAGATGAGTTAGTAGCTAGATTCATAGATGATGAAAGAGTTGGTGGGTGGCTAGGTAAGGTCATCAGATGATGGGTGGGTGACGAGTGGATGAATGTTTGGATGCTTGAATGAATCTGTGGATTGACAGGTGACAGGGTGATTAAGTTGATTAGATAGGACTGTAGACAAGCACGCACAGTGCAAACATGCCATATATTTAGGTATCCACTTGCTTTCAAGGCCACGTATCACTAAATAACACACACATGCAACGATACCTTAAGTAGAACACCTCACACACATCTTTACTCACCCTCACACAATAAGGTTTACTTGTGCGTGTTATTTACGCAGCTGAGGTTCTCTATTGAGTGATTTCAATCTCTTACCAAATTGTATGGAGGTGGTTTGTGCGATGTGGGTCATCGTGATGGGGTTGATATGGAAGAGGAGCAGTGTTGCTTGTGGTCTTTCAGCTACTTGGGTGAGTGTCAAGTCTTTCAGTTCCACAAGAGAAGCTTGCTGATTGGTGCCATTTTATTGCCTCCCCTCTGCCCCCGTTATTCATTTCCCCTTCAGGACTCTGTAACTAATCGCGCCTGGCAGCTGAATGGGTTTTCATGCACCTAGCAACTGCTGTGGCTGTTTCATTCTGTCTCTTGCGGTGCTGATTATAAGACGGAGGGGGTCATACAGCCCTTCTGATCGTAGGTTCCCTGAAGGAAACACAGCTGTGATGTACACTATAGGTATACCGTATTCGTGAAAGCTCTGTTACCGTGTGCAATAGTCTTTGTATGGCCTTCAAGATGTCTGAGAAGTGGGCAACTATTTTTCGAAGGCCTCCTGCGTCGCTTCGAGTGTATAGCTCCCCAAAGTATGCAGCAAAGCTCTGAGCAAGCTCCCTGGGGCCCGACAATAACCCACCACGAGGCACCGGAGGGACTGCATTTGCGCCCTGGCAGAACCTATGCAGCATCCTTCTGGATTTGTCTCCCCACTGATATATGTGGCTCTGCACAGCCTGCCACGCATGTTTAGCCTCAGCAAGGAGCAGCTGCTGATACAGTTGGGTCAGGCTGAAATGATGCCATGCTGCATCGCCTCCTCTCTTGCGGCTGTTTTTTTCTTCAAAGTACGCATCTGTGCCTCAAGATCTACCAGCTCATGCGTTCTACGCTTACGTTCACCCACGCAAAAACTACTGTCAGTTTAAGGGCCGCCCATAGTACTATGTTTGAGGACGCGGTGTCTGTATTAATGGAAAAGTATTCTGTGATGGACTGATAGAGGAGCACCTCATATGATGGGTTCTGCAAGTTCCAGGGCGACATATGCCAGCGGGATTGATGGGGCTCCGGGTCCACATGGAGCCTAAGGGCTACTGGGGAACGATCAGACAACCCTCTTGGCAGTATATCCAAGTCTGATACTCTATGTATGTAGCCGGTATGAACTAACAGATAGTCCAACCTAGAAAAGGATCCATGGACTGTTGAATAGTATGTATATCCAGCTTCAGCCGGATGGTATGACCTCCAAGCTTTAAACCAACTCAGCGCGGACACCAGGGAAAGCAACCTGGACTCCTGTATCTCTGCCCCTCCTCCCCAGCGCTACGCTTAATCTTATCAAGAACTCCTCATACATTCCATGTAAGAACACAATAAGGCCACATAGGGCCGTCAGGCTCTGTGTCTGTCATTGGTATCTACAGTGGATATACCCGGGTTTCCTGCATATGGACCTTTTAGGATGTGGGTGACAGGGCTGTGCATGAACACAACAATGAAATAATTCAAACAAACCTTCTCCCCCCCTCCCCCACACTTCAATGACGAGAAGTATCTGTCACAGAAGAAGCCTTCCCCGAACCCCAACCGGGTCCCAGGAGAGGTTGTTGCCAATGGATCCCCTAGTCCCTTTATTAACTAAGTGTCCTCGCTAGAGAAACTTAAACCATGTTACTCTAGGGGTGCAGTCTAATAACCGTTGCCAACATTACATGAATATGCAAGGATCTGCCACGCAGGCACAGCAGAAAGTACTGGCCCAGTTTAGGCTCCCCACAGTTCTCATGGGGGCTGTCATACTATTAATTTGCTGCGAATGTTCATTGTTGTGTTGTTTGTTCCTCCTGGACGAGCTGTACCAATTACGACTCTTGATGGTGGACCTTTTGGGATGAATATGCCTGTCACTCAGGGAGGAGTCCGAGTCCGTGTGTGGTGGCGTGTGGGGCTTCAGTGAAACAGACTCATCTGCCCATGCAAACACCTCTTCAGGGGTGTCAAAGAATAGGGTTTGGGAATTGAAGACAAGCCTCAAGCGAGCAGGTTATAACAACATGCATTGAATTTTGATTGGTGCTGATGTTGAACCATCCTTGTATAGTCTGGGAATATCATGATATGGTGTTATTCAAACATAATCTTTCCTTGGCGCGGCCCGTTCTTTAGAATCGCATCCCTATCTAATTAGTTGAGGATCTTGGCGATTACTGGTTGTGACCTCGCAGCTTTGGAGTGGGGAGGATTCGTCACCAATGCTCTGTGAGCTCACTCCACCATAAAGCAGGATGAGAGGCACTCCGCAGCTACTATTGATCTGAGTGTTAAAAACTTGTCCTTGGAGGAGCCCTCGTACCCTTCAGGGAAGCCCTCAAAATGCAAGTTGTTATGTCAGCACGACCGTCTGCATCCTCCACTCGCACCACCAATTCCTTCATCACGACCGTCAGTGTAGTGACCTCCTGCTGGAGAGCCGTCACAGAATCTTCGACACTGTACACCCTGGTCTCCACCTCTATGATGCGATCTACCACCTTCCGGAGGTCCTGGCACGGCAGGGTAACATCAGAACCAACCGCACCTATTTTGGTGTCCAGCATGTTGTGGGTTTGCATAATGACCGGCAACAGCACCGCGTTGTCTGGGCCAGGTCCTGGGACCCCAACCGAAATCGCAACCACCAGAGCAACGCTGGCAAATTGATCTGATCTATAGTGTTCTGCTTGTCCGTCATGCCGAGATGTTTGTCTTTAGTCATGATGACACTACGATCCTGCCATCTGTCCAGGAAGCTGCATTTAAGTCTTCAATTTGCACTTCTTGTCAGGTCCCCTAATATGTTTCCCAGGGGCGGCATGAGAAGTCGCGAAATAACAGCCCTGATATGGAACCACCTGCAGCAGGCAGGAGCAGCTAGGAACCCCCGCACAAGACCCCCCCACCAACCTCAGCCAGTCCCCAGCCGCAAACCGCACCAGAGCCTGGCATGGCCGCTTCTACAACTAGGGCACTGACTGCAATGCAGCCCCCAAATGGAGTCCTGCGCTGAGGATTATAAGGTCCAGCTCAGTCTCCAGGCCTCAAGTCGATTACAATGCCAGCCCGTGCTATGCAGACTAAAATGGTCCCACCGTCCAAGGTGTCCGACCAGTAGTGACTCTCTCGAACCCTAGTATGTATCAGAGTCCAGGTAAAGCATAGCATGCAGTGTAGGAGACACTATGGGGCTTAGTTTATATTCTTGGCAGCTCTCACATCGAGGTATGGTGTCCGCAATCTCGCAGCAAAATATTCCTCTCAGCGGGGAGGGGGGGGGGGGGGGGCTATAGGACATGCAGTGCTCTCAGTCCTCAGGCACGGCACTCTCATTTGTGTTATTCTCTGTGTTGCTCGTTCCTTTTCTTTGTAGTTCATTCAATAATGTTTGGATGTAAAATTGATATATTGAAAATCTTCCAATTTACTGTGTTCCATTAGATCCAGTGTACTATTTCAGATTGTTGGATAGCATCTATCATTAAGTTTTAAGTAACCGTATACAAATACTTATTCTATGTACATAGAATATATCCCCCCCAACAGGCCAACAGAGCATAGTGAAGTGCAATTATCTTTACATCCATCAGTTGAGCATCCAATGATATACTCTCCCTATGTCCGTTGTATCAGTTTAAAAATATACATTTAAAATTCTAACAAAATACCAAAACTAAAGCTCAGTAAATTAGGCCGACATCACTTAAGTGACAGGTGATCAAAGTCACTAAAACATGTGCTGTAAAATGCATAGTAACAGGAGGCCGTTTAAAAAAACACTTTTGTAGTAAATGCATAAAACGCCGCACCCCCTTGCAATTGTTGGAAGAGTCATATAATCCAAAGGGATATACAATATAAAATTAGAGCCCCAACCACTGCGTGACTTTTCCTTCCTATGCACCTTGTCCAGAAATCTATTGAACCGGTGCTTATTGTGGGCAGTACAAATGTTTAGGTACAAATTACACGTCACAGAGTTATAGTATATAATACGTTGTAAAACTAAAGTGGGTTGAGGTTATAATAAAGATACAATGGTGCACAAGTCTGGAAGACCAGTCATTATTGTTCCTCACAGGAGAAACTCCATAAGCATAATCAAACACAGGAGTCTCAGCATTCAATACACGATAATGTGCCGAACAGGTGGACAAAATTAAAGAGCATATACACACGTCACATAATGCACAGACTCAATGATGATTTTTCTTTAAAAGTTGCGTTCTTTATTCATCATCTTCTCTTTGTTTAAAAAGCTTCTTTTATTTATCGTAGCCAATAGTTTTCTTTCAATCCGGGACTTCTTCAGGGCTCTTATAAGTGTTCTGTCTGTGTATCACAAAAGCTGCGTAGATCTTCCCACGGAGATAAAGGGCTGAGTGCCATAAAAATGAAGTCGTTCTAGGTGCTTTTTTTGGTGACTTCCAATTCATGAATCTTCCATCCATGGTCGAATGAGAGACCCTTTATGATCAAGTGAGTAACTTGCTCATGCGTAGCATCTGGCGCAGAGATAGCCCCTAGATCGACTTCAATTTTATGGCACTCAGCAGAAGAAGCTTTTTAAGCAAAGAGAAAATGTTGAATAAAGTAATCAACTTTTAAAGTAAATTTGCTGTCTATTTTTGCCCAGTTGTTTGGCACATTATCAGAAATGTTCATGCGTATTGAAATATGAGTTTCCTGTGTTTGGTAAATGTTTCTAACCGACCCTGCCAGCTCTTATAATTCTCTAGGGCTGATCATCAAAGCCAGCCACATCTACTTGACTGCTTCAGGCATGCTACAGTTAATCAGAAAATGCTCTATTGTGTCCTTAAATTTAATAAAACAAATTAACACCGAAGGGAAGTCAACTCTTAAGCAGAAGATAATTGCTTGTCGACACGTTATTGTGCCAAACTAATGAAAAATACCGGAATTAACCAATATATTCATTCGGGTAAGATGTAAGGGAAGATGCGTAATCTCTGCTTAATATTTTCTTGGTGTAGGGGAACAGTCTGCATCTGTTCTTAGATGGTGGACCCGCCTATTTTGGCAACAGATCTAGTGAAATGAATGTAATAAATCAAAGTTGCATTAGTCTTATCTTAAAATAGTGTCTATAGCTTTCGGCTAGATATTTTTGGGACTGCAGTTGCTTATATGAATGAATGGTCACCAGATATGACTTCTTTTCCGGAAATGTTCCTTATCTCCCTAAAGTGAGCGCAGCCTTAATGGCTTGGTTACTACTGATAGAACATATTATATGATCGGTTTTGGTTCAATACGCTATCAACGTGGAGATCTTTCAAGGCTAAAGTCAGCTCTATCCTAAGTTTCTTTTATATGTATTCCCTCTTCAAATCTCTTGTAGTTGGTGGTATCAGTTTTGACTTGCATTGGATGTTACTAAAAGCCCCACATCTGAACATTGGTTCTTTTAGAAAATGATAGTATTTGAAAAGTAACATGATTAACTGCATAAAATTGGGAAAATAAAAGAAACTCATGCTTAACTGAAATTTTATTGAAGTTCTTAAAATAACCCAGAACTGGTTTAATCCAGAATGTCTTGATGAGAAAATTAGAGGAATCTCTATTCTCAGTACATGGGTTTATAGTAGTCTGAGCTGGGGCAGACATGGGGTGATCGAACAATGTTAAATGATTTTATTTAAACTTTAATGAAACTATAGAGATTGTAGCGGAACATGCACTTCACATAGTACTTAACCTACTACAACCTAGTTTCACTGAAGAAGAGCAGTAAAGAGAATGGAAATGCATTATAAAAAGGATGATGATAACTGGGATGATAGGTACTCAAACTATTGAGTCACTCTTAGTCTTTTTTTTATCAAATCTGTTTATTGGCATTTTAGGGTTTTCATAATACAGTATGAACTTCAACCATTTCAGCACAGCTATCTGGGCATGTCAATTGAACATTCTTATACATAATAGCATTACAAGTTGGCGTCACAGTGTCACAGTTGCGGTAGCTCAGAAATAAAGGATAATCACCCAAAGTTGGCTAGATCGTGAAGTGCCTAAGTAGGCATTTTCCAGAGCGGTCCATGGCTGTCCTCGCACTGAGCCCTGTATAACAGCAGGGTTTTGGGTGGACCCCCCAACTTGGACTTGCGTACAGAAGTAATATTTATACAACAACTGAAAATAAACTGAGACAACAGCGGCAAAACCACGGACATATACTTATGCTAATACAAACCCCCCTTCCGCCCCCCCTCCTCTCGGCCCCCGGCGCGCGCAGGCACCCCCAGCCACGGCTGCACCTGCACTTGAAACCTGTATGCCCCACTGGGACAATAGTTGTACCTAACAGATTATCCAGACAGGAGAACAGCCCACGGTACACTCCAACTCCCAAGAGCGCCCACCAAGACCGCTAGAGCACCCGCACCACCAACCTCGCCCGGCAGCTGTAAGGCATTAAACATGTGCTCCCAGCGCTCGCTATGGGTTCTTTTCGGAGCCCCAACGTTTCCTCTCTACATATGGCAGTCCACTCCGCCCGGGCCCATGCCTTAAGGGAAGAAGTCCACGCCTGTACGCCAGGCGGGCCACGCGCCTTCCATTGCCTCGTAAGGAGGCGCGTAGCCACCACCATCCCCAGGTCTAAGAAACTGGACAACACCTTATCTTTGGGCGGTCTCCTGAAATGATAAAAAATATATTCAGGCCAATCAAAGGGTATAATGCGACCAGTGCATTTCCTAAGCAGCTCACTGTTTGCACTCCAATAAGTGCCCAGCCCAGGGCAGCTCCACAAAAGATGGAGGAGCCCCGCACCTATCTCTCCGCAGCTGGGGCAGGACGCGTCTGAGCGATGGAAGTACTTGTTGATTAGCTCAGGTGTGAGATAGGCTCTATGAACAAAGTAAAGTAGTATCTGGCGAAAGCGCATGTTTCTGGGAATGCGTACCGGACTTTTAAGAATTCTCTCTCACTCCTTATCAGAGAGCGGCCTTCCCAAATTGCGCTCCCATTTGCCTCTAAGTGGGGCCAGAATGGTCTCCGTATGCATCAGTAACGACGCAGCAAACCAGCGGACCAGATGTTAGCCCCTCCCCATGATGTGGAGGTATTGCATGGTTAAGTGCTGTTCAGGCTCCGTCACCATATCTCCCCACCTGGCAGTCAGCTTCGCTACGAGGGAGCGATGTAGTAGGAATCCCCCGGGGTCGAGTCACTCTTTGTCTTGTGGGAGATACCTTTGAACCCTCATGCAACAAACCCAGCTCCCTTTGGCAATGCTTCTTTGTACCCTTAAGCAAAACTCTGCCTTTGCTTTCATATTGATTTGGCACTAGTGCATCATACAGATGCCCTTCTAGCCCCACATTAGTATTATTCTTATTTATTTTTTATTGTATTTCAAACATAACAAATAAAGCAATCCCCTCCCCCCCAAGCACAGAGTACCCCCACATTGTTTATATACTGCTTCTCCCTCTCGTTTCCTAGCTGGACTCCCATGTCAATACTTTGCCATTGCCTCTTCTCATCTAATAAAAAAGACGTGTAAGGTCTCTTACTGAAATCTCTGCTTTCCTTGCAACATCAATTTACATAATCCTACATTAGCATGAACCCTTGTGTTGGCAAGTACTTCTTTTCATAGGTCAGAAGCACAGAGTAGCCACTGCAGTCCCATCCGATTTATGTACCACTCAAACTTGATAAGGCTACATATGGGATTTATTGAGAAGTACAGTCACGGACAGAGATTCATGGAAAACTATATTTAGTTACGTTTTTGGAATTAGACATAATCTGCGACAAACTGCAGGGCCTATTAACAAAGGTACATTTACATATGTGTAAATCTACTGCTGCATCTATTTGTAAGTCTAAATGTTTCCGCTATACACCATTTCTGAGTGTAGGTTTACTCCTAAGTGTAAACTTTCATGCCTCCACACCATCAGGTCAGTAGGTGGAGACATCAAAGGCTGAATTTAGAAGTGTAAAGTTACTGCTGGTGACTTTTCACATATAGGCGAAGACCTCCTTGTGGTAAAGGATAGGGAAACTTAATAACGTTTATTAACTTTTTAAATTTTTTTTAATATTTGGTTGTAAAATAAGTGTAATTTAATTTAAAATAAATATTATTAACCTGTAATATAAAATCTTAGAGCTCATTAACTCATCAAACTAAATGTGTAATAAATAATTTAATTATTACAATCTGATAATGTAATTATTAAAATCTGGTAATTTTACTTAAAAATATTTTCGAAACCAAATTTTAAAAACCCAACCTCATTCGCATTTTTATATTTAATTACTATTTAGTACATATTAGGTTGGGGCATTTGTATTAATTTACAATCATTTAAAACTTTTATTAAGTCTCATAAAATGTATTTTTAAAAAGTAAGCAAACACAAGGAAATGATGGACGGAGCACTGAAACTTTTCAGACACCCCCAGTCACAGATCTGGGTTGAATCCATCGTTCTTTAGCTCACTTTGCACCCCAGTTCAGACACAGCTATTTGCAAATCAGTTTTGACCCTGTGCCTCATGGGAACAGTCCAGCCTGAACTGCCAAGCCATGTCTTCCCTGGACTGGAAACAAGCATCCTGGGACCGGTTTCTGTATTTGCTTTTTTAAAGGTAAGGCACTTATTAATAAAATAAATATTTAATTTAATCGAACTTATTTAACACTAAAATCTATGAAAAATTTATTTTTAATTTTAAAATAGATATAATTTATTTAATAGTATTTCCCACAGAATATTATTTTACAATTTTTTTTACACTTTTGGGGGGGATGGGAGTGTTCACCCTGGACATGGACCTGAGCCCCTAACCTACCTCGCCCCGGGCCCCATTAGCCTTTCTGCCCCCCGCTCCCGGTGGATGGATGAGGGTTTTCATCCTCAATGTTCCCTCTGGGGGGGAGGTAGAAAGCCGACTATACACCAGGGATTGTTCAATTAGAGTGTTTTGTTTTTTCACAGTGTGCTCCTAATGGCATGTGTCTGTGCTCCTCTACCCACCCAAGGCCCCATTAAACTTTCTGCACCACTCGGGTGGGGATGGGGGTGTTCATTTCCAGTCTGCCCCTCCCCCCCACCTGGGGGGGGGGGGCAGAAGGCCCACTAGACCACCAGGGAAAATATTGTCCCAAATAAAGAGAAGGGCTGCGGAGGCTGCCCACCCAGGCATTGGGCTGTGCCCAACCCCAGAATGCATCCAACAGTTTATGGGAGGTATATAGAGGAAGAATAACTCCAATCTGCCCCCTGGGGTCACAACGCCCACCAGACCGAAAGCGATCCGTCGCTGCAAGACTTATTGCAGTCAGGTCAGCTTTCAAGGACTCAAGGGGAACAGACAAGAGACAAGAGATGTGAACGCGCAGATCTTCGACTTGGATTAGGTCAGTTTCAGTTTTACACACGACCCTCTACAGTTTGTGCCTCATGCACGTCTCGCATACACACACACAGTCACAGCTTTTCGCACAAGCAGGCACTACACAAAACTGATTGAGTCTACGAATAATAAGCAAAAAGAGATATTCCAAATTGTCAACAGCTTTAGGAAACCTAAAATACTGTCCCAAGAAATCCCGCCATCCCAGTCTCTTTGCAATGAAATTGCAGCTTACTTTGAACATAAAATTACCAACTTCACAAAAGATTTCCCACAGGTTTATCAGGAAGAGCTAGATGAAGATTTTAAATCTCTAAAGGAAATATCAGCTACCACAACTTGGGAAAGCTTTGCCATGATTAGCCCTGCGGAATCTTCCCAGGCTATCTCCAGACTGAATTCAGGTTCCCCTTTTGACCCTTGCCCCCCGATGCTACTAAAGGCTATAAAAGATGAGGTTAATCCATTGATTAACTCCATACTCAACTCCTCACTCCAAACAGGAGATATTCCAACATGCTGGAAGGTCGCAGCAGTTAGACCTCTCCAGAAAAAAGCCATCCAAGACCCTACAGTATTATCAAATTTGCGGCCTATTTCGCTGCTTCCAGCAGTATGTAAACTCGCAGAGACCTGTATTAATAAACAGCTTACAACATACCTGGAGAGTAATAATCTTCTCCATCCAAATCAGGCTGGCTTCAGGTCCCAGCATTCAACTGAATCTGCTCTCTTATTCTCCACTGAAACAATTAGAGCTGCTTTGGATCAGGGAAAAAGAGCAGTCCTGATCCTGCTAGATTTATCTGCAGCCTTCGACACGGTGTCCCACAATATCTTGATACATCACCTTAGGACAGTGGGCATAGTGGGCACCGTGTTGAAATGGTTTAACAACGTTTTGAGACAAAGAAAGCAGATTACTATGCTGGGGCAGTACTGCTCAGAAGAAAGGGAAGTCCAGTCTGGGGTACCCCAGGGCTCCAGTCTGAGCCCTATTTTATTTAATCTTTACATGGTCCCACTGATGGAGCTCATCTCTTCCTTTGCCATCAGCTCGATAGCATACGCCGATGACACCCAACTTGTCCTAATCTTGGATGAGGACGCGGCGATTGCTGAATGTTCTCTAAGAAACTGTTTGAAGGCCACCTTCGAGTGGATGAACAGGAATCATCTGAGATGTAACACCGCAAAGACCGAAATTCTACCCTTTGGTAAAAACAACCTATTCTCCCCCCAAACTTGTTGGCCGATAGAAGCTGAGGCGCCGCCTAGCACCATCATGGCGGCTCGAAATCTAGGAATCAAATTTGATGAGACATTAACCTTCAAACAACAGGCTAGTGAAGTAGCAGGATCGTGCTTTAATATAATAAAGGGTCTCAAAAAATTCTTTACCTTTCTTCCCTTGTCCGCCAGAAGAACGGTAGCAGTGGCATTAATCATATCCAGGTTGGATTATTGTAACAGTTTATATGCTGGGGCAAATAAAGCAGCTCTACATAAACTACAAATGGTCCAACATGCTGCAGCAAGATTAGTGCTGAAAATGCCTAGGAAAACCTCAGCCTCTGCAGCACTCGATACGCTACACTGGCTCCCCATCCAAAAGCGGATCCTATTTAAGGTCCTAATAATAACTTTTAGGGCCTTTCACAAACAAGGACCACAATATCTGTCCAAAAATTTCAGCCGCTATCACCCCAGCCGAGAACTAAGATCGGCAACAGCCAATTTGATGGTTGTCCCAAAATTCCGGCTTGCTACGAGAGGAGGAAAATCTCTAGCAGTTAGAGGAGCCAAAGCCTGGAATAAACTCCCTAACCAAATGCGGGAAATCACTTGCGAAAGTAAATTTAGGAAATTTCTTAAAACCTGAATCTATAGCTTGGCTGACACAACCTGTAAAACCCTGGTTTAGGAGCTAACGCCAACATGAGTACTACATCCCTCATTATCTGGAATACACAAGTCATAAGCGCCAAGATGCTCTTCGGAGTGATAGTGCGCTATAAAAGTTCCCTATCACATCACATCACATCACACACACCGAGAGACACACGAGCGCACATACACGCATGCAGACACACACACACATGCACATATACAGAGACACACCCCCCGCCCGCCTGCCGCCGCCACCCCCACCCGCCCAGGGGTGAGCGGGCAAGTATGCTGCATGACTGGGACAAGGCGGTATATAACCGAAGCAATAAACTATGGTATATGGCCTATCATTTCATTCAACATTTATTTTTTGAGGAAGAAAAATGAGCACGACAGAGATTGTGGGACGAATCTCTCCGCCTAGTCCTTCATCTATTTACTTAACACAATGTGGTCAAGATTTCGATCGAATAGTTGCAAAAGTTACATTAGTTGACCTGCAGCAGATTAACAAAGAACAAGACGAGCAACGTTGAGGTAGGTGGGAACATAATCGATAGCTTACGTCTGTTCTTTTAACTGCAAGCGGGCGGGGGGAAGAGGGCTCTAAGACAGAGCCACTAAAACTACCCAACCCACCTGAAACGTGCGCTTCTAACGTGTATTCAAAATGGCAGCTCCAAAATATCCAGCTCTGCAAGACTACAGCAAACACGTGCCGGGAGCAGATACCGTTAGGAATTAAGTATATCTGCAACCGTCCCTATTCAGGAACGATAAAATAAATTTCACCGAAAATAGAGTATTCCAATTTTTCTTCCGTCCAAAATGTTCTCCACTCAAATGCAAATCAGCAACGAACTACGCCCCCAGCAAAATCGCCTTTTTACCGTTGACAACTGTTGACACGCCAAGATTACCAATCCTGCCGCAATTGCTACTGCAGTCCATATTCACGTGCAATGTGTTAAAAATAAAATCAACCTTAATTCTTAGGAGGCAGCATGCATATATGCTCCTGTGATTTGGCATTTCACAAGTAATATTGCAAACCGTTGCGTGTAAAACGATATATATATATATATATATATATATATATATATATATTATATATAAATAAAAATATAATTTCCTTATTTTTTTTACCGCAAAAGCAAGGCACTGACAGCGACATCGATAACACGGAGCCACTTAACTACCCATTATTTACACACTACCATTCTACAAAACGCCAAGGGCGGCATTCCTAGTCACACAGCTCACAAAATTATATTCTTCGCTAGCAGAAACGCCTCAACTACAAATCCCAATAAATGTCTAGAAGTGCAACTACATAACTGAAACAGATCATCACCAAGCATGTTAACACAACTACTATAATAGAAGGGAAGGTGGAGCCAAATACTAGGGAAGGCCAACTCGTTCTACGAACCTTATTTTTTCAGCATTGATGTTATATTTGCAGTCTTCATTTTTTTTACTCTCGTAAAAGCAATTGAATTATATCGCATAACAAGCCACCTGTACCCGTTGTCCGCGCACTGAAATGCTGCAATCGTTTCATTTAAAAAACAATCGGGCGTTTAACATTCGGTACTAAAACAACATTAACAGTGAAATACTCTATTCCCTCCGAACTGGGAGTGTTAACCAACCCCAAGTACGCCGGTGTAATACTACAACTCTCCGTCCTGCAGCCTCAGTCAACAAAGGAAGATTCTGAGGATAGCGGGGATCATCATAACTAACTAAAAGGGCGTGGACAGACAAATCGTCCCTCCTTCCATCTCAAGGAATGCGAATCCCGCCAGCCCCGCCCTGTGAACGTGCCAATGAAACGAAACTTGGCTCGCGTTGGTAGCGTACATCCTCGCACTTTTCATGATGTACGTGCAATCTTAAGTGAAAGAGACGAGAGTTCGTTTGCTCACTAGCTCTAAATCCCCGTTTTATATATAGCGAGGACATTACACAAATGTGTTGCTTTGCAAAATAAATAGTTCATTATATAAGGTATTTATTAAAATACCCAACGGTTGGGTCGTTTACAATAGAGAGCATTAAAGTAAGAACTCATAACAACACTCACATATTGAGTAACTGGTATTGATTAACTGGATGTGGACGGTGTGCAATGAAGTTGAGATAGAGAGGTAAGCCACAAAGCACTGATCAAGGGAATCGAAGCGAACGAGGTTAGATAGGGTGACTGAGGGGTCACACCTGTCATGGAAGCAAATTCTGGACAGGTGGAAAGTAGGTTGACCAACTGGCATGGTTGCAAATTCAGGAAAGTGAGTGTAAAAATTCAGGACAAAGGGTCAAAATTCAGGACAAAAATTCAGGACGGAAGGTCAAAATTCAAGACAAAAAATTGGGACAAGGATACGTTTATCAGACGCTACGAAGGAGGTTGCGCAATAGTATATTAGAGGCATGGCAACAAAAGGGCATGAATCCTGACCACTCACTCATGAAGTGTCTCGTTTGTGCAAGATCAAAAGACTCTCCATTCTTGAGAACTGTTGTCTGGCTCTACTGTACTCTGGTCTACACATCTCTGCACATGATTGGATCAGATAGTGGAGAATGGAGAATAAGTATGCATCAGACGATCTGTGGGACTGCCATTTTTAGGTCTCGCACCTGCGAACCGGATCGCGAAAGCGATCCGTCGCTGCGAGACTTATTGCAGTCATGTCAGCTTTCAAGGACTCAAGGGGAACAGACAGGAGACAAGAGATGTGAACGCGCAGATCTTCGACTTGGATTAGGTCGCGCACGTCAACTGTGAACAGCATGTCAGTTTCAGTTTTACACGCGACCCTCTACAGTTTGTGCCTCATGCACTTCTCGCATACACACACACAGCCACAGCTTTTCGCACAAGCACGTACGCACACACACGAGCACACACACAGAGAGACACACGAGCGCACATACACGCACGCAGACGCGCACACGCACACGCACACATACAGAGGCACACCCCCCACCTGCCTGCCGCCGTCACCCCCACCCGCCCAGGGGTGAGATGTCCCCCCCTCTTTCCTCACACTCACCGGAGAGGTCGGCGCGGGCCCCGCCGAGCAGCAGGAGGCAGGCGGTGAGCAGCAGCGTTGGCTCCATGTCGCTCGCTCCGTCCGTCTGTCTGACTGACTGCCGGCGCGTGCCCCCTCTCGGCCTCCTATACAGCTGCGAAAGCGAAAGAACAAGGACCAGCGCGTCCCTCCTACGCAATGAGCGAGCGCGCGCGTGCCCGCCCGCCGCGGAAAGAGAGTACGGACAAGGACCCGGGTCTAATAGCTGCGCACGACCCGAGGCCGAGGACAGCGGGCAGACCAGGGCCATGGAAGTAGAAGGTACAAGGTACAAGGGCCGCGGGCCCGCCTGCGCTCGTTTAAATCCGGGGTTGGTTGCCTGGTTAGTTGTGCGACTGGTTCTGTGAGCTTTTGTTCAGCAATGACGCTCACTCTCTCAGCGCTTCTGGCTTTCTATTAAGGAATTCAGGCATAGGGTCCTAGCCGCCATGTCCTATATCACACAGATTGCGAGCAACGGGTAGAAACGAGTGCCCAGAACGATAGGTCGGGAACTAGAAGTCTGACCAGGCCTCCCTTCTCGCGCGGCCCCTCCCACACCTGTAAAATGGCACTGACTCCCCAGCCCACAGCAACCGCGCTCTGACTGGAGCATGTGCTGCTCCACAGGAAACAACGCGGCACGCAGCTGCTTACTGCGGCGTCCATCATGCTCAGCATTGCAACACTGACAGCATCAGTGGATTGTCTTGCGGGGACTGGCAAACAATGGAATTCACACAGAACACGGTTCCCGCGCCTCTGAAAGGAACTGAGGTTTACTTGATGGAATGTCTGACGGATCATAACTTGTGTCACCGGAGCAGTTTGGTGCTCTGAGGTTCATGTTAGGAGAACACAGCGCAGCCAGTGTGTCACAGGCCCTGGTGCAAGGAACGAATTGCATCTGACTGTTGTTTCAATTATAAACTATAGCAATAATCACGGCTCCCTGGGCCCCACAGGGATCTAGAACCCGGTGCCACTGCACCTGTTGCATCAATGAAACCTACGTCCCTGGTCCGGTGCCTATATCAGGAGTTACAGCGCAAGTCAGGTAATCTCCTACCTGCAGAGCACTGACTTATCCCATAAGTACGAGGGGGTGATTAAAAGATAGAGCGGGTACTATGGAGTGTGGCTTCAGTCTATGCAGCGCTGCGCCTTCGGACTCTATTGTCAGGGCTGGCAACGTGCTCTTCATTAACTGCAGCTTCTTAGGGACAGCTAATGTGAAGCTGTGGCCAAGGGAAATACTATGGGGCAGATTTACAAGGCCCTTGTGCCACTTTTGCGTCACTTTTCCCATGTTAAAAATGATGCAAAAGTGGCGCAACGTGCTTGTAAATCTGCCCCTATGTGTTTAAAAAACGACGATGGACGCAGGGCTTTCAGTGGGACAGGCCTCACTGGTGCTGAGCACCGGCAGTTTTTTTTTTTTAAAGGGGGCCTCGTAACGGCTCTCTATTGGGCTGTGTCCCATTTTTTCCCCACACTGCAGTGACAGCAGGCACATGAATGTGCCCGCGCTCACACTGCCCACTTCTCACTAGTTACACAAGTTACGGCATGATGTCATGCCAGTTGAGCGCTGCAGGGGGAAGGGAAATCCTTTAAAGAGAGTCATTTTCTCTCTGGAATTCCCTTCTGTTTTTCAATCTCAGGAGCAGCAACATTGTCGTGGTGTCACCAGGGCTTTAAGAGGAAGCTTTTTCAATATTATATACAAGTCATAGTTGCTGCTTATTTATCTTATGCAACTAACAACCTGTGACAAAGCCAATAGTCCTGACTTGTTGTATTTATGATGTTATCCAGTATTTGGGTGTCTTTCATAGATTCACTTGCCTGAATCATTCCCCGTCGTCGAGACGGGAGCCTCCGGTATATAAAAAGTAATGTCCTAAAGACATACATAGAAAAGAATAGGCCCAAAGGTCTCACCTTGTAGCCTATCCACGTCCTTTTGTAGGAAGGACCAAACAGAGCAGGCCCCAAGGGTCCCACCTTGGTGGCCTATCTGTGTCCTTTTGTAAAAAAGGACCAAATAAAGTACAACAGCCAATCAATTACCACCTCCTTCTAGAACCTTCCTGCCAGAAGCCCAAGTCTCTCAGATTTTCTACCGCACGTTGTGCTAGGGAGTCTCCACCTGAGTTCTCCTCAGGAATTTCTCTTTTTCTTCAAAAAACAACTTTTATTAGTCTCTAAAGTTATGTCTGATAGTCAGAAGAAAGGTCTTTTCCGGGCTTGTTCCTCCTGCAGCAAGAAAAGACTTCACATTGACGATAAACATGATAAATGTTTATATTGCCTTTACCCTCACCACCAGGCAAAGGACTGCAAAATATGTCGGACCTTCTCCAACAAGACCCTCAAGGACCGAGAAGGTCGACTTCTGTTGTGGCTCAACAGGCTCAAGACCAAGACTGATGACTTGGTATCCGAAGGTGAGAGTGTGTCTGGAGTGTCGCAATTTTCCTTGAAGAGGCCAAGGGTTTCTTCCCCTAGCCCCACAGACACCCCTCCTATGAAGACTTCTAAAAAGTCCTCAGAGGGCAAGCCATCTGTGTCTGGCAAGGACCTGCCTGTCCCAGGGAAACAGCCACTGGTCCCGGCGACGACGACAACGGCGTCGATGGTGCATTCAGCACAGAAAACCGTCTCGACGTCGACGACGACAGTGTCGACGACGACGGCCTCATCGGCTTCCTCCTCGTCGACGAGGACTACGCCTTCATCGTCGGCGAGTAGACCTACGCCGTCGACCATCCCGGTCACTCCATCGACGACGAAGATCTCGTCGTCGACGACGAGACCGTCGTCGAAGGCGTCGACGACGACGACACCATCGACGAGGACAACGCCGTCGACGAAGTCTACCTCGTCGACGAGGATCATCCCGTCGACGATGGGAAAGCCGTCGACGACGAGTACACCGTCGACGGTGGGGACTTTACCGTCGACGAAAATGACGTCGAAGAAGACATCGTCGTCGCAGCCACCGTCGACGAGCATATCTACCATGGCACCGTCGCTTTCGACGTCGACAGGACCCTGGAAAGAGTCTGCACTCCTCTCCCACGCCATGGATGCTTTTCCACCGCAAGTGAGCCATGTCACTGTGAAAATTACTAAACGGCCTATTACGCCGCACCAGATCTCGCCCGGTAGGATACAACAACTTCCTCCGGCCTGTATACTACAAGGTCAAGAGTCGGACGAGGACTCCTTTACGCAGGCTACTAGTCCATCGGACCTAGTCCTGAAATGCCAAACCACGGACGAGGAACCTGAAGAGGAGGAAGACCTTCCACAACAACAGGACCAGCCTCCGCCCCAGGCACAGGTTACTCCTATGGTGTGTCTCCCCGCATCCATTGTCTCAGACCTACAATTCCTCATACAGGATTATAAGGAAAGGTTCCCGGAGAAACATTCTGCGTCAGCACCTCCAGCTGCACAGGCGCCAGCTCCTTCATCTCGCCATAGACCAACTCCACTGGTCATTGAGAAGACACAGGTTCCGATTCAGGACGCTCCCTCATCTGACGATGAGGAGAGGGAACAGGAGGAAGGTGAAGTCGATGACGACCAGTCGGACCCGGATGCAGATCAAGATTATGTGGCACATTCTCCAGCCTCTCCGGATCCGCAGACCTCGGAGTCTCCACCTGCAGACATCGGTGGATTCCACAACATCATTGAGCGGGCGGCTAAGAGGTTCCATATGTCCATGGAAACTCAGGAAACGGAATGCTTCCTTTATGACTTCAAGGAGCCCACTAGGAAGACTTCAAGATCAATCCCCATAATTGACTACATTTGGAAGCAGGGTAAACAAATCATGCAAGCGCCTGCCTCTATACAGGTGGTGGTGCCCAGGCTTGATAAGAAATACAAGGCCACCTCCACGGCACCGGCATGCCTGACAGGTCACCCCAAACCAGATTCCGTGGTGACTCAAGCGGCGCAGAAGAACTCTCGCAATCCATCCTCGCCTCTATCAACGCCACCTGATAAGGAGGGCAGGAAACTGGATGCCGTTGGCAAACGCTTTACTACCACTTCAGCCATGACGGTCAAAGTGGCAAATTCGATAGCCCTCCTGGGACGTTACAATCGCCAACTCTGGGCGGACATTGCACCCTATCTAGCAGATCTGCCGGAGGATGTCAGAGAGGAGGCACATTCACTTCTATTGGAAGGACAGACCTCAGCCTCAGAGCTCATCGATTGTGCCATTGATGCCGCCATGACTGGTTTCCGGCAATTGGCAGGAGCTGCAGTCCTGAGGCGACAGGGCTGGCTCAAGGCCACCACTTTCCGCCAGGAGGTGCAAACCAGGATATTAGATATGCCTTACGATGGCCAGCATCTGTTTGGGGAACAGATTGATGCAGCCCTTACCACCATAAAAAAGGATACGGATACTGCCAAGGCTCTGGGTACTTTACAATTCCGGACCCAGTCCTTTCGTGGCAACCGGGGAAGAGGTCAACCTGCATACAAAGGTTCCTATCAGAATAGGTCTTCGTACACATATTCACAGTCCAAGCCGCAGTTTCAGCAGCGACAACCTCAACAAGGCCGACAGTCTTCCTACGGCAAGTCCAATTACCGAGGAAGAGGCCAAAAACGACCTGCTGGCAATAGACAATGACTTGTCTCCCTCGCTAGCCCCTCCACCACTACATTCTTTAAAACTTGGAGGGAAACTGAAATACTTCCACCGCAATTGGCAAACTATAACAACGGATCGGTGGGTACTCCAACTCATTCGATTTGGACATACCCTAGAATTTACCTCTATCCCCCCAACTACGCCACCGTGCCAGCGATCACACAGGCACCTACGATTGCTTCTTCAGGAAATAGCTTCCATGCTGCAGAAGGGAGCGATAGAGAGAGTTCCACGGGCCCACAAGAATCAGGGTTTCTACACTCACTTCTTCCTAATCCACCAAAAAGGAAAGAAATGGCGCCCAATCCTGGATCTCAGGGCACTCAACGTGTTCCTAAAGAAACAATCGTTTCGTATGGTGACTCTGCAAGAAATCCTTGGGCTGCTGGACAAAGGGGACTACATGACGTCCTTAGACCTCCAGGACGCCTACTATCATATCCCTATTCTCAAAGGGCACAGGAAGTTCCTCAGGTTTGCTGTGGCAGGACAGCACTTCCAATTTCGGGTCCTTCCATTTGGCCTCAAATCGGCCCCGAGGATCTTTACCAAATGCCTCTCACCAGTAGTGGCATTTCTTCGTCAACAAGGCCACCAGGTGTTTCCATACCTGGACGACTGGCTGGTGAAGGCACCGACGGCAGCCGCCGCAGCCTCGTCCTCCAGCGCCTGTCTGGATATTTTCCACCGCCTAGGACTAACCCTCAACACTGCCAAGTCAACTCTGGAACCCACCAAGGTCATCACATTCCTTGGAGCGACTCTGGACACGGACCGTGTCAAGGCTTTCCCCTCTCAGGAGAGAAAAATCAAGCTCATCTCCTTGGCCAATGCAGTGGCTTCGCGGAAGACTCTTCCGGTCCGCACGTTCAAGTCTCTTCTAGGCATGATGTCCTCATGCATCCTGCTTGTTCCACACTGCCGCCTAAAAATGCGCCCACTCCAGGAGGCACTGACAAAGCAATGGACTCAAGCCACAGGTTCTTTCGAGGACCGCATACGAGTCACTCGACCCATTATCAATCATTTGCAATGGTGGACATCTCTCCACCACCTCTCAAAGGGTCTGCCGTTCCTGCTCCCAGCGGAGCCACACGTAATAACTACGGATGCGTCCCTGGAAGGCTGGGGAGCTGTCCTCCAGGACCTCCAGATCAACGGCAAATGGACAACACAGGAAACCAAGCTCCATATCAATCTGTTGGAGTTACGGGCGGTTTTCCTGGCTCTACAGGCGTTTCTTCCACGCATTCGTCACTCCCCAGTGCTCGTCAGGACGGACAACACCACGACGATGCACTACCTGAACAAACAGGGGGGGACGCGTTCCATCTCGTTATCTCGAGAATCGCAGAGAATCTGGAACTGGCTTCTGACACATGGCATAGTGTTGAAAGCGGAGTACGTCCCGGGCAAGGACAACGTCTTGGCGGACGCACTGAGCAGGGAGAAGTCTCCTTCCCACGAATGGGAACTGGACAGGGAGGTGCTGGACCATATCTTCCAGAAGTGGGGCACCCCGAACATAGACCTCTTTGCCACCAGAGAGAACGCCAAATGCCCAAGCTTCGCAAGCAGGCATCACCACTCAGGAACCCTCGGGAATGCATTTTCCATCGCATGGCGCAACGTCTTTGCGTACGCCTTTCCGCCATTCCCACTGATTCCCAGGGTTCTCAGGAAGATGGAATCGGAACCCTGCACTCTGATCCTCATTGCTCCGTCCTGGCCGAGGCAGCACTGGTTCACAGAGCTTCATCGCCTCTCTGCCCGGCCCCCTCTTCGCCTGCAGCAGTTTCCGGCCCTGATCACGATGTCTCAAGGGCAGGTTCTCCACCCGAACCTGAGCTCTCTGAAGTTATCAGCCTGGCTCCTGAATACCGAGAATTCAGCCATCTAAACATCCCGCAGGATTGCAGAGATGTCCTTGCGAAAGCTAGAGCTGTCAGCACTAACAAAACCTACTCACTAAAATGGAAGCGATTCTGTTCCTGGTGTGTGGATCAAGGCTTGCACCCCTTCCAGGCCACTCCACAGCAGCTGCTACCATACCTGTTACACCTTGCGCAGTCTGGCCTTGCGCATACCTCCATCAAAGTGCATCTAGCGGCGATTTCAAGGTTCACAAGAAAGGCTACAGGCCCATCTTTGTGGTCGGACAGACTCATCAAACAATTCCTAAAAGGTCTATTCAGGTCCTTTCCACGACCACGGCCTATTCCTCCATCGTGGCACCTCAATGTGGTTCTTCATCAACTAATGAAGCATCCCTTCGAACCCATCCATAAGGCAGAGATCAAGTTCCTCTCATGGAAAACGGCCCTCCTCCTGGCACTAACCTCTGCCAGAAGGGTCAGTGAATTGCAGGCTCTATCCATTCAGGATCCTTTTCTTCAATTCAGAGAGGACAGAGTCATTCTGAGGACTAACCCTCGCTTCATTCCAAAAGTCCCTTCGGACTTCCATCTTAATGAACCGGTGGTGCTTAGATCGTTCTTTCCGAATCCTACAACGCCAGCTGAAAGAACTCTACATTCTCTGGATCTAAAGAGATGCCTTAAATTCTACATCGATAAGACACGACACTTTCGAAAGTCAACCCAGCTCTTCATTGCCTTTAGTAGACCAAGACTGGGCATGCCCCTGACAAAGCAGAGCATCTCCAGATGGATCTCTTCTGCGATCACCTTTTGTCACGACAAGGCCGGACGGCCTTTAGACTCACGAGTCAAAGCTCATTCGACTAGAGCCATGTCCACGTCTGCGGCGCTGTTCGCTGGAGTGCCGATATTGGACATCTGCAGAGCGGCGACATGGAAGTCCCCGCACACCTTCACCAGGCACTACTGCCTGGATACTGAGCTGATGAAGGATGCAGCAGTGGGCCGAGCAGTGCTTCGCCATCTATTCCAGTGAGGTGAGCCCTACTACATCCCTCCATCCTTTACGGGTATGCACATTCTCTTACTGTATTTATATGCCATTGCATTTGGTGATTTGTAGTCATGTGATATGTTTTATCTACATGTTCATACCTGCTCTTCATACAGAATGTGCATAATGTATTGCTCGCTACTCTGATTCAGGCATGTGAATCTATGAAAGACACCCAAATACTGGATAAGAAATGCGTTACTTACCTGTAACTGCAGTTATCCAGTATTAGTGTCTTTCATAGATTCACATGCACCCTCCCGCCTCCCCTGGCAGGGCTCACCTTTCTCTCTAATGAGTTTACGCCTAACTAGCTTGGTGCGTACGAAAATCTGAGAGACTTGGGCTTCTGGCAGGAAGGTTCTAGAAGGAGGTGGTAATTGATTGGCTGTTGTACTTTATTTGGTCCTTTTTTACAAAAGGACACAGATAGGCCACCAAGGTGGGACCCTTGGGGCCTGCTCTGTTTGGTCCTTCCTACAAAAGGACGTGGATAGGCTACTAAGGTGAGACCTTTGGGCCTATTCTTTTCTATGTATGTCTTTAGGACATTACTTTTCATATACCAGAGGCTCCCGTCTCGACGACGGGGAATGATTCAGGCATGTGAATCTATGAAATACACTAATACTGGATAACTGCAGTTACAGGTAAGTAACGCATTTCTTACTTGTTGTATCATATATCTGGATGCAATGACAGAAACAGCAAAATTCAAGACCAGCGGCACACTATGCTAAACACAGATTTTTTAGCTTTCATGTTTTTAAGCCACGCTCTTAATTACATTGACCACGCCCCTTCGAGAGACCCTCCCAATATTCCCATCTCACTTAAAGCCCTGGATGGATGTAAACCTCAGTCTTCATGCATGACAGTGCTTGACTGAAGGGGCAGTTTGCATGCAGATTCGTGAAGGGCAGAAGAGGCAGTGTGAATGCCTTGAAATGTATGGCAGAGCAGGTCATTGCATCTTGAGGTTTCTGAATTAGCAGAAGAGAACACATTTCAAACTTTTGTGGAACTGTCCAAAGTGTTAAATGCAGTGCAGTTCAAAAGGTAACAAGTTGCATAATAGGCGACTGTTAGAAATGGGGGTTTCTAGTTGGCAGAGGTTTGCACCTTATCCAAGTAGGGACCCTTATTTTAGTCAGGGTAAGGGGATTACACCGCTAATATAACCCCTTCTCACCCCCTGGTAGCTTAGCACAAGCAGTCAGGATTATCTCAGAGGAAATGTGTAAAGTATTTGTGCATACCCAGACAGTAACACAGTAAAAACACTATAAAAGGAGTCCACACCAGTTTAGAACAAGCATTTGCAATGCAATAGGTCTCGCATTATTAAAGTTTGAGCTTTTGGCATTGCTAAATAATGCAACACCAATAGCTCAAACTTTAATAATGCGAGACCTATTGCATTGAAAATGCTTGTTATTATAGTGGCAAAAGATACATTTACAGGTAATGAATGTCAGTGACTCATTTACCTAATCAGTGCTTATCCTGACAAGCTGGAATGGATTCAGCATTCCTGGACCTGTGTTGGACACCCCTGATCTACAGCATAGCCTGGGAGTAAAATTCAGTGTTTATCCCTCTTACAAACGGTATCACACCTCTACTTTTACCATTATTTACCATTATATTAAGCATTTCCAACGACTACAACCCATTTTTCCAACTGCAATGGCTCTTTCTAGCTAAAGTGCATATAAAGTTAGTTTATAATGGAATTGTGCTCAGTCTGTAAGTGCAGCGTTATCTTGTCATATTTCTCAAGTGAATTTGGGATACTGAGGCAGGGAATGGCCTGAAAAATCTGATTAAAACAGTAATTCGTTTGACATACTGCAACGAAATGACTTTTCACAACCTCTGCAGTCACATTTCAGTAGTGTATCATCAACAGCAACCGCAGGCATGCATAACCCACCGTATCATTCTAGTTTTCGTATATCGCACAAATTGCCGACTGACGTGCCTGCAGGCAGTGAGAGGAATCAATTGCAAGGCGCATTCAGACGCGACCACAGCCTCCACCAATCGGGCTTCAGAGGGAAATCATTTTGTTTCATAACGCGGGGGATATTTCACAACACGTCAAAGTGCCATGTACAGAGCTCCGTTTGAAAGGGTCAGAAAGGAGATATTGCACGTCTTGCAATAGCACAATTGACTGGCGGTGGGTGGGGGTATTTTCAGAGTATTATATATGTATTCTTAACAAATCAGAAGCAGTTGGCGGTCTCATAGCTATAATGTATCTTCGCTAGCTTCTTGATCAGAAAGCTGTGTGGGTTTAGCTTGCGATGGCATTGGTCATACATGTATAGTATAGTGGCATGGTGCCTGCCATCAACAAGCCGATAGACCAGTGCTTAATATGCAAAAATGTATGAATCAAACGTTTTTCCTAAGAGTCGACTGCTGAATGCTGAGGGTGACACATTGAAAGCTTGCCTCCTCTTGAGTCCGCCTCAAGCCTCTTTCTTCCACTGGTCTACACTTCCTGTACATCTCAACTCTTGCAGGTTCTCTTTCATCCTTACTTTCACCCTTTGTCCCCGTTTTCTTATATTTCTCCACCTTCTTTCTCCCTTTTCTGCATTTGTGTTTCATGGTTTGGGTCGAAATCTGATAATAAAAAATACATTTTGGGCCCCAAGTTAGTGCCCGGACCCACTACCTGAAACTACCAGAAAAAAATTAAGCAGAAGCTAAACTGCTGCAGGCAGGGAGGAACAAGAATGACATAGTTGCAGTGTAATGCCTTTCCACTTGTCAACAAACAGGCAAGAGCGCAGAATGGAGAATTTCCTCTGGTTTGCCATCAGTAAAGGTGATCTAGGGAGCGAGCAGGGTACCATAAATTGGGCCAGATGTATGAATGTACTGGTTATGGTCTGGCTTGACAGCGTGCTGTCGCCAGACAAAAATTAGAGCATCACAAGACAGGTGCTTTGACTCCACCACATATTGGAAGCCAGGAGTACATGTTTTGAAAAAGTTGTGTGCTTCCACAATAAAGTGCTTGCCCTTCTCGCAGCTGTGATACATTTATTTATCCAGCTGTCTAAGCTTGAACTTTCAGGGGCACATACATGCCATGCCATTGGAATGCTGTTAAAGTGCCTTCAATAACTAGATCATTTAAATTGTGTTTCCCTGGCAACAGCACAGCTTTGGTGGAGGAGGCCATTAACCTTCATAGATTTTTAAGTCTGGTTTGACAGTTCATCTGTCACTTGACCTTTTAATTTACAACAATATTATTCCACAGTTCTTTGTTTCCACTTAAATACAGATGTATACCCATGGTATTTACTTGAAATACTTTACATTACCACAGAAAGCCGAACCTATTGACATTACCAATGCTAGTTGCAAAAACTGATCAAAATTTCCACACAAGTTTGTTTTGACCAGTAAATTAATTTGCAAAATGGCCTTTGTACCGATAGGCTGGTTTTGCAAAATAATGATTTTGAAGGTGTCTAGAACGACCTGCCTAATAAATATTTCTTAAGCAGATCACACATTGCAACTCCAACCTATTGGCTCCCTTCATAAGGATGGGGGCCTGCAAGGAACAGCAGGCTACCATCCTTGTGAATGTGTTTACAAATGTAATTTTTTCTTTCTTTCCTTTTTGTTGTCGTTTGTTTTAAGCAGTCACATTTTCTTAAAGGAATGAGAGCTGCTTAAAAAAAATTAACGTTTTTCCATTTTGAAAAGCTTTAGTGAGAGTTGGCAGTGGTACTCTGGAAAAAATCTTATATTTGGTAAGCTGGAAATCAGTTAAGTCTCAGATCCATAGGGGCTAATTTGGAGCCCTGAGCAAAAACAGGTGCAGTAATGGTGTATCCACAATTTGCAATGCTGCTAGAGTGTGACACTTCGAAATTGCTCTACTACTGCACTGGTCTGTATTTCAAACCCCAAAACCAATGTTAACAAACTACTTGTGCATTGTCCCCCCAACCCCCGTTCTGATGTGCACAATCTGAAAATGTGCTCTATTTGCCCAAATGATTTATGCCAAATTCGATTTGGCGAAAAGCTTGTGGGCAAAAACCCTTAGGATGCTTAATTAATTTTAAAGTTTGAATTTGGGGGCAAACTCCTGTTCGGCCCAAAACAGCAAGTGACTTCACATAGCAATTAGGGCAAAGAGGCCACTGACTACCAATGATTACCAGTGATGTGCAGTAATAGTTTGTCTTTTTCCAAAGATCTTTGGGGGGATTTTGTACATATTACAAATATCGAGCAAATCATCTGAAACACCATCACTAGCAGTACCGACATATTTAATACATTCAAATAGCAGTGTGAAGCATAAACTCTTCTGTCAGGTATTAATCACCCCAACATAATAGTTCTTTGCATAAATTAGAATTAAGTAATACAATAAACAACAAAAAAGGAATAGAAAATACAGAATAACCCCAAAGCAATATATACTTTAAAACTATATCCATCCCTCCATCCAGAAGTTCATCCAAACATCTATCAATCTAATATTAATGATAGTTTCAACATTCTATTATTAATCTCTAAGCAAGTAGAATAAATCCAGACCCAGTCAGGTCACTCAGAGCTGTCAGAAGTACATAATGGAGAGGTCGCGGAAGAGTTTGGATCACGGAGTCTAGATCCTTGTAGAACCTTCGGTATACTTCATGGGCCCAGGCCAACTCTACTTTATGGTTATAAATATGTCCAGAACGGAGCCCATATTTTTTCAAAATTCTGAACTCTATCTCATAACACTGCTGTGAATTTTTCTATTGCAAATATTGACAGTATTTTGCACCACTTTATTTTTATAGGGGGTAGGTAGGATGTAGACCCCCAAAATTGTGCTGTTGTGAACCTAGTTGCTATAATTATGTAAAAGAAACACATTTGTGATAGATTCCTTACCTTAGAATTGCCCCCAAGCATCAGACTGGATCCGGAAAGTTTTCATCAACAGTACCCCTGCGCGTCGGTAGGCGTCGTCGTGCGGCTCTGCGTACGTCGCTGACATCGTAGTCGCCGAGATGACGCGGCTGGAGATACTTAGATGCGCGTTGACGTCAGTTCTTTCTTTTTCTGCGCCAGCAAGCGCAGATCACGAGAGGGTGGTACCCCTGGTCAATTTTGGACTATTTTTGGGACTTTTGTCTCTGTTTTTTGAGTCTTTGACTCCTGGTGGATAGGGACAGGGCCGGACTGGCCATAGCGGGCACCGGGCAATCCCCCGGTGCACCGCACGGGTGGGGGCCGGTTGTCGGCCCCTTCGGGCCGTTTTTGATACAGGGCCGTTTTTGCAGCTTAGCTGCAAAATCGGCCCTGTACCAAAATCGGCCGAAAACTGGCCCCGGCAAAGAGCTCGGCGGCACCACTCCAACACCCCCAAGTGGGGGGGGGTGCCGGCCGAGCACTTTGCCAGGGCCGGTTGTGGTTCCCATAGGGATGCCCGGTTTTAAGTCTTGCATGGCTTGTCCCCGTACGATGTCGGTGATGGACCCGCATCGTGAGTGTCTCTACTGCCTGGGGCGCGACCACGGCTCAGTCTTGCCCCAAATGCCGGGCCATGGCTCTGAAAACGGTGCGGGAGCGTTCCCGAAAGTTGCTAAAGGCCCGGGAGTCGGCTCCGCGCCGTTCAAGGTCCCTGACCCGTGGGAGGTCAAGGGACCGGTCGCGGAGCCACCACCACCATCATCGTTCGACAAAGTCTTCTCACTCAGAGTCAGGTAAGGCGAAGCACAAGAAGTCGAAGAAGCGGTGTCACTCTTTGCCTTCCCCTAGCCTGTACCTGCCCTTCCCGGTTCTGTGGGCTACTCTGGCCCAGCTACAGGACTTCCTGTCAGCCATGGCCACCTTTTTGGCCCATCGGGCCTCGCTGGCACGCCTTCGGGCCCCGCGGGTCCGACTGGGGGTCCTCGCTCCTTTTCGTCGTCGATCCGGCACGTTGTCATTGACAACACCGGCCTCGACTCCGTGAGACCCCCATGGATCCATGCATGGATCCCAGCCGATGTTGGATGGCCTCATACGACCTCCACTGACGTTTACGGCACCGCCACCAGCGTCGGCCGGCTTCCACCCCGACGTGGAGACGGCGCCGGACCGGTGTCGATCGATGCTGATTGGGAATTTCTATCCCTTTCTCTATCCCCCTCCCTCTTTTCCGCCTGCCTGACAGGTTGGGGAGGACGGGGAGGACTGGGAAGGGTTTGAAGACCGTCTCGCAGCCCAATGCGAGTTAGACCCTAAATGGGAAGAGGATTTGGAGGACGCAGGTGAGCTGGATTTTACTCCAGAACCTGGCGCGCACTGTCTCCTTCTACCATGGCTACGTATGAGGGTGGTACATATTCTGTGGTGTTGCGTAAGGCAGCCGAGGCTCTCCACCTCGAGCTCCCTACGGTGGCCGTCAGGACTAACCTCCTAACAGAAGTGTTTCGGCGGGCATCTTCCTCTACGGAGCCGTTGCTGCCGTTCATCGACGCACTTTCGGACGTCCTTTTGGGCACCTGGTCCAGGCCCAACACAGGGGCTCCTGTGGAGGGGAGCGTGGCCCGACGCCATCGCCCGGCCCCGGGGAACCCCATTTTCCTCTGCCAACACCCTACCCCCTGAGAGCTTGGTGGTCCAAGCTTCTGCATCCCCAAGCACATTCCCTTCCGCACCACCAGACAGGGAATCCAAGAAACTGGAGCAGTTTGGGAAGAAAATTTTCACCTCCTTCAGTTCAGGGCTGCGGTCTGTGAACACCGCATGCCTCTTGGGCCATTATTCCCACTCTGTGTGAGATATGGTTGCACAGGTGCTGCCTCAGTTTCCGGAGGAGGACCGGACAGTGCTCTCACAGGCTATTGCTGAGGGGAGAGACACAACCAAGTTCACAATTCGTTGTGGCCTTGATACCGCCGACTCGCTGGGCAGAGCGATTTCCACGACAGTGGCGCTACGCCGTCACGCCAGGCTGAGGACAACTGGCTTTTCAGGGGATGTCCGGAACACTCTGATGGACCTGCCCTTTGATGGTACTCGCCTTTTTGGCGACTAGGCAGATACTGCGTTGGAGCGTTTTAAGGACTCGCGGGCTACGGCCAACTCCTTAGGCCTTTCGGCCACGCACACTCCTTCTGCTTCTGCTTTTCACGTTAGTTTCAGACCCACAGGCCTGTGCAGCAACAGTCTCAGCGCAGACACAGACGTGGGACCCGCAGAGGTGGGTCACGGGGCCAGCGGGTGGGTCAGTCTCCCACCTCCCCTACTGCCACTGCATCCAAACCTTCCTAGTCCGGTGTTTCAGGCCCACCAAACGCCAGTGGGTGGCAGGATTCACCATCACCCCTCCCACTGGCGCACCTTCTCTTCGGACAGGTAGATTTTACAGTTAGTCTGAAGGGGCTACTCTCTCCCCTTCGAGACTACCCCTCCAGCCGTGCCACCTCAATACCACCGCATGTCGAGGGATCACTTGGTACTTCTCCAGCAGGAAGTTGCGGCCCTCTTGGCCAAGGGGGGCCATCAAGCACGTTCCGACGCCAAAAAAAGGTTGTGGTTGTTACTCCCACTACTTCCTGGTTCCAAAGAAGGACATTGGCCTGCGTCCTATCTTAGACCTTCGGAACGTCAATCGCTTCCTCCGGAAGGAGAAATTCAAGATGCTCACACTTGCTCATGTCTTGTCTGCCCTAGACCCGCAACACTGGATGGTAGCGTTGAACATGCAGGATGCTTACTTTCATATTCCCGCCCTGCAGGCCCACCAGCATTCACTGCGGTTCACGGTAGGCCACGAGCACTTTCAGTTCACCGTGCTCCCTTTTGGCCTTACCAGCACCCCTTGGGTGTTCACAAAAGTGATAGCAGTGGTCGCAGCTCATCTGCGCAGATTAGGGGTTTCAGTCTTCCCCTATTTCGACGACTGGTTGTTGAAGGCGGGCTCGCCCCAGGCAATCATCTCCCACCTCCAGACTACAGCCGACCTCCTGCATTTGCTGGGGTTCTCCATCAATGTGCCGAAGTCACAACTAATCCCCTCTCAGAAGCTCCTCTTCAGTAGAGCGGTTCTGGACACGGAGCAGTTTCGGGTTTATCCTCCCGAGCTGCGAGTCCAGGGCATTCAGGCTATGATTCCGATCTTTCAGCCCTTGTCCTGGGTTTCGGTCAGGATGACCTTGAGGCTTCTGGTCGTCATGGCCTCCTGCATCCTGCTGATCAATCATGCCAGACGGCATATGCGGGCTCTGCAGTGGGACTTGAAGTTCCAGTGGCCGCAGCTTCAGGGAACCTGTCCGACTACGTCCAGATCTTGGAGGTCACTGCACAACAATTGCAGTGGTGGCTCACGAACCACATTGGGTCAGCGGCAGATCCCTCTCCCTTTCCCAACCAGTGCACACAGTGGTGATGGATGTATCCCTCCTGGGATGGGGCGGGCCGCATCGGAGTGGCGGAGATCAGAGGCCTCTTGTCTCCGGCGGAGTCCAGGCTCCATATCAACCTTCTGGAGCTCCGGGCGATCCAACTTGCACTGAAGGCATTCCTCCCCTCTGTCATGGGGAGTGTAGTGCAGGTGTTCACAGACAACACCACTGCCATGTGGTATTGCAACAAGCAAGGCGGGGTGGGATCATGGACCCTATGTCTGGAGGCTAAGCATCTCTGGACATGGCTGGAACGTCAAGGCATTTCCTTGATGTTTAAACACTTGGCAGGTTCTTTGAACGTCAGAGAGGATTAACTCAGCTTCAGGTGCATGATGGATCATGAAAGGCGTTTTCACTCGGAGGTGGTGCAAGGTCTCTTTCAACAGTGTGGAGAGCCTTGGTTAGATCTATTCGCCATCAAAGAGAACTCGCAATGTCAACAGTTCTGCGTGTTGGAATATCCAAAACAGCACTCGCTCGGCAACGCTTTTCGTCACGAGTGTAGTTGTGGTCTGTTGTACGCCTTTCCGCCTATACCACTTCTACCCAGTGTGCTAAAGAAGATCAGGCGCGACCGAGCCAAAGTCCTTCTTGTGGCCCTGGACTGGGCTCGAAGAGTTTGGTATCCCAAGCTACTCAGTATGAGTGTGGATCCCCCGATCCATCTGCCTCTTCAGAAGGATCTTCTGTCGCAGCAGCAGGGGACAATCCTCCACCGAACCTGTCCAGCCTCCACCTACATGTGTGGAGATTGAGTGGCGACAGCTGATTCCTTTTGACTTGCCTCCTGAAGTCTGTGACATCATTCTGGGAGCCAGGCATCCCTCCACTAAATCGGTATACGCCTGCAGGTGGAACAAATTTGTGGCATGATGCACAGCAAAGGCTGTAGCTCCCCTTTCTACCCCTCTTTCAGAAGTTCCTTTGGTCATTCTTTCTCTGGCCCAGCAGCGTTCTGCTCTGGGCACTATTAAGGGCTACCTTTCTGCGATTTTAGCCTTTCTCATGCTTCCTGATCAGCCCTCTCTTTTCAAGTCTCTTGTTGTTAATAGCTTTCTTAAAGGCATTACTCCCCTTTTTCCTCCTATTCCGTTTGTAATGCCGCAGTGGGACTTGAATCTGGTTCTTACTTATCTGATGTGCCCTCCTTTTGAGCCCCTTCACAACTGTTCTCTATGTTTATTGACTTTGAAGACTGCTTTCCTGGTTGCCATCACCTCCACTAGGCGCGTGAGTGAGCTCCAGGCTCTTTTCTGTAAGCCTCCTTTTCTGTCTGTTCATTCGGATAAAGTTGTGCTTCGTACTTGTCCTTCCTTCTTGCCGAAGGTTGTTACTGCCTTCCACATCGGGCAAACTATCACCTTGCACACTTTCTCTCCGCACCCTTCCAGAGAGGGAGAGGCTCCACCGTCTGGACCCAAAACGTGCACTCTCATTTTACCTCAATCGCACACAACAGTTCCTGGTGGATGACCAGCTCTTTGTTGGCTGCATAGGCGCCAAGAAAGGCCGGGATGTACACAAGAGGACTATCTCCCGATGGGTCGTCTTGTGTATCAAAGCCTGTTATTCTCTGGCTAAAAAGGAACCTCCGGTGGGGTTGCGCGCCCTTTCTACCAGGGCGACGGCAGCTACTACTGCATTGGGATGTGGTGTCCCCTTGCAAGACATCGGTCATGCAGCCACGTGGGCCTTGCTGCACACTTTTACCAAGCATTATTGCCTTGACTGTCAAGTCCGGAGAGACGTCTTCTTTGACCGTTCTGTTCTCCGTGACTTCCTGGTGTGATCTTGGTTTGCAGACCGACCACCGGGGTTGGTATTGCTGGGGTATCTATTCTAAGGTAAGGAATCTATCACTAACGTGTTTCTTTCAGATGAACAAGGTACTTACCTTCGGTAACAATATATCTGTAAGAAACATTAGTTGGTGATAGATTCCTTACCGCCGCACCCATCCTCCCCGTTCTGCGAACTGATTTCTATGGTTAAGGTCATCCCTTTTAGGGCTCTAGTTTCAATAAACCAGTGGTCAGTATCTTGCATGGCTCTGCATTCCTGGCGTGGAAAGTCATGTACAGAACTGATGTCAGCGCGCGTGGGCGCGTCTAAGTAGCTCCAGCGACATCATCTCTGCGACTACTACGCCAGCGACGTACGCGAAGCCGCACGACGACACTTACGGACGTGCAGGGGTACTGCTGACGAAAACTTGCCTGATCCAGTCTGACGCCTGGGGGTAATTCTAAGGTAAGGAATCTATCACTAACTAATGTTTCTTATAGATTTATCGTTACTGAAGGTAAGTAACTTGTTCAACAGAATTATAAGCTTTCCGCTCAGTGAGGCTTACAGTTATTGTGACTCGTCACCTATATCTCCCATCATTAAAGTTAAGGGATCCATACATAATTCCAACAAGCTACTTGGTTTCAGTCTTATAGCTTCTTGTGTGTTTTTAGATCGAAGCCTTCCAGACAGCACAGCTGTCTGCTTTGCTAAAAGCATCTTGGGGACATTCAGAAACCTTCCCTGGAATTGCATTCTGCCCTTAGCTTACTATCGGCTTTGTGGTTTGTAACTCACATTTTCTGACTTTTCTATTTGCTGACCTTATTTATTTTAGGCTGTCCAGGTTCAGTTTGTCCCTCCCAAGGAGCAAAGTCTTTTCACACTACCTTTCCTTGTATTCCTCCACGAGTGCTTGTTTCTGTAAACACTATGGGCTCGATTAGGATCGCGGTTTTCCCGCATCCTCCGGGCCGGCGGAAGCCACCGCCGGCCCGGAGGATGCGGGAAAACCGCTGTGTAGGCCCAAAAGACCCACCGCCAAATTAGGATTGCGGTGGGTCTCAAAATCCGTCCGCAGCTTTTCCGCCGCGGTCGCCTTCTGATCGCGGCGGAAAAGCTCTAACATGGCTGGCGGTGTCTATCAGACACCGCCAGCCATATTAGGATAGCGGAAATCATATGCTTTTCCACGGCGGCTTTTCCGCCGTAGAAAAGCATACGGACATTGACTTCGGGGGCCCGTTGCGGGCCCCCTTGGTGAAGGGGGGGTGGGGGATGCACATGGGGGTACCTATGGTACCCCCCTGCATTTGCGTGGACAAAGCAGCAGGCACCGCGCAATGCCTGCTGCTTTGTGCACGCAAATGCTGTGCATGCATTTTTAACATTGCGGAGGGTGCAGCTTGAAGCTGCACCCGCCGCAATGTTAAAGATTGAGGATGTGACCGCCAGGGTGGCGGTCACATCCTAATCTGCACGGAGGGACCGACGCAGCCCCTGCGGACGGTCCCTCCTACTCTATGGTGGCGGACGGACTCAGGTCCGTCCGCCATCATAATGACCCCCTATATATCTTGTTCCTATCTTGTCACATTTGCTTTGCATTCAAAGACAGATGTCAAATCTCAGGCTCAGTCCTCTGGGCGCTTGGTGTTTACTTTTCTTTCTCTGACTTCAAAGTAAGAGGATTTATAAGGCAATCTTGCTGGATACTGGGTGAAGAAAAAAGGTTTTTATCTAGCACCCAGCAACATTTAAATGAACTGTGAAAGTATTTTAGAATGTATCAGAATTAGCAAAGAACAAATTAATCACTTTTTTTGTTAATTCTGAAGTGTGTTGGAAACAGATATTTTAATATAATCAAAACAAATCAATACACTAGGTGATGCCAATTCCAAACTTTAACATTTGTTCGCTGTGTAGTTTTATTAGTAAAACTGTATGCCTATGCAAATATAATGGTCATTTCAATTGAACATGTTTAGTCTGTAATGGCAGCATGCTGCCATACATACTCCACCCCACCCTATGTCACTCCATGCCACTGCACTCTACTCTGCACCACTCCACTTTATACCACACCACTGCACTCTGCGCCACTGTTCTCTTCTCTGTACCACTCCACAATATGCCACTTCACTCTACATCTCTCTATTCTACTCAGTACCACTCTACTCTTTGCCAATGCACCCTACGCCACTCTACTCGACACCACTCCAGCCTAAGACACTCCACTCTACTCTGCAGAACTCCACTTTACGCCACTCCCCTCTTCCCCAGTCTACAACAATACACTCTATGTCAATACTCTCTAGGCCACTGCACTCTACTTTGTACCACTGCACTATATGCCCCTGCACTCTATGCCAATAAACAGTATGCCACTCTAATCTACTCTATGCCACTGTACTCTACACTACTTAATGAAATTTCTCTATGCCTCTGCACTCTACCCTGCACCACTCCACTCTACACCACTCTACTCTACAACGATCTACTTTATGCCACTGCACTCTACGCTATGGAACTCTACTCTGTCACTGTAGCCCACCCCCTGCTCATCATTCCACTGCACTCTACACCACTCTACGACACTCTACTCTGCAACACTGCACTCTCTGTCATTGAACTCTATATCTGCAAGAGACACATTAGTGATAGATTCCTTATCATAGAATGTCCCCAGGCGTCAGACTGGATCCGGAAAGTTTTTCGTCAGCAGTACCCCTGCGCGGTGGTAGGTTGCGTCGTGCGGCTCCGTGTCCATCGCTGGCATCGTATGCGCCGAGATGATGTCATGGAGACTACTTAGGCGCCACCCATGTGCGCTGACGTCAGTTCTTTCTTTTTTCCACGCCAACAAGCGCAGATCCAGTTAGAGCATGTACCCTAGTCACTTTTTGACTAACTTTTTTGAGACTTTTGTCTCTACTTCTTTTGAGTCTTTGACTCCTGGTGCCAAGTAGGGATGCCTGGGTTTAAATCCTGCAGGGTCTGTCGCGGTACGATGTCGGTGGCCGACCCCCATGACTTCTGTCTTTACTGTCTGGAGTGCGACCATGACTCCTGGTCATGTTCCGACTGTCTGGCCATGGCTCCGAAGGCTTTGTGGGAGCGGTCCCAAAAGCTGCTGGAGGCCAGGCAGTCGTCTCCGCACCGTTCAAGGTCCAGGGGTCGCTCGAGGGACCGACCGCGGAGCCATCATCAAAGTCCTCGCGGTCAAAGTCTTCACCCTCAGAATCGGGTAAGAGACATCACAAGGAAAAGTAGAAGAAGCATGTTCGTTCTCCGACATCCCCCCGTCGGTCTCCAGACGAGGGGACCAGGGGCCCTTTCCCTGCATCTCCGTTGGAGCCTGGGAGTCCCACGGCCTTCCCACCCTATCCGGGTCCGTCAGCGACTACGACCCAGGTGCAAGAGTTTCTTGCCGCCATGGACCGCCTTTTCAGGCCTAGGGTTCCGTTCATCCCACCTCCGCCTTTGCCCGAGTTTCCGGGCAATTTTGCTTCGGCTTGGGACCCTAATTGGGACATGGAGCCAGATCGGTGCTGACCGGCGCTGTTGGAGCATTTGTTTTCCCCCGTGCCTCCCCCGCCGCTGCCGCCTGTGCTTCGGGCCATGGAGGAGGGGGATGACTGGGAGGGGTCGGAGGACCCTCTTGCATGGCAGTGCGAGTCCGAACACGAGGGGGTGGAGGACTCGGAGGATGCAGGTGGCCTTGACCTCTCCGCTTAGCCTGGATTTATGTCTCCTCCCTCTGTCATGGAGGAGGGCGCCACATATCCTGTGGTGCTCCGTAGAGCAGCTGAGGCCCTTGACCTTGATCTGCCTACTGTCACTCACAAGACGAACCTCCTTACTGAAGTGCTTCAGCCGGCAGCAAGTTCTATGGAACCTCTGCTTCCGTTTAATGAGGCCTTGGCGGATGTTTTGATGAGCACCTGGTCTAGGCCAGCCACAGGGGTTCCTGTGGATAAGAACGTGGCCAGACGTCATCGCTTGGCACTGGCTGACCCAGCCTTTTTGACAAATCATCCAACTCAGGAGAGCCTGGTCATTCAGGCCTCCACTTCCCAAAGTGCGTTCCCTACCGCCTGGCTGGATAAGGAATCGAAAAAGCTGGAGCAGTTTGGCAAGAAGTTATTTTCCTCTGCCAGCTTGGGTCTACGGTCAGTCAACACTGCATGCCTCTAGGGCCGCTACTCTCCCGCTGTGTGGGACACAGTGGCGCAGACACTGCCCCAGTGCCCGGAAGAGGTTTGAGCTATACTTTCCCAAGCGGTTGCAGAGGGGAAGGATGCCGCGAAGTTCGCCATTCGGTGTGGGCTGGACACAGCGGATTCTTTAGGGAGAGCGATCTCCACAATAGTGGCCCTGCATCGCCATTCCTGGCTGTGGTCCACTGGGTTTTCGGGGGACATCCAGAGTTCCCTCATGGACATGCCTTTGATGGTACTCGCTTGTTTGGTGATAAGGCAGACTGTGTTCTGGAGTGCTTCAAGGTCTCTCGGGCTACGGCCAAGTCCTTGGGTCTCTCCACCACACGCCCGGCCACGTCTACTTTTCGTTCCTTTTGTGGCCTTTGAAGGGGCACCCCTGCACGCTCGTTCAGCCAGAAGCCAGTGCAGAACCAAACTGAACGTGGGCGTGGAGGCTGCCGTGGCGTTACAGGGGGCCAACGTGTGGGTCAGTCCACCACCTCTACCGCATCATCCACCTCAAAGCCTTCCTAGTCCGAGCTTTGGGGTGCACCCCACGCCAGTGGGCGGCAGGATCCGACATCACCTCCCCCACTTGTGTTCTGTCACTTCAGACAGGTGGGTGCTGCAAATCGTCCGGAGGGGTTACTCCCTCCCCTTTGAGTCTACCCCCCTAACCATGCCACCTCAGTTCCACCGCATGTCGGGGGATCACTTTGCACTTCTCCAACACGAAGTCACGGCCCTCCTGGCCAAGGGGGCCATCGAGTGCGTTCCTGGGCCAGAAGTAGGGCTTGGTTGTTATCCCCACTACTTTCTGTTCCCTAAGGAGGACAAAGGGGGCCTGCGCCCCATCTTGGACCTCAAGAACGTCAATCACTTCCTCCGGAAGGAGAAGTTCGAGATGCTGACTATGGCTCAGGTTTTGGCTGCCCTCGACCCTGGAGACTGGATGGTAGCGTTGGACTTGCAGGACGCATATTTTCACATGCCAGTCCTGCAGGCCCATCGGCGTTACCTGCGTTTCATGGTAGGCCAGGAGCATTTTCAGTTTGCCCGTGCTCCCCTTCGGCCTTACCAGCGCACCTCGGGTGTTCACCAAAGTGATGGCGGTGGTCGCAGCTCATCTGCGCAGGTCAGGGGTGTCAGTCTTCCCCTACCTTGTCGACTGGTTGTTGAAGGCGGGCTCGCCCCAGACACCTTCAGACTACGGCCGACCTCCTGCATTTTCTTGTGTTCTCCATCAACGTGCCGAAGTCACACCTGAGTCCCTTTCAGAAGCTCCCCTTCATCGGAGCAGTTCTGGATTCAACGCGGTTTCAGGTTTATCCTCCCGAGCAGCGAGTCCTGGATATTCAGGCTATGATTCTGATCTTTCAGACTCTATCCCGGGTTTCAGTCAGGATGACCCTCCGGCTCCTGGGCCTGACGGCCTCCTGCATCCTGCTAGTGCAACATGCCAGATGGCATATGCGGGCTCTGCAGTGGGACCTGAAGTTCCAGGGGACACAGCATCAGGGCAACCTGTTCGATCATGTCCAGATCTCGAAGGGCACTGCACGACAATTGCAGTGGTGGCTCACGAATCGCGATTGGGTCAATGGCAGATCCCTCTCCCTTCCCCAACCGGAGCACACAGTGGTGACGGATGCGTCCCTCCTGGGATGAAGCGGCCACTTGGGAGAGGTGGAGATCAGAGGCCTCTGGTCTCTGGCGGAGTCCCGGCTCCATATCAACCTTTTGGAGCTTTGGGAGATCCATCTTGCACTGAAGGCATTCTTTCCTCTGTCCGGAGAAGTGTAGTGCAGGTGTTAATGGACAACACAACCGCCATGTGGTATTGCAACAAACAGGGCGGGTGGGGTCATGGATCCTATGTCAGGAGGCTCTGCGCCTCTGGACAAGGCTGGAACATAAAGGCATTACCTTGGTGGTTCAACACGCGGCAGGTTCTCTGAACTCCAGGGCGGACGAACTCAGCCGCCGGTGCTTGATGGATCACAAATGGCGTCTGACCTCGGACGTGGGGCAAGGTCTCTTTCTGTAGTGGGGAGAGCCTTGGTTAGATCTATTCGTCACCGAAGAGAACGCGCAATGTTGTCAGTTCTGCGCGTTGGAATTTCCAAGACGGCACTAACTCGGCTACGCTTTTCGTCGCGAGTGGAGTTGCAGTCCGTTGTACGCCTTTCCGCCTATACCACTTCTGCCCAGAGTGCTGAAGAAGATTCGGCGCGACCGGGCCCAAGTCATCCTTGTGGCTCCAGATTGGGCACGAAGATACTGGTATTTCGAACTACTCAGCATGGCGATCGATCCCCCGATCGGACTGCCTGTTTGAGAGGATCTCCTGTCGCAGCAGCAGGGGACAGTCCTGCACCCAAACTTGCCCAGCCTCCACCTCCATGCATGGAGATTGAGCGGCGACAGTTGACAGCTTTCGATCTTCCTCCCGAAGTCTGTGATGTCATTCTGACAGCCAGGCGTCTCTCCACTAAAACGGTATACGCCTGCAGGTGGAACAAATTTGTGGCATGGTGCACAGCAAAGGCTGTGGATCCCCTTTCTACCCCTCTTTCTGAGGTCCTTCTGTACCTTCTATCCTTAGCCCAGCAGGGCTCTGCTCTGGGCACTATCAAAAGTTATCTTTCTGCCATCTCTGCCTTTCGACGCCTTCCAGATCAGCCTTCTCTTTTTAAGGCCCCAGTTGTTAACCGTTTTCTCAAAGGCATTACACACACGTTTCCTCCCGTGCCTTTCATAATGCCTCAATGGGACTTAAATCTTGTGTTGACTAATCTGAGCCCCTTCATAACTGTCCTTTACGTCTTTTCACTCTAAAGACGGCTTTCCTGTTAGCTATCACCTCTGCCAGAAGAGTGAGTGAGCTCCTGGCTCTTTCTTCTAAACCTCCTTTTCTTTCTGTTCATCCGGACAAGGTGGTTTTAAGGACCCATCCTTCTTTCTTGCCAAAGGTTATCACGCCCTTCCACATTGGGCAGACCATCACTTTCCCCACCTTCTTTCTGCAGCCTTCAAAAGAGGAAGTGAGGCTCCACCGTCTGGACCCAAAACAAGCGCTCTCGTTGTATCTGAAGCGCACACAACAGTTCCGGGTGGATGACTAGCTCTTTGTTGGCTACGTGGGCGCCAAAAATGGTCGGGCTGTGCACAAAGGAACCACTCTTGGTGGGTCGTTCTGTGTATCAAAGAGTGTTACTCGTTGGCTAAAAAGGAGACTCCTGTGGGGCTGCGTGCCCATTCTACCAGGACGACGGCAGCCACTACTGCCTTGGGACGCGGCGTTCCCTTGCAGGACATTTGTCAGGCAGCTACGTGGGCTTCGCTGCACACGTTTACCAAGCATTACTGCCTAGACAGTCCAGTCCGGAGAGACGTCTTCTTTGGCCGTTCTGTTTTCCGTGACTTTCTGTGTAAACTTGTTCGCAAACAAACCACCGGGGTTGGTATTGCTGGGCTATCTATTCTACGGTAAGGAAACTATCACTAATGTGTCTCTTTCAGATGTACAAGTTACTACTTGTGTAACGATATATCTGTAAGAGACATTAGTTAGTGTTAGATTCCTAACCGCCCCACCCATTCTCCCCGTTCTGCGAACTGATTTATAGGGTTAAGGTCATCCCTTTCAGGGTCCTAGTTTTATGGCACCAGTGGTCAGTTTCTTGCATGGCTCTGCTTTCCTGGCACGGAAAGTCGTGTACAGATCTGACGTCAGCGCGCATGGGTAGTGCCTAAGTAGTCTCCGTGACGTCATTTCAGCGCATACGATGTCAGCGACGGACTCGGAACCGCACGATGCCACCTACCAACGCGCAGGGGTACTGCTGACGAAAAACTTTCCGGATCCAGTCTGACGCCTGGGGATATTCTAAGATAAGGAATCTATCATTAACTAATGTCTCTTACAGATATATTGTTGCACAAGTAGTAACTTGTGCATCACTCTACTCTGCACTACTGCACTCTTTGCCACTGCACTCTGCAGCTCTCCACTCTACGCCGCTCCACTCTATGCCACTATGCTCTACTCTGCACCACAGCATTCTATGTCACTCAATTCTGCACCACTGTACTCTAAACCACTCTACTCTACAACACTGCACTCTACGCCACTGTATTTTACTCTGCACTACTACACTCTACTCTGCACCACTCTAATCTACGTCACTGCATTCTACAAAATTGCATTGCAGGCTGCTATAATTATATGCCTCTGCACTCTATGCCACTGAACTCTACGCCATTATACTCTGCAACACTCTACACTTATGCAGTCTACACCTGTCCACTCCACACCACTGCACTCTACTTTATGCTATTGCACTTTTCTCTGCACTACTGTACTAAATGCCACTGCACTCTACGACACTCTTCTCTGCAACACTGCACTCTACGCCACTGAACTCTATCACACTCTACTCTGCACTACTGTACGACACTCTACTCTGCATCACTCCACTCGACGCTTCTGGACTCTGCAGCACTCCACTCTATGCCACTGCACTCTGCCACATCATTCTACAGCACTATACTCTGCACCACTCTATGCTACTGTACTCTATGCAACTCTACTCTACATTACTGTACTCTACACCACAATACTCTACGCCATCCTACTCTGTACCACTGCACCACTCCACTCTGCACCACTGCACTCTACTCAACTTCACTCTACGCCACTGCACTCTACTATGCAACACTAATCTATGTAATTGAATTGTACGACTCTGCTTTATACGCTGCTGAATTTTATGCCGCTGCACTCTGTGCCACTATACTCTGCAACACTCTACGCCCTTTCACTCTACACCAGTCCACTCTAATCTACTCTATGTCACTGCACTGTACTCTACTCCACTGTATACCACTCCAATACACTGCGACATTCCACTTTACGACACTCCACATCACTCTACTCTATGCCACTAACTTTTAGCCATGCTGAACAGCAGCCATGCTGGTTTACAACATGGCTAAAAAAACATAGCTTTTGCATAGGCGAGACCTGTTAGTTTTGCCAATGCTTGTTGTATCTTGCGTTATGTCAAACAGAAGATGCTTTGTTTCTTAACCTATGGTCTTTGATAGCCGAAAGCTTACAATTTACTGCAATAAAAAAATTACACAGCTGCTGCCTGCAAACGTATTTTACAGTTGATTGATTATCTTGTGGTGGGCTCAGCTGTCACTGCTTTTCTTTATTTGGCACAGCAGTGTTATCAAAAGAGATTCACAAAAAGGCCTCAAATTAAACCAGCATTGGCAAAGCTAATAGGTCTGCATTAGTTGTCTCCAGTGTGGCTCCGTCAAGGCTTGCTTTGTTTTTGTCGTGCCTTATGTGAAACTGTATGGTAGGGGAAGCTATGTGGCCCTCGTCAGTGTAAAGAAAAAAAAGGTTAAAAGCAAACATATTTTTGGTGTCTGAAAAAGCTAGCTTTGCCATAGTAGTACCTGGAACTGAAAGGAGCTGCTTTGTGTGGATGTGTTTTTATGAAAGTGCAGAATGCTGTCACTCACAGTGAAGTTAGCCAATGGCGCAAGTGGACTGATCCATTCACTCATGATATATGCTGTAGTGGATGGAAGAAATGTATGAATGACACAACAACAGACTACCAGCCCCTCTATGTTAAGTACATCGTGTATAACGTGTTTCGCTCAGTGTACCGATATGCAGGCTTTTTTTATATGCTCTCTGATGCACTAGACATTTGCCTGACCATAATGCATAAATATAATTCAGCATGTAATTTTTCCTACGTGTGAATGACAATAAGCAGGAAAGGCCCCCTCCTCTATGCAATTCAAAAGCCTTATGCACATACAAACTATAAGTAAATCACAGTATTCCGCCGAGTAGTTTTTCCAGCACAACTGCTCTGTTAAATATTGCTTTTTCTACTTCCACAGAAATCACTTATTCACAGTCAAATATGAGGGCCGATGTGCAGTGGCAATGGATAGTGTTGTGCGGGGAACTCTTTGTTGTGCGTGGAACTCTTTCTCTCGGGTACTGATTGGGTGGTTGTGGTGTGTGTCTTGGAGCATAGTGATTACCGACTATACAGCTAATCTTAGAGGCTGGTTGGGAAAAAGAGGAGCTATTAAGGATAGGTGGGATCGACTGGTGGTTATGTAGCGAAAAAGAGTGTGTGTCTCTATATGTGTGTCATTGTATCTGTTTGTGATTACTAATGGAGACAGACTCGGTAAAGGGTTTAAAGATTACATGTATTCTCTTAGAGAGGGACTAGGCCCAAGGCAACCCTATCTCCAGGCCTCCTGCCCTTTTTGGAGTGCTTGCAGCTAGTCCTGTGTGAAATTGTTATTTCACCGTCATTTTTGCAATGTGCAGAGTTCCATTAATTTTTTATGGCGGTGTAAGTTTGTTCACTTTTGTTCTGTGGAGCTGGTTTGACCAGTGTCTTGCCAGAGCAGAAAGTGTTTAGCCGGAGACAGTTGATCTGTACTCTTCATGTGAGATGCAACAACATTTTATGAAGCAACATTTCTTGAAATTAAATGTCACCGTTTTACACAGGCCTAGTTTGCACTTAGAGCAGCTGCTTCCTGTTTTTTTTTTACAGAGTGACGCATTTACATGCCGGGCCCACAAGATGGAAGAGTGAGAGGGCCATATTGAGATCCCTAGCTAATGGGTACACGCCACATCCTTTCCCTATTAGCTCTAACCTCTGGGAGGGCAGCAGAGGAGTCCTCTCAGGATACCGAGGGGCTAGGGTCTGCATTCACCTACCAGTGAGGGTGGTTTGAGCAAGGCTACCAGTGTTGGACCTCAACCTAGTAGCCTCGGTGGCTTCTCTAGTTAATCCCCTATAATCTTATCCTGATGAGGACATGTGCTTGTGTTTGCACGTGTCACATACACTTCCTGTTGTTTCTCTCCAGCATTTCCGGATCTCAGACTGCTGGGATGTGAGAGACTAGAGAGTGAGTGCAGCCAGTGCGGTGTATCCCTAGCGGAGTATGACGAGGTCCCTGTAGGAGGCAGCACACAAGCATTTTAAAGAATCTGCGGGTGAATGAGTGTTTGATTGTAGTTGCTTAAATTAATGAGCTGGGAAATGTGCAATATTTCTTGGAAATAAAGTATTTTGCTTGACTTGAGTGTTTGAATGAGTGAAAGAGTGAGTGTAGTGTGCTTGTGGGTGGTTGAAGGAGAGGGAGAGATAGTTGTAAAATGAAGAACAGAGGAGAATTTCAAGTTTCAGACTCCCACCCCTGCCTGTACTGTTGCAGATCCTAAGAGGGGTTTGCTGTCCTCTGTGTGCCTCTTCCAAACCTGAGAGATCAGTTGGTAACATTGGAAGTTCTGAAAAGTAGTCCAAAGCACTCGCCCTGTGCCTATTAGTATGAGCATCTGAGATGTAGTGGTCCAGTAAACCATGCATCCATAGCACCCATACATTCCTAGCTTTTATTAAACTGAAACTGTTGTCTAAATACTGATTGATAGGCTTTATTTCGGTAAAAGAAGTACCATAAAAGCTTACAGCAATACAATTAACATTACTTATCAAATGCAATCTGTTACACACAATAGATTAAAACAGGGAAACAATTGATTAAAAAGGTTAAAACCAGAATTAAATAGACAAAGAAAGCCTTCTAGTACGAATCAACCAAGCCCATTTTAAAAATTTTGACACAGCACATACAATCACAGGGGATGTGTCAGTCATTAAAATACGCATTGCCACTATACACTGGCGAGTGCCTAAGAGTCTGAATAATGGTTTTAGCCAGCGAGTCCTCGGGGCACGATAGTCCGGGCATTCAAAGAAGATGTGGGCTACAGACTCTACTCGAGAAGAACAGGATGCATAAAAGGGGGAAAGTTGATGAGGCCGCTTCCAGCGGGCGACTACCTCACCTACTGGTAGAATCCCCACTCGAAACTTAAAGTACAGAGTGCAGTCAAACGGAATGGAGATAATGTCTAAGTAGGGTTCGTATGCCACCACATCCTTGATCCTCACAAAAGCTACGGTAGAGTTGCAGTGGCGTGAGTCTAAATGCAATTTTGCAGAGACCCAATTCCAATACAACTTTTTAATGGTAGCTTTTGGTGGGGCGGTTTTCAAAGTCCAGGCATCAGGTAATCCTATCTCCATTAATAATCTTTTAACATCCCTCAGCCATTTGATCCTAGACCACCCTGCCATGGCCATAACCTCAGATAGTGCTTCCGCATATGAAACTAGTGCGGGCACCCGCCATAACCGTGCCCAAAGGAGCAGGGGACGAAGTTGTGCTTGGTCCCTGATAGGTCTGCAACCTAAACCCAGTAGCACTGGCACTGTCGGTGTGCTCCAAGGGAGAGCCATCAGATCTTTCAAGAATTTGTTCTCTGATTTGGCTAGTGAATCCAGGTTGCAGGTACCCCACAGCTCCGCCCCATATAGAGCGGCACTGACCCCTCTCGCTTTATATATTTCCACAACTGGGGCAAGGGGTTTGCTAGATGAGGAGCGTTGTTTCTTAAGCAAAATGCCTCCTACCCTTTTGTGGCCCAGTAACATTTTGTGGATGTGTGAGTTCCAGGAAAGGGAATCGTTGAGGCGGATACCCAAGTAGTCAAACTCAGAAACTCTCTCCAATGGCTCGGAATTCAGGGTCAGAAGTCTGCCAAGTTTTTTAGGGGGGTTCATGACCAAGAACTTGGTTTTGTCGGTGTTAATTACCAGCCCTCTCGTCAGACAAAACTCCTGGAAGCTATTTAAGAGCCTCTGGAGACGCACGGGGGACTTTGAAATAAGAAGAGTGTCATCTGCAAAAATACTAGGAATCCTAACATCACAGGAGGCTGCGATGCTCAGACTACAGAGGCAATTAGTAAGTTACTGAATGCATAACACTGCAACACAGAATAAACAGACAATATCCCAACTGGTATTACTGTAGAGACAATTAGACATGTATGCGAAAAGCATTACGTGAACAGAAACAAGGAGACTCGATACGTTTTGGAACGTGCTCATGGCATCGTATAATTAGAGAAAAAATAATAAGAAACACGTACATGAATGAATAACAAAACAACCCGATTTGGACTTTGTGCTAGGTATGTGCAAGTGACATAAGGGTGGCGACGCAAGTGACAATTGTGATCAGTATGGACGGCGCATGGTGTGAAAGTGTTTGAATATATACAGTGAATCAAAAGGTCAATGTGGCGAAAGTTAAGTTACAATGCGAAAGTTTGTCTGGTTTGAAAGGATGATTCAGGTGAGCCACACTGGGGGATGCGCCATTTAATGAGCTGAGGGGTCGACGACGTTTCGATCCTCGTTAGTGGGTATCATCTTCAGGACCGGGTTGCCTTTGGAAAATGGTGCTGTACGGGGAAGGAAGGAAGGAAGAAAGTAAGGCAGGCTGGGAAGGGGGTGGGAAAAAGGGAGGAAAGGCGGGGAAAAGGCAAGCGCTGGCGTAGAAGGACGGGGACTGGTTGGGGCGGTCTGGAAGTGAAGGGCACAGAGGGGAGGGGAGGCGGGGCGCATAGGAGGGCGCAGGGAAGGGCAGCAAAGGGTGGTCGTGGGTGAAATGGTGTGTGGGACAAGTGAAGAGCAGTGATGCTAGGAGGTGTACAGAGGGCGGAGTGTGAAGAAGGAATTAATTAAAGGATAAGGGTGATAAGATCTAGAGGGCGCCCACACACCATTTCACACTTATGTACAGTGCTGCTTCTTATTATTTTTTCTCTAACTACACAAAGCCATGAGCACGTTCCAAAACATATCGAGTCTCCTTGTTTCTGTTCACGTAATGCTTTTCGCATACATGTCTAATTGTCTCTACAGTAATACCAGTTGGGATATTGTCTGTTTATTCCGATTACCTAACCTGATCCCAACGTGGTTTATGGGTCATACTCCTGTAGTAATTTACAATAACACTGCAACATAGCATGCATAATTAACTTCTTTTTTTATATTTTCACTAGTAAAAGAAGCAAGAAAGGAGACAAAAATGGAAAGGGACTAAGGCATTTCTCTATGAAAGTGTGTGAAAAGGTTCAGCGAAAAGGAACAACCTCCTATAATGAAGTAGCCGATGAACTGGTGAACGAATTCACAAGCGGCGAGAGCCACATAGCTGCGGATTCTGTAAGTATAAACGTTACTGGCGTTCGTTATTAACGCAGTGTTTGTAGTAGGTTGTTTGTTAAATAGGCCTTGTTGATTATGTTGATTGGTGGTCATTGTTAAATTAAATGTTAATTATCTGGAGGTTTTATGTAATTTTAATTTTGTACACATTTTGTTAGGAGTGCGAGAGCACTTAATATTAGTTTGCTAGATGTAGAAAGAAAATGGTGCACATTATTGAGACATCCAAATAAGTGTAATTCAGACCCATGGTGTGATGGAAATGCCCGTCAACCACGAAGGTGGTGCAGCTTCCTTCACTTCTGACTGAACAGCAGCTAGCTCGCTCCAAGCGGATGAAGGGAAACCCTAAGGAACAGTATATGAAAGAGGTGCTTGCTGTCTCTGCAAATATGTCCATTTGATATTGGTGCATCCCTCTCCATCTACCAGAATGTGAACATCCTGCCATGCCATTGCATATCAACAAGCGACTTACTCTGTCACTGGCAATTAGAGCATGCCTTACTTGGTCGCGATAAGTAAATATCAACTTTGCCGCTAGTGTCAGTCGTGGGATCAGCTCTGCTGCTAGTGGCATATGTGCAGATTGCTCTGCGGCGAGTAGCAGATGTTCTTCGTGCTGTTCTCTCTGGGCAGATGGGAAGCTTGCTTTGACTCGACTGGAAAATGTGCAGCTTGCCCTGACCTTGGCAGAAGCCATACAACAAGTTTTGCATCTAGTGCCGCATTCTGAGCTTGCTTTGCCTCGTGTTGCAGGTGTGTTGCTTTCTCCGCCTCTGCTACACTTGGTATCGTTTGTTCGACCTATGGTGGTCAGCGCGCTTCTTGCTCCTATGCTGGCAGATGTTCAACATTTTTTACCTCTGGTTGATGAGGTGTTGCATACCTCACCTTCGGTGACAGCTGCGCCACTTGCTGTGCCTGAAGTGGCAGATATGATCTGCAACCTGTGAGAGAGAGCAGTTCTGATCATCCCGTGGGGACCTGATGCAGGGGAAGGTCCACGCCCATGGGTCATGCTCTTTCCTGGCACTTTCTGTCCCTGTTGCAGCTCTGAATGGCGCCAGGCCTGGTTGTCTGTATGGCTCGTGCAGGCCCTTCCAATGGCCGGAAGCCAGAAGCCACCTGGCTGTCACTTAGGACTGCTATTGCCATTCTGGGCGATGAGATGAGTTCACACTGGCTTCTGAAGCTCCCCCTTGCACGGGGGAGGGGAGGGCTGTGTGAGACCGAGGCCGGGGTCTCCCGTTTCCATTTCTGGTTCGTGCACCGGCCAGGGTGAAGGTAGGCAAGAGCACGGGAAAGATGCTCAGAGCTCCACGCGTCTTTCTTGCGCTTGCTACTGACGTAAGCCTGAAATCAGAAGATAGTTATTTCCGGGTAGTTTGTGGATTAGAGGATCACGGCCCACACGTGCCGAGGCTCTAATCATCCGCCAGCTATGGCCATAAATCACCACATTCAGCACCGCCCCAACTAAACGGGGCCTGGAGGTCGACCCAGAAACTTCCTAGAGGAGGATCCCTATTCATTCTGGCGGTGCTCCGATCTCCTTTGAGGCCTGCTTGCTGGGACTTTTGGGGCCCTGGGTGAAAGGGAAGATGAGGCCCCTCTAAGTTTGATGCAAGGCGACATCCAGGTCCGGCTTTAACGCTGGTGGCGCCCGGTGGACAATGTTTGTTGGCGCCCCCCCCCCCCCCCCCCCCCCAGTGACCTCCTCCACTACGGATACCCTCCCTCACTACCACCCTTTAACAGTGCTCCACAAGTCTCTATAACCACTCTCTCTCACATGCATTTGTTTTGTTTTATAGCGCTACTCATGCTAGTGTAAGGCGTCAGAGCACTTAACACCACACACTTGTTACCAGTGACAATGAATCTTACGTGTGTGAATCAGTGTATAGGAAGTGTTACATAAGACAAAGGACTAAGGTGTAGGAGTGACATATCATCAATACTGCTAGGCAGTAAAGTTTCATAGTTCTTTGTCTGGCGAATCACAAACTCAGAATTTAAAACATAACACCATGGTTGGGGGTTGTCATTACTATTAGCTATTTATTTTAACCCAAATGAACATTTTTTGCGACATTAGGATAGTAAAAGACTGGGTAAGAAAATATAATGTTCCAACCTATACCTTGCATGCATGCATCTTTTTGATGACAGTTGGGTCACTATTCTATATGAGGACTAATTTATACGCTGAAAGTTACAAAAGGAGAGCAGTGACAAAAGCAGTAACCCACTTAACTATTTACATTATATGCATAAGTGATCTGTATGATGCACGTTCTTTGCAGCAGGCATATTAACCCCTGCACTACCTTATGATGAGTCAAAACTTCAACTAGACAAAACTCTGATCTCTCACCAGCAGACCCATTAATCACCAGAGTAATTTTTATTGCTGCCTGGAAATGGCTGAAGGCAAAGTGGCTCCAACTTCTTTGCACCCCCCACCCATCTCTGAAGTCAGCACCCCGTGCCGTGGCACCGGTCGCAACACCTTAGAGTCTGCCCTGGTGTTAATCTTCATTGTCATTGCTGAAGTGATCTAGCTTTAATATCAGTAACATCATTAAAAAGATAAATACTCAAATGAAATGAGTCCATCTAGTGCATGTTAACAGTATGATAAATGGGTTACAAGATTGACATTGTTGGGAATAGTTAGAAATGAAATCGTTTGAATTCTTAAACTATGAAACTGAGTTAAACATTACTGAAGCCTGTGGGAGGAGTTTACGGCCTTTACAGTGCCGTAATCATTCCTATTGTCCTCTTCACACCACTTTCCTCTGCTGCCTCTATATGAGAATTACACTTTTTCCCACCCACATCTTTCTGAAATCTTCCATCAACATATATCAGACCTCCTCTCTTTCCTTTCCTAACCCTCTTTTTCACTTTCTCCTTCTGCACATATTCGCTGGGATCTGCTTCACTTTACCATTCACCACGCACACACAACACAGCCATTCACCTGTGAACACTGAATTTCCATTTGACCAGTCAATATTTCAACAGGAGCTTTGTACCTCCTTCACAGGCTTTTACACATAATTACAAGTTTAATTAGTACAGGCCACCATCGCTCTCTGCACTCCACAGAGGAGCCGAACTAGATTGGTTGAGCAGGTATTCTAAACACGTTTGCGACCCACTGGCCGCCACTGTGAAAACCTCGCACTACCTTTAGACTCGACTCCAGTACTCTCAATCCTGGCCCATTTTACTCACTTGAACTAGCACAAACACCTAAAAGTGAATCGATACTCGGTATGCTGAATAATAGGTTGATATGTTGCATGGCAAAAATGCTTAAAAGAACCCTCACTGGTATGACTGGCATATATAACTGTAACGTTTTTTACAGTCATTGTTGAGATATTTATAAGTGTTTTGCATTGTTAAGGATATCAGAATAGAGCACAATATAGACTCAGTTCAAAGACCTACTGTTTAAGTTATATTTTACCTGCCCTAGACCTCGCTGCATAATGTAGTGCTATGAGGCCCAGGAGCGGTGCTCCCTCCCTTGACCCTTATAGAGCTGGATAATGGCTGCTAACTACCAGAAGAGCCCCCACATCCCCCACACTAGGACTCATCACAATTATCTAGTGCTACGTTGCCTAGGGCCAAGTGGCCCCTCTCTTGGGCCTTGTAAAGCTATGACGTGGACTCGAAGCGCAGGGTAGAGCAAAGCATTCAATAAAAGGCAGGGCCCAGGCAAGGTCGCCCAACCCCTGGATCTCGCAGCCATGATCCAGTGCTGAGGGTCCCAGGAGAGTGAGGCTCCATTCCCTGGGCTTTGAAGCTGCAGAGAAGAGCTTTGATGATAGAGAATGGAGAGAGCCCTGCCACGCTGGCTGCTCCCCCCTCCACTGACCCACCTCTCCTCACCCTATTCACACGCATTTGCATATGTTTACTATTGCCATATTACTACTGCTTTGTGTCTCTGCAAAAGAACCAAGCATGATTGGATGAGCGGGTATTCTAAACATCTTTGTGACCCACTGACAGCTCTTGTGAGAACTTCCCACAGCCTTTATACTCCACTGCAGTGCTCTCGTGCATAGTCCACCACAAATACCCACCCACAACCTGAGCTCACACAGACACCTATTTGCAAGTCAGTTCATAGTGTGCACAATACAAGATTGATATGCTGGGTTAATAAACACATTAAGACAAATTCCAAAATGTATTACTCTTAGAGAAGCAAATTAAGCATGTGTGAAATATGAATAGGAGCAACCTCACTGGCATGAATGACATGGATTAATGTCATGTTTTTTTACACTTTTTGGTGGGATATCTACCAGTGTTTTGCCCTGTAAGGATATCAGTGTAAAGCACAATATAGATGTCTTTAAAAGTCAGAGTTTAATTACTGCATGGTCTGATACCCAGAGGGGCCTGCCTCGCTGAAAGCCCTAACCGTGCGTTTATGCTGCGCTACTGTGCTTTGGTACAGTGCTGCCTTTTATTGAATGTTTTTACCTGCCCTCGACCTTGCATTTACAATGCAGCGCTCCCCAGCCCCCAAGGTCTCCCAGTGATGAATCATGTCGGCAATTAGGCATAATGTAGGGGGGGCCCTCTCTCCTGGGCTTGGCGCCCATCATTCAGGACTGCCAGCCCCAGTGGAAGTGCCCTTTGCCTGGGCTTTGTAGGGATACATTATGACAGAGTGGGCCAAGAAAAAAACATTCAGTAAAAGGCAGGACTGTACAAAAGCAAATTAAACAGCATAAAGGCAAGGCAGGGCTTTCAGTTCGGCAGATCCCACTGAATTTGAGGCCCTGTATTAATTAAAATTCGGACATTGAAAGAATGCCCTTTCGCTCTGTATTGATGTCCTTTATACAGGTCAAAACACTGATGCAAATATGGAAGAATTAAAAGAACTTCTGCAGTGAAGCAGTCCTAGACCAAAGGGAGACCTGCCCCAAATCATATAGTGAAGCTCACCAGCATTTCCCAGACCGAGTTAATGGTTAAAATGCATGTGGCTATGGCCCAGAGGACTCCCTGGTAGTTTACCGTCAGCTAACACCCATTAACCTTTTCTAGGTCCTCATAGCTGCCATGTTTCCCAGGTCCATGCATGATGTGCTATACGATCCGGGTTTTGTCTTTGATTTCTGGGGTTTGTAGTCTTGTTTTATAATGAAATAAACAAAATTACAAGTACCGAATTCAAAATAAAACCTAGCCTGAAACGGCACACCTTGCATGGACCTGGGAAATTTGGCGAGCTAGCCCCTAGCTAGCAACCTCCAAGCCAACCTGTTCTTGACTGACACCATTTTTATTTATTTAAATGTCATTGTGTGTTGGGAAAAAATTACATCCTTAGCCTTTTTTCACATCAGCAACATTGTCACATAGATCCATTTGCAAAGTCCTCTCACTTTACACTTCGAGAAAAGCAAACAATCTCCATGTTAAAAGAATACGCAGCAATTTGCCATAATATATCGCCTGACATTTGATGTCTGTCTTTGAGCGAAATTTCAGACTTCTTAATTGCTCAATCAGCTTCTGAACTCCAGCATTGTAATTTTGGAGGTACTGCAGCTCCCCGCCCCCTTCCAGCGCCTATATCCTTCTTTGTCTCCTATATGCTCCTCTCTTATGCATGTACCTTATGTTCCTTCCTTTCTTTTGCCTCTTCCACATACTCTGTTCCCCTTCCAGCGGACTACTTTACCCTTTCCTCTCCTCCTCCATCCCTCCTCATTCCTTCCCTCATTACTATTTCCACATATTCGCTTCCTCATGTGTTGCTGTTATTCACGTCTCCATTATCTCCTTTGCTCTCCTCTCTGAGCCTCCTTCTAACATCTTGTCTCTTGATCATCTTTCTCCTCTGAACCCATACTGTCTCACGTTTGAAGGCTTCCCATTTCCACTCCATTGCTATATTTTAGCTTCACACTTTTACTCCACACTCTCCTATCCACTTACCTCCTTAAAGTTCTCGTTTCTTTCAAGCCTCTCTCCCATACTTCCTCATTTAAGGGCTGAACATATTGTAATAGGGTAACAGGACAGGGTAAAGTGCACCGCAGACTTAGATGTCAAGACACAACAAATGTGACAAGATAAAAACATCTTTATTGCTCCTTCACCTTTGGAACAACAGCAGGGTTATTTTGGAGGTGTAGTAGCACCCCACTCACCCCTACTTCCAGTGCATATGGAACACCTCTGGACTGCCTACACAGCAAATGCATCCACAAATTTAAAACTCTGCTGCGTTTCATGTTCGGGGTAAACAAGTGGACTATAATGAAGACTTCCAAATGGGTTTGAGCAGAGCTTGGGGCCCTGGGCTGCTGCCCACACTGCCCATGCCTAGCGCTGGTCCTGCTAGATTGAGTCCCTCTGCACAAACAAGAACCAAGGTCCAAGTCTGGACACTCCGACCCCACTAGTGTTACATTTCAAGCATAGACGTTGTGATGGCAATGCTTGCTACTTTCCGTTGTAACCTACTGGAGATGTATCTGCATTCGGCCCGATCAAAGCCGCTGCAGCAAGAGACTGCAAGACTGGTTCTTTGTCCTCGCTTCTGTGCAGTATAAATCCAAGAGCGGAACTGCGTTTCTCCAGTATTAGGGGTGTCTTTCATAGATTCACATGCCTGAATCATTCCCCGTCGTCGGAGTGGGAGTCCCACGGTATATATAAAAGCAATAAATGCCATAAAACTTATAGCAAATATCAGAGATACTAAACCAGGAAGTAAAGTAGCACCAGCTACAGTAGAAAAAACTTCCACATTAGTGACTATCCTAGTCGTTATGTATTAGTCCAAACTGCGGCCAATCAGGCGACAGCACCCACCAGAATGTCCTCCCCAGAGGCTCAGGCTCTCAGATTTTCTACCGCACGTCGTGTGAAGGGAGTCTCCCTGAGCTCTGCTCAGTTTTTTCTTCTACATTATTAGTTTCTTCAAGTTCCACAGATGTCTTCTTCAAAATCCCTGTTCAGGGCCTGTGATTCTTGTGGGAAGCCAAGACTTTTCAAGGAAGATCCCCACAAGAAATGTTTATATTGCCTTTATCCAGACTATAAGGCAAAAGAGTGCAAGATCTGCCGGACCTTCCCCCCTAAGACCATCAGGGATAGAGAAGGACGACTGCTATTGTGGCTCAACAGACTCAAGGACAAGGATGACCCTTTGTCTGAGGTAGGAAGCTTTGCCTCTGGTTCTTCATTTCTTTCTACTAAGAGGAAGGCTGAAACAGAAGTTTCATCTCTAAGGGCGAAGGTGGCTAAGAAGGCTAAATCCTCTCAGGATGCTCCTGGGCCTAGTACTTCGAGTAAATCTCTCCCACCTACTAAAGGAGATAGTACGCCCTCTAAGAAGTCTGGGAAAAATACAGTTCCCAAGAAAACTTCAAAATCTGCGCCTCCTCAGTTGCCACCATTGACAATTTCAACGTCAAAAAAGGACTGTGTTTCCTCTCATGTGACCACGTCTACCACCTGCACTATGACTTTCTCCTCACCAAAGCCTACTCTTGTCATGTCTTCAGCTTCATCGCCTACACTGGTTCATGTCCAAATCAGGCCTATCTCGTCATCGACAATTGTCCCGTCGACGACGGCCAAGGTACCGTCGACGAGTCTCTCGTCTAAGTCTATGATGTCGACGGTTGGATCCCCGTCGACGATGAAGTTGGTGCCGTCGACGAAGCCTTCGACGTCGACGAAGCCTTCGACGTCGACGGCCTTTCCGTCGACGATAAAATCCTCGTCGACGGCGAAGTCCACGTCGACGAAGCCACCGTCGACGACCTGGACGGCGTCCCCGTCGACGATGCTACAGTCGACGACCTCGTCGACGAAGAGATCCTCGTCGACGACGAAAACCACGTCGACGAAGCTACCGTCGTCGACCCCTTTGACGACGATACCGTCGACGAGACAACAGTTTCAACAGCAAACGGATGTACCATCGACGCCGCCTCTATCAAGCTGCACTACTTTGCAAGTTTGGTCAGCGCACACAGCAGGGATTCCATTGCCATCTCCTGCAACTACGGCTACGCTGCTAAAGAAGAGAGCTACTACGGAGACGATTTCTTCAACGCTTGTAGTGCCAGACAAACTCTTGGATTCCGATGAGGAAGGATCCTATGAGGATGAAAATATTGGGGCAGCTAGAAGTCCATCTGACCTCCGGATTAAGGTTCAAGAGGATGTAGAGGAAGAGATGGAGGACACTGAGCCTACTTCACATGCTGATAGGCCTGCTCCTGATATGCAGTTGCCTGACGATTTGTTTCGCAATCTGCAGTACATGCTCAGTGACTATTACAGACGTTTCCCACCTTCAGAGTCTGGTGAATCTATAGTATCTACACCAAGACCTAAGACAGCGACTCCGCTTTCTAAACGGACGCAACCAGTGACTAATGGGACGTTGGAGGAAGGACGTCCAACGTTAGCTGCATCGGAAGTTTCAGCTCCTCAACCAAGGGAGGAAGAGTTCTCAGAACATGAAGAACAAGAGGAAGGAGAACTGGATAATGTGTCAGAATCGTCGGAGTATGAGGATTATAATGCAAATACGCCCTCTTCGGCAGAACATACTACATCTGAGTCACCACCTGTGGACATTGCCTCATTCCACAAGATCATGGATAGAGCAACGAGGAGGTTTATGATAACCATGGAGTCAAAGCAAGAAGATTGCTTCTTGTATGATTTCAAAACTACACCACAGAAACAGAGTTGGACCATTCCGATTATAGATTTCATCTGGAAGGACGGACTAAAGATCATGTCCAAGCCAAATTCTTTACCAGCAGTGCTCCCAAGAGTAGATAAGAAGTATAGGGCGCCAAATTCTTCTCCAGCATGCCTCATCGGACAAGCTAAAGCAGACTCTGTGGTAGCGCAGGCAGCGCAGAAGAGATCTTCTAATCCAACGTCTCAAGACTCTGTTCCACCAGACAAGGATGGGAGGCGCCTAGACTCTATCGGGAAGAAGGTTTCTACTATTGCAGCTACGACCATCAGAGCCGCAAACTCCCTAGCCATTTTAGGAAGATATGATAGGCAGATGTGGTCGGACATCTCGCCGTACATGGACAAGCTGCCCGAGCCAGATCGAACTGAAGCGAAGAAAATCCTTCAAGAAGGAGAGTGTGTCTCCTCGGAAATGATTGACGCTGCAGTGGACGTTGCTGCTACTGGATTTCGGCAGCTAGCGGGTGCAGCTGTTCTCAGGAGGCAAGGATGGTTGAAGGCAACATCCTTCCGGCAGGAGGTCCAAACCAGAATTATAGACATGGCATTTGATGGAGAATTCTTATTTGGAAAAGATGTTGATGAGTCTCTGGAGGCCATCAAAAAAGATACGGAAACAGCACGTTCGCTGGGTACTCTGCAATACCGGAAGTCTTCCTTTCGTGGAGCAAAAGGAAGAGGGAATTTCTCTAATAGAGGAGGTTACAACCAACAGTGCCCCTATTCTTCCGCCCAGGGAAACCAAAGATTCCAGCCATATCGGCAGCAAACATATGGGCAGAGGAGAGGACATTTCTCTCAACCTCGAGGAAAATCTAATTATCGAGGGAGAGACAATAAGAAATGAGGTACGCATCCTGCCACCACTTTTTGCCAACCCGAACCAAATTGGAGGACAAATATCCCAAAATTACTTAAATTGGCCCAAGATTACCACAGACAAATGGGTCCTGGATGTGGTAGCCAGAGGTCACATTTTGGAATTCGTTAAAACTCCCCCAAATTGCCCCCCAAAAGGACCCCCTCCAGCGCACCTCAAGGAGCTGTTCATCCAGATCAACACCATGATCCGGAAGGGTGCAATCGAAAGAGTACCTCATCATCAGAAAGGAAAAGGCTTCTACTCAAGGTTTTTCCTTATTCGCAAGAAGTCGGGAGAATGGCGTCCCATCCTCGACCTGCGTGCCCTAAACAAGTTCCTGAAGAAACTAACATTCAGGATGCTAACACTTCAAGAAATCCTCCAATTTCTTTCGGCGGGAGAGTTTATGGCAACACTCAACCTTCAGGATGCATACTTCCACGTACCGATTTTTCCACGGCATCGGAAGTTTCTGAGGTTCAGAGTGGCTGGCAGGGACTTCCAGTTCAAAGTTCTTCCATTTGGACTGCGTTCAGCTCCCAGAGTGTTTACGAAGATACTGGCCCCATTGGCTGCCCATCTTCGGTTGCAATCGATACAAATATATCCATATCTGGACGATTGCCTTATCAAGGCCAGTTCTTTCGCCATGGCACAAGATCACGTTCAAAAAACTCTGTCACTGATGCAAAACCTGGGTTTCTCAGTAAACTTCGAAAAGTCACGCCTCACGCCAGCAACAAGAAAGACTTTCTTGGGAGCGACACTGGACACCAAGCTCGCCCAAGTATTCATCTCAAAGGAAAGACAGGACAAGATTGAACGATTCGCTGCGGCACTGTTATTAAAAAAGTGCGTTTCAGTGCGCATGTTCAAGTCCTTCATCGGGATGCTTTCTTCCTGCATTCTTCTCACCCCCAACTGTCATCTTCGGATGAGGCCCTTGCAAGAAGAGCTCAGTCGCCAGTGGATCCAGGTATCAGGATCCTTCGAGGATATCATCCGAATTACACCGCGAATGCGACAAGCGATAAAATGGTGGACCCACCGATCCAACATACAAGTGGGATGCTCCTTCCTCACGTAAGTGCCCAGGTTCATAGTAACGACAGACGCATCAATGACAGGCTGGGGTGCACACCTCCAAGGCATGGCGGTCAGCGGGAAATGGAACCAGATCCAAATGAGATGGCACATAAACAGGCTTACATATTTTTAGCCCTGAAGTCCTTTCAAGCGACTCTACAAGGTGCCACAGTTTTAATACGGACAGACAACACCACCTGCATGCATTATCTGAACAAGCAGGGCGGCACAAAATCAGCCCGGTTGTCGCAACAAGCACAAGAGATCTGGAGTTGGGCCCTGAATCACAATATCCATCTGTCAGCGGTCCATGTTCTGGGAATCGCAAATGTGTTGGCGGACTCTCTCAGCAGGTCCGGGGGCTGCACTCACGAGTGGGAACTACATCTACCATCTCTACGTCGCATCTTTCAGATATGGGGGCATCCGGATTTGGACTTGTTTGCGACATACCAGAACCGGAAATGCCCGTACTTTGCAAGCTGGGTTCCCCACAAGGACTCGTGCGGGGATGCCCTTTCGCTGAATTGGAATCAAATATTCGCATACGCTTTTCCACCGATACCTCTGATCCCGAAAGTCATCAGGAAGATGAAGAAGCAGCCATGCCGATTGATACTGATCGCTCCACGATGGCCCAGGCAATACTGGTTCACCGAGCTACTCCTTCTCTCGGAATGCAACCCTATCCAACTACCATGCATTCCGAATCTTCTCTCCACCCAGCAGGGCAGGGTATACCATCCGGACCCGAACTCGCTGAAATTGTCAGCTTGGCTCCTCAGCACATGGAATTTGCACACCTGAACATTCCACAAGATTGCCAGGAGGTGCTGGCGAAAGCCAGAGCTCCATCCACGATCAAAACCTACAAACTTAAGTGGAAACGTTTCTGTGCATGGTGCCAATCTAATGATCTACATCCCATTCATGCGAAACCGGAGCAAATCCTTCCTTTCTTTTTGCATTTGGCCAGATTGGGTTTGGCGCATTCTACCCTTAAAGTCTTCCTAGCTGCCATTTCTAGATTTCGTCAAGATGGATCAAACTCTTTGTTCTCCGTAAGGATTATACAACAATTTTTCAAGGGATTATTTCGTATGTTTCCGCCTGTCCGGAAACCTCCTCCGGCATGGCATCTGAACGTAGTACTAACTCAGCTCATGCGTCACCCTTTTGAGCCGATCCATAAGGTGGACCTGAAATTTCTGACATGGAAAGTGTCGTTGTTACTAGCCTTAACATCTGCTAGAAGGGTAAGCGATATTCAAGCATTTACATCTAAAGCACCTTTCATCCAATTCACCTCGGACTCAGTGGTACTGCGTACTAATCCAACGTACATGCCTAAAGTGCCTCTGGATTTCCATTTGAATGAGCCGGTTGTCCTCAAGACATTCTTTCCAGCCCCACAGTCTACGGCTGAAAGAGCACTACATTCATTAGACATTAGAAGATGTCTTAAATTTTATCTCTCCAGAACTTCTGCCATCCGCAAGACAGACCAACTGTTCGTGGCTTATGGGCGGCAACGCAGGGGCTGTGCAGTTTCAAAACAGACCATTGCTAGATGGGTCTCCTCTACGATTGGACTTTGTCATCAGCAGGCCGGTAGACCCTTACAGGCCTTACCAAGAGCACATTCTACAAGGGCGGTTAGCTCTTCCACTGCCCTTTTTGCTAATGTGCCTCTTCGACAGATCTGCAGAGCTGCTACATGGTCTAGCAGACACACCTTTACTAGACACTACTGTCTAGATTCAGCAGACGACGCAGATGCTTCGGTTGGTAGAGCAGTCCTGCGTAATCTTTTCAAATAAGGTGAGCCTCTGTTTCCTCCTCCTTCTATATGCTCTTTAGACGTTCTTTCAGATTCAATGCTTCTTGTATAACTGGTATTCTGTTATATATATATGTATATATATATGCATTTGATACTCTGACGTCTACGAGCCTTATGTTAGGAGTACTGCTTACTATTCTGATTCAGGCATGTGAATCTATGAAAGACACCCCTAATACTGGAGAAGAACAATAGTTACTTACCTGTATACAGGTGGTTCTCCAGTATTGGTGTCTTTCATGGATTCACATGCAACCCGCCCGCCTCCCCCCAGAGACTCACTCAGGCATTTTTGGGGTTTCACTCCCGTGCGAGAAAATCTGAGAGCCTGAGCCTCTGGGGAGGACATTCTGGTGGGTGCTGTCGCGTGATTGGCCGCAGTTTGGACTAATACATAACGACTAGGATAGTCACTAATGTGGAAGTTTTTTCTACTGTAGCTGGTGCTACTTTACTTCCTGGTTTAGTATCTCTGATATTTGCTATAAGTTTTATGGCATTTATTGCTTTTATATATACCGTGGGACTCCCACTCCGACGACGGGGAATGATTCAGGCATGTGAATCTATGAAAGACACCAATACTGGAGAACCACCTGTTTACAGGTAAGTAACTATTGTTCTTTTTTACCCATGGGTTATGGTTGTAGGTTATTCATTTGTTAAGCATGGCAGGCCATGGTGCTGTACAACATGTCTAAAAAAAACATTGACCAAGCCAATAGATCTTGCATAGGTGGAACTTATTGACTTTGTCAATGCTTGTTCACATTTGGGTCATGAAGTAGAGGCCATGTTATATATGGCTCCCCCATTAGTTCTCTTCCCCTGCATAGCAGTTTTTGAAATCAGGGCTTCACTCTTGTTCATTTGATGTCACTCAGAACCCCTCAGTAAAAAACATCTCCATTATGCAGTGTTACCATCTATATTTCTTTATGGAATAACCCAAACCATCTCCTAAAAGTGCAAAGAGTCTATTAAAATACCTAATGGAATTCAATAAAGGAAAATGTGTATCCATTTAACCTTTAGGAGGGGCCCAAAAGAGGAGAACCCTTCTCACCTAATGTTACACTGACTTCCACCAACTCGCCTTACATTTGTTAGAGTGCAGGCAACATTACAATTTAATGAAGAAGCGTGGCTCATGAGAACCCTCTGCACAATGCCCTTCATGTGCTTTTGGCTCTCATAAAGCACAGAATAACAATTAGGTCATTGGAAACAGGAGGGGATCTGTTTGCCTTTGTACAGGATAGCTAGATGAAAGCCAAAGCAGAAAACTCGGATGAGGAAAAACAATTTTGTGCGACTCAGGCAGTCACCAGCTTTGAACATTGTTTACTTTGCATGTACCAGGACATGGGGGCAGTGGTGGTGGTGGTTTTTTTTGGGGGGGGGGGAGATTTGTCTGCCTTTCATGTGGATTATCCCTTTAAATGACTTGATATTTCACATAACACACAAAACAGCACTCGTATATTTACTAAGGGTGGTTGACGAACCCCGATTCGCTAGCGGAGGGCGCAGAGTTTTGCCCACTCCGCTCAGTGCGGAGTTCCACAAAACTCAGTGAAGCGACGTGGAGTTTTTCCTCATGTGCGGCTCGCCAAAGTTAAATTAGCAAGCGACAAAACATACGCCAGACCACCTCCCGGTGAAATGTCTCAACAAGGGTGGTTGCATCTGGTCGCTAGTGCTTGCGTTGAGAAACCTGCTGCTCGCGTTGAGGAAGCTGCTACTCGAGTGGCAGAAAGAAGCAGCGCCCTCTAGTGCTGCGTGTGGTGCAGCTCGCTCTGTAACAAACTCCCGGTGCTAAAAATCAGCGCGAGCAGGGTGACTTACCACACTCCACTGCTCGTGGAACTCTGCGGAGCGTGCTGAGTTTTTATGGCACTTTGCTGAATTTCGTGTAGCAGAACTCTGCAAACTCCGCCCAGGCCTGGCATTTTTATGAATTGTGTCTCTTCTCACTAGTAAACATCAAGCTTCCATTTAGGAGTAGTTTTCACTTCTGGGGAATTTCACTTTGCCTGATAAAGTGACCACACCCATTTTAGGCGAATTTCGAGCTTCCACGTATCATGCAACTGAAAAATCCATAGTTTAATTACATATCGATAGACAGCTGCTTTATAAAAGAAGCACTGGTAATGCCAGTAGGTCTGGCTTTAATGTGTAAACACATGAGCTTCACTAGAAGATTTGTAGTGTGCAAATCCACATTGAGGTTTTTTTCAGAAGAGTTTACTTACTGTTTTTCGAACTGTAATTGTGTACTTATTTTTGTAACTCCACGTGGTGGTTGTCTTGTGAAGAGGCTTATGTTCATCACAGTAGGCTATAGTTGGTAATGGTGACAAGCCAATGAGAAAGGCCAAAAGCATGAGTGCTTTACTGGAGAAATTTGTCTCACGCCTTTGGAGAAATCTGTTTCTTATGAAACAATTACGTCAATAGCAGTGGGCCTTGCTTGCTTACATAATGCCAACCGACTTTTAAGGGTGAATTGTTATTGCACGATGCTCAAGGCCCCTCTGACAAACCCCAGGGGATAAAGATTTGCATTGTGATAATCCTTGTAAACCCTGTTATGGTATATTATTTTACCAACAGTATTTTGGTATATACTTGTAATTATATACATAGTATTAAGCTGAATGTGTATTTATGTAGTTTTTATAGTGAGTGTGATTTAATTTCCAAACTCGTAAGCTTCACACCTCTGCATCCAGCTCCTCTGGTCTATGAAAAAGATCCTGTACATTCTCGCATGTGTTCCAGATGTGGTTGTTTATTTTATAATAGTCTCTTGCTTAGACCATACAACCTGGTATTCCTTGCAGCAGCGGCTCCTCCGCAATGGCGGAGGAATATCACCCCACTCACTGTAGAAGAAAAATAAAACAATAATAAAATAATTTTATTGTCGTTTTTGTTTCTCTAACAGCCAATGCTGTCAAGTCAAGGGCTGTCCTGGCCGGGCATCCTGAGTGACAGCCACCAGTAGAGGAAGAGTTGTTAGGCACTGGGACTAAGATGGACGGCCAAACCATCATGCACACTTTGATTTCTGCAAACCAGCTGTATTGCTGTATTGCACAGCTGGGTGGAGAAACGGCAAAGGCTACCAGTCACTTACTGAGCATCTTACCAAGCCACTCAGACCAATCCTGGTGCTGCTCACATGCTGATAGTAGCGTATGGATTGGGTGGGAGTGGCCCATGGACTGCCTCCTACTTCTTCACCAAGATGTCTGGCAACGGGAGCGTGAGGGAAGTGTTTTTTTTGTATTATTATTTGCCCCCCCCCCTTACCCCTCCCCCAGGACTGCCCCACCAGTCTATTCCTTGGGCTCCTTGAGGATCTGATTAACAAGCTGCACATGATATTGTTTATGGTAATCTAGCTTGTAATATGCCTGTGCACATTTAATCATGGGCATGAATCCACTGCCCTACAACCGTCTCACTGGCTTAAGATCGAACATCTGACTAATTTCAAGGCTCTGTGCTTGGTTCATTGTGCCTTCTACTACAAGGAACCCACGTTACTCTGTCAGCTTCTGGTGATGTATGCAACCTCCAAACCCTTAGATTTGGCTCTCTCTTGCTACTGACTGTTCCTTGTTACCTAAACGATCGTGGTGGAAGAACTGCCGTTCTTGTCTTGGCCTCTATACTTTGGAACAGGCTCTCCATTGAATTGCAACAGACTAGTGGTATAATTGCCTGTGCATATCTGTGTTTAAATGTAATATTTATTTATCTGCTAATATCTGTTTTGCATAGTGAATTCTGTTCCAGAGTGTGGGACTTGGGAGAGCGAGGGACCCACACAAAGGTCGGTTAGGCAATGTGGACGACTCCGGCTGAGGTTCATCCCAATAAACATGCTTGAAGCTTCCTTCATGCGTGGCTTCTAACTATGTTACTAGACATCTAACTTCACTTGGTTTTGCAAGAAGCTAAACACCTCGCTCTTCTGTTAATCTCCAGATCTGTTCTCGTCCTTCCTTTTTACTGTTTTGTCTATTTCTTGTGTTTCCTTTCCTGTCGCAATCATGCCTTTGGCGTACACTGAGCTTTTAAAAGAAAAAAATAAATACATATTAAGCATGGCTAGTGTACTCCCCTTCTTGGTGTCCTGCTGGGGTTCCCATGAGCTCTGTGTAGCAGAGAGTTTCAGGGACATGTCGGAAGATTGGCTCAGCTAAAGAGTTGACAGGACTATGGCTTGCAGAATGGGAGTCAGATGTAGTATGAGCAGCGGTGAGAGCGGGTGATCTCAGAAGCTTTGCTGGAGGCTGTGGATAATACAAAAAAAGTGCATCCATTGTGCATAGTGTGCAAAAGTGTCTAGTCGTACGAGCTACCAAGCACTTTGTCATTCTGCTAATGCACGATGGCAAATGGAAGATGTAGTTGCTGTGTCCAGTTCTGAAACTCATCAGTTCTCTTTGGGTCCAAGGGTTTCATGAGAATATGAAATGCAAATCCTAATATTTCCTATCGTGTGTTTCTCATACATCATATTTAACACAGTTTACTACCATTTCCAACTGCTGATTCAGAGAGCCCTCGGATAGGTGGCCCCTCTGGAGGGTACTTCTGCAGGGAGAGAAGGAGGGCGTTGTCTCTAGATCTCCTGTCACAGCCAGTGCTTGTTTGTCCTTACCCTCCGTGTCGTAGACCGAAATGATCTGGAGTGTTTTACTCCTGTTAACCTTTTGTATCCTCCCTCTTCATCTTGTTTAAAAAAAAGTGTCATCTGTACTCTCAGTGGCACTCCTATTGTTGTCTAAAAAGGTTGTGCTATTTTCATGAATGTCTCCAGTCTTTGGGCTTTCCATCAGCCTTTCTGCTTAGCACAGGTTTAGCAACGCCTGTCCTGGTGATTGTATCGGCAGGTAGATTGCAGTTTATATGTTGTCCTCAGGTTACTACATGGCACTGTGCTGTCTTGGTTTCTTGCTGGATCCATCGCATCTGGGATCCTGAGAAATACTACTCCTTTGTGTGCTCACTGGTGTTGCGGGCATTGTGGTGCGTAGTATGGATAGTGGGTGCTGAGGATCCATCCTGGATCCTGTCAGCAAATCGGGAACACCAAACAGTCCCAGAGCTTGTCATGGGACTATTCCACCCTGGTTAATTTTCTGGGTCCACCCCATTGAAGAGACTAGACTCCTCGGCCACCACACCTCATGACCGGAGAACCCGCACGTCACAGACGTCAATACATGAATGCTGAATCTTTTGTAGGTGCACAAAGAGTAACTATTTTTAATGTAAGCCACCTGTGACTACCCATTTTCTTGCCTCGGTTGAATATTGCTCTCTAAAGACAATGGGAATTTTGGTTCATTAAAAAAGTTATTGGAACTTCTATTTCTACAGTCAGATGCTGTATGTAATCGCATGTCTTCTTTTCCAGGCTTATGATCAGAAGAATATCAGACGTCGAGTCTATGATGCTCTGAATGTGTTAATGGCCATGAACATTATTTCCAAAGAAAAGAAAGAAATCAAATGGATTGGCCTTCCAACAAACTCAGCTCAAGAATGTCAGAACCTCGAGGTGAGTGCAAGGCGGCAGTCCTGGGCCCCCTGTGTGCATGCATGTGCTTGGTATTGTGTAGCACTTTCTACCGCTTGCGAGGTGCCAAAACACGTTGAGCGGGTGGGTGGCACGTTGCACCACGTGGAAGGGCTTTGGTTGTTCAGTTGCAGTGTGGCCTATGTGGGAAGCGTTTTGGTGTTGTGTGAGATGGCCAAAGTTGTGTTTTAATCTTGTCTGAGGATGCTGTGGCGCGGGCAGATAAAAAGCGACAGTACACTTTCTGTCAGCCACCTTTTTTTAATGATTTAGTCACTCGGGAAAGCTATGTTGTTGGTATTACAAGACTAGGTCTTATGGCATCCAAAGGGAGAATTCTGTACATTTTGCACCTACCTTTAAAGAATGCATCATGCTTCGCCTGTGGGTGCGCACGTGGCATTCTCAAGCTCCTGAATGCATGTTTTGTGGTCCTGTGACTGTCTGCTTTACTTTCCTGAACTGAACAGCTGCCTTGCGGGTGTGATTTTCTTTAAGTACTGAGCAGCAGCCATTCACTTAAAGGAAAGCGCAACATTATTGAACAAAGTTTCATAATTTTATAAGCAGTAGTCATTGATTTAATGATATTAATGAAGTTCTCAAAAGGTATAAAAAGTGCTATATAAATTAAAACACAATGTGTTTTTGGTATCTCTTTTAACACAGTGTTAAATGATTACATGTTGCACGGTCACAAATTAGGATAAAAAACATAATTATACAACAGCGCCTACTCTCAATTGGAAAAAATACAGTTTTTTCCAGGCATTTCTAATACATACGTACGTCGCTCAAATAATGAAATCTCGGTACATGGGAGCCAGAGAAAGAGATTCAAACGTAAGACAAGGCCTGGACTCTTTTACATACTTTATCTGGTTTTCTTTGCTGGTTTAGCCTGCGGGCTCAATCTATGAAGAGAGTTGCCCGCAGTTTCTGCCTCATAGCCTATTACCTGTGGAGAGCTAGGAGAATTAAGTGCTTTATTTTCTGGTTGGTTTTGTCTGTGCTTTTCCTTTGTTTGGCAGTGCACATCGTGCCCTTGCAGATCCTGCTCTCTGTTTCCGGGAAAACTGTATTGTTGTTTGCCTGTGCTATGCTCGTATTTTCCAACGTTGTGTGAGGGGAACATACTGCCACTGTATATGCGTATGTGTGAGAGAAGCTGGCATATATGCTGCCTGCGTTGTTCCGCCGCTGCGATTGTACCTGTTATGAGGGACTAAAATGCCAACGTATCTTACCGTTATCTCAAGTAAAACCAACAGAAAATGAACACCCACAAAGACCAGATCGGCATAACAAAGCTAAGTATTTCTAAACCAAACCTTCCCATATACCCTCATATACAGTAGTGGCTGCAGGTAGGAGAAATCGTTAAGGCAGAATGGGGGGGGGGGGAATAAAAACAAACAAAACTTACCTTCAGCCTGACGTCCGCCGCCTCTTCAGCTCCAATGCTCGCACAGGCTGCCAGAGTCTCCTGTGCCTATCCAGATGCTACTTTTATGCTGGTATTACCCTACATGAGAGAAGAGTAGGGATTGGGCAGAGCGGGCTGGTTCTATGCTCCAGCAGGGACAAGGAGCCTGTTCTCCTGAGTCTGCCGATATCTCCTAGCAATAGCCTGGAGAAATCCAAGTGCGCATGTCAGTTTGGCCGGCTGGCCGTCCAAAGCGGCATGCGCACTGGCAGTGCCCTGAGCCCACCACTGCTCCTGCTGACCCCGCCCTCAAGACTCCGCGACAGGTCGGCTCTGGAGTAAAATATAATGATACCAAAGCAGTTTTATAACTGCTTTATTGTCATTTTATTTCATATACGTCTACAGGTTCTAGCAGTGGGACGACGCTCCTCCTCCATAATAGAGAAGCCGCCCCTGCTCTTACCCCCTCGACTATGTTTTTCACTCCTTACCCTCCTGCCTCCCAGCAGCACTGTGCTCAAATACTGTCATGCCTTGGCAACACTCGCAGGATCACTTCCTAGACTTATTCACCACTAGACTAGTCCCTCCCGTGACACATTCAGATGTATCATTTCCTTAAATGAAACTGAACTGCACTCTAATCCTGTTTTCATGACTACTTTAACATATACGTACACATCAAGAAACAAAATATGTCAATATCCTGCCAAAGACCTGCAACTACCAGTGAGTGTGGCTGAAACAATTGTCAGAACCTACAAAACCTGTCAACCTTCAGACAGTGTATACTGTCATTGTCATACTGACCATGCCGGTGGCCGATTACAGAAGTAAATTGATGACTTTTTGGCGAAAGACTGTGTCGAATTAGGAACAACCACAGACCCTAAAATCTCACAAGTATTACACATTCTGTTCACTATACTCCAGCCTCAAAGCATTTGTCACTGAATAATAAGTTTTGTATCAGTTAATCAAAATTGATACAATTAGTCGCTTTAAATGAGTAAACATGAGAATAAAATCAGTTAAGGACGTATAAACTCCAGTCAGAAAACCGAACAGGACTATAAAATACTACTCCATTGCAAAAATAAATAAATATAATGTTCGAGGCATATGAGCTGCAGATCACACACTATGCATAGATCGCCATCTGGTGTTGGGCCCGGATGTTTGCAGTTTATGATCTTGAAACAAGTCTTTGGAAGTCACAAGATAGGTGACTCCTCCTCTGGACAATAGTGCGCATGGGCATCAACAGATCGTTTTTTTCCGCCATCGTGCTCGGATGTGTTCGACACGTTCCAGTTCGGTGTCGTTACTGATCCACCTTTCGTTGCGCAATCCTTTACCCTATCTTTGGTATTGTCTTTGATCGCGTTTCCCATTCGACGCGACGCAGGCCTTTGGGCCTATCTGCGCGATCGGGCCTTTTTGGCTCATTGAAAGGACTCCTTTTAAAAAGTGTCCTCAATGTGGATCCAAGTTTCCACACACCGATCTTCATGAGGTGTGTAACCTCTGCCTTTCACATGAGCACGAGGCCAAAGACTGTCCAGCTTGTGCCTCTTTCCGCTCCAAGAAAACCATACGAGATTGTCAAGCTCGAAGAAGCATGGCTCGATCTTCAACATCGATACTGGGCGATTTCTTCCAAGAAGGCATCAATGTACCGGAGCAGGAGCAGATCGAAGAAGGCACCTTTAACGCCTCCGAAGCCGAAGAATCCAACGTCGAAGACATCACTCCAGGGCAGCTGGTCGTAAGTACTGACTTCGACCCCTCCCCCCAACCCACCCATGCAAAGGCTTCGGTAACACCTTCGCCTTCGGGCCTAGGTGCACACCGGGATAAAACTTCACGCCCGCCTTAGGCTCCGGCAAAGAAGTCAACATATAAGCCTTCAGGCCACTCGGGATCGAGCCAGCCTACCATTGGTGTCAAAACCCCATCCTCGACACCGACAACAAAAGACAAGCCAAAACAGAAACCATTGTCTTCGTCTGCACGAAGCCTGGTTCCAAATCGGCGCACTCAGCACCAAAATCCACAGACACTGAACCTTCAGATCCGAAAAAATCATCGGAACCATGGAAACAACCGGTTCTGAAAACCACTAGCAATGAACCTTCAGATCCGAAAAAATCATTGAAACCGAAAAAACAAACCTTTTTGGAACCCAAGAAAACTCCTGATTCCAAGTCTAAGGAGCATAAAACAACGCCTAAAATTGTGCCACACAAACACTCGGACCCGAAAAAAACTGCACTGAAACATCAAACTCCAGAGGAGGAGCTTTTTCGACCTGATCCAACCCAAAAAACTCTGGAAATAGACCCGGAAGCAGGTCATCTGAGAATTAGTCCTCCCAACAAAAGGAAAATGGACAACCCTACGCCACCTTCACTTCCTTTAAAGAAAAGAAACAATGCTACTTCTCATTTAAGGATCCACAATACATCTCTCCTATCCCATCTCCAGTACCCTCACAATCTCCTCCACCTCCAGATGATGAGGGCACCTTTGGGGACTAAGGGGTTGATGAACCTCTAGGGGAACTTAGTCATCCTTATATCCCAAATGATCCATGGGAACATTATGGCACACCAGATGTTCCTAATATACCACAAGAGGAGGTCTATCCATCTAGACCATCCCCTCCAGAGGACACTATAGGATTCACTCAGCTTATACACAGGGCTGCAGAATATCACGGGGTAAATTTACACACAGACCCTATAGAAGAAGACTTCCTCAAGGACACTTTTGAACCATCTCAAAGGTCCACTTCCTTTCTCCCAATATTAAAAGGGGTAATCGAACACGCTCCTGAAGTCTTTAAAGACCCTGTAAGGGCTAGAGTCATTAACCCCAAGGTAGAAAGGAAATACAAGGCTGCCCCAACTGACCCTGTTTACATTAAACACCAGCTCCCCTTAGATTCCTTGGTGGTCTCCAACGCCAGGAAACGGGCTAACTCCCAGACCTCAGGCGATGCCCTACCGCCTAATAAAGAGTCAAAACTCTTGGACGCATCTGGTAAAAGAACGGCGTCACAAGCAGACAACATATGGAGAATTGCCAACACACAGGCCTTACTAGCTATGTATGATAGGGCGCACTCACTATGATGAACTAGAGGTCCTACTACAACACCTTCCAGATCAGTATAAAACAAGGGCCAATTATCCCATCCAGGAAGGTAAACTATAACCAATACCTCCATTCGATGATCTCTAGATGAGGCAGACACAGCCTCCTGAGCTATTAATACTGGTGTTCTTTTACGCAGGCATGCCAGGCTACGGATTTCAGGGTTCAAACCTGAGGTTCAGACTACCGTACTGAACCAACCCTTTGACCAAGAGCATTTATTCGGGCCTACTGTAGATTCATCTTTAGAAAAGATGAAAACAAATACAGATACTGCCAAATCAATAGGAGCTTTGCAATCACAGGCTCCCCGAAGTTCCTTTCGTCGCTCCTCTTATAGGGGCACCTCTGGAGGCTTTAACACTGATAACTCCTCCATGTCCTATAAAAGTCCCACACAGACCTCCTCTACCAGAGGTTATTACAGAGGAGGCTACAGGGGCAATGACAGCAAAGGTAGAGGCAAAACTACCAATACTCGCACTGCCTCCACCTCCAAACAATGACTTCCCGCCCCTCCCCCCAGACCATAATACCCCGGTCGGGGGAAGATTAATACAGTTCCTACCTGTCTGGAACATCATTACCATGGACAGGTGGGTGAGACAAATCATCCAATCCGGTTATTGCCTGGAGCTCACTTCAACTCCCCCAAACATACCATCTAAATAGCGTCCAATGTCAACAGAGCATTTAACACTTCTAAAACAAGAGGTGCCTTCCCTCTTGCAAAAACATGCAATAAAACCAGTTCCCCTGCACCATCAAAACACAGGAGTTTAATCCCTGTATTTTCTGATTCCAAAGAAGGATGGAACCCCGAGACCCATCTTTGAACTCAGACCATTAAACCTATACATACAATCAGACCATTTTCATATGGTCACTCTTTTACAGGTCCTTCCTCTACTCAAACAAGGTGACTTCCTTGCCACTTTTGATCTCAAGGACGCCTACTTCCACATTCCCATTCACCCTGCCCACAGGAAATATCTTAGATTTGTAGTGGACAGTCAGCATTACCAATTCAAGGTTCTCCCACCCGGAGTCACCACAGCACCCAGAGTATTCACAAAATGTCTAGCAGTGGTAGCAGCCCACTTAAGAAGACAACAAATTCACGTCTTCCCATACTTGGATGACTGGCTCATGAAAGCCAAGTCGCATACCCAGTGTGTAAATCACACACACACACACCACCATCCAACTATTTCACCACTTAGGGTTTACAATAAACCTCCCAAATACTCACCTCCAACCATCCTGCATCCAACAATATCTAGGTGCCACAATAGACACCTCAAAAAACCTTGCATATCCCAATCCAGGCAGTATGTAGAGCTGCAGATTCACATACGCCCACCCACCTCCCCGGCGATCTTTATCTGTTCCAGTATTATCTTAATTAGATACAACATACATGGACATCTCTTTCTGTTTCTCACAAAACTCCATAATTTCCCTTTCTGGCGAAAAAACAATCTGAAGATTGAATCGATGCCCATGCGCACTATTTTCCAGAGGAGGAGTCACCTATCTCGTGACTTCCAAAGACTTGTTCCAAGACAATAACAAACTGCAAACATCCGGGCCCAACACCAAATGGCAATCTATACATTTTTTTTTTTTTTGAAAATCTGTTTATTAGCATAGTAATTGGAGCAGCTACATACACATTTAGGCATATCAATAATCAGAATTGTGCAGTCATATGTCTGCTCAGTATGTACAGGAGCACAGTACCATTGATTTTCAATTTCGTGAAGAACCATAACGACTGAACATTTCCTTAGCCTACCCACCCCCCCCCCCCACCCGCATTGAACCCTCCCGGCACTCCACAAACATGCGTATAATTGCGATATTTACATCCTGGTCACTAGATGCCCCGTATATTACAGTTCCTTGGTGTTCGCTTTTGTCCCACACACTTGGGCAGGCTGGGATAGAATCGTCAATGGTACGGGGTCCCCCGCACCTCAACACAGTGCACCTTATATCATGAATGGCCTGAGGGGTTGGGCCCAATCAGCCCGTGTGTATTGAGTTATCCGTATCTCCTCCGCCCTCCTCCTCCTCCCCAGCCTCAAAGGTCCCCAGCACAGTGAACCAGTCTAGGGAGATCAGTGTTTTCCTGAGACCTCTGCGTTCCTCTCGCTGCAGTGCCTCGCCTTCCGCCTTGCCCCACCTTATTACCTCTGCTTTCCATAAGTCCGGGTCAGGGGGTCTGGGGGATTTCCACCTCATGGTGATTGCTCGCTTCGCTAGTAATAGGGCCAAGTCTGTGAAACGTGTCGCCACGGTCCTAGTGCGTGTCGACGGTCCCAGGCCTAATAGTGTATGTTCTATGGTGAGTGGTTGGGACCGGGCGCCAGCACCCTCAAGCGTGTCAGCGATGGTGGCCCAGTAATGGCCCAACTTGGGGCATTGCCATAGCATATGTAGTAGTGATGCGTCGTCAGCGTCGCATCGGGGGCAGTTACTACTCGCGTCGGGGAACATCACGTGCAGGCGATGCGGAGTCAGGTAGGCCCTATGTAGCACCATCAGCTGGATAAACTTGTACTTGGGGTTTCTGGCTACCCTCTTGGGAAACTGGAGGATGCGTTCCCATTCTTTGTCTCGCAGTGGCCTACCAATGTCACCTTCCCATGCTGCCCTGAGTGGTTCTAGCGAGACCGCCCTTCCGGTTTTTATGCTAGCTGTGAGCGATTTGGTTAAATGGCCGCCCGTGCCCATAAGGTAGTGCATCGTTACCAGGGGATTAGTAGGTGCCTCCTGTCCTTCAGGCGCCCAGGTGTGCGTTATATAGTGACCAAGGCCTGCGTGCAGAAGGAATGAGCCTCTGGGAACGCTGTGCATAGTCCTGAAATCCGTAAAGGACAGTAGGCGCCCTTCCGCGAACAGGTCTCCCACATGCGTTACACCCGCGTCCAGCCACGGCGTTAGCCTGGTTGTCGTGAGCGTGCCCGAGCCCAGCGAGATGCCCAGAAGTGGGATCGTGGGAGCATACGAAGTCACGGGGGAAGTGTACCTCACTGCCTTCCGCCAATATGTCACCGCCAGCCGGAGGAGTGGCGGGGCATCTCTCGGTATGTCCGAGCGGGGTAGGAGCAACTTGTGCACGTCCCCTCTTTCGTGTTCCCTCTCTGTCATATTGATCTCGTGAAGGTTACGGCCCGCCACCCAGTAGGCTAGCCATTGCAGCTGGCACGCATAGTTGTATGCCCTAAAGTCCGGAAGGCCCATACCACCGGAGCCTGAGGGGAGCTGCAGTTTAGCTAGGCCAATACGTCTGCGCCCATGACCCCACACAAGTTCCGTAAGTAGTGAGTCGAGGTGTTTAAATGTCGCGACTGGGATCAGGAACGGCAGGTTGGTGAAGTGGTAAACAAGGCGAGGGTGCATTACCATTTTGGAAATGGCCACTCTGCCAGCAACTGAGAGGGGCAGTGTCAGCCAGAATTGGATCTGTGACTTCAATGCTCTCAGGGTCCTGCCAAGGTTGCCGTCAATCATCATGCCAGCCTCCCTGTATATGTGCATCCCTAGATACCGGAAGGTGGTGCCCGCTACCTGAAACTCGTGCGGGGTGAAGGGTAAGGGAGCGGAAGAGTCTGTAGTCCCGAAGGCGAAACCATAGGACTTGGGTTCGCTTATGGTAAGGCCTGAGATCTCCCGGAAGTCCTCAAATATTTGGGGTATGGGGCCCATGGCGCCCCGCAGGTCCCTAAGGTACAATATGATGTCGTCGGCATAGGCGGACACAATATGTGCCGTCCCATGTCTCAGGATACCATAACGGGGGGCCAGTGCCCTGAGTCTGCAAAGCAACGGTTCGAGGGCGAGGATAAACAGAAGAGGGGAGAGCGGGCAACCCTGCCGGGTGCCCCTGGCTATAGCTATAGGTCCCGAAATGTGCCTGGAAGTGCGCACTCTCGCTGTAGGGAGAGTGTACAAAAGCCTGACCCAGGCAACGAATTCGGGCGGTATCCCAAATTTTAAGAGCGTGGCAAACATGTAGTCCCATCTAAGGGAGTCAAATGCCTGCCTCAAATCCAGTGATATGCAGCCCTCCGGATCCGTATCTGCCCTGCCTCCCAGCATCAGCTGAGCCAAGCGTCTGAGATTCATGGCCGTGCTCCGGCCTGGCACAAAACCACATTGGTCGGGATGGATCAACTGCGGCACATATTGTATTAGACGCGTCGCCAGTACTTTGCTCAGGATCTTCGAATCAGTATTCAGAAGGGACAGGGGTCTGTAGTCGGCCAGTTGTATCCCGCTTTTGCCTGGTTTTAAGAGGGATGTGATCAACGCTTGCATAGACGATTGCGGCAGAGAGGCCGACCGCAAGGCTTCCAAATAGAGAGCATGCAAACGCGGGGCAAGGAGATCTATGAATGCTGTGTAGAATTCGGCCGGTAGGCCATCTGTGCCAGGGACCTTATTTCTAGGGAGTGCCCGTATCGCCTGTCTAATTTCCGCTAGAGAGATGTTGCGCTGTAGATCTTTACATTGCATGTCGGTGAGTCGGGGCAGGACCAGTTCCCCCATGAAGGCCTCATAGGTGAACTCTGACTGCGGCGGTGGGGGGCTATACAGCGTGGTATAATAGTCTTTGAAAGCCGTATTAATCCCAAATTGGGAGGTGGCCAGCTTACCAGTTTGGTCCAGTATTTCTAAGATTGGGTGGCAAGGTGGGGAGTCTTGCAGGAGTCGGGCCAGGAGGGTGCCAGCTCGGTCCGCCTGTGTATGCTGCCTATTCGTGTGTTCTCTGTAGTCTATGAGCCTCAGGTCTTCTAGTAGCTCTGCGTGTCGTATGTGAGCCTCCTGTAACGGTGTGAAGTGTGCATTGGTGCCCGCCGCCTCACTCTCCAGGGATGCTAGGGAACCCTCCACTTCGCTTAGTTGACTGATGACCTCCCTCTTTCTACCCACTCTGGCTGCCATCGCCTCCCCCCTTAGGCAAACTTTAAATGCGTCCCACTCGATCTGCCGGGTACTGGCTGTGTTTGCATTCGTGGTAAAGTAGGTGTCTATAGTGTCGGATAGGGATGAACGGAAGACTGTGTCTTCAAGCAAGTCGGGGGGTAGTCTCCAAGCCGGGATAGGAGGTAGCAGCTTGCCCCACTGCCAGGTGAGCTCAACGGGGTTGTGATCGGACAGGGTTTTCCCCATGTGTTGGGTTTGAATAATGGAGGTCGCCAGGGAGCGGGAACAGAAGATATGGTCAATTCTGGTGTGAAGCTGGTGGGGCGGGGAGAAAAAGGTATATTCCCTCTCCTGCGGGTGTGTGCTGCGCCATGCGTCCGCCAAATCCCAGCCCTCAGCCCAGCGTGTCAGGGCGCCCGCCTGTTTCCTGCTCTCAGTGGCCAATAGGGGGGGTGGGACCTATCTAATGTAAGATCGAGTACAGCATTGAAATCCCCGCCAATGATCCACCGATGGTCAGCCCAAGCAGCAAGTACCCCATTTAAAGTGAGCAGAAATTCTGACTGGCCTGCGTTCGGTGAGTACACACAACCTAGTACAATGGCATCCCCATCTAGTAAACCCCTCACAAATACATAACGCCCCTCTTTATCAATTATTTGTTCTATCGCCTTGAAGGGGACAGAATTGCGAAGCCAGATCGCCGCCCCCCTGGAGAACGCAGAATAGGAGGTGGCAAAGAGCTGTCCGCGCCACTTTTTGCGCATTTTTACGTTTTCAGCATTGTTCAAATGTGTCTCTTGCAAACAAGCTATCTGCATCCCTCTACGGTTAAGTTGTGCTAAAATCCTGTGGCGTTTGTGTACCGAGCCCAGTCCCCTTACATTCCAGGTGCACAAATTATAGGCATTAAGTGGTCCCATAACCTTTTGTGTGTGGTGGTAGAGCGGAGCTCATGAGCGACCATGGCAGGTTCGCCGTGGTATTATGTGAGAGTGCCCCGTGAACGTATATCCCCTTAACTAAAGGGTCCCCAGGCCAACGGGCTCGGGAGCCAAACAAGGGTGCCCAACGTGGGCACAAGTCAATGTGTTCCATATTCAGAACGGGGGGAGTAGGCCTCCGGTGACTGTCACTTTATAGCCCGCTCTGGCTTGGTAGCCCTTGATAGAGTGTGCCCTTCTGCAACCCACCAGTCATGAGAAAAAGGGGGGGGGGGCGGTCATACGTTACCACCCGGAGAGGGCCAATCGTGTCGCCAATCAAAACTCCGCTGCCATCTGGGCTGTGACCTTTGGGAGCAGTTGCAGACTGTCCACCGACCCGGAAACTTCAGTGTGGGTGCCGGTGGTGACGGTGACCCCATCCTCGGCTGCCATCGCGTCGTGCGCGGCAAGGGCCTCCTCCGTCAGCTGCATCCCTGAGGAATGACCCGTTGCCCGGTCCCTTGTGGTCTGCGCCGTCGCCGGCGACCTCCGGGAGGGGGGGGTTCGGCTGGCGTTGGAGGTAGTGCCCCTCTGGTCTGGCGGGTTCCTCTGTCTGTCGCTTCCAGCGTCGGCAAATGGGTCCCGCGAAGCCGGTGGTGCAAGCGAAACCTCCATCCATTCCTCTGCCTCCTCTGGCGAGTCGAAGAAGTGGGATTTGTTGCCATGTAGGATCTTGAGTCGTGCGGGGAACAGGAGCGCATACTTCATGTCTCTCTCCCGCAGTTTGCGCTTCACACCCATGAAGGTGGATCTGGCTCGCTGGACCGTGGGCGTGAAATCGGGATATATAGAGACGGTCTTGTCGTCATAGCGTATTGGCGCCTTCTCTCGAGCCACCCTCAGCACAGTGTCACGATCTTTGTAGTGGAGAAGGCGCGCAATCAGAGGACGGGGGGGGTGCTCCCGGTGGCGGGGGTCTCGACGGCATCCTGTGCGCCCGTTCCACACTGTACAGGGCTGTAAGATCCTCTGGGCCCACCATTTTCCGTAGCCAATCTTCCACGAATTGGGTGGGGTTCCTCTCCTCGCTCCGTTCCGGAATGCCCAGGATGCGGACGTTGTTGCGACGGGCACGTCCTTCCGCATCGTCCACCCTGTCCCATAGCTGTTTGAGTTGTTTCTCCACGCCCTCCAGCTTTGCAGAGTGTTCCGTCTGTTGGGGGATGAGGTCGTTCAGCGCAATTTTTTGTTCTGAGACTCGCTCCGCCAATTTGTTATGATCCGCTCGGAGCAGGGAGAGTCCCGTCGCCATGTTATCAATACGTGTTTCCAGCGCTTCACGCGTGGCGCGTATTTCGTTGAGAATAAGGTCCAGCTTGGCGTCTTGCGATCCCATCCCTGTCGGTGGGATAATGTCCACATTAGAGGAGGCCAGTGGGTCCTCTGAGCCCGTGGACTGTGCGTCCGTCGGAGCACCCCGGTCCTGGGTCTTGCCCTTATTTCTGCCCATTGATCTGGTTTGCAGGGTGGCGCTATAGGAGGCGCACTCACTGGTCCGGAGGGTGGTCTCGCCGCTCCCCAAATTAGCGGGAGGGAAGCAAGAGTTAGCAGGGTCCCAGCGCAATGAGGGTCAATGGCGCCGCGGTAATGATAGCGCCCCTGGCGGGTGTGTCGTCGCCCCGCGGAGGGCCCCGCGCTCCGCCACAGTCCTGGCTCCAGCAAGGTGCCGGGGGGGGGGGGGTCACGGTCTGCAGGTAGGGGGGTCACAGCAGAGGCCGGGAGGACGGAAGGCACCCCTTGCCCGGTCTAGCAGCAGGGATCACGTGGACTGTGGTCCGCACGCAGGTCGCCGTGTGGTTGAACCCTGTGGAGGTGCCCGGGGGCCCCCACCTTGGCGACGAGTGCAGGGGCCGTGTGCGGGTGTCTCAAAGTGTCTTCGGTGCCTCTGCCCTCAGGTTAACGCAGCGCACGCCAGACAGTGCGGGGCGCCGTGTCAGTCGCTCAGGGAATCCGGGGCCCAAAGGGAAGAAGGCAGGTGTGTGGCTCAGGCAGCCGTCCCGGTCTCCTGATGCCAGTGGTTGTCCCCGTGCACCCCCGGCCCCACTTGCCTCGCCAATGCTCGTGTCCGTGCGAGTGCCTCCTCGCAGTGCAGGCGGGCGGCGGGACGGTCCAGGTGTCTCCTGCGGTCGCGGGCGGCCGCCCGGCAGAGCAGGTCCGTCTGGGGATCTCAGCGCCAGTGGGGAGGTATCAGGGTATTATATGGGGGCGGATGCCCGCCGACGTCCACGGGCCAGCCAGCAGATTCCGAGGCTCGCTCCGGCGCGGGTCTCTCACACAGGGCGCCGGCAGCAGCGCGGTCTGTCGGCCAATCGAGGCCGTGGCTCGCCACGTTGCAGCAGGCCCCAGCAGGCTCTCCAGTTCCCCAGTGTCTCCGGCAATGTCCGAGGGGGGCGGCTTTCCGTTGCTGCACGCCGCTCACCTCCTGAGGCTCCGGGCGCAATCACTAGGTGGGTCGCACTTCGGGTAGGCAGGATATTATGCTGGTATCGAGGGCTTAGGACGGAGCTCCGCAACTACACTTCCGCCATGTTCGGCTCTTGGCCACGCCCCCCCATGGCAATCTATGCATAGTGTGTGAATCTGCAGCTCTACATGCCAAGAACAGATGCATACTGGTAAGTAGCATTTTCCTTTAAAATATTGATTCTGCAGCAGTCAGTAGCCAACACAATCAAGTCCTTCACTGCCTGATGACAGTACAAATTGTGTTGACAAATTTCCCAAAATATGCCAAGTACATGGGAACAGTGGAAGTCATACAAAATTCGAACACCTCATTGGAGGAGGAGAACCCATTCAACCTGAACATTGGTTTTAATAAAGTGTGGCATGCAGTTAAAAGCCCCGAACATCAACATAGTATGTGAAACATGCGCCTTAATGTTCCTGCCCTCTCTCGACGACGTTCATTCATTGGAAGGACCATGAGTCGTGCTCTAAGGATACAGTCCCTGGTCTCCTCGTATTAAAACTGACTTTGAATACAGTTGTATTTTCGCTTCCCCGTATGATTTTATGATTGGAGATGCATAGGTGATATAATTCACAGTTGCTAAATCGACTTTACTCGAGCTGTATACGGCCTGTTTCCTCAAGGTCTGCTTTTAGCCTGTGAAGCTTCTAAAACATGCAGAAATTAAAATCGATACTTCTTTTCAGTTGTTAACACTTATGAGAATGCATAGGGGTTTTTAGTAAACGAATTACTGTTTACCTGAAAGAGGACTTCAAGCTTTTATTACAATTCCTCATTGAACTTCCAAGGACAGCATGTGCTTGTGTGTAAATTTGTTAGTAAAATATCTTGATTAAAAGGGATACATGGTGGTTGTGTGTTGTATATACACTAACTAATAGTGTTACACTGATATTTCCTCAGATGTCTGAACAATTTATCAGATGGGACTGGAAAGCTACTCGGCACATTTATTCTTAATTTAGGTCACTTTACGTCAGTGTACACTCATTAGATGTTGCTGTGCTGTTATTAGCATTTGGGTCGACTTATTCTTGGTGCCCAGCGAGGCACTGACTGATTAAGTTGAGAATTTAGGACATTCTACTCGCTAGATTGCACCACCAGATTGGAGAAAGCAGGCCCTGTTTGATACTGTTCTCACTCTGGTTTTTAATGCATCTCTTTCAGCTGCTCAATTGTCAGTCATTCTTTTCCTACTCTCAATAGTGGAACAGTGAAGTCCACCCTTCAGCCTGCGAGCTTCAATTGTCTTTAGGTCACGATGTAAAGGGATAAGAGTCTTGTTTATCCTACCTACTGTTTCTGTAAAGCGCTCTGATATCTGCAAAGATCTTGTTCGCGCTATATAAAACTTTAAAAATAAATAAATAAATAAGACAGCACTCTTGCTGAGGCCACTGTGCCTTGTAGCTAAAGACGAGTTTTGAATGTGAGAGATTTACTTGCGGAGTCACTCCGCCATATTTCTTCTTTTAATGACATTTCATTACAAAACATTTTCAAGCTCTCTGTTATCAATACAGCGTAACATACATCAGGTCCTTGTTGAGCTGCGTGAGGAAATACTTTACACAGCAATAGCCCTCTCTGTACACTCTAACTGGCTCCATCCATCCTGTGCCTCTCTCCAATGTGCCAACGCTGCCTGTGTTATCGCATTGAACCCAGACCCTCAGGTTTTGTCAATGCTTGTTCTTCGAGGGCACTCAGTGGAGAGAAGCTGCAGCGGACACAGTGTTTGTAAACTAAACATGGTTTTGGTGAAGGGCACTGCTTGTCAGTAGATCAGTAGAAGGTGCGTCTTCTCCTTGGCCCTGCAGAAACCTTCTACTCCCACGGGTGTGTCTCTGACCTCGCTGCCCTTTGACGAGCTTCCAAATGCAGCTCTATGGAGCTCAGCCTCCCGTTACTGATGGAGGCGGCACTACTCCACAACCCCCCCCCAAAAAAAAATATCACAATTTCTCCTGCTACTTTCTCCTAATATATCTTTCATAAAAGGCATATGTTAGTCATCACTGGAAGCAGAGTTTCTTCACGCCCTGCTTACCTATGTCTGCTGGTAAATTGTAGACCACCCCCAATTTTGTGTCCGGGAAAGATTAGCCATCCACTCCATCGTTGCAACTTTTACTGACAAGCAGGATAAACAAGCACTGGCAAATTCAGTAGGTTTAGCTTGCTTTTTTGAGACCTGAGTGAAATACTTTTTTTTTTAATCTGCAGTAGTGAAGAAACTAAGCAAAAAGCGATTGTTTTCGGTGTATAGTGCCTATATGAAATCAATAATTTCATGGGTCACGATTCAGTCAACTTTTGAGATGCAAAGTAGTCCCAATGCATTTCAATGCAGGCATGCCATAGGATGTGTGAAGATAAACCAAACAACTAATAGCATGAGGGTAGAGAAAAATAATTCTCTGAGTGGAGACAAAGTAAACTTCGGATGTTGTAAAGAATCTGCTTTGCTAGGCCAGACCTAAAAATAGCAACTATTAAGGTGCAAACCTTACTGACAAAGTAGAAACCATGGATGGTAGCCAGTGGTTAATTTGAGCGGTGGTTTCCGGTGCTTGACATCGGCACTTAATTGTCAACACCAGCACTCTTGACAGACTGCCACACAGTGGCGCTGTTAATCCAATTTAGAGATGGGCAAAACAACAATTATTTATTAATTCAATATACATTAAAAGTGACTAATACCTGCCTTCCAAGCCATTCTTTTGGCTTTGGGGACCTGAAATAGTCTTCTTTGTCACACTAGTCGAGTGTGATGGTTTGTAGCTGTACTGGTCCTGTTATTGGCAGCGCTGGCAGGGGCAATGGGTGGTGAAGCTGCAGTGGCCTCCTGACGAGGGCCTGGCACCTATTTTTATATTACAAATTAAGCACTGACGGTAGCACTGCTCTGCCGGATCTTGGCTCGGGTGTCTGTGATTCGTCCCGGATGTCTGAGTGGAGTCTGCCCACACAACTCAGTGACTTGTGACGCCTGTGTGCATTCATGTCCGTACTGTGTCACTGCACAGCAACCTTCGGGGCAGGACGATTGCAGAGATATAAGTAACTGAAACGAAAGCAGTAGAGACTTCTGCATTCTGGGCAACTCTGGTTAGGGAAAGAAACATGAAGACACGGATTATCAAGCGTCAAGGTCGAGGGTCACAGAACACCGCCCGCACCCCCACACCCCCCGCATCCCTTGGAATGTAGTCCAAACCATCACTAAATTACTGTAATCTGAACAATGACAATGCCCCTATGCCTTTGGAAATGGTAGACACTGTCTGGATTTAGATCATGCATCATTACATCGCAACATAGCACTACCACCGCCACACTGGAATACACTGGAATACACTCTCTACCGTTCAATACCAACCTAAACTCCACCTGTCCACAGCCTCTCTACCTCTCAACACCAGCCTGCACTCTACCTGACACAGCCACCCTCACTCTACCTCTCAACACCAACCTGCACTCCACCTGTCCACAGCACAGCCACCCTCACTCTACCTCTCAACACCAGCCTGCCCTCCACCTGTCCACAGCCACCCTCACCCTCTACCTCTCAACTCCAACCTGCACTCCACCTGACACAACCACCCTCACTCTCTACCTCGCAACACCAACCTGCACTCCACCTGACACAGCCACCCTCACTCTCTACCTCTCAACACCAACCTGCACTCCACCTGACACAGCCACCCTCACTCTCTACCTCTCAACACCAACCTGCACTCCACCTGACACAGCCACCCTCACTCTCTACCTCTCAACACCAACCTGCACTAACCTGTCCACACCCACCCACCCTCTCTACCTTTCAACACCAACCTGCACTCCACAGCCACCCTCACTCTCTACCTCTCAACACCAGCCTGCACTCCACCTGTCCACAGCCACCCACACTCTACCTCTCCGCAAATTTTCCTAAAGATAAAGCACTCCACCTGACACAACCACCCTCACTCTCTACCTCGCAACACCAACCTGCACTCCACCTGACACAACCACCCTCACTCTCTACCTCGCAACACCAACCTGCACTCCACCTGACACAGCCACCCTCACTCTCTACCTCTCAACACCAACCTGCACTCCACCTGACACAGCCACCCTCACTCTCTACCTCTCAACAACCTGCACTAACCTGTCCACACCCACCCACCCTCTCTACCTTTCAACACCAACCTGCACTCCACCTGACACAGCCACCCTCACTCTCTACCTCTCAACACCAACCTGCACTCCACCTGACACAGCCACCCTCACTCTCTACCTCTCAACACCAACCTGCACTCCACCTGACACAGCCACCCTCACTCTCTACCTCTCAACACCAACCTGCACTAACCTGTCCACACCCACCCACCCTCTCTACCTTTCAACACCAACCTGCACTCCACAGCCACCCTCACTCTCTACCTCTCAACACCAGCCTGCAGTCCACCTGTCCACAGCCACCCACACTCTACCTCTCCGCAAATTTTCCTAAAGATAAAGCACTCCACCTGACACAACCACCCTCACTCTCTACCTCGCAACACCAACCTGCACTCCACCTGACACAACCACCCTCACTCTCTACCTCGCAACACCAACCTGCACTCCACCTGACACAGCCACCCTCACTCTCTACCTCTCAACACCAACCTGCACTCCACCTGACACAGCCACCCTCACTCTCTACCTCTCAACAACCTGCACTAACCTGTCCACACCCACCCACCCTCTCTACCTTTCAACACCAACCTGCACTCCACCTGACACAACCACCCTCACTCTCTACCTCGCAACACCAACCTGCACTCCACCCGTCCACAGCCACCCTCACTCTCTACCTCTCAACACCAACCTGCACTCCACCTGTCCACAGCCACCCACACTCTACCTCTCCGCAAATTTTCCTAAAGATAAAACACATTCTCATGCTCAGCCTACACAAGCGTTTTAACTAAAAAACAACAATGTATTGGTATTTTTAATAGCTATTTCTCATTTGAGTCCTTTTAACCTAGAGTGTATGTTAATGTGTATAACGGAGCAGCACCGCAGAATTTAAAATGTTCCCAATTCGTACTTGACCCGAGATGGATGCTCGTCCTTGGGGTAGTCTGGGTTCTCAGGGCGTTTGTCGCAGTCTGTTTTCTCTTGACGTTTTCAAACAGACAACGCTCGTAGCTCAATTCTGGCAGTTTATAAAATATAGGTTTGTGAATATGCTTCAGACGAGCCCCTGGCCTCATCTGTGTCGTCTGGTGGGGCTGCTTCTTTCTGTGTAAGTGCCTGCATGCCAACCTGTTTGTCTTACTTTTAAACTGTAAAGAATTAGTGTTCAGAATGTGTGCATCACTTCAAGCTTTTGGCTCGGCTTGTGCGTGCGTGACTGTCATGCACACCCTGCAGTCTTTAGTGCAGGACTTCTGCCGAGTTAATGTATTTTAAAAAAAAGAACATGCTGATATATTATAAAAGAAATAACCCTGTGCTAAACGGTCGCTAATTGCCGGCTGTGGGAGAGAGCTGGCGCGAGTGACAAGACGAGCTCCCATTTGACTGGATGTCCTTAGTTTAAGAGGCTGCGATGGGAACGTTCACTGCCTCAGATTAACCTCCGACCCTCGTCTATTTTTGACCCGATTCAACCCCCCGGAGCGGAGTCTGAGCAGCGCGTGGTCGGAGCCCTGCGCAGATCCGTCCCCGCGGGCCGGCTGCGCACATCCAGCTGTGCCTCCGCTGCAACGAGGCCGGCGCGCGCAGGCTCCACAGACCCGCGCTGCTGACGCACGCTCTTTCGCTGCTGGCGCTGGGGGGCGATGGTTTGAGCCGAAAGCCCCTTCACCGGACCTGAGTCAAGGTTGTTGGCAGAGCTGGGCGAGCCAGAACATTTGTGGGGAAAGCCGAGCCGGATGTCTGGCTTGTCTCTAAGAGCCGAAGCAAGAGTTGAGCCCCCCTCACCCCCCCAAATTAGGGTGACCAACTGGCATTGGTGCAAATTCAGGACGGCGAGTGTAAAAATTCAGGACAAAGGGTCAAAATTCAGGACACAAATTCAGGACAGGAGGTCAGTTCAGTTCATTTAGTCTTTATTTCGAATAAAATTCATAAAAGACCACAGAAATAAAAACATTTTCAAAGTATCAACATTTTTACATTTTAAAGTGGAACCCCAGGTATAAAAAGAATTTGCCATCGGGCAACATACAAACATTAAAAAGCAAGTTGATCAAAACAGGGTTACAAGTTCTTTGCGCGAATCAGCCACATTCACCCCAAAAATTTAGCAACACAGATCACAGATTTTTCAGTACGCATATCACGTAATTTCAACAGGGCTGTACGATTCCCCTCACAATTTAAGGTTTTACAAATTGGTTTAAGCCATTTTAGTCGGGGCAATCGATATGCTGGGCAAGCAAAAAACAGGTGGCCAATACTTTCAACCTGGTCAGGACAATAAGGGCATTTGGTGCTTGAGTTCTTAGCCCACTTTGCAGTAAAGGAATTGATCGGCAAAGTGCCCACCCGAAACTGATGATACAGCTTACGGTCGAGGGTTTTGCATATCAAATCCCAATAGGGCTCAAGGGATGGTATTATCTTGTGTATTAAAAACTGTCCCGTTAAGCTATTTTCTGATGAAAGGGAGACCAGTGCAGATTTCTTTGCAGCCCAAAATAACTCTTTAAATTCCGCTTTAGAAGGGAACCTAGAACATTCGGGATGTAGCCATAATTCGGGGAGGCCCATAGAGTGCAACATTTGTTTGCCCTCCCGCAACCAAGGAATTTTCTGGGCACCCCACAATGATCTAATCTCACCCAATTCATGAGCGAAAAGACTAAGCTCTTGGGTCGTCCAGAGGCGTCGCCAAAAAGCAGCAAGACGATACTGTGCCATCTCATCCAGGGGTCTGCAACCCAAGTCCAAGAGCAATGGTTTTATGGGTGTCGATTGAGGAAGCCCCACTAAATTCCGAAAAAACCTGTTCTGTGCTATGGTTAGTGCTGACAAGCCTTTGTAGCCCCATATGTCCGCACCATACAGGGTAGCTGCATTAACCTTGGCCTCGTAGATTTTTAACGCCGGTGTAATGCGTTTGGTCAAGGTTTTTTTCTGTTCCTTCAGCAAGCATCCTGTGAGGCGAACAAATTTCAGAATTAAAACCTCCAACTGGGGGTTCCAAGTAAGTTGATGGTCAAGGGTCACGCCCAAATAGGTCATGACTTTGACCTGTTCAATTGGGACACCTCCTAATAAAAATGAACTTTTGATTTGTTTATTTTTGTTAAAAACCATAAATTTATTTTTTTCAGCGTTAATCTGAAGGTCATTTTCTGTGCAAAATTCTGCAAATCTATTTAGAGCTGCTTGTAAGCCGCTCCGAGTCTTGGAGAGGAGCAGGGTATCATCGGCGAATATTAACATGGGGTACTTTGATCCCCCCAGGGTGGGAGCGTCTGTTTGTGTTTCACTAAAGAAAGCAACCACCCGATTGATAAATAAGAGAAACAGGGTGGGGGCCAACACGCAACCCTGCCGGACCCCGCGTTCGACAGGGAAGCTAGCGGTCACCTGACCCTGTTTCCCCCATCTTACACGGGCAAAGTTGTCTTCATGTAAGCGCCTAACCAGCTCTAATAGTTCCGGTGGAAGGCCCATGAGTCTAAGGGCATCCCAAAGTTTAGCCCTGGGAACCAGGTCGAAAGCCGACCTGAGATCGACAAAGGCGGCGTAAATGACACCGCCGCCCAAAAGGACCACCTTCCAATACAGCATGGTTAGACGAAACACCTGATCTAGGGTGCTGGTGCCTGATCTGAACCCTGCTTGCATGGGGGAGAGTATATTGTTCTGCTCAATCCACCCCTGTATTCTAGCTAGGGCCATTCTTGATACCACTTTCTGTATGGTATCAATCAGGCTAATGGGGCGATAATTTTTCGGTGAAGATCGATCCCCTTTCTTATAGACAGGAAGTATTTCAGCCCCTTTCCAGGATTGTGGTACCCTTGCCCCTGCTGCAATAGAATTTGCTAACGTTGTTATGTAAGGGACCCACAGTTCTAAATTCAATTTAAAAAGGTCTGCTGGTACTGCATCTATACCTGGGGCTTTCCCAGACTGGATTAAGCCTAAGGCATGTTCAGTATCCGAGGTACAAAAGAAAAGCCTATCCCCATAGATTACTGGTATGTTCCCCGCTACGGGCTCACCTGCCAGTTGAACGATATTAGGATCTTTAAATTGAGAGGAAAAAAATTCCACCCAATCAACGGCGGAAACATGATTTTCAGGTGTAAGTGAATCAGAGCCCCTACCCCATCTGACTAATTCCCAAAACTTGATTTGGTTGGACGACTCACAGGCTTTAAGAAGTTCAAGCCAATACGAATCATCCCATTCCCTTTTAGCTTCCCAAATGATATGTTTGTAGGCCTGTCTCGCTATCCTAATGTCTGGAGTGTTTCTAGATTTAACAGCAGCGATTAAAATGCAGTGGGCTTCTCTACAGTTTTTGTTATACCAACCTTTGGGTTGCTTCACTTTCAATTTTCTACATGGCCTAGTGAGCAGTTCTCTAATAGCCACAAAACATGCCTCATGGAGATCAACAATAATGGGCTTTGCCCTGTCATTAGGTGATAATGCACTCATCTTATCTCTGGTTTCGAAGACCAGTTCTTCTATTTGACAGACAAGCTCCTGATCAGCTATGACCCTCGACCATTTGACCCGTCTTCTGTTGTCACTCAAGACTAGGTCTGATGTGATACAGGCTGTTTCTGCCAAAGGGAGCCCTAGACCCGGGACCTTAAGTACAAGTGAAAGTGGGTTGTGGTCGCTCTCTGGCCTTGTTTCTATTGACATATCCACTACAGTATCCCAGGAGTCAATATTGACCAATATGTAGTCAATGCGACTCGCACTAGACCCATTATTAAATGTCGGTTTACCCGCCTTGTCAGATAGGCTACGGCCGTTCACCGCCCGGAACCCCCATTCCAGGCAGAGTCCAAGCCAGTGGAGAGCAGCCTCCGTACCCCTGACTCCCTTGGTTATTGCTAGCGGGGGAATATTCCAGACAATATCATCATCCATCCCTACGTCCTCAACAAAATTCAGGATGGGTTCGAATGAGCAGTTCAGGTCGCCGGCCACTAAAACGAGCTGGTCACTTTTGTGCTCATTTAAGAGGTCTTCCAAGTCATTGAGGATGGGTTGCTTTTTACCGCCCTGACAACCTCGGGCATAGATATTAATTAGAACAATATCCTTACAATTCTCCTTGCTTAAGGATAAACAAAGGAGATCAGGGTTCTTCACCAGGATTTCCCTAACGCTGAAGCCAAGTAAGTTTTTTATCCATATGGTTAAACCACCCGAAGCCCTACCCCTAGGGCCCTGCAATGCCGGTTTATAAAAATTCAAGAAGCCTACTCTATACAGGGGATCGACTGACCAGATTTCCTGGAAAGCGATGATATCATGAGTAGTGATATAATCAACCCAATCATCGTTATCCAGGCGGCCCCTTAACCCTGCTATGTTCCAAGAGGCCATTTTGATTTCATTAACTGGATTACTAGGGCTAGGAGTCTCAGATTGTCCCAGAACTCCTAACTCAGCCGGAATTGAATCGTAAACAATGTCCAGTGTTACTCGTGGGCCTGAAGGCGACATGGAACAAGCCAAACCGGGTAGTGCCTGCGGGGGCGGAATGAGATCTACTGGATGTTTTAAGGCATCCACCCCCCCAAGTCAATCGACCTCATCCAAGCATCCAAACATATTTGATGTAGAAACACCTTGCCACCCAGTTCTCTGGGTAGGCCCACCATTCCCAAATCCTCTGTGCCTGGGCTTTTGGATTGTCGTCCAAGACCCTCCCATTCCAAGCTGTCTTCGAGGAGGATAGAAAAAAGTGAGAGGTCTAACAACGACTGAATGGTCGTCTTCATAAGGAGCCCATGAACAAAGATGCTGTGCTGTATGGGGGTCAGCAAATGACACCACTATACAGTCACCAGTAATGGATTTGTGAGTGGGTCCTACCCATGGTACTCTTCGCACCATTAAGACCTGACTTCTTAGGTGACTAGGTAGCTGTCTATTCTTGTTTAGCCAATAAGTGACCTTATTTTTAAGAGACCAAAGGTTCTCTTTTGTTTGTGGGTCAAGAGTAGGTACACCAGCTAAGACGATGACATATGGACTGGCCTCTGGTGGTAGATCGATATAACCACCACGAAAATTCGGTCGGCTAGATTCTAAGGATGGCAAGTTCTTATTAGTCAATTGGTAAGGCTGTTGTACAACAGATTGTGGCCTGGGTTTAAAACGTGCTACGTTTCGTTGAGAACTAGTTTGAGCCCTAGCATTAGATAGTGTTGTGTTTTTGGCTGGGCAAGCTTGTTGTCTAGGTTTAGGTGGAATTAGAACCTGGGGCGGGAGACAGACACTAGGATTGGAAGTAGTAATAGCGCTATCCCCAACTATTGTGCGAGGTTTTGGTACAGGTTTAGATCTTGGGGGTAGGGGGGCCGGGGGATCTGGCTCTAATGGCTGGGAAATTGAACCCTTATCCTGTGAAAGCCTAGTTTCCATTTGCTTAAGACTAAAGCTAGCCAGTGTAACTATAGTCCTGTCCATTTCTAGCAAATGGTTTTCCATTCGGGAAAGTCTAAGTTCCAGGGGGGCAAGTAACTTTTTAAGTGTGTCCCAAACAGTTTGTAAGAATTCCTCGTCCCCCCTCCTATCCCCCTCTACCACACGCAATCTACCCTCATTTGACCCTTCATTATTCTTGTCTTGGAAATTAACCACTGGGGGATCAAACTCAACACCACTTGGAACAGGGCTGATGTCACTGCCTGGTAAAGCTGTGGTGGTTTTATCTTTTACTTCCCCGAACCCGAATGTGCCCAATGGTCGTCGACTATTAAAAAACTGGGATCGTGCAATTTTTGCCTTTTTACGAGCAAAGATAGACCTAGCCAGACTTTTTTTCCGCTGTAGGGCAGCCTTTCTAGCATTAACAGCAATCTTGGGCATGACAGTATTTACTGGAGAGCTTATCCCAGCCACATAAATAGGTGATGCAGGCTCCTCCAAGGGGGTTGGGATAGATTCCTTAGCTTGCTTGGGAGGGAATGTGGGTGGCGGGTGGTGTATATCAGCCACTGCAAGCAAGGGACGAGGACCAGATGTACGCTCGGGGGTTAGCGCTAGGGCCAGCTTTCCTAGGGATGATTTCTTGGAAGAAGCAATGTCTAGAGACAATTTACGCGCAGCGTCTAGTTCTAGGGAAACCCTGTGCTGCATTTTATTAATTTCTGCATCAATGGCCAAATTGGTCTTCGTGAGGAAGTCATCCAGAGTCCCACTGGGTTTTTTAAGGCCCATGGCAGTTTTACTATGACTGCCCCGTGAACACATCATGAAAACAACAGGGAACAGGGGCACAAAGAGATTAATGCAAGTAAAAACAAGTTAATATAAAAACCCAAGGGATATGGCCCAGCCCAGACCTCTTCGACCTCGAACGGCCTCAAACGGCCCGCTCTTAGCCCGGTCTTCGCCCCGAGCTGCGTCCCGCGCTGCGGGAGTCCCGTTCCCAGATGTAGTGGTCGAAAAGGGCTGTGGGCGGGCCACGGGGAGAGCGGACCGGAAGGTCTTGCAGGGTCACGCAGGGACTCCTGGGCAATGGAGTCCCTGCACACGCTCGCAGCCCCGCTGTGCCCTCACGCCCAAGCCCTGCTCCACCACAGCGCCAAGTGCAGCCCTCGGAATCCAGCCCCCAGCCACGGAAGGCGAAGCAGGCGAGCTTTGGCAGCAAACAGGCAACAAAAGTCCAGGTGAGCGCCAAGGAAAGCGCAAGCAGTCAGAGTGGCGTCCCAGGGAGCGGTTGGTCCAAAGGAGATAAAATACCCTCCTGTCGGCTGTGGGCGGGCCACGGGGAGAGCGGACCGGAAGGTCTTGCAGGGTCACGCAGGGACTCCTGGGCAATGGAGTCCCTGCACACGCTCGCAGCCCCGCTGTGCCTCACGCCCAAGCCCTGCTCCACCACAGCGCCAAGTGCAGCCCTCGGAATCCAGCCCCCAGCCATGGAAGGCGAAGCGGCACCCGCTCCGCGGGTGCGGCGAGCTTTGGCAGCAAACAGGCAACAAAAGTCCAGGTGAGCGCCAAGGAAAGCGCAAGCAGTCAGAGTGGCGACAGGAGGTCAAAATTCAGGACAAAACTTCAAGACAATAGGTAAGTTTTACAGACACATCAGAGGTCGCGCAATAGTATATAATTAAGCCCAGCCATTTCCAAACATATTCAACCATTTGCAAACCTATCCATCATGTATCCTTCAATCTATCATTTCACTCATCCATCCCTTCATCCATCCTTTCACTCATCCATCCATTATCCATCCATCCACCCTTTTACCCTATCCATCTGTACACTTATCCATCCACTCTTCATCCCATCCATCCATTCACTCATCCATCCAGCCATTTACCCTTTCACCAATCCAGCCATCCTTTCACTTACTAATCCTTCCACCTATCCACTCTTTTAGTCATCCATCCATCCTCCCTTTCTCTCTCCATCGACCCTTTCACTTAGCCATCCTTCCTTCCATCCATCCATCCATCCACCCACTCATCCACTCATGTTATGTTATTATAGAGCTTCTATAGCGCACGCCTACTCCGAGGAGTGTCCCGGCGCTTTGTACTATCAGACCTAGAAAGGAGCAGACAAAACATAACAATGAAAATAGAACAATGAAAATAGAGACCAGCAGTCGCAAATCCTAGATCAAGGCGAGTAGTCTCTAACAGGAAAAGAGCCAGGTCTTTAAACCCTTCCTGAACGCTAATAAGTTAGGCGTAGAACGCAGGGTCAGAGGTAGGGAGTTCCACAGCTGAGGGGCCAACAGCCTAAATGACCGTCCTCCAATGCGGGCTTTTTTTATACGGGGAACTACCGCAAATGAAAGGGACTCCGATCTCAAGGATCGTGCTGGATGGTAAAAAGCCATCCTCCTTTGCAAGTATTGAGCTCCCGTGGCATGCATGGCTTTGTGGGCCAGCGTCATAGCCTTGAATATTATCCGCTTCCGGATGGGGAGCCAATGAAGAACTTGCAATAAGCTCAAGGCACTGGCTCGCCTATGAAGGCCGAAGATGGCTCGCGCGGCTGCATTCTGGGCCACCTGTAGGCGTTGTAGGAGGTACTCCGGGAGGCCCAGGTATAAGATGTTAGCATAAGCATAATCCAATCTGGATCCAATGAGGGCCTGAACTGTTGTTCTTCTATGTTCCTCCGAAAGTAACAGAAAGAACTTTCGGAGCATCTTGAGGATGCCAAAACATGTTCCAGTAAGAGCCAGCACCTGGGGTTTAAGTGTCAACCCATTATCAATTTTAACTCCCAGGTTCTTGGCTGACTGGGATGGATGAGCTGGGGGGAACATGTCGGCGGGCCACCACCCGTGCCAATCCGGAACAGATGGACATCCGAAGAAAAGTATCTCCGATTTGTCTGAGTTGCACTTGAGGCTGTTCAATTGAAACCAATTAAAAACAGCCCCAAGGCAATCCCGGATACTTTCACCATCAAATTCTTCACCCTTCCGGCAGGTAAAGAGAAGCTGGGTGTCATCGGCGTATGAAACGATCTGGGCCCCGAAGGACTCCGCCAATGCCGCCAAAGGGGTCATAAAGATGTTAAATAGAGTGGGGCTCAATACCGAGCCCTGAGGAACTCCGACTCCCAAAGGCGACATCTCAGCGGATCCAGGGGAGACCCAGACCGTTTGTCGGCGGTTGGCTAGAAAAGAACGAAACCAACTGAGCACCGTCCCCCTCAGACCGATGTCGTGGAGTCTTAAGAGGAGATCCTCGTGGGGGACGGTGTCGAAAGCCGCCGACAAGTCCAACATGACTAGCATCACTCTGCCTCCAACATCCAGCGTCTCCTTAACGACTTCCGAAACCTCCAATAGCGCTGTTTCTGTGCTTAAATTGGGGCGGAAGCCTGATTGAGAAGCATGCAATAGCTCATTGGACTCCAAAAAATTGGAGAGCACGCCGTGCACATGCTTCTCAAGAATTTTAGTAAGGGCCGGAAGGAGCGATATGGGCCTATAGTTGGCAGGGACTTCTGGGGCAAGGCTCGGTTTTTTGAGAAGAGGGATAACCATAGCCTGCTTCCATATCTGCGGTATAGCTCCCTTACTCAGGGAAAGATTCAGGATAGGGTTGGCTAGAGGGTTTACAATAGCTGCCATTTTAGCTAAAAATTTAGCCGGGCAGGGGTCACGTGGCGATCCGGATTTGAGATTCGTCATAAGAAATAACAACGAGGAAATCGTAAGCTGCGAAAAAACTGCCAAAACAGGACCAGAAGAGAGTGGATAAGCTGGTCCCTCGAAAAAGGTCATAGAATCGACCCTCGGTCTAGTGGGGAAAGAATCCTGTATCTGCCTGATTTTTGTAGTAAAAAAATTAGCTATAGTGGCAGCCCAGGTGTCAGACGGAGATTCCTGTGCTGAGTTAGAGCGCAAGGTTGTAAATTCCCTGACAATCGAGAAAATCTCCTTGCAGGAGTTTGCTGCTTCCTCAATTCTCCTGGCGAAGTAGCATTTTTTTTCCTGGAATACTTGTCTATGGTAAGATTTAATCATAGATCTGTAGGTCAGCTTCGCCTCGGCATCATACTCGGCCCTCCATGTCCGTTCGGCAACTTTGCACTGCCTACGGGAGTGTGCCAACACTTCAGTAAACCATGGTGCCGAAATCCGTTTCATGGCAGTACGAGGAGGGAGCACAGGAGCAAGCTCATTCAGTCTATCTAAGAGCCAGGTCTGCAGGATTTCAGGATCGTTATCCAGGTCACCGGTGAAGGAGATGGGATGGTTCAGGAGGGCCTGGGCTAACAGATCCGGGGTCACCCGATGAAATGCCCTAAAGGCACATCCCTGCTGTCTCATAGCAATAGCTGCTGGTTTCTCAGTGCCTAGTATTAGAAAATGGGCTAGTCGATGGTCGGACCATAATACTGGCAGGAGAGCGGTCACCTCAACCGGGAGAGTAGAAAAAACCTGGTCTAATGTGTGGCCTTTATCATGGGTGGGTCCAGAAAGATAAGGGAGCAAGCCCAAAGAGGCCGTAATATCGATCATCTTGATGGTGTCCGGGTTGGAGCAATCTTCCATATGGAAATTGAAATCTCCAGCCAGTACACAGTGCTCAGCTCTTAAGGCTAGTGTAGAAATAACAGACTGAAGTTCCTCAAAAAAGGATCCTGCAGGACCAGGAGGTCTGTACACTAAGAGCCCCTTGAGAGATTGTTGGGGTGACATGGATAAGGAAAAAGCAAGGGATTCGGGGCCCGTGATGACCTCCGTGTGAATGACAGAACACGTATAGGTTTTATTCACCACGAGAGCCACGCCCCCCCCTCTGCCCTTCCCTTCATGAATCCATCCATTGACCCTATCACTCATCCATCTATCATTTCACTCCTTCACACATCTATTCATCCTTTTGTCCATCTACCCTCCCTTTCACTCACTCATCCATCCTTACATCCACCCTTTCACTCATACGTACATTCATTCACCCTTGCACTTATCAATTCATCAATCCATCATTTCACTCATCCACCCATCCACCCAACCATCCACCCACCCATCCACCCACTCACTCACCATCCACCCACCCATCATCCACCCACCCACTCATCCTTTCACCCACCCAATCATCATCCATCCATCCTTTCACCCACCCACTCATCATCCATCCATCCTTTCACCCACTCTCCATCCATCCTTTTACCCACCCACCATCCATCCATCCTTTTACCCACTCACTCGTCATCCATCCATCCTCCCCCTCATCATCCATCCATCCATCCCTCCCCTCATCATCCATCCTTCCTTCCACTCATCATCCATCCTTCCTTCCACTCATCCATCTATCCTTCCCCTCATCCATCCATCCTTCCCCTCCATCCATCCATCCATCCATCATCCTTCCCCTCATCCATCCATCCTTCCACTCATCCATCCATCCTTCGCCTCATCCATCCTTCCTTACCGTCATCCATCCATTCTTCCCCTCATCCATCCATCCTTCCTTCCCCTCATCCATCCATCCTTCCTTCCCCTCATCCATCCTTCCTTCCCCTCATCCATCCATCCTTCCCCTCATCCATCCATCCTTCCCCTCATCCATCCATCCTTCCCCTCATCCATCCATCCTTCCCCGCATCCATCCTTCCTTTCATCCATCATCCATCCTTCCCCTCACCCATTCATCCTTCCCATCCATTTATCCTTCCCCTCATCCATCCATCCTTCCCCTCCATCCATCCATCCCTCCCCTCATCATCCATCCTTCCTTCCACTCATCATCCATCCTTCCTTCCACTCATCCATCTATCCTTCCCCTCATCCATCCATCCTTCCCCTCCATCCATCCATCCATCCATCATCCTTCCCCTCATCCATCCATCCTTCCACTCATCCATCCATCCTTCGCCTCATCCATCCTTCCTTACCGTCATCCATCCATTCTTCCCCTCATCCATCCATCCTTCCTTCCCCTCATCCATCCATCCTTCCTTCCCCTCATCCATCCTTCCTTCCCCTCATCCATCCATCCTTCCCCTCATCCATCCATCCTTCCCCTCATCCATCCATCCTTCCCCTCATCCATCCATCCTTCCCCGCATCCATCCTTCCTTTCATCCATCATCCATCCTTCCCCTCACCCATTCATCCTTCCCATCCATTTATCCTTCCCCTCATCCATCCATCCTTCCCCTCCATCCATCCATCCTTCCCCTCATCCATCCATCCTTCCCCTCATCCATCCATCCTTCCACTCATCCATCCATCCTTCCCCTCATCCATCTTTCCCCTCATCCATCATCCAGCTACCCTTCCACCCATACATCTAGCTATTTATATTTTCTCTCATCCATCCTTCCCCTCACTCATCAATCCATCCATCCTCTCTCATTATCCATTTATTCAATCTTTCATTCATCCATTCACCCTTTCACTAATTCATCCAGCCATCCAGCCATCCCTTCACTTTCTCACTCGCCCACATTTCCATATTAATTTTGAGCTGAGCCCTTTTGAGAAGAGGCCCATCAGGAACTTCACCCTCGCTGCAGGAGCCGTTCCAGGACTGGGACAGAAGCCACCCAGGGCGGAGACAGGATCCACCACAGGGTGGGGACAGGAGCCATCACAGGCAGGGGAGGGGGGGCATACAGGATCCACCACAGTGGGGGGACAGAAGCCATCACAGGGGGGGGGCAGGAGCCATCACAGGCGGGGGGAGGGGGGACAAGAGCCATCACAGGAGGGGAAACAGGATCCATCAGGGTGGGCACAGGGGTGGGCATGCAGTATTCTAGTATCATCTTGGGCTCCTCGCCCCCTCCTGCACAAGACAACAAGAAGACAGGCTCTCTGTCCAAAATGCCATCCCCCACTGTGATGTACAGTTCTTACATGAGATACTCTAAGAGAACTGGTTTAACTGATTGTCCTCCATACTTTGTTAATCAGTGTGGGTGCGATTGTGCCATTTCTTAATTTTATTACATTATAGACTGCATGTTTGAAGAACCGAGGTTTGCTTACGATTTAGTGACAGTAATTAAGCTCTGTGCTGTGAAGAGAACCATGTGCTGCCTCAGTGTAATCTGGCCGAGTCTTGGATGTTTGAGGCCCTGGGTAGAAATGGAATGTGTGAGGCCCCTCTAAATTGCAGCGACATGACACATTAAGGGCTATTTGCATCTGAATAGATGCCCCTGCTCCTGAAGTTGCAGCCCCTCCCTCTCAGTTACCTTCGAGCACCTCTTAACAGCTCATCAAGGGCTGGAGGTGTGAGGGTTGCCATCCCGCTGTGCCTCTCCAATGCTGCGGGGTATCTGAGCTCTGGAACAGCATCGGAGTCAAAGAGGGAGGTGGGGGCAAGCTGTGCCCGGTTAAAATTACGGACAAATGGCGTCCGTTAAAGAATCCTTCACGGACAACGGACAGACGGCCAAAATTACGGACTGTCCGTGAAATTTACGGACGGTTGGTCACCCTACCCCAAATATGTTTCCACAATGTGCGACATCTAACGCTGCTAATGGTCTAACAATGACGTATTTCTGCCTTTTGCTCACACCTGCACACATTAACTATTGTTTCCATTCTTAAACACACTTTTTTTCTTCTTTACCTCTTTTTCTTCTTCACTAGCTCCACACTCTCCATCGCTGGTTGGGCCTCACCAGATCTCTCTTATTCTCTCTCTGTCCTATTATCCCTGCTCTCTCGCGCAATCTACTATGTCGCTTCCAGGAGTCATGTAATACATAAGAATGACTAAAACCCAAAACTTGGACACAGCCTTTAAAGGAGCTTCGTGAGTGGAGTAAATTATTCCGACATATACTTAAATGCGAGGTTCAAGTCAGAGGTCCAAATCCAAAATGTTTGGTCTGTGGTGTGACCAAGAGGCGGATCGATGCCAGCATGGTGTGTGGGGATGGGGGTGGTGGTGGTGTTGGGGACTTTACGGTGGGTGTTGGGGAAATAAAGCATTCACATCTAGTGGCTGAATTGCATAATGTGAAACCAGACAACCTGGGATCAATCCCGGATTCCCCATTCTGTGTGATTCTAGGCAATTGTATTAGAAGTAGGGTGACCAGCCGTCCGTAAATTTCAAGGACAGTCCGTAATTTCGGCCGTCTGTCCGTTGTCCGTGAAGGATTTTTTTAACGGACGCCCTTTGTCCGTAATTTTAACCGGGCACCGGTCGCACCACCCTAAAGCCGGCACAGCTTCCATCCACCTACCTCCTTGACTCCGATGCTGTTGAGGTCGGGTGTAACAGACTCCGATGCAGTACCAAAGCTCAGATACCCAGCAGCATTGGAATATTACCTTCACATAACAGACCTTATTGTTACTCAATTATTCTCAAATGGACCAACCTTCGGGAGGTTGGAGGCTAGAGACGACTTTTCCATGATTCGAACTCCTAATCTGCAAGACCACTTTGAACAGGTGATAACATTCAATACATTAAGCCATGCCTCCGAATTTAAACTGCAAGCTTCTATGCTTCCCTTTCAGATATGCCCCTTGGACTTATTTATCTTTAAATCGTACCCAGCAGGTCCTCCTCCTGCTATATCGTGGCCCTTCACCCTACCAGACAGGCCTGCTTTGCAGAATAGGAAAAGTAATATTTTAATGTGTTTGTGTTTTCTTGGAGCACACAGTAGCTTAAACAAACAACCAGTCTCTTTGATTTAAGCTGCAACTAACTCTCCTGTGAAGCGTATATGTTAGAACTGACATATAAATGTGAATACTCTTGATAATTGAGGAGCGTGCTGCAATCTTTTGTAAACTCTAAAAGGGAGTTTTACACCAAGGCAGCACGTGGTTCTCTTCACAGAGCAGAGCTTAATTACTGTCACTAAATTGTAAGCAAACCTCGGTTCTTCAAACATGCAGTCTATAATGTAATAAAATAAAGAAATGGCACAATCCCACCCACCCTGATTAACAAAGAATGGAGGACAATCAATTAAATCAGTTATCTTGGAGTATCTCCTTTAAATACTGTACATCATAGTGGGGGATGGCAAAACTAACATTTTGGAAAGAGAGCAGGGTGGGTGAGGAGCCCTACCCCACGAGCCCTACTCCACCCTGGAAGAGACCAAGATGATACTAGAATACTGCATGCCCACCCTGGGTGGTTCCTGTGCCTGACCTGGATTGCCCCTGTCCCCCTCTGTGATGGATCCTGTCCCCCCCATGAGGTGGCTCCTGACTGTCCCCCCCGTGATGGCTCCTGTCCCCAATGTGGTGGCTCCTGTCCCCCCTGCCTGTGATGGCTCCTGTCCCCTCCCCCTGTGGTGGCTCCTGTCCCCTCCCCCTGTGGTGGATCCTGTCTTCGCCCTGGGTGGCTCCTGTCCCAGTCCTGGGATGGCTCCTGCAGCGAGGGTGAAGTTCTTGATGGGCCTCTTCTGTTTGCAATTCTGCAGACAAAGGCTCATCTCAATATGAATATGAAAAGTTGAGTGAGTGAGTACGTGAAGGGATGGGTGGATGGCTGGATGGATTAGTGAAAGGGTGAATGGATGAATGAAAGATTGAATAGATTGATAATAAGAGGATGGATGGATGGATGAGTGAGTAGAAGGATGGATGAGAGAAAGGGCAAATAGCTGGATGTATAGGGTGGCTGGATGAGTATAAGGGTGGATGGATGAGTGAAAGGATGGATGGATTGATGAATTGATAAGTGCAAGGGTGAATGGATGGACGGATGTGTGAAAGGGTGGATGTAAGGATGGATGAGTGAGTGAAATGGAGGGTAGATGGACAAAACGATGAATAGATGAGTGAAGGAGTGAAAGGATAGATGGTTAAGAGAAAGGATGAATGAGTGATAGGGTCAATGGATTGATTCATGAGGGGATGAGTAGATGGATGGGTGGATGGATGGAAGGATGGCTAAGTGAAAGGGTCGATGGAGAGAGAAAGGGAGGATGGATGGATGACTGAAAGGGTGAATGGGTGGAAGGATGAATGACTGGGTGGATGGATGAGCAAGTGAAAGGATGGCTGGATGGGTGAAAGGGTAAATGGCTGGATGGATGAGTGAATGGATGGATAGGTAGAAGAATGGACAGATGAGTGTACATATGGATAGGGTGAAAGGGTGGATGGATGGATAATGGATGGATGAGTGAAAGGGTGAATGGATGAGTGAAATGATGGATGGAAGGATACATGATGGATAGGTTTGCACATGGTTGGATATGTTTGGATATGGATGGGCTTACTTATATACTATTGCACAACCTCCTCTGATGTGTCTGTAAAACATACCTTTTGTCCCGAATTTTGACCTCCTGTGCTGAATTTGTATCCTGAATTTTGACCCTTTGTCCTGAATTTTTACACTCACCGTCCTGAATTTGCACCAATGCCGGTTGGTCATCCTAATTATAAGAGACTTCGGGCCGAATTTCGGCCGTTACCGACCGGTATTGGGCATTTGGGATGTAGGTGGCCTAAATTGCAAATTCGGTAATTTACCGATTCGGTATTTTAAGGAATCGGTAAATTACCGATTCCTTAAAATACTGAATCGTAAATTACAGAATTTGCAATGTAGGTAGCACTCAAATGAGTACTTTTCCCATTTTAGGATTCGTTATTTACCACCAACTATAAGTTGGTAGTAAATAAGGAATACCTTTGAAAATGCAAATCTGTGCATTCTCAACTGTGCCATGTGGCAGACATACATGCCCTTAGGGCATGTAAGTGTGCCACATCTGCACACAAGCACGATTCAGGGGTGCAACAGGGTGTCAAAGTGACACCCTGGCACCCTTGAATGTTTCCCCCATTTTACCGAATCGGTATTTACCGATTCAGTAATTGCCATTCATTCCTATGGGCCTCCAGGCCTATAGGAATGAATGGCAATTACTGAATCGGTAAATACCGATTCGGTAAATACCGAATCTTACCGATTCTGTAATTTTTACCGAAAATGTATCTACATTCCATTTACCTTTTCTTAAATACCGAATCGGTAAAATTCGGTATTTAAAAATAGGTAAATTGGGATTACCTACATCTGGCCTTTCGTGACTTCAGGGTGTGCACTGTATGAAATCTTTTCCTGTGTATGATTTAAGAAACTATAATGTTGTTCACGTATAATAGCAACCAGGCCACCTAATTAGTGCACATAATAAGTAACTTGCCTCTTAGTTCACTATTGCGATTGTTGTCAGTGTGAGTGGAAGAAGCATGAATGTTTCTTAAATTCATGTTTGAAAAATGTAACTTAAAAAAAAAAACACTGATATAATCTGATGTACTAAAGGATACAGAGCTAGAATATTGATATATAAATATCGATGTACAGAAATATCGAGGTAAAAATATTGTGGGATAGAAATATCGATGGGAAAAATATCGTGATCAAGAATATCAATTGTTAGGTAAGTAATATTGATGGCAAAAATATAAAAGTATTAAATATCGTTTATAAAAATATAGTTGTTAAAAATATCGATTTATTAATGTTATGTATTTTAGTATTTTGTATGAGAATTGTTTTTATTTTGAATATATTTGTTAACATTTCAGTAGTATATATTTTTTTTTAAATACAATTTTGCGTTTTTAGTTCCATAGCGGGTTGTGGGTTTATAGGGGAATAGGGTGGGAAGTAATTTAATTATATAGATTGTATTTATTATTTATAGTAGTTAATAAAAAAAAAAAATATTGAATTGTGCGTTTTTAGTTCTGTAGCGGGTTGTGGATTTATAGGGGAATAGGGTGGGAAGTAATTTAATTATATGAAATGTATTCAATAATTTATATTTATTCATAATTGTATAATTGTGATGTTATTGAGTTAAATGTGTACATTCATTTATTAATATTTGTTTGATAATTCGTTAATTAGTTTAAATTAAGTATGAATTAATTATAGTAATAGATTAATTAATTTTAGGTGTGTTGTGTTTATAGGTGTAAATGGTGGGAAGTAATTTATTTTTTATTGATGAATTATTGATTATTTGTTCATTTGTATTCAATAATTAGTAATTCATTTTAATTGTGTAATTCATTTTAGGTTTGTGTTGTGGGTATTATAGTGTTAAACAATATGTAATTAATGAATGTTTATTATAGTTTTTTAATAATATATATTCAAATGTCAATATTATTTATGTTGATAATGGAAATTAAATGTAATAAAAATGTAGATTGTTTATCTTTTTTAATTGGTGTGGTAACCAGCACTTTCCCTACTGTTGCACTCACTGGAGTAGGAATGGGAATTGTAATTTTTACCCCTCCGCTTTCCAACAATTTCCCTGCTGTTGCACTCACTGGAGTAGGAATAGTAATTTTTACCCCTCCGCTATCCAACACATTACCTGCTTTTGCACTCACTGGAGTGGGAATAGTAATTTTGACCCCTCCGCTATCCAACATTTTTCCTGCTATTGTAATTATTGTGTTGTGAAATGTATGGTTTTAAAAAAAATAGTTTAATGTGTTAATTAATTATAGGATGTTTCATTTTATTTTAAATTATTGATATATGTATATATTTTATTTTTATATAATTTAAAAAGTTAATACATTAAAGATAATATTTAATAAAATATATTTAAGTAAATATATGTATATGTACACATTTTTGTGTTTATATTTTTTTAAGTTTATTTTATATTTAGTTAAACTATATATTAAATGTAATTTATTTTGTTAAAAAAATAATATTATTTAATATGTTTTGCTTATATATTTTTTTAAGTTGATATTTTTTACATCTATACTTTTTACTTCAATATTTTTGATTCAATATTATTGTACTTACCTGTTAAATGTAGGGAGTCGATTTTTTTGTATTCAATATTTTTACATCCATATTTTTGTAAACTATATTTTTTACATCCATATTTAAACATGGTACCGTATTGAAGTGAGCTGCATGTTCATGAAATACACTTTTTTGAATTTTGAAGAAGGTTTATCATATTTTCATAGGTTTGTTGCAAGATGTCTTTTAAAAAAATAGTGTTCCTAAAGTTAATTGGCACAGGAACCCTTTGTTACTTCTTTTCTATAACTTCAACAAAACGGAAAACAAATGCTTGCCTGTTAAATTAACATCTTTTTAATATTAAGTCTGATTCGAGTAAATAGCAGCCCAGTGCTGCTGTTGACCTGGGGGCTGTATCTACAGGTCAGGAGGCATGCTGCCCTCGGGCCATACTTTGAGTATCACTGTCCTAGAATATAAAATGCCCTTCTCAGTCTGGCTGATGTCCTCAGAGCCTCTGTGGTAGCTAGCCACACAATGACGCCCTGCCAATGGCTCTAATGGTGCTCCAAAGGGTAGATTGTTAGTGTCTCCAGCGGTTGAGCTGCTGTTGCTTTCATGTGGCCCTTTTGTTGATTCCACATAGCATTTTATCGGTGATACAACTGCATCCAATTAGTGGCCGCATAATTCCTCCTTGGTGGATTCTATATATTACTTCCTTGGTGGCTTACCAGCACTTCCAGTGGATGGCCCTCTGTCACTCCTGGGCGGACGCAATTTAATGCCTCTGCTAACTTAAGAGTCCTTATAGTGTGCCAGTCCTCTGACTGCCCTGGGTGTGCTCCATGTAACACCCCTTGGTGGCTTAACAGTGCCTTCAATAATTTGGGTCTTTTGTTGCTACCAAGCGTCTGTGCATCCTAAAATTGCGTAGGTACCTGCATATGTAGTGTAATTTGTTCTGCCTTTGCCTCCCATTGCTTTCTGCTCTCCTTAAGAGCTTCATGGTCTGGAGGTTAACTGCGCTAACTTTCATAGCCTCACTATGATTCGTCTCTCAGGTTAACAGTGCTGTTTAGTCACCTTACGGACGACTAAGTTCATTCACGAACTTGATGGAGTTCAGTCGCAGACCCACCTCCTATATGGGTATGGCTTTGGTATCTATTCTAAGTCAAAGAATCTGCGGCTAGATGTCTCTATCAGATGAACGAGTTACTTACCTTCAGAAACGATGTATCTGGTAGAGACATAGTCTAGCCACAGATTCCTTAACGCCCGCCCAACCTCCCCGTTCTGCGAGGACCTTTTCTGGTTGAGGCTTTCTATACTCGCCTCCTTTAGGGTGGCTTGCCCCTTCCTGGGTGCTCTACTCTCACTCTAATACAGACTGATTTGTTCTGTTTCTCTGTTGCTTCCCGCCATTCTCTGAAATTAGGCGGTATGTTAATCCATTATATGTTCCTTCCAGCTCTAGACCTGGATTGTACGGTGTGAAATCTATTCACGCTTTTTCCCACCATTCCGCTTTCCCCCTCTACATGGCTTTGTGGTCATTGCCGCCTCGGCTGGGTTTTCCTTCAGGATATTGGCTATGTCTAATTATGGATCTTTAATGGAGATTGCGATGTCTCTTTCTGGTTACGTCTTGTGGTGCACTCTCCTCACTTTAGTGTTTCGGACTTGTTCTCCTTCACAGTTTTACTTCCCAGATTTTTACTTTCTTCCTCTGCCAGGCTGTTTTTCCACATCCTTGTCTTCCTTTCACATTGATTGAGCCTATGTCTTGTGGGGTGGTTCTTCAGAGCGCTGCTTTGTCTCTCCTGTCCATTTCTTCAATTTTTTCATCATTTTTGCACACTGTTCCCATATTCTCACAGTTTTTGGGTGAAGGCTCCACGTTCTGACGCGGAAAAGTTTTTCCGACGAAAACTCACATCAGCGCGCCGGGAGGAGCATATATGGCTTCACTGACGTCATGTCTGTGGACGACATCAATTCGGAGCCGGCTGGCGCCGCCCCCGGCACGCAGAGGTGCTGCTGCGGAAATGTTTTCCGGATCCAGTCTGACGCCTGGAGATATTCTAATTTAAGGAATCTGCATCTAGACTATGTCTCTACCAGATACATCGTTACCAAAGGCAAGTAACTCGTTCGTTAGGGTTACAGTTATTCAACCAGTCAACAAAATCCTTAAATTGATGTTCCTCCCCGGACCAAGTATACATCATCTATGAATCTCTGCTAAATTGACAGATGTGCTTGAAAGGGATTGATATCTGTAAAGATGAATCTATGTTCAAATTAATTCCTTTTAAGATTCACAAGATTTGATGCAAAGACTGCCCCTATTTCCACACCTTTAACTTGGAAATGGAAATCATTGAGAAAGTAACAAATATTTTTACTCCAAGCTACCTCCACATGTTTGATAATAAACGTAGGAGTACAGGGAGAGTGTTCGTCTAGCATAATATTTGAGAATTCGGTTCAAAAGAGTGCTTTTCTATGGTGGTTATAAAGTAAGTGTTGGATGGAACCCGAGGCATAAGCAAAAAACATCAAGAACTTGCCAAATAGATTTAATCAAGTATCCACACCTGGATACGAATGGTCATTACCAAGGATGTTCTGAATTCCTGTGCATGGTTCTCATTAAGCAAGGTGTACAGTACCTTCAGGGAAACTTTTATTTAAACCAAAATTCGTTCTGGCTTAGAAAGCCCTTTTCAGAGCCCTCTTTGTTCATTTGTTTCATGCTTTTCATGATTTCATTTGTGGGGTCAGAAAGAGTTTTGCAGCAATGCTCAGAAACACTGAGCTGATTAAGTCTCTTATCATTGCAGTATGTAGTATTCAATATGATGGGGCCACCCCATATCTGTGGGGGTTCTGTCATTGTTTTTACTTAGACTTCTGAAGGCCTCATTTTTTGTTGTATTGGTGTTAAATTAAATCCACCTTCCTTCTTTACTGATGGATACCTTCTAAAAAGGAATTGAATTTGACGGAGGAACAAAAGTAGAGGAGAAGTGGAAACATGGTGTTGGGCTATCCCAGATAAGGATGTTCCGTGCAGAAAAAGATAATTCTGACTTTTTAAAATAATTTTTGTAGTTCTGATTTTATTGTAAACAAAGTCAGGTCTAGTGGTTGGATCAAAAGAGAGACCCTGACTCACAATAGATATTTGTGATAAAGTTAACCTCTGGTTTCAGTAGATTAAGAATTTGTATTCCCGTTTGTTAGTCGGGTAAACACGTGATACATTTGTGTATCTTTCTCTCTCTTGGAATGTAGGAAGGTTGATGACGGCCTTTGAATCTGTGTTTTCCCTTCCCCCTTCTCCTTATCCTAAAAAGTTTACAATTGCCCGATTAGGGCAAGCAAGAGGACGAGTGTTGTGCTTGTGCATGGTCCAGACTTGCTGTCTGGGTCACTGGACGCTGTGGTGTTTGAGAAAGTGAAGTATCTTTTTTCATATTGTACTCTGAGAGACATGTAGTAAAATTCAGAAGCAAGAAAATAATATGTAATTGTCTTGTCGCTTATTATTTTACATTTCAACAACGTATTGAGTGTTATTTGCCAAAAGTCAGAAATAGTCTTTTCTAAATTGGCAGTAGCTTTCCGAACATTAGATAAACTTTAATCATCATGAATTTGTTGAGCGAGATAAGCCTACCCCATCTATATATTTGGTCTATGTAAGTGTTTGTAGCAAGTCTCAATTTTTTTTTCTCTGGGTCAGGTATACAAGTAATCAATTCTAGTGCAGATGAATAAGTGCTCCACTCACTTTATCGTTGTGTGCCCACTCTCTGTGTTTTCACCTTGCACAGCCAAGCATGCATACCAGCTCATGCTCATTAATGCATCCTTTACAGTACTCCACACTCCAGATATTGCACGCCTCATCACTTATCACAAGCTGTATGCACTCTTCATCACAGAAACATTGCTCACCCTCACATCCTTACACATCCTAGACATCCTTGTCCTATAGGTTGCAGCATCAATAGTGTGCACTGCACATAAGGGGGGTGCCTCGTTGTGACCCTTGGAGCTCCTCACATACTTTCTCACTCTGCAACTTAGTCAGCCACCTTCCTTCACATCTACAGTACTTCTTGGCAGAACAAGGACTTCATTGACATATTCTATAACCTCCTCACTAACTCATCCATCTGACACACCTACAACACCGAAAAATGCCAGCTCGAAAAAAGAAAGCTGCATAGACTCACTCAACATGTTCAGCACATCAATCAAACCAACACGCTCCTAAAGTAACATCCTCAACTTCATCCTTTCAACATACTACTAATCCAATGCAAACCACCCATACCTCTGGACTGACCACATTACCATCTCTATCTCTCTTCTCAATGTCCAACCAACAAAGCAAAGTTTACCCAAACCTTCAGATCCTTCAAAGATGTTTGTATTGAAAACCTAAAGCTTGAACTAATCTCTTGTCCTGCCAACTCCAGATCTGACATCAACACAACTTCAACATTTTTCTGGAAAGACATGAGAAGACCCATGCTCTAAATAAAACAAGGAAGTCCAAGCTGAAATCTTCAGCACCCTAGTACTTCAAAGACCTCACTAAAAAAAGCTCTATCAACAGACTGGAAGAAAAAAGAACCCCGGATGACCTCATGCTACTGAAGACTCTGCACAACACACAGACACATTACACAAGCTAAAGCAAAGTGCTAAACCAACACCATAAATAAAACTGCCAACAGAAGCAGGTCACTCTTTAACACAATAAAAGACTGCACCACCCCCTGTCTGGTCCTCTTATCCCACACTCCGCAGACAAGTGTAATAGCATCAACCTCTTCTTTAGTGGAAAAATATAGAGACTTCAACAGCGCTTTGTCAACACCCAGCCAGCTGCTACTTAGACCTACCCGTTTTCTTAGTATTCTGCAATGGTCATCCTCCAAAACCCTATCTCTTACAGAGTTTGTTGATATACTCAACTCCTTCAAAACCTCCTCCTATTTTGAAGATTTCTTACACTTGTCCTTCTTCAAAGCTCTTTTTGGATAAGTTTTTGTAACCATACTTACAACTGCCAATGCCTGCTTCACTTACGACATCGTTGCAGAAGTTCTCAAAACAGGCCAGATCTTTCCACTCCCAAAGAAACCTACTCAGGAACCTGATTACCTCACAGATTTCAATAGGGCCAAGACTGATTTGCATATGACTGGGTCTCAACTGGGGTTGCGAAGTGAGCTAAAGAACGATGATGGATTCAACCCAGATCTGTGACTGTGGGAGAGTGTCTGAAAAGTTTCAGCACTCTGTCCATCATCTCCTTGTGTTTACCGCACAGATTGCTAAGTCATCGCTCACCTATCCTTCATCAGCAAGATCATCAAAAGCAGATGATGCTCAACTCCAAGATCACATCAGGTATCTCCTGCACAACTACCAGTCTGGCTTCTGATCTTGGTGCAGCACGAAGAGAGCTACATTACACATGGTACACAACACCTGCATGACCAAAGATGAAGACGACGACTGCCTTGTGAACTTGCTGTACCTATCACCTTTCTTCAAGACCATTGACCATCTCACCCTCATCCACACCCTGAAACCTCAAATAGGATTCACTGACAACATCCTTCAGTGGTTATCGTCTTACCTTTCCAACCAACACCAGTTAATTCTTATGGGCACATTCAGATCTCAGAATATCCATATCAACTCCGTAGTCGCCCAGGGTTCTATACTGCCCTCCATCATCTTCACCGACTACTTGGAGTCCCTATGCCTCTATTCACCAGTAACAGCATCAAAATTCACAGACGATACACAACTCTACTGGAAAGTCTTCTCTCCATACAGCCAATGCCTCAAACACTGACTGTACCTCATCCGGACCTGAATGTCCCACAACATCTACCTGAAGCTGGACAACACCAAGACAGAATTACTGGTAATTGCCAAGAATTACAAGCAAGAAATAGAAGAAACCTGGCTCAATGATGTGAACCTTGACAGCTTCGAACCCCAATTTTCACCAAATGCCAAGTTGCTTGCATACACCATAGGCACCAACTTCAACCTTAAGGAAAATATTGACAAAAAAACGATGGCCTGGTTCCAGCTCACTCTACTGAAGAAAATAGAGCTGTTTTCCCAGAGAGTGACTTCAGAGCTGCTGCTCTACCCCTTATACTCTTACACCTGGATATTGGAAATGCCATGTTCTAGACTCCAGAATGGTCCCCCCGAGGGTAGCCCACATGACACAACACTTCTCACCCAGGGTCTAAAGGAATATTATAATTTCACTCCCTTTGCCAGTCCGCACCCTCTTCGGAACCAGCTGCAATATTTACAAAGTTATTACGACATCCCCGCCCTCTCCTATCTGTTTGACAAGCTCACCATCCCTGGTTCCTCTCGACACTCACACATCCAATCAGACAGGAGAAAAACAAAGGTTAAGGAATAAAAAACACAATCCAACCAGCCTTTTCCATCTATGCTTTCAGGATCTCACACATCCCCCTATCCGCCACACTCGCCCTATTCAGGAATGAATTGAAGATCCACCTCTTTAAAGAACACTACATCTTGAAGCAGTAACAGTCCACAAGCCAATAATCTCTCAAATTACTTGTTGACTGTATCCTTGTATTTAATCCTGTAGAGTGCTCTGCTGCCTTTCGCTAGGTTTGCACTATACAAATCCCTCATACATAGGTATTTGCATATTTTCCGTAATTTGTCGTTTCCTCATTTCTTCTTTCTCAACCAAGATAAAATCCTACCAATTTGCTACCTCAAGGTAAGGGATTTTTTTCCTCCCCGTTTCAGTACAGGCCTTGAAAGCTATTGGTAGAATTCGAATTTATTTCCGTCCCTTGGCACATCTTCTGTATGCTACTTTGTTACCGTACTTGACGCCTTAGTCCTGATTTGTTTATTCATCTAGGATTGGAAACTTCTACTTATTCATTATTGGGCTGCTTAACCTCTTCCGTCCGACGTCACAGTGGGCGTGTGCTGAGGATGGCCGGGGGCCGTCCGAACCATGCATGTGTCAATTTTTTCTGCACCGCAGTGGAATGTCCACTGCGTTGAAGAGGTTAAAGTAACATTCAATTCATATGTGCTTCTTAATTGTTCAATACCGCCACTACCAAGCTAATCTAGAACAATCAAGATTAACATCAAGTTTGACTTGCAGCCAATCTGTTTCTGCTCATTTTATTGTTATTTTTCTATTTCATTAATCCCATGTGAAACCTGAGCACTGTGCCATTACGCCTCTGGTTTGTAGCACCTTGTTATCTACGTTATTGCAATATAAAATTGTTGATTTCATCATATTGGTTTTCAGCTTGCATTGTTTGCCCTGCCTCCTCTATTTTATTATGCAACCCACATGTATTGCACTGAAATGGACTTCTTCAGCATCTTCAGAATTCACTTGTCTATCTGTTCATAGAATCTTACAAAATAATAATTTTATTAGACTTGCTTGTTCTTTTTGAAGGCACCATGTGGATGCTTTTTTATACTCATTGCAGGATTCCATGGTTCAGACATGCATTGTAGGGTTGGTACGTCAATGGGCTAGGATGTGATTTTCGGTTGTTATTGGGTGGGCATGTATGATAAATGGTCGTGTCTGGGATGCCAAGCAGCAAGCCTTGGATAGTGTGCTTAAAATGCAATTTCTTAATTTGTTTTCCACTCGAAGAAAGTACCATGTAAATGTTGGGAGATGGACATCATCCACATACTGTACCAGTACAGGCACAGATGGCAAACAGCACATTTACAAAACAAGCTTCCAGATGTAACGCTCACTCCACTATATGCAAGACACCATTAGTCAACATTGCGAATGGTCATCCTTCATTTCTGAGTTGCACGCTTTGGTCAAGGGATAGGATCCTGCAAATACCCCCATTTTACACTGTCTGCTGTCAGTGTCACTGTGCTGTGATTGTCGCCTGCCGTGCTGAAATGGTTTGCTTCACCTATCCACTGTTGACTGAATTATCTTAGAGCTTGCCTTAGAACAGTAATTGGTTAAGGAGGGACATAACTGATAGCAGAAATTAACACTAAGAGCTTTATTAAGAAATTTGGTGATTCTTCTAAAGTATTCATTAATTGAACAAACTGTAATTGGTATAATGATACTAATGAAGGCGTTTAGGCCTCACAAGCTGGATCCAACGAGCTGTATAAATGATAATACAATCCAATCAAGTAAGGCAGAGGAACAGCCACTGGGCAGAGAGGGGGTTGCTCCTGCCTTGCTAAGATGGCAGACCATGTAGAGACCACAGTGATAAGGATGAGAGTGAAGTTCACCGCACCAGTGCTAGCTGCTTCTCAGGAGCACCGGTGCCGTGCTAGTCTGTTGGTTGCTTCTTTCCTTTCTTTGTCACTCCATGATTTCTCTCTCACGGTCTTAGCTTAATTCGGTGTTCGCTGTTAAAATCTCTCTCAACCTCCCATTTACTTTTGGTTTTAGTTCATGAGGAACTAAATGCGATTACTACTCCCGAAAGTGCTCCTTTCAAAATGGCTTGAATGTTAATTGCAAGCAACATTCTCTCACCACCTCAGTTTCACATTTACCGACTCTGGCTGTAATGATCCTTTTGAGGGATTTAAATCAATATAAAGGTTTTTATTCCCTTCTTAATAAAATAGACCAGCCAGGTTTTTATGGATTCCTTCAATCCCTATTTCTCGCTCAAACTGGTCAGATGACACTTACTGCTTTGTGCTTATTTTAGTGACACTCTCTGCAAAGCGTACAGTCAGCGCTCTACCTCCGTTAGACTGATGCTGCGCTTGTGGGATTAGTGTCTTGAACTGCTTGAAGTTTGAAAAACGAACTGGGCTCTTTATCCTCCAGGATGAACTAAAAAATGGGACAACATGCATACACAAGTTCATTTTCAACCACAATTGTATTTGTAAATTGCAAGAAAGGAACCAAGGCCATATTTGTTACTCAAGGGACTTCTTTTATTTATTAGAGTTGGCCTAGAATCTTCATCTTTTCCCAGTAAATCATAATAAAAATATGTACAGGTCCACATACATACAGGGGGTTCACCTCAGCCCTCTTCTTCCATTGGCCAGCGTCAGCCCCACTTCATTCGGTGACACTCTTGCACTGTGACAGCATTTTACACTGATCCGATGTGCATAGCCGCCAAAGGAGGGAGCACTTCAGTGCCAGGACTGGGGAAGTCCTTTAATTTAATAGGATTTCATATTTTTTATCAATTATTTTGTGCACAGTACATATGTTTGGAAAAAAGTAAATAAAAATGTACCGTTGTACGCTTGCCAAGGGTAGACCTTCTGGCTTTGTGAATGCATGTTCAGATTAGATGTAGGTCTTGTACACATGGAGTTTTTACTCAATAAGAAAGATAGACGTTATTGTGGCAGGGAGCCAACACATGTTTCGTCATATGTAGAGGACTTAGTCAAGGCTTAAAGATGCTTAGACACACAAGTAGCTACATTTGAGTAAGGAGATAATTCCCAGCATCCCAAATAATCCAATGCAACACTTTAACTTAGCATCGGGTAAAATACAATTGAAATCGCAGCTGTGACCTGGACCTTAGGAAGAGAAAAGGTGTAGCTTCAGAGCCACGCTGCACACAATACAAAGGCAGTGTAGTACAAGAGTGTAGAGGTGACTTCATAGTATCTTTTTCATGTCTCTCTATAGGCAGAGATGGGTATACAACAGGGCACTGTGTTAGCTGTTTTTATATTTTAGCGTGCAAACATTGCTGACACTTAACTCAATTTCATGTACAACACCTTCTGTCAAACTTTAGCCAACTTAGTGTTTCCTGCTGGAATTTCGAGGCCACGGTGAACATGTGAGAAAGCAAAATTACAAGTCCCACAATGTAACTGTGAAAGAACGAATAATAGTATTGTGTCATAGTGCCACTTGGCAAGCTCAAAATACAATGTAGCTCCTGAGTTTCTGCCTTTCTTTCTTGTGGGCAATCACAGGTTAAACAGTGTAACTGGTAAGAAGAGGGCAGCCATCGTATTTCAAATGCAAATAGCATATCCCAGTTAAAAATCATTTGGTAAACCGCCATGTTCAAAAATGTAATTTACCAGAATACTACTACCAGCAGGAGCTGGACCCGTCCGAAGAGGCGCCCCTCTTCCCAGGAGAGTGTGTAGTGACGTAGGTGGTGCGTCTTCGTCACCAATGTGACGCGGCCTGCCGTGAACAAGTGCTGCAGGTGCTGCCCTGTGGCACCGTCCCTGGTGAAAGCACCGACTCTCTTTTTTTGTACATAAAAATGTTTGGAAGTTATGTATTTGTTGCAGACCCTGCAGCGTGCAGTATAAATCAGCAAACGGCTGTGTTGCTGATGAAGCACAAGTGTACACTGCGATACATCCCAGATCCGGCGGTGCCCTGGAGGCCTCTGTCTTTGGAACTCGCGCGCACGTCGTGTTAGATATTCGTCACTCCCAGTGCCTCAAATAGTGCTGAGCGTGGTGACGTGGCTATCACGTGATAGACACTGCAGTGTAACTCGCTTCTATTTCAGTTATATTAGAACATTGGGATTTTGGGAACTCCATTGAAGACCAGGGAGTGGCAAAGGGCCCAAAAATGGCTGGCAGAGGTTGCTAGTACAATATTTCAGTGTTGTAATGTTGTTTCTGTTTTTACAGAACAGTCTGTTCTCAGGGGTGGGTTATAGCATACATGTAAACTCCCTTTCGCTTGTTTTAAGCCCTCGCATGGGGATCTGGCCTTTAATGCTGGTAGAGGGCATTTAATGACCAGTAGGTTTAGCCCTCTGCATTGGACTGTTTTGCTACAGTAAATGAATCGTTTAGGTTTTAATTAATTTTATTTACTTCCTAGTTGTAGACTCTGTACTGAGCCTTTGTAGCACAGTCTGCATTGACTGTCTGCTACAGAGTAAAATTAGTCGCCGCTCAATGCTGAAGGGAATCCTTACGAAACAATAGTTTATTTTTAGTTCATCTTCGTTGTACCATTGTTGGTGGCTAGATGTTCAATCAGGGACTGGGTGTGCCCCGGTGAGAATGCCGCCGCCCGACACGTGTTCCACTGTTTGTGAAGCAAGAGTTAGCGTCAAGGGTCTCGTGTTTGTCTGTTCCTGGATGTTGCATGACAGAATTCATAGGATTTCTAGTTCCATGCATGAGCTCCTCATCCAGTCCAAGTGTTTTTTCTTTCACTCTGAAATTTGTAGCGCTGTTTATTCCAATATAACATCTGGAGCACGAGTCCAAGAAAACAAAGAAAAAAACCTAAACTGAATGAGCCAGGGGCGGATGAACCTGCGAAGCTCTAGTCTAGAGGGTTCTCCAAAGTCGGTCTTGGAGGGTCGGATCCATGCCAGATTTCTAGCATATCCCCATTTAGATAAATTAAGTTATCTAAAAAATCCGGCATGAATCCGACCCTCCAAGACTGGCTTTAAATAACCATAGTCTAGATAGGGTGACCAACCGTCCGTAAATTTCACGGACAGTCCGTATTTTTGGCCGTCTGTCCGTTGTCCGTGAAGGATTCTTTAACGGACGCCATTTGTCCGTAATTTTAACAGGGCACCGGTTGCCCCACCCGAAAGCCGCCACAGCTTGCACCCACCCCCTTCTTCACTTCGATGCTGCAGCAAAGCTCCTCAGATACTCAGCAGCATTGGAGAGGCACAGCGGGATGGCAACCCTCACACCTCCAGCCCTTGATGACCTGTTAAGAGGTGCTTCGAAGGTGACTGAGAGGGAGGGGCTGCAGGTTTAGGAGCAGCGACATCTATTCACATGCAAACAGCCCTGAATGCATCATTGCTATTTAGAGGGGGGCTCGCACATTCCATTTCTGCCCAGGGCCCCAAACATCCTAGACTCGGCCAGATTACACCCCTGATTACACCGAGGCAGCATGTGCTTCTCTTCACCGAGCTTAATTACTGTCACTAAATTGTAAGCAAACCTCGGTTCTTTAAACATGCAGTCTATAATGTAATACAATAAAGAAATGGCACAATCGCACCCACACTGATTAACAAAGTATGGAGGACAACCAGTTCTCTTAGAGTATCTCCTGTAAGTACAGTACATCACAGTAGTGGATGGCATTTTGGACAGAGAGCCTGTCTTCTCGTTGTCTTGTGCAGGAGGGGGCGAGGAGCCCAAGATGATACTAGAATACTGCATGCCCACCCCTGTGCCCACCCTGGTGGATCCTGTTCCCTCTCCTGTGATGACTCCTGCCCGCCCCTCAGTGATGGCTCCTGCCCCCCCATGTGGTGGCTCCAGTCCACCCCCTGCCTGTGATGGCTCCTGTCCCCCATGTTGTGGCTCCAGTCCACCCCCGCCTGTGATGGCTCTTGTCCCCCCCCAGTGGTGGACCCTGTCTCCGCCCTGGGTGGCTTCTGTCCCAGTCCTGGAACGGCCCCTGCAGCGAGGGTGAAGTTCTTGATGGGCCTCTTCTCAAAAGGGCTCAGCTCAAAATTAATATGGAAAGGTAGGCGAGTAAGTAAGTGAAGGGATGGGTGAATGGCTGGATGAATTAGTGAAAGGGTGAATGGATGAATGAAAGATTGAATAAATGGATAATGAGAGAGGATGGATGGATTGATGAGTGAGGGGAAGGATGGAGAGAAAATGTAAATAGCTGGATGTATGGGTGGAAGGGTAGCTGGATGATGGATGAGGGGAAGGATGATGGATGAGGAGAAGGATGGATGGATGGATAGATGGATGGATGGATGGAGGGGAAGGATAAATGGATGGGATGGATGGATGGGTGAGGGAAAGGATGGATGATGGATGAAAGGAAGGATGGATGAGGGGAAGGATGGATGGATGAGGGGAAGGATGGATGGATGAGGGGATGGATGGATGAGGGGAAGGATGGATGAGGGGATGGATGGAGGGGAAGAATGGATGGAGGGGAAGGATGGATGGATGAGGGGAAGGATGGATGGATGAGGGGAAGGATACATGGATGGGATGGGTGAGGGGAAGGAAGGATGATGGATGAAAGGAAGGATGGATGAGGGGAAGGATGGATGGATGAGGGGAAGGATGGATGGATGAGGGGATGGATGGAGGGGAAGGATGGATGGATGGGTGGGTGAAAGGATGGATGGATGATGAGGGGAAGGATGGATGATGAGGGGAAGGATGGATGATGAGGGGAAGGATGGATGGATGGATGATGAGGGGAAGGATGGATGGATGATGAGGGGGTGGGTGAAAGGATGGATGATGAGGGGAAGGGTGGATGGATGATAAGGGGAAGGATGGATGGATGATGAGGGGGTGGGTGAAAGGATGGATGGATGGATGGATGATGAGGGGATCGATGATGAGGGGGTGGGTGAAAGGATGATGGATGGATGGATGATGAGGGAAAAGGATGGATGGATGATGAGGGAAAAGGATGGATGGATGATGAGGGGATGGATGGATGGATGGATGATGAGGGGAAGGACGGATGGATGGATGATGGGTGGGTGAAAGGATGGATGGATGATGAGTGGGTGGGTGAAAGGATGGATGAGTGGGTGGGTGAATGGTGGGTGGGTGAAAGGATGGATCAGTGGATTGGATGGGTGGTGGGTGAAAGGATGGATGAGTGGGTGGGTGGATGGTGGGTGGGTGGATGGTTGGGTGGATGATGGGTGGGTGGGTGAATGAGTGAAATGATGGATTGATTGATAAGTGCAAGGGTGAATGAATGGACGTATGAGTGAAAGGGTGGATGTATGGGTGAAAGGATGGATGGATGGATGGATGATGAGGGGAAGGATGGATGATGAGGGGAAGGATGGATGGATGATGAGGGGAAGGATGGATGGATGGATGGATGGATGATGAGGGGGTGGGTGAAAGGATGGATGATGAGGGGAAGGGTGGATGGATGATGAGGGGAAGGGTGGATGGATGGATGATGAGGGGGTGGGTGAAAGGATGGATGGATGGATAATGAGGGGATCGATGATGGGGGTGGGTGAAAGGATGGATGGATGATGAGGGGAAGGATGGATGGATGATGAGGGGAAGGATGGATGGATGGATGATGAGTGGGTGGGTAGAAGGATGGATGGATGGATGATGAGGGAAAAGGATGGATGGATGATGAGGGAAAGGGATGGATGGATGATGAGGGGATGGATGGATGGATGATGAGGGGGAAGGACGGATGGATGATGGGTGGGTGGGTGAAAGGATGGATGAGTGGGTGGGTGGATGGTGGGTGGGTGAAAGGATGGATCAGTGGATTGGATGGTGGGTGGGTGAAAGGATGGATGAGTGGGTGGGTGGATGGTGGGTGGGTGGATGGTTGGGTGGATGATGGGTGGGTGGGTGGATGAGTGAAATGATGGATGGATTGATAAGTGCAAGGGTGAATGAATGGACGTATGAGTGAAAGGGTGGATGCAAGGATGGATGAGTGAGTGAAAGGGAGGGTAGATGGACAAAAGGATGAATAGATATGTGAAGCAGTGAAATGATAGATGGATGAGTGATAGGGTCAATGGGTGGATTCATGAGTGGATGAGTGGATGGATGGATGGGTGGGTGGATGGATGGCTGGAAGGAAGGATGGCTAAGTGAAAGGGTCGATGGAGAGAGAAAGGGAGGATGGATGGATGACTAAAAGAGTAGATGGGTGGAAGGATTAGTAAGTGAAAGGATGGCTGGATTGGTGAAAGGGTAAATGGCTGAATGGATGAGTGAATGGATGGGATGAAGAGTGGATGGATAAGTGTACCGATGGATAGGGTGAAAGGGTGGATGGATGGATGGATGGATGGATAATGGAGAGTGAAAGGATGGATGAGGGGATGGATGAAGGGATGGATGAGTGAAATGACAGATGGAAGGATACATGATGGATAGGTTTGCAAATGGTTGAATATGTTTGGAAATGGCTGGGCTTACTTATATACTATTGCGCAACCTCTGATGTGTCTGTAAAACGTACCTATTGTCCTGAAGTTTTGTCCTGAATTTTGACCTCCTGTCCTGAATTTGTGTCCTGAATTTTGACCCTTTGTCCTGAATTTTTACACTCACCGTCCTGAATTTGCACCAATGCCAGTTGGTCACCCTAAGTCTAGAAATCCAATAGTGGCTTTCAAAGAACGTAAATACTCAGCTTTACAATGGATCTTAATGAAGTGTGACATACAAGTAGAATAGTCTAAGATCTTTTTCTTTAGAAAAATTATGTTTAGACTCGTAGTTTGACTTCATTTACTGTTCATGCTTGTATCATCTTGTATTCAGGGTCACTGGAATTGTGCGATTTTACGGCCAAGGTGTTTTCCTCGTAATTATGGATTAGTCACATTTGCCACATTATCCATAATCTGCAAACATGCTCAAATGGATACAAACGCATCAACACATTCTGCCGCACAGTTGACGGCCCTTTCCAAAGATTGACTGGTCAACTTTCTGTTGCTTATTTGAGTGTTGAACTGGTACTAATGAAGTAAAAACTTTGGCCAGACAGTTTAAACGTGTAAAAATAACGAACAAAGGAAGTTATACTTTAACAAAACATGTTCCATTACACTGCATAATTTACCTTTTATTGCTGCATAATGTAATCAACACTGCTGGATAATTTGGTCCTCGCCTGCCTCATAATTTGAGTGGTCCAATTTATATTTCCTAATGATATGTATTGGATGATGCTGCTGAATATGTGATTCCATACTTTCTTTTTATCTCAACTTCCTATTTTTGGCTACCCTTTTTGGATTGTGTGAAATATAGTGCCTTTATGTACATGCACCTTAAAGTGATTGCAGGGCTTAACAGACGGTTAGCTGTATCACAAGACTGGTTGCACAAAGTGGTTGCAAATTGCAAACAATCTTTTTGCCAGTGGCGGATCCTACGCTAAGGTGGAGGAGTGTCGCTCCCACTGCTCTGTGAGCAGTAGTTAAAGAAAGCTAAAATGATAATAACAAGAGTTATCATTTTAGTTTTCATTTCCTGGTGTGGGTTGGGGCGGGGCTAGACTGCCATAGCGGGGCGGGGAAGGAGCGGTTTGCCCACTCCAAGGTGTGCAGTGGCACTTTGACGCCCTCTTGGGCCGACCAAACCGTCATGCGTACTGTGCATGTTGGTCTGCACCCAAGCTGAATTGCAGCCTGGGTGCAGAACATGCCCCAGGCCCCCATTCCCTCCCTGAGCGCCGATCCAGGGTGCTCAGTCCAATCACAGCGGTGCATTGCAGCGTTGTGATTGGCTAGGGGAGTCAGGAGCCTCGGTGCTTCCTGTTCCTGCGTCCTGGAGTGAAAGGCGGCGGCGAGTGGACCAAGAGGGGGCAGCCAGCCATGTGGCCGCCCTGAAAGTGTGTGTTTTTTTCATTTACAATCCTCCCCCACCTCACTCCCCTGGTAAATAGCGGCCGCCACTCCTATTTGCAACATGTCTTTCATTTTGCAATACAACCTAGTCGACCTATAAACTAATAGGTTGCATTGCAAAATATCCAGTCAAATGGGATCATAGAATTACCTGCCTAATCAATATTAATTAGGCGCGTCACTAATTTCAGTTCCCTGTAATTGGCTACATATGCAGAAATGATGATGGCCTACAAAGAACAGCAGACCACCATACGTTTGCATTCCCAAATGTGAGTTCTTTTTTTTAATAGCCCATTTTTATTTAATTTTTTTAACGAAACCAGTGCTGCTTAAAAAAAAAAGTTTTCCCCTTGGGAAATTCATCTGTAGGAGAAAGCAGTGATGACCTGGTTTGTTTCTTACTCCCCTCAAGGCTGCCAACGTCATTCATACAGAGGAAGATTCCCCTTTGTGAATCTGTTACCACCACCTTTGAAGTGTCGGTAACTGGTCAGTGGTTTGAGACCGTAATTGCGGTCGCTAGCCAGTCGTCCCTTCAAGACTGATTCAGAATTAGGAAGTAATGCCCCTTTCACTCCCATTCCTAATTGCATTTCAGAATAGGTCAGCTAATCCATTTTGCATGCCAAAAATACTTTGCTGCGTGGTAATTAGATTTAGTACATAGTAAAACAAGCATTTGCAATGCAATAGGTCTCGCATTTACTCAAGTTTAAGCTATTGGCATTGTAAATGGCAATACTTTTTATTTATTTTTTAAAAACCAAAACTTAAATAGAAAGCATTGTCATTTACAATGCCAGTAGCTCAAACTTGCGTAAATGCCAGACCTATTGCATTGCAAATGCTTGTTTTACCTAGCCATGTTGGAGGGTGCAGTACCATATGTGGCCAAAAGAGGTCCAATGAGCCCTCTTTTGGCCACATATAGTACTGCACCCTGCAAAGTTGGAGCAATGTTTTTTACCTAGCCATGTTATAGGGTGCAGTACCATATGTGGCCATAAAAAGTCCCATGGAACCTCTTGGCCACATATGGTACTGCACCCTGCAGTAGATCTAGTATATACACCCTACCCATAATGCACTGCTTGCAAGACAGTGCCACAAGTACATTCAAATAGCTACATCCATATATAAAATTAGTAGCTTTGAAATATGACAAAATAATTATTATATTAATTCTGGATTAAGTTCTACTCTGTGTGGAGCTGATAAAGGGAAATTAATAGAAAGTCTCATAAAAATGTGAGATGTGCTAGTGAGTAAAGTAACTACTGTCAACCTTACAAAGGACTTAGCTTGTGTTCTGTCTGTAAATCCTTTAAGAAAGCAGTGCTCCGAGGCTGTAATTAAAACTTAGGGAGTAACAACACATATACCAGGAATTGTCCTCATGGGAGGTTGCAAGAAGAGACAAGGCAATACTAAGGAGGAACTACTAAGCCTATTGACCAATGATAAGCCACTGTTTACAAAGTACAGGAGCCAATTAAAAAAATGGGGCAAAACATTTAGTTTTGTTTTTATTTGCAGTCAAATTATTATATTTGCTTTGTACTAAGGCCAATGGTATAAAAAACCAACACCAACAGCTCTAACTTTAACAAATTCGAGACCTATTGTATTGGAAATGCGATCGGTCTTGCATTAGTTGGAGTTGGAGTTACTGGCATTATAAATGCCAATTTTTTGTATCTAGACATGTTGCAGGGTGCAGTACCATATGTGGCCAAAAGAGGTCCCAGAGAACCTCTTTCGGCCACATTTGGTACTCCACCCTGCAGAAGATATGGTAAATCCACCCTACCCATAATGCATTGCATGCAAGACAGTACCACAAATATATTCTACTGGGTATGTCCATATATAAAATTTGTAGCTTTGAAATATGACAAAAGAATTAATTCCCGATTAGGTTCTACTCTGTCTGGAGCTGATGAAGGAAAATTAATAGACAGTCTCATATAAATGTGAGATGTTCTTGTGAGTGAAGTAAGCACTGCCAGCCTTGCTAGGACTAAGTGTGTGTCCTGTCTGAATCCTTTTAAGAAAATAGTCCCTTGAGGCTGTAATTAAGACCTGGGATTAACAACACATGTAACAGGGGGTGTCCTCATGGGAGGTTACAAGAAGAGACAAGGAAGTTACTAAGGAGGGACTACTAAGCCTATTGCCCACTGAAAAGCCACCATTTACAAAGGACATGGACAGGAGCCAATTAAAAAGATGGGCGGACCTTTATGCACATATCCTGAATACAGCTTGTCTCGAAGAGACAGCGCAAGCGCAGCCTAGGCGAGACCTAAAAACAGTGCAGACTAGCACAGATTGGGGGTGGTAGGGCGGGGGTGAGGGGGATGCGGTAAAGGGGGGGAAAACGTACCCCCTCGCAGACTCTCTCCTCATCATCCTCCCTCTGCTCCGTAATAGGAAGCACCCAGGTTTCCAGGCTCCCGCGTTGTGATTGGTTTGAGCGCCGTGGTTCGGTGCTCAGCCTCGGAATAGAAGCCTGGCTGGGCATGCTCTCCACCCAGGCTGTAGCCTAGGTGGAGAACATGCAAAGTATGCATGACTATTTGCTAGCCAGAGAGGGCCGGTCAATCAGTCATTGCACACTCACAGAGTGCCCACCTCTCCTCCCCCTGCTCTGAGAGCAGAGCAGCCCCACTCACCCCTCAAAGACGCCGCAGAAGAAACAAATAAAATGATAATAACAAGTTATTATCCTTTTATTTTCCCTTTATTTCCACTGCTTAAAGCAGGGGGGCGATGCTTCTCCGCCTTAGCGGAGGAGATGCCACTGGTAAAAAAAACATTTTGCTGCCCAAGCCTTGTCAGTTTGTAAATCACAGAGTTTGCGACCACATAATGACTTAGTTCATTTGTCTTGATGATCTCTCATTTATGAGGCCTAAATTCTGTTGTTTTTCCATTTTTTTCCATATATGTCTGTTTAAAGTACAGTTGTAACTTTTGTATATTTTCATACCTCTAACTTTGCCGTGCTAAGCTTGGAAATGTCCTATTACTTACCGGTAATCTTCATTACTCCGGGTCCCGTAGTCCTCGACACCTTCATATTTACAAGTGGAGATGATCATCTCCTGACAGAAAAAAACAAGTGGAATGCTGGGATACTAATACTGCCCCTCCCCCCGGGAGTACATAAGCAGTACTTACCCAGCAGCCCTCCTGTACTAACAAGCCCAGACAGGAAGGCCGGCCGCCCGGGAGGGAGGGAGGGTCGTATGAAGGTGTCGAGGACTACGGGACCCGGAGTAATGAAGATTACCGGTAAGTAATAGGACATTACCCCCAGGTCCCTCCGTCCTCGACACCTTCATATTTACAAGTGGAGAATACCAAAGCAGAAAACCCGCCTTCCGCACGCACAAGCACACCCAGGAAACCACAACAAAGCAACCACCCAAGGGAGCACCGAGGAGGAAAGGAAGACCGCAGGAAACAGCCGGCCCGCAACCCAGAACAGGACAGCAGGGACAAGGACCGGAGACAAAGAAAAAAGGTCAGGGCTCCAAAGAAAGGAGGCCGCCAACCCGAGAAACCGGCAACCGGGACCCGGACCAGGACACCAAGACCAGCCAAAACAACCCACCGGAGAAGACCGCCAAGGACAGAACCAGCCGGAAGGCACACAGGGCCAGGCAGACCCACCAGGAAGACGAGACAACCCAGAAGAAAGCCAAAGAAAGAAACGGCCAACAGAGCGCAGGCACAAACACCCAGCCCAAAAAGGACTCGAGCCCAAGAGACCCGAGGAGGAAAACCCAGCCGAGGAGGCCCAGGAAGCAACAAGAACCCAGGAGCCGACCAGGATCGAGAACCCGACCCAAAAGACAGGGAAGGGGAAGAACCCCAGAACCCAGCCGAAAGCCCACCAAACAAGGAGAGGCCAACAAGACCGGAAACGACCACAAGCCCAGAAAACCCCAACCCCAAAGGGATCGAACACAACGCAGGAGGGGAGCACAGAGCAACTGGGAAACCCCAGCAGCCGCCCAACGGGGCAGAGAGGGCAGCACAAAGAAGGCACCCAAACGACACAGGACCGCCCAGGAACCCCACACCCAGGCCAGGCAAGCAGCAAGGGCAGGAGCAGCGGGAAAAAGAAAGCCCAGGGAGCACAGCACCCAGACCAGAACCACAAGGACCCAACCCAGCAACGCCAGAGAGGAGCCAAGCAAACCTCAAAAAAGAGGCCAACAAACGCCAACAGAACCGGGAAGCCAGGAACAGAGCCAAGCAACCCGACCGCGCAGGAGGAACAGCAGGCCCAAGCAAACCCCAGAAGGAGAGCAGAGGACCAAGCAGCAGGGAACCACAGACAACCCGCAGCCAGGAGAGAGGGACCCGCAGAGGTACGAGCACCACAGAACAGCACCTCAACCAGAGAGGGAGAAGCACCCAAACAGACCCACACCGGGAAGAAAGCCCGGGAAAGCAAGGAGCGAGCCAGTACCACAGAACCAGGAAAGCACCCGGAAACGGCCGGCAACAAACCCCCCGAGCAGGCCGAAAAGGGACCGCACAGCCCGAAAAACCCCAGGAGGCACAGACCAAGGCCACACACAACCAGCAAGAAGCCGGCAGAACCAGAGCCCCAGAACCCCACACAGGCCCACAACACCGGGAAAACAAGCCCGGGAAGAGAACCAACAGCAGGAGAAGGCCCAGAAGGAACCACCAGGAAGCAGCCCCAACGCAGAACACCCGGCCAGGACCCAAAGGGAGACCAGCAAGGAAGCAGAGCCCAAAAAGGAGCCCAACATGCAGGAGCGGCACGCCCCAGCCAAAACCTCAGCCAGGCACCCACCAAGGGAACCAGACGAGACCAGAACAACCCAGGGAGCAAACGCCCCCGCGAGTAGAAGGACCAAGAAGCCAACAGCACCCAGCAGCCCCAGGAGGCCAGGCAGGAACCAACCTGGCCTGACCAAGCACAACCACCGAGCCGACAGCGAAGCGCGGGGACAGCACACCAACCCGGAGAACAAGAGGCACGACAGGAACACGCAGCCTCCAGGAGGCCCCAGCCAGGAACAAACCACGGCAGGCACTACGGCAGAAACAGGAGGGGCGGCCAGGAAACAACATAACCAAGCCAAAGGCAAGCACAGGGAGAGCCACCGCAGAAGCAGCCAGGCCAAGCCCACAGAAAAGGCCCCCGGACAATACCAGAAGCCCCAGGCCGGAGCAAAGGGAAGGCCACAGCACCAGGAAGACCCAGGCAGGTGCCCCCACCAGGCACCACGCCCGAGAACAGGCGCAGGCAGGGAGGAACAGAACAGCCACACCCAAGGCAGCACAAGCCACCCAAGCGCAGGCAGAGGGTACAGAGCACCCCAAAGAACCACCGGCACAACACCGGCAAGCACCCACGAGAGGAACCAGGCGCAGCCCACGGGACGGGAGGAACAGGGCCAGGAACCAGGAGCCCCAATGGTCGACCAACCCCACAGAGGCCAGGAAGGGAAGAACCAGGACCCCCAAGCGGAGCAGACGGCCACAACAGCCAGCCCGCAGCGGAGGCAAGACCACCGAGGGAGCACGGCAGGTCAACCGGAACCAGGGGAGCCCACAGGCCCCCCCATTTCTCCCCCGCAGCGGCTCAAGGAGCAGGAACACCGACTCACCACCAGGCGGGGCAGGGAGCCCGAAGCAGAAGGGGAACAGGACGCAACCCAACAGGCCGCCGCAGAAGAAAAGAGAAGCGACTCCGACATAAGAGCAGCAGAGGGCAAGGCGCAAGCAAGCAGGCAGGAAAACCCCAACAACACAGGGAAACCCACGAGTAAGCAAAGGCGGAGCCAGCGAAAAAAAGAACCAGCCACCACAGAGGCGACCGGAACCCACGCCAACCCGAGGCAGGCCACAAACAGAAAGGGCGAAAGCCCACAGAGACGCCAAGAGCAGAGGCACCCCCCGAATAAGAGACCCAAAGGGAACAGACCCATGGAACGCCCACCACCCGAGAACAGCAAGAACCAAGGCAGCAGGAAACCCCAAAAAGGGGAGACAGCACAGTGCCCGAACGCAAGCCCCGGCACCCCCAGGAGGCACCGACCCAGGAACAAGACACACACCAGAAGGTACGCCTCACAGCACCCCAGGACCGGCACCAGCAGGCCAACAGAGGACCCACCAACACCGGACAACACGACAGCAGAGGCCGGACTTAAACCCACGGGCCAAGAGCGTCAGCCAAACCAGAGGCGCAGAAACCCCAGGGCACACACCAACGCCGCACAGGCCACCGGAGAACTGACAGAGGGCAAAGTGACAACCAGCACAGCAAAAAGGACGTGCCAGGCAAAGGCGGAGGCTTCCAAGGCGGGGCAAAGCGCAGCAGAACCGCCAGTGAGGGGCCCACAACACAGCATGAAAGGCGCCCATACCCAGCCGCAGCGGAACAGAGGCAGGGAAGGAACAAAGGGACGCCCCACACACAGCGCCATGCGGGCAACCAGAGCCACAAAGCGGGGGGGCTGAAAAACATGCCGGGGGGTGGCCAGCACATCCCAGAGAGGAGGCTGCAAGAAGGGGCGAACATACAAAAAAGCCTCACGTACACATAAAAGGTCCGCAAAGACCTGTCAAAGATGCGGGCGCTCGCCAGCCTGCGAAGCTGTGTCAGCCCGGGCTGACACAAACGACGGGGGGGGGGGGTGCCGAAGCCCCGTGAACTCAATGGGGTATGCGCGCCCGCACAGTGCCCCATTCAGAACATGCACAGAGCAAAGCACCTAGTATTACACAAAGTAAACACCGTGCACCCCCCAGAGGGAACCCCAAGACACAGCAACATATCTGAAAAATGCATCAGTACCGCCACATCTCAAATATGTTAATGTCTCAAAACACGATCAACGTGTGCGTCTCACTTCCAGGAGCTCCCCGAAACATGTTACGTCAGCGCTCTCCCATCTCTGAAGCAGGCCCATGGTAGCACAGGTCGGAGCAGCTACACACCCCAGAGCCGGAACAGCTGTGGACCACACAAGGAAGGAATCCGCACGTAGGGCACAGAGAGAGAGCAAAAAACACCGCAAAGCGGGACTCACCCGGAGCATCACGAACAAGGCCCCCACTCAAACAGCCGGCTCCGGAATCCAAACATCTAGCGCAGCGCGTCTCCCACCCGGCCAAGCTCGGGGAGACGCCCACAGCGACCCGGAAGCAACCGGGAGGCGGCGCACCAGCCGCAAAGGGCCGGTAAGAATCCGGAACACCGGCCAGGAAGAAGTCATGCCTCCCAGCAAGCCCGGCAGGCCGGGAGGCAGACACACCAGGAAACATCACCCCTGCCCGCGAAGCCAGGCAGCCTGGCAGGGGGAGCAGAGAAGAACCTGCACGCCACCCCAGCCCTGCAGGAGAAGGTGCAGCAACATCAACAGCAAACATCAGTCCATTCTGTCGAAGACAGAAAAAAAGAACAGGAGGGCTGCTGGGTAAGTACTGCTTATGTACTACCGGGGGGAGGGGCAGTATTAGTATCCCAGCATTCCTCTTGTTTTTTTCTGTCAGGAGATGATCATCTCCACTTGTAAATATGAAGGTGTCGAGGACGGAGGGACCTGGGGGTAATAACTCCCACTTGTTGTAAAGCGTTCTGATGCTCTTTGGCCTTGTATGTACTATATTACAATGCTGCATAAATAAATCGTCACTTGCAGCAGCGCCCCATTCTCTCACTCAGTTTCACTGTCATCTTTACACATGCACCAACCCCCCCCCAACCCTCCCCTCCAACCAGCCACCCTTGCCATCTACTCAGTCTACCTGCCAATTGCTTTTCCCTCCTGTCAGCTTTGAAACAAAAATTGGCTCAGTAGCAGAGCTGTTTTGACAGACCAATTACCCCACCTGGCGCGCATCCCTGCATTGGTCACATGGATCGTCTTATCCATTTTACCTGGAATAATAGCGGTCTGTGCACAGCACTTCCAGGAAGCAATGCTCTTGCGAGATAATTGAATTCAAACACTGTATGTATTATTCACATAGTGTTTTTTACAGCAAAAAGTACCCAGAGTTTAAGATGGTTGAATTAACTTGTGGCACACTATTTGGTAGCCATCATTCCAAGGCGAAAAGCTTGTGCCTGGTTTTAGTGGACATGCTTATAATGTTTTCTAATGCCCAAAAAATAACAATCGAGGCAGACTAATTATCAAATTAAATGTGGGAGACTGTAGTAAGTTATGAGAAAGGAAGTGACAACACACCTCTTAACAGATTATGTTACTGCAAAGGGGTCGATTTTACATCTTATTTCAGTTATATGTTTTTATTAGCCTGGGCAGCGTTCTGTCCTTTTAGCTGGATATGAAGTTATTACTACATCTCATGCGCTGGGCTTGCTTCTTGTTTTTTTTTTTTAATTTTAAGTCTTAACATTGAAACCCAGCTCCCACGTTCTTTGTACACTGAGTGAGTGAAACACTCAACTGCCAAGATACAGAGATGATCAGTCAGCCTTTCATCATGTCAAGGTCGATGAAGTGAGTACTCGTAGCTACCAAAAGGCAGCCTATCTTCTGTCGAGGGCCACTGGAATTATGCGATTGTGCCCGCTCCGCGGTTTTCACATAATTATGGATCTGCCACATAAGCCATCATCTGCTACATAATCTGGTGGTTGTAACAAATAGTTTCTAGCTCAAATGGTTAAAAAGCTACTGAAATCGCAGTGACACGTGTTGCTGCACAGTGGGAAGTCCTTTGTAAAGGTTGACTGGTCACCTTTCTGTTGTTTATTGCTATGGCTGTGTTAAACTGAGGTGCAACCTATGCCAAGAGACTGTTAAATGACAATATAATGCAGTAATATTAACAGAAAATGTGCTGCATAGCGCCACATAATTTGTTTTTTCGTGACGCATAATTTTGTCAATCCTGCCACATAATTTGCCCCGCTCCTGCTACATAATTCCAGTGTCCCTGCCTTCAGTCACACTTTAACAGGCATGGCTTTAAATCCAAAAGCATTTTGCATACGTGGATCTTTACGTTCAATGCATTTAATAGTGAAAAGTGGTATGTTATGTACCAGAATTCGGAGTGATGTTTGTTGAGACGAGAGTACGTACTGCAGTACAGCGCCACACGTGGTTACTTGATTAGAGCGCACTCAGAAAATGGGCCACGTTAAGCGCTTTGGAAAATATCGCTCGGATGAATCGTTAACTAAAGCTGAGGATTTTGTTTCCCTTGCTTGAATTTTTTATGACTCTAGTCGGACACAATACCAACTACAGGCCTATCTCTCTTCTTCCCCTGTTTGGCAAAGTAATGGAAGCAGCAGTGAACCAGCAACTATCAACCTATCTCGAAAAAAATAATCTACTGGACTCATCCCAATCAGGCTTCCGGTCTTATCACAGTACTGAGACAGCCCTAGTACAGATAGTTGGCAACATTAGGCTCTCCCTAGATACCAGACAATCGGCCATCCTCATCCTGCTTGACTTGTTGGCGGCTTTCGACACCATCTCACACGACATTCTTTTAGAATGTCTAAGAGAGTTTGGTGTTGAGGGCCTGGCTCTGAAATGGCTAAAAAGCTACCTAGCGAAAAGGACTACAACGGTACAAATAGGGGATTTCTGCTCCAAGAGCCTAATCATTGATAAGGGTGTTCCTAAGGGATCCCTTTTAAGTCCAACACTCTTCAACCTTTACGTAGCACCGCTTGCCAAAATGATCAGAGACCATGGCTTCGGTACAATCTCCTATGCTGACGACACGCAATTGCTGATCACTCTTGACGCTGACCCAACTGACACACAGCGCAGATTTATACAATGCTTGACATCAGTAAACAAATGGATGTCAACAAATCATCTGCTCCTCAACGCGAGCAAAACAGAGATCATGCTCTTTGGAAACGCACTTAACATATGGTCCGCAGAATGGTGGCCTCCCTCACTTGGACCATGCCCATTGCTCAAAACAACAGTTCGTAACCTGGGAGTCATCATGAACAACAAATTGTCCATGAAGGACCATATCAACTCCCTGGTCCATACTAGTTACGGACAAATGTGCTTTTTGAAAAAAGTCTTTAAATGGACCCCCCTCATTGCTAGGCTGCCACTAGTACAAGGCCTAATCATCAAACTATTAGATTATGGCAATGCACTGTTTGCATCCATTAATGAAAGACTTCTCTCTAAACTGCAAGTGCTTCAAAACTCTGCAGCAAGATTGGTCCTTAATCTCCCTTCCCGATCACCATCAGCCCCCAGTTTTAGGACCCTCCATTGACTGCCGATAAAAAAGAGAGTTTCTTTTAAATTATGTTGCCTCACCCACAAAACTTTGAACAACCAGGGACCTATCTATTTGGCAAATAAACTGGTTAAATATCAGACAAGACGCCCCCTTCGCTCATCCAATAAGCACCTCTTGAACATCCCCATGGTACGCATGGTAAAAAATGGGGATAGGTCTTTCTCCAAAATTGCCCCGGAGCTATGGAACTTATTGCCGATGCAACTCCGCCAGGAGACGAACCATAAAAAATGTCATAAAGATCTCAAGTCATGGCTATTCTAACTCTGTCTCTCCCCTCTAGTTACTGTTGTTGGCAAAAGCGCTATGAGACCTAAGGGTGAAATATGCGCTCAAGAAAGGTCTGTTACTACTACTACTACTACTACTACTACAATAACGCGTTTCCTTCTAATCAGTTGTAATCAACCAGAATCGGGTGCAGATCTTTGAAACTGGGACCAGAAGATATATGATCACCTTCTTAATGCACGAATATCGGAAGAACGGTGCAAGGAAAGGGTAAACGATGGCCGGGTCCCTCTACAGGGCGTTAGTTTAAAAGGTGACCTCTGTGGTGTCATTTTCAGATTAGAGGATGCTAGACAAGCTCCATTATAAGTGTAAATGTTACCTTTGCGAAATGTTAGGGGAGGGATACAAGGTCACACTCCTGCTGTGCTCACATACTAGTGGATGCAGTTCCGCCTTTCATGGCCTCGCCCGCGCCTAAGGCGACGCTGTCACCTCTCTATACATAGTAAGGGGACGCCATCCACTGGCATCTGTCTTTGATTTCTAACTTGGTTTGTTGTTTACATTTGAAATCTTTATATTGCTTTCCTTTTTTTCATTCGGGCTTTCATGTTGTTTGACACAAGTGAACGCTGCATCCCACACGCTTCCCTAATCTTGGCCTTATGAGAATCTGAGGTGTCCAGAAGCCAGTGGTGGCTCCTCCACTAAGGCGGAGAAGCGTCGTCCCACTGCCAGGAGCAGCAAAGAAAGGAAAAAAATAAAATTGTTAATAATGGAATGTTATAATCATTTTATTTTTTCCCTCCTGCTGCAGCAGTGTGTGAGGGGGCGAGGTGGAGCTGCAGGACAGCAGGGGACGAGTGGTAGGCACTTGTGCGTAATGACGGTTTAATCGTCTCTGTCGGAACGCCCAAAACAGTCATGCGCAATACCCTGTTCTCCATGCAGGCTGCATTACAGCCTGCATGGAGAACATACCCACCCCTCCAGCCACTGGCTGAGCACCGTGTCAAGGAGCTCAGACCAATCACAACGTTCCATTGGAGCGTTGTGATTTGCTTAGGGGTGGGAACTTGGCTGCCTGCTTTTTGTTCCGACCTGGAGTCAGACACAGGAGAGAAGACGTGGGACCCAGCAGCGGCAAGGTAAGTTTTATTTATTTATTTATTTTAAAGCATCCCGCAAGCCCGCGAGCGAGCCATGCCGGCCGCCCCTGCCATAAGCGAGCAGGAAATGCAAGGCATTATTAGATCACATGAACGCAGAGAAACAGCTGGGCGACTGCACTCTTGTGTGCATCTACCACACATGCCCCTCCTAGTTTCCATATTTTCTACATGCATGGCAAGTCCTAGGACGGATTTCTTGCTGAAAAATTCATAACTGGTCGCAGGGCCGGTGTTAGTGTTCGTAGTAATCATTTTTCGCGCCCCCTCACCCCATGACTGCCTCCTCGGATTCTCCCACTACCACCAGGCAAAAGGGTCCTTCATCTCTCCAACCATACATTATTGCTAAACACAGCCCCCTCTGAGGTCAGCGCTCAAGCTACAGCTGGCCCTGACTTGTCGTGAGCTCTCTGGTGATCTATCTTTCATTAGTCTTTTCTTTTTTTTGTTCTCACAAAATCCTTCCTTACGAAATTGTTTTTCTTTGAATGATTCTGACCAGGGCAATGAATATGGTTTGCAATGTCACTTACTAGAACGGAACAGTATAGTGTGTATACTTGTTAACGACTCTCCCTACAACTTTGTTCTACAGGAAGCTTAAACACCTAAATGTTGACCTCCAAAAAGGTTCTGTCAGAAGTAGTTGCCTGCCTCAATTACATTCAGTGAACTTCATAATGATTTCAGTACTGCAGTTGTTCTTTAGACTAGTAGAGCATTCTCGAAAGATAGTATTTTCCAAGCCACCATCCTGGTCATTCTTGGGATTTCCGATGAATCACAGAACATTGGCCTGGTGTACCTCTAAATTATGCAGTGACCGAGTTCTCAGGTGTGTGTCAAGGATAACTCCTGCATATGATGCACCTCAGTCCACTGAATATGTTGATCCTTTCGCGTGGAAGGAGTTTGGTGTTCACATCTCAGCACCCAAAACACGTTGAGCTCATTCTTCTGTGGTTGAGGGACTGAGTATACAAGAACGTGAGAAGATAACTTAGTGGAAAGACATTCCTCTACATACTCCTCCAGAAGACCCATGACACATTGAGTGGTAGTTAGGAGGCTTCTCAAGACAGACTCTTCCTCTGGCTTGCTGGTTGGTTTAAATACACTGCACCAGAGGACTCATCTTTGCTCAATTGCATCACACAGTGAAGACTTAGCAGAGATGTAGATACTGAAACCCATATCAGGTAATGGTGACCCTGAAGTGAGCACTTTGTTTTGGTTTCCTTCATATGTCACTGAAAGAGGTCTAATGCCAACACCTTAGGAACACTAGATAGTTTAGTGCAAGAGCCTTGTACTTGGTTAGGCAGTTTGTCTGGCGTCCCGCTGGTCTGGTGCATCAACTAAAAGAACCTGTGATTAGCGGTCTTGAATACAAACAGGACCGGTCCTTTGTTCCTTCACTGGTCGATACTCAGATGGATATTATCAGTACCAAGAAATTGTGTGGGATGCAAGCTATCACTTTACAAATAAAACTGTCAAAATGTTGTATATTTTATGATGGTGTCTCAGTGACGTCAAGTTCCTGAGACTCCCCATTTCTATTCCTAGGTATAACTTTAATGAATCATTGGGTTCTAGTCATTGAAGTCTTCAGAAGACTCTGAAGGAGGCCGCCAAACTCTCATGCTCGGCTTTCTGAAATGGCCTAGGCCAGTTGTTCTGAGCCTGTGATCTATGGACCGCTGACTTCTTGCAGCACCTACTCAGGGGGTCTGCAACTGTTTAAAAAAATAAGGAATGCTAGCAGATTAATAAAGTATATACACATAGCAAAGTAAAATGTAAAAGTAAAAATTTGAAAAAAAAGTCTCTAAATGAGAAGGAATTTGCCATTGAAGGCTAACAGTTAAGCTGATATCCTTAGCTTGATTAGCGGGAGCATCAGAAGTATGGTACACACTAGAATGGCCAAATGGTGGTCTCAATTGAAGCACTGGTATGCTCAAGACAGTATGTATTAGGAGCAAAAAAGACAAAGTGCTATGCTAGAGTTTAGCATATCGCTGTGTTCTTAGAAATAAAACCACATTTTGAAAGGCTTCAGCCTTCCTAGTAACATTAAAATTGCGGTTTTTGTATCCATTTGTGTTTGTGAATTAAATTAAATATTTAATGATTTGTATTTATATGATATACTTTTTTCTATAGTTGTGTGTATGTTTTTTGAGGTTCACATACCAGAAATTATTTATACTGGGATACCGGCCTTTCAGTAGTTATACTCTTGGGAGTCCACAGAAGTCAAAAGGTTAAGAACCACAAGCCTAGGCAATATATGAGTGGTATACACAACATATACATACATAATTGAAAGAATATCTATTCATGTAACTCCAATATACCACCCAGTGCCTTTTCCTATTCCTGCTTTTTCTCTTCCATCATTTATTCCAGCCTGCCACCCATATGTTAAAAAACACTAATTCGAACAATCTTATTTTACAGTCGTTAAAGCTTCTGAATTTCACCAAAATTGAAATCTCTTCCATTTCTTTGAATTTTCCTACCATTGGTTAACTGACAAGTAGTCTATTTTGTCTTGCAACAGTCTAACTCATGCTTTGGCAAAAATCAAAAACACAAATAAACAAATACCCTTGTCCATTTTCTTTTGTTGGTATTTAACACTGGACTGGATGTTGAATTTGAATACCATAAGTGTTTGTATATATTTTCATCCATCACTCCAGATGCAGATTGCCTGCTCATATTTTCAACATCCTCCCTTGGTTATTAAGTAAAGTGTGCTTTTCTATATATGAAACTATCTAAACCCATTCGTCATAATTGTTGTTCATCTTCAAAATGTCGGCCCTATCCAAAATGGCTGCTTCTATCGTGTGACATGTGGTTGTTCATTGTGGAGCTAATTATATAATTTTAAAAGTTCTTGATTGTGAAAAGGCAGTGGAAAGCTGCCCAAAGTATAAGCACATTCCTTTGTAGGCAATCCAAGTGAAATCGCACTGGTCTGTTTTAGAGTGGCTAGTATAAATCAATTAAGAAATAGCCCCCACATTTTTAGAAATGCCACAGAATGTCTGGCTTATCATCAAGTATATAGGCTACATCAGTCCGATTAATAGGCCACTACGAAAGGGTTGTGGCTGCCAAGCAGATATATAGGATAAACTAGAAGCACATTTTTTGATCAGTGCCCTGATTTTTATGTTTCAGTGTTTGCTTTTGTATTTTCTCTTCAAAGGTGGAGAAACAAAAACGAATGGAACGAATAAAACAGAAACGAGCTCAACTACAGGAGTTACTACTACAGGTAAACCATTTATGGTTAAAAAAATATTTTTATTTGCTATCATTTCCCCCTCCAATTACCTTTGCTTTAGACCTCCGTTCAAGAATGGGCTAAGTATCCATCCTTCTGTCTACTCAACTGTACCCGTAGTACAAGAGCTGGTACTGTTATCTATCATGTTTTTTTGTTGTGTCTCCTAATTGAGCCAATTCCTTTGAGATCCTCTGAACACAGAGTGCTTAATCTGAAAAATGCAACTATTTTCATGCTTCTAAGAAGAATTAACACTGTGCTTTGTTAATGATGAGTTGGTGGCGTAGCTGCAGCTGTATTATACATGGATTTCTTTCTGATGGATTCCTCTAACTGTAGATTCCCCACTGTTGGAATATTCCCAGGCTCCAGAGTGTTGTGGCAGAATTCTTCAGCAAAGCTCCTGTGCACTGACAGGTAGTGCCTTGTAGCTCAACAGTGACCCCATATCACCTGGAAGTGACAGAGCAGAGGTGCATGTACCCCTGCACTGCTCGTTGATGTCCCAACTTTGTTGTCTTCTGACCACTTCGAAATTCGTTCTACTACAGTGTGCTTGGTAAGATGTCTCTCATGAAAACGACAGGATTCAAGCAGTGCTGAATGTGTATGTGGGGGTCTCTAATAGATAGTCTTCGGTCACAACTCGAAGTCGTACGATAAACGTTGCTTCATACATCTGAAGGCGATCCAGGAGCAAGAGGCAAAACTCCATGTTGCTGAAACAGTTTAAACATAAGTTCCACTCCCCGGCCAAAGTCATAGCTTGGCTTGTGATCTAGTTTAAGAGACCGGTTCCATGCAAAGCACCGCGTTCCCACTCGATTTCTTCCAGAAAATCAAAGTAGAAAGCTCGCTATACAAGAAAACCAAGGGGGACTCAAACCCATCCTGCCACTCAATATCAGATGAGAAGGCACTAGGGCGTTAATCAAAAGATCATACTTCAAAAGTATCTTCTCACTCTGTCCTGTTCTGCATCTGGTCCCAGTGACCCCCCGAAATCTCAACACAGCAGCAAATAGTGGCCTTCAAGATGGCTGTGCTGCAATTCTTGCGGCTCCCTCCTGTACATATTCTGGCTCCACGAAGCTACAGGGGACTCTAGTTAGACTTCTGCCGACGGAACCTCCCCTGACACCAACTGACCTCTTTGTACCCACTCCTTTGTCAGCACAGATGCTGACTTCACTAGAAGCAGCCCTGGACCAAAGTCTAATGCCGGTCTCGGCCCCCCCTGAACCAACGTTGCCCGCCTCAGGTATGTGTCGTGCCATAAAATTTTAAAAAGCATAGGCAATCATTATTCAGCCAACCTCTAGCCCTTGTCCTTTGATGCCAGTAATATCAGGAACTGGAAGCTTTATTCAGATCTGACCCTGGTGCAGTTCCAGGTATCCAAAATGATCTGTGCAATACCTATGATAATAAAGAGGTGTACCACTTGCCCCTTCCTCATTATTCTGATGAAGGCCACTATCTTTTTTTTAGAATGTCAGTAGCCTAGATGCATCCCTAGAGGATGAGTTGGCCTCACCACCTGAACCATCAATTAAAGAAAGTGCCTCTTTCGCAGTAGTAGTGTGAAGGGCAGCAGAAGTGCTAGACTTGCAGTAGCCTACTCTTGAAAGTAAGGCAAATGTATTAACTGAGATCCTTCAACAAATTCTGACTCCGTCTTAGCAGCTATTGCCATTCACAGGCTCTCTTACACACACACTTATGGCCCTTTTGTCTAAGTCATGCTCATGTCCTCAAGTCAGTTGACCTGTAGCCAGATGCTATAGACCGGCTCCCAATGATCTAGAGTTTTTGACAAAACATTCTTTGTCAACTTCCTGGTCATCCAGGCATCAACAAGTATATTTAATCCTAATGCCTTTCAACCAGAGAGTGAAAGCGTATTGGTGCCTTTGGAAAGAAAATATTCACCTCAACTAGCTTAGCTTTAAGTTCCTTTGATGCAGTGTGCCACCTGAGCAGGTACACCTATTCTTTATGGGATATTACCAGCAAGATCTCGCCTGCCGCCCGAAAGACCTCAGAACCTTGCTGGCTCAAATGATGCAAGAGGGACAGGATGTGGCAAAATATGTCTTCTCTGTTGACTTAGACAGTACATACTGTATAGGTAGATATATTGGTGCCATTGTCGTTCTCAGAAGGCATCCCAGGATGAAATCAACTGGCTCCATAGATGTTGTCCAAACGTCTTTGATGGCCATGCCCCTTGATGGCTCAAGATTCTTCGAAGAAAAAGCTGATTCAGTGCTCAGACAATTTAAGTACAGCGCCCCCACAGGATAATTCTGGTGAGTCATGCTTCCAGTCGAACTGTTCTATCAGCACTAAAGAAAATGTTGAGGCTTTTCACATGGCTAGTTTATTCGCAAGGCCAGCACTTCCAGCCTGTACACCAGCAGCAGATCCAGTTCCCTTGGGGTAGAGGATTAGACGGTGGCTAAGGGGGTTTGATCAAGCAGGGAAAACTTAATTCTAACTCCTCTTCTGCTGCAGCGGCTGCCAAGCTGCTTTATTATCCGAGGCCTATTCCAGCTGATAGAAGGAAGGATACAACATTTCCTCCCTGGCTGCTGAGCCATCACATCAGACAGATGGGTCTTGCAAAGGATTCAAATGGGCTACATCCTTCCTTTTATTTCATCCCTGCCGCACCTGCCTTACTCCACATCAAATCAACTTTTGGAGGATCACTCCACAATCTTGAGGGAAGAAGTCAACCTTCTGCTGTTCAAGGGTGGCAGTGAGCGGGTGCTGGATCCAGACAGTGCAGAGAGGGGTGCTACTTCCTTCCTACCTAAGAAGACAGAGGCCTCCGGCCTAAACTGTATCTATACCCATTGAACGCTTTTTAGAAGAAAAATATTTGAAATGCTCACCTTCTCTCAGATTCTTTCAGCACTGGACCCAGGATATTAAATAATGGCAGTGAAGATATATATATATATATATATATATATATATATCTCCCAATACCTTGACGACTGGCTGCAAAAGGCTAGCGCAACTAATTCAGTTGCAAAAATCTTCTGCTGCTTCAAGCCATCAGTCTAGGTCTGACAGCATTCATTCCACTTATCATTGGGAGGTTAGGGCAGGTCTTCATAGACCACACAATGTGTTAGTGCAACAAGCAGGGCGTTGTGGATTCCAGTTTCAATATCTCCAGCAGAGCAGACGAGCTGAGCAGGTGTCAGATAGCAGACCACAAATGGCGTCTTCATCCCAAGATGGAGCATGGCATCTTCGATCAGAGGCGTACCCACTGGGGGCTCTAGTAGGAGGGATGATGGGGTCAATGCTATGGCTGCATATGTTCTAAGTTGACCCCTGTGGGCCTCCCAACCAAAGCTGTTGCATATCAACAGAAAGACAACACAGAATAAAACTAACACCACAAATTGTCAACCACATTGTTTGTGGCAATACATGAGCGCCCACATGTTTCTGTAAAATATTTACATTTACCTTTCTGTGTATGTGTATATATATATAACATATATATAGATCTATACATCTATAGAAACTCGTATTTAAACATTTTAAATGAATGTGTATGTATGTGTGTGTGTGTGTATATATATATATATATATATATATATATCTCCTGGTTGCCAGTAGGTAGTTATAGTTAGGACCATGCTTCTATAGTAGATGCTTTTCTTTTTACTTGCCTATGTCTTTGGCGTCGTTTGACGAATCTTCACGAAATTTCCCCCCAAAAAGTGTCAGTGTTTCTTAATGTGCATGGAACGTTTCGGAGTGATGCGTTAAGCGGGGGCCGAGAAAAGGGGGAGGGGTAAAAAAAGTGTATTTCCCATGTTAATTCCCATAGATTCTTTAGACACTGTATGAGCCCGAACCACTGAACAGAATTACAACAAATTTGGCAGACAGCTAGCTTTTGGCCCACAGATGGAGCTTTTTGTTATTTTGTATAAAGCAGTTCCGTAGTTTTCTAGATGTAAAAAGAAATCAAAATTTGGATATCTAAGATCGTGACAACTTCACAAATAATGACGAGCTTGTACAGAGATCTGCAGAGCTCTTATTGGCTGCCAACACTTCAATCAGGAAGTGTTGGCAGCTGTCTTTGGACTCTGCTTCAGCTAAGTCCCCAAAAAACGCAAAAAGAAATTCAAGGAGGCGGCAGGAAGGACACTGCTACGCCAAGAAAGCATTGTCTTAAAAAGGGCCCCTGGGTTGGCCAGATCCCGGGGGCATTTTATTAAAAAAGGAGGGGGGCACACGGGCCCCCCCTCCTGAGCCTTAGGGGTCACCACCTCCCCGGGGCTTTACCTTAAATAATGGAGGGCCGCGCACCTCCTCTATGGGCTCAAATGAGCCCCGGGGACCACCACCTCCCATGCTTCAATTATTTAATGGAGGGGGCCTGCACAGACCCCCCTCCTGGGCTGTTTCGATCCACGGTGACCACCATCTCCACGGGATCTCACAATAATAGTACGGGAGTGCCCAGACCACCACCTCCCCAGGGCAAAATGAGTTAAATAATATAGGGAAGCCGCCGTGCCCCGGGGACCATCACGTCCCCGGGGCAAAAAACAGATTTTGAAGTGGATGGATGTCCGTCCTGGGTGATATACGGCTTCAGGGACCACCACTACCCTGGGGCCGGTCTGTGCATAACAATGGAAGGGGCTATGCGACCCCCCACCCCTCCTGGAGCCATTTATGGCCCTGGCTTCCGCCACCCCTCTGGCCTGTTCCTGCTATATCCTGGGGGGCCCACCCCTGAGACATAGCTGTTTACTCTGACTTGGCGGACGCTTTAACAGCTCCCGCCATGTGAGAGAAAACACTCCGGTTCCTGCGGGTGGAAGCAGTCACAGTGCTCCCACCACTGGAGGCAGAGGTTTCATCTCTTTCCCTGCCTGCAGACATGCACCCGCTGACAGACCCACTCAGACACTCACGCACCCACTCACCAACACTCATACACCCACTCACCAACACTCATGCACCCACTCAGAGATGCATACACCCACTCAGACACTCGTACACTAATTCACAAACGGACTCACATACTCATGGAGGCCTTCGCAAACTCACTCGGACACAAATTCACCCACTCATACACCCTCTCAGACACTCATGCACCCACTCAGACACTCATGCACCCACTCGAACACTCATGCACCCACTCACAGACCCACTCTGACACTCATGCACCCACTCAGACCCACTCAGACACTCATGCACTCACTCACTCAGACTGACTCACACACTTATGGAGGCAGTCACAAACTCACACAAACACTCTCACACCCACTCAGCTACTCACAGACCCACTCAGATCCTCACGCACCCAGTGAGACACTTACAAGTTACAGTTATGAAATATAATTTAAAACATAGAAAGTCCCTTAAAAAACCCAAAGGTTATAGGGACGTTATAGTTAGGTTCAGATTTCACTCGTACAAAACCAGTGAGATTCAACAGTTATACTGTTGAATACATATATATATATATATATATATATATATATATATATATATATATATATATATATATATATATATTCATTGACGATTTGTTAATAATTTGGGACGGCACTGCAGCAGATTTTGAGGAATACTTTTTATTCTTAATGATTGCACGAAAGATCTGAAATTTACATACATAATGAGCAATGAAAGAGTGGTATTCCTTGATACTGAAATTTACATCAAGGATAATCAGATCCATACAACTCTGCATAGAAAGTCCACCGCTACAAATGCCACCCTAGAAGCACGCAGCTTCCATCAAAGCTCCCTAATCTCCAGCATTCCATATGGAGAATTTTTAAGGATCCGTAGGATTTGTAGTGAAGAGGATGATTGGAAGGAACAAAGTAAAAAAACAGCAGAACGGTTCATCAAGAGGAAATATAAACCAAACTTGGTAACAAAATGCTGGGAGAGAACCAACCAAAGAAAACGAGAAGATTGCCTAGCGGTAAAAAAGCCTGAAGAAAAACAAAAGACGGAACAAATAGGAATGATAACAGATTTTGCCCAAGAAAGTAAACAAATAGAATAAATCTTGAGGAAGAATTGGAAAATTCTTCAATTGGATCCAACTGTGAAGGAAATAGTGGGAAATCATCCCACAGTAACTTACAGAAGGGCAAAAAACCTTAAGGATCATTTGATTCACAGCCATTTCAAGGGAAAGAAAAAAGAAGACGCATGGCTAAAAACTAAAGGATTTGTCAAATGTCATGCATGTAAAATGTGCCAGATTGCAAAACCAACTAAAGAGTTAAAATTGGCAAACAACAAAGTGTGGGAAATACGCCAATTAATCACCTGTAAAACACAATATACAGTATATGTAGTGAAATGCCCGCGCCCGCAGAGATATGTGGGAAGCACTATCTGTGAACTTAAAAAAAGAATAATGGAGCACGTGAGGCCTACAATACACAAAGATCGAACCAATGCAATTTCAAAACATATGGAATAATTCGATCAGGGAGACTGGAAACAACTAAAATTCTACGGAATAGAGACAATTTCAAAAAGAGACGGGGGGGGAGATCGAGAAAAGATCCTCCGCCAAAAGGAATCGCGCTACATCTTAAACCTAAGAACATTAAATCCACATGGACTGAATCAATCGGAGGAAATGTATATTCATCTGTAACAAGAATTGCTCTCCACAATGTATTGTAATGGCTGAACAAGAGGAATGATTACTAACCCCACTGTAGGGGAGTAAACAGGAGAATATACAAAGATTTAGCAAAACATGGGACAATAAAGTTACGGTTGAAAAAATGAAAAAGGAAAGAAGGGAAAAAAAGAAAGAAGAAAAACGCAGAAGAAAACAGAAAGAAGCAAGTAAACTGAAATATGAGATAAAACATATAAATAAATCGGAGAAATATAAAAAACATGTATGACGTTTGAAACAGATTGATGAAACAATCTGATGAACTTGTGAACAAGAATACATCTTAACTCATTCCTGAAAGAAACATGTAGACTAATTGGAAACTACATGTTCCAGAGTGCAAGGGGCCATCTAAAAGAGGAAATTACATCATTGCACTGTGAATAATTTAAGGGTGACTTGTTGAGGTTGCAGGTGATCGTGAACAAGGTGTTTGGCAACATCGAAACGCGTCGATCTGACACGCTTGAAAGCCCTTACTTAATGAAAATTAAAATGAAATAAAAAGAGTAAAATCACCATTTCGGGAGTGCGGCCTGTTTTTCCTGCCGAGGAAGGATCTGTTTGTAAATACAAAGCAGCGTGGTTGAGCCGCAGCAGCTCGCACCCACGCTGAGCGCCGTGTGAACCGGGAGCATTGAACCAATTTGCAAGGATATATATATCCTTATATATATATATATATATAAGAACTCCTCCAAGGACAGGAAGAAGAGGCCACAGGCGGGGAGACATAGGAGGTACATTTAATGCCAAACCAAAATCAAGGCGGATGCATTTCAGCATGATGTTTAGCCTCGTCAGCTCCAGATGGTTGCAGCAGGTCACGGGCAAATGTTCACCAGTATAAATACCGCTTCTCCTCCTGCTGGGTGAGAGGAGGCTCCGCCCCCCGGACAGCACTAGATCTTAATGGCTGAAAGTTAATTGGATAGTATAGGACGCCCAGTGTGTCGATACTACAAGTCCCAGAATGCTGTGGGCTGAACTGGCACAATCACGGGGGTGAGAAAAGTTTTAACAGGCCAATTTCACCTTGGAATACACATGGCAGGCACCCCCTCATCTTCCCAGACCGCACCAACCATAAGGTCCCGGCATTTGAGTATGCAGGGGCAGGTCCGGAAATCCAGCGAGCCCGGCGTGGGGTAGAATCACTCCAACACTTCTTCGTCGTTAGCCGAGTCCAAAGGTGGGCCCCAGCCCTCCCAATAACTTGGGTGTAGAAACTGCCACAAGAGCAGAGATACCAGCGTGACTGGGGCCAGCTTGTGGTGCGGGGGCCTCTGGCAGCGCGATACTGGTTGTCACGCTAAAAATGACAAAAGAACTCCTCCAAGGACAGGAAGAAGAGGCCACAGGCGGGGAGACATAGGAGGTACATTTAATGCCAAACCAAAATCAAGGCGGATGCATTTCGGCATGATGTTTAGCCTCGTCAGCGCCAGATGGTTGCAGCAGGTCACGGGCAAATGTTCACCGGTATAAATACCGCTTCTCCTCCTGCTGGGTGAGAGTAGGCTCCGCCCCCCCGGACAGCACTAGATCTTAATGGCTGAAAGTTAATTGGATAGTATAGGACGCCCAGTGCGTCAATACTACAAGTCCCAGAATGCTGTGGGCTGAACTGGCACAATCACGGGGGTGAGAAAAGTTTTAACGGGCCAATTTCACCTTGGAATACACATGGCAGGCACCCCCTCATCTCCCCAGACCGCACCAACCATAAGGTCCCGGCATTTGAGTATGCAGGGGCAGGTCTGGAAATCCAGCGAGCCCGGCGTGGGGTAGAATCACTCCAACACTGCTTCGTCGTTAGCCGAGTCCAAAGGTGGGCCCCAGCCCTCCCAATAACTTGGGTGTAGAAACTGCCACAAGAGCAGAGATACCAGCGTGACTGGGGCCAGCTTGTGGTGCGGGGGCCTCTGGCAGCGCGATACTGGTTGTCACGCTAAAAATGTCAAAAGAACTCCTCCAAGGACAGGAAGAAGAGGCCATAGGCGGGGAGACATAGGAGGTACATTTAATGCCAAACCAAAATCAAGGCGGATGCATTTCGGCATGATGTTTAGCCTCGTCAGCGCCTGTGGCCTCTTCTTCCTGTCCTTGGAGGAGTTCTTTTGATTGATATAGATATATATATATATATATATATATATATATATATATATATAATATATATATATAGATAGATAGATATATCAGAAGTTTCTGAAAATGCCAGTCACATCCACGGTCGCACTGGTGCCTTAAAGACGGGCTGCGGCGCCTGTGTCAATATCTGTACGAAAGAAAAATTGCCAAGGCATAACACAGTGAATACAACCCTTTATATGGGAATGGACAGTCTTGTTGGAAAAACCATGCAATATATAGTACCTTATGATAGGCTGAATACATGCCACAGAAGCATGAGTTATATATTGGCAATTATGTTACCCTATCTCCTGTATGCACACGTCAAGATTGAGTTACACGCGCTGTGCCAAAGATGTAATGAGGCATTTCTAAATAATTACATGGCATATGCACTATTTTGTTAATTAGCATGACGAAATCCATCATTTTCTTGGTCTATGAATGTAATTGATTCATGCTCATTTCACCTACTATTGTATGAGATTTTTGTGACTAATGAGTGGTATATTTACTTATTTTGCCAATTTAGTTATAATATGACAATGTACTTTTCCAAGTGAGCATTATCATTACTGTTCTTGTATTTTCACATTATTATCGTTCCTGTTGTGGTTTTTTTTTTACAACTACTAACCATCACACCGCTACAATGTGAGACAGTCCAGACTATTCCAGACCCCCAAATCTATAAGAATTGCTTGGGTGGTAGGCATTAGTCATTTTTAAATGTGTATTGATTTAATAACGATTGTGCTCATCTCTAAATTAGACAAACAGCACCACTATGTGGCAGACTGTCATAATTGCTGGTGTTAACAATTAAGTGCTGTGCCCAGCACCAGAAACCACTGGCTCAAATTAAGCACTGGTACAAACACCCCTTGAATAGCGTAGTGTGTGTGTCGTTTTTGCTGGGTAGTTTTTTCAAAGCACTTGAACACCACATGCCAGTTAATGGTGCTGGGAAATCTCTCGGTTTGCAAAGCCTAAAACCCTAATGAGTAACATTAATGGATAATGACAGACAATGTATAACTATGCTTAAGCTAAATTAAAAAGAGACTTTTCAGTTTATTTCTGAAAGCTAAAATATCACTGTTAAGCTTAAATCACCTTGGATGAATTCTAAAGTTTGAGGAAAATGTTAGAGCATGCTGTGTGAAGAGCTCTTGATGCGTGTGATTTCGTGATGGAGACGACAGAGGAATTCCTTGAGCGTAAACTTCAGAAGTGTGATAATACTGCACACAATCTATCAACATTTGAGATTATTATTGTAAAAAAAACTGAATGTGCTGTAGAAAGAATTTTAAAATGTAGTTTCTGCTCAAGAAGAAACCAGTGTAAACAGGTATCAAGGGGCAAAATGAATCCTGACAAGCTGATATCTGTCAGGTTTGACAACATCTAATTTAAACAAGATGTTTGTGTTCTTGACATAACAGCATGTTTGACGTACTGTAGCACCAATGGGTTAAAGAACACTCTAGTCAAGCAAGAGCAAGTCCCAAAAGGAAACACACAATACATATGAGTCGTGGTACCGTCTGCCACAGTATGACTGTGGGAGGCAGTTATTACTACTGTTTAAGACAAGGACATATTGATGCAATCCCACTAAACCTATGTGCAGGGGATACATATAATCGTCAGTGGAAAAACTGTGAGCTACAATGTATTAGATCAGAAAGAACAAAATATTAAAAGTATGAGAAATTTATTAAAAACATACACAATTCAAGGCATTACATTGGTATCAATACATAGATCAACATATTCATAAAAACATTCATAAAGAAATTCATAAAAAATCAAAAAAAGTCGACGCGGCGTTTCGGTGCTTTGTAATGATGAGACACCTTCTTCAGGACGGTTTTTAATTCTTTATTCTTAAAAGACTGGTGTTAAGGTTTCACACAGCCGTTGAGGGTGTATGACACCCTGGTCATAACAGTTGAGATATATAGTTGGTTGGAGTCTATGAAACATCCACCTGTGATAGAAGTATTCCTTGGTACAAAATGGAAGCTGTACCCTGGGTAACCACCGTTTGATAGGATCAATATCGGTTCAATTTCAGTCCCACTTATGAGGGATCTGTTAATGTAATCCTCTTATGGAGTCTATCAGATAAAAGTCTTCCAAATCGTTGAGAATTGCGGTGGCTTTATACATTCACTGCCTCATTGGAACTGGCGGTTTTTCCATATATACAGAAGGGAGTTGGTCTGTATCAACCAAACCGTAAAGGAAAAGAACGGCCTCCCTATTACCGGATACGGGTACAGCTTCCTGGTTGACTTTATTGTACTTACCCTGTCCCTGATTGGCTCTAAGGGTACCTCCTTTTTCTGTTTGATATTAAAGAACACTCTACCATTTAGTATAGGGGTATTATAAGTGACCACAGAAAGGAAGGAGGCCGAAGACCGAGTTCCTTTAGATGGCCTTGGAACTCAAGGTTACTTACGTAAGTTAGAAAATTAGAGGGAATTCTAATTCTATCTCAATCAATATATGGCCAGAACATTTCCTTTCTCTAGGAAAAAAAGCTTAGATCCATGGCGCCTTGCTCTTTATGTGAAGAGATAATAAGGTGTTCTCTGTTATTGCCTGCATTTCCAGGAAAACGCTGATACAAAGGCTAGTCCTACTTTCAATTTGAGGTCTGGCTAAAGGCACACATGCAGCCACTAATTGTATGAGGTCACGTGTGGAGGGAGCACTCTTTTTAGGTCTAGCCGCATGCTGCTTTTGTTGTTTGACAAAGGTGTCAAAGAACTCACCTCACACACAAATCAGAGCCTGCAATTGTTTATTAACAAAATAAAAATAATTGTGTGAATCGCAGTAATTGGAAACATGACAGAAGGAAGTTAAAATTACTTCATGCAAATCTATTCCACAAAGGTCAAGCGATGAATAAAAAAGAAATATGTAGTATGTCTTTGGGGCAGCCCCTTTAACAATCACAACAGCAATAACAGCTGCAAGCACAGCTCTAAAAGCATCTCTCAGCACAGTATGGGTTAGAGCAGTGACCATAGCTGCAATAACAGCATTAGCCACTACAGAGAACACTGCTATTCCCACAGGAGGAACAACAGCTGCAACCACTGCAGTGACCGCAATTTCCACCACTTTGGACACCACATACGTTACCACAGATTGCAACCTCAGCAGGATTAATGGCATTAATCACAGCTGCCATAATGCAGGAACAATAGCACCGACAACAACGTCTTCCACATAAAGGAGCACAGAAGCAGTAATAGGAGCAACAACAGTAACTACAGTTGTGCTACCTTCAGCTAGCCCCAAGGTAGTAACAAAACTGCGATATTAGTTGCAAACTTAGTAGGAACCACAGGACTCATGGCAACTGCTACTGCCGCGGTAACCACAACAGTGGCCACCGTATCGGGTACAGCTGCCACCATGACAAAGACAATAGTGCCAACTATAGATGTAAATACCACAAAGTCAACAGAGTTAAAAACAGCAGCAAAGCCTTTCACCACAACAGCAACTCCAACTTCTAACCCCATAGTGACACAGTAGCAGCCATAGCTACCACCATGACCAGAACTGTGCAGTAACACACTTTAAATAACAGAGACCACGGCAACAACCACATCTACTACTTCATCATAGACTACAAAAGCAGCACCGGCTGCCTGCAGATCAGCAATCACACTGCAACAACAGCATGACCACAGCAGCAACCAAATCCATTGCCACACCAATAACCCCAGCAGGGACCAGACCAGTGACTACAGCTGCCATGATACCAGGGAGAACAGCAGCGATGAAGTTGCCACTACAGCGAAGACAGGAAAGTAGCCGCCAAAGCAACAACCTCTGCTGTCACCTCAACACGGACTACAGCAGTGACCAAGTTCCAACCACAGCTGACACCACAAAAAACAGAATAGCAGTGACCATAGCTGCTACTACAACGAAGACCACAGCTGCCAAAATTGAATGTACAACAGTAACCCAAGTAACCACAGCAGTGGGGACCATAATAGCAATCAAAGCTATTCTGCCAACATCGAAGGGATCACAGCAACAGCAGCTGTCATGACAGCATGGATTTCACTGACCCAACATTTCTATCAAAGCTGCACCAATTGCAGGGACAGAAACTGCAAGTAAGATGGGGACAACAGTATTGACAACAGGCCAACCACCGAGAAAAAAGAATAAGTGGTTAGTGGAATATCTGAATTAACCAGTAGTAATCACCATAGTCCACATTCCAGAGATTGTCTTTTTTCAATCATTGTGCCGTTACAGACAGAAGAAACCCATACGCAAATCAGCTCAAATATTCATCAAAAAGGTCCAGTCTAAACATCAAAGCCATGCTCCCTCTGAGAAGGAGCACCAGCAACCCCAGACCGGTTTTGACCTTGTTTGGTCTCATCATTGAGGTGCAGTTTGAGTCCTGTAAGATCGAGCACAAGTCTAATTTCTGGTCACAGCTTTGTAGAGAAGAAGGGATGAGAGTCTTAGGGGTGGCCAGTCTTTGTTTATGGGACAAATCTGAGTACTCAGTAAGTTATCCGTGAAAATGGGATAGACCTGCCCATTAAAACATTAGACCAGAAAAGATTGTAGGACAGAGCTGAGTGTCTATATTGAGGATAATTTTGCAATCCACGCATGTTTATGAAATCTAAGAGTTTTGCATTTGATGAGACATGATTTATAATCCTTAAAGTTGGGCAAAGTAGACATATCATGAGCAGCCAACACGTATTTTGCCCCATAAAGGGCCCGCAGGCCTGGGACTTTCTCAAGATGGGGGAGCAAGAAGGGGGAAGAAGTCACCTTCCCAGTCCGAGGTTGAAAAATTTTAAATGCATCGTAAGTCGGAGAGTGGCGTGAGCGTTGATATTCAAGAGACATCCTGTTATGTTCTATATAGGTACCCGAAAATAGGGTCAGGTCATCACCTAAGCCTTCACCTATATTCTTCCTACTGTTACACTGCATAACGATTCTTAGTACTGACCTTTTACCTAGTTACGGTTATGTCCAGAGTTGACATGGGGTTTTCTCCGGAAAGCTTAAGCCTCATTCGTTATGCAGAAGGATTCTTGGAATCACAGCAGGCCTACCATCTCCTGCATAATAACTATGTATACGGGTCATTCCTTCTGCCATTCCAGTCCGACAGGACACAGCGAGGTATATCCCCAGGGGGTATCACTTTGTGTATATATACACCATCTCTTGCTAAGGTAGAGCGCGGAGAAAGGGACTTCCATGCCGACACACTGACGCTGAGGCTTCTGAATGCAGACAATCCAACTCGCAGTGGTCTGACATCCCTTGCGGGGTGTCCATCTCGAGACCAAGACGGGGTCCCACAGTCTCTCACTTCAGGTAATGGGCTTGACTTTATCCTAGAGGGATTCTTGGCTTTACACCCACATACATGCTAGGTACATTCAGGTACTAGTTAGGGATGCATTGTCGGAGTATGCATTTTATTGTCATGTATTTTATATACTTGCCCGTATTCATTGTTTTAGCACGATGGTAGAAATCTGCCATCCTTTTACACTGTTATTGCTTATCATTACATATCTGTTACTGTCTAATGGTTGTTTCAGCACACCTATGGTACACTGAATGACGCTGGTTCAATAAATGCTTATTGAGAAACGTCCCCACCGTTTATTCTGTGTATCTCTCTAAGACAAAGTGAGCACGGGTGACAGCGAAAATTACACTGTTTCCACAATCCCTGATGGGACAGAGTTGTCATGTTCGATGGTTGCCAAGAACTATTCTCTTCTTGGTAAGAGGAGTTTCTAGTGGCACTGTGAGCTAGCTTGTATACAGGCTGACATATCCGGTAGGGGTGTCAAGAATCAGTCTGACTCCAACCCTAATGTATATGTTGTCTAAACACGCAGACTCTATATAGGTTTATAGGAACTATACAACATTCCAAGCCATATAGCAGAGTCTGTCACAATGTCCTAGTGCGGTCTGGGTGTTGGCTGCCTATGAAATCTCTCACATGCGTTGAAACTTTGCGCAACGTTAAGGATTTAAAATCACATTTCACCAATGCAAGCCTCTTTGATTTCAGAGGCATGCATGCATTGCAAAATTATCTTCGATATAGACATTCAGCTCTGTCCTACAATCTTCTTTGGTCGCAGCTTTTGTAGTTTGGTGCCTCACTGAGAAAAAGAAAAAATACAAAGTCAACTAATCTTGCTTTACCACAGGCTTGCACAAATGTGCAAAGGCTATTCATATATTGTCTGTATGCAACCTGCCTCTAATGCCTATACTCTTTTTTAGGTCTCGCGTGAGCCAGCGAGCATGCGTTGCTCTGCGAGGCTTTTAGTAAGGGCTTTAAACTCGAAACACAAGCTTGTGCGTGTGCTTTTTGTTTTATCTCCGGCTATTGACCTTTGCATGCGTCTTTCTAAGAAAGGCAGCACGCAATTGGCCCAAGGCGGATGCATGTCCCGACTTCTCTCTTCCCTGGCCTAGGGTGCTCGGGAGTTAGCAGCAGCGTTATCTGTTTCCAATTATTGCGCCCGCGTCTCACGGGTGCGTTAATTGGAAAGAGATGGCTGTCTCGCTGGCCCTGGTGCACTTTTGCTCCAAACGCTGCACTTTCGCCGCTGATTAGAGCTATTAGCTGCACAGGCACTTTAGCAGCCTGTGCAGTAAGATCGCTGTACACACAATTTGTCTGTGCCCCTAACTCACCTGCACTTTCCGCATGTATGTATACTGAGCAGCCTGTACACTTTAGCAGTCTGTGCACTTAGACAGCAGTACACCTCCGTTGTACAAATGCTTAGCTGCCTGTACTGGACACCCTCGCTGCACTACGTCTTAGATCTTGTTCACTCTAACTCCATATGTGCCTTGGTTAGTTTCCTACTGCGTCCTCCCGCACCCTCAGCATTCCAAGCAAGACTCATGTTCGCTTTTAACATGTATATTTTATGTTAAATTCAATACCGTTGGAAAATGTCCATAATGACGCTAACATTTTTGCATTTACCCCGCTCCAAGCACAGTGTTTTACCACTTTTACCAACCTTTGGATATCCAGGATGTCTCTCAGGATCTAGAATCACAGCCCTGACTGACATCCATGAGGAATGACTGCTGACATGAAACCAGTAGCTACCATGTAACAGCACTGTTACAGTTTGCAAGTACTGATGCTGAGTGTCAGGTCACCTCTCTGTCCCACGTCAGCATGAAACAGATCATCCTGTGGGCTCGTGCAAGCAAAATGCACTAATCCCAGCGTGTAATGAGAACACAAGAACCCCCAACGTGTAAGGACTTGGATCTCTCTGCTTGTAACTGATATTCAGATTGTCAGGTGTAAACAATTCTCAGAGCCAACTACATGCGTTCAAAACTGTTATCATCAACGTTAAAATGAAGCACACATAAGCGTCCAGATGCAAACACGATATTCAGACCTATGGGCATATAAACATAATATACGGCTTCCTTTAGATTTAAACAAAGTCTACACCTCACTGTACGTATACATGCAATATACACATCCCTCCACATATGCACATAGAGGACAGAAAATCCACATGTATCTGCTGTGTTCTTCGGTTGCACACCCAGTGTACAGATCCATCAGGCCACATGTAAATGTTACACACAGAAACTCCCACATGCCCACTTACATATATCTCTGCATGCATTGTTAATATATAGATTTCTCCAGGTGTAGACACAATGCACAGAGATGTCTTGAGCCCACAAATAAACACAAATTTGGTATAAGGAAACCTCCACTATAGGCACACACTCAGAAAGCTTCACACATGCACAAAATATAATATACAGATTCCTAAGTGTGTGTACGTGAGACACAAGTCTACATGCATAGACACGTAAGAGACACCAAGACCACATGTAAACATAATATAAAGTAACTTTCACATGTGCACACACTGATCGCAGGACATGCAATCATAATGCGCAAATTCTGTCACTTACAGACACAATATACAGATCTCAGACCACAAGTAAAACAAGCATTGGCATAGCCAATAGGTCTCGCCTTCAGGACCTTATAAGTATTTAGTTATGCAGCAGGTCCCAAAGTAGAGACCTATTGGCTATGCCAATGCTTGTTGCACCACGTTTGTGGTGCAGCAGATTGTACGGTAACACTGCACAAATAGATTGTGCTCATTTGTGCATGCCTGTGTTTGCATGATTTAACACAGTAAAGCTAGACCTATTGTCATGCTCAGTGCTTGTTTAAACAGCAGTGTGCTCTCTGTGACTTGTCATTCACACTGTTTGTTGGCAGCATTCATTGTCAAGTCACAACTCTACTGTAATAAGTTATTACAGTAGAGTTTCTATATCAGATTCCTATTACAGGTGACTAGTGATGTTCGAAAAGGATTGTAATCAGAAAATTAGAACCTGGTTTTCAGTACTAGTTTGCAAGATTTTAAGTATTACTTAGGGATATACATATATTTTTCTGGTTAGAAAATTACATAGCTGAAAGTGTCAATGTACACACAGTCTAAATACCAAGCGTGGGTGACGGACAGGCATTCTATTTTTCTTTACTCCTGCATAGGCCCTAGGAATCAAATATCAGTAAGAAAGTACTGTTGAAATATTTTTTTTTCCCTGTGAATGTGTTATGTGTTGTAAGGTTATTGCCTGGTGTCAGCTGCATGTGATTTTTGCACATGTGCATGTTGTTGGTGCATTTGCAATGAGGTAAGGACTACCCAACTCCTCTTTCCAAGAAGACCTTTTTCCCCTTGTTCATAAAGGTGGTGGGGTTCATTGATTAACTTTTGAAAGCTTGGACTCGTATTTTCAAAAATTCTATGAACAACGCTCTTGTGTGGTGTGGCGTTAGTCAAATAAGACACCTGAACCACTTTTTCTGTAGGAATCTTTAAGTGGGTTGAAAGGCATCTGATTGAACATCTCCAGTTGCTTGGAAAGTGGGTATTGATACAAAAACGCTTGAGAGAAGGCCACCATATTCCAAAGTAGTCTTGCGAGGCCTGCTTTGTTGTGCAAACAATGCCCAAGTAACACTTCCAAGCAAATTTCACAAATACAAAGGGAAATGCTAAACAGCTCCAGAAAGTTTGTTACAACACAATGCGTGGGTCTTGCTTGAAACTGGGCAGCGGGACGGCCCTGCAGTGCACAGGAGGTGAGTGCCCTTTGAGAAAGCAGCAGCTACACTGTACGCTGCACCGTTGTCGGGGCAGCTGTAGAACCGCTTTCCCAGTTCGACAGCCTGCGGTTGTAGGCGAGTGACTTGACAAATGCTTTTCTTTTTCAAATCTCTACAGAGACGTATGTATCTTGAGACACACAATCCAGACTTTGTGTTCTTTATTCAGATGAACCTGGAAGCTGAAAGGCATCTGCACAGATGACCCCATCGGTGCAGCTGCCAGCAGTCTTTTCAGAATAACACAAGACCCTCTTAGAATGTTGGTGGAGTGCCTCATTGAATAAAGAAAGAACTTTGTTCCGAAATTACTCTTTTGTTGCCTTTTAATTCTTAACATTTTGTTTTCTAAGTTTCCCTTCTATCATTCCCACTCACACCCTTTGCTCTCCCAAAAAAGAATGATTTTTTATCAGGCATTTTGCTTTGTGTGAAATTATGTGGAGACTGATAGCTAAAAGTACTTAGTTCAAACTCTGCTGGAGATCTGTGGTAACGTCACCCAGTTGCAGTTCGGGAAGGGGTACAAAACTGATCTAGTAAAACATATTTTCGACTGATGTTTGGAGCCAAGAGGTGCTATTGTTATGATAGCCACATTATATCCAATTTTTTTTGATGGAACAACGTAAGATAGGACTTTCACTTTCACAGTGGTGTGATTCCCCACCCATCCCTTCTTATCGCAACCACCGCCCCCTCCTTGGTGTCCCATCTCTTAAATTTTTCTTTGCTACAACTCATACTTCCCTTTAATGTTTAAAGGTAGGTGCCATTAATAGTAATCATTGACAGCATCTGTAGTGTGTCTGACAGATGTCAATGTGTCAATGTAAATGAAAGGCAGCTCTTTAACTGTTACCTATGTTTTTTGAGACGTAATCACTTTCTCTTGAACTTGCCAACTTCTTTTTTTTTTTTTTTAACAAATGTTATTTTGTCGGAGGTCATAGACAGTGCAGAGCTCCTTGATCCAGGAAACATCTGCTACAGCACACATTGCAAATCATTGTCTTTGACAGTTGATTGTACATTATTTTCATCGAAATTTGTAATACAATAAGACAGAACCCCCCCTCATTGCACTAACACACAGCTGCGTATCGGCTGTCACCTCATCTCCCATCCCAACAAATCGAGTCCTTTACCACATATCCAGACCCTTATCCTAGGCGCCCACATTTCAAAGTAGATATCAATGTGTCCACTGGGGGCACCGGTTCCAATTCCAAACCTCGATAATCTGCCCACCATTTCCAGATTTTGGGGTGCCTTTGCGGGCTGCCCCTAGCCTTAAATATCGGGATCTCCAAACCCATTCTAAAATCCAACCCATTTTTCCAAGCCGAGAGAGAGGGAGGAGCTGTTGCCTTCCACAGCATTGCTATATCTCTTTTGGTCAATGTCCGCTCCAACAGTAGTAGATGCCTCTTGTATATATTACCTCCTATACCCTCCATAATATGCAGAATTGTCAGTCTCGTGAGATGGGGAGCTCCCACCTCAACACCTCTGTCATACAAGCCAACACCCCTCTCCAGAATTTTGTGAGTGCTATACAGTGCCAAACAGTATGAATTAGGGACCCCTCCTCTCGCTCACAACGCAGGCACAGCGGGGAAGCCACCAGGCGCCCTCCACAGCCTGAGCCTAGTGTAAAAAACCCGGTGGAGGTATTTGAATTGAATAAGGCGCAGCCTCATCGATATTGCTGCTCCTCTAGGTGAGGTCAGTGCATCCATCCAGTCATCTCCTTCCTATTGACCCACATCCCCAACCCAAGCGTCTCTGAGTGTGTCCAGTGTAGTGGAACTATGGGTCACCAAAGATTGTGAGATCTTTGATATTGTATGATCTTGTAGATCTCCCATGAAGACCAGAGCCTCAATCGGACTGAATTCAGGAAGCACCTCAATTCCAGAAAGACTCGGATAAATGGCATGCCAAAATTGGAGGTATATATAGAACTGAGTTTGTGGCATTTGGTATTCTTGCTGAAGATCTTGAAAGGATTTGAGCACCGAGCCTCGCATTACTGCCCCTAATGTAGAAATCCCTATGTTGTCCCACCCTTGAAATCCAGCTAGTGCCTCCAGCTACGGCGACCGGCCATTGTGCCACAGCGGGGGTCTCCCTAGTTAGCTTGTTCCACCATTCCATCTTACGGAGGGACTGTTTCCACACCCAAAACACCTGAGTGGCCGATGTCAAAGACTTATGAAACGGTGCAGAGTACAGAATAGTATGTAGGGTGGACTCCACATACACCTCCGTTCCACTGCATATGCGGGGTCTCCATGGTCACCATACCACCATTCATTGAGCACCAGGAGACGCAAGGCCATGTAGTACGATTGGATGTCTTACGTGGCTAGCCCCCACAATACGTTGATTGAAATCCGGTCCGCAGCACCACCCTGGCGTCCCCCCTGCCCACGGGAAATGTCCCAGCGCAGCATTTATCTGGCAAAACCACAAAGGGGGCACCGGGTATGGATGATTCTGCAGCTGATAAAGCAAGCGCAGCAATGACACCATTTTAAAAATTGCCGCTCTGCCAAATAGAGAGAGGGGCATATATGACTACGTTTTCATTTCCTCTCTTATTCGCGCCCAAATTGGTACTGTATTCCTGAAGCGCAAATAAGTGTGCCCAACTGAGGGAATCAAACGCACTATCCATGTCCGCCAGCAAAAGGGCAGCCGAAACTCCCCTTCCCTGGATGGCAGCTATTGCATTATGCGCCCGCCGTATATTATGGTGCTTGGCCTGCTGAGGCTTAAAGCCTGCCTGGTCCAACTTGCCAACTTCTATTGATAATTTTTGTAGATTTCAGCTGGCCCGTAACACCAGGGAGGCATGAAATGGATGATGAATTCTGCAGTAATTCATGGATCTAGGCTAGATCAGGGAGGGTCTTTCCACAAGTGCAGTACTTCAGTTGTGAAAAACACACAAAAAGATGAAATTGAATAAAAATAATGATTATTATTAAATAATTAATGCAGGGGCCCCAAAGCTTTGTTAGGAGTTTGCTGAATGTTGTGGCCCTTGAATACCAAAGCTGCCTAGTCCTGATTACCCCTTCACTCTCTTTCTTCCACCACCCTGCAAATTCTAGACCTTTATCTCGTGCCTGCAGATTGTTTTTATGTCTGGCTTGACAGTGCAGCTGTGTGCTGGATGTATTGTTACCAGTTCTTTAATATATGTATAGAGTGGCCTATCTCACCGCCATCCGCAGACCCTTCCATCGTCAGACCCTTCCATCGTCTTCTGAGTGATTCTGAGTGCAGGGCATGAATCTTGTGATCACCTAACAGACATCGTCATTGACTTCTGTTGATCAAGAATTGATCACAGGGTTCCCTATGTAGGCATGACATTTTGACCGTTCTTTTTTCGTAATGTGATCCCTTTGTAGTGTTGAACACCCCAACAAGAGGATTCCATGGTGTATCATTAAAAATTCAACAAGTTACAGTATTCTTAAAATTCCTTAAATGAGATTTGATATCAGTGAACGGTATTTGACATCAATGACTTAAATATTGTTACGGTTTTATAAAGAAATAAAATATTTTTGGTTAAAAAAAAATCTCTAATGACAAAAGAAAGTTAGCATACGATTTCTCAAATGGTACAAAGTGTACAACAACTGCCAATACTTACTGAAAACTGATGAACCATCGGGTTTGCTTTCACTCTCTGTTGAGTACGCATTTTAATATAAAAAAATTGCTATAATTGGAAAGCCTACAAATTACTTACAATTCTTCCCAGGCACATTGCTTGTGTTTGTAGAAGCTCTTCAACTTGCATGAATGCGTAGTTTCAGGCTTAGCTTGTTTATAGCCTGAATAAACCCATTCACGCCTATCTGCCATAACTACTTAGTCATAATCTGGCTTACAGTCAGTAAGGGATACCACTGGCACAGTTATTGTTTTGAGAAGATATAAGCATTTCAATGCGAATTTTGTGATGTGACTGTTTTCAGAAAAGCTGCTACTTTTAGCGGGCAATTCTCTACAGCACTGAGATTGCTAAGTACTCAAACATGTTTTGCAATTTCTAGGCATATGGTGTTTGTAACACCCATTCAGCAGCAGTCTACCCCAGCTGTAGTAGTAGAGTTTAGAAAAGAGATTGCTAAACATTGGCCACTTTCCCTTTAGTTGTGCATATACCTGACGATGCAAGTATAAACCGGTGTTTTGAATGTAAAAATGTTAATTTACCTTTGTAAACATATTTGTTCACATATATTACACCAGTACTAGCATAATATTACCTATGTATAGAACTACTCAGCATCTTTGCTGTAGGAATTCCATTGCGTGGATAGCTGCCTTAGAATCCCACCAACCTGCAAATTGTGTATATGTAGTAACTACTAAGGTTCCCACCATGGATACTGTAGGAGGGTCACCCTTTCCAATGAAGGGAGTATATCCCTATCTGTAGTCGGAATAGGGAACTTTTCCCCATGGGTTTACCTAAACTCTTAAAGGCCTACTTGCTTTAACTGTTTCACAAAAAATATGTGAGGCCTGCTGCCTTTGTCTTGAATTTTTATAATAAGCAGAGCAGACCTACAGCTTTTCCCAGTGAACCAATCGGGCCTTTAACCTTATCATTGGCATGTCAGCATAACCAATGCAGGCCTACTTCACTTGAACATAAGATTTCTACATGGCAACACATGCATTCAGTCATAATAACACTTGAAAAACCAATATAGTCCCTCTTATAAGAGGGCTCTTTAAGGTTTATCACAATGACAAACACCTCCTGGTTTGTCAGAGTCAGTAACCAACACCAATTGCCTTGCCAACCACTGTAATCTGTGGAGTTCAATGTAATAAAATACATCCTCAGGCTTACCACGGTGCAATAATACTCCACCCTTAATGACCTCTTGCGTAGTGCTTTTCTCAGTAAAAAAGCCAAGCCTATTGCCTTTGTTGCAACTTTTCATAATAAACAGATCTTGCCTTGGGTCCTTAGGTGGTTTTCCTCCTTTTTGGAAAGCCGCCAGCAAACAGAATGGTCCCCCCCTTTTTCTGCCCCTATCCCCCGATGAGGGTGGGAGTGCCACAGGGCTCTGTTTTGAGCCCAACTCTGTTCAACTTATATATGGCTCCCCTTGCACTATTGGCAGGGGAATACAAAGCTAAAGTTATATCCTATGCCGACGACACACAGTTGTTGTTTACCTGCAAGAAGGATGATGCTCTGAGAGGAAGTGAAACAAACAATTGCCTGACAAAAGTGTTCGCCTGATTTATGCAAAATCAACTGCTATGCAATTCTGAAAAGTCGGAAATCATTTTCTTCGGCCATAGTCCTGGCGAGGAATGGCGCCAATTTTGGCCCCAGGAGATGTCCCCCCGGCCAGCCCAGTCACCACTGTAAAAAACCTTGGGGTGAAATGGGATGCGGACATGTCCATGAAGTCCCAGGTCCAAGCAGTGGCAGGCACATGTTTTGGGCTACTGAAAACGATGAGGAACTTCCTCCCCCTACTTCCAGTTTCGCATAGGAAAACTGTGGTCCAAGCCCACCCTTATAATATCAAGGTTGGACTACGTTTATGTTCTGTACCTAGGCCTCCCTGATTACCTACTCGGCCGCCTGCAGGTGGTACAAAATGCGGCAGCAAGGGCCGTTCTTATGGTTGACCCGAGGACACACATTTTTTTTTTCCAAAAACTTTATTCGTGATTGTACATTCAGGGCAAAAGCATACATCATTAAGTATTGGGCATTTAATACATCACGATTTTTCAATTTTACCCCATTCCGTAATAAAGGACAGTATCACTTTAACCAGACCGTATATGTATGGATAAATGCACGGTATCGGAGTCATCCGTCAGTGACAGGGCATATCCCATACCCACCCATTCCCTCCCCAACAATCCCTCCCTCACCCTCCAGTCCCAGGTGTTGATAGTCTCCCGACAATTCAGTCTCCGCTCCACGGTGATGACCACTCTCATTCCAGAATAATCAATAAAAACATACATAAACATATCTGTTCCATCTTAGCGTCTGTTATACGCGGCCCTCTTCACTCAGTATATAATGTGCGGTCATTCGCTTTGGGGCAGCGGTAGGTCTAAACTGTCTAACTCCATTAGCATAACCTCCCAATCCATTGCCATGGAAATTTTCCGCCTCCCGCCCTCTTCCTCTTTTCTAAGGGTAATGCATTCTGCTCGGCCCCACCTCACCACTTCCGTCCGCCAAGTCTCTACCCTAGGTGCTCTTGGGGATTTCCATCTCATCGTAATCGTCCTGATTGCCAAAATGAGGGCAAGATCTACAAATCTTAGTTTGGTTTTTAGCGACTTGGGACGTGGGCGAGCTCCCACTAAACAATATAAGGCGCACTCCTTAACCCGTATCTGCGAAACCTCTCCTATTGTCTGGCATATCTCCCTCCAATAGTTGCCCAGCTGTGGGCATGTCCTAAGCATATGTAGGAGGCCCACCTCATCCACCCTGCATCGCGGGCAATGATGGGGGGCGTCTGGAAACATCCGGTGTATTCTCTCCGGGGTGAGGTATGCTCTATGAAGGACCATAGTTTGGATGAATTTAAATTTCACATTTCGTGAGACCCTTTTTGGATGTTCCAGGATCACCCGCCATGTAGCGTCTGTAATTTCCTCCCCAGTGTCTTGCGACCAGACCGTAATGTGGTAAGGGACAGTGCCGCATGCGTTCTAATCCCTGTATACAGCCAGCGTACTAAGTGACCCCCTGCCCCCATGCAGTGTACCAGGTATACCAGCTCATGTTGCTGTGGTTTAATGTGTTGTGGCGCCCAACTCATCCTAATATAGTGGGATACAGTGGCATGCAATAAATAATGTCTGTCCGAGGCCCCAGTCACCTGACCCGAGGACACACATAACGCCTCATTTGATGTCCCTGCACTGGCTCCTGGTGCGAAAGAGGGTTAATTTTAAGGCCCTGGTACTGGCCTTTAAGGCCTTTCACAACATACGGGCCCCATATATCAGGAACAGAATTCAGCCCTATGCACCATCCAGAACCTTGCGGTCCTCACCTCAGAGGTTGTCGATCGTGCCTAAGTTTGCTCGTGCGCGTATGGGCGGATACTCTTTCCAAGTTGCGGCCTTAAAGCTATGGAATAGCCTGGCGCCCTCCCTGAGACAGGTGCAAGTTCTCCTTCACTTTAGGAGAAAGCTAAAAACTTGGCTTTTTCAACATTAGATGAAGCACCCGCCGATGTGTACACTGTTCTGTCTATGGGGTCAAGTCAGTGCCGGGACACTCTCAGGAGTAGCCGTACGCTTTACAAATACCCTATAACATAACATGTGGCATCTGAATTAAGATTTCAAATTACCCCTTCGGGCCTCTAGCCTTTATTATTGTCTTGACTGCCGTAACCAACTCTGGACAACTCTATTGAGCTGAAGTGAAGGCAACCATCAGTCATAAATTGACATATATGTGCAAAATTCCATTTGGGATGCAATATCCAAACCTCTTGAAATAGGTTAACACCAAAGTTTTTGCCTGATAGGGTGATCTGTGAGAGTCCATGTAACGAAAATACCCATCTACTCCCTTCAACACCGTGTAATAACAATTCACCCTCCAATACCTACTGGTTTTATCACATTTTTTTTAACAACAAATGATTCAGGCCTATTGACTTTTTAAATAATCCTTCTAAATAAACCGATCAGACCTATTGCGTTTGACATAACCTTTACTAATGAATCATTCAGGCCGAAAGTCTCTGTCATTGGCTTTACACCAAAACCATTTCAGACCTACTGTTTTGACCAAATGGTTTCCCATAGCTCAACCTTCGGGAATACAGTCATAAAACTACAAATATGTACAAAATTATTGTTGGCAAAGCAATATACACATCACACCTAAGATAACAAGGATTCTGACTGTGCCAGTCTTCTGCCCCCAGTGTTTGCAAGAGATGTAGCCAATACTCAAGCCGTTGCCTCCCTTGATACTCTGTAAACGCCCATGTAACAAAATGTATGTCTTCAGGTTTAAGCACAGTTTAATAACAATCCACCCATAAAGGTCTCTTGCTACTGAGATATGTTTCTCACAAAAAATAAGTTACTGCCTTTTATTGTAACTTTCCATAATAAACAGACCAGAGGTATTGCATCTGACATAACTTTTCCCAGTGACCCAATTAAGCCTATAGCGTTTTCATTAGGTTTTCACCCGAACCAGCTCAGACCTACTGTTTTGATCAAAGGCTTCTCACAGGGCAAAACTTGTAATACCAAACTCTGTTTTTCAGTGGCAGACCACACACCACCTCCTCAATGAGAAGCTTGTTGAGTGGATGATCAGCATGTAGGCATAACTTAAACCCCTTCTTCAATACTGCTTCTTAAAACGCTTTTCGATTACATATGGTCTGATGGCAGCTTCACCGTCTGCAGATCATAAAAACATATTTACCAATAAAGCTAAACATTTTTTCTGAAAAGGTGAACAATAAATTATGTATCACAGATATATCCTTTGGCCTATTCTTCAATATGTCACCAATAAGCCATTTTTTTATGATTAAAAGAACAACTGTGCTATGAATGAAGTTCAATCAATTGCCATGACTCTTGATAGTTTTGAAGTAAAATTAATACTTGTTAACATGTGAGCATTATAGTCCGTATTTTATGTAATTTTGAGTTATATGGATCGGGAAATGATCACACACCATAAATAGAACTTCACAGCAAGTGCAGTGGAAATCTCTTTGCAAGCAGACACATGGGGTTCAGCCCAAATGCAGCTTACAAGTTGGGAAGAAAGCCTGCAACTCCGAGACATTTCTGGACACACTGAAAATGAAAAACAGTTGGAATATATCTGCATAGCAAAGTGCCCTAAATGATGAAAAAACTGCAGAAATAGGTTTGTGAACACCAATTTATTCGGTTATTCCTCATTTCAAGGGTCAAAATAGATAATAGTGCTGTAAACCACAACACTTCTTTACTGTACCCCCTTCCCAGTTTGGGTAATTCTGGGTGATATAACCTCAACATTCTTACCATAACAAGGTTTACAGCATGGAAGGCTATATAACCTCATGGAACTGAAATCAAAGTGCATGAATAATGAACAAGTATTTAATATTTCTGCTGATTACCTTTTTGTCTTATCATTTACAGCAAATAGCTTTTAAAAATCTTGTGCAAAGAAACCAACGAAACGAACAGCAGTCCCAAGGTACACCCGCGTTAAATTCGACAATCCAGCTGCCGTTCATAATAGTGAATACCAGCAAGCGGACTGTGATAGACTGCAGCATCTCCAGTGATAAGTGAGTATGAGGTGCTCAAAATGGCATCCTTAGTCAACGCTTATGTACATATACAGTTATAATATTAATGCTGTTTCAAAGAGCAAAAGATAGTGGCGGAGGCGTAACGCCTTGAACCTGTCTTACTGCTCTCGGTCTTTAACAGGCTGCTGTTTTTAATCTTTATATAAAATACAATTAGGATGTGAATTATCACTTTAACTTGTCATAAAGGTGGACTTATGTACAATGCCCAGTCTTTGCAAGTGAACGCCTTACATTCACACAATATATAGTGATCATTTGCAACTAGCCAGAAGCAGTAAGTGGGCATTTAAGCATTGTATATTCATGGAAAATGGGGGTCCTTCGATAAGTGAGATGCTATGCTACATGGTAACCAAGTGTGACAAGGGCTTTTGCAGATTATTTTTGGTAACTTATCGGTCTTCAATTGGGGCCATAAGTCTTTTGCACAACGTTGACTGAAGTAGGAGAAATGGAATGGCGTGTGTTTTCCCTCTGTCTTTTGCCGTAAATAAGCTAATGAAGGCAATGCCTGCCTTCAAAGACTGCTTCCGTGTACTGGGCTGCGAAAGATATGTGATGATCGTTCAACTTCTATTTGCCTTCCCCATCAATCACCATGTGCATAAAAACATTTCAAGGATGAATGACAGCAAAATAAGTGTGCCATTTGCGGGCAAAGACTGAAATCTTTCTCGGCACTCATCAGTCGGCCGACCTTCAATTCTTCTGGCCAGATTCTCTTGGCTGTGAATTCCATTCAATATTAACTATCTGAAATCGAGCTGTATGGTTTGCTGACAAAGTTGCCCTTCAAAATACAGAAAAATCCGCTAATTAAAGGGTGAAAGAAATGCTTCCTCCTCCGAATTCTCTTGCCTTTTGTACCTTTTCTGTTTTAAGCGTTTTTTTTATAGTTGTCATTCTATATAGTCTTGACAGTGCACATTATGTTTGCATTGTCAAAACTGCCACCCTCGTTCTCTTAAGTTCAAATCTCTTTACAGAAACCACAAAGGTCTTGATGACAACAACCTTTCCCATCTCTGTAATGCGATCACCAAGTACAGTCCTCCAGAGCCTTTCAGTTCCTCAGGCAATGACAAGACACTTCTGGGAAAGAGAGGGCAGTCAAAGCTTCTCTCTTCTAGCCCCAATCCTCTGGCACACACACTCCTCCTGCAAGTCTGCGAGATTCACACGGCCTCATCCACTTCTGAAAAAATGGAACACCTACTTGTTATACTACTACTTTCTCTCCCTGTTTCCCTCCCTTCCCTATCCAATTTGTTAATCAAAGCACTTTTTAGGAATCCGTATACCATATTCCATTATCTGAATTATGAATGCCCATAAGTATATCACTAAATTATTCTGATAATTTAGATATAAATTTGAAAGTAACAGTGTACCTAATTGTAGAGTACTTTGTGACAGATCAGTTGATCTGACGGCTGACCCAACACTACAGTATTAGATGTACAGAAGGACTCTGCTTGTTATGGGAGCACGGGCTTTTCAAAGAAAACATCTTGTAGTTTGAGATCTGCCTGAAGAAACAGATTCATTAAAATCGCAAAACGAAACCCTAAACATGAAAATCTAATTCGAAGCAGTGATTGGTGGATTAGGAATTGGTTAAAACACATTTTTGTGATGTAAAATTATCTTATTCAGTGCAGTTTCATTTACTACACTATAACAGAGAGTAGCAAATGGGTCAGCCCCTATCCAACATACACTAGGGTATATTGTTTATCAGATGATGTATCGCAACTTAGTGGTGTGATATATTATTAAAACGAAATGTAACAAACTGTGAAATGTTGGTAAGACATTTTAAGAAATATTTGTGTCACAAAGTACTTTTGAACCTTCAACGTAATTATTTATGGGTTATTGGGTTTTTGGTTTGTTGGGCGGAACATATCCAAACCAATTACTTGGGTGACAGCTAGCTTCTAATGGCATTTTAAGGAAAAGGTGAATTGATGTCCTCCTGAAGATCGCATGGCGCAAATTTCTCAAAGTAGCTATCTGAATTGAAAATGCACAGGCCCACTGTTGGCTATTCAAGTAAATCGTTTTTCAGTAATTTAGGCCCTGATTTTGAGTGGGCTGGTAAATGCTCAGACTTCTGTTTGACCAGTGGTCGGCATTCAGAGCACTGCTGTAATTGCAGCACCCCTGAAGTTTTCTGTTGGTGAATTTCATCCGAATAAACCTTCCATAATTTACCAAGTCAAAAACATGCAATATATTTCAAAGCAGAGAGCACCAAATTCCACAAAGAATTCGTAATTTTCAACAGGAACTCCCACCCTCGCCATGAACAGTTTTCTCATGAATAATTTTATTGCAAATGTTTGAGTGATATTCTTAATGTTATACAACATGTCCTTACTGATGTAATATGTGGTCCCAAGCCCAGCTCTCCAGTGCTGCGGCATCGCTCTCTCCTGCTTTTGCACCGTTTTACTGCTTTCTCTTTCCTTTACTACGTTTTTTGTTTGTTCACTGCTTTTTCCTTTTTTTTGTAAGTGCTTCCTCCTGCTTTCTGCCTTGTTAGGTCTCGCGCCTAGCGTTGCTCTGCAGCGCAAGACATTTAGTAGGTGAAAAACGGGGTTTGAGAGACTTACCTAGGAATCGCACACGCTTGTGCGTGTGCTTTTGCGGCCCGCTATTGGCCTTTGTGTGCCTCTTGTAATGAAAGTCAGCAATCAATAGGCCAAAGGCGGGCGCGTTGCTCCGCCCACGGCCTATTGGTGTCTGTTACGAGCACCGGCCATCATGTGGTTTCAATTATCGTGCCCAGACACGGGCACGATAATTGAAACCACATGGCTCGCAGTGGCGCGTGCACGCTCGCAGGCTTCTTTTTTTTGGGATCCATTTCAGAAGGGAAGCGTGGTGCAGTAGTGCGAGCCATATTAAAAGACTGCAGAGCTCTGTACAAGTTTGAAGGTAGTGACAGTAAATGTAAGTGGGGTGACTTCTGAGAGGGACTGTGGGCTATTTAGTATGTCATGCATAACTCGACGCCTCGCCACGGGTAGTAAGTGCTATGTAAATGCAATTAAAACTGTGAGTGCAGCTGGAAGTGTGCACTCACCAGTTCCTATTGTTTGATCTTTTTGGAGATGCGTTGCCTTCTGTGTTTCTTTGCCTCCTATTCCATTGGTCTCAGACACTTCATTAGCCCGAATGTGCCTCATGTGCTTTCTTGCTGGCGCGTTGTCTTTTCTCTGATTCTTAACACCTCACCCTCTGTCCTCACAGTGAGGCGCTGTGCTACAGGCGGGGTGGACCGGAGCAGAAGCTTTTTACCAATGTAAATCAGTGACCATCAGATATGCAGCTGGCCATGGACCTTACACTCTGGTGACTGTTACAGGGAATGGTGCTCCTGACAACAATGAGAATAGCACTGATGATAACAATGGGACTAGTGCCGATGCCAACAATGAGAATAGCACTGATGATAACAATGGGACTAGTACCCATGACAACAATGAGAATAGCGCTGATGAGACCAATGGGACTAGTGCCGATGCCAACAATGAGAATACCGCTGATGATACCAATGGGACTAGTGCCCATGACAACAATGAGAATAGCGCTGATGATACCAATGGGACTTGTGCAGATGCCAACAATGAGAATTGCACTGATGATACCAATGGGACTAGTGCCGATGCCAACAATGAGAATAGCTCTGATGATAACAATTGGACTAGTGCCCATGCCAACAATGAGAATAGCACTGATGATAACAATGGGACTAGTACCCATGACAACAATGAGAATTGCGCTGATGAGACCAATGGGACTAGTGCCGATGCCAACAATGAGAATACCGCTGATGATACCAATGGGACTAGTGCCCATGCCAACAATGAGAATAGCGCTGATGATACCAATGGGACTTGTGCAGATGCCATCAAAGAGAAAAGCGCTGATGATACCAATGGGACTAGTGCCCATGACAACAATGAGAATAGTGCTGATGATACCAATGGGACAAGTGCCGATGCCAACAATGACAATAGCACTGATGATAACAATGGGACTAGTGCCGGTGCCAACAATGAGAATAGCGCTAATGATACCAATGGGACTAGTGCCCATGCCAACAATGAGAATAGCGCTGATGATACCAATGGGACTAGTGCCGATGCCAACAATGAGAATAGCTCTGATGATACCAATGGGAATGGTGCCGATGACAACAATGAGAATAGCGCTGATGATACCAATGGGACTTGTGCAGATGCCAACAATGAAAATAGTGATGATGATACCAATGGGACTAGTGCCGATGACAACTATGAGAATAGCACTGATGATACCAATGAGACTAGTGCCGATGCCAACAATGAGAATAGCACTGATGAGAACTGCTCATTCATAGGAGACGCTGTTCTGGACTCACATGCCTCTCATCAGTGTGCACACTGGTCTTTAACCATATTCCTCCAATAGATTCTAGCACATCATTACAGGTTAATATGTTCCTTGTGCGGCCTCCTGACTCCTGTCATTGGGATTTAAGTTCTGCCACTATGTTGATTATAATTCCAGTGATGGAGTATTGTGCTTTTGGTAACACAAAGCCATCTCATGCTTTACCTATACTTGTTTGTTTTTGTGTGTAACGTTAAAAGAGCCAGTATGCGCTGTGGAAAGGGCTTTTCGGTAACAACAAGCATTTGCAATGCAATAGGTTTCGCATTTACACGAGTTTGCCCTATTGACATTGTAAATGACAATGACTTTTATTTATGTTTCAAAAAGCAAAACACAAATAAAAGGCAGTCATTTACAATAAAAATAGCTCAAACTCTCGCAAATGCGAGACCTATTGCATTGCAAATGCTTGTTTTTTTATTGCTTCTACCTTGTTTTTTCCATTTGCTGTTCCTGCCTGCTGCCCATTTTCCTGGCTCCCACCTAGCTCCTCCCACTGCCCCTCCCTCCTCTCAGGACCTACTTAAACAACACTGCAGCGTGACCCCATTGAGCAGGTCCCAGGTCCAGTTCTCATGTGCTGCTTCATCGCTCTCTCCTGCATTTGCCTCGTTTTATTGCTTTCTCCTTCCTTCACTCCCCCCGTTTTTCTAAATGCTTCCTCTTGCTTTTTGCCTCACTTTTACTGCTTTCTCCTTCGTTTTCTCCCGTTTTTCCAAGTGCTTCCTCCTTTTTTTTTTCTGTCTCATTTTTACTGTTTCTCCCACCTTTTCCCCTGTTTTTGCAAGAGCTTCCTCCAGCCTCGTTTTTTTACCACTTTCCTTGTGTTGTTTAAGTGGTTCCGACTGCTTTCAGTCCTGTTTTCTCACTGTTTTTTTCAATTTGCCACTTCAACCTGCTGCCCGTTTTCCTGCCTCCCGCTTAGCCCCATCCACTGACTTCCAGCGAACCTCCCTACTCACAGGACCTACATAATGGAGGCCGCATCGGCACCCTTCCACGCCCAGCGCCAGAACCCCTGGCCCTTCCACCCGACAACAGTACACCCCGCTGACCTCCTGGACCCAGGATGCACCAACAACCACTGCTGTCGCACATCCCCGTGCACCACCAGAGGACCACTCTTCTGCCAACACTGCCGCCTCACCTTCAGCACCAAAGCAGTCAGCGACACCGCAAACACAGCCGCACCCGCGATATCATCCGAGACATCACGTCACAACTCAAGTGTATCCTCCTGGGAAACCGCATTTACAACCCTGTCTCCACAACGCAGTACCATTACAACGCGATTGTTACAATGACTGCGTTGTTACCACGCGCACCACTACATCGCAAGTCATTAAAACGACTTGCTGTAGGGGGCGCGCTGGTTTTGGATTTACAATACAATACCTTCCCTGCTGATGCACAAACTAGAGTAGGAATAGTAAATAATACTATTCCTAAATCCACTGTGCCCCCTACAGCAAATCGTTGTAATAATTTGCGATGTACTGGTTCGCGTGGTAACAGCGCAGTCGTTGTAACAGCCATGTTGTAATGGAAAGCGTTGATTTCGCATGCATAGTAAAGAGTTATACTCATCCTCCTCAACTTACGTTCACTCGGGAAACACGCCACGGAGGTCTGGGACATGATCTCCTGCCTCACCCCAGACGCCATCTTCCTCACACAAACCTGACTAAACCCTGCCTCCCCACCAGACACCGCCGCCACCATCCCCAAAGGTTACAAGAAAACACATTGGGACAGAACCAACAAACACCACGGAGGAATAGTCATCAGTTACAGGGACACTATCCGCTACCTGACATCCCCTGACTACCCGACACAAGTAATTGAACATTTCAACTTCACACAGATGGAAAAAGAGCCATCAGAGGTACTCTTGCCCTCAAACCACCAGGACCATGCCCCAGCTTCAGCAATATTAACAACAAGGGGTCATCACCACCCCATTTTCTGAATCGTTTTTGGCCACTATAGGTGTGGCAGGGTATACTCAGACATGAGTCCCTTGCTCACTGCTCCATCAGGATTCAAGCAAGCCGGGCCGACGAGGCTGAAATGCCAGAAACCGGTCCCCGGTAGCTTGTCTCCTTTCTGGTGAAGAATTGGCTTGGTAGTTTGGTCTGCCCTGTTCCCATGATGCACTGGGCCAGGGACAGACTAATTTGCATATAGCCAGGTTCTGAGCTGGGATGGCGCAGTGAGCTAAATAACGGTGATGGATCAAGCCCTGATCTTTGGACTGGGTAAGAGTGGTCTGCTTAATTCAGACACTCTGTTCATCACCACCCCCTTTTCTGAATCGTTTTTGGCCACTATAGGTGTGGCAGGGTATACTCAGACATGAGTCCCTTGCTCACTGCTCCATCAGGATTCAAGCAAGCCGGGCCGATGAGGCTGAAATGCCAGAAACCGGTCCCCGGTAGCTTGTCTCCTTTCTGGTGAAGAATTGGCTTGGTAGTTTGGTCTGCCCTGTTCCCATGATGTACTGGGCCAGGGACAGACTAATTTGCATATAGCCAGGTTCTGAGCTGGGATGGGGCAGTGAGCTAAATAACGGTGATGGATCAAGCCCTGATCTTTGGACTGGGTAAGAGTGGTCTGCTTAATTCAGACACTCTGTTCATCACCACCCCCTTTTCTGAATCGTTTTTGGCCACTATAGGTGTGGCAGGGTATACTCAGACATGAGTCCCTTGCTCACTGCTCCATCAGGATTCAAGCAAGCCGGGCCGATGAGGCTGAAATGCCAGAAACCGGTCCCCGGTAGCTTGTCTCCTTTCTGGTGAAGAATTGGCTTGGTAGTTTGGTCTGCCCTGTTCCCATGATGCACTGGGCCAGGGACAGACTAATTTGCATATAGCCAGGTTCTGAGCTGGGATGGGGCAGTGAGCTAAATAACGGTGATGGATCAAGCCCTGATCTTTGGACTGGGTAAGAGTGGTCTGCTTAATTCAGACACTCTGTTCATCACCACCCCCTTTTCTGAATCGTTTTTGGCCACTATAGGTGTGGCAGGGTATACTCAGACATGAGTCCCTTGCTCACTGCTCCATCAGGATTCAAGCAAGCCGGGCCGATGAGGCTGAAATGCCAGAAACCGGTCCCCGGTAGCTTGTCTCCTTTCTGGTGAAGAATTGGCTTGGTAGTTTGGTCTGCCCTGTTCCCATGATGCACTGGGCCAGGGACAGACTAATTTGCATATAGCCAGGTTCTGAGCTGGGATGGGGCAGTGAGCTAAATAACGGTGATGGATCAAGCCCTGATCTTTGGACTGGGTAAGAGTGGTCTGCTTAATTCAGATACTCTGTTCATCACCACCCCCTTTTCTGAACCAGCTTCAGCAATGACATCCCAAAACCCATTGCCTTGCTTGCAATCGACTCCTAGCACTACATCTTCCTAGGGGACTTCAATTTCCACTGCGATTAGCCCAGCGATGCCAACTCCACCAACCTACTGGGAAGCATGAGCAACATCTGCTTCATGCAGCTCATCATGGCTCCCTACCCACGTCACAGGACATATGCTCAACCCCATCTTCACCTCCACCGACAGTCAGGTACATCCACACAACACCACTCACCTGGTCCAACCACCAAAGCGTACACTTCAGACCATCTCGGGACCCACCCACCCCAGCACCATACCCCTCAGATCTACACGAAGAGATGGGAAACAAACAAGTGGAACGACACTCTCCGTTAACCAACTCCAAGACTCTACACATGACCCTGAATCAGCAAAAGACAGAAAACCATACAGCCTTCAGGTTCACTCTGAATCAATACTACCACCTCCTGAAGAAACCAAGAAGGTCACCCTAGTAGACAGCAGCAAAGCCAGTGCAAACCACGGCAAAGAACTCTTCGTCATTGTGAAGGATTTCACCATTCCCGCAGCCACCAAGAATGACACCACTCCTCCCAGGAACTGTGCGACAACCTTGCAGACTTCCTCTACAACAAGATCTCAGCCATCTATGAAAACTGAGGACAGAAAACATGCTGAAGTGAGGCCCCTCCTGAAAAATACATCTACCCACCCAGCCGAAATGAAGATCTACCAGCCCAGCTTTCTGCTCCCCTACTCAGAAAAAGTCCTTGAGAAAGTGATCAACCAGCAACTCAAACACCTAGAAGACCACAACCTCCTGGACCCCACCCAGTCTGGATTTCAAGCTAACCCCAGCAGCGAGACAGCCATGATCACAGACACAGATTACATCAGAGCCCTTCTGGACAGTGGAGAAACAGCAACTCCTCTTGGGCTTGTCCGCCATGTTTGACACTATCTCCCACCACAGCCTGATCAACAGACTCAATCACATCGGGATTCAAGGAAAAGCCCTCAAATGGATCGCCTCTTACCTCACCAGCAGAACCCATGGGATCCGCCTCCCACGGTTTACTTCAGAGCCCAAGAAGATCATCTGCAGAGTCCCCAAGGATCATCCCATAGCCCAACCCTCTTCAACACCTACATGATCCCCCTGGTCACCACCGTCAGAACACACAGACTCAACATCATCTCCTATGCCAACAACACACTGCTCATCCTCTTACTGTCCAAAGATCCCTCCACCACTAAAGCTAACTTTCACAGATGCATGATGAACATCACTGACTGGATGAAGGACAATTGGCTCCAACTCAGCACCGAAAAAACGGAAGTCGTCATTTTTGAAAACAACACCTCGCCATGGACCAATGCATGACGACACACAGAGCTCTTCATATCCCCCCCCCTGCCGCAACAGACCACGCCCGCAACTTCAGTATCATCCTGGATAGCAAACTATCCATGGAGAGGCAAGTCAACGCAGTCTCAACCGCCTGCTTCCACACCCTTCGGATGCTCTGCAAGATCTTCAGGTGGCTCCCAGCAGACACCAGAAGGAGGTCTCATGACCAGCAGACTGGACTACGGGAACATGCTCTACGTAGGAATCGCATGCCTCCTGAAGAGACTCCAGACAATACAGAAATCAGCAGCAAGACTCATACTCACCCTCCCCAGAAGGACCCACATCACACCACATCTTAAAAAACTACACTGGCTCCCGATTCAGAAGAGATGCCAGTTCAAGATAACACCCCATGCCTACAAGGCCCTGCACAACGAAGGGCAAGCATACATCAACAAACGCCTGACCACCAACTGACCAGAAACCTTCGATTAGTTTCCCTCTCCCTCGCAGATTGCTCACAGATCCGTTGAGCCAGCAGCAGAGGACGCTTGTTCTCGTACCTGGCAGCCAAGGCTTGGAGCAACCTCCCCTTGTACCTCAGGACCGCACCGTCACTCCAGCAATTCAAAAGAGAACTAAAGACCTGATGGTTTAAATGATCAAACCTCCACGCAGCAGCAACCCGCTCCAGCGCCCTGGGACCCTCATGGGTGATTTGCATTACTCTATAAATGTTTAATTGATTGATGTGTGGATAATTAGCAATACATGGTGAGGGTGCGAGTTTTAGTTACCTTAGGGCACAAGTTCTAATTTCTTGAGATAACTATAACTGCGGAATTTCTATGCTTTTAGGCGTGTAAAATCTCAACCTAACTATAACATCCCTGTAACCTTTGGTTAGAGAATTTCTATTTTTTTCAAAATTCTATTTCCTAACTATAACGTCCATGTAATTTTTGTTTTTTTCATCAAATTTCTACCGTTTTATAATGCCATTTCTTAACTATAATGTTTCTGTAACCATTGTTGTTTCCAGTGAATTTCTAGGAGTTTTTTAATGTAAAGTAATATTTGATTACTATATGCTAATCCAACCACTTGTGCGCTCGGTCTTGGGCCGTGCACAGCTGTGGGTTGGCCACAGGGCCTGCAGCCAGCCCCACGCTGTGCATGGCCTCTGACCGGACACAGTGGATGCTCGGCCACATGGCCAAGCCCTATGGCCAACCCCGACTGCAACCAAGCCCATACTGCGCATGGCCTTTGGCTGCAAAAAGGGGAAGGGGGCACGCAGCCCCCCCTCCCCAGGACGATTTTGGCCCCGGGGACCCCATCCCCTGGGCACGGCCAACAAATGGTTGGTGCCCACCCATGGCACCCACCACACTATGTTCTGGGCTGTGGGTTCTACAGCCATCTCCCTTGCTCTCGCCTGCAAGGAACAGCTAAAAATGCTGCTCCCTGTGGGCAGGAGCAATCTTTTATCTTTTTCCCTGCCCACTTGAGATTGGGTTGGGGCTGCGTGTCCTCCTCTCCCTTTTTCCCAAACTCAGCTGGGCTCTGGTGGATGGGGTTCTCAGGGTCAAAATGACATGGGGTGGGCGTAATGCACTCTCCTCTCCCAAATATATATGTATTGTTTAACCCCTGCCCCATCCCCCCCCCCCAACCCCCACTGGTAACTGGCCCACCTGGGGGGCGTACAAAAACCAAGCGCAGGAGAATGTAATTGTTCTTTTTTTCCTCCACAAGTCTTCTGCGAATTTGCAAGAAAATAAAAAAAAATGTTTTGGGGCCCAGGTGGGGTTCACTGTAGGGCCCCACCCCCAGGCCTAGGGGGTCAGGGTATTCCTACCCTGCCCTCCTTGTGTGTTTGTTTTTGCCTTTTTTCTTGGGACTTGATGAGTCCAGGTCCCAAGATGGCTGCCACCACTTCCTGGGCACCGCTATCCATATTAGTTTGGGGGTGGAAACATTCCCGTCACGGTTAGACATGCAGATTTTGCTTTCGGGGACCCGTTGCTGGTCTCCAGGGTATTGGGGGGGTGCATATGACATGTGCATTGTCATGGACATGGTGGCAGGCACCTCGTGGTGCCTGTCACCTTGTGCATGACAATGCACGCAGTGCATTCCCAGCATTGTGGCAGGCACCGCCCGCCACAATGCTGGGAATGGAGGAATGGGAATGGAGGATGCCACCTCCATGGTGGCGGTGGCATCCTAATCGCCAGGGCTAGACTGCCGCACCACTGGCGGCCAGTCCCAGCACCGCTAGTGCCGCCATCCTAATTGACCCCCTAGCTTTCTGCCAAATTTGGAGTAAATCCATTCAGAAGTTAGGACTATAGTCGTGTCTAAAATCCCTATAAGAAATTGCATGGGCAAAACGCGTTTTGGGACTGACCCTTTTCTTAGGCCAGAGCTTGAAATAATTACCCCAAAACTTTCAAGACAGCAGCTGAAGTGAGTGGCAAACTATTTTTGAAAATGTTGTGAAGATTCGTCAAACTGCGCCAAAGTTATTAGCAAAACAAAAACACTTTCCTTTGGAAACTAGGTCCCAACTATAACTCTCTACTAGCGACTGCCAGTAGGTAATATATATGTGTGGGTGTGTGCTTTTTATTATGAATTTTTTTGAACAAACGTGACTAGCAGACTGTAGGCCAGATATAAAAATGTAAGGCATGAAAGAAACCATAAATAACCCACCCGTCCTTGATTGTACAAAATGTTAATGACCAAAGAATTAAAAAACAAATAGGATCGTACTGTGGAGGGCTGGCAACGTCCGATATCCTCTCGTACTATCAGGTGTCCCATCTCCTGATCCTGAAAGAATGTTGGTATGGGGATAGGCGGGACCCTGCGTATGCTCTGGAGCGACATCTCATGGGGTCCGATACTCTACACACAATTCTATACTCTGTGAGGTTGAGGAAGAGATTGCCACAGGCTACCCAGGTAGTATTCTAGATCTGGAGGCAGGCGCTGCGTCGTATGGGATGGTGGGGTATGCTAACTGAGGAGACCCCCCTATGGCATAATGGTCGTCTGCCGGCACTGGCGTCCTTGCAGGGCTTCCGAGGCTGAGACTGCATAGGAATTTCAACTTTGGATAATGTAATGACCGGCGCGGCCCTTAAATCATTTCAGGATCTTAGCGAGGAATACGGCATGCCTCGGACTCAATTCTTTAAATATTTACAATTCCGCCGCGCCATCAAACCTAGTCTGGAGGGACTACACTCCTTACCCGAATCTAGCCCACTTGAAGCGAAGGTATTTATGGGCGATCTAGAAGACCAGAAAATCTCTCTCATATACCAGACCCTAGTTACACACTGTTCTTCCTCCCTACACAAATTGAGGGAATCCTGGGAAAGGGACGTTTGAGCGCTGGAAGAGGAAGATTGGCGGGAAGCCCTTGCAGCCCCCAGAGTTGCAGCCATTGCAATGCGCCTAAGACTCATCCAATTTAAATACCTTCACAGAGCTTATTACACTAGGGAGAGACTGTGGCGGGTGGGTCTGATTGAGTCTCCAGACTGTCTGAGATGTGGCCCAGAGGTGGGCACCTTATTTCACACGGTATGGAGCTGTAGTGTTTTGGCCAGGTTCTGGAAGGGGTTGTGGGACTGTTTGTCTGAGGTGTTGGGGTGGGAACTTCCCCCTACTCCACAATTAGACCTCCTACATGTATTAGAAGGGGTGGGAGGTAACATATATAAAAGGCATCTGTTGTTGTTGGGCCTCACCATCGCCAAGAGAGATGTGGCACAGGCCTGGAAAGATCCACGGGCTCCTCCAGTACTGGTGTGGAAGAAGGGGCTAGATTTTTGTATGGGGCTGGAGCGCCCTATTTTTGAGGACCGGGCTGCCCTAGGAAGCACTACAAAATATGGAAACGATGGGCGGAATATAGGGGTCCATGGCTAGAACCACCAGTAGAACAAGAAGAATGCACGGGAATGGTGTGAGGGGGCCAAATTTGAGGAATTGTGTACACGGATTTATACATGAGAATTCTTTAAGAATGAGACGATATTGTGCAGTGGGTTAGGGTGGGATCCGGGAGGGGGGAGTTGGCAGTAGGGGGGGTGGAGGGCGGTGAGGGTGTGGAGCGGGGAAATGTTCTGTTTCAAATGATGTATAGATTGCCAATCATCTGATGTTGTCTACTTGTTTGCAGTTTTCTCCGGAATGCAGAGTGCTGCGCCTTGTGTGCAATCTGTCAATAAAAGTTGTTTAAAAAAATAAATAAATAAACAATAGGATAACAAATAGTTAAAATTGTTTTTGGGAAAACTTCAGCTCTCTACGCATCATTTTGGTAATTTCGAGAAACGATTTTCGTATAAATATTCGACATCCACTAGGCTAAGTGCCACAGGCACTCTGCATGAGCAAGTTTGGCTTAACAAGTTTGGCTGATTCCTTCATTTGCACCACAAACTTTATTTTTCCCTAGGAAGAAACCTTTTCCTTTACCCCACTGAACTATGAGTGTTTTGTTTTCCACCTTAACACTACTTTACCTGCATTTCTTGGATGCCAAGCAGAAATGTTTAATACTTACACAATTTCAAGTTTGTGGTGAGCATGCATTTTGTAGGTCGACCTTCCTCTTCACAGCCTCCTTGCTGCGCTGAAACCTAGAATTGCGAAAATGATGCCATACTACTGAATTTCTGCAGTTCTAAATTCCCCACGCGGGCACAAATGCTGGCAGATCCTGGTTCTATTAGTCGGGATGAAGGCATGGGACGCTTAGGTGCACCCAATCTCAATTTAGGTGAGCCAAAAACTTGGTGATTAAGTCTCTCTTTTGACAGGAGGAACATTTCCCATTGTATCTATGTGCCTAGACCCGGCGAACCTTGGAACCACAAAATATATCTATAAATGCAGTTTATTTTTTATTTGTCTTGACTGTGCTTTTTGGAAATCTGCTAGGATCCTCATGAAAACGTATCTACAAGTAGCAGCGATGGCGTGTGCCTGCTGGACTTAAGTAGCCACTTGTAGTGTTGACAAGTGTGATGAGTGAACAAACGGGTAAATGGCAAGCAAGATAGCAGCCGAAATGCAATTTCTGAAAGCCCTATTGCTAGGCTTGGAAGATATCTGTAAGTGGCTGTCAGCAGGAAGTCGGGCTGTCTGCAGGAAGTCGGGCTGTCTGCTACTGACCCAGATCTCGCAAGTACAGAGAAAGGTGAACCAAGGTGGTTCTTAGATATGGCTTCGCAGCTGTCGAAAACCTGTTGTTACCAATTCTTTAATATAGAAATAGAGTACGCTTTGACTCCTCACCTCATTCTATAGGTAGTTTGTTGTAGATCTCGCCTTCATTTTTCCTTGCATTTCTTTGCATGAGGGACTATTTTCTACGTCACAAGTACACCGAATTATGATGACACAACAAGCAGTTTAGTGCATCACCCACCTTGTACGGAGTGCTTGCATTTCAGTGCATGAGGGATTATTTTACAGCTGAAAAGTCCACTGAAGGGTGACACCTCAGATCCTTTATCCTATGTATGCATTGTATAGATAGCCTTAATTTTCTACTCTGCAGAAGCTTTTTTTTTAAAAATATATATTTTATGATATATTTTGGTCAGGACTCCAAATGCTAGCCTGACCTAATGGCTTTTCAAATACATTTTAAAACAGTAATGCAGACTATCTGGGACACAGTTGTTGGCGCTTGTAGGTGTAAAGGGTCTACGTCTGATGAACTGAAACAAGGAGAACCTCAAAGATGTACCCACAGAGTATACAAGGAGGGAAGCTTGAGCAAGTGAGTGCGGCGAAGGCCTGGTGACAGATGCTGCAGTGGTTAAGTGCTGCACAACCAGGAAAGATTTGCTTATGTGACTGAAGTCTGTGGCTGTATGGCGAGCAAACTTTTAGTGCCTAGTCATGTAGGATCAGTTGGAAGCTAAATTTGTGTGTATTTGAATATCACAGCAATGCGAGCTTCCTATGTTTTAAATGTGTGGTTATTGGACGAAGGTTTGTAGAAGAATGTCCTCCCCTAGAAAAATTTTGTGAAGAAAGTCAGTCAGTGAGGCTACTGCATTTAACCGTTTTGTTGCACATGGCAGCTTTTTTTAAGCTTCAGTGCAGAATGGTATAACCTGAAAAAGTAGGGTGAGGTGAGTGTTATGGGGGGTCACTTCATATTCCTTGCACTCTGTCAATGGATGGTGTCACCACTACAACACCTTTATCGCTATACCATTACCTCACAGTAGTACCACGAAAGCCGAACTAGCAGTACAAGCCAGAACAATGTGTGTGTCCCCTAGTGGCATGCACCACCTAGGTCTCCCACATAACGTAGCTGAAAAACTGCGTAAAAAGAGAGTAAATAATGTCCTAAAAATGGAAGTAGAATTGAGGTATCAACATCATATGGTCTGACGCCTATCATATTCTATACTGTTTCTAGTATTAAGTATGCAACACCATAATATGCCGTCGTTAAACCAATATACTGCAAAAGTAGGATTCTATGGGGGGAAGTTCACCACACATTTGAATCAAATGCTTTATAAAAAATAAGTCGGTCTGGCGGTGTTACCGCCTAATGTCTGTATGCTTTAGCACAGGCTGCTGTGCCGTTCCAGAGTATAACCCCATCTAATGCTTGTGTGGCAGTATATCATCGGAAAGCGATAGCAACAGCTCATATTAATGTAACAGACAATATTTTCACGGCAGTGTTGTTTTTTTAACTATGATTGTAGACTATGAAGGAAAAAAAAAGTTATTTTATTTGTAATTCTGTCTGTTCTGTTAAAATTCCTAAAAAAATTCACTTGAAAAAATGCATTGCGACAGGTGACATAACAGATCAGGGAACAAGTTAAAACCTCCGTTAATACAATCTGACAAGTTAAGTAGGCCATATCACAGCAGGAGTATCGCAGATTAGACCAACAACTGGAAGGAAAGGCATTGCCAAAGCAAACTGCTTTTGGTATTTGTAAAGGCAGTAGCTGTTTGGATTGATAATCAAGGACTTTCTTAAGCAAATGCCCATCTTTGACTGCACATCTGTTTCATGAAATCTGCTTCGTAATAGTTACCACAGCCCTGCATTGCCGGGGTGCCATGTGCCCATTTCAAGCAAGGTCGGTGCTATGCCTGCTCCACAGTTGGTTAGCAAAAGACATGCGTATCTGGAGTGCAGCGATCGCCTGACAGCCCCAGGGCTAGAACAAAAGCGCTTGTTGCATTGATGACAGTTGTGCTGCTGTGCCACAGAAATATCTTGCAGGGCTGCACATGCCATGAATGTAAAGCATTGTGCCCTGTATACATCACTTAACTCAGACTTGCCTGTAAATGTCAGGATTCTAATATTTAAGGCTCCCAAACGGCTATGTATTTTCATTTAATACAGACCTAAAGAATTTAAAAATAATACCTGCCAGAAAAGAGATTATCAAAGAACTTCCATCCACCTCCCACCATTCCAACAATGTATATAACCCATATGATTGAATTTGCTTCTGCTCTTTGTGGTGAGACAAAGCCACATGTACATCCTTCAATTTACGCTCGCCCTGCCCTATGATCTTCTTTTGTGTGCATCACATTTAAGTTCCATTCTCCACTGATGCATGCTGCTTGGAATGTTTTTTAGTTATGTGTTTCTACCTCTACACGAACCACCCTCCTGCTGTCATGCATCTCACTCTCAGTTTACTTACCTCTGAAAACCTCTGCAGAGGCTAGGCTTCAAAGACAGTCAAGTCCTTGGTTTTGATCGCTGGTTCATGCGTAAGTTATTTTGGTTGTTTCAACTTCCTGTCTACATGCTTGTTTTGTTTTCAAAGGGATGAACTCAACTGGATGATCCCAGGCTTAGACTATTTAAAAACATTCTAGTTGTTCTAGCATGGAGTGCCTCAGGCACCAGAATATAATTCAGATGTGATTTAGGCCCTGCCACCAGTCCCTCGTAAGTCTTCAGTGCTCTACCAATGCACCATGAGCAGCGTTGCAGACATCCTCCACCAGCATCGTTGATCGATTCTTTTCATCCAGACAGGAATCAATGTCAGAGGTCCACTCCTTTACTGGAACACAATTGTATTGCTTCCTCAAAGTATGTTTGCAGATCTTAGGGCTTGTGAAGGTCCTCCAAGCATGGCCCGAGGTTCTCCTGGAGCCTCAACAAGCTAATAGATGGAACCTCCTACTTTCGGTACTGTTGATTGATCAGTTTAATAGAAGTTGCACACAAACAAATGGCAGTTTGATCTTGCATTACATTTGGAAGAAGTGTATATACGCTTATGAGCAAAGCCGTGCCTCTCTGCTGTCTTGTAAAATAGAAGAAATTATAAAGGGCATCCCTGACTTCTATGCGTCTTATTGAGGAAAGGGCCTCTTCTCTTTAAAGAACAGTACATTCGACACAGTCAAAGTCCACTGCTGCTGGCAGAAACAATCATCCCCTCCAGTGACTATTGGCTGTATCTTTGCCTAAGGCCATGTAAAGTCTTCAGCGGGAAAAGAGTGAGTATCCCGATCCCGACCCTCTGCATAGATGAGGCTTTTAAGACACTTCACCCTGGAAGAGTTTGACACATTAAAACGGACATCGCATCAGTGTGGTCTCCTTTGATTAAAAAAAAAGTGATCCAAGGCCTCTCTAGGACTGAAATGCATTTATGTTCACACAAAAAGAACCCTTTGTTCATCAAAAGTAGGAAGACTCACCAACTGACATCAATGCTAAGATCAGCGCTCCTTCTCCCTCGAAAGAGATGTCAGAAAGTGAAGAATTAATGTCTAAATGACTTCAAAACTCACGTGTGTACTTCCTGTAGTCGCCAAAGGGATTGTTTGATCTTTGAATATCGAGCCATAACCTCGACCTCCAATAAAAAATGTAGCCATCATTGAGTCCCAGAACAAATCTTAATAAACTCTTCAGAAATAGTAAATAAAAATATGCATACATTTGTATAAGTACCCCCATTCAAGCACCCAATTAACAGTTAATGTAGGTTTAATAATCACATGCTGTAGGTCAGGCAAAATTGTTTACATTATCCAATGAAAGAAATCTGACAAGAAAAAATATTCAGCCAGTCTTTTCAAACCAGGGTGAAATCTATCAGATTAACTTGTTTAGGACATTGATATTCAAATCAGTAGGACAGCTCTTCTCACAAAAGGGACCTTTTTTTATTTACACTAAGAACAGCAACATTTCTTCTGCAGTGGTTTATTACTGATTTTGGGAAACAATTGTAGCTCATCTCCCCAGGAAATATTAGTGCTTACTTTTTGATTTGGTTGTTTTGCTTTTCGAACCCCACCCCCTCCCCCATCCACTGATACCAAAACTAGTCTTCGGACTAAAGGCCACTTGTACAATAGTTAGGAATTGTGAATCCCTAATTGTGATTCTTACAGAATCACAATTAGCAAATTGCAATTCATAATGTAAGAATACTTAAAAGCTTTTAATAATGATTCCTAATGGGGTCGGAGCTTGCCTAGAAACAAGATGGCAGCTAACTGAGAAAGCTCCGGTGTCACCCACAAATATCCGACAAAATCCTAGTGCAGATTATGCACTGATCTCCCCCAAACAAGCTGAACGCGCCGGAGACAAATAGCGCCAGCACCAGAACCCACGGTTGCTGTGGGATGGCAGGGGACTGCTTGCGGCCTGGAAAGCAGAAAACAACGAATGCAGTGGAGGTTAAGATATACCTGACAGAAATAATATGATTCCGGTGGGCTGCAAGCGATCGTGGTGAGTTGATCCGGTGTGAGGAACCGCGGCCCCCGCGAGTTCAGACTTGCAGAAAGACGAGCAGACACTGGCACCATGTGTGGAAGCAGCCAGTGGACAGGGTCGCTGAGGAGCATTTACTGGCTGTGACCGGTGGTGCGCAACTATTCCAGTGGGCTGCAAGCGATTGTGGTGAGCTGATCCGGTGTGAGGAACTGCGTCCTCTGCGCGTGCAGACCTGCAGAAAGACGAGCAGACACTGGCACCACGTGTGGAAGCAGCCAGTGGGCGGGGTCGCTGAGGAGCACTGATCGGCTGTGACCGGTGGTGTTCGACTCCCAGGACTCCTCCCCAAGTAAGCAGCAGCGTGGTGTGTGGATGCGGCAGTGCGTGGGACAGCTACAGACTCCCAGGATCACCCAGAGGGATCGGGAGGCGCGCTCCAGAGCGCCTGGGGAGCTCACCAAGCGTCTGTGCTGCGTTATACAAGGTATAGAGTTAGTGATGCCAGCAAGGGACTTCGTTTCAGTCAACCGACTTTCAGTAAATGATTCTGTATGGTAACATTTACAGACTCCTATTGATGAAATCAATAACTGCTACAAGCTTTCCTCGGTTCAAATAAAGTAACCAAAGCATTCGAATCAAATGATCAAAGAATTTTTAGAGATGAAAAAGACACATCGAAAAATTGTTCTTTAGTAAAATGTTGTCTTTATATTGTTTCTTAACTTATAGGGTACATATCAACAGTAGTCGTTGATCACAATGCTTAACAAATTAACAAGGAAATGGTCAAATCAGCCTATATTTAATTTGAGAAAAAGTCCAATCCTAGATCAAATTATTAGATGATATCTATTCTACCACAATAAGATAGTCACCATTGCAAATTAATCATAAACAAAGAAAAGGACTGTGTAGTCGACGTTTCGGTCTTGAGTTGAATTAATCCTTTAGACCATCTTCAGGACAGAAAAATGTGCAAACGGTAGTGACCCCTAAAAACATAATTTCATAGATTACATATATATCATTACAATTGAGCATTACAGTCAATAGAAATGTAACCAAATTTCAAAGTATCCGTGTGTCAACAGATGCCTCCCATCTCTGAGGCAAATAGTTCTCTTTTTATCCAAATTCAGTTGTTAAAAAAAGAGAAAGCTCCGGTGGCACCCACAAATATCCGACAAAATCCTAGTGCAGATTATGCACTGATCTCTCCCAAACAAGCTGAACGCGCCGGAGACAAATAGCGCCAGCACCAGAACCATCCACTGATACCTAAACTAGTCTTCGGACCAGTGAGTGCAACAGTCGGGAAAGTGCTGGATAGCGCAGAGGTAAAAATTATTATTCCCACTCCGATGAGTGCAACAGTAGGGAAAGTGCTGGATAGCGGCGGGGTAAAATTACTATTCCCACTCCAATGAGTGCAATAGTAGGGAAAATGCTGGATAGCGGAGGGGTAAGAATTACTATTCCCAACCCAGTGAGTGCAACCATAGGGAAATTACTAATAACATTTAAACAATTGAAAAAAATTAAATAATCTTAAAAATAAATAACTATTTTAAATATATATGATGAAATATATTAAACAAATAAAAATAACACATATAATGTTAATTACATATAGCAAAAATATACAAATATTATATAAAATAAATTAATGAATAGAATTTATGAACAATATTTATTTAAAAGGTACAAATATTCACAAACAAAATATTTAAAACATGAATGTATTTATTTTATTTCCTACCCTATAACATCAAACTAATAAAAAGACTTCAAAATTTTTATTTACATGTATTTCCATAATTAATTAAAATATTAATAAAAAAGAATAAACATTCATTGAGTACACATTCTTTAACACTAAAATATCCACAGCAGACACCTAAAATTAATTACAGAATTACCATAATTACTAATTAATTAATTTAAATAAACTAATTAATAACTCATCAATAAAAAATATATTACTTCCCACCATTTACACCTATAAACACCACAACACACCTAAAATAATTACACAATTACTATAATTAATTACTAATTAATTTAAATTAATAAACAACTTATCAACAAAAATAAATTACTTCCCACCATTTAAACCTATAAACACCACAGCACACACCTAAAATTAATTACACAATTACCATAATTTATTACTAATTAATTTGAATTAGCAACAAATTATTACATAATTGTTAATAAATTAATTTAAACATTTAACACTATAACATCACAATTAAACAATTATTAATGAATACAAATTATTCAATACATTTTATATAATTAAATGATGTCCCTCCCTATTCTCCTATAAACCCACAACCTGCTACGGAACTAAAAACGTAAATTTCAAATAAATGTTTTTTATATAACTACTAAAAATAATCGATACATTTTATATAATTACATTACTTCCCACGCTATTCCCCTATAGACCCGCAACCCGCTACGGATCTAAAAACGCAAATTTAAAAAAAAAGTTTTAATAACTACTAAAAATAATCAATACATTTTATATATTACATTACTTCCCACCCTATTCCCCTATAAACCCGCAACCCATTACGGTACTAAAAACTCTAAATTCAAATAATTTTTTTTAATAACTACTAAAATTTTAACACATAATAAAAATACAAATAATTCTTATACAACAAAACAAATATCACACACATGTAAGATATATACTAAAATACATAACATTAATAAAAAATCGATATTTTTAACTATATTTTTGCAAACAATATTAAACACTTTGATATTTTTTTAATCGATATTACTTACCTAAAATCGATATTCTTGACCATGAGAATTTGTCTATCAATATTCTTGACCCACAATATTTTTGCAACGATATTTGTGCAATTCGATATTTTTTATTCGATATTCTGTCTCTGCACCTTTTGCAACTATAATTTGGTTACAAAACATTAATACATAGCACTGCAATTCAGTATTTGAAGGGGACGCCCTAAACACGCATTTCAAAATACCAAATCGCTAAACTGAATTGCCATTCGATAGCAAGTTATTGAATCGTAATTTGGCATTTGTACATATATAAAAGCATTTTTGCGGTCCGAAATGGCCTGATCGGGCAGTTTCAAACTGCTAAATATTTTGTACTTATTCCCCTGAAGCACCCACACAAATGCCACAACTAGTCTTGCTACAAATTGTCTGAAGTCAATCCTGGCTGATCTTTAGACAGTTCTCAAAGATTCTACTAGCTCTACAGGTCTCCCAGGAAAAAAAAGATCATCAGTCACCGAATCCTGACTAAAAAATTTAATTTTCACTGAGACCTACTGTTTTTCTCAAACCCTAAAGCAGATGTTGGGTCCATACACGGTGATCCAGCATTATGTTAAAAGAAAAAAAATGCAAACTCTGCGCTGGTTTGGAAATGGCCAGGTGAGCATTGGGTTTTAAATACCTATTTGTAATGGTTAGGGTAATAGTCTGTCCTCATTGTAAAGGGCTCATTCGGACTAATCAATAGTTGTAGGTTTCGCCTACAGCGTGCATGCACTGTCAGCGAAAGGAATGTGATCACCCTTGATTTGTGCATTTACCTTTTAATAGTCAACGCGTCATTGACCTTGCACTGCTAAGGGCTTTCCTCATGATTATTTTATTGCAGCAATCTACCCAAAGCTCCGGTTGCCATGTCACGTGGTACACTGAGTCCTCTTGGGTAGAGGGTGGAGACATGTTGTCCCTCCCACTTTTAGACCAAAAGCTAGGTGTTGGCCGTGTTTAGAGCCTCACCTTAGCACACTTCACGGTGCCATCTTTGGTAGCGCTCTAGCTGCCCACAGCGTTCTAACATCCTGCCTGGCTATTTAATGGGCACTGGAGCACGGGCGCGGCGCTTGATCTCCGAAGGTGTGCCAAATCATGCCCATCTGCGCCTGGCCAGGGGCCAGAAATCCTTTCCTTTTTAATAAAACTAGGATCTGCTGCACATTGGAACAACTACACACACTGAATAGCATGAAAAACAAGCCATGCTATTGTGCCATCAACCTTTGTTCTGATGATTTTAAATGTGAGAAGTGTAAAGTAACTATGAATAACTCAGCTTCAAATGAAGACACACACAGCCCTAAAAGAGAAATGACGAAAAACAGACACGGGCAGATGTATATGCTCAACTGCAGAGACTAGCTAAACATAGCCTGGACTTGTTCACTTTCCTTGAGGATGAAGAACCAGAGGCTAATATTGTAGCGGAACACAGCGTAGAAACTGCCAATTTCACAGTCCTCGGGGAATAAAATCTCCACTTTGAAAAAGCAGAGTGTGAAGCTTCCAAAAACCTGAAACTAGATTTAAAGGCACTACAGCTAGCCCAGCGGGTTAGACCCCACCCGCAAACAAAGCCACTTACTAGACTGATTATTTTCAACATACTTGAATTGACGACAGAAGACCCCATTGAGATCACTTAGTCATACCACAAACTTATACCTTTCCAAGTAGGCTATACACGTATTAAAGCCCCTATGCCTCCCCAGCTCAGACTCCAGTGTAACTGGGCCAAACTGGACACCATAGCCTGGCAGGACTCACTAACTAACTCTATCCCCGAAATGGCAGGAGACATTGCTAGTAGCTACACAAGCTTTGAGAACTGGTAGTTAAAGTCCCTCAACAATCTAGTACCTGTCCCAACTTAACTCGTACAATTAAAAAAAGCAGGCAAAAAAACTAAAGAGTCTATGGAGGAAAAAATATAATGCCGCTGTTAAGGAAATCTACAAAAGCCCTAAAAATATATCAGTACGCTATAAGGAAGGCAACAATGAACTACTTTGCTCCAAGATTGACAATGCAGCCAATTCCTCCAAGGAATTATTTAATTTAGTTAGCAGCGTGACTAAACCAACAGATAGCAAATCAAGCCCTCCTCCATCAGACAGTCGCTGCAATATGCTGGCTAATTTCTTCCTCGATAAAGTCAAGAACATTCTCTAGACTATGAAAAGAGATCAGGAAGATAGGAATGTCAAGGTATTACAGCACAAAAAATATATAAGTTCCCCGAAATTACTGCAGAAGACTCCTTTGAGATTATCAATTCACTCAAGTCAGGCTCACCTCTAGACCTAGCACCTCCAGGCATTATGCTAAATGGAGGAGAGGTAGTTAATAGAAGGCCGACGGAGATGTTCAATCTTTCCCTGTAGTCAGAAACAGTTCCAGCAGCATGGAAGCAAGCCATTATCTCCCTGTCTCGCTTCTACCTGGACATAGTAAAATGCTAGGAAAAATTAATTATTATAAATCTCTCCTTGTATTTAGAAGCCAATTACATTCTTCACCGCTCTTAGACAGGGTTCAGACCCAATAGTAACCGAAACTGCCCTATTAGCAGCCACAGAGGAACTAAAAGCCATCCTGGATCAGGGAGGAACTGCAGGTCTGATCCTGTTGGATCTGAGTGCATAATTTTATACGGTCTCTCATACTTTGCTAGTAAGAAGACTCGAAGAAGCAGGGATAGCCGGATCTGCACTAAATTGGCTTACCTCGTTCCTCCAAAATAGAACTTTTCAAGTATGTGAGGAAACTGCAAAATAACTAATATATTCCCTAAATTGCAGGGTTCGTCAGGGTTTCTCGCTAAGTTCAACCCTATTTAACTTGTATGTAACCTCACTTACAGAGGTCATAAAAGACTGTGGTTTCTCCTTCATATCTTATGCGGATGATACGCAGATCATATCGCTCTCTGCCCATTCGGGCAGAACCTGCATCCCACTTAGTCAATGTCTCAAAAATGCGCTTAGACTGGTTGAAATCTAGCACCCTAAAATTAAATCGCGACAAAACTGAGTTGATGGTAGTGGGAAACTACCCAAACTGATGAATGGAAGTTAATTGGCCAAAATGACTGGGCCCTCAACCAATGCCAAAACCAGAAGTCAAGAGTCTGGATTTTTTGGCTTGACGATAAGCTTTCCTCGACCATCCAAGCAAAAAAACTAGTAGCAACTTGCTTTGGGCTACCCAAAACATTGCAAAAGCTTCTGAAAGGACTACCCAAGTCATTGCTTAGAATTGATGTGCAAGGGTTAGTCATATTGCACCTGGACTATGGAAACTTTCTTCATTTGGGAAGCTCCAAAATTGTCATCAAAAGATTACAGGTAGTAAATTGATACTTGTATAGTGCACTACTCACCTGCAAGGGTCTCAAGGCGCTTGTATGAATACCGCTGTGGAACCCATCCTGGCTTTCCCTGTGAGGTGTCCACTCCTGGGCACCCCCAAGGTGGAGGCCAGGCATCCTTAGCGTTGTGGGGGCCGTTGTGTAGATTAAGCTAGCTATTGCCCAGAGTTTCAGAGTGGGACTCCATGATTGGAATAGGCACCGAGGCGAGAATTATCAGGTCCGTGGAATTTTTGAGCCCAAGACCCGCCAAGGCGTCCTGTCGTGTGTTCCCTATATAGCCCATTATCGTTTCCTGATGTTAGTCTAATTATGCATTTTGTAAGATGCTTTTGCTTTGCACACATTACCAAATATCACGCTTGTTTTTGTGCCACTTGTATTTTCGCACATAGTTAGCACGTGTTTTTGTATTTTGTTCTTTTCCTGGGAACAGCCCATGCAAGGTCAACCAACATTGCTTCTTGTTATTCTCTGTGGTCAGACACTAGCACCTACAGATAATAGAGAAACCCAGTTGCTGTTTTTAAACACACATGTTTTGTCATATAACCCTGGACGTGTCGTTTTGAAAATACAAAGAGGGCAGACTTGCAAGCAGAGCAAAGGTTCTGAGACGAGAAGGCTGCATCGACCAAGATGTAGAGCACTTCTCTATGTATGCTAAGGTATGGGGTTTGGCACTAATCCCAAAGATCCATAATCATTTCGCTTCTGCAGTGAGGGTGGGTTTATGCAAATCTTTCAGCTAACAAGACAGGGCTCTTTATTGTATAATGTCTTTTAATCATGCTAATGGCATTACTGACCTGCATTTGTTTTCTAATTGAGGCACAGTTATTGCATATTAGAGCACAGTAGTGTAAGCTTCCTTCGTGTCTCTTTTCTATTAATTGTGGACAAGTATGAGTGAGGGAATGAAAGGGGATGACCTGCTACCGCAATCCCTGAAAGGGTCGAGAGTGTTGTCTTCTTTGGTGCCAAATCACAGGTCCCTCTGGGAAGGTTCGGAGGGCTAGTGAGATAAAATAAGCAAGTCTGTTTCGGGTCCACAGGTACCGATGTGGTATGGTGACTCTGTACCTACATGCTGATATATTCTGCGGACCCAAGTAAGTTCTGTTCCTGAGCAGAATCCCTGCAACAGTCCAAAATGCAGCTGCATGCATACTATACAAAATCCTTAAATTTCACACCTATGACCAAAAGAATTCAGTTCAGGGCCATATGCCTAGCACACCGGGCCTTGTATGAAAGGGCCCAATGCTAATTTGAAAACTTCTCACTCCTAACAACACCGCAAGAATACTGCGCTCCACCAACCAGCCGTTATTTGTTGTGCCCAGAATAAAAAGAACCAGAAGCGTAGGAAGTTCTTTTGCTTTGCCTGGATACCAGCGATTCCCCAGCTATACAAATAAGCAGCTCTTTACTTGGTCAGCACGGGATCCTGGAACCTTGGCCTGGCCTGGCCATGGAGACCAGTTGGACCACTTCTTATTCACAAGTATGGCCTGTCAACTCTTGTGCACAGTTTGAATTTTAGGGGGATCCTCTAATCCCAGGGTGCATGGCCACTGCAGGATCAGCACATTTCATGGTCCGTCAATTCATGAGCTGCTCCCAATCAGTTCAAAGGTAAATATTTACTTGTGCCCAGAAAAGAAACCACATCATTGGAGGGGCAGATCAAGGAGAAAGAAGGGGCAGGACTGGTATTGCTTTGGCACAGAAACAACCTGCTGCATACAAAGACAGGAATATGACAACCCAACATGGAGGACAGTGTAACCCTTTAAAGTTAGACTCTGAGGGAAGGGAGTGAATGCAACAGTGCATAATTCCCCATTAAGAGAAAATTGGTTAGCCATGTACAGAGCCATTCTGTATTGCCACAGTTAATCAAAAGCCAAAATAGATTCACTGCTGCCCACAGCCAAGTATGCTACAGGCTCCACAGTCTTTTCAGTACACATATCTTTTACTTATAAGCTGCAGAGTCAGATCAGAAGTTAAGGAGGGCTGACGGAATCTTTTAAACAGTGGAGGCTGGAAGGCATCTCCCCCGGAAGGAGATAGGTGTGTCCATTCACTACAGATTACACCATCCACTACCACCAGACCCACAAATGTCATAGCAGAGAACGGGGTAGCCATTCTGTCACGGAGGTGGTGCTCTTGGTGCACACCTGAACCCCGTGGGCAGCTCCATGGAATCATCCCAGAAACAGGGTTGACTGACAGAGAGCACACATGATTATCAGGCTTACTGGACAAATAATAAAACAAGCATTACAAATGCAATAGGTCTTGCCTTTTATTAAGTTAAAGTTATTTGCGTTGCTATACAATACCATTAGCAAAGCAAATGGCTTTAACCTAATCAAAGGTGAGACCTATTGCATTTCAGTGTTTTTTCTTTTTCCGTCTTTCATCTTTTTCTTTTCTCATAAATTATGTCTCTTACTTCTCGTTTTTTTTATAGCTCCACTCTATCTCCTTCCTTATTTTCAATTCTCCCATCTTGCTTCCCTCCTTTTCCCTATTTCTTTTTTTTCTTCCTTTCTCTCTCTCCCAGTTTTCCCTCGCCCTTCCTCTGCCTTGTCTTAGTTTTCTTTTCTTGCAGCTGTGCGTGCATTAGCCCAAGTGGCGTGGTCCCCCCTACCCTCCCACATGCAGCTGAGGGCATCTCCTTAGGACAGGATCTGCAGCATGATGTAATCTCTCAGCAGAGAAGCAGCTACCAGCCCCCCCTTATACCCTCACCCCCGTGTTGTTGTGGGGCTGGGACAGGGGCCCTCAACAGAGTGTTTCACAGTGGTGGGGGTTGTCTTTGAGGCGGGAGGGAAGAGGGACACCACAGTAGGAGCATTCAAGGGCTGGTGAGCATCTAAGCATCCGCCAACCCCACTCCCGAAGTTCACACGAGTTTCAACTCACAGGGGATACCCCCCTCGCACCGCAGAGGACCCCCCCACATGGAGGCTCCATGTACTCCCCTCTTTCGCCGGGCCCTCTCTCTGCATGGACCGCACTGCAGCAGAGCAAGCGTTTCTAAGAAAAAGGGACAACATCGAATTCCAACCTGATGTCCTAAAAATTATATCTGAAAATACAAGTGTGCCCCAATCCAGTGGTCACTCTCCCCCCTACTACCACTGCACACTCCCCTTCCGGTGTCCCACATCCACAGGCACAACCTGTCTCCTCCGCTTACCTCACTAACAACCCTCGTGACATCCCCATGTCCAACGCCTTTACCAATCCAGCAGACACTTCCCCCCTATTATCACTGCCCACTCCCCTTCCATCGTTGCACATACATAACCTGCCTCCACGGCTAATCTCATTTACATTCCCGGAAGTCTGACTTCCTACCTAGAATTTCTCTCCCTCCTCACTTGGACATTAGTCCCACTACTCCTCCTCTGAACTCCTTGAATGGGAACATTACAAATCCGGCTCCCCGCGTCCAACCTCTCCCCTCTCCTAATCCCACTGATTCCGTCCAATCCCTAACCCCTGTTCACTCTCCCTCCATAGACCCAAGTCATTCTCTGCCCCTGCCTAAAACCTCAAACTTTTGCAGCTCAATGGCACAGCAACTGAACAGAATGGAGCTGAAAATTAACTCCCGTGCTGCCGATTTCCTATACTTACAACAAGACCTTCTCAACAGGACCATGCCACTGTGCTCCCTCTCCCCGGGTAGATTTGCTCCTACCCCACTCAATACCTCTCCCATGCCCCAACAGAGCACCCCTCGACCCTCCAGTCCATCAGCGGATCAGGCATTTCGACCCAACTGGGATCGGCAACCATTTTCGGTACCGATTCCTGTTATTATTGGCACTAACAGAATCCCTAAAACTGTCCACTCACCTAGACCTCCTGCTCAATACTCCTCTATCCACCTAACTCCCACCTTCATCGAGGCACCCCGCTCTCTCTCTTGCATGCTCCTAAACTGCAGATCAGCTGCTGAAGCTCAACTCGCTGAAGAAATTGACATCGCTATCTTCACAGAATCCTGGCTCAATGTCCACTCCACCCCCATTCTTGACATTCTCACCCCTCCATCATAAGACAACAGGCCGATTAAAACCGGGGGGGACTAGCCATCATTCACAAAGCTGGAATACAGATTACCAAACTTAAACCTGCCGAATACCTTTCGTTTGAATACCTGGATGTTAATCTCACTGCGAAGGGCACCTCACCCATCAAATTCCACACCATCTACCATCCTCCTGGAGAGCGTACCCTTTTCCCCGAAGAACTAACAGACCTAATAACACGATTCTCCATGACAGACACAAAAGACGTGTTCCTGGGTGACCTCAAAATCCACTGGAACGACCCAGAAGGCTCCACTGTCCAGAACCTATCCAACCTACTTGAAATATACAACATCAAACAACTCTGCAATAAACCAACTCACATCAAAGGTGCAACACTGGATGCGATCATGAGCAACAATGAACTGGTCTCTCTGAGAGGAGCGATTTCTCCAATTGACTGGTCCGACCACCACCTCATTCTATTCAAGATTGACGCACTTGTCAGCCACCAACCAATTTGTGATGATAAACCTAAACACTAGACCAGAAACATCAAAGAAGTCCCTTTACCTGAACTTGAATCCAGGATTCATGGCCATCTTCAACTCCATTCCTCATCATGGACGGCCGATGACCTCACTACACACTTTAACTCAAAAATGACATTGGTTTTAGACCAAGTAGCTCTACTCAAACTCAAACAATTGAGGCGAACCAAATCTAAACCCTGGTTTAACGTGGATCTGAATGACGAAAGGAGTCAACTCAGACAAACGGAAAGGTCTTGGAGACTAAACCCCTCAACCTTGCACCTAGCGCAACTTAGATCTGCCCGGCAGACATACAAAAAAAATATTTTTTTGTGAAAATGCGTCTTTCTTCCGCAGCCAACTAGATCTGGAGAAAAACAGACTGAGAGAACTCTTCAGCATTGTGAAAAGCCAAACAAACTGCACTCCCTCTCAATAAATCAAAGCCACCAAAGAGCGACGTGAAGAAATTGCCACCTTCTTGACAAATAAAGTCACAGAAATTGATCAATCCTTCATCCAAACCGCTAACCCTCCTTCCCCCTTAACCTGCCCCCCTTTAACCACCCTTGACCAATCAGAAAGAGTTCTGACCAAGGACAATCAGGTCTGCCTCCAGCTAAAAAACAATGCGCATTGGTCCGACTTTGAGTTAATGTCGGAAAACGAGGTCTTCAGTATAATTTATAACCTAAAACCTTCCTCCCACACTATGGACCCTCTCCCATCCACAATTATAAAAGAACTCAACCACACCATTTCCCCTTTCTGGACAAAAATCTTCAAAGCCTCTCTCACCTCAGTCTATGTTCCAGACTCCCTTCAACTAGGACAAATCACACCTATTCTCAAGAAACCTTCTTAACAACCTCAGACCTATCTCCAACCTCCCATTCCTTGCAAAAACATTGGAGAAATGTGTTCTCCACCTACTCAACAAACACATTGATGAGTTCAACCTCCTTGAGACCTTTCAATCAGGATTCAGAAAAGGCTGTAGCACAGAAACAGCTATGCTCAACGTCTCTGACGATATTCACAAGGCTTTAGATGAAGGTGATGTCTGCCTACTCATCCTTATTGACCTGTCTGCGGCATTCGACACAGTAAATCATCCAGCTCTTCTAGAGACCTTGTCGAAGCGCTCCGGCATTAATGGCACAGTACTAAAAGGGTTCACCTCCTTCCTTTAACACTGCTCGCAACAAATTAAAATCAACTCCTGTCTCTCAAAGCCAACCAAAGTCACACTTGGGGTCCCGCAAGGCTCGATCCTCTCCCTGTCCCTCTTCAATCTCTTCATGGAGCCCCTCACAATCAGCTTGAAAAAAGCTGGAGTGAATTACCACCTTTACGCTGATGACACCCAAATATATTTCAAAATCAAGTCTCCCAGCGACATCTGACACCTCAATGTCACTCTAACCGAGATCCAAACTTGGTTCAACGCTAACCACTTAAAGCGCAAACCAGATAAAACGGAACTAATCCTATTCTCTCCAAAAAGCAACCATCCAAGACTCAGTTAAGTGTCTAGGCATCACCCTTGACAAAAACTCTGCAAAAAGTGCTCTTTTCTCTCTAAAACACCTCAAGAAATTGAAACCTTTTCTTCCCCATGATGACCTCAAGACAGTAGTCTAATCACTAATTCTCTCTAAAATCGACTACGGGAACGCAATCTTAACAGGGACTAAAAAAACTCACCTAGCCCCACTACGGGCAGTGCTGAACATGGCTGTTCGACTCATATCTGGAGTAAAAAGATTCGAACACATCACTCCAGCTCTCAACTCCCTCAACTGGCTTCCCATGGAAGGGAGGTGTATTTATAAGCTGGCCTGCATCACACACAAAACCCTTCACTCTCTGGCCCCCAACTACCTGAACAACAAACTGGTAAGAGAAGGTCAATCCAGAACACTGAGATGCTCCAACTCACTCCTTCTTATTTCTCCGAAACTGAAAAAAAAAAACACCCAATACCGATTGTTTTCTGGCAACGCTCTCAGGATGTGGAACGCTCTCCCTAGAGTCCTCAGATGCAACCCTCCTTCTCCTGTTTCAAAAAGGACCTGAAACTCCATCCTCTTAACAAATACTTTCCTGACCAACGTCAACTAACCTAGACTTCAATATCCGAGTGGACTCCTCTCTCTCGCTCTTTTATTTTTTTAAAAAAAATTTTATTGAAGTTATTTGCATCATCTTAAATCGAATACAAGAAGTATAAATGTTGCAGAAGTACTATTGACATTATCATTTTTTCCAATATAACACATAATATACAGGAAGTTACTCTAAATACAATCCCCAAATTTTTTCAAACTTTTTTATCCCCCCGTCTCCTCTCTCTCTTGACATTCAAGGAAAGTTGGTGACCGGACTGTGTTATCCACCTTTTTTTTTTGTTCTCTCCCCTTCCGCTGCACTGTTTACTTATTTTTCATGCTGTGGTTTTTTTTTATCTCTAGTTTGCCTACTATGTAATGCAATTTCCTTCTGTTTTTTACTGTGTGTATGTAAAGCGCTCTGATACCTATGGGTCAAGCTAGCGCTATATAAAACTTTTAAAATAAAATTAATAAACCTGGAGACCTACAGGGGTGTGTGAGGGGGTGGGACAAGGGGGGAGGGGTGGGGAGGACCGAGATGGCGATTCCCTTGGAAAGAGATGGGACGTGGAGGGAGAAGGAACGAAAAGTAACCGAGAGGAGAGATGAAGAGCAAAGTCACAGAGGGAGAGCGGATGAGAAGACTGCAGTGAAGGGAGGAGAGAGAAGAGATGAAGAGAATGGGAGATGGGAGGAGAGATGCCATGGAAAGGGACAGTGTGTTGAGAGAGGGAAAAGAGTAGGGGGAGAGAAAAGTGAGAGAAAATAACACCTTAAGAAAGAAAGAAAAAAACGAGAGGGGGCGGGAGATGTGGGAGTCAGAGTGAAAGACTAAGAGAAAAAAAAGAGCGAGAGAAGGTGAATTTGGGTGAAGAACACGAGAGTCAGGGAGAAAGTAAGTATGCGGCACGTACAGGGCATGTGGAAAAGATGAGAGAGCTGAAAACTAAGAGGAGCAAAACTACATGGAAAGAGGCATAAACCATAAAGAAAGACCGAGTTAAAAAGAAAATGGTGCGAAAGGGACAACGAAGCAGAAACACAACTAACGAAGAAGATTGGGATCATTGTTAAAATCTGTGAGGGGAGTAAGGAAGGAACTACATGGAGAAAAGGACGGAACAAGAAATGAAGGAAGAGACTGGAATAGTGGAAGTCGAGACGTAAGGGAGGACAGGAGAAATTAAACTGAATAAAAGGACATAACGAACAAAGAAGGAAAATACTGGAAATGCTTAACTTTGAAACTGAGCGCGGCGCCGCTTCACGGACACCGTGCTTGGTTTCTTTATATATTTATATAAACTGAGCGTGTTGTCCATGAAGTGGCGCCGCGCTCAGTTTCAAAGTAAAAAGAAATCAAACAGAGCGCAGTGTCACAAGAACACAAACTGCTGTGACTACACCACGCAACTGTGCAAACGCATGCAATAGTTTAAAAAAAGTGTGGCCAGTCATTATAAAACCCACTGTCTCACGCCACCAGTGAATGATCCAATCCCGCTGGGCATGGCCTAAAATGGACAGGGTGGCAACAAGGAGGGATTAAAAACACTCCTGGACAATCAACAAAGTCTGTTCTGAATAATAAGTGACGACAAACGATGCACACCAATCACAATTGTGGGCGGAGCTCAGACATGACTTCTGGAATCGTATCGATTCCAAGAAGCACTCGCATGGTGAGGGCAGCGCATGTGCGCTACTAACGCCATGTGAGACCTAAAAACACTGTGGCCATACTGTGAAAACAACGTAGGGCAGAGGGGGTCATGCTCTCCATAGTCCTGTGGGGGACTTCTCCAAAATTAAATGGTTGGGAATTGGCAAGCTTGCTCCTCAAACAATGGCTGCTCAAAATGGACTTTTGGTGAATCCTATTCGATTCAATCCTATTCTGATTGTTACATTTAGAAAACCAGAAAACATTCTACGAGTGATAGCTTCCTTCGTCGCTTACCAAACATTGTAAGTGCTTCCACTTTGACAGTATCAAACTGCCACAGTTTTTCCCACAAAAGCTGCTTTAGCTGCATGTGCTAAGCTGGACGAAGCGACTATTGACCTCCCCCCCACCACCATGGGAGTGAAAAGCTCTGTTAACCCCTTCGGTGCTCATGACGGAGTTGTTCCGTCATGAGTGCCGATTGGGCTGTGCTAATGACGGAACCACTCCGTCATTGCCTGGCCCGCTCAATAAAACCTTCAGCACAGCGTGAAAATTCGCGCCGCGCTGAAGAGGTTAAGGTGGGAATCGGATATCTGAATATGAACGTGGTGTCTAAAATATGTTTTTAAGGCTGATGCTTTTGTTCAGAGTTTTTTATGAGTCAGATGCGAGAGAAATTTCAAAGTGTCGCACCTACATAGATCTGACTCTTGGTGGATCATGCCTAGAAACGCTTCATATCTGTCCTCGTTCTTGCTCTCTCCTGCACAGGTTCGAATATCTCTTCAATTTTGACAATGCTTTTGAGATCCACGATGATATTGAGGTTCTCAAGAGGATGGGGATGTCCTATGGGCTAGAGTCTGGGAAGTGCACAACAGACAACCTGAGGCTTGCACAGGCGCTGGTGCCAAAGGCTTTGGAGAGCTATGTGACCGGTAAGCCATGCAGATGATCTATATTGGTTTGATTCATTATTATCAGGGGTTGAAAGAATTAAACAGGCTGGTGCAGGGAAGAATGGGTAAAGTGAGGTAATGTTGAGAAGGCTTACAGTTTGAAATGACATGGGCAGTATTCCCATTCTAGTCTTTGGCAACTCTTAATGCTCACTTTTTTTGTCATCTACTTCTATGTCACATTTACTATCTTTCATCCTTTATAGGGCTCTGCTGTTAAGCAGCATAGCTCTCCTGCGTTGTACAGGTCCTTTGTGTGCCTCCCTTTACCTCCATGAGCCCAGCCAATGATCTTTGATAATCTAAAGCAGCAAATCACCTAACATGCCATGATTTGAAAAACTGTTAATGATGTCCCACATTATTGAGCAACAGACAGCTCTGGGTTTCTGTTACATTGTATTTTTCTGATTTCTGTGTCTCTGCTCCCTGCTCCTCCAACCGCTTAAAGGTCAATTTCTGCACTGATTTACATCTCAGAGGAAATTATCTTCTCCCTTGGCCAACCCAGACCGGCCAATTTCAGCCAGAACTAATTTCCCCCACGGATGTCTGCTACATAGTGAATGTAGCACACACATTTATTTTGAACTAGTTGGAATGGCCTGAGTATTCTTTGGAACTCTACATAAATACATACATTTGAATGAAAGGGAAAGGAAGGATGAAATTCCATTAACTCTAATCGGGCCTTATTGAATAGGTTGGGGAAATTCATACACAAATGTACCCTTTTCGTGTATCTATAGAAAGCGTTACTTGTAAGATGTAAACTGAATGTAGTCAAGCTTGTAAGCTTCTGGTCGGTGCCCCAGAGAAAGCCTAAGACTAGGAGACGAATTGTGGCATTGTGCCAATATTATTTTTTTAACTGCTTAACATGCCAGGCAATACAAGCAACATGTGGGGTAAGGAAAAGTCCTGCATTTTGTAAACTTTCTCAGTGGAATTTGAACTCACCACTTAACAAATTAGACATTTTTCAGACTTCACAGTGATGCAATGAGTTGATTCAAAACAATGTAAATCTTCTAGCGTGAGATTTTCTTCCTAGTTGCACCGTGTTAAAATCTGTTACAGAATAGTGCACTGTTTTAGAAAGTGGTTAACATATTTAATGCATTTGGTGTTTACACGCATATAAATATCTTCTCGGTGCTCCAGGGGCGTATAACTAAGCAGAACAAATAACAGGCTCACCCTGCAGCTGTCTCGAGGTTTGGTGCTGAGTATCCAGCGGCTGGCTGTCTCTTTACTTCTATACATCCTTGTCCTGATATGAAAGCTGCAGGGAATATACTGTTGGCGTCCTTCTCTTTCTCTGTCGTCCAAGCCTCGCAGTGGGTTGGATGGCAACCAGGAAGGAGGCAGAGAAAGGTGAGAGCAAAGTGGTGATTCCATGTGTAATTGGCTACTTTGGTACCATGCCCCCTCATGAGGAGGTATTGGAAACGTGAGAAGGGACACAACGTTGCACTTTAGATTAAACAGCCGCACACAAAGCTCTTACAACACACAGAGTCACACAAACATACAAAACAGCCACTAAATAAACACAGTTTTACATTTACATCAGTTCAAAGCAGTCATCTCTACAGGTGCACAGTTCTGCACACACTTGCAGATCCGTGGATGCTGTACAACTGCAAATATGCCTCACAACACCACGTACACACAAACACTTCCCGCAGCACCTGCATCTACATACCCTCTCTCATACACACTTGTACCGCATAACTATACAGTGACCAACACAAAGCACACCAAAACACTGAATCAAAAGTACCAACATCGCACCGTATGGATAAAGTTTGAAGCAGGAGACAGAATGGGGAAAATATTGGCAACAAAGAGAAGGCTCAGAGCAGGGAGCATGTAATCAGGAGGAAGACACTTTGCCACATGGATGAAGAAGAGAGAAGTGGAAAAGTTGGAAACAATGTGGGGCTGTGGAGAGGGCAGTTCAGAGAGTTGGAAGTGTAGGAGGCATCAAGGCACAAGCACAATTCTATTCAGCCTACGAGCAGAGCAGAATGGAAAAGGTGCACCAAGGGAAGTATGAGCTGAAACAGGGATTGTAGTAGTACACATAACCAGTGCTTAACACCTTCGCCGCGGGGCTAATTCCCCCGCGGCGCTGGGGGGAGAGGGGGCTCGCGAAGCGCCACGATGCTTGTGACGAGCTCTGCTCGTCACGCTGCACGGTGGCGCTGTGCTCATGACGAGCTAAGCTCGTCATGACCTCGCCTGTTTTTTTCGGAACGCTCTGCACAGCGGGGGAATTAGGCGTATGAGCACCGCGCGTGTCATGACGAGCTCTGCTCGCCATGAGCACAGCGCAACCGGGCCTCATAATGAGCTCGTCATGAGCATGGAAGGAGTTAATTTGTAAAATAATAAGTGCCGATGCTGAAAGACTTCTCAGTAGCCCTCGGCTGCCGATGCTCAATGTTGAGGCTGCTGAATCCCAAAACTGTGTCCTTTATTCCACATCATGCTTCCTTAATTCACCACCAGAACCCCCTTACCCCTTTATCTTACAATTGCATGCTTTCTTCCTTCCCTTCTTTCTGCCTTTGTCACCGTTATTCCATCCTTCTCTTCCTTCTCTTTTCCCATTTTTGTGTTTTTCTCTCCCTTGCTCTGGATCAAAGTCTGATGAGGAAACATAAGTGCTGGTCCTCCAAAAATGAGTGCTGGTGTGCCCCCGTTGAGTAATTTGGGAGAGCTGGGAGTGGCATCAAGTATAGTGTGGGGTACAGAATCTCATGGCAGAGAAGAAGGAACAGAGGCAGTACTAGATGCATGTGAGGAGGTAGAAATCGGGGCGGACTGAAGAGATGAGAACTGAGCTAGGAGCAGGGGATACATTCAGAACTAATTGTGGAGTAGAGAAAGATGTGAGAAAGAAGAGGAAACTGGTAGGGATTCTCAGGGGAGTGGGACATGATGAGGAAAGGTTGCAGGACCGAGCGGGTAAAAGTGGACTGCACAAGGTCAGAGAAGGTAAAGAATCCTGAGAAGAATGTAGTGTTAAGTGATGAGTGGGAGCACATCAAATAGCAGAGGCGTATGCACTCCATACTCACCTTCAGGTGCTCCTCGGCCCAAATTAACTTATCCTGTCCAGAGGCACAGTAATCTTATGGAACTGTTTTTAAGAGATTCATGGGGACGCAGGCTGGTGGCAAGTAAAGTGTCTCCACTATGCTGTGCTTTCATTGGGGTAGGTTATCCAATGGATTTATGTCACTAATGACAGCAGTTTTCCAGTCCTTAAATACCCTTAAACTCATTGGTCAGTCTGAAAACGTTCATGTTGGGTGTGACCAGTTAGACTAGTTGATATGAAAAAATGTTGAGTACAAGGAAAGTTCAAGACTGTTGGCATGGAGTTATCTGGTTACTACACTCTTAGGCTGCCCTCCAAGCGTCACTTTTAGTTTGAGCTGACCAGACTGCTTAGCTGTCTGCTTCTGAAAGACATATTGCAGACTTACCAAGAACATTCAGGGGGTTTGAGCCCATCCATGACTGTCAGTCTCATTTGCCTGTTTCTTATTTGTGTCCTAACTTGTTAATATTGTATTTGACCCTCCCTTGAGGCATAGCCTCCTCGCCATTTTTATTGATAGACTGGCTCCTAGGCTTCCATCGCTTGCTTTTCAAGCACTGCTTTTTTTTGGTTAAGCACTCCATAAGAGGGCATGCATTTTCCAGCTGCCTCCCTTGTGTACTTCAATCCCCCTGCACTCAGTGTTACTCACTGTCATCCGTGTGCTTGTGACCTCTCCATGTTGCTCTCATGTTCTCCCCGGTTACTTTCTTGCCCATGTGCTTCTCCCTGATCACTGTTCCTCTCTCGCCCATTGTGTCTCCTCTCCACCCCTACCCTCCAGTTGCTTCCATGCCTCCTCCCTCTGTGTTGCTTCCCCCGCCCTTGTCCTCCTTCTCAGTCACTTTTCCTCCCAAGCCCGCTCTCTGTGTTCCTCTGTTCCCATGTGCTCTGTATTGCTTCCTCCCCTCCTGCTCTGTTGGTCATATTTTCTCCTTTTCACCCACATCCTCTGTGCTGCTTCATTCCCCCAACCCTACGTGTTGCTTCCCCCAACACCCTCCTTCTCTGTCAGCTGTTGCTTCTCCTTCCCATTCCACAGCATTGTTTTACCCACCGCCCCTCTGTGTTGGCCCACCTACGTCATCCGTGTTGCTCCCACCTACCCACGCCCTGTGTTTTCCCCATCCCCCACTCCATTGCATCAAAAAATGCTTTTGCACATTTTTTAATTTTTTTTATTTGCTGCCGTTAATATCAGAAAAGGTCTCTTGGAGAAATCTCTTCATTCACCTCTTTCATGCTGCACTTCTTGCACTCCATACATTCCTTTACACCCGTTTCAAAGGGGACAAACTGGACAATTCTTAACCGTTATTTGTTATTATTAAACAATATTTAGAGCCTGATTCCAATCTCGCTAGGAAATCCCTCTGTACGAATCGGACCCGGAGGTCTTTCCTAGCGAGCCGCACTGTGCGAGTCCATCCGAGTGAGTACGATGCAACTGCATGATTACTGACTCTATTCGCCGGACTCCCATTGCACTAAATGGTAGCCTGTGTACGGACGTGTGCACAGGCTCCCCATAGCAAAAAGGGGGTGGGTGCAGAAAAGCGTACACACCATGGCGGGCACCCCATTTTGCCGCCACACTGCATTCTTTGATCCGGGAGACCCATGGGCACCCCCCCCCGTGTGACCGATTCGGAGGGCTCCCCCGAAGTACGATTCCAACAGTCGTTTCATCTCGCTGAGACCGAGTCGATGCGGATGTCCGAATCCGGCTCGGGTACGATTCAGCTTCGAATGAGTCGTACAGACAGGATCGGATTTGGAAACTATTTGGTTGGCACATACGCGATCTTCGCATCGTACTTGGTCGTTCAGACCTGTGTACTATTCTCTTGGAAACAAGGGCTATGAATCGGATCCGGGAAAGCCAAATCCGATTCAGAGGCCTTCCGAACGACATCGGAATTGGGCCCTTATTATTTCACACCATACATAAATAAACAATTACATTAAATTCATAAATTTAAAAACTGTCTAAAATCAAAAGTTAAAACAGCGCAACACAATATATAACGGAAAACACTGTGACAAGAGGGACAATACATAAGACATACACCTAAGTCATTAAGAATTTTTTGTTAATGTGAAGGAATCAATGAAATGATTACATTATCAAGGTCTTTTTCCATTTTTACTCAAATTTAACAGAGATGGGCGTCGACACGTTTCTGTGGAATGTCAAAATAGAACCACCTTCTTCAGGACAGACAGTAAATAATTTTCTCTCCTAACAAATGTGCAGTATTCACCTGCACAAGAAAACAAAACATATATCCAACAAAATTTCATGGTCTCACAACACTACTAATATTAAAATTCACAATTTTGCTCATTATTACCACCCAACAATAATCAAAACAACCCATTAAATCATAAATCACAAAAAATAAATTTCCAATCATGCTTTTTATGTGCTGCCCCAGCTTGGATCAGTAAAGAAAAAGAAAAAAGCGGACGCGTAATTTTATAGACTGATCCAATCATGTATTAGGCTTTCTTTTCTTTACTCATTTATGCTATACAACATGACCATTATAACCTTAATTCCACACCCCATGTGTATGTGTCACTGTGTCAGAAGGGAGTAATCTGTGTGTATGTGTACGTGTGCATAGTCTTAAACTTTGTGTTGGGTGGGATGTGTTTTCGGCAAACAGGTCAGCTCTCTTCGCCCACTAATGGCAAACATAGTCACGCCAGAAAGACCAAAACTTGCAACTACACTGATAATTGTATTTATTTTGTGTGTAGTTGATCTGTACTAATTTTTTTTTATTTCAAAGAAAAAGAATTTTTATTGAAGATATATTGTAATACAGTACAGTGGTAATGCGGGGGCACATACAGATGAGATACAGGCAGCTTGTGGTTACATTCGGTGAATAGGCATGGCGGCTGTTGTTGGTAGTTGGCTTATCTGTAGGCCCCAAGAGACTGGAAAGAAAGCGAGAAAGGAGGATGGGGGGGGGGGGACAGACCATTAGCAAGGTTGTTCTCCTCTAGTCTGCCGGGGATTGCACCAACGGAGCTGGGCGGTTGTCTGTCTATGGGGGTTTGTGTGACCCTAAGTGTGCGCCTAGTCCGGCCCACATACAAATACAAGCATGCACACATCTCAGAAAAGTGTTGTAGATCTCTCTTTTTTCAAATGTGTACATTGACCACTGCCAAACACAGATCCCGTATGAGAACCAAATAGCACAGAAATTATCCCACACACAAAATGGTAACACCCACTACAAAATACTGACCTTAACAGATCCCCCACACAAGCTTAGTTTATCTGTATCGCTCACAAAAATAGGTCACATACCCCTTCTCAGTGACTTAGGCTAAAATAAGCTCAAACATCCTTAAAGATAAATAAATATTTACAAATGTACACACACTGATCACCCACACCCAAAGTTAAACTAGCACAAAAGGATCCTGATACACAAATATTAAATGTGTAGAGTTCTGACGTTTTCATGTGCTTAAAAGCTAGTGCACCTTAATAACAATTCTGCCAAACATGCTGCCTTCTTCTGATAATATTTTAGCACCAGACGTCCCCAGGTCTTTAGTAAGTCTACATACTCGTCTACTATCCCTGAGCACAGACCGTTGATGACAATAACTATCTGGGCTGGTGGGTCAACTAACTTGCTCATGTGCGAAGGAGAAGAATAAACCTATCAAAAGGTCGAACTGAAAGGCCTGTTTATAGTTATCTCATGTATAATTACAGGTACTCCATTTTGATCTTGGTGTTTGGGTCAGCAAATCCAGCACATTGACATTGCCTCTCTGTGGTAGATTCCATATGGCGGGCCAAGTCCTTAAACCTAGTTTCATATGTGTGGCAATGATCCTGGCTTTGGTAATTGTCAACTAAGTGAAGGGTTCCCTGAACCATTCAAAAATCACTTAATTGTGCTGTTTTAGTTTTAGCAGCTATGGAAGTGCAATCCAAAGCTTTTCGCGTGTCTCTCAATGCCATCTCTTCTTATTATCTGGCGACAGAAAGAGCCGCCTATTTGGCTTATCCTTTCCTAGTGAGGTAGTGATTGAAACAAAAGAAAATTATCATTATTTGGGAAATATTAAGCAAACCCTCAAATGCTCTTTCTTGGCCAGCCCATCAGGAGGCAGAAAGAAGGTCTGTCACGCTAACAGCTACTCACTGGATACAATCTGAAAATCTCTGGTTTTGCCTTTGGTTGCTATTGTCACTGCAAGAGTGAAAGATCCCCCAAATATGTTATTCTGCAAGCGTGCTTGTCGATCTGCATGTTGTAATTCTTGTTGAGATCCTCAACTCTTTATTTTTGTATTATTTTTTTAAACTGTTCTTCCATGTACTGAGATGGAAGCCATCCAAGGCAGTGCAATATTTCTCCTGCTAAAAGGATCAACAAGGAAACATCTTGGAAAAATAATTCAGAGCCTAGTTAAACGTTTACAGGTTGGAGGTAAAGATTTATTATTGGGTTCAATGAAGACCACTGAGGAATCATGATGCAAGGATCATCCATGTTTATCCCCCCTAAATCAGCAATGAGTATGAAATGTGAGTTTAAAAATTAACAGGATTCGCTCTCAGTAATGCTGGTGAATTTGATAGATTTTTTCTGCTTCTCCCAGCAGAACCTCCCCCCAGAACTATCCTGCCTTTTATTATGTATCACTACATATCACACTTAAAGATTTTGTGTCCTAGAAACTGAATTTTAGGAATGCGTATACATTTGCCTCAACAGAATGCTTCTAGGAAGAATCAACTTCCTAAAGAAGCATTAGCAAAGCCGACAGGCCTCGCTTTTGTAATGCAAGTACTATGCTATAAGCCTTGCATATGTTTGTAAAGCATTGTTACTAAAGTAAAATCAAAAAGCATTTCAAAATACTAAAGGAAAAACAAACACGTATCTTAAGATAGCTGAAAGTTGGACATTGAATTCAGTATTTTTTAATCTTTATAAATATCATGGTTTATTTCTTATATTTCCAGCAGGAAACTCTGCACAGAATTTAAAAAGCCTTTTGTACATGCTCCCACATTAAAAAATAACAATGAGAACTAGATGCAGATATTTTAGAAAAATATCAGATGCCTGAGAAAGTCTACTTTTAAAGAAACGCTTGTCATTTGCTTTGACTAGGAACGGAAAAAATGCCTAAGCTGTTTACTGCCCTGCTGGAGACTACGGAGCAGATTTATAGACCTCCAGGAGTGGGGAGGAAATTTTAGTCACTCTTTTGCCTCAGTTGCAGGCTGAGTGAGTGCAGCAGGCTGCTCCTTACCCAGCACTATAAATGCTGCCCTTGTGCGCAAAGGCCTGGGCAACATGTGAAAGGCAGGACATAAAAGAAAAACAACTTGATAAAGTCTGCTCTTTTCTGAAACCTGGGAAAATATGCCTGTTGCTGTGCTTTCACAGATGAGTTGGGTGGGGTGGCAGCAAGATGGAGAGTTCAGGGGTGCATAAATGGGAGGGGTGAGTAGTGCATGGGGGAAAGAGCAAGAAACATATGCACTGTCGTGTAGAGCTCAAAGAAAAAGTAGTTCCTGAATCTAAGAAGTGGAAATCCTCTAATCAAAAGGATGTTAATGAAGCAATGCTCAAGTGGAGGAAAAAGCACAAGAAGAGGAAGGAAAGCCTTTAAATAAAAGACAACCAGATGAGGTTGACAACCAACAAATGCTAAGCAATGGGCTGACTCAACAGTCTACTCTAAGTACTGGCATTGTACACAGCAGGTTTTTCAACAGCAAACGGGTGAAAGCTGTCTGCAGGCAAGGCCTAAAAAGACTGCTGTCGTATTAGAGAGGAACTCGGGAAATACCACTATGTGCATCAGGACCAGCGAGAGCTGATGGCTTCAGGTAGTGTAACACATTCAGTTTAAGTCATTATGCATGGTTTCCAGAGCCTGGAACAACATGGGCCGCCATTGTGAGAAATTGGTGACAACCAACTCTCGTCCACTGGACATGTTGTGACTTAAAAAATCAATAAGAGCTTGAGGCACAATCTTTTGGTTCTTACCTTTGGTAGATGGAATTCACTGCCTTTGACAAGTTTGGCCTTGGATGAGCGCCTGGAATGTAGGCACTTATATGAAACGTGGAAATTTGAGAACTAACTCTTAAAACTAAGGTCTAAGTTCTGTTTACTTTTCAGCACTAAGACGGTGAAAGGTGAAAGTGTCCCTAGTAACTAGGAATGGTGAATTATAGAGGTATTTCCATGAAACTAAATAATTGGACACTAAGGGCTAGATGTAGGTAATTGTAATTTACCGATTCGAAATACCGAATTTTACCGATTCTGTATTTTCGAATCGGTAAATGCAATGTAGATAAAAAAATCGGTAAAAAATACCGAATTGTTAAGATTCGGTATTTACCGATTCGGTAAATGCCATTCATTCCTATGGGCCTGGAGTTTTTTTTTTTTTAGGCTGTCTTGTAAAGCGCGTGGCTACCCCAGCAATGGGGCGTCCCAGCGCTGTAGACCACTGGGGAACCCGTGGTCATGGAATGAATGTCAATTACCGAATCGGTAAATACAAATTCGGTAAAATAGGGAAATAGTCAAGGGTGGCAGGGTGTCACTTTGACACCCTGTTGCACCCCTGAATAGTGCTGGTGTGCACATGTGGCATACATACATGCCCTAAGGGCATGTATGTCGGTCACATGGCGCAGGTGTAAATGCACAGATTTGCATTTACTGAGGAATTCCTTATTTACCACCAACCAATAGTTGGTGGTAAATAACGAATCCTTAAAGCACAAAAGCACTCTTTAAAGTGCTTTCTACATCTCATTTACCGATTCGGTAAATACCAAATCGGTAAATGATGATTCGGTAAATACCGATTCGTTATTTACCGAATCGGTAAATATACCACCTACATAGGAAAAGCCTATTACCGGTCGGTAACGGCCGATTTCGGCCGTTACCGACCTGTAATAGCCTACCTACATCTGGTCCTAGGTGCGATCTGTCATGTCCCTACATAGTAAAATAGTTCAGTCATGGGAGAGTGCAGATATGTCAGAAGGGAAAGTGTTAATTACTGTTCCCTATTAACAACGACACCACCATGATCAAAATCTTAAAAACAGAATGTTGGGGACCTGAATGGCATTCATGCAAAATTAGGCTTCAAAGGAGAATACTTCAGCTGGCTCCCCTTCAGGGCTGCATTCATTGCACTCCGCTGCCTGGTAGCAAGGAGTCTCATTACGCTATTTACAGAGCAGTAAACAGACATCTCCCTGTCACAGTACAAACAGGAACGCAAGAAATGTCTGCTAAATGTTATTTGTCTGTCGATTCCCAGGGTCAGGCTAGGCCTATTTCCATGTTGCTGAGAACCGTGAATACCAATTAGGACTGGCAACAGACCAGTGTATTTTTGTAAAAAAATATATATTACCCTATGGTGGTTGCCACTGGGTAGTGTTTGTTAGGATCGTGTTTCTATAGGAAATGCTTTTTATTTGTTGCTAAAAACATTGGTGATTTTTGATCAAGCTCCACAAAACATTCTAAAATAGTGCTTTTTTTGCCTAGTTTGCACATGGAAAGTTTCAGGGTGATCCGTCAAGCAGGGGCTGAGCATAAAGGGGGGTCCCAAAACGCGTTTTCCCCATTCATTTTCCCATAGGAACTTTAGACACTGCTAAAGCCTAAACCGCTGAATGGATTTACACCAAATTTGAAAGAAAGCTAGATATAGGCCCAGAAATAGTGTTTTTTGTGCTTTGGTATAATCCATTGAGTAGTGTTTGTGCAATTAATGTTAAGAAACTTTGTATATCGTGGGACGCGGAGGCTCTGCGGATCCCGACAGATCTCCAACTGAGATCTGATTGGCTGCCACCACCTTAACCATGGAGTGATGTTAGCTATTTTAGGACTCTGGACTAGGCCAGAGTCCTAAAAACCCCACAAAAAGACACAAGGGAGCAGAGTAGGAATACCCTGGCACCCTGGGGCTGGTGGTGGGTTCAAAAAAGTTTTTTTTCTTAAATTTTGGTGTGAATACATGGAGGATCTGCATTAAATTGTTTTAAAAAACCAATCACAATCTCCTGCGCTTGTATTTTTTTAAAGCCCCCCGGGTGTGCCAGGTCCCAGGGAAACTAATGTTTGTGAGGGGGCTTGTGTGACCCCGGAGCCCAAGTCTGATTTAGGCCCAGGAACCCCATCCCCATGGACCAGTTTATGGCGGAAGGGTGTCACATGGCCCCCTCTTTGGGCCATTTTAGGCCACAGGGACCCCATTCCCCGGAGCCTGGCCATGTTGTAAAGGGGGAGGGGGCACACGGCCCCCTCCCCGCCAGGCCAATTTTGGGCCCGAAGACCCCATACCTCATGACCCAGTTACTAGTAAAGTGAAGGGGGGCACTCGGGCCCCCCCTATCTGGATCAATTTTGGCCCGAGGACCCCATCCCCGGGGCCTAGCCAAACTTGTAAAGGGGGAGGAGGGCAACTTGCCCCCCCCTCCATGAGCCATTAATGGCCCTGGGGACCCCATTCCCCCAGTACCAGCTCAGGCTATGTCCTGGGGTACCCTCGTATATACGGTGCTGTGCCCTGGGGGATGGAGTTCCTGGCGCCACAATCGGCCCGGGAAGGGGGGGGGCCACAAGCTCCCTTTCAATATAGTGTTTGGTCATGGGGTGCCCGGGGCCAAAATTGCCCCTGGAAGGGTAGGCGGATGCCCCCTCCCCTTCATTTTAATTTGTGGCCTTAGGGGATGGGGTCCCCATGGCCCATCAAGGGTCAGAGAGAGGGACCCCGCAACCCACTCCTCTTTATTTTTAGAATTGGCACTGGGGGATGCGGTCCCCAGGACCTTGTAAAGCTTGAGGAAGGGGGCCACCCAGCCCCTCCCCTTTAATTTTAATAGTGGCCCTGGGTTATGGGGTCCCCAGGGCCTAACAAAGCTTGGGGAAGGGGGCCACGTGGCACACTCCCCATTAATTTTAATAGTGGCTCTAGGGGATTGGGTCCCCAGGGCTTAAGGAGGCTTAGGGAGTATGTCCACATGACCGCTCCCCTTAAAAATATATATGTCCATGGGGGTTGGGGTCCCCAGGGCCATAATAGGTTTAGGGAGGAGGGAATGCAGCCCCCTTCTCTTAAAAAAATAAAATAAATAAAGGTCCTGGGAGTCCACAGGGCCAGGCTTTGTGGCCAAACCCCCACTGCTTGGCTGTATGCTGGAGATTGGCCGCAGGCCATGCCCTGTGGCAAACGCCCGCCATGCTTGACTGAACGCCCTGCAGAGGGTGGGGAAGGCTGCAAGCGGGGTTAGGTTGCAGCCATCCCTCGCCGTGCACCACCAGAGGCCGTGCTTGGTGGGGGGATTGGATTAACATATTGTAATTAAATATAACTTAACGTTAAAAAAACAATAAATTCACAGGAAAAACTCAAAGGTTACTGTAGCATTATAGTTAGGTGGAATGTTCAGCCTTACACTCTAAAAACCATTAAAATCTGCCAATTATAGTTAGAGGAATCTCAAGTAACTATAACTCATGCCCTACGGTAACTATCACTCGCGCCCCCGCCATGCCCAGTGATATTACTTTACGTTAAAAAAGCCCTAGAAATAAATTGTAAAAAACTAAGGTTAAAGTAATGTTGTAGTTAAGTAAAATGTTCAGTTTTAAACTCTAAAAACCACTGAAATTCACAAGTTATAGTTAGAGGTATCCCAAGTAACTATAACTCATGCCCTCGCCATGACCTGCTAAATACCCTACATATTACATGACTCATGACATCTTCTTTGACATCATTGATAATATCACTGTGCATGGCGGGGACGCGAGTTATGGTTGAGTTAGGGCACGAGTTATAGCTACTTCAGATACCTCAAAGTATAACAGGTGAATTTCAGTGGTTTTTAGAGTTAAAAACTGAACATTTCACCTAACTATAACGTTACTTGAACCTTTGTTTTTTCCAGTGATTTTATATATACATAAAAAAACATATGTTTGTGTTACTGCTAAGCACCCACACTGTCCTTGAGAGTTTCAGTGTGCATTTCAAAAAACGAAAGGGATACATTCATTGCAGAAGATCCTGTAAGCAGTGAACTGAAATATTTGTAGTGTTTAGTCTTTACGCATGGAAGAAGAGGCGATTTTCGAGCTATTTTGAATTTTTCAGAAGTTTTTCTCTTGATGTAGAAGCAATGCATGGCAATTAAATGGGTACTGTCTAGTGACTGCAGCAACAGCCACTGCACTCATGATCTAGTTCTACCTTGCCACGTAGCTGGTTTGGAAACCAACGTTAATTGTGGTTTGGTAGTATATAAATTGGATTTTCTTCAGGTATGCATATGATTTGAAAGCTGTAGTTCACAACACACTTTTTAATTTCACTCTGCTTGACTGGTAAACAGCAGAGATAATTTTTTCATTGTATAATATCATCTGATCTATTTAGCTTAGTATGAGATGTGCTGCATAGGTTTGTGCTGCTTGACACTTCACTGGCATTTTGTGTGGGGATCTTCATAAACATTATTTCAGCAATCAATTCAATAGAGGGCCACTACCAGGATGAGGAAGATCTAAGGATGGATCAACAATTTTAGCAGGAATTTGCAAAGATGGTGCATAAACATTTTTGGGATATATTTTTATTATTTTCATGCATGAAACCTCAAAAAAGAAAGATTTGACATTCTTGAGCAACAAGCTCCCTTAGAGCAAATATGCACCAGATACTCAAGAGCAATTGTGTTTCGAACTGAGTAGTTCTCCAGACATCAAAATATGCATTGCCAACACATGAAAACATTTCAGATACAATTGTGAATAACTGTCCCTTAACCGTAGATGTGGAAGCTCTGTCGCTGCTGTGTGTATTCCATAATATGCCTTACACCATCCCCAGATCATAAGGAATTTGCGGGGGCAACCCCTACTACGATATGTCACCTTCTCGGCTGCTATGTAGAGGTCTATTCCACGTCCCTATTCCTGCCGTGAGGGAGTTTCTGCGACACCCCAGTACCTCACAGTTTCTCTTTTGGCCACTACTAGGCCCAATACGCTAAACAGGAGTTTGGCTCGGGGGAGGTCCGCATCATTAGGAATTCCCAGTGTAATGGATTTGGGGTCAAATTGAAGATGTCCCTCCAGTAGGTGTGAAAGCTCCCAAGTGATCTCTTTCAAGCATTTCTGTATGGGAGGGCAGTCCAATATTGTGTTCATAAAGGAACCCAGTCCCCCTGCACATCTCAGACATGGGGGAGTGGGAGCCTTGCTCATGGTATGTCGTTTTTGGCGATCATAATAGACTCTATGTAGGGCCATAAACTGGATAAGGCGTGGCTTGAGCACCACCTCTCAGGGATGCAGAAAGGCTGCCTCCCAACCGATGTCCTCGATTACACCCAGATCCCTTGTCTATCTCTCCCTCAGGTGCCCCAGTGAGTCAGATATGTTGTTGTTTATGGTCCTGTATATCTGTGACACCGCTCCTCCACCAAGTGCCTCCATCACGATGCGCCCCTTGAGGTGGACCTATTCCAGGATGTCCGCCTACCTCATCAAGTCCCTCCGCCTGCCAAGCATGGTGTAGTTGTGCATATTTTAAAAATTGGGTATGCTGTAATTGTTTCTTACGCCTCATCAAAGGAAATGACACAAGCATCCCATTCCTATTGCGTCCCAGGCCTCAAAGCCGCATAGCCCAGAGACCTCCCCTAACCATCTACCCCCCCCAAGAGAGGTGTCTCCCGGGTAATCTTGTGAGCCCATCCCAGCGTTTTCTTAGCGTGTGCTATGCCTACAAGGACACTTGTGTTGCTGGCACTTGAATATGGACACATTGCCCCCGTATAAATAGTGTAGGTGTGTGCGTTTCTCCAACCCTCTCCGTTCCAAGCAAAACGTCAAGTGGTCCTGCAGGGAGTAGAGCCAGGTATTGAAGGCAATTAAATGAGCCGCCCAGTAGTAACCCTCAATATCAGGGAGCGCTAAGCCACTGTTGTATTTGGACCTTTTGTTGGGTGCAAAGCGATATTCGGGGGTGACCACCATCCCATAATAGTGTTTGTAGCCCTCTGTTAACCCTAATGAACACTGACTTTGCTACCTGATAGTAAGTGTTTTGAAGCGCATACAAAAATGCTGGCAGGGTGATCATTTCAAACAAGACAGTGTGCCCCATCAGTGTAAGGGGTAGTCCCCTCCACCTGTCCACATCCATCATGAAGTTTGTGATAACGCTCCAAATATTGCGTTGATTGCAAAGCTGCCTGTGACTAGTCATAAAGATTGCTAAATATAGAAAATCCTCCTTCGAGAGTTCAATACCCTGCAGTAGAGGCAGGATAGGTACATGAGCTTTTGGGACATATACGATATATGATTTTCTCCACTTACTGCTATAGTCTGAGTCAGCCCCATATGTCTCCACTACCATGAAAAGGTTTGGGATGGTAATATCGGGATCTATCACATAGAGAAGCATGTCACCTGCATATAGAGACAGTTTTTCCTCTGTGGCATCTCAGGGCAAAATACGGAAACTGTGTACATTCAGGTGCTGCCTAACGACACAAACCAGAGATTAATAACAGGGAGAGGGGGCATCCCTGCCTGGTCCCTTTTTTCTTTAGGGAACGTTTTCCCACTTACCCGGACTGTGGCCACCAGGTTGTTGTATAACAGCGCCACCCAGCTCTTAAATTGTGGACCAAAGCCAAACTTCAAGAGCGTCTGCTCCAGGAAGGGCCAGTGGACTGCATCAAATGCTTTCTGAGCGTCTAATGATAAGAAAGCATTGGGAGACTGTCTGGCCTGTACTTTTGTCATCCAGATGTGTGTGCTTTGCAAATTGTGATGAGTCGATCTACCGGGCATAAATCTCTATTGCTCACGATGTATTAATGTGTTAATGACCAGTAGGAGGCGCATCGCTAAAATGGACCAGTATTTTAGGTTCTACGTTTATTAGGGAGATAGGGCGATATGATGCGCACCTGTCTTTGAGTTTGTCAACTTTGGGAAGGGCCACTATCGTTGCCCTCTGTAGGTCCAATGGTAGCTCTCCTTTCTCTTTCCTTTCCCTAAACAGGTTCAAGAGATGAGTTCCTGTCAAGTTTGCATATCTTTTATAAAACTCCGCTGGGATGCCATTGGGACCTGCTGTTTTCCCAGTCTGCAGTTTATCCATGACGTCTTGCACTTCGCCCAACGTGAGTTCTGCCTCCAAGGACTCAGTCCTCCTTATCCGGAACTGATACAGAGATCTGGATCAAATATGAAGCTTAAGCCTGCGAGTCATGAAGCTTTCCACCTGTGTAAAATTGTTTATAATACTGTGCGAATTCAGCCACTATCAAGTGGTCCGTTTGAAGGTGTTCTCCTTACTGGTTTACTATTGCCTGCACCCATCGGCCTTCCCATTCCTGGCGACCCAGCCACGTTAGTAATTTGCCTGCCTTATCGCACATTTTGTATAATCGGTGTAGGGATACCATCATTTGCTGTTTTGCCTACTCTTGCGGCAAGTCTCTGTATTCCGTCTGGCAGGCCGCTATCTGCCTTATAGTCAGGGGATCTGTGAATGAATTTGGTGACCTTACGAGATGTAAAATCTTAACCTCCAGTGCCTCTAGTTCAGCCCTTTCTCTCCTTTTTTGGGCAACCAAACACTGGGCTATATCTCTAAGCACTGTTTTGAAGGCCTCCCATAGTGCTGTACAAGAACCCATGGAGTGTCCGTTTTCCTTGAAATATTATTCTGTGTCTACTGTAAGACCCATCGCTACTTCCCTTTCCTCTAACTCCCATGCATTAAGGTTCCATCCTGTAGCTGTCATCTCCTACATGTGCCCTAAACAGATATGTAGGGGTGAATGATCAGAGAGACCTCTGCCAGTTATTTGGCCTGGGACATTTCACCAAACCCCCTCCCGAGTATGCAAACCAGTATGCCCTGGTAGTGGAATGTTGCTGACACCAAAGATCTAGAAGGCCCATTCCTTTAGCGAACTGTGCAAGCCCAGACGGGTGAGACATTGGTCGGAGAGTCCCAGAGCAGTCTAGATGTGTGGCCATCACTTCATTAAGATCAAACCCCCTTATTTTTTAGTGTAGAGGTGGATTCCAGTAATATGTCTGTCATCTTGGTAAGAGTGGGGAGCTGTAGCTAGGGCGGAGCATAGACACTCCTCATGTCATAGTAGTCCTTCCCCTGCAACCCTTCACTCTAAGTATCGCCGTAAGGGGTCTTTTTATGTTTTCGATATGTTGAAGGGGAGATTTTTTGTCATGAGCATAGCTACTCCATGAGCTCCACTGGTAAAGCCAGCATGCACTAGTGTTACGTATACTCCTCTCCCCAGAAATTTTACAGAGCGTCACTTTTAGGTGAGTCTCCTGTAGGAGTGCCACATCTGGTCGTAGTTGTCTAAATGTGCTGTGCCATTAGACCTCTTTTAACTTTGTTGCCAAACCCATTGATGTTCCAGGAAAGCACTGTGAGGAGGTGATATTCTATTTGTCCTGGCTGAGGCATATAAGGTCGTGTGAAATTAATAAATCCATGTGGTCGACCCTATGTCTGTAGTGTGTAATCCGTGTCAGTTGTCGTTGGCAGACTGCGGTGCAAAGTAGAATGTCAAAACACAAACTAAGTGAAAAACCCTCTGTTCCCCACAACTTGTTCCCCTCACCCCCGCCCCCCCATATCTCTCTCTTACTCTATACTTCATAACCGTTCCCAACAAGAGAATATGAGAGGTCTGTAGCCCATTGTCCATTATAAATCACAACCCCCTAATAACTGTTTAAAGCTTAAGTTAACAACTTAGATGCAAACCAAAGAAGAAAAGGAAAGAAAAGAAAGACAACAAGAAAGGTAGAGTGCGGGGGGCACTCTCCACTCTTAGAAGTGAGTCCTTGTAGTCGTGTGAGGCCGTCGTCAGCACGGATTCTCGTTTTCTCCGTTCTTGTCACTACGATTCATCCGCTAGTGAACTCCATATCTTCAGCTGCCTTGGTTTTTGGTTCAGTCCTGATCTCCAGAGAGTCTAGGCCCAGTAAATCTTGTTCCATATTTGTTATTTCTTGCAGTAGTGGATGACCGGAATCAGAGTCCAACGCAGGCCTGCTTCGATAGTTCCGGTGTGACGGCTCTGAGGGGTTCAGTTTGTTTGATCATTTTTGAAGTTTGGCCAGGTCACATTCTGTGCCCAAAGACATTCCAGATCTTGAACGCGTTCTCCGGCCAGGCAGTGGGGTTCCATTAAGATGCCTGCCACCAGAGCCCTCCCTTTGTCTTCTCAGGGAGCGTTGACATTTTGGTACTGCCTCTTCCCACACAGCAGTGGGTCAGTGCCCCTGCTTCCCCGACCCGAGGGGAGGATGCTCGTCCAGCCATCTCCATGCCGCTTCTGGGGTTTGAACGAAAAATGTTTTCCCTCCGCACTTGATTTTGAGTTTTGCCGGGAACATTAACATGTACTGAAGGTAAAGGGCCCGCAGTTTTTGTTTGACTGAGTCGAATATATGTCTTTGCTTTTGCACCTCACTAGAATACTTTGGGAACACCATTATCTTTGAGTTCTCATGGTGGATCCCTCCCATGCTCCGCACTTCACGCAGGACTATATCTCTGTCCAAAAAATTGAGAAAACAAGCAATTACTGGTCTTAAGGGGTGCGCTAAAGGAGGTTATGCATCCAGCGCCAGGTGTGCACGTTCTATAATGAAGCATGAAGTGAAGTGTTCAGGGGGAGGAAGGCTCTCAGCCTGGACTCCAAGAAGGCCCCCATGTTGGGACCCTCTACTCATGGGAAGCCCACAAAGCATTAATTATTTAGTCTTAAGCGGTTTCCAGCGTCATCCACCCTCTATGCCATTTTCCTCATTGCGGCATTAAGTTCAGTGACTTCACCACGGAGGGTGCATGTTGTGTCTTCTATTCTTTCAGAAACATTGCATAGGTCTTGTCTTAGCAAGGTGATTTCTGAGTAAACCTAGTCTATTCTACCTCCAACACATCTGTTGAGGAGTAAATCCGTATTTGTAAAGTACTCACCCTTATGGGTCTCAAGGTGCTGGGGGCCGTCCTGGAAATTAAGTGAGCTATTGCCCAGAGTCACATGGTGCTGAGATGAGCTGCCACCAGAGCCGGGGATCGAACCGTGAACCCTGTGCTCCGAAGTCAGCTGCCCTGGCCGCTGCACCACACCTCGAGGAGTGAATGGCTTGTAGAAGTGCTGCAATGTCCGGCATACCGGGGGCCTCATTTTCCGCATCAGCCTGCAGGCGTTAGTATAGCTATCCAATTTTCCTTGTTTAGGCACCTTGGGCTCCGTGTCTTTCGGCATTGTTCGGGGGAGAATGACAGCGCAGCCCTCTGAGGCAGTCTCCGGCCCAGCAGAACAGCGGGTAGCAGCCTATCAGTGGCACACGCACCCCTCTGGCTCCTCCCGTTCCACCCACACTCAAACCAGGCCAGTGGGGAGGTGGCAACCACAAGGCTCAATCCACGCTCCAACCCTAGTTCTGCAGTAACAAGTGTGTAGATGCAGCGGGTGGGGTCCCAAGGAATTCAGCACTCCCGGCCCTGATCCCAGCACCTTTGTCAGAAGCATTTTTTTCGTGTTTGATTTTCATCGAAACCACATACAACCATGAGAAAAACAAGGACATTGGGGGCAGGGCACAAGTCCTAAAAAAAAAGAAGTGGGGGGACGCTGTCACCGGAAGTGACGTGATAGTGGAGAAGTGTGACTCAATGGTTAGAGCGGCAGACCCTGATGCAGAGGTCTAGCCTGGGACCAGGGTTCAATTCCCCGCCTCGCCGGGTCTTGGGCTCAAAATTCCATTGACCTGATAATTCTCGCCTTGGTGCCTATTCCAATCATGGAGTCCCACTCTGCAACTCTGGGCAATAGCTTGCTTAATCTCCACAATGGCCCCCACAACGCTAAGGATGCCTGGCCTCCACCTTGGGGGTGCCCAGGAGTGGACACCTCACAGGGAAAGCCAGGATGGGTTTCACAGCGGTATTCGTACAAGCGCCTTGAGACCCTTGCGGGTGAGTAGCGCTATACAAGTATCAATTTACATTTACGTCGCGACAGGAAGTGACGTCACGAAAGATGTCTTGCCACATCGGGCTCATCGCCTCCCCTCGCTCACCCCTTAGATGCGATTGCATCTGAGAAGTCAGCACGTGAGCAGCGTGCTGTGAGCTCCTCGTCCCAGAGAGGCCCAAGAGTGAAGTCCAGCTGTTTGGCAGGGGGGACGGCGTCCACCCGGTAAAATAAGTGGGGGGACGCCGTCCACCTGCGTGGTGCCCTGATTGGGGGTCTGATGCACTAAAATACTAGTAGCAAAAAATAGCCAGAATTTGTGCACTGACTTTTTGAAAGCAGTCTTTAATTTTGCTCTGCGACCTATGTACTATTAGGTTGCATTGAAAAATCTCCCCTCGCAATGGGTTGCAGAACAATTTGCTTAATTAATATTAATTAGGTAAGTTACTATTTGTGACCTCCTGTGATTAGCTGCAAAAATGGGGACCGTAGCCTACAAGAAAAGCCAGACCACCATCACTGCGTTTGCATTCACAAACTAGATTGTTTTTTTTAAAGCAGCCCATGTTCCTTAATAGAACTGCTACTTTAAAAAAAAAAAAGTTACCCAAAGCAGAATTTTTTTTAAGCAGCCTCTGTTGCTTAAAGGAAATGATGCTTCTATTTTTAGAAAATAAAATAATTTAATTTGGAAAGCCGTGGGAGAACAGTTAGTAGTGTCCTGGACCACTGCCTGCTCCGCTCAAGGCCATCTGACACGATTCCGAAAGGGAAGCTGCTTGAGGATGACAGCTCCCCATTTGTAAATAAGTCGTCGCCGCCTTCTTTGAGGAGTTGATAACTGTTCATTGGTTTGTAACCGCAATTATATCATGATGTACCTAATTACAGTTAGGATGAGGACGCTGCTTTCATGCCCCTTGCTGTACCTAATTACAGTTAGGATGAGGACGCTGCTTTCATGCCCCTTGCTGATTGCGATTCACTTTGGGTCAGTAATCCATTTTGCGAGTTAGAAATGTTTTTCCTACCAGCAAAATGTGTTTAATATGTTTTAATTCCATTTTGCGGTCGCAAACCTTATTATTTTGAGAATCCGAAGATTTGCTACCACTAAACGGTTTGGTCCATCCGGCCTAAATTTCATATATGGTTTTCCATATCCAGTAGACTTTTCTTTATATTTTTTTCCCTTTAGCTTCTCTTGTTCAGAGAGTTGCTGTCTCTCTGACATGTAATCAGAATTGATGCAAATTCTGTTTACGTTGACATGAATCACTTCTGAGATAATTGCATTTCCCAACTTATGTTTCTTTAGTGTTACTCTCCATCTTCGTTCGAAATTTTTAGTGGTTTCCCCCACATATTATAAAGTGCACTGACACTTGATATAATATTGTAAATCCCACAATGTGATACATCTGATGTGTGTGTATGTGACATGAAAAATGTCAACAGGGTGGCATGGAGCAGCCTTTTGACAGAGTTTAAAGGTCTATTGAATGTTGGGGTATAAATGTAATGAAATTAAACCTGTTTGAACCAGATAAAATGATAGCTCATCTTTAGTGGCTGTGTGGTAAATGGTTTTCAGTGGTAGCGAGAGGATGTGCTTAAGGCACATGCAGCATCTGTGCAACCTGAAAGCCCCCGGAGCATGTCCATGATGTTCATCTCCTTCAGTGACCTTTTGAGGGTTGATCTTAGGATGACCAGCGTGTATGCAGATCAGTAGCGGCTACTCGTATTTCTAAGTGGTGGGGCCGGGGAGTGGGAAAACAAAAAACACAAATATAAATTAGGAAAATAAAACTTAACGGCTCTGTTGGCCGCCACCTTGCTCCCGATCCTCATGTCCCATCCAGGAACTGCTGAACACTGCGCAGGCTTCCAGCTCCCAATCCCAGCCCTGCTCACATGCTGGGAATACTATTCCGAGATTGGGCTGGGATTGGTCTGAGCATCGCGGTTCGGCGCTCACACATGGCCTGGGAGCCTGTGTTGGTTTCTCCATGCACCTGCACAACACAGCTCGGGTGGAGAAAGGCTAAGTGCGCATGACGAATTGGCTGGCCCTAGAGGGCTGGCCAAACCGCCATGTGCACTTGGCAGTGCCCATCACTCTCCCCGCCTCCCTGGTGCTGCAGCATCAGTATGGGTGGGCCATGCCCCTCCCACTGCTTGCAGCCTGGAAAGCCAAAAATAAAATCTGCCCTTGGCAAGCCTTCAGTATTTTCTCTTGGAGAATCCTCTAAAATACTTTTGATCACAGATGCAAGAGATGCGACCTTATTGACTAAGTATAACAGGGCCATGGCAGACTTTGTAACTATATTTACCTCGGAAGTAAGAGAATGCTCAAAAAGGATTGAACACTCTACTAGTGGTTTACATCAAATATAATGATGCTGAAGTCCAGGACCAAAAGTTACGGCATTAAATTGCTGAATGAGCAATCAAACACTAATGTGATCAGGCTGAGAGAGCGTAGTAAGGGATGCAAATCAGCCATCCTGTCCAGGAAAACAACATTATTTTTGGATAGGATGAAGGCAGCTGGAAGCTCCTAAAAACGTTCAGGGCACTTGCGATCATTGCTGACGAAATAGCTTCCCCTTCAGAGAGAACTAAGTCACTGGATTGATATATGACATTACTAAAATACCATGACAATAAGATCACTAACCTGAGAGAATCCGAAGCACTCTGCTGAAGTCAGTCATGGCCAACAAAAGAGATACCATAATGAAAACAGCTGGTTCCGACTTAGGAACCATATATTTCCTTCTGGGTGTATGCCCACTATGAGTAGCTGATAATTTGATGAATATGAACCTTACCTCCTGTCTGGCAGTGCCTGGTCCTTGAAGTCGTATTAATGAATGACAAAGGAACATGGACCCTATAAACTCTGAAAGATTCCTAAGGAGATGAGACATGGGCCACTCCACCTTGTAAGAAATCTTTGTGGGATCTGTCAGAGCCTAGGAATTACCACTCAGTATTTTAAGATTGGAAAGTGAATTGGCGATCTAACTGCAACGTCATTTGAAAATACCCGTAGACCTTGTGGGTGACTGGCTTTTTTTTTGGCACAAGAGTGGGCCCGGAACTGACCTACGCAATGTCTAAATGACAATTTTTTTACCCATAATATTCTTATTGTTTTTTCAAGAGCATCAACACAGTCCATAAAGGCGAAATCGACATTTCAAAAACATAAACACACATGATAGTCTCTCAGTAGTATTACAAAAGGTTTATGAAGATCAGCACGAACTACAATTCTGCCTGCTTGACCCTTGACAAATTTAAACATGTTAGACCGAAGAGATCTAGCTCACCTGATATGACTAGATCTCCCAGCTGCCTTCGTCCTAACTGATTGAGGGACTTCAGATCATTGGAGTCCTTGAGTGGAAGGGGAGCAGGAATCTGCCTGCGGAGAATGTCATCACCCCCATCAACCGTGGCATACAGTGTTCCATAGGGGACTTCCATGCCTCAAATGCTATTTAAATATATACACCTTGTTTATATTGTATTGTAATTGCATTTATGTAGCTCTTATGACCCCTAATGAAACATACAGGCGCTTTTATGGAAAGTAGCACACCACTCCCAGAACCACGATTAGTGGCTAATGTAGTGATATTTAGTTAGGAGGTTTAGCTTGTGTTCCCTATAGGAAACAAAATCAACCCTTCCACGCATTACCCCAGTATGTTTGGTGGGGCTAGATGGAGCTGGTTGTGATTGCTGCGGAAGGAGGTTATTCATGCAAAACACTGGTGGGGTGATTAGATGGGTTACATCATGATTTGATTGTTGATAGTGAGCAGTCAAGTGATTACCAGTATTTAAAGAAAAATATAGATTGTTAGGGTGGTATTGCACAAAATGAAAACTACAGTGGCATAAAAAGTCATATTTCTCAGGGAACCTGGAAATATGGAAAATATTTCAAGGTTCCATATGAACTATAGATTTCACCTTTATACTGACAGCATCCAATCACTCTGCAATGTGATCCGTTGTTAGGCCAACTAGGATTATGTGGTATGGAGGACCAAATTATGTGTCCAAAAATTCAAATTATGAGCCACATTCTCTCTCAGTGCTATTTTCATCGGTTTGAGCTAAATAAAAAACAAAAAAAAGTTTGTTTTTGTAAATTGTGCAAATATGAATTGTGCAAATATGGTAAATCCCTAATTATGTGGTAAACGCTGCAGCCACAGAATCATATAAATCCACTGGCCATAAATATTGCCAAATATTGTATGAGTAATTTATTCAAGAAAGGTAAACAAAATTCAAGTATTCTAATTTCAGTTAGTTTCTATTGTTACCTGCATTTTGAAAAAACACAGCTTTTCATACAAACTACACCAAAATAAATAGGAAATGCAAAACAACATAACTGCTAATCTGGTCCTGTGTTGCCATCTCAGGTGACCTTTACAAACCACTCTGCTTTTGACCTCATGTTTTTTTTTATTGAACCCGTTGACCGCGGTGCAAATTTCGCCGTGATGCAGCTGAAATAAATGGTGCACGTGGTTCGGACAGCCCCCGGCCGTACTCCGCACATGCCCACCATCCTGGCCATCCGATGCACCGAAAGGGTTAACCAGAACCCCACAATGGCAATATTGCAGTTACCCGTTACTGGTAGGGGTGGGTGTAAATTCCTTTTCGCCGGTGGAGTTCGTGGAATTTTGAGTTTCAACAAAACACCGACAATCGCTGCTTGGCAAAGTTTTTTCTCGCAGGTGGCTTGCCAACGTTAAGTTGGCAAGCGAGAATTTTTGTCCCCTGCACGGTTTGTGGGCACTAAAATGCCTCCTAGCGAGATATCTCAATGTGGGCAGTCATAGCAGGGCGCAAATGTTCATGTTGAGAAAGCTGCTGCTCAAGAAGAAAATCTCACTGAGTGGCAGAAAGAAGCAGCGCCCTTTGGTGCACCCCTTGGTGTCGTTTGCTCTGATTTTACAGCACGGATCAAGCTCCAGGCGCAAAAAATCCACACGAGCAGCGCGACATACCGAATTTCGCCTGCTTGCAGAACTCTGCGGAATCTTGCAGAGTTTTTATGTAACTCCGCTAGTTCTTCCCACTCCTAGTTATTGTGTCTTCTCTGTTTCTACATATTTGGTGGTGATCTTCTGCTTGTTCAATGTGTCATTACACAATTATGCAGATGACATCCTTGTGATCTTTCATCTAATTAAATGATTCTGTAACACCAGAGCAAAACTGACAAGATTTTAACTTGACTATGTCTGACTGAGACAAATAAAGTTGTGCTGGTAGAGCCTGACGCCACCTTGAAATAGCAAAGTCTAGACACTTGGTACTGATAACATTTTTTTAAAAACTAGGGTAAGGACACTAGACGGCTAGTTCGACTTTAAGATGTAGTACGCTCCTAAAATTAGCATCCAAAAGGCCTTCTCAGAGACCCTCCATTCTTAAACGAATCAGATGGGCTCAAAATTCCAAGAACTATTCTTGGAGTAAAAGTCGCTTATCGTAATTAAGTACCTGAGTACTGCCAAAAAATCTGCAATCTCCAGGTACTACAGAACTCGATGACCAGAACAGCGGCAGATATTTTGAGTTTATCGAATCGCCTCTTTTCTCAGGAGCATTTACTGACGACTGGTACATGCAACTGTGAATTTTAACACTTTCACTCTTGGGAACTAATCCGTGTCCTGACCAATTGAAAAATTCTAGCAGGATAATTATGTCAACTCACAACTTACTTTTGTTTTTGGAGACCCCCAAAATGCAGTGGGAAAGAGTGGTAGGCTGGGCATTTCCAGTGAAACACAGGACCTTAAGTAATGCAGCCCTCGAGCAACCACAGCACCCTGAATAGTTGCTTGCATCAAAAAAGTATTTCAAAACGTTTGTTTTGGACTTCGGCATCCACATTTGCAGCGTTCAGAAGTCCAACGATGTGTAGCGCTGTGTCGATGCAATAAAGCGATGATTAGGTGTGCGTGAGGCCTTTATCAGTGAGAACCTCGCTACATAAGAGCTATAAGATTGGCTGTACTGTAAGAGCGCCTTGGCTGTTCGAAAACCTTTTTAAACTCATGTTTCCTTTTTCGGAACAGTCCACGAGAACGGTTATGATGGGGTAACCTTTTAGTTTATGGATTCATCTGTGCTTTAGATTTTGGTCACACCATGGTGTCACATACGGCGACCCGTAGTTTCGAATTTACAAGTTTGTTCGGCACAAAGAAGCATTTCCCAGTCTATCGGCAAACCGCTTTTGTGTGCTCCGGCATTTAGCATGTTCTTCCAAAAATGACTTCGATGCACTGGAGAACATTCTGTTCAGCCCACGTTCCACAAGGTTGGGGGAAGCAGTTTTATTCAAACTTGTTCTTTCTCCGGGTACCCATAGCAACACAATCTTGATTAGCATTCCTGAAGGGCTCCTTCCTGCTGTCCATTTTGCCCAGCATTGATTTCTTTGAATTCAGTGCAGACAGCAGGCTACTGTTTTCTTCCTGGGCCTACCCTTGTGCTTGTTTGTTTTGTTTCAATTGCTGCCTCTGCAGAGAACGCTCTGCCCATAGAAGCATACCTCTTTCTAATTCCTCGAGAAGTGCGGGTGCAGGAGCCAGCCAGTAAATGAGATCATGAGTGTATTTTGTCCTGAAAAGTAAGTTGCTTCTTGGGGTAGACTTGCTTTTGAGGACTGATTAATACAGAGATGTACATGTACCAGGAACCTAAATGTTTCTAGCAATTTTGCGAAGTTATTATTAAACTGTAACAATTTTTTTTACAAATTCCTGCTTTTGAATTATTTTTGCTCTTCCTGTCCAAGGATGGGAAGTAAGTGGGTGAGTGATATGTGTAAGAGAGAACAAACACTTTAGTTTGTGTGTTTTTCCCTATAAACATGTAAAAAAAATTTTTTTAAAAAACATGTCTCTTATTTTCCTATTCAATTACTTATTCTGACAGCCACTCAATAATTTCTGTATCATTATGCATTCCAGTTGCATGTATATGGAGCTGCAAACTACTAATGAGATGTCAAAGCGCATTAGCAAAGGGGAAGCAAGCAGGTTTCACTGCACATTACACTTGGTTGGAAGAATGTTGGAATATAGTGTGCATTGCTGGCCTTTAGCATGGTGAACTGGGCCTCCGCCCAGGGCGCTGACCTCCAGAAGGGTGCAAGAGCTGCTTGCAGCAGTCTTTCTCCAACCTGGGTCCAAAGAAGTTTGTTTAAATACAGTTTCGGAAGGTTGTTGGCACCCATGTCTGTAATTTGTCTGTTTTTCTTTTCATGGCGCTTCTTAATTTTGCTCCCCTCACCTTCCTCCTACTCCTTCCAAATTTTTGACAGGGCAACAAACAAAGAGGACAAACAGGAGGGTCTTCAAATCTGGTTTCGTCCAGAACGTTGAGTAAAGGCCAGCCCTAGTAGTGTGGCAGGTGTTTTGTTGTCCTTCATGAGGACCAGGGTGATGTTCTCATCCTGTGGTCTTTCACTGCACCTAAGCCTATACAGGAGCAATGAGAAGTGAGGGACAGAAGCTTCACCTTTCCCTGGTGAGCCATATTTTCAATCCAGAAATTCTTGTTTGAATCAACTGTACCAATTTTCCAAAAGAAAACATTACACCTCACCAAGGTATCTCATGCTTAAAAATGGCCAGTATAGTGGATAGCTTTATATACTGTTAATAATAATGAAGTCAGGCATAGGTTTTGCCAACACTAAATGGCAGAATAATGCTCAGCATGTGAATCCAGAAAGTTCTGCAACCGGCAAACCTACTCGTACAGGTTTGTAACAATCTCATTTTGGGCACCCGTCATGGCCCCGTCTCCCTCGATTAATCCTCTGCCCTTCAAACCAACTAAGCCCCTCACAAACCAGTGGTCCTCTTAATTCTGTTTCTGTCTGAAGAACCTTATATGGTCCCCCTTCTTTCTCATTCATTAAAACCGCTGTTATTGAGAACCCCTTAATCATTTTATGTGCTTAAGTCTGTAAGTCACAACCTTCCTCTTGGTCGGCTCGTTATTTTTTTGTCCTGTGTCTTACATTTTCCGATCCTTTACTTGAAAGTGCCACTTCTTCTTCAATACGATTTTAACTGGTTGCAGGTTTGAGAACACGTATGTTTTTGTTCATGGTCAACTTGTTTTACTGACAAACCATTTCCAGCTGTCAACCCTTAATTCTTTCTTTACTGGTTCCAGTGCTTGCCTCTTCAAAATCGTGGCTCAGCTGAAGTCTGGGAAAAGATAGCTGCAAGTAATTGTACAGTAGTGTTTTCTTGTTCCTTAATTCACATTCAATCCAGTCCCACACTCCAGTCATATCGTAATCTTTGAGTCTTTTGTGCCACTTTGATTACTTCCTGGTCTAGAACTAGGCAACAACATTGCACAATACAGACTGGGTTTCCCCTCCTAGTTTCTCCTTCTGTGACCTCAAACACATAGACAAAACCCCTCTAAGATCTCAATCCCCTTCATCTTTCAGGCAGTCCAGGTCTTAAATGCAGCTAACTTCGTTATGTTTCTCCATTCTGTCAACGTTTGATCCCAGGCCTTCATTCTCTTTGATGAGCCTTGCATGGAGTGTTATTATTGTAATGTGCACAATCTGTCATTAGTACGGCATTGTAGAGTCTTGTTTGCCTATTTCCTTCCTGTCTTCTAGAGTGGCCAGGCACAACTCTAGTCCGACCACCCCTGTTTTCAGGGTTTCCAGTTCTGGACCAGCGTTTAATTTCCTTTTCCTTTTCTGGAGCTTTTCCAATACCTTCTGCATTCAAAGGGTAGCTGCCATCAGAGAACTTAACTCTGAATCCTTCTTGGTTTTCTGCTTCACTCTGGGTAAGAATAATTCTTTCATGTGTCCCTGTTGTGCAGGATTTCTCCTAGGGCCAAAGAAAACTTGAGCTCACTTTTAGAAAGTGTTTCACTGGAAGGGGCTGTAATTGTGGAATGCACTCAGTAGCATTAGCCATCCCAATAAGGAAGCAGCACTCTACACAGTAGCAGTCCACATGTTTACATGATTCCTTAAATTAGGCCACAACATACTTCACACCTAATTTGTAGCCTTTTTGGCTACCGTCTTAACAATGCTGCCACCAGCCCCTGTCACTTTATAAAGGGTTGTTCTTGTGATTTGTCACTTTTCAGAAGCTTCCTGTGGTTTGGCTCCATACCTGCCTGACCAGAAGACATCCTTTTCAGACATTGAGGCCTGGCTCTATTGCCTCACTTTAAGATGGCCGCTCCTGAGGCTCGTTGTAGCCTCTAATTGTGGTGTTCTGTGTTACTTTAATATTAAGCAACCTCCTCATTCCGGTCATTTGGACAACGTGTGCTGTCCTCTTCCATCCTTCCATACTAGGAAGCTGTTTCCTCGAGACATATTACTTGTGGAGTAACTGATCTCTCACTCTGAACAAAGAGGTCCAAAGCTGAGGGCTTCGTTTGTGACTGGGCAGTTCCAGTGGTAGGAGGGAATAGGCTACAAGATGCTCAGCTGCAGCTCGGATACCAAAAACATCAGCAAGTCACGTACACAGAACACAGAGCTATTCTGGGTAGGATCACCTTGCCTCAAGCTCCAACCTACAGTCTTGGGCCTTGGAAAAAGCCTTCAGTACACAGAAGAAACCTGCTGAAGACCAGCGCTCATGAGAATTGCATCTGTCTTGCTGTGGTACAAAACCATATCCGACATACGATACCTGCCTTTGATGCTATGTAAAGTTGCCTTTTCAGCATTGAATGGGGAATGATCCCAGCATTCCAGTGATGACAACAGCCATGAAGGGATCCTGCCAGTGGTTTTTGCCACCCTAGGTAATGTAACATTTTGCAGACACTCCCCTAAGGTTCCAGCAAGGGGCCATATTTGATACATTCAGAACCAATATGCATCTCTGATTCTGCTGCTAGGTATAGCACTTAGGTTGTCCTGGCCCTGCATCACACCTAAATTGTGGCCCATTTTATTTGTGCGCGGTGCTGCTTCTTTTGAGTTTTCCGAGCTACTGAATATTTCCAGCAGTCTACAGTAAGTTTTGTATATGAGCCACTGACATGGTTTTCGTTTCTGCTGATGGTTTTGCTTTTATTTTGATACAGAGTATACTCCATGAGGTTTCTTTCTTTCTCTTTTAAATCAGTGTAATATATCTGACCATAAAATGGAGTACCCCCCGCTCCAAGTGTTAGCAATGCAGAGAGTGCGCAGCGTGGGTTAGTCTCTCTTCGTGACAGTATTAGCAATGCAGAGAGTGTGCTACTCTCTCTTCGTGACAGAGCAGACTGAGAGCACGTAGAAGTAAAGCAGGATTTAGAGGAGAAAGGGAAACGTGGTTAGCAAGAGGGTAGGGTTAGTAAGGTTAATAACGATGATAATAATAACTAATCTGCTGATCAAGACTACCGACAACCGCCTGACGTCACACGCTCTGAGAAGCTGCATGGCATTGCAAGGAGATACTCACCTCAGCTCCTCATTGCCTCTGCCCCGGAAGATCGTGGACTGCAGCCCCAGTGTCCCCAGGGGCGAAAGGCCAAGGACAAAGGCTCCTTGAGGATCCCTGCTGCCCCTCGGGCCTCGCAGAATTACTGCAACCGGCTGGGCTTGGAGGGGGCAGCAGTGAAGGGATGCAACTGCAACAGGCGAGCGACAAGGCGCTAAGGCTGGGCCTGCGATATGCCAGCCAACACAGATCAAAAAGAAGGATCAAAGTGCTTCCAACTTCTCCCCTCAAACACTCAAGCTAGAGGCCAACTCCTGATCACCCCCTCCACCCTTATTGCCAAGAGCCAACCATTAGTATCACCTCTACTGCGCAAGCAGCCAGTGTGCTCGCCCTATGGCCCAAACTTCATAAAAACAAGTTATCAAAATGTTCCTTTATGAAAGATGATAATGCCATTCTTTACCCATCCCCTGAGGAGATCAGAGAGGTACTTCCTATACTACAGCCCCTTAGGTTCCCACAACCTGGCACACTAGATATAGACACCAGTTCAGTGCCACAAACAGTTAACACAGCAGACCAGCAATCCTCGTCTCCCCATCACACTTAAATATACTCGTCTGTTCCCCTAAAGCAAGCACAGATTTTTCACCAAAGCATCACAGTAGATCAGTCAATCTCGAAATCAAGCCCTGATTTGACGACACTCAAAGACTCCAAGTTTTAAAAAAACAGTACTAAACACAATGCGTCTGAGGTTGTGTTATCATCCCAACACCCTTCCCTGCAACTTGAAAAGGATCACTCATAATCAACCAGGGGCACCCCTGCAAGCTCCATGCTGACTATAACCTAGCCATCATCCTCTCCTGTGAAGGACCTTGTTTTTGCTTCTCTCTCACATGAATTACCATTCATCAGGGGCTTTTGTGTTGAATCGCCAACTCAAAATTGTAATTCAAACCCAGCCTTTGATACAGGGATTTAGCAACAACTCATCAATATGCTCAACACCACCGTCAGGACACTGGAGTGCCAATCAAATAAGTTTGATATTCAAACTTCATGCTAGATGCAGTACCTCAGTATACCTCATCCATCGACTCACTTAGAGCGTCTGAGCGCTACATTCAATAGTCTGGTATCAAATAATCAAAACCATCAACCCAACCTCATCCACTTCTATCAAGCACAGCTCACAAGACTGTGTGTGCGCAATTTTGTTAGGTAAATTATTTGGCTTACCAGCCATATTCAGCAATCTACTTCAGGAAATCAAACTGACGGAAAAGCTGTGACTCCCCCACCCTGCTCCTAACTGACTACAACACTAACAAACTACTTATGTCCAGCACCACAGACACAAATGCTGGCATCTACGTCACCACCTCATACAATGCAGCCTTCAAACAAGATGGTGGAACTCAAAGTGGAAGTCCATCCAATACCTTTGAATTTTGAATCATCAGACAATTGTCACACACAGAAACGTCATGCAGATACAGACCCAAGCGAGCAACCCAATGTGTCACCACACATGGCTGAATATGCGCCCAGCAACACTTCTAGCTCCCCCAAGGATCAATTACCCAAGCACAAGAGAAAGCGCCTAAAAAAACTAAATAAAAAGCAGGACAAAATTCAGAAGGCAGCAGAGTACGCCTCGAAGATAAAGAGCTCCTTTTAAGGAAAGAGCCCCACTCTGAGTCAGACACACCTATGAATACGCAGGGTATGGACATTGAAACCGCTACTGAGCCCCCTGCCGAATCAACACTGCTTCAAGCCACCATCAAGACACATCTTCTGGCCACCATAGAGACTGCTGCTCAAACCATTACCATCTCACAAGACTTGCGGGATCAACAACCCCACCTCACAAGCTGCGTTCCACCAAACAGGGCCATGGCTGCACTCCCCCCTTGTAATGAACTTTGTCAACTCCCAAATGGGATGAAGCCTTTGCTCACAACTGCAAGTCATAATATAAGTCAATAACTGAGAAACTGGACCATAAACGATCAACTGTTTCTCTAAACAATACCTTCGACCAACTCAGACATCGCTCCCACTCAAAACAATTTGCCGCAATCAACCACCACTTTAATGCCAATTTTGCACCCGGAGTATACCTCCCAAGGATCAAATGACATACTGAATAGAGGAAACATATTCAAACTTCTAGACTCTCTCTCTAAACTCTGGTACCTAAACTCCACCAACATTGGGAGCATCCAGTTTATTCCTTCAGTCATATTTCCCCATAAGGAAGCAACAGCTGTGACCTGGACTACACTTTCAGTGGCCAGCACCATATACAAAAATCACAAACTTCTAGAGGATATGGGGATTCTCATCACATTGCTGCCAAAGGACCGATACCCACCCACCCTCATTCAGCATGACCCTGATAGCATCTCCTGTCGGCCTTCACCAGATCTAGGTAAAATTAAAAACTGTAGTAATTTGGTTTGTCTGCCAAGCACCTCAACCTTACTTAAAAATGCAATAGGGCCTCTCTACTCAACTGTCGCCAACCATAGGCAAGCACTAATCCTCTCCACCCACAACCAAGAAGGGAGACTCTGCATGCTTGCTACAACCGCAGGAAAGTCAAGAGAACTGGAGCTGGCTGGCTGCCACTCCGGCAGGTCCCTCTTCTAACTTACTCATACCTAAAGGGAGCTCAGGTTCGACCCCTGGCATGAGGAACAAGCCCGACCCCATAAGTTTGCTATCCTGGAACGTGGCTGGACTTGAAAATATTCTAACAGAACTGGATGTGAAGTCTTTTTTTATCATCGCATGACATCATATGCATTCAGGAATCGGGGTGTGAAGAAGACAATCCACTATAAGACTAACCGCAAGTTCTTCACTCCAGCCACAAGACAATCTACCAAGTGCCACGCAATGGGTGGTGTGTCTATTTACTTATCGCTGCACTGGGACTTCAATATTTCTGTCTATGCCATTGGCCACAACAACTTCTTATGCATTGAAATCAAAAGCTGGAGCCAAAACGCCTCAACGGGCAGACTAATTCTACTAAACGTGTACATTCACTCAGCAGCCCCGGAAAAGAAACAAAACATTAAGGACTGGGAACTCCTAATCTCAGACATTAGGTTTACCCACCCAATTTTTGGCTGGTGACTTCAACTTGAATTTGCTCCACAATCCTTTTTGAAATATTTCTTCCACAACTGCGGATTTGCGTTGGCTGAGCCCCTCGCAGACAACTTCACTAAGAACCGACCCAGTAGGACAAGTACTGCTAGCTGCACTAGAGGGCATGGCTCTGCGCCCCCTAAATGGCCACTACCCCGAACACCAGCCTTCTCATCACACACTTCTCCCCGCACTCCCCGCATAGATCAGCAGTGTTAGACTAACTTTGTGCTCAATCCCGTTGACAAACTACGTCAAGTCTTTCTCCATCTTAATACGCTGCGAAAGCGACCACATGCCCCATAGGCTGACCTTAGATCATCAGATCAAGGCACACAACATCCAAGGGACGGTCGGCTCAAGGGGCTTGCATCAAAATTGGAAGCGTATTAAATGGTCCACGAAAATCGCACAACACAAGGCTGACCATTTGTGCATCTACTTCTTTCAGCCCTCAACTACACCCAGCCGTTTAGCCCAGGCCCATAACCCATCAGATTCACCTCATCGCACTCATGGTTTATAAAATATCTCAAAATCCTGAAACACACCCTAAATAAGAACATCAGATTTCTAAAAACTCAGTCGAACATCGTCAACTCAGAAGAAATTTGCAACTTTTGCAGGATGTATAGAAAACGCATCTGGCATGCAAAAAAAGAGGCATTACGAAGCACTACAGTAAGAGCTATTTATGGCTTGCCATACAAACAACTCTAAAGAATTTTGGATCATAATAAATCGACTAAACAGTGAAAATTAGCCTGTTAAACATAAAGGAAATAACGTTACAGCGGCTCACTGAAGCCTACACATAAGCACCTTGTATCAAACCAGAGCCAATTGCCCGAACATCCCAGCCTCTCATACCGAAATTCGCCAAACTCCAAGAAACTTCGAGGCTGCCAAAGAACAAATTCACCAATTGGCAATAACCATCATGTCCAAAAGAATTGTCACCTTAATTTTAAAAAGCCGAGCCGACGCTACCCCTGGCCCAAATGGCATTTCTTCTTCAGTCAATAAACAGGACACTGAGTTTTGGTCGCAACTGATGGAAAAGCTGTTTAGAACCTGTCTCACCACTGACATCGTTCCTCCATCCTGGCAAAGGGCAATCTTGCACCACATTTATAACAAGCATTGGCATAGCCAATAGGTGTCACCTTTTAGACCTTATAAGTGTTTAGCCATGCAACAGTTGATGTTGTTGCACCAAGGATATTGTACTGCATAAATAAATACTTATAAGGTCCCATAGGCGAGACCTATTGGCTATGCCAATGCTTGTTTAGCATTTGGCATGCTCAAACTTATATCAGTGCTCCAGTTTTTTACTTACTGCAGGCCACAACCTAAGGTATAAAAGGATGAAGGCAACTATTATATTCAGATAGCCCACAAAAGAATTCATTTTTTAAACTTAAAAGCTCAGAAGATTTCCCAAACCCGTCTGGCTTGACTGCACAACGGTCTGCAAAACATTAACAATTCTTTAAAATATACACAGAGAGGGCTTTGGCTCCACCAGGAAGAATATTATTATATCAGCTCATGGTATTGGCTGTTTGTTGTATCATTACGATTCAATTTATGGACTGCACTGCTCTGCATATGGGAATTTTATATCTCAAAAACACATTGAATCATCACAATCCGTAATCATTTTCCTTGTTTTTTCAAAGAGACGGGCATTTTAATGTTTTATTCAGGCTTCCAGAATGCAAGCCAGACCTCTAGGCTTTGTCATTGCTTGTCATCCTGGCACTGAAGTCCTGCAATTATAATTGAAAAGGTAAAACTACAAAAAACAAATGCATAGAATTATAGTACCGGATAAGCTTCTCAAAACCTAACCTAATAGCTCTAATAATTTGCATCCCCAGGTCCCCCCACCAAGAAATCAAGATCTCCTTCCTGCCCGCCCACTGCTAGTTATTTCCTCTGACACAACTGTAGATAGGTTTGTGGAATCAACCTATGGAACAAAGGAAAAAGAAACCCTGCCATATTTTTCTTGATGTTTCACCCGCAGCTGCTATACCGGGCAGTGTTCCCACAGTCTAGCCTCAGAGAAGGCAATATTATTATGAATTTGACAATGACCACAGAGTCACTAAAGAACGGCAGATCCGGCCCAGAGAAAGCAATGGCCTTGCATATTGGAAAAAATATTTCTGCCTCGCACTGCAGAGCTTAGGGTATTTCAGGTTTTAATCTCTAAAAATTAGTACATTTCTCAGCCAATTTAGTGGCCAAAAAACGATTTGCGTTTGTTTCACAATGGGTGGGGCACTGGTGGGGGGAAAAAACCTTTTGTGTTTAGGGTTGACCGGGCAGTAGCGCACATGTTCACAGATCAGGTATTAAGTTGAGGCAGATTTCGTTTTCTGGACCAACAATCCTGGCATTGAGGAAGAACAACTTCCTCCCAATTACATTCATGGAATATCCAAAGGCAAGGATGCAACGTCCAGCAGAGCAGCGTTTGGGGAAGAGCAGAGGACAAGTGTTCCAGAGGCAATTGCAAACAGCAATCAACCCCCAGACGTCAACTATGCTCATGAGGCAAGCCAAGAAATGTGTACAAGTCATGCAAATTTGCATCTAACCTGAGTATAAATCCGCTGTAGGTACATTGTAACCTGTAGATTCACTTTTTTTGTAAATATACATTGTTTTTTACAATAGGAAAACGTGAGTAAGGTGGGGAAGTTGTGCCCCTGTCCTAAAGAAGGAGCTCTGTCTCCGAAACATGTCGACGCACACCTGAGGTACTGTCCATAATCGCGACACCTGTACCTTCGCACTTCACTTCTTTTAATAGTACCAGCTTAGAGTAAGAATAATTTTTTTTTCAGAAACACACTCACTAGCCAGGTCCTTTTTAAACATTCACTTTCACTCACCACTCACAGTAATACCCTAAACACATGCACCACACATAGCCATTTGACAATAAGTGCTCCCGCGTATTCGTTTGGTCGTAGCACGCCGCATCCCGTTAGAGGGGTGCGAAGACCCCGATGATGAAGCATGACACCAAGGGGCCTTTTGGTGTGTGAGGGGTATTTTAACAAACACTAAGTGCTCCCTCATCACAGGGGTGACACTTTTCCTTGACCCCAGCAAGGATTCCCTATGTTTATTCGAAGGATGCAACGTGTACACAACATTTTTCTACCTTCATTTCTGGCAGCATGCAGCAATGTCAACGGAAATTTTAATTCTAAGGTCTATCCGCATTTGCTAATTTCCAAAGTGCAACAGCTCCCACTTAGCAAAAGACGGCCTGAGCATTAAAGAACACTCCAGTTCTGAAGTGCTTTTCTCGGTATGGCGAGTGTGACATGCATCATTAAAAGTGAAAAATCCAATCTTGAATTATTTAACTGCCTGCCATGGGCCATTTTTTACAGTTTCCTCAAAGTTCTGCTCATCAACCAGTACAAAAATACCACTTTTGCTTTTATCAGCAATGGAAAACATTGTTTATTTCTTAAGCAACTGCAGACAGGACCGGGATTCATAGATACGGTGACATAATACGAAATAGGGTCCCCCCTGCAGAAAGTGATGAGGGGGCTCCCAAGTCTCTCATTTCTTAAAGACATCCACTGGCTTTGAACTGAAGAGGGGGGCCCTGAACCATTGGGGGTGGGAGTGCCTAAATGATTGAGGGGCGAGGGGAGCCCTGAACGACTGGTGGGATAGAGGGGGGGGTGCGGGGGAGTGAGGTGGGGAGCGGAGGCCCTTGCACAGCAGGGGCCTGTGTTATGCCCTGATTAAAAACTGACAAAACTGCTGGAGTTGAAACATACTACCCCATGAATCAACAGGATTAGGTGATCTAGGTTTGCTTGACAATTGTCCTCAGAAACAACGGGCTGAAATCATCCTCCCCCTGGCAGTTCTTTGTAGAAGGGTACCTTTTTCACAGCAAGGTAGGCAAAGTGTGGAGTCCCACATGCCACTGCCAGAGCAGGGGTTTAAAACACACTTGTACTCCATCCCTCACCTCGTTCTGTAATGCGTGGGAATAGGTGGGTACGTATGGCAGTAGATCTCGCAATGATCAGCATCAATTTGACAGCGGCTAATCCCCATTATTTTTATTTTTTTTTTGTACCACAGCAGACTGGGATACATAAAAAAAACGTAAACTTTGTACTTATATGGCGCACAACTACCCAGAGGTTTCTCGGCGCTGTACTCATACCGCTGTAGGAACACTTCCTGGCTTTTCCCTGTGAAATGTCCACTCCTGGGCACCCCCAAGGTGAAGCCAGGCAACCCTGTTGGGGCCATTGTGGAGATTAAGCAAGCTATTGCCCCGAGTTTTTTTTTTTTTGCAGAGTATCAGAGCGCTTTACATATTTTTCCAGTTACGTTACATTTTACGTTTCCAGTTACTTTCATTTTAGGCACGGGGAGATTAAGTGATTTGCTCAGAATCACAGGAGGTTTGCAGCGTGGGACCCATGATTAGAATAGGCACTGAGGTGAGAATATCAGGTCCGAGGAAATTGTAGTGTATTGCTACGTAATTGTGCAGATTGGTAACAGTAAGTGAGCACCACCTATGTAAAGGGTTAGGAACACAATAGGAGCGGGGGGGGGGGCGTGGGACCCAAGCAGACACAGCTGTCACACAGAGGTCCGTTGGACCTTTTTGCCTGTAGGGGGGGTGGGATAGTCGGGGTGGGGGGGAAGGGTGGAGTTCACGGGGGGGGCAAGGAGCGTAAAACAAATAGGAAATATATAACACAGGAAACATTATGGAATAAGAGGAATAATGAAACAGAAGGAAGGTTTGTGTTGGCTGAGTCATACAAAGCCGTGGTCATAATGTGTAATTTGTTTTTTTTAAGGGCCAAAATTGTGATTGTATTTGTTAAAAACCCAGGATGAGTACACGTATAATGACATGGAATGTGTGTGGTCTTAACGATAAGACAAAAAGGCAAAAGGTAGCTGTTTTGATTAAAAGTTTAAGAATAGACTTTCTAATACTCCAAGAGACTCATATACAACTGTCTGAAATTAGGCTGCTAGACCAGCTAGGTCTTACTGTTTTAGCGCACTCTAGGCAGGGAAGTAGGAATAGGGGGGTTGCGGTTATGGCAAGGCAAAGAGATGTAACCACCAGGAAAAAATGTGAGGATGTATGGGGCAGATGGGCCCTGATAGAATGCTTGATTGGAGAAACATGGGTCACTCTTGGGTCTATTTATGGGTCTACAGGTGATGATCCGGAGATTTTTGAAGCAATCGATATTGAGTTGGCAACCTGGGCTCCATTTATTTTGATAGGAGGAGATTTTAATATTAATGGAGCAGGGGGATTGGGGTTGGGGCTGGGGCCCCCAGTTAAATATAAGGGGAGGAAGAAAAGAGTCTTTAAAGCAATTGTTAATTTAGCCAGAAATAATGGCTTGCTGGATGTTTGGGATACCCTTAACCCTAGTCAAGATGGTTTTACATACTATTCAGCACCCCATAGGATAAGTGTCAGATTAGATTATTTTTTTGTCAGTAGCCAAGGCATTGATGGGATAGATATCGAAAGAACACCAAGACTATTATCGGACCATAATCCTCTTATAGCCACTTTAAAAGGTTTGACAGCGGTAAGGAAGGCCTCGGAGTGGTCTTTTGAAAAGGCTTTTCTAGTGGAGGACGTATATATCCAACACATGAGGGGATGGATATCTGAATTTTTGAATATAAATAGGCATACAGCACCCGTAGGGATAGTGTGGGATTGTTTCAAGGCTGGAGTGAGGGGTGAGACCATCAGCTATGGGGTTAGGAAAAGAAAACAGGAGAAAGAAAGAAGTGAGGGGGTAAGGAGGGAATTATTGCGGGCAGAGGATGAACTGAATAGTAGGACAGATCAAGCTGGCAGTGGAGCTCCAACGGATTCTGCATATCTTAAACTTGTTAAACTGCGAATGGAGGAGGAAGAACAGATAGCAGAAAGGGCAGCCAAACAATATACAGTGAATAGAGAGAATTGTTATGAGATGAATGAAAGGGTGGGCAAATTGTTAGCAGCTAGAACTAGACAGAAGGTATCATTTGGGGAGATAAAAGCAATCAAAGACAGTACAGGGGCGACCTTAACCAATGTACAACAAATAAGGGAAGTTTTCAGGAACTTTTATACGACCTTATATTCTGAGAGCGATATAAAAGACCCTGAAGACATAATGGAGTATTTGAACTATTATGAGGGGAGGCAGCTGGAGGAAACAGAGAAGAAGAGGATAGACAACCTGTTAGACCTAGAGGAGGTAAAAACAGCTATGAAGAGTTTACCATCAGGTAAGGCGGCAGGTCCAGACAAAATCCCGCTAGAGTTTTATAAAGTGTTCTGGGAGGAGCTAGGTGGAGATATGCTTTATACTATGAAACAGGCACAGAAGGGAAGCTCAATACCAAGCACTTGGTCTGAGGCCGAGATTGTGGTTATTCTTAAGAAAGGGAAAACGCCAACTAACCCGGGGTCATACAGACCAATCACTCTTATGAACACGGACACAAAGATTTACTCAAAGGCACTGGCAACAAGATTTGCCAGTGTAATAACACCTCTAGTTACCAATACCCAACACGGTTTTATACCGGGACGGGGGACTACACACCATGTTAGGAAGTTAATCACCCTTATAGATAAAACAGAGGCTGATGGGGACCCGTTCGCAGTATTATTACTAGATGCTGAAAAGGCTTTTGACCGTGTGTCATGGGTGTATATGTGGAGTGTCTTGGGAAAATTGGGATTTGGTAGTGGCTTTTTAACAGCGTTAAAGACATTGTATAGAGATCCTGTTGCGGCAATCAGAATTAATGCGGGGTTAACGGATAAAGTAAAAATTAATAGGGGCACAAGGCAGGGCTGCCCATGCTCCCCGTTACTGTTTGCGGTATATTTGGACCCACTAATCAGGAGACTGGAGTCAAATAGGAACATCTCCCCAATTGTCACACTTAGGGGGGAGTGTAAGATTCTGGCCTATGCCGATGACGTGGCGGTTATAACATCATCACCCACAGAGGCTATAAGACACGTGGAACAGGAGGCAAAGGAATTCGGGAAGGTTTCCGGGTATTCCTTGAATACCGGGAAAACACAAATCATAAAAAATAGTAAGGCCCCATGCCAGGATCCACGGGTGGCGCGGACGGGAACTTATTTGGGAATAACTATAACTTCAGAATTAGACAAGTTAGTGGATCTAAATATCGATCCTATTATACGGAAAGTTGGGGGTGAATTAGACAGACTGAATAATCTCCATTTTACCTTGGTTGGAAGAGTGAACATTATAAAAATGTTAATCATGCCGAAATTTTTGTATCTTTTCCGAACAATTCCCTTATGGTTCGATAACGTGTGGTTTAAAAGGATTGAAAATATGATTAATAAATTTATCTGGTCCAAAGGTAAAACTAGGAGAGCGGCGAGATTCTTGGCACTCCCACGGGAAAGAGGGGGGTGGGCGTTACCAGACTTTAAGCTGTATTACTGGGCCGCTGCCTTGCAGTATATGGTAGGATTAATAGGTGGAGCTGAAGCAGAAGAAGAAGATCATTTAGGGTCATTAGCGATTTATGGCATCTTGCTGGGCGAAGAAACAAAAAATATTTTTTTGAGAAATTTTGACACGGCATATTTCAAAAGAACACGCTTTAAGACTATACTGGGTGCATATAATATATGGAAGGCTTTTATGAAAAAGTTTGGTCTGGGGAAATTTAACAGGTATATGAGGTTATACGAGAATGTGTTACTTCCGGGGGATATATTCTCTGATTCGGTTTTTACGGAATGGTATCGGAAAGGGATAATAAAACTAGGGGATGTAATGGGGACACAAGGGGTGAAACAATTTGCAATAATACAGAAAAAATTCAATTTGTCGACAAATCACTTCTTCAAATATTTACAAGTAAGAAGTTTCCTACAAAGCAAAAGAGGGGGAATAAGAGGATTTGAAAAAAACAACATATTAGAGATAATAGAAACTGGAGTAGATTGCACAATTAAAAGATTTTATCTTGAACTAAATGAACAAAGACCGGATGACATGGCTAAATGGGGGGAAATCTGGTCAACGAAGCTGGGCATAGAACAAGAATGTTTTAAAATATCATTAGAATTAGGGATGAACATTCTATGCTCTGCGTCATTACAAGCACAGCATTACAAGACTATGTATTGGCTTTATTACACCCCGGCTAAACTGGCACAATGGGGAGCGACAACTGGTATAAACTGCCCCAGGTGCACGAGTGCAGATGCAGATGCCATTCACATGTTTGCAATATGTCCGAGCTTAGTCACAGTACTTAAAGAAATAGAAACGTTTCTACAAAGGGCACTAAAACTACCTGTTAATCTATCACCTGCGATTATTCTGTTAGGGGTAGATGGAAACAATGATGTTGAGACAGGGAACTATTTTATCTTCGTGGCCATGGCAGTGTACAGACTGTGTGTTACCACCGCATGGTTAGATCAAGCGGCGCCATCATTTCAACAATGGTTAGCCAGGTTGCTGAGCATATACAATTTAGAAAAAGCGATCTACTCCAGAAGAGGGAAAAGATTGAGGAAATTAGGTTTGGAAATATGGGAAACAATAACGAAATGGAAGGAAGAAGGTTGATTTGTATAGGAAATGTATATGTACATAATTTGTATATAATTTGTATAAATGTGTATGTAATTCGTAAATGAGGTATAACAAGGTATAACAACCTAGAATACATATAGAAAGTATAATCGATGTCAATATGTATGTATAAGGAGAGTGACCTCACCCAAATAAGGAGTGATGTATCATTTTGGTATTAAGATGATGTTTCTTTCCTTTTCTTTTCTCCTTTTTTCTTTTTTTTTTTTTTTTTTGTTTTGGCTTATTTTAAACGAAATGTATGATGTAAAATTGACATGTGTAGGAAAAACTGTTTTTCTCTATTATTTGCTCCATGTCCCCTCTGTGCTCCAGAGGGTGGGAAAAATTAAAAAAAATCTGTGAATAAAAAGATTTTAAAAAAAAAAGGAAAACGTGAGTAAGGTGGGGAAGTTGTGCCCCTGTCCTAAAGAAGGAGCTCTGTCTCCGAAACATGTCGACGCACACCTGAGGTACTGTCCATAATCGCGACACCTGTACCTTCGCACTTCACTTCTTTTAATAGTACCAGCTTAGAGTAAGAATAATTTTTTTTTCAGAAACACACTCACTAGCCAGGTCCTTTTTAAACATTCACTTTCACTCACCACTCACAGTAATACCCTAAACACATGCACCACACATAGCCATTTGACAATAAGTGCTCCCGCGTATTCGTTTGGTCGTAGCACGCCGCATCCCGTTAGAGGGGTGCGAAGACCCCGATGATGAAGCATGACACCAAGGGGCCTTTTGGTGTGTGAGGGGTATTTTAACAAACACTAAGTGCTCCCTCATCACAGGGGTGACACTTTTCCTTGACCCCAGCAAGGATTCCCTATGTTTATTCGAAGGATGCAACGTGTACACAACATTTTTCTACCTTCATTTCTGGCAGCATGCAGCAATGTCAACGGAAATTTTAATTCTAAGGTCTATCCGCATTTGCTAATTTCCAAAGTGCAACAGCTCCCACTTAGCAAAAGACGGCCTGAGCATTAAAGAACACTCCAGTTCTGAAGTGCTTTTCTCGGTATGGCGAGTGTGACATGCATCATTAAAAGTGAAAAATCCAATCTTGAATTATTTAACTGCCTGCCATGGGCCATTTTTTACAGTTTCCTCAAAGTTCTGCTCATCAACCAGTACAAAAATACCACTTTTGCTTTTATCAGCAATGGAAAACATTGTTTATTTCTTAAGCAACTGCAGACAGGACCGGGATTCATAGATACGGTGACATAATACGAAATAGGGTCCCCCCTGCAGAAAGTGATGAGGGGGCTCCCAAGTCTCTCATTTCTTAAAGACATCCACTGGCTTTGAACTGAAGAGGGGGGCCCTGAACCATTGGGGGTGGGAGTGCCTAAATGATTGAGGGGCGAGGGGAGCCCTGAACGACTGGTGGGATAGAGGGGGGGGGCGGGGGAGTGAGGTGGGGAGCGGAGGCCCTTGCACAGCAGGGGCCTGTGTTATGCCCTGATTAAAAACTGACAAAACTGCTGGAGTTGAAACATACTACCCCATGAATCAACAGGATTAGGTGATCTAGGTTTGCTTGACAATTGTCCTCAGAAACAACGGGCTGAAATCATCCTCCCCCTGGCAGTTCTTTGTAGAAGGGTACCTTTTTCACAGCAAGGTAGGCAAAGTGTGGAGTCCCACATGCCACTGCCAGAGCAGGGGTTTAAAACACACTTGTACTCCATCCCTCACCTCGTTCTGTAATGCGTGGAAATAGGTGGGTACGTATGGCAGTAGATCTCGCAATGATCAGCATCAATTTGACAGCGGCTAATCCCCATTATTTTTATTTTTTTTTTGTACCACAGCAGACTGGGATACATAAAAAAAACGTAAACTTTGTACTTATATGGCGCACAACTACCCAGAGGTTTCTCGGCGCTGTACTCATACCGCTGTAGGAACACTTCCTGGCTTTTCCCTGTGAAATGTCCACTCCTGGGCACCCCCAAGGTGAAGCCAGGCAACCCTGTTGGGGCCATTGTGGAGATTAAGCAAGCTATTGCCCCGAGGTTTTTTTTTTTTTGCAGAGTATCAGAGCGCTTTACATATTTTTCCAGTTACGTTACATTTTACGTTTCCAGTTACTTTCATTTTAGGCACGGGGAGATTAAGTGATTTGCTCAGAATCACAGGAGGTTTGCAGCGTGGGACCCATGATTAGAATAGGCACTGAGGTGAGAATATCAGGTCCGAGGAAATTTTGAGCCCGAGACCCGCCGAGGCGGGAATCGAACCCTGGTCCCGGGCCAGAGTTCTGCATCAAGGTCTGCCGCTCTAACCATTGAGCCACACTTCTCCACAACATAAAGATATTTACGTTGTCTATTTAATGCCCACTCGATAACTGTCGGTAAGGTAATGCTGTTTTGTATTCCAGAGGTCATAGAGTTTAACAGACAACCTGATGGAACCAGAGGTAGGGTACTTCATTACTGCGAGCTAAACAAAAATCATTCAAAGATATTTGTGTGATGGGCGGGTCATGAAAATAGCCAATTGCTACTCTAGAACCCTACATGGTTAATTAAAAGCAGTTGTGTAGTAAAGATTAATTACAATTATAGGACTGTTTGCCACCCAATAACATTTGCATACAATCTAATCAGCATGGTTCCTGCCACCGAATAGTGATCAACTGGGATTGTGCATAGAGAAAACCAGACAGTCAGACTGAAGGCCCTAAAGGCCCTGTGGTAAGTTATCCTGGGGTTTACTGGGCAAAAACTCACATTACCCACTGACAGGTCAACTACACACTACATACTTTACATGTTGTAACATTGCTTGTATATGATGTCATCTCTCACACAATTGGCTAGTTCCTGGTTCTGGCGAACACCATAGCTACTGCTGCCTGTCTTTTATGCAAAACGCCAGTGGGCATATCTATTCTACAAAGCAACTTTACCTTGGATGGGGTGGATCTCCTCAAACTCTGCTGCCTTTGCTTCTAAGCGCTACAATCTTGCATTAAGGTACAAACAGATAGAGAAATAATCGATGTAGATGCATTTTACCCACATATTTTACAATGATAACAAATCTTAGAAAGACATTGGAATGATATTTGATAAGGTAATAATACTTGAACCACCTGACTGTACATTTATTTGCTTAGAATTGAAAAGTACTGTTAAAAAACACTCAGATACTTTTTTTATGCATCAGTGAGACACCTTCCATCAATGGGCAACGACGGGCCTCAGAAGGAGTAGAGGCCTCTGACTGATATTCTTATGTACCAGTACCTGTACAACTGCTGAAATCCCTGCACAGCACAAAATGCAGAGAAAGTATCTAATGCATGAGGTTGATGTTTGAGCTTGATCACGACAGTACATTCGTTTTGCTTCCCAACTGCTTTTGTCCTGCTGAACACAGACCAGAGTGCAACAGGTACCACGAGCACTCTTCAGCGTGCTCAGGAATCCCTAATGGGAAAGTGCAGGCAAGGGGAAAGCAGCCAATTGATAAGTAAGTTAGGCCACAGAGCTGCAACGGCAGAAGAAAAACACAGACGTCTTCTTAAGCAATCTCTCTGCTTCCTGCGTTTCCCCAAGGCCTTCAAGTCCACTTCCTTTCACTATCTAGCACATCTTCCCATGCTGGCCTCAAACCAGAGTTAGCTTCCCAACCAAGCAGGATGGTAACTCAGGACAGCTAATAACCCACTCGGAATATTAGGCTATATAATTACTGAGATTTTGCCATAAAACAGCAAATTAGTGCATGGATGCTAATAAGTGACAGGACCTTCACCTTTGAACCCCACCACCCCGATAAACCATTGTATTAATCCCAGAATTATTTCAGCCGAATTTAGAAATTTCGGTGGAGTGTTCAACGGCATGGGGCTGGAGACAGGGTGGCTTTTTTTGGTAACGAATAATGGTCTTTCGCACGTTTAATAATAAAAAAACACACACATAGCGCTTTCAGATTAAGTATCCAGTGATCCATGCTCTATTGTGCTCCTACGTTTATTTATGCTTTATTTTTTATTAACAGAAACCATGCAGGGTTTCCTATTCCCAAACGGTGGACCTACTAGGTTTTTTTTTTATTTCCTATTTCTACTCCAACTAGGCAGTAATAACATAACAGCTATGTCATACTTTCCTTAAAACAGCGGGCAGGGGGGTGGTAAGACATGCAGGCACAAACAGAAACAAGCAGCCGCAAAAGTGAACATGACCGCCATCTGTTTCCAATTAACGCGACCGCGAGACAGGCAAATGTAAACAAGCGGGGAGCGATAATTGGAAACAGATGGCGCAGCTGCTCGCTCCCGCAAGGTAAATGCCATACATGCACAAGAGCTCATTGGAAACAGTGCAGTACTTGCACAAGTTTCCAAAAAAGTCCTGAGTGATTCCAAGAGGTCATTCCGAAGCAGCGCTTGCGCGCTGCCTAGGCGAGACCTAAAAAAACACCCAGTGGCAAACCCAGAGAGCGATCGCCTCATAGCCCTCTTAGACGCCAAAGCCAAATACTTTGCCTCCTTACTACTGGAAGATCTGGATGCATGGGAAATATAAAAAATTCTGATCCCCCTTAACCAAACCTACTTCAGGCCTATGCTGGACACCACCGACAATCTAGTGGCAATTAGGATGCTGGTGGCAAAGCATATACGGAAAAAATAACTTCTCTATAGCTGCTTTGTAGACTACAGCAAGGCCTTTGACCACGTCCACGGCAAACTACTTTGGTTGAAGCTTAAAACTTGTGATATCCCCTAACCACTGCTCCGAGGCATTCAACTACTCTACTCCAAAACATGGCCCGAGTAAAACTAGATAACAACTTATCAGTTTCTGACAAGATCAAGATAGCGCAAGAAGTTAAACAAGGGTTTGTTTTAGCTCCAGCCCTTTCAACTTATTAATGAGCGACTTGGTCCCCGCACTGGATTCGGTAGTCAGCGACGTACCAAAATTAGGAAATCGTTCTATCACTTCCTAGCTTTACGCCGAATATGTTGTACTCTTAAGCCAACCAGCAAAGGGTTTACAAAGGCTGATCGACATTTTATACGAAAACAGCACCACGAACAGCATGACCGTGAATTTTGAAAAGACCAGCGTTGTGGTCTGCTTCGGGAGCAGTTTCCTTGCTCAGTAGTTTTGCACTCCACATTTCAAGTAGTGCATCTGGTGCAAATATTTCTCATGCAGTGCCCTTACACTCAGGAATCCTTTCCAGCACATATCTGTGCCACTTTTCCTTCCTCTATCTCCATACATATCATTAAAAAAACATGCTCATTGAGACACATCTTTATGCGGCCTCAACACTTTTTCTGGTCTCAGTTAATTTGCTCTACTAAGCATGTCTTACTTAAACTAACTGTTTATGAGTGGTGCTCGGGTATAGGCTACACAACTTCCTTTTATTTACACCGTTGTTTCTTATCAGACCTCATGGCATCTACTCAGCATGGTCATTTAGTTATGTCTAGATTACATATTTCTGAATTGGATTGGTCATTTTATTGATATTTACGCTAACGCTCTATTACAGCACTCTGCAATTCTTCCACCCAGTGCTTCTCATGTTCCGGTTTGCAAACTCTATGCACTATTCTCTAAAGTTGTTTTGCCATGTTTCTTCTCAAGCTTTTACATCCTTTCTCTAACCATGATTATATCTTCTATGCGAACGTCATCTCTCCAAGAGACTCGCTTGCATTACTTCTGCTCCTGCTATGCAGTGCGTTGTGCAGTGTTCTGTAACTGGATCGCCTTATGCTTGTTATTTGAAAGCCTCTTAGGCGTTCTGAAACCTGGATGGACGTGGTTTACTCTAGAGAAAACCGGATATCAATAAATAAAATAAAAATAGTTATTCTTGTCAGGAGGGGAAAGCCAACGGACAGCCTTGGTCCTCTCAATCCGTTCAAATGTCAGCCCCCCCCCCCCCCCCCCCCCCCGGAATTGTTCCACTCTCCCCCCACCATCATGAAAGGACTAATTTAGTCATCACTGTTCTAGTCCGAGGCCTGCCAGGAAAGTTGCAACAATGAAAGGGGGGCGGGGGGGGGGGCGGAGCTGGGGGCGGAGTTTTTCCGGCTTGTTTTAGTTTGTCCGTGGCTCGCGCTGGTAACGGGCTAAGTGCAGTGCTACCAGCTTCTTTAAGAAGTGAGCGCCAAGCTGAGGCAACCATTAAACGAAAAACCTCTATGAAGACCAAATGATAAATTGTGATAAAATAAGCTCATATTGTATGCCAGACCCCACAGGAATGGCCGTTTTGGTTGGGGGTGGGGGTGCTAGAGCAACTTGCGACGTTTATTTTCCCCGAAAGGCCGCCTTCCTCGTGGGCTGTGTTTTTTAACCTCCCCAGCACTTCCCATGGCTCCCCTGCGCCCCTCCCTGCAGCTGAACACAATGGGGGGAGGCAGTTCAAAGCAAGTCCATTTTAATGCATTGCTTTTATCACGCGAGTGTATGCCAGGTGTCTGTTTCGTCCCTCTCTTTGGTAATCTGGGCCGAACTAAAGATGTTTCGTGTTTTAAAAGCGAGCGCAGTCGGACGAAAATTCAAGTGTTTGTTTTCCTTTGAAGTGGCGACTTTTGTTGTCTCGCGCTGTGCCTGTCCAGCTGCAGACACGCTTGTTAGATTTACCACGCGAAAGTCACGTGAATACTTTTAATTACCTCAGAATATTTCACAAATTAATGGAGCTCTAACGCGCCACTAAGAAGGAATTCATGACCCTCTTGGCGTCGTGTTTCCGCTACACCGTTCGGATCCCATCTGCACAGCACACAGGTTTCTCTTCAGTTGTGTGCAAAGCCTCTTTAAGGCCTGGATGTAGTACACATAGTGGGTAATTGCCCAGGACCCCCAGGTAACGTATGATGTGGACAATAAATATATTTTTACATGCGACATCTCAGCATGCCAACCTTAACCCTCATCCTCTCAGCCATTCAGTGGCAACTGGATTAATAACAAAATCTTTCTCTCTATCCTCCCATTTGACCTCTTTCTCTACCTACCCCTAGCTCTATCTTCCGTGAAACTACCCCCTCTGCCTTTACTCTCTACCTCACTTACCGTATGGCTCTCACCGCTGCACACCTCAACTCATTCTCTCTCACACACAACCTCACCTATCTACCACTCTTGGGGCCTACCACTGCCTCTGTCTACCTGAACTCCCTCTGTCTGTGCCTTGCACCTTCTCCATTTCAAATAACTCCACTGCACAACCCTGCACCCTTTCTCTCTACCTCTATATAAATCTCACCTCTTTCTCTACTGCATCTCTCTCTCCTTCATTGCTTTTCTCTATACAACCTCCTCTCCCATACTTCTATTTTCTTCTCTGCCTTACTTCTGTCTTCACCTGCCTTGTCCCCCCTTATCATTTTGCCTCACTTCTACCCATGTCGACCTCTGCATTTTATTCTCCCTATCTCCAACTCTCTCTTCTACACTCTAAAAGCATACCTATGTCTCCAGCTCTCTTTCTCTGCTTACTTCTTCCCCGCTTTGCCTAAATTTCAAGTGCTGTGTGCATATATCTTCAATTATACATTAGTCCTTTACACATCGACCAAGTCACCCTTACTCTGTCTTTCCTCTTGTGTTAACAACCGGTTGGTTAGACACTGAATTATTTGTAAAATATTGTGGACAAACTCAACCTAGATCCAAGCACAATAAGAAATGATGCTGTCGATGCATTTTTGAAGCTTCCCTTTGATGATTTTTGCCTAGCAGATGCCGGGGAGTCTGAGTTTTCAGCTGTGTCTTGCTGCTCCATTTTCTAAAACTTTGGCATATAATGATATAATTCAATGTTCTTTAGCCTCAAACAGGTTTGAATCAGCTGAAAATAAGAATTAAATGCAAAGTTGCCCTATTCAGGGACAGCCAAAATATTTCTTGCCTGGGACCCCAAAAATCCTTAATATACACTAATTCGGTTGACACCAGAAGACAAATATTGATTAGACGAGAAAACTGAATTTTAAGAACATTGGTTGAAGGGATGTAATGGTTATGACACCAAACCTAAAAATTACAGAAACATGATTGTGTGAGCAGCGCAAACAATTCTCCACTCCCCCATTACCAGTGCTTTGCAGGACCATAAGATGCTGATGGCATTATTAGAATATAAAAACTCTTTTGATTCCATTTTTACATTTTCCTCTGTTGAGGGCTTTGTATGAAGCGTGTTATAACGAAACGAATCTGAATGTGTTATTCTGTTCAACAGATCTATCCAAATGAACCAAAGGTACTAGCTAATCAAATATTGTTTAACGCAAACTGCCACTTAACCACAGCCAACTACTAAGTCACCATTTTTCAAAAGTTTGTCCCCTAATTGTTTGCGGTTTTTTTGTAAAAAAGAAACTGGGGGGGGGGTTTTGTAAAAAAAGAAACGCTTTATGGATATTCGGGAAAGGATTGTGAGTTTAACTTTGACGCTTCACCTCATTCTACTGTGGTGCAAAGCTATAGTGTTTTTGTTCAAAACATCTGATACATTTTACAAAAGAGTACTCACAATTTGTTGCCCTTCTGTAGCTTTTAAACCACTTGACGGTTGTAAATAAAACTCTATAGTAAAGCTGACAGTGCCAAGTTAAAACTGTTGAAAAATTCTACACAGGAGTCACATTGCTACAAAGCTAGTGGTAATATTTCGCAAAAGAATATTTTTTTAAAACACTGAAATTGCCAAGTTATGGTTAGCTGCATTAACTAACTCTCCCCTAAAGCTCTGCTCATGATCTCATCATGTATGTAATAGATGACATCACAAACCACATTGCTGGTGACCTTGAATATATATTCTCACTACTGTAATCGTCATAAATATCACTATGGATAGACAGTTATTTGTGTATGTGTTATTTACTGATGTTGTATTTTTTGTACTATTTATTGATATGAAATGGCACCTCACTTTTAGCCAAGCACAGGGCCCACCTCTAACATTAACATAATCCACTGCACCTGGCCTATCATCAAGCCCTGCGCCTAGCCAACATTTGGACGTACCACAAGGTTTCAGCAACAAGGCCCTGCACAAAGCCTTTAAAGGACATAACCCCCTGCATATGGACCTCAACAATATGCAGAAGTGTTCGAGTCTGGAACTGCAGCCCCCTAATACCTTTGGCCGTGTGTGGCGGAATATGTGTGTAAGGTGGATTGGCACAGGGTCTGCATCCAACCCCTATGCAAGCCTACTTATTACTGGGAGTAGCATGGGTTGATTGCAGGGCCTGCACCCAACTCCCCCAACACCCCTCCAATTGTTGACCCATGATCATTCTCTCCTACCTCAGAGTAGGCTCTCATACCTATCTTCATCACCTTCAACCAGATCAGCAGCAAGATGCAAAGCAGCCTATATTACTCAAATTGATAAAACAGTAATGGTGTCTAGTTTCACATTCTGTTACTTTCATTGTGGAGTATGGTGAGATAGAATTGCTTGGAGGTGCTTTGTTTTATATTACATGTTTACTTTACTAGTTAAGGAGCTACACTGCTACATAGTCTATAGCAGTGGTTCTTAAACTTTTGACTTCTTAGTACCCCCACTTAATCATTACTGAAATCCAGGGACCCCCACTGAGTCACTGTTGGAACCCTTGGATCTGGCTTAAGATTTTTTTCGTAGCAGTACCCTTGCACATCGGTAGGTGGCATTGGTCGACTCCGCGTCCTTCACGGCATCTACTTAGATGTCGCCCCTGTGCGCTGACGTCAGTTCTTTATTTTTCCGCGCCAGCCAGCACAGATCCGGAGAGAGCAGTAACCTAGTCCCTTTTTGCCTAACTGTTTTTTTACTTTTTGTCGACTTCTATTCTAGTCTTTTGACTCCTGGTGCACAGGGATGTAACATCGGTGGAACAACTTCAAGCCTTTTGGCTCCTGCCACAAGCTGATGTTGGTGAAGGACCCAAATCCAGTGTGCCTCTGGTGTCTGGAGCGCGACCATGACCCGAAGTCGTGTTCCGACTGTCGGGCCATATCCCCGAAGTCTTTGTGGGAGCGATCCCGAAAGCTTCTGGAGGCCTGACAGTCGACTCCGCGCTGCTCGAGGTCTTGGTCAAGAAGGAGGTCGCAGGACCGGTCACAAAGCCATCACCACCACCAATCCTCGTCAAAGTCTTCGGATAAGTCAAAGCACAAGAAGAAGTAGAAGAAGCACCGTAGCACTTCGCTTTCTCCCTGTCTGTTGGCTGATGAGATGCGGGATGTGGACGGTCGTCATGCTTCAGCTCCGTCTGCGGAGCCTGCTTGGTCGTTTCAGAGTCCCCCCCCCATTTCCCGTAGCTGGAGCAACCCCTGCCCAACTTCATACATTTTAAGAAGCTCTCCACACCATCTTTGGGCAGCCCGACTCCGCCGACGCGCCTTCAGGCCCCACGGAGTCGGTTGGGGGTTCTAGGCTTTTGCCGCTGCCGGCTGTGGCGCCGACGCCGCAGGGCAACCAAAGATCCAGTCCTGGATCTGGATCGGCGCCGGTCGACCTGAGGACATCTCCTCTTGCGTAGAATCCGTTGACCACACCACCCCCCATGCCGGCTGTGTCCCCAGCTGGCGTCAACCCCGGCCTCCCCCTCGACTTAGATACGGAGCTGGACCAGGGTCGACCGACGCCGGTACTGGTGCCAGCCGGCAATTTTGTGCCAATTTTCTACCCTGGCGTTCCCTATCGCCCTGAATGTCAGCCAGAAGACGGCGAGGAGGACTGGGAGGGGTCTGTTGACCCTCTTGAAGATCCGGACTGGAGAGAGGAGTTGGGTGATGCCAGTGGTCTGGTTAGCTCCTCAGACCTTGGTATGCTTTCTCCCACTACAGTGGCTACGGAGGAGGCAGCCTCCTACGCTGTGGTGCTTCGTAGGGCGGCTGAGGCCTTGGGCCTTGAGCTTCCTACTTATTTATTTATTTATTATAAAGTTTTGTATAGCGCGAACAAGACCCGTGGGTATCAGAGCGCTTAACATGAAATAAGAAAAGGAAACAAAGGTTAACATATGTATAAGCAGTTATCAAGCAACCGCATTGAGGTAGATGACATAAATATTCGTAACACATGTGACGTTAGCGTAATTAAATATGCTATGATTAAATTATAACAAAACATGTATATATAACAAATATGAGGTAGCACGGTATAGGTTCATGTATAAGGTAGCACGGTATAGGTCATGAAAGATGCTGTTCTCCTGTTCAGTCAAATCTCCATTCTTATTGGCCTTTGGGTTGTTCTCATACCATAGGATACGTGTTCCATTATAGTATTGCCTGTGCCTCACATTTTAGTGGCGTACATGATCTGTACTAAGGCAGAATTATAGCAGATCCATGATCAGTGATCTTCGCTAAGTAATGTATCTATTCATCAGCAGGCTCTTCACTTTCCGTTTGAATGTTACCAGATTCTGGATCTTCCTGATGTTTGGAGGGAGTGAGTTCCATATTCTGGGGGCCGCTCCCGAGAACGCTCTGTCATAGGTTTTCTTCTTTCGGAAGAAGGCTGGTCGTAGTAGCAGCTCCCCAGCACTCCTAGATGGTCGGTTGCCACCGGACAACTGAATTTTCTTTGCTAGATATCTTGGGGTGTTATCGTGTAATGCTTTATGTGTGATACAAGCTATCTTCATTTGGATTCTTGCTTCATATGGTAGCCAGTTTAATGCTTTCAGGTGCGGGGATATATGGTCATATTTCCTAGTTCCGGTGATAAGTCTTGCTGCAGCGTTAAGACAGGCTTTCAATGGTGCTGTGGAAATTTTTGGTAATCCAGCCAAGGTGGTGCACCCATATTCAATCCTCGAGATAACTAAGGATTGAATTGCCAATTTGAGGTCTGACTCTGTGATGAATGCTTTCAATTTTCTTAGGTAGTTCAAGTGAAAGCGGGCACTTTTCGCCATTGAGTTAATGTGGGCTCTCATGTCTAGATTCTCATCTAGGATGATTCCTAGAGATTTGGCTGAGTTGACAAGAGTTGGGGTGCAGTTTAGCGCAGTCACGACTTTCATCCATTCCTTTATTTCTGTATTCCTCTTTGGTGGAGAGATTAGTAGGAACTCTGTTTTATGTGCATTCAGCTTCAGGTGGTTTGCCGTTAACCATTGTAGTGCCATTTTTAGTGTCTCATTCATTAATTCCAATTCTTTTATGGATCCGATCTTTACGTAGATTTGCGTGTCGTCAGCATACATGTGATAGGATATTTGAGATTTTTGGAGAATTTCTGTGAGTGGCTCGACGTATAGGTTAAACAGATCTGGGGATAGTGTCGATCCTTGGGGTACTCCAATTGTGTTAGGGCAAGGAAGTGAGAATGATTGGTTAACCAGGAAGCGCTGTGTTCTGTTCTGTAAAAAGGACTCGAACCATTTCAGCACTATTCCCGATAATCCCATCCTGTCCCGTAGCCTGGTCAGTAATGCTTCATGATTTACCGTATCAAATGCCGATGACAAGTCTAGGAGAATCAGTAAGCATGCTTGATTTTGGTCAAGAGCTTGTAATGCGTCATCAGTAATGTGGAGAATCGCTGTTTCAGTGCTGTGCCCTGCTCTGAATCCTGATTGGCATTCGTCTAGCAAGGAGAATTTATTGATGTGTTGGCTCAGTTGGTTCTGCACACATTTCTCAGTCAACTTGGCCAGTAAAGGGATGTTGGTCACTGGGCGAAAGTTATTTGGATCTGATGTATCTGCTGTGGGTTTTTTGATTATGGGAATGACTTGACCTATTTTTAGGCAGTCGGGAAGGATCCCTTGTGACAGTGACGCATTTATTATTTCTGTCCATATTGGAATCAGGATGTGATTGATTTCTTTTACGCATTTTGCAGGCGGAGGGTCTTGGTAGTGGTTGTTAGGTTTGATTCCTGAGAGCGTCTTGGCAATCGTGTGTTGGTCGTACAGTTCGAATGTTTCCCAGCTCGCCTTGTTTTTTGCCATAGTACAATCCGTTGTAGAGTTGACATCGTTAGTAGACCGAGGTTTGTTGGGAAGGTTCAACGCCGAGTTTTTAAGCTCTATTTCGAGAGCTTTGGCCTTTTCCGTGAAAAATGTGGAGAAATCATCACAGCTTAGAGGTGTTTTTGAGTTTTCGTGCACTGTTTTGGCTAATTTGTTTGATTGCTCCTTTAGGATTTCAAATAGTTTTCGTGGTCTGTTTTTGGCATTATCCAGTTCTGTTCTTATAAATTCCTTTTTTGTGTTGATGATCTTTTTATTACAGGACTAACCTCCTGACTGAGGTGCTTCAGCCGGCAGCGGCCTCTTTGAAGCCCCTGCTGCCTCTCAATGAGGCCCTCAAGGACATCCTTCTGGGCACTTGGTCCAAGCCCAGCACAGGAGCTCCTGTGGATAGGATGATTGCCTGACACCACCGCCCGGCTCCATGCGACCCCATTTTCCTCTCTCAACATCCTACCCCTGAGAGCTTGGTAGTCCAAGCCTCTACATCCTAAGGCTCGTTCCCTACTGCTCCCCCAGATAGGGAATCCAAGAAGCGGAAGCATCTTGGGAAGAAGATGTTTTCTTCCGCCAGCTTAGGACTGCGGTCGGTTAACACCGCATGTCTCTTGGGTCGTTACACCCACTCCGTGTGGGATACGGTTGAGCAGGTGCTGCCACAGTGCCCGGAGGAGGCCCGGGCCACACTCTCCTGTGTGGTTGCCGAAGGAAGAGATGCAGGAAAGTTCGCCATTCGCTGTGGGCTAGACACCACTGACGCGCTAGGAAGGATTATTTCAATGTCGATAGCCCTGAGATGCTACGCCTTGCTGAGATCCACTGGCTTTTCAGGTGATGTCTGGATCCAAAACGTGCACTATCGTTTTATTTGGATCGTAGAAAGCAATTCCGGGTGGACGATCAACTCTTTGTTGGTTATGTGGGTGCCAAAAAAGGTCGGGCTGTGCAGAAACCGACCATCTCAGTGGGTCGTTCTTTGCATCAAAATATACAATTCCTTGGCGAAGAAGGAACCTCCAGTAGGATTGCGCGCCCACTCCACCAGGACGACAGCAGCCACCACTGATTTGGGACAAGGAATCTCACTCAATGACATCAGCCAGGCTTCCACGAGGGCATCACTGCACATGTTCACTAGACATTGTTGCCTGGATACTCGAGTCCGGAGAGACAGCTTCGTTGGCCGTTCAGTTCTCCAGGACTTCCTGGTGTGAACTTGGTTCGCAGACTCACCTCCGGGGTTGGTATTGCTGGGGCATCTATATTAAGGTAAGGAATCTATAACTAATAGACTCTTTCAGATGAACAAGTTACTTACCTTCGTTAACGACATATTAGTTACTTACCTTCGTAAGAGACATATTAGTGATAGATTCCTTACCACCCCACCCATCCTCTCCGTTCTGCAAACTGACTTCTAGTGTGAGGGACTCCCTTTCATGGCCCTAGTTTTGTGTACCAGTGGTCATTGTCTTGCATGGCTGTGCTTCTGGCGTGGAATGTCGTGTAGGGAACTGACGTCAGCTCGCAGGGGTGGCGTCTAAGTAGATACCGCAACGTCATCCTGGTGATCACGACGACAGACGCGAAGTCGACTGACGCCACCTACCGACAAGCAAGGGTACAGCTACAAAAAAAAAATCTCTGAAATCCAGTCTGACGCCTGGGGGTAATTCGAAGGTAAGGAATCTATAACTAATATATGTCTCTTACAGATATATTGTTACTGAAGGTAAGTAACTTGTTCTTTGATGCACGTGCACTGCTCCCACAAATCAACCTGATGCACCAGCTTCATTTTTTTGCCTCCAATTTAAAATACCTTCACATTTACAGTACGTTTTAAAATGTTACATTTAAAATGTTGTGTTTTTATGTATTTGCACTATTTTAATCTGTACATATGATTTTTCTAAGCAGCAGCGGACCCCTTGAGTATGCTTTGCAAATACCTGGGGTCCCCGGACCACAGGTTAAGAACCGCTAATCTGTAGCAATGTTGTAGATAATGTAATTTGTGATGTCACCTGTGTCGTAATGTGTGAAATCATGTTATGTTATGTTATGTTATGAACATTTATTACGCGCACAGCTGCTCCAGCGAAGGAGCGTCCCGGCGCCTGACAAGGAAACAACATAACACAAACTTAAAAGAGTGGACTAATGAGAAAGAATAAATCTAGGGAAACAAGAAGGTCTTAACAGCCCTACGAAATGAAAACAAATCAGCAAGGGTACGTATTTCCAATGGGAGGGTGTTCCACAGAACTGCAGCACGTACACGAAATGAACACCCACCAGCCCGACTACGCTTGAACCGTGGAACTACTGCCAATTCAAGGTCCGATGAGCGTAGTGAGCGGCTTGGAATGTAGGGAGACAAAAGATTCAGAAGAATCTGAGCAGGGGAACCCTTAAGGATCTTGTGGGACATACAAAGCACTTTAAATTGGATCCTCTGCTTAATCGGTAACCAATGAAGAGAGTGCAAGGTATTAGAGACAGAACAGAACCTGGGTAAGCCTACGACTGCTCTGGCAGCCGCATTTTGCACGCGTTGGAGGCGAGAGAGTTCGGCCTGATTTATCCCTACCAAGAGGGAGCTGGCATAGTCAAGCCGAGAAATCACCGTCGCCTGTACCACGAGCTGCCTAGTCAAGGCATCAAAAAATTTAAGCACAGGTCTCATGCTGCGCAGGATGCCAAAGCAGCAGGCAGCAGTGCGTTTAGTGTGGCAGACAAAGCTAAGGGTAGGATCTAACCACACCCCTAGGTTTTTTATCTCCGAAACCGGAGTAGGAGTGGGACCTAGCTCTGAGGGCCACCACATGTCGCCCCAGAGTTCCGCTTGTTTGCCGAAGACCATAATTTCCGTCTTTTTTGCGTTCAACTGGAGACAGTTGGAGGTCATCCAGCTGGCAACCGCCCGTAGTCCGTTCTGGAATCTTGGGGCCTCCAACCCTGAATCCCCGCTGATCGTGACCGCCAGCTGAGTGTCGTCAGCGTATGACCTGTGTATTGGGGCAAATTAAAGTTTTTGGGTAGACAACCAGAACTGACCAGTTTGAGTGCTTTGAAGTATTTTTCCATAACCATAATCTCACTGTGTTTTCTTTAGGGAATTCCTGACGTTTTGTTAAACATACGTTAATATCTTACAAGCAAAAGAAACATAATTTACCCATGAAAGAGTTTTTAAGGATATATTGAATCCAACTCACGCATTTTTTGTTTATACTATTCTCACACCTCTTTTGAACAAACCTATGCTGTGCATGGCCAACTATTATATACAGTGGGGCTTGGTCTCTAGCTAGCCCCTGTACCCAGTTTGCCATGTGGCCACCCCCTGCTGCATTTAGCCTTCGGCTATACTCTGCTTGAAGCAGGGCCTGGTTTATGGCCAGACTCCTCTGCCCAACCTCATATCTGGCCAACTGCTGCCTCGCATGGATTTCGGCTGTTTGGGTTTGTGAGCTCCCATTGGACGATAAGAGAAAATGTTCCCTTATTTAGTAGTGTGTTTGTTTAAAAACATGGGTCCACAGACCCCCGGCTGCTGACCCAGGTCTTCAGTTGGTCCACAAATTAACAAACAAAATATACAATTAATTTATCCTTTCAAAGCCTGCCCAACACATTTTTCTAACATAAATAAATGTGCCTGATTCGTTGGGGTCCCAAGGCCACTCTGCCGCAGTTAGCACCGATTGTGGTGCTGGCAGAATCTGGCACCATTTTCCATTGCTCCTGCATGTGTGGGAGGACCTGATTTACTACTCCCGACTGGTGGGAGCAAAGAAGTAGTTTCTGCCCTGGAGAGTGCGGGCAGCATATGCCCGCACTCTTCCAGGCAGCAAACTGCAGTGTCACAGTCCATTGGGTTCCTGGGACACTGCTTATATCTGGCTCTGGGGGATGGGGTCCCTGGGGCTGTTCTACTGGGCGGGAAAGGGGGCTGAATGCCCATTCCCCTAAAAAGGAAATGGCCCAAGCATCACATTTAGTACCGCACCGCATTAAAGTCTCCCCCAAGCACCCAGGGGTATGGAGCCCATTCAGCTAGCACAGTTGACAAGTGTGTATAAAAAGCTTCTTGCTCTATATTGGATGCATATACGCAGTCAAAGACTATCAAGTCCCCATCTAGGGTGCCGCTCACCAGCACATAGCAACCCTGTGTGTCCACCCTTGAGTCCTATAGCCCAAACGGCACTCCGGCTCATAGCCAGATTGCTGCCCCACGTGCAAAGGCCGAGTAGTAGTTGTGGAAATGTTGGTCTCACCAACACTTATGTAATTTGTAGGCTTCTGTGGCAATCAGATGGTTTTCTTTGAGGAAGGTAATATGGGCCTGGAGCCGGTGTAGCTGGGCCTATGCATTTTTTGTACATTCCAGGTTACGAGTTTATATTGCTTCGTCACTGATGCCATCTATATATCTAGAACATTGAATACACATCTAGGTGCGGTGCACCTGCAAACAGCCCCCATCCCCGCGATAGTGGTGATACATGTAAACATTGTAAAAAAAGAACCCTTTCCCAAAATAACTCGGGTCATTGATTGTGGGTCGTTCCACCAAACCTGTAAACGAAAGGTTAACATTTCAAACTTTAAGAACCAGGTGCATCTGCTATAGGGGTGCCACCAGCCTACCCAGCTAGGCATGTTGTAGTGGCTTAATTTATTCTGGAGAGCAATCAAGGACCATCCAGCCCCCGGGTCCTGAACTCGTGCCTAGGATGGTTAGTATGTCAGTTCCATAATGAGGTACTTATCATGTTATATCAGGGTGGACGTTTAGTAGCAAAAAGAGGCAGTCGCTTGCCCCAGTCTGTGGGAACGTTCGTGCGTGTGTGTATCCAGGAAGCATGCTTACCATGAGGGTGCATAACATTTATGTGGGGTACTATATTGTGGTTTGAGCTTTGCCTGACATTTGTGGCGAGGTCCTCCCCAAATGTCATCTGCAGTTGGTGGAGTAACTGTAGGGAACAGCACCACACTTCCCACTGTATTTGATCGGAGGCACTATTTAGGGATGAGTTGGAGCTGATGAGTGGATGCGGTGTACCCAATGTGATTTCAGAACAAATGACTGCCAGTTGTCCCTCCTGTACCTGCTGTTGGGAGGGAGTCCCCTGTTCTCCGCCGCCCCCTGTGTGCAGGGTCCTTCCGCGTCTTCTTCATCCTGCATCTCACCCTCGATGGTGCTGTTGCTGTCCGCTCCAGTCTCCGGGAATTTGGGAAATGTTGATCCAGCCAGTCTAGGACCTGATCCGAGTTTTCGAAGAAGTGCGCCTGTTGATTTTGAAGTGCCTTGAGTCTGGCTGGGAAAATGAGGACGTATGTGAGGCCTTCATCTCTAAGCCATTTTTTGGCCTCCTGAAAGAAAGCTCACCTCCACTGGACAGTAACGGTAAAATCCGGGAAGAGAGAGACCCTAACATTGTCAACCAGGATAGGTGCTCGGTCTCTGATCGCTTGCAACGGTGCATCGCGATCCTCATAATTAAGGATCCTCACCACAATTGGTCACAGAGGAGTACTGGGGATTGGTTTCTTGGTAGGGACCCTGTGGGCCCTCTCAACCACAAATGTGCAAGATCCCTGTGGGAGTCAATGCCGTCCGGTGGCATTCCTATATAAACTTGGTGGCTTGCGTACCCTCCTTGCCCTCTGGATAAAAACGTTGTTGCAGCGAGCTCTCCCCTCCACATCCTTTCCCCGTTCTTGTAATAGATCCACTTGATGCTGCAGCGGGGCCACTTGTGTAGTGGGTTGTTCATGGCCTGGGATCAATGTCAAGAGCGTCAGTTCTTTCGCTTTGACCCTGTCCGCTTATTTGCAATAGTCATCTTTTAATTGGCTCACATCTGTGGTGATGGCCCCCAGTCGTTGCTCCATCACGTGCCATGATTCTCTGACTTCCTGTTGGATTATGTCCAGTTTATCCAATGGGGGTGTTTCTCTGGAAGAGGCCACGTCAGTATCTGCGGTCTGAGCTGGGGGAGCTATCCAATGAAGGTATCCAGGAGTGAGCCCACAAGACTGACCTGTCTGTTTTAGTCCAAGTGCGCCTCATTGTTGGATTTACCAAACACTAGTAAGTGATTATACTCTCCTAGGTCTGTGGTCTCACTGCAGCACTTTGGGCGCCTCCCTAGATGAACCATCATCCGCTGAATCAGCGTCACATCCAGAGGGCATCTCAGGGGATTCCCTCCAGAAATTTCTTGTCCAATTTTACCTGGGTTCTCAAATCGAGGACCTCGGGTCCAGCCTGTTTAGGATCCCACTTTAGGGGCGCTAGGGTTTCTGTTCAAGACCAGCACCCTCAAGCCTTGTCATTAGGCTCACCTGTCACCAGACCAGGCCCCCTTTTTTCCCCATTGCCTGCCAATCTCTTCAGGTGTGCCTTTCCCCCGGGCCCTCTAAGCATGCCCTCCACTCAGCCAGCCCAACTGTACCTCTATCAGGAAGGAATCTCAACAACAAGCCAGAGAAAGAAAAGCACCAGTTCACTGTATAGGTTTCCTCTTCCCAGGGTTTCTTTACACTGCGCTTCATCTAGCCAGGCCCTCAAGGGGGGCCAGAGCATGATGTGTGCTGCTCTCCCCGGGCCCAACAGTCAGTCAGTGTGCTCCATCTGCCATCTTGTTTTCTCCACTCAGCCCCCTCCAACACTTGGACCAGGGATAGGTTCCAAAAGCAGGCCAAGGGAAGAAATGCAGGGCAGGCGACATGCAATTGGGATCAACTAAGGCACAGCATGGGCCGCCTCCTCCGCCCAGAGGCCAGTCAATGGGGCTCCCCCCACCGGGGTCTGGCACTGTGTCTTTCTGCCGTCAGTGCTGTATAGTGTGGTGGCCGCCTACAACAACCCTTAAAGCCCTGGCTGCAAGCTCTGTTCAGTTTCTCCACCAGTTGTCCTCCCTCACACCATGTCACCAGTCAGGCTCGGCTCCCCAGGGGGTCAGGAGCATGCTGTGCGTGTGATTCTCTCCAGGTCCGACCACCTGCCATCTTGCCTTCCCTCACCTCAGGACCATACACAGCAACCTCACCAGTATCCAAGCTGCTGGCCACCTGGCCTGCGCGCCTTGCAGCTGGACACAACCAGCAGCTGAGATCCGGTGACTCCAGTCTTCCTCCTGGGGCACAGGCAGGCACCAACTCCCAGGGTCAGCCTCCACCCGCCATTTTGGTAGTGCGGTGTGCCCACCGACTTCGTCTTGGGAGTCTCAGTAGCCCCTCTTGGCTCAACAGCTGGGCGACCACAGTCTCGCTGTTCGTCCCTCAATGTCGCCGACTCAAGTACGGCCATCGGTGGCACTGGACCGAGTATAATTAGGGGTGAATTTCGGGGCCCCGTCGCAGGAGCTCACCAGCTACACGTTCGCCATGCTCAGGTGTTGGCCACGCCACCCGCACACCTCAGGCTCATTTATCTTTAAAACAAAGAAACAGGCTTCTTTTCCCCCCCACTATTGCAGGGAAAAAACACCTTTTTCTTTTTATATTTGTTCACGGGCGCTATGTGGACAGGGTATCCTTACCACCTTATACTGTTTAAAAATAAAGGACAGTAATAAGTCCCATAGTCCTGTAAATGCAGTAGCAACATTTCTTTTCATGTTGCAGCCAGCCATCAGAGCGCTCGCTCCGAAAAGTCCCCTTCAGCCAATCGGAAGGAATACATTTTTGAATTTCAAACCAACGGTGCAGCTATATAAAGTTTTCAAACCTTAATTTCTTGAAAACTAGTGAATGGATTTACACAAAATCGAAAACAGCATGCTTTTTGGACCAAGATCTAGCTTTCTGACAAGATAGCTGTTCAGTTTTTCTGTCTAAGTTTGAGGACACCCCCTCCCCCAATTCTTTTCTCGGCCCACGCTTGACGAATCACTCCGAAAACTTTCCAAAAAGGAGCTGAGGTGGATGACCCTGTTTTTGGAAAGTTTTGTGAAGATTTGTCAAACAGCCCCAAAATGATTAGCAAACTTAAAAATCTGTTTCCTATAGTAACTAGGTCCTAACTTTCAGTACAGAGTGGCAACACTGAAATTAGCCAATTATGCTAATCAACGCACACACAGCACAGACCATAACTTGCATCACACAATATGATGTTGTGTTTTTGTGCCATTGGCAAATTTGTGTTTTGAGCTGATACTGAGAGCTACGAGAGCTGCGAGAGACAGCTGGTGTGTCTCTCGATAACCATAACTGTCAAGTTTCAGTAGTTTTACGCATTTGATCCAGAACCATAACTCGCATTTAACTGTATTTTTCAGGCAATTTTATTTTTTTGATTTATTAACAACCCTGACTGATGACACCCTGGACATGTGCAGCAAGAGGTTAGATGCAAGTCCTTGACCTCTATTTTAGGTGTCGAGGATTTACATATCCAAGTACTTCGAACAGCGAATCCCATGACATTTTGGTGATTTTTTTATTTTAGATTTCAACCGGGATGAGGGGCCCATTGAAGGTCCCACAACTCTGGCCTGGGGTTCAGGTTCTGCCTGCGATGCCTCCTTTCTTTAACCCCTCCCATGCGCCCGCGATTTTGCGGAAGTGCAGCACTTGGCCGACGGCAGCACCAGCGAGGTAGCGTTGCCGTCGGCAGCATGGAAGGGGTTAAATATGTAGGACATGGGGACTGTGCTCCAAGTACTGTAATAGTTGCCGTAAGAGAACTTTTTCTATTGTGGCAGCCAATAAGTTCTCTTGGATCCGAGTACCAACTCTGGTTCCACGCATCCAAAAGGGGTGACCGAAAAAAGGCTTATTTCAGATTTTCTTTTTTTATGTTTGGAATTTTCAGATTTGCAAATTCTACACAACTTTCAAATGGCACAGGTATATAAAAGTGTAGGCCCTCTACAACCTGCTCTGCAACTTTTCTTAGATGCTAATATCTCATAAGCTACTGAATGTATGTAAGAAAGTGGCACTGTATATACTGCACCAAAGTGAGGTACAGTGTTTGCAGAGTCCAGCAGTCCCCAGGGGTTTGGCAGAGGCTAAAGTGAGACAGAACCTTACTCTCTAAAGTGGTAGCTTGGTCGACAGTAAGGCAGTATCAGAGGACAGTGTAAAGCATTTGATGTACACACTCAGTCAGCAAATGGTCTCACACACACAAGAACTGAACTCTAGGCCAATTGTTTTGTATACAAAAAAATACTGTTGTTTTATTTCTAGAACCAAGCAAGCCTGGTGCAGGTAAGCATAAAAATACTTTTCAGTAGTAAATTACTTGTATGAACACAGTTCAAAATAGCAGTGCAACTAGTACTGGTTTTGGTTACAGTTTTAAGAAAGCAGATTGCAACACATTGCAGGTATAGTACATTCAATTGAATGGGCTTTTTAAGTAAAATGCAGTTAATTACTTTTCAGATTACTTTTGCTAACACAGGACTGGATCCTGGATTCAATCCTGGGACATTTCCTGAAAACAGGTGAGTAAATGCGTTTTGGTTAAAGGTACGATTTTTAAGGAATATTATTGTATTTCAAAAGTTGACAGAAACGTTTTCACATAGACCAATGTTATCCTACGGGCAGAAATTCACTTAGCATGTAAGTTAGGTTATCATTACTTTTTCTTACTCAGTTCTGGATCCTGGATTCAGCACTGGGACATTTCATGAAAACAGTTGAGAAAATGCATTTTGGTTATTCGGCTGATTTTTAGGGAATATTTGCAGTTTTCAAAAGTTGACACTTAGAAACTTTTTGGTAGAAAAAGTGTCAATGTTATCCTATGAGGAAAAATGAGTTATCGGTTTGAAGGTAAGTAATTGGTTTTTTGAGTTAGGGTTCTGGGGTTAGACTCAGGGGTCTCCCAGGGTCAGTGATGCACTGTTATTGCACCCTCAGCGGCACTTGGGCAGCCGGGTGCAGAGTGTTGAGGCGCAATGTTATCCAATTGGGGATAGGGGGGACTCAGGTTAGTGGCAGCTGGCAAGCAGGCCACAGGGTTGTGGAAGCAAAGCTCCTAGGGTCAAGCTCAGGGCATGTTGGGGACCAAGTTAGCACCAAAGGGGCACCCTCAGCGGTGCTAGGGCAGCCGGGTGCAGGGTACTGTTTTGAGGTCGGGTGCCCTGTTGATTTCAATGGGAATTCTCCGGGACAAAGAAACACTGCAGGCTCGGGGACGAAGATCTTCCAGGAGTGACCACCACTTCGAGGGGTAAGTTGGGATGTAGAGGGATGTTTAGGAACCGCTGGGTTGGGCACACAAGGCCGTGAGCGTTGGGTGCAGGGGTGCCTTTAGACATCGGATTTTCTTACCCGCTCTGGTCGCGGTAGGAGGGGCCCTCTGGATTGAGGCTGCAGGCATCGTCTGGAGGCTTGAGGCAGGTCAGGGGTCGCCAGATCTCGGGTCAGGATCGTTGGGGGGGGGACCTCCTTGTGGTGTTTGTTCACTTAAACACGGGCCGGACTCGGCGGGTGCAGAGTGTGCTGAATTTGCGGTTCCTGGTTGGCACCAGAAGCTGCAGTTCAAACACATCTGGTGTTCATGGGAGAAACAGCTTGGGAAGTGAATGCAGGCAGGTCCTCCGGGGTCTGAGGTTGCTGGCCGCTGGACACAGCAGAATTTCGCAGGATCAGGTTAGAGGGGAGACAGGCCTGTAGGGCGGGGGCCAGGTCAGTGGGCATCGTCCTCGTGTTAGCTCTGCATGGCTTCTCGTCCTTCTTCTTTTCTTGTTGTTGCTGAATCTGCGGAAGGACGGTTCAGGGTGCCCCTAAATGCTGAATTTGGGGGCATTACAGTTAGGTAAAGATCAGGGACCGATGGGTCTCTTCCCTGGGGTGGGTACACCCCCTATTCTGCCACCCTCCAGAGGGGGCAGGAGCCTGTCCCTGGTTGCCTGGGTTCCCCCTCATCAAGATGGCGGGGACTCAAGGTTGTGCTTCACCTCGCCTCCTCCACCCTTGGGATGGAGTTGGCAGAGGTGGGCACACCTCTCTTCCTCACTTTGTTTTTCCCACCAGGTCACCCGCCCAAAGTGGGGGGGTAGAACCAGTGGGGACCAGTTGCTGAGTACAGCAAGTGGTCTGGAGAGGCTCCTTCTTGAACCTTCGTGAACCCTGCCCATCCTGGGGAGGAGGCTTGGCACCTCGTCACAGCATTGTTTCAGGCCCCCAACAGCGGCAAGCTCTTGACCCAGGGGTCCAGAAACATGTATGGGGGTGGCAGCCTCTGCAGCCACTCAGTCAAGAAACTGGGAGTTGGTCGAGTTTCAGGGGGCATCTCTAAGATGCCCTCTGTCGTGCTTTTTACATTAAATCCCACACTGGCATCAGTGTGGGTTTAATGTGCTGAAAAGTTTGATACCATACTTCTCAGACTTCAGTGTAGCCATTATGGTGCTGTGGAGTTCGTAATGACAACCTCCCTGCACCATATACTCTTAGTGGCAGGACTGCACTTACAATGCCCAGGAATTGACCTGGGTACCATAGGAGTACAGGGCTCATACACCTGAACCCTCACCATTGGCATAGGGCACCCAGCTAGAGGGGTGACTGATGTATGCCAGGGCAGTGTGTTGTGGGCATGGCACACAGGGATGTGTGCCATGCCGACTCTTTGTTTTGTTCTGCACCAAGACACGCAGCCTGCCAAGGCGCTGTGTGTGTGTGTCATGGCACAGAGCCTCTAAGGGTGGCACAATAAGTGCTGTAGCCCTTAGGGGCTGTCTCTGGTCACAGTGCCCTGGGAACCTAGGATACCATTTACCAGGTGCTGACATGTGGCCAGAGATGCCAATTGGGTTTAGGCTTCAACGCAGTTTTAGGGAAGGAACACAGGCATTGGGTACCTGATTGGCAGGAGCCCAGGGCACTCAGTCAAAGCACATCAGCAGTTCAGCAGAAAAGTGGGGGCATACCACGCAAGAAAGAGGGCACTTTCTCACAATGTATTAGCAGTAAAATCAATCAAAGTTGGATTTCTGAGTAAAGTTCTGCTTTAATGGTAAAGTTCTTATCAATCTGTTCATCGGTTTGGGCTGTGGGAGCAAAAATTGGGGGGGGGGAAATGTCTTCACCTGCCATTGAATTTTTAGGTCGAGCCTAAATTTTAATAGTGAGTGCAGCGCCCGCTTCAGGGACAACGCGCTGTTTGTTTATTTATTTTTTACTTTAAAATGGAGCGCGGTGCCACCTAAAGGACGCCGCGCTCAGTTTCTTTCTTTTTTTTTTACTTTAACACTGAGCGCGGTTCCTGCTTCAAGAACATGGTGCTCAGTGATAAAAAAAAAAAAAAGCAGCGCCCCTCTCAGTTTTAAACTTAAAAAACGATTTGCAATGCAATAGGTCTCGCATTTACGCGAGTTTAAGCTATTGGCATTGTAGATGACAATGCCTTTTATTTATGTTTTAAAAAACAAAACAAAAATAATAGGCATTGTCATTTACAATGCAACTCATGTAAATGCGAGACCTATCGCATAGCAAATGCTTATTTTTCCTGTGGGCAGATCCCCACGAAACTTGCCATGGGAATGTGTAGCTGACTAAGTTAGTAAAGTGCTACAATTCATGCATGTCCTTCTACAGGGCCAAAAGTCATAACACTTATGTTATTTGTTGTATAAGATTGATATACTTTTCATATTTAGAAAAACATGGGGCTGAAACCAAAACGACCTTGTTTAGTTCATTGGAAGATGGTTATCTTTTGCCTTTTTATTATATCCTAACTGCTGCTGTATGGGATAAGCCTGTTCTCAATTACATCCTATAACCAACTGTATATGATGTGTGAAAATGTAAATAAAGGTTAAAAAAATATATATCATATAAATATACATTTTATGCAGAAAGCACATTTTTTGGTTTGCTAATAACTTTGCCGCCATTTGCTGCATCTCACAAAACTTTCCCCAAAAATGTTCTTCCATCTCAGCTCCTTCCATGACAAGTTTCGAGGTGAGCTGTTAAGCGGGGCTTGATAATAAAGAGGGGGGGGGGGTAATAACATATTTCCCCATCCATTATCCATAGAAAGTAACTATAACTTGTGCACTAAAGTAACTATAACTCCCGCCCACTGCAGTGGCTGCTAATTACTTCCCATGACATGCTCTATGATATCACTGCAACATCAGGAATGAGATTGATGAAAACGCTGTGCATGGCAGGGGCGCAAGTCATAGTTACTTAAGATAACTGTAACTGTTGAATTTCAGCGTTTATTTAGTTTAAAACGGTATGTTTTAACTAACATTTTCACTTAACTCTCTTATAAAGGATATCTCCCTCTCTGGGACAGGGTGTTAAGATACTTAACCGTTGGCCTCCTTTGATGAGTTTTCTAACTTATTTCAAGGTGTCATAACCATTGTGCACTTGGGTATGTCTGAAGAAAATATTATGCATACGACCATGACATTGACCACAAAAGCAAAAGTAAGCATCTGCAGGTCTTGCTTTGGAGAAGAATGGTTCCCTGTTTCTTGTGCTGTAATGTGTGTCTAACCTAACTAGTAAGGGGCAACTATTGGGTAGAGAATAGTTTTGTTTTTTTCAAAACAACACTGTCAGGAGCCTTTGTGATGACTATTACAAATATACAACCCAATTTACAGGCACCAGCTTTTTGGGATTTTGCTTGTGCTTTACCTGTTTGAGCACACAATACCGTTCAACCCATTCACTAATGTGTAAATAGTAACATTGGTGCTTTCATAATGGTTTGCTACAGCTGCTAATTAGAAAAGCGACTTAACATGTGTTTTCTGCCGAAGGACTCATTACTTTGTTGTACAAGGAAAAGACATTAATTACTGGTCTTTCTTGTTTCCCCAAAATGGTTACATTTTAATTCATATGAGATGACGTTTTCCTTCTGTCATTCTTTGCTGAAGCATACAGAATGCTTCATGGTGTGACGAGTACTCTTTAAAAACAATAATACATTGTTGTCCACTGGGTGGACCCTTACAGGTCTGAGGGGTAGTCTCTACAGCACCCTCCCCTCGGCTGGGGACCCATGCTCTTGCTGCCAGATCCAGGATAAGTGTTTCTTTTTCGGACTTAAGAGTTCTGTTGAGTAGGTCCTATACACGCCCACTTGCCTTATGTCTAAAACGTAACGTGCATTATGTGTTGGACATCTGCTTTATAGTTGATGCTCAGTTTGTTCAAGTCATGCTGAAGAATATGATTAGCTGAATCCTTATGGTGTTGTAGATTCTATTCCCTGCACTCTCGTGCATATGATTCTAACTTATTTACTCCTAGGTAAGCTGCCATTATATGAAAATCACCTCCGCCCGTTCAACCTGAAACAGGGTGAACAGTGGGGAGTTGATACCATATTAGACAATGAGATTTCTGAGCATGTCCACGTGTGCAAAGCAGGCTGAACACAAGGAGTAACATTCATTGCCTTCATGATTTCTCAGCAGATATGTCCAGAGAATCATCTTGGATAAAGCAGGAAGTGTCCGACTCAACACCACCAACTACAGCGCCGACATGGATAAAGCAGGAAGTGCTTGATCTCCCACAGCAGACCGCAGGACCCACTTGGATAAAGCAGGAGGTCTTAGAAACATCTCAGCAAGTGTCCACCTTGAGCATGACGAGCTCCGCCTCTATATCACACGCAAGGTGAGCAAGGGAATATTTACCTTTCAAGAGGGCACTGAGCCACCCTGTGTTTTTCTTCTCACGCATTGGGTGGCAGACTTTTTTCTTGTATCATATGTTCTCTTTAAATTTTAATACTTTACTGTTTGTGAGAAAGAGCCAGCAGGGTTGAAGATACCTAAAAAACTATTTTAATTTGTATTTGATAGCTCATAGAAGAGCTCGCTGAAAAGCGAAGCCTAGTCTAACTCAATTGTTGCTCTTTAAGCCATTCTTGTAGGTGCAGCGTCCACGTGACCTTATCAGGGAACCGCTTACACATTTGTATCATAAAGCACATTAACTCTATTACTGTAATATAGTGATGTTACCTTATCATTTATTGTGCACAGCGTCCAAACCCACATCAAGTGCAATATGGGAAAATCAATAAAGCTCGGTGGATCAGCTCTGTTGTGACACAGCATCGCATAACACCACATCACTGAGTCGTGCATTTGAATACCTGTTATAAACCACTTTTTAGACCTTTTGAAAAGTATTAGCCCTGCCGACTCACACGGTGCCACTGTGTTTCACAATATCGGCTCCCTTCACACGGTCACCCCATGAGAAGCTGATTACACACAATAGCAGGGAAAATGAGCTGAAAACCACTACACAGATTGAATTTCCAACTCATCTTTGAGGCTTTGAACAGCTAGTGTGAGCAGAGGTTTTGTAGGTTTGGGAGGGGTCAAAAGTCTCCCTTTAGTACTTCTCTGCTTGATGCCCCGCCCACTTCAAGCCCCCCTCCACCCACAGTACCATTTTTATTTCTAGTTGGCAGGTGTGTAGTGTGCATAGTAATTTAAAGCAAAATAAAACTAACCTATGGATGTTTGCATTCCGTTTAGTGCCGAGGGAACAGGCTATGATGCAGAAGTGGCCTTAGCAACCGGGCTGTTGATGACCTCCAACAGTCACCTGTCCAGCAGTGAAACATCACACTACTCTGAATCGCGAGGAGAAACCCCTTGCTCATTCAACGATGATTATGACGACGAGGACGATGATGACGATTTCTCCTCCCCAGAATAACCACTGTTGAAAATGGACAGGAATAAGCTGCTTGTGTGTGTGTGTTCCCAGTATGCACCGTTGTGATGGTGGGATCACTGTTCGCATTGTGCCACACCGTAGAAAATATACATGCACACTAATAAAATGCGAAAAAAATGTATGAGGGTCACTTGAATGCAGTAGTAGAGCACACAATTTAATTGTTTGTGAAGAGCAAAGAAAACACAAAAGGAACATAATACATGCTCTAAGTAATGAGCACTTGCATTTCATGTACCCATGTTTATTTTCCAATACAGGAGGCCTGCTTACTGTAGTGTTTTTTATTTTGTAATGGACCATGCTGTCACCCAAGACTGCAGATGAAACCACACTCCGTAGAGAATAGTACTGCTGGCGGACCTACATGACCAAGGAAAACTTGACTGATTGTACATAAAATAATAGAGAACCTATCAACTCACATTTTCAGTTTTTCACCTGAAATACTTTTCTCGGTAGATCTTAACATAGATAGATACTTTTACTTAGACAGGTCTGGTTTGATACTGGTGAACTTTTCATCCGACGCTCTTAAAGAATAATTTGTGAATTAGGCCTCTTTAGAGTTGTCATATAAATCGTATGCCCTGGGGCCCATTAACAATGTTAACATCCTTAAAAAGTGAGAAAAGACCCTTTGGGGTGACAGGAAAGGGGTTTTAAGAGTGCATTTACATAACCATGTTTTTTCATCCTTAAGATAAGGATCCCAATGAACAAATGGGCCTCAAATGTTCTATGCACCCAAAACAAGATGTTGACTGGCTAAAGAACTAATTAAAACTCTTGATTACTACAATTTCTTTAAGAGAAAGATGAGTTTATGTCCTGCTATTTTGAGAATCCTTGTCTTAGGCAGTAGCATCTTAAAGACATCAGAGCTACCAGAGTATATGTCAAGTGGTAAATACTAAACCCCCTTGTAAGGCTGCAGTGTTTAGGAGTCCCTTCTGATTCGAGCTGTAATTCTTATTAGAAAGTCATTGATGTTGAAAATTTAGAAATGTTTTATCTCTGCTGCTAAACCGATTTTGGATCTGACCAGTCTGTGTGTAGGATAAATAATCAATTCTATCAATTGTCCTCAAAGTGGAATTCTTGGTTAGTTGAAAATTCTCATCATTTCTTGATTTAAATCTTGGTTGTTGCCTTTCACTTGTTATTAAAAATACTCCGTCTATGTTTGTTAATTGTTGTGAGACAGAGGGTGTGTGCGCTGTCACCCCAGATGCCAGTGTCTATTTGAAAGATCCCAGTTTACAAGGTCCTTCTTTTGTGTTTTATGCCAATGTGGATGATTTATGCAAGTCCAACCGCTATTCTTTGCTTCGTATATGAAACTTCAAGCCCATGACTTTAAAATGATAGTGGAATTAATGATGATTATTTTGGTGCAAGGGTATGTAACATACTCCTGTGTGCAATAGCGCACAAGTAAGTGTGAATTGTTGCTTCAAAGTAGCTCTGCACAAGAATAATTAGCTGACAGTGCTGCTGTGCTTCGAGATGACCACATTTTGCCTTAATCAAAGTTGCCTTGCAGGCCTTGGCTATTCTTGGAAATTTGAGAAAAAACGTATTTCAAAAGCTTTCGTGAATGAATAGTTCAATCTCCTGTAAATCTCTTGCAATCAACTGTTCTTGCCAGTATCCTTCTGCCAGTATCCTCTATCCTCCATGATCTTCTTTTTTTTTAACCCAATACAAGCAAACAGTGTCTGTGTCCATGTTGTATCTCCTGCATTTTCTTTAAAGGGCCAAGCTAACTTCAGACTTCATGGTAAATGTCTGTAGTATCCAGCGACACCCAGTGCATTGTTATGTGGCATGCCCTTTGTTCCATTGTTATGTGGCACATTTGGAAGCTCGGAACTGGAGAGGGGTACTGTAGAAACGTCAGTATCTGATGAACGGCCTAAGTTGCAGTGAAGAAACATCCCTTGAACTTCTAAACTTGTAATGTTACATTTCCAAAGCTGTTTTAGGATTATTTGCTTTCAATTTAATTGAGTGCTTTTGCGAGAGTGTGTGTGATACCACGTGTTTCCAACACGTTTGAATCATCTCTCTGTCCAGCTCTGCAAATTTCTTTCAAAAAGCCTGATACTCTGACTTCACGACCTAGTTCCAATCGAGTATCTGCCTAATTTTATGGAAAAGCTGAAGTGCTACCATGCATAAAACTCCAGTCAATGACATTTAAATAGAGAACAAAACGCATACAGATGCTAAAGTCCATATTTAGAGTTTGCCAGACAGGGTACTCCATCACAAATGCCTGCCTTATTTATAGACAGGTGGACCGTCAGCAGAGTCCCTGTGCATTACACTGCCAGCCCTATTTAGGGTGGACAGTGTAATGTTTTTTTCTGTTTGTCACCACCATGTAAATTCTGGCAGTGAGGGACTGAAAAAACAAATGATGACCCACAATAGCCAGGGAAAAAACTCCCTGGGTGTATGGGTGTCATTAGTTATTTTGTTTTTCAGTAACAAACTCCCACTTTGTGAGTTTGTTTTTGAAAAACCAAAACTTTATTAAAGTTTTGTGAATGGCCGCTTTCTACCAAACTTTACAGTAACCGCCATGACTGTGGTTCCTATAAAGGTACAGAGATCATCGCTTGGCCAGCAGTGATCTTTAAAGTTGTCAGGCAATAGTCCATCAGGGTGGTAGACCTAATGTCCTCCACCACCCGACATAGTTCTGTCTGCCAAACGTTAAATCCCGTTCTAAGTATACCCAGATATATCCATGCTTATTAACTAAGATACATATGGTATGTTCCCAATATTTATGCTGAAGCACACCTCCTTAAATCAAAGTCATTCAAAATGTTTGAAGATTTCACAATTTGGAGAATTTCGAAAATTGTATGATTTTGCTGAAAGTGAATGAGCGTCTAATATTATGACTAAGCAGCGGATAGAGTTGTTAAATCTGCATCGTTAATTATTTTTAAGGTTACAGATAGAACGTGTGCTTTTAAATGAAGGACCCGTTGGAAAAAAGTGGAGTGGTTTGTTTTCATTCGTTTTCATGAAAAAACACCCCAAAAATGATTGGACCTCTTTTCATGGTGTTGTGATGAAATTGGACATATTTTGCAAGTGGCAATCCATGTGTTGGCAAACTACGCTTGGGAAAAACAGCCATGTGGTAGTATGAGGATTTAAAGTCCATCTGGGTGCATCAGGCTCACACACTGGATCTTGGCTTCGGACACACTGCTGGACTGCTCTGTTTTTTTCATGGCATAGCAAAGTGGCCCGTGCAACTATGAGACATCTCACAAAATAACGTAGTGCAACCACTAATGCCACACTAACAAGCACCCCATTATTGCCACACTCTTTCTTCCACACTACGGTGCTCTAAAGGTCTCTGGCACATTCATAAATTATTTAATCAAATCATGCTTAATGTTGATATATTACAAAAGAATTGTGTGCAGAGATGTCATCTCTCATCATTTACCAATTCTACTGCGATACCTCTGGAAGTCCGACCATACACTTGTGAGGTTACTTTTTTACATAACCGCACATAGTCTTAATGTGCTTGAGTAATTTTTGCCATGTGATCTACTAGTATTTGTGATGTTTCAGTTAAGACCTTAACTCCTAAAGCTATGATAGGATGAATGCACTTCATGCCCTTGTGTGACTTGAAGATAATCTGGAAAAGGTGACCAAGTGCAGTGTGGTTTCTTTAAATCTGTTAGATGTGGTAATGTGCTCTCTACTGTAGCTATCATTCAGCAGCACATATAGTCTCACCCAGGTGAACAATCATAGATTGGAATATTGAATGCTACTGCATCAACACTATGATTGCGCTTCTCATGGTGGGTTAGGGAAATTGTCACCTTAATAGATAATGTGCTTTGGCAGCTGAATAGGCACCATGAAGGGCTTACATTATTATGGTTTGTAGATGATAACATGAAGTCTGGTTAACTTACTAACTTTTGCAGGACTTCTTAACTTTATATACATATAATCAGAACATTCAACTGCACAAATGGCAAACAGATAAAGAGTGCTTTTCACTCTGGGGCAATAATCAAAAGCAGTTGATGTGATCTGTCCCCATACAAAAGTGATGTAGCTGATATGGGCACCAGAAGATTTCCAGACCAGCAAGTGGGCCATTTCTGGAAGGCTGATTTGGCTAATGTGTGCCAGAAAAGTGGTCAGCAGTGCAGCGACTCTACAGGACTCTCTATAAATGTCCTGATTTTAATGCTATATGGCCCACTCTGCCCAACAATCTATCGCTATTCTTAATCCTAAAATAGTAAACTTCCTTCATACCATAATATAGACTAGGTCAGGTGCTAAGGAGCGTTACATATCTATTGTTTCGATCTCCTCCCTTCAGGAGTACTGATATTTCTGAAATACATCCAATTCTGTTCTTCCACTTAACCTCAAATTAAAATTGACAGGGACACAACTGTACCTAACTGTCGAGACTCACTTCTGGAATTGAGAAGTGATAAAATCATATTTATCCTCACTCTGTCACATTGCAATGCTGAAATTGGACGGTTCCTGAAAAGTAAAATGGCAAGATTGAGACCGTTTTATTTTATATTCCTTACTCAAGATAACATGCCTGGTCAGCCCTTTAGCGAACTACAGAGGGTCCCCACAGAGGTGGATAGTCTGCTATTGCTTTACTTGATGCTACATGCATATTCATTTAAACTGCACTTTTCCAGTGTGAAAATAAATTTGTTGTAACATACTTTTACGTAGAAAAGTGTAGCTCCTTGTCTGGACCATGAAATGAGTTGTTCAGCTAGCAGCGCTGTTCACTCTCTGCCTTAATCTGTCAAACAGGAGAATAACATCTCCCTAGTGAAAGAAACAAAAGTCAGCAGTTGTAAAGCAGACCATGCTTGAGAAACCTCAGGATTAGAAGTCAAATCACAAATGTAGCTACAATTTTCTGTTATGATAATTTTGTGTTATAGATCAGACATTGTAATTTGCTTTTAAGATCTTGGGTTTGGTGTATAATTTATGTTGTCAATTTAAAAAAAGTAACTTAATTATGTCACCCGAAGTCCTGAGAACAGATTAACAGGAGGGTTTCATGTGTAGAAGTGGTCGATACTTTGTGGTGTTATGCCTAACACAGAATCCAAACTTATCAGATCAAACAATACGGATAAATGAAGATACAATCTTAAAGTACAGATATAAATGTGAAAGGAAAAAGTCATTGGGAAATTAGTGTTTTGTATATTAATCCTATTTTGTAGAAACTAAGTGTATATTATTTTATATCTAGTAAATCATTTAGGAAGAGTTACAGTATGATCTCTACTAAAATGTGTGTGTGTGTGTGTGTGTAAATCAGTGCAATGTACAACACAATATTAGTTTAAATTCATCAGGTGGATGTAATGCTAATGAAGACACTGAGAAATATATGGTGCAGTGCAAAGGCAGGTGAGGTTATGTTCTGGGATAAGTGTCTGTGGCTAAAGTCCAACAAATGATTGAAATGTGCAACACATGTTACCTGGGTCAAATAAACATAAGTTATACTCTTCAGACTACTAAGATTTTAAATCACACGGAAGACAATTGACGTGTGTGTCAGCTTTAACTCTTTTCTTTAAGGATAGATAGAAGCTTCTAATTGGAAAGGGTTGACTAACATAGCTATTTAAAACATCTCAAATCCTCAACGCTTACACTTTACTAGACTCTGTTTGTTCAAAATAAACCACATCCTAATGATGGCATTGGTTGCTTGTTGAATTAGATATTTTAGTTTGGTTAAAAAATCTGGCCTCTTTTATAGCTCTACAAAATAGACATGTTTCACTAAGAAACTATTTAATGGCCATGAGGAACTCCCTTTCAAGTCAGTGATTTCACAATAGTGTAAATTGCTACCTTTATGAACAAGGTCTGTACAAATGAAAAATCATCAACGTTATCTTCAGTGATATTGAATATAGCTCACTTTTTAGGCAACCGCATCATTACATTTGTGGTGTATGGCCTTATATGTTTCAGGAATTCACTCTTAATTGGAGCATAAAAACTAGCTTGGGAAATACAGTATAGAGTTTCTCAATATAAATCTGGCATATCCAATAGCAGAGTGAGACAAAACTGGTGTGTTTTGTAAGAATGTATTATATTCTTAGACATCCCTAGAAGAATATGTGGGCATCATTGAAAGAAATGGTAGAACAAAAAGTAAGGCCATTGGAAGTAACAACCAAAACTTGACGCTAGAGCACCTAATGGTCTTAATGTTGAAGTGGAGCTGCTTGTATTTCTTTAGCAAGAAGAACATTAGGCCATTTAGTTTTGGGCTTTAATAGAAGAAAGTATGATGACTTAATCTTGTAATGACCTAACTATTTATGGGATTTATGCAGTATCTTAATAGATACATTTTAATCTGCAGACCATTTAGTACAGTAAATTTCTAATAAGGAATAATGCAACACAATTATTGACTTGAGTACGATTCTGATTTCCATGGGAATTATGCCCACTTATGTCGCTGGCTATAAAAAAAAAGGTAATTTTTTTCAAAGACAAGCAGATAGATAACCACATCAACATGCAGTTTTTACAATAATTGAACTTTGAGATGATTTACTAACAGGAAGGGGGAAATCGTGAATTTGTACATTTGTGTACATAATCAGTCTTCTTCTCCCCAGTAGCCTGACGCAATATATGATAACGGAAAGCTGTAAAATTCCAGTATCGTCCACTGGCTGTTGTTGGTTGAAATGTTTCACTGATATATGTTCGTCCTGAAGAGATATCAAGAGTCAGTCAGATCCTTATTGATAGAACTGACCAGGTGCCATGACCACTAAAAGGCACATCCATTTCTAAAATATATAACTAGTTTGTAAAAATCAGAATTAGTATTAAAAAAACTCAATTTGCCCAGTGACAATTTCATTTTACATGGTTCATCTTTACCTTAGGATTGATTACTGTTCCATTTATCTAACTTAATCCAAACAAGTTTCGTTTGCACATATGTCCGTGTGTTTATTACAGCTGAATAACAGATCGCTATTAATGCAGATAATTTGCCTTGCCTATGCGTGGTGTAGGGCTTGCTTTATCAGTACTGGATCAAAGGGGATTTTGATCTGTTTCCTCTGGATGTGTATAAGTCAACATGTTTTGCCACTTTAAATTCCATTCAATCCTGCCTCCAGTTAAACGTTTGACACATGGACATCTTCCTGCCTTCCATTACTCTTTTAAAGGACATTGAAGCAGTCATTCTGGTAAATTTCGCCTGAGACCCGCCACAAAATCAACATTGACTTTACAATTACAGTTTCCTAGTATTCCACACCCAACGCTAGTTTTACCCCATGTTATCAAACTCCTTTTTTACTCCCTCAAAATAGCTTCTCATTCATCCATGTGTGTTGTGATTTTGGAAATAAATGTTGGTTGATTCACGCTGGCAATCTGGATAATAATCTGTCAACTTACCCAAGGAAAGAAGAGTTCTCAGTTTAAGGTTCATCTTCTAGCTATTCAAAAACACAATACAGGTTCGAGATAAAAAGAGGCACCTGGATAAAAGCCAACTATCCATAAGCTCAAGAACTCTGCAAGTTCATATGTGATGTGAATGATTTATTTTGTAATGCCACAGACTTTGTACATAAACACCCAGCTAATTTTTTATGGAAGTTTTATATAAACTTATTTCTGCATACAGGATCTACAAGTGCATTTTCTGAACAAGCTGCCAACGTATATTGGAGTTATACTCTCTCTAATTAGGCTCAGAAGTCTGCATCTCCATTAAAGTGGAAAATACTCATGCATTAAATGCAGACTGTCTTTAGTTAACCTATGTATGGTGGGTAAGTGGATTTGTAATGCAAAATGACAGAATAAACGACTGCAAACAATGTATTTTGTCTTTTGTATTAGCATAATTACAAAATATTGAAACAAAACGTTGTTGTACTTTATTCAGCAGACATTCTGTCCTTGCTCTTGACTTGTAGGTCTAAGAGATTAGTATATTCGAACTCTAGTTTTGAAGAGTCCCTCGCAGAACAGAGTCTAGTTTGGATGGTGAGGCTGCCTTCTCAACCCTGACTTTGCATTGCCTGGCATGTAGTGTGTCAATTGGAGGTAGGGAGTGCTGTTGTATAGTCATGATATTCATCTACTGGATTATCTGCACTGTGTAGTGTGATAATTGAAAGTCCTGTTTACTGTGCTGTACTGTTTAGTGTGTGGAGTATCTCAGAGGGTGTATGCTGTTGTGAGCAAACCACTACGCCAAATATGGCATATATGTTCTTTGTATGATCGTGCATTGGAAACATGCAAGCTTTACAGTCACTGATACATTTATCACTTAGCTGCCTTGTTTTTTTTTTATATATAAAAAAAAACTTTAGTCCTCTTATTTGACAAAGGCAGGTAGAAAGATGTAGCCGAAGGTCTGAAGAAAACTGGGCGCCACGCACCTTCCAAGATCTGTGCAACTCGGAGCCAGCCTTTTCCCACTCGCAGTTGATGAGAGGTCTAATGGCAAACCACCACTAATCTCGTCAACTTATTGAGCATTGTCTTAATCCTTGTACTAGGCAGAAATAAACCAACCCCGGGGAAACGTAATTTCACCAGTCCCTAAAGAAGAGAAAAAGAAAGTGCTAGGAGTGGTGATATCAGGGATCAAGTGATATAAAGAGGTCCCACATTCTTTCCTTGTACGAGCCCATCTGGCAGTCTAATCTAGCTATGTGTCTTGAAAAGCTTAGCCAGCTCGCCCTAGTTGGGGGGAGTCCAGAAACCCACTTTAGACTAATTTCCCTGTGTGCGGTGGCTATTAAAATAAAAAGCAGAGACAAAGTATTTTTCCCCAAGACTGTTTTGTCTATCTCCCATACTCCAAATATCACGAAAGAAAGGCTTATTTCAATATCCCGACCCAAGATTTTATTTAATACATTACCCACATCTTTCCAGAAGGCCTGGATAGCTGGACACTGCCAAAACAGATGTACTTCATCCGCATTTTCCAGTTGACATTTCGGGCAGCATCTTCTTTTATTTCCTCCCATCTTAGCGAGTTTCTTGGAAGACCAATAGACCCTGAATATGGTAAACAAATTATTCCTTCTGAGTGATGCCGAGGTCACTGAAGTCCATAGTGTAGCAACAGATACTTGCCATAGGTTTTGGGTGTCACAGCTTGGCATGTCCAGCTTCCAGATTTCTTCGGCCAGGGTCCTCCCACTATCGTCTCCTTGTACTAATGCCCAGTACCACTTTGAGACTTCCTTCCTGTAGGCTTGTATCTTCACTAAATCCATCTCGAATTCTGACTTCGCCCCAACGTTTAGTTGGGATTGTGGCCAACTTGTAGTATTTGAAACTGGATATGTTGAAGTCTGTGTTCTGACTAAGAGCATCCCATGTTAATAGCGTGCCTTCCTCCGCGAGTTGACCCCATCCTAGTAAACTAGCATTTACCAGTGGGGAGGCTAGGCTGTCCTTCAAGCACAGAGAGGTCCCTGGGGAGTTCCAAATTGGTGCCTTGCAACTATAGTATGGAATCTCTAGAATTTTATTAACCTGAATCCACATTCTGCATGTTGTAATTAGGGTCTTAAATAAATTTTTGGGGAAAAATTTGGTGTGTCCAAATTTGAACAAAAAGCCTTTGCCTTTTTCTCCCAAGTTACTTATTAGAGCCCTATATCTCAGCGACATGTCCTGGGGGGCTAACAGCTTTCGCCTAGAATTTTTCAGAAAAAAGGGCAAGTAATACAATTGAAAATCCGGGAGTGCTAATGCCCCCTCCAGCTATTTTTTCCTAAGTTTTTTTCCAGGAAATTCTCACACTCTTATCCCTCCATATAAAACTACTAAGTTGCTTGTGAAGTTTTTAAAACCAAACAGGTTTAAAAAACAAAGGGAGAGTGTTGAAAATAAAAGTAAACTTAGGGAGAATTGTCATTTTAACTAGGTTGGTCCTTTTTTAGGCTCTTGCATAAGTCGAGCAAAGTTGATATCTGCCATTTTGACCAAGTCTTTTGTTACTCGTACTCCTAGGTATCTGAACTCTGTCTTACCAGGTGTTTAAGGTGGTTGGGGTCGAGGTTGTTCCATGACATAACTTCAGTCTTATCTTCGTTGACTAAATAGCCTGAGATTCGCCCAAAGTTGCCTGCTAATTCCAAGACTACGGGTAAGGATGTCTCCAAATTATCTGTATATACTACCAAATCATCTGAGTATAGGGCCTCTTTCCTATACCAGTCCACATGCTGGAAAGGGGGGATTTTTCGGTCTACTCTTCTTGCAAGAGGCTCCAAATAGAGATTAACCAGCAGCGGTGAAAGTGGACAGCCTTGATGGGTTACCCTGTTTATCCGAAGGCTAGTGGTTAGAAAGCCATTAATCAGTGTATTTGCTGTTGGGGTAGCATGTATACCTTGGATAGCGTGGAGGAAATTACCACCAAGACCATTTTGTTCTGCAACATCGTACAGATAAGGCCAACTAACTGTATCGAAAGCCTTGGCGGCATCAACCAAAATAACAGATAAGGTGGTCCCCATCACAGAAGCTACACTATCGCACACACCAGATCTTGTGTCGAATCAGAAAGCTGCCTCCCCTTCATGAAACCCTACTGGTGTGTACCTATTAGATCTCCTAGGACCTTATCCAGTCGTCTGGCCAGAACTTGTGAGTACATTTTATAATCTGCATTTAGCAGAGAAATGGGCCTATAAGATTCAAAAAATGTTGGGTCCTTATCAGATTTGAGTATTAAATTGATCACTTCTTCACTCCATGTAGGGGGGAGGGGTGCTTGCTGTGTATAAATAGTGTTAAGCATCTTATCCAGGAAGGGGAAGGTTCCTCTTTCAGGGTTTTGTATATCTGGTTGGGAAGGCTATCGGGGCCCAGAGCTTTTCTATTCTTTAGGTTTTTGATGATGCTATCTATTTCTGCCGTGGAGATCTCTTGGTTGAGAGCTGTCCGCTGCGTGTTATTTAGACAGAGAACTGTCCTGGTTTAGCCAGTCTCTTATCTCTGGTTGCGTCACTTCCACGTCGTCCGTATATAACTCCTGGAAGAAGCTCACAAAAGCTTCCCCAATTGTCCTTTCTTCCATGCACTTACACCCTGTTTTATTATTTATTACTTCCTTAATGTCATTTCTAATCAGGTCTTGTCTTGCTTTCCATGCTAGCATCTTCCCGCATCCTTCCCCATATTCATGATTTGCCAGCCTACTAACTTCCAATCTCTGTTTCAATAGTCCCTCCAATTAATCAGATAATATCCCACTAGCTTCTGTCAATTTACTTTGTAGCTCCTCTTTTAGCGAGGCTTGGGCAGACTCACTCTTTGTTAATTTTCCCTGGATATCATCAGTGGCCTGTTCATAATTCCTAACCTTGTTCTTCCCCACCATATTCTTATAAGCAGCTATATTTATTAATTTCCCATGGAGATACGCTTTGTAAGCGTCCCAGACAATGTGTGGTGGAGCGGAATCAGTGTTTTGTTTAAAAAAGAAAAGTTTCCTCTTTCAAAGATCTTACTACTTCAGCATCCCGCAATAGGTTTCTATCTAAAGTCCACATTGTCTGTACTGGCGGGGCTTTAACCAGAATCTCTAATTTAACCGCTGCATGGTCAGATAAGTGTGACGGTTGATTAGTTACCTTGAGAATGCTGTTATTTAGTTTCTGGTCAGTCAAAAAAAAGTAAATTCTGGATGAGTGGGCCAGCTTTTTCTTTTGAAAAGTATACTCCCTCTCCTGTCCTGCTTTCATTCTCCAAGTATCCACCAAGGCTACATTTTCTATCAGATGGTGAACAAAATACCTAATTTTGGGAGAGTTTACTGCTAGCCTCGGGGTAGAGGGTAGATTTATCCAAGACTGGGTTCAGCAATGTGTTAAAATCCCCCCCAAAATGATATGGTATATTCTAACGAGAAGTTCTTGGTATAATTCTCTAAGTGGAGAAGGATTATTGATATTTGGGCCATAGTAGGTAACAAAAGCATATTCTAGATTACGGATCTTAACATAGCTTATTACCCATCTACCCCTAGTATCAGTCGTGGAGCCCTCCAGCCTAGCCTGAAACGATTTTTTATAGGACTACCACTCCCTTCACATTACAGGACCGATTTGTGCACACAAGATGAGAAATCCATCTATTCCTCTTTAAGACTTACAACCATTCTTCACGACGCAAATGAGTCTCCTGTAATAGGATAACATCACTATCAGAGAGTCTTAGTAACTCCAGAATCTTTCTTCGTCAATAATTTACCCTTAGACCATTGACATTCCACGAGGTTATTCTAACATTGCTCATCATTCCTTCCCTTTCTTTTGGAGCGATAATCTTCAGCACTCTCTCTCCCTTCCTGTGCTCTTTCTCTTTGCGTCAATGAGGATCAAATGTATTTTTTCTTCCCTAAATCCTCCCCACCCTGTGCTAAAAAAAACGAAAACTTGTGAAAGTGTCTGTGTCGCATCCCCTACTCCCACCCCAGGGAGCCCTCCCTGTATCCTGCCTGGGTACTCCCAACATACACTGTTTGAGCCCCATACCTCCACCCTATAGAATAACTTCAAGCTGTTAGGAAACTTTGAGACTTAATCTTAACAATTAAGTTTTCCACCTCGGATATCTCTCTCATGTTGTGCATTCTATTGTTCCACAGTATTCTAAGGGTTGCCGGAAATTTCGGCTGTGCCGATGCCCCTAAAGCCTTCAAGTCCTGGATATATTTTTCCTAATTCCCACTGGCGAGTTTGAGTTGCCTTGGTGATATCTGATCTAATCATGAAGGACCCGTTTTGTTTTTGAGAGGATTAGTTCCTTGATTGTATAAGTGCGGAAATTTATAAGAATTTTCCTAGGCTTTCCTTTGTCCAGGGATTTCCTAAAAGGATCACGATGTACCCCTCTGGATGTCGTTCTCTAGATCAAATTTTGCTGCTTCTGGGAAGAATTTTGTCAGCAAATCCACTACAGAGCTCTTCAAGTTTCCTCCCTCACTGCCTTCTGGAACACCCAGGACCCTTAGATTGTTCCTTCTTGAATTATTTTCCAAAACTTCCAATTTGTCCCTCAGCTCTTTCTCTCCTGCCTTCAGAGCCGTTATCTCCTTCTGATTGGTTTTTACCTCCTCTTGTAAGGACCCCAGAGAGGCTTCCATGATAAGAAGTCTCTCTGTGATGTCGACCAATTTCTCCTCCAAACCCTCACATGCTGTTTGAATTTTAGCTTGATTCTGCTCTGAGACAGCAAATTTTTCTTTAATATCGTTTGATAGGGAGAGGAGAATCCGAGTAACATTAATGCCAGGCTGTTCTTGTCCCTTCCCTGATATACTCTGACCCTTCCCTGCCTTCCCTTCTGGATTCTTGATATTCGTGAGAGCATGATTTGATCCTACTCTTATCTGAGGGGTCGATGCCAAAATGTCCACAGAGGGGCTGTTAAGCAGCTCATCATTCAGTAGGGGAGAGAAGTGGTTTTCCAAAAGTAACACAGGATCCACTTTGGATGCAGGAGGGGGCGGTTCCATTTGGCAGGTCCCAATCTGGTTAGACTGAGACCCTTCGATATTCTTAATCTTGAAAAATGATCTCAAAGAGGGGTGATTTTGATTCTCTCTCCTGAGCTGCCGATAGATGGTATCATAGGCTTGGTACCCTTTTTAGTGGTTTTACGAGAGAGTACTTGTGTGGGTATTTGGGTTTGCGCTCCTCCAAACCTTGCCCTCCGAAGCCATTGTTGGACTGCATGGAGCCTGGGTCACTCTGCTTCCCTGTGGTCCTCTCCACAAACTTTGCATTCCTCAGCGTGTACCTATTTTTTCCAACACTGTTGGAGGGGGCAAGAGTGAAGAGATCATGTAAGCACCCCACTATGACTGCTAACGCCTCCCCTTTTCTAGATAGATAAGGTGCTTGTTCAGTAACCTTTTTGGGACCTGAGGACTTTATTTTCTTGGTGGCATGAGGATTCAAGCTTTTTTAGGGGTCATAAGTAAGTAAACTGACCTCGCTTCAGCACTTCTCTCTTCTGCACGCCTGGATGGGCATCCACTGCTGGGGGACAGGTGCTGACTCTTCCCCCTATGCCCTGGAAGCAAATCCGAGCTACCGCGCGTCTTTGCGTCGGAACTCTGCAGCATCATGAAGGCACTGTGAGCCCGTGTCAAGCTCGTTCCTCCCCCACAGCGCTGCCGAGGGGGGTAACTGGTGTGGAAACTGTCCCACTTTTGTTGCTGGTGAAGGAGCAGGTGTGCGGTGTCAGGCGGGCCGTAGGAAGCCAAGAAGGACTGTTTCAGCTGTGAAGTAAGAAAGCCTCAGCACGGCGGAGGCACTGGAGCGTGCGGCCGGCGCATTAGCAGGCTGCCATGTTCCCCCGTTCAGGCTTGTGTTTTAGATAAAACATTGAGTGTTTACAACTGTACATTAACCACCCCTTCACAGTTGTAACATTCCACATAACATTTTATATTTGCTTGTGATGCATGCATGTCACATGTTCTCTCTAGTGTGTTTTGTTGTATATTTGTATGCAGCATTTCTTGGAAATTTAAACACCTATCTGGACTGCTTAGAGTGTGTGTGAGGCGGCAACTGCTTTTTGGTGGATGTTTTTAGGCTGCCTTATATTGTAAAAAATGTGTTAGTTACACTTGAGCTCTAGTGGATGTAAAAGGGGTGGTCTGAGTTGAGTTTGAGTTTAAGGGATTTGTAGAGCGCGCATACACCAGACGGTTTCTTGGCGCTATGTAAATACTGCTACTCAGGGGGCAAAAAGCGTAAAGGATACGGCAATTTAAGAGGGAAAGGCTTGGGTGAACAAGAAGGTTTTGAGGCCTTTACGGAACAGGGGGTACTGGGAGCAAGATCTCAAGTGGAGTGGGAGAGAGTTCCAAAAGGCGGGAGCCGTGGTGGAAAATTTGGAACCTCCCAACTTTTTCCGTTTGAAGCGGGGGACCACAAGGAGATGATGGGTAGCAGAACGCAGTTCTCTAGGAGGAATGTAGTCTTGAATGGCTGTATTAATGAAGGACGGGGCAGAGCCGGTCCGCGCTCTAAAGATGGTACAGCCAAGCTTGAATAAGGCACGCTGCCGGACAGGGAGCCAGTGAAGGGATACGAGCAGGGGTGTGACATGTTGTGATTTAGGTAGATTAAACACCAGTCGAGCGGCCTGGTTTTGAACCAGTTGAAGACGCCTCACGAGGTACGCAGGCATGCCATGATAAAGGGCATTGCCATAGTCCACGCGAGACGTCACCATGGCCAGAAGTATTAACTTGAGGGCGGCTGGGGAAAAGAATCGTGAAACTTTACGTATTGTCCGGAGGGAAAGGAAAGCTGAGGAAACGACAGCACTGACTTGAGAGTGGAGGGAAAGTTGATTATTGATTTTGAAACCAAGAGTCTTGACAGAGGAAACTGGAGTGGGTGGGGAACCTAAAGAGGGGGGCCAAAAGGAAGAGGACCAGGGACTGGAGCAACCACCCGTCAACACCAATTCCGTTTTATCGGGATTGAGTTTCAGGTGGTTGAAGTTCATCCAGTCCTGGATAAAAGTCATGGGGAACTGAAAATTAGATATTGATCCGGGGGAGGAAGAAAGAGAAAAGATAAGCTGGAGGTCATCCGCATAATTGTATACAGAGACCTCCATCTGCTGTAAAGCAAAAATAAGGGGGGCAATGTAAAGGTTAAATAACAGGGGGGACAGAGAGGATCCTTGGGGGACCCCGCACTGGACAGGACAAGAGTCAGCTGAGTACTCACCCAGGCGGACCGCCTGGGTGCGGCCATTTAGGAAGGAAGATAGCCATAGCAGGGCCGTCCCTCCGATTCCCGCCGCCTCGACACGTGAAAGTAAGATGGCATGGTCCACCGTGTCGAAAGCGGCGGAGAGATCAAGGAGGACCAGGGCCTGGGGCTGACTGGTGTCCATACCCTCTCGGAGGTTGTCCAGTACCGAAATAATTACTGATTCTGTTGAGTGCGCGGGGCGGAATCCAGCCTACCTGGGAGCCAAGACACTGTTTCTTTCCACAAATTCGCTCAAGGTTCTGACAACGTGACGTTCCAATACCTTTGCCAAGAAAGGCAGGAGAGAGATGGGGCGATAGTTGGCTGGATCCGAAGGATCCGCCCCAGGTTTTTTAAAAATAGGAACGATCACTGCCGATTTGAGTGAAGGAGTGACAATACCCTGGGATAATGAGCTGTTAAGAAACGTAAGGGGCGGTGAGGGGCAATGGGAGTAGATCTGTTTCAAGATGTAGGCAGGGCAGGGATCCAGGGGGGAGCCGGATTTAACCCGCGGAAGGATGGAGAAAAGAGAGTCGATCGTGAGGGGGGGGATAGAATTGAGGCGTGCTGCAGCTGAGGGACAGCAAGGGTCAGTGAAGGAGGGGGATGGTGGAGGGATGTTAGCTTTGATCGTGCTAATTTTGTTGAGGAAAAATAAATTAAGGGAATCGCAAAGTGGTTGTGATGGGGAAGGTTTAAGTGAGGTTCTATCAGAGTAGGCAAGGTCTTGGATGATGGAAAATATTTCTCTGGGCCGGTTCTCCGCAAACTGGATTTTAGATGAAAAATAAGTCTTTTTAGTTTCCAGAATGGATTTCTTGTATTGTGAGAGGAGAGTGGTATATTGAATTCTAGAGGTCGGGCAGTAATCCCGCCTCCAAAGGCGTTCCGCTTGGCGGAGATTAAGTTTTTGGGTCTTCGGGTCGTTGGAGAACCATCGGTTAGCGTCTTTGGGGCGTTTGGACGAGACGCGCTTCAGAGGGGCGATGGAGTCGCAGCCGGCGCGCAACCAGCTGTTGATAGATTCAGCTTGACCGAAAGATGGTAGCTCTGAAAGGTCAGGGCTGGATGAGGAGAGTGTGGCAGATAGGGCCACTACGTCAACGCGATTCCATGATCGTGCCCAGACGTTTTTGGCGGAGGTGAGCTTGGGGGGTGAGAGGAGGGATAGAGAAAAGGTGATCAGCGAGTGATCTGACCATACACAGGGAGAAATGGAGAGTGAAGTGACTGGACAGTTTCGATGCCAGATTTGGTCAAGGATATGTCCCAACCTATGCGTAGGGGCGTGGACAGCGGAAGTGAAATTGAGCGACTGGAGGGAGTCTGAAAACTCTTTGGAGGTTGCACATTCCGCAGGGTCAGTGGGCCAAAAATTGAAGTCTCCCAGGACAACGATGGAGGAGTGGTTGACTACCAAGGTAGCCATCAGGTCTTGGAAGCTTGGGAGAAACGTTAGAGGGGAAGACGGGGGTCGGTAGATAAGGACACAGGTAAGTGGGGGGGTCAGGGAAAGTGAACGGGCAACTAAACAGTCTGAAGAACCCAGAGGGGAGAAGGCTAAAGGTTGGAAAGTAATTTCCTTACGGGCAATCAAGGCAACCCCTCCACCTGACTTTCCGGAAGAACGATCAACTCGGATAGCGTAATAGGATGGGGGAAGTATTGCCAATAGGGAGGGGAGAGAGCTATCCGAGAACCAAGTCTCGGTAAGGAATAACACGTCGGGTTTTTGAGACTCCAGTAACGTGAAAAGATCGAGCTGATGTTTAACTGCCGATCTAGTATTGAGGTACATTGCAGAAATAACTGTAGGGGAGGGGGGAATGGGAGTCGGGATGGAAGGGCGACTAGTCTGAGGCAAGAACAAGGGACTAGTGTAGAGTGGGGTTTGAGGAGTCAGAAGGCCAAGACTGGTGACACAGGTTAATGCAGCAGCAGGTAATGGCCACTTGCCTTGGAGATCAGTTAGTTGCGAGCGGGAATATTGAGTAAGAGAGGCAGAGTGACTAGCCTCTAGCCTCGGTCGGCCGCGGACGGGCGCAGACGGGCTTTCCTTAGGCGCGCCTTCGGCGCGCCCGCTGCGCTCGTCCGCTGCGCTTCCTGGGGAAGCACATTTTTATTGGAGAGTTAGTGGATGGGTGGTGGGCGTGGCCTGAGCTTTGATGGTGGCGCTGGAAACAGCGTTCTAAGCCTTCCACTAAGAGCGGTAAGCCCGCTGATCAAGCGAGGTGACTGGGGGTAAGTGAATTAAAAGAATAATGTGCAGCAACAAACAATTTTTAAGTTTAAAGTCTCCCGGCTTTCCGCCTCAGGAGTAGAGTATTCGCAAGTGGTGACGCTCGTATTCAGCGTCCCTTTTGAGCCCTAGGTGGTGGGCGTGGCCTCCGAGGGGGCGTGGCCTGAGCTTTGATGGTGGCGCTGGAAACCGCGTTCTAAGCCTTCCACTAAGAGCGGTAAGCCCGCTGATCAAGCGAGGTGACTGGGGGTAAGTGAATTAAAAGAATAATGTGCAGCAACAAACAATTTTTAAGTTTAAAATCTCCCGGCTTTCCGCCTCAGGAGTAGAGTATTCGCAAGTGGTGACGCTCGTATTCAGCATCCCTTTTGAGCCCTAGGTGGTGGGCGTGGCCTCCGAGGGGGGCGTGGCCTGAGCTTTGATGGTGGCGCTGGAAACAGCGTTCTAAGCCTTCCACTAAGAGCGGTAAGCCCGCTGATCAAGCGAGGTGACTGGGGGTAAGTGAATTAAAAGAATAATGTGCAGCAACAAACAATTTTTAAGTTTAAAATCTCCCGGCTTTCCGCCTCATGAGTAGAGTATTCGCAAGTGGTGACGCTCGTATTCAGCGTCCCTTTTGAGCCCTAGGTGGTGGGCGTGGCCTCCGAGGGGGGCGTGGCCGGAGCTCTGTTGAGTATACTGTGTTAGATGTTTGTGTGTGCGGTGTTTGGAGGTTAGTGCTGTTCTGCATTTCTGTGCTGTTTAAGATGCAAATTATATGGTCTGGCTTACATATGATTATGGATTACAGCTTATCCTGACAGCCAAGATGACATGGTCCACCACTTGAAAATTAGAGAGAGGTGTAAAAGAATAAAAGCTGCCTACTTGCTGCCATCAGAATGCAACATAGATCAACCAGCACAGCAAGCACTACAGAGTCGGCCATGTCAGCGGGCTTGGTACCCTTTTTAGTGGTTTTACGAGAGAGTACTTGTCTGGGTAACAGCCCCTCTGTGGACATTTTGGCATCGACCCCTCAGATAAGAGTAGGATCAAATCATGCTCTCACGAATATCAAGAATCCAGAAGGGAAGGCAGGGAAGGGTCAGAGTATATCAGGGAAGGGACAAGAACAGCCTGGCATTAATGTTACTCGGATTCTCCTCTCCCTATCAAACGATATTAAAGAAAAATTTGCTGTCTCAGAGCAGAATCAAGCTAAAATTCAAACAGCATGTGAGGGTTTGAAGGAGAAATTGGTCGACATCACAGAGAGACTTCTTATCATGGAAGCCTCTCTGGGGTCCTTACAAGAGGAGGTAAAAACCAATCAGAAGGAGATAACGGCTCTGAAGGCAGGAGAGAAAGAGCTGAGGGACAAATTGGAAGTTTTGGAAAATAATTCAAGAAGGAACAATCTAAGGGTCCTGGGTGTTCCAGAAGGCAGTGAGGGAGGAAACTTGAAGAGCTCTGTAGTGGATTTGCTGACAAAATTCTTCCCAGAAGCAGCAAAATTTGATCTAGAGAACGACATCCTGAGGGGTACATCGTGATCCTTTTAGGAAATCCCTGGACAAAGGAAAGCCTAGGAAAATGCACTGGATCAATAACCACATTCTTAAATATTGAGTGTAGATTTTTTTATTACTTGTTCCTATGACTATTACCTAAGGGATGGGCCGACATTACACAAACTGGATAGATACCCATAAGGTTTCCGTAATAATGAGAAAATAGCTTTTTAAAAAACAATAGTAACCTCCTCAAAGCAAAAATTAAGAAAGCAGATATGAAAGTATGAGAAAGATTTATTAGGTGAGCCTGCATGCAAGGATCCAAAGGGGACCCAGATTTGAGTGAGGCAAGTGCAATGCTGACAGACCGCTTCATATGCAGGTCGTAGTAGGAAAGTAATTGACCATTTGAAAATTCTGAAAGGATACCAAGATGGACCAGGACCTAGAAAAGATGCTGTCTAATAGCCTCCATTTTTTGGTAGAGCCAATTAGGCAAGGGCTTATATAGCATAAGCAAAGGAGAGATCTTAGTTTGGCAGTGGACAGAGTCAAAAGAGTTCCTTGGCCACAAAAAGGGTTCTTTAGTTGTTCTGGGAGCCACGTTAATGTAGTTTTGGTGATTGAGGTGTAATAAAATGAATTATTAATTGGGGGTGGATTAGAGTCCACTACACATAATATTGTCACTATTATTACGTTCAGTCAAAGGATTCAGTAATTTAAAACTGAATTCAACCCCTGGTACCTGTTGCACAGAACGAGACAGCATAACGTAAAGAAAATGTGTAAAGCATGTAGAAATATCAAAACCGTTATAAAGCTGAAAACACATCACAGTAAAATTTATTAGCAAAATTACATCAAAAGGACAAAATCCAATGAGCGGAAATTATCTAAGAATTTTAGAATATTTAAAAACAAAAGTGCCTAAAAAGCTAAGCAACAGTGATAGTTAATGGTGTCAGCAAACCAGGACATAGGTGCAACTGCAATGGGCCGTGGATCGCTACACATAGCAGGTTTATCCTGGTCAGAAATGTTACGTTAGGACTTGGGGGCCTATTTAAATCCTGGCAGATGCCCTGTTTATCCTTGCCCTGGTGGAGGCACTGCCTGCCAGATTTATAAATAACAGCCAAGCTGATGGTCATTTATAAAGCATTGCCAGGACCCGCCGTCACAGCAGTTTCTGTCAATTAATTTAGCTGTTTGGTGAAAGGCACCATCAACATGACTGAGCCCTGCACCAAACAGTTTTCTTTGATCTATTTTTTTTTTAAATCCCTAAATGGGATTTTTTTCTTAAAAAGAAAAACAGAAAATGCTCCCCTCACATGGTAGTCCTCTCTCATGGTGAGGGGGCATTTAGCAGTTTTCACTGCCCCTTTCTACCAAGGTTTTCCTGGCAGTGACAGGCAATGAAAACTGGACTATAATTCATCCCATCTAAATTAGATGGGTGGAATTACCGGTCTGCCTCCACCAGCCCTTACTCCACAGGGCTGTCAAATGGGTTTAATCAGGGCAGAGATGGAATAGTCTCCGCCGTGATTAAACTTATAGTACGCTTGCATCTAAATCGAGTGGGTGAACCATTGCCTTGTCAAACAATCTCACAGTGCGCTTTATTACTAAAATTCAAAATGGCGAAACGTTTTCTGCCTTGTGCGGAGCCTATGTGCCCACCCACACGTCTGGCCAGGGAAGGGAGCAGTGCCTTCTGCCTGGTCACTCAAAACCGGTTCTTTGGGTAGCTCCCCGCCTACTGGGGTTACAGCCAGCCTGGCTGGGGGACAAAGAGTTGCCTTCCCCGGGTCTCACCTTACATTTACTTCCTAGTTCCAACCTAAATGTTGTTCATTCAAGTAGAACAACCAGGCCATTGTTCTCCTCTGAAGGCAGTTTTAACACCTTGTAAAGGTCTAGCACAGTCTGGGCAGCTGCTGGAGAGCTAATGCACATTGCCTTCCAAGAGAGTCAGGTAGGGAAAAGGTAAATTTAAAAAAGTAGCAATTCTGAAATATTTGTTAAAAAGCACACATTTAACCATTATATTTGGCTTTTAACTGCTTCGATGCTCATGGCGGCTCCCTGCCGTCATGAGTCACAGTAGACGTGTGCTCATGACGGCCGGGAGCAGTCTGAACGTTGCCGCTCCGCCCACACGCGGTTAATTCCCCGCCTGTGCGGGAGAATTAATCAGTGGGCGGAGTTCTGACAGCTCCCGGCCATCATGAGCACACGCCCACCCTGATTTATGACGGCTGGGAGCAGGCATCAGTACCGGAGCGCCACGCCCAACCCCGCCCCCCCTCGCACCGCGGCAAAATTAACACCGCAACAAAGGGGTTAATAAATATGCAAAATAGTGGTGGAACTATTTTTCTAGCTGGTCCCAAACCTGAGATTCCAGAATTAATATTTAAATCTGTACTTTGGATTTCCTTCTTGGACAGCCTAAGCCTTGCACAGTGAAGTAGCTTTTGGGGGCTTGTCGCTGCAGGGGCATTGTAACATTACATTTCTAAATGTTCTACTTTTAAATACTGTGCATCATACCTTATCAGCTACAAGGCCTCCATTGGGGTGTCTTATTAATATATTTTTTTTGTGATAATCAATGTTATCAGGTTTTTCACAATAAAAGAAATTCATTGGTTGCAGTTCATATAGGTCGGGAAAGAGAATAACATTATACACAATTGACATGAGGCAAGACTGTCCTTCGGGGTGTACATAAGTAAGTATAGGAGGTTTACCCAAATAAGTCACTAGGGACCTGGGTGCCAAGTAGTATACATTAGGAGACAATAATAGCAACATATTCATCATAGTGTCCCAGGGAGAGGAAAGAAAGGGTAGCGTGATGTGGTGAAAAGGGAAAAAGAATGTGCGAGAAAAAAATAATTGTGATTAATTAGCAATGTGCTCTGATAAGTATATGTATTTGATGTGATTGTGAATAAATGTGATTAATATACAACGGTTCACTGGGAACCTCCTTTTGTATACTACTTCGGGGTGTACATGGCAGATCATACACGAGGGAGGATTACAAATAGATGGGGATAAAGTCAAAAACACAATGGGTAGGGAGATAGGCAGTTCCTCATGGGGGAAGCAGATTGAACCATTTACCCCACAGTTTATTGAATAAACCTAGGCACCCTCGAACTTCGAACATGGCTTCCTCTTGGATCCCGCACCAGTCCACTCCCCTCCTCCAACCCTTTATCGTGGGCGCCTTAGCCAGGGACCAGTGCGCCACTATGTCTCTCTTGGCTACTGCCACGGCTGTCCCCAATAGGCGCCTTTCCGCCCTTGAACCATCCAAACTGTCAAACACCCCAAGTAACAAACGTATCGGGACATGAAGGACCTCCCAACCCAGTGCGGTCAGGAGTTCTCTTTCGACCCCCCCCCCCAGAATGGAGCCAAGGCCGGACTGCACCATACCATGTGGTAGAAGTCGGCGGGGGCAAATGTACACAGTGTGCATGCCAGGGAGGGCTTCAGCCGGGCCTGGACGATCCATGCCGGGGTGAGATACGCCGTGTGTAAATAATAAAGCTGGACCAGGCGTAGCTTGGAGGATGTGGTCAGGGTTTTAGGTGCCATAAGGGCGTATCTCCAATCCGCCTCCTCCAAGGGGCCCACCCAGCCCTCCCATCGAGCCCTAAATCGGTCCAGAGAAGCGGGGCCATTATTCATTAGTGTTCGGTAGATACGGCACACCCCACCTCTCCCCAGATTTCCCATCATCACCTGGGCTTCTAATGGGCTGAACTCTGGAAGAGAGATTGGGGGTGAGACCTGGGTATTTAGGGTGTGTCTAAGTTGCAGGTATTTATAATGTTGGGAGTGTGCAAGAGCGTGGCGTTGCCGCAGATCCGCAAAGGAGCGGATGTGGTCCCCCACCCAAACACCACCGAGCACTGAAATTCCGACCAGATCCCACCGCCGGAAACCCTGCAAGGACGAGACCTCCTGCATCCAGGACCCGTGCCATAATGGCGTCTGCCGAGTTAGTTTCCGATCCCACCGCACATGGCGGAGGGCCGTGCGCCATGCCAGAAACACCATTCTGGTGACCGGGGGCAGGCCATGCAGGTTTAGGCTGCCGTATAAAAAGGCCTGGATGTGTGTAAAGTCCAACGCACTGAGTTCCACCCGGTATGCAGGGTCGGACCAGCCGCCCGCATACCAATCGTGGATGACAATGAGCTTCGTGGCTAGGTAGTAGAGGTGAAGATTGGTTACCCCCATGCCTCAGTCAAACGGGGAAATACGACAGTGCGCCAGGTATAGGCGTGGCCTAGCCCCTCCACAGAGAAAGCGGGTGAGGACACTGTCCAACTCACAGAACCAGCTACTCGGCAGGTGGACAGTAATGTTTTGCATTATGTAGAGAAAATGGGGGAGGACCATCATTTTGAACAGTGCACTCCTTCCTAAAGGGTTGAGGGGTAGAGTCTGCCACCTCTTGAGATCCGCCTTCAGCCGGACGACCAAAGTTGTGACGTTTAAGGCCCATTCAAGTTCGGGCAGAAGAGCTATCCAAACGCCAAGGTACTTGACCGATTGCCTTCTAAGGGGGATGTCCGACTGCCAGTCAAAGCAATCCCGGGAGGGGTGCAGGGGCACCAGGGTTGCCTTCGCCGGGTTGAGGCGGAGTCCAGAAACCCACTCAAATGCGACTAGGGTCGCCAGGCACCCGGGGCCAGAACTATCAGGGTCCGCCAAATAAAGCAAAACGTCATCGGCGTATAGGGCTATCTTGTCCACCTGTCTCGAGTCCCATGGCCATCCCCGAATAAGTGGGTCCTGGCGGATGAGAGCCGCCAGGGGCTCCATCGCCAGCGCGAACAAGAGTGGCGAAAGCGGGCACCCCTGGCGCGTACCTTGCCGGATCAGGAAGGCCCCTGACAGCTCACCATTGATGAGTACTAGGGCTCTGAGGCTAGCATAAAGAACACTGGTCAGATGGCGGAACGAGGGACCGAAACCCATCCTGTCCAGCACATCTTGCAGGTATTCCCAGTTCACCGTGTCGAAGGCCTTCTCGAAGTCCAAGAAAAGCAGCGCCAAATATGGGGTGAGGCGGCCCCGGTGAGCCAGTGCCAGATGGAGCCGGCGAATACAGTGGCGGGTGCCTCAGGCAGGCATGAACCCGCATTGGTCATGGTGGTCAAGATCTTGCAGAAGGGTTCGGAGCCTCTGGGCCAAGACAGTGGCAAAAATCTTAATCTCTGTGTTAATCAGTGAAATCGGACGGTAGTCCGCACAGCTCAAGGAGGGCGTTGCGTCTTTGGAATGACCACTATAGTGGCCACATCCGATTCGGGCGGGAATGCTCCCACCTCCGCCACGTGGCGGGAGAGATCTACCAAATGGGGGGCCAGGACATCACGAAAGGTCGCGTAATATTCTTGAGGGTATCCGCCGGGACCAGGCGTCTTCCCAGGATGCAGGAGTGAGATAGCGACCTGGATTTCCTCCAGGGTTAAAGGACGGTCGAGAGCCTCCGCCGCCTCTGGAGAGAGACCCGGGAGTCGGGTATCTGTCTCGTCCAGTAAGTCTGCTAGGGAAACATTCGGGGGACGGGCGGTGTAGAGGGTCTCATAGTAATCCACGAAGGTTTGTGCAATGGCTGAAGATGTCACCCGGAGGGCCCAGGTGCTGGAACGGATTTCAGGGATAATGCGGTGAACCTTGGGATAAGCCACTAGGTTATGGAGGAGCTTACCATTCTTATCCCCCCACCCATAAATACGGGCAACCGATGACCGCCAAAGCATCTTGGCAGACTCCAATGAGACCCGACGGATCTCCTCGTGCACCACGGTCAGCTGACGGGAGGAGTCTCCCGTGCCATCCATGAGCGCCGCCATCTCGAGCTGCTCTGCCCGGGACTCCAGCTGCGCAAGCTGGGCCATCCGTTCCGACCATTTCGCGTGGACCAATCCCCTGGCCGCCCCCCGGATAACAGCCTTGCTCGCCTCCCATAACGTCCCCTGCGAGGGGACCGAGCCTGTATTGGTGGAGAAAAAATTACGTAGCTCCTGGTCCAGGGACTCCACTAATTTTGAATCCTGTAGGAACCAGGCGTTAAGCCGCCAGACTGCCCGCGAGCCCCTCAAGGGGGTCCCGAGACGGAGTGGGATGGGAGAGTGATCTGAGATCCCCCTAGGCAGTATCACAGCAGCAGACACCAACTGGCAGTCCGTGGCTGGCATCATGATAAGATCGATTCGGGAGTGAGTATGGTGGGCGGCTGACGTGTGGGTGTACTGTTCAGTACGCGGGTTCCACACTCTCCAGACATCAGTTCGAGAGGATCCTCACCAAGGAGGCTAGAGCTCCAGATGGCAGCCCGTCGTGTCCCGCAGGGGTTGTAGAATGGCGTTGAAGTCCCCTCCTAGTACTGTAAGACCCTGTGGGAGGGAGGAGATCACTTGTGTAAGACCCTGAAGTGTAGGGGGTAGGAGCGAGGGGGGAATGTAAAGGCATAGAAGGTTCAGGGGGCATCCCTCAATAGTTCCCGGAAACCGCCACATATCGACCTTGTGTATCCGATTCGACGTTAACGAGGGTAAAGGGCAGCCCCTTCCTCATGAAGATGGTCACCCCTCGGGAGCCTCGTGTGAACCCAGAGTGCCAGACCCCATTGAAGCCATATCGAGCTAGGAAGTTGCATTGTGTACCCAGGATGTGCGTCTCTTGGAGGAAGAGATTGTCCGGCCCATGGCGGTGAGCAGCGCAGAGAAAAGCTGTGCGTTCGGTCCAAGAGGCCATTGACGTTCCAAGAAAGGATGTGGAGAGGTCTAGGGAGGATAGAGGCCATCTAAGGGAGGAACTGTGGAGAGTCGGATGACTACGTGGATCCCTTCCCAACCAGGGGAGAACACCTCCCTTCTCCCAGGCCCGGGATCAGAGTCGTGGTATTCGGTGGTCAGCCCATCAGTCTTGGGAGTCGGGAAAAGGAGGTAGGTAGCTGCCAGTAGGAACCCCAAATGGCGGCCCGTAGGCGGCCAAAAATAAAAAACCCATGAAGGACGGGATCTGCATGCCCATTGGGAGTCAATGGGAGGATCGTAAGTAGCGAGATGAAGTGCAACCTGCGGCCCGTAGGCGGCTACACAAAACAAACTGTCAAGGGACAACGGTCCCCTGCCCCACCCAGATCCCCCAACACCCCCCACCCTACACTTCTTAAGTGGAAGCATCTGTCGCCCAAAACCCCAACTATTAACTACACCCCTAAAGGGCGATTGGCGACTCTAAAACGGTTAGCTACAATCAATCAGGCGCATGGCTGGGTCGGACCCCCCTCCATATATATTCGGATGCATGCCCACAATGGAGATATTTAGAGTAGATAACAAAGAAAACACAGGATGTTTCAAGTTCAGGACGGCATCTGTAGGTACTCCCCGGCCGAGTCGTCCAGCAGGGCCAAGGGAAGGCCCCGTTCCCGGGGTCGGAGGTATGTTTCCTGTCACCGGCCTAGGGGGGGTAGAATGAAGGCATGCATCTGGGAGCACCGATCACACCCCCTCCTCCCCCCCGAGCCACGGATCACAGGGCTCCCAGACAGGTCCGAGTCCTACATGGCCCTTCGTCGGGTAGCATCTGGCTCAGGGGCGCTACCCAGGTCAATAAGGGAGGACACCACGGCAGGAGAGGAGGCCCCCCGGCTCAATGTCTGACTTGGGGAGCACCGGGACCGTGTCCCCGGTGACCGAGAGCTCCTCCCCCGGTGGGCCCCCCGTTGTCTGGATCCAGTTCGGCGCCGCTGCACCTTGGGCGCCCCCCGGCCGGGTTGGGTTGACAGTTTCGAGCCAGGGGCCGGGTTCGCACCCGGCAGGAGGGGCCGTTCCTCCGTGAGCCAGGTCCATGCCGCCTGCGGGGTATCAAAGAAAAAAGTTTTCTCCTGGAAATAAACCTTAAGACGGGCCGGGAAGAGGAGCCCGCACCGAAGACCCATGGCTCTGAGTTTCTGCTTGACCTCATCGTAGGACCTGCGCTGCGTCTGCACCTCTTTAGAATAGTCTGGGAAGACCATGAAGTTGGAATTTTGGAAGTGCACTGGACCTTGCACCCTGGCGGCCTCCAGAATCGCGTCCCTGTCCCGGACGTTGAAGACTCGAAGGATAATGGGGCGGGCGGGTTTAGGGGCCAGGGAGCGGTGAGCGCGTTCCACCGCGAACCAGGGGGAGAGCTTCTTCTTGGGGATCCAGGACCGGACCCAGGCTTCGATGAAGGTGTCGGTGCGTGCCTGTTCCATTCCCTCCGGAAAGCCCAGGAGGTGCAGGTTATTTCTTCGGGCCCTATTTTCTGCGTCTTCGGCCCTGCGATGGAACTCCATGGTTTGTGCTTGTAGGCGGGTCACCTGGGATTTGAGAGCGCCCATGTCATCCTCCACCGTGGAAAGACGGGATTCCGCCTCCGTGATCCGGGCCGTGGCGTTACGGAGGTCTTGCCGGATCAACGCCACATCCAGTCGCACATCCAGTCGCACCTCCCCAATCTTGGTCTCCACCGACGCCTGTGATGCACTGATCGCCTGCAGGATAACGGATAGGCCCCCTCCGGTCCAGGTGGCGCCGCTGATCCTGCCGCTGGGTCGCGAGCAGGCCCGGTGAATTGGTCCATTTTGGTTTGAGTCGAAGGGCCAGGGGTCTGAGAGGCTTGGTTCCTGCCCATATCCCCATGGAGTCAAGTACAGGCGCTCAACGGAGGCGGGGAGGGGGTACCCAGCAGTGCCGAAGCCGCAGCCCTGCCGCCCGGTATGGCGGCCGATCCCTCTCCCACCCCCGTACCGGTCAAGGTGGTCTTCCACTAGGGTGTCTTACCTCTCTCAGGTGGTGTGGTCTCCCGAGGCAACCCCAGTAGGCCCAGGGCCCCCGGGCTCCCCCACCAATCGCAGATCCCAAGGTCCCGGGCCACAGGCGGGAGGGGGGGGTGAGGCAGGCACACACAGGCACCACCCGACCCAGCAGCCGAACTGTCCCTCTCCGACAAAGTGTGTCCTTCAACATGCCCTCCAGCGGGGGCGAGGGGGGAGCCCTCCAGTTCGCTCATCAGGACAGGCCAGGGAGCCCTCGAAGGCGGGCACCTCCTCTCTCCAGGGCCCAGAGGGTCAGGTAAGGCAGCGCACCTCTTTACAGGATTCCTCACCCTCAGCACACGGGGGTTGATGGTGAAATAAGGCCGCAGGCGGCCCCCCCGACATGGGACCCCCAGCACTCCCAGATGATGAAGGGCCCAGACGGCAGATCCAGGTGAGGGGGGGCTCCAGCAGGAAGCGCCAGCAGGGGTGCGATGAAACCCACGTAGGTAGGAACCAGTCCAGGGTGTAGCACCCCCACAGGCAGATCAGCCGTCCACCGCAGGCCCAGACTCCCAGGCCCTCGACCATGAGGCCCGACACGGCCGCCGAAGGGCGCAGGGGGAAGGAGGCCCACACTGCAACACCCACCTCCACACCTCCTCACAGGGAAACATCCTTTACGACGCAACTTTTACCACGCAGTGCCTTTACAATGCAGGTTTTTCAACGCAAGTCATTACAACGAATTGCGCTGGGGCGCTCTAGGATAGGTAATAGTTTAATTTACTATCCAACACCTTCCCTACTATCCACGGCGACTGGAGTTGGAATAGTAAATTAAACTATTCACTATCCAGCACCCCCCCAATGCAAGTCGTTGTAATGACTTGCGTTGTAAAGGCATGCGTAGTAAAAGCATACGTTGTAACAACGTACATCCCTCCTCACCTCCTCCGATGGTCCGCGTATGGCGCCCTCAGCTCCAGCCACCCTCAGAGTCGTCCGGGTGGCCCCCCCCCCCCCGCCGAGGGCCAAGTGTCACTCTGCACCCGCGGGTGGCTAGGCCCGGACTCGCCTCCACCGACCGCCGGCGGAGCGGAGGCAACGTTGCAGGCTCCACGCTTGGAGTCACTGGGCCGCAGCTCCACCGGACGCCCCAGCACCGGGTACCCCCGGGCACCAATCTGCTTTCTTGGGTGCCGGGCGCAGTCCGGCCTCTCTCCTCCTGTGTACGCCGCCGCCCCAAGGGAGTTCAGAAGCGCCGGGGAGTTCAGGCCGCCGATGCAGGGAACGCGGGGGCCGCCATATAGCGGCAGGAAGGCCGCCGCGGTCAGCAGGCCGGCGCGGGCCGCAGAAGCACCAGGCAGGCCCCGTGAGAGGACAGGGCGACTCAGGCTGGCAGCAGCAATCGGACCTCAAAGTCTGGGACCCCAATGGCTGGCAGATGTGGGCCGATGTGAGGTGGATGACGGAGGGGGTCTGGAGCACTCTTAGAGTGCGACCGCCATCTTGACGCCTCAGGCCACGCCCCCTTATTAATATTTTAAAGTAGGTTTTTTCATGTTAAAACTGTTTTTTTTTTTAGATGGTCGGACTTCAGATTTAAATTGCAGCAGTCAGGCTGCACAAGTAGGCCTGAAGCCATGTTTTTCCTGTCACATTAGTGTCTCGCACAATAAATGCTGGAGTCAACAGGTGACATATAACTTTCCATGTACACAGGTGTATTTCTGTACCATATACTATGGCCTTAGAGAAATGTAAATATGCCAATAAGAATTGCACTCGGGCCTGGTTAGCAGTGTCCCAGTACACAGAGTGAAAAAACAGCAGCATCAGTCCTAAACAAGCATTTGCAATGCAATAGGACTCGCATATACGTGAGACCTATTACATTGGAAACGGGAGTGCGAGCCGGCGAGAAGGCAGTCACGGACTACGGGAAGGGGGGCAGGAGGCACGGGAAGAAAGTAGCGTTCAAAATAAAGGGGCCAGTACCTATGGAAGATACAAATGACGACATGGCCGTCATGAGGAGGGACTAACCAAGCCTAAATCCAATCAGAAGGCAGCTTTTAGGACCTAAGCCAATGAAAAAGATGGGCAGAGAGTGGGCGGAGCTTCCACGCCATACTGAATACTGCATGCCTTGCAAAGCGAGCAGCGCATGCGCGCTTCCACTATAGGCTCGACCTTAAAAGGGGTTATTATATCAAGAAAGACACTTTCTCACACAAAGCTGTTGCTTCTAACAAATATCTAACTTTTAATGTCCAGCAACCATTTCACAGTAGCAGGTGTCTTGGTGTCCTACCCTCTTGATATGATATGAGGTGAACAGTACCTGGATCAATTCTTCTTACTCATGCATGGAAAAATGTGACCATGTTTACATTAATTTAATCTTTATAGGGGTTGCATGATGGTTTAAAAATAAAAATTGAGCCAAAGCAAATTTCCTCTAGAACGTACATTGGTGAGCTTTTAGCCATATCAAAACTAGTGTTTTTTCTTCTAGCTGTAATTGTAAATCATTTGGCCAAACTCCTACTAGATATTTGTCTCCTGACTAAAAAGTAGCATAAAACGTGCTATAACATTTTTTGAGTCAATAGAGAACAACATTTTATTTAACAAACCATATCTTCTCATCCCTGACCATTGTTTTTATAACTCCATAATGTAAATCGTGACTGTATTGACCACCTTGACATGAGGTGAGCAGCAGAGAGGAGGTCTTGATGAAAGGAGTGTGAAGATGGGCAGAACGAAACCATTGAGGACTTGAAGCCTAATACAACTTTATAATGCACCACACACGACTAGACTGATTGGAGGATTGAAATGAGCTCGCTGAACATAGTGTGCTTTAGAGCCCTGATGATGTCCTTTTGGACAAAACACGTTGGCTGGGCTGAGTTGACTACTAGTGACGAAATTCAATGAATACACATCTGGATAGAAACGAAACACAAGACTCCCATGTGATTTTTTGGATGTGACAATTAAGAAATAACTAGAACTAATCAGAGACTATAAAACACAAAGAATAGTTAATAACGGATTAGTAAATGTTCCTTTCCACAAAGATTTGACTTTTCATGTTTGTTTCCCAGTGGTGGTGGTGCAACCGAAAGTTGAGCGTGTAAGAGTGAAGATTGCATTTTCTTGATAATACCACCAGTTAGTGCTTGCTTTGAGCCTTCACTGCCATTGTTTGTATTTTCAGAACATCAAAAAAATGCAGATAGCCCATTTGATTAATAGTTCTCTAAAGTATTCAAGTCAAACAAAGGTATCCCAAATTGCAAAAATTGGGTTGGAAAATACCACAATACTGTAACCCTCTACTTTGTACATCAGAAAATCATGCATTGAGAGATTGCTCCAGACTGGGGGTGTACAGGCCTTTAGATGGGCTTTAAGCATTTTTTTTAATGTCCTTACCAAATTTAAAGCTACATCGGAAATATATCCTGCTTCATTGTAAAAAAAAAAAAAATTGTGCAAAAAATGTAATCCAACACGTTTTGGATTGGATAAGGATTTCCAATATCTCAGAAAATGAGGTTAGTTCAACTACGTTTTTTAGCAAAATCAGCATCCATAAGAAACCATCTCCAGTCACCTTTCAGCTCATGTCAGTGTATACTGTCCCATTCAAATGGATGTACGTTTTTTGGAAGGGAAATAAAATATATCAGCAATAGTAGATGTAAAACAAACTTTAGGATAGCAGGTCTGCTTAAATGAGCATAACAAGCATACATGGAGAAATGATTATGTAGGTCTGTCACTCTCGGAATTTACAATAAACTTACAATCAGGATCAAATATTTTGTTGGAGTCCTAGATCTGTAAACTGATGACCATTTGAAATTCCTTTGTGATGAACAGTGTAACATATAATGCACTTGGTTTTCATATCCAAACATAAGTTCTGGCACATAGAAGTTTTAATGAAAGAAATAGCATCTTTCTAATGGCAATATCTAAACATACTCCGAGTCTAATCTCAGAATTCATCAGTGTTGTGCCATCTTAAATACTTTGGGCTGTAGATTCAACATAAATGACGTAGACTAAGGGGGTACAGAGCATCATTGGTTGGCTTCTCTAATAATCCTAATTCTCTGAGATCTTATGAGATACTCTATTTATACATGGAGTGAGTCATTAGGTATTGACCTGGTATTTCAAATTTCTCTAGAGCTTGCCTTAAAAATGTGTCCGGTTGAACTATGAAATATTTTTTTACATATCTTGCCCATAAATCAGCCTATCCATGATTTACCCTATTACCTAAACTCTCATGCTTGGTATTAGTAAGTGAGGCTGTGTTGTATCAGCAGCATTTTGTTATCTCTTTAGTCACAGTAATCACTCTGTCTTCCCAAAAATCAGGTACCATATCAGCATTTTGAAAATGTCTTTGGTAAGTATAAATGAGGACTTTAAAGTTTTACAGATCAGATTAGGAAAGACTGTCAACTCATTAGTTTTTCCATGTTGATTCCCTCTTGTTGCAATGTGCATTTTCCAAAACTGGTTTCAGATTTCAATGGATGACTTTCTTTAACCATGTTCTATGTTAGAATACCTAGCTCAATGTATTGAATGATTTCTACTCAAGAAATCTCTCAATATTTGGGCCATATGTTCCCTATGTAATGCTTTTTAGGTCTCGTCTAATCGATACAGTTCATGTGAGCCAGGCGCGTGCACATCGCCAGCCACATCCCACATCATGCCTCGGCATCAGACTTCAAAGGAAGCCGCTCCCCCGCACCCCCCAGTCAGACTTCAAAGGAAGCCGCTCCCCCGCCCCCCTCTGCGCAATGCCAGAGCTTGTTTTTCTCGCGTTTTTTTATTTGTTCTTTGCGGCCCGGCCGCGCGGCCAATGCTTCATTCCACCTACCACTTTACACTGACTTGTTCACTTTCCTTCCATTTCTATCTCCTTCTCTCAGTCAGTTGTTTTTATTGTTTTTGTTTTCACTTTTTCTATCGATCGTTCTGGGTATACTTATTTACTTGTCTCTCTACTTCTTTCTTGGTTTGTGCTCGCAGTGTTTTCCTTTCATCTCTACTTTATGTTCCTTCTCTGCTTCCATCCTGCACTCCTCTCTATTTCTATTTGTTTTTTCGTCCTTGAACTCTTTGTCCTCGACCTACCCTTTCTCTTTCCCCAGCTTTCCTTTATTGCTGCTGCTCTCACCACCCTTCTCCTCATTCGTGTATTCCTCTTTGTCAATCTCCCTGTTTCCCATTCTTCATCTTCGATGCATCTTTTATTTTCGTACATCATGCTTTTGTGTACTTTCTCCTTTCTTCCCATTCCAACATATTTTCTACCACTTTATCGCCTGTATTCTCATGTCTTCTTTATTACTGCCTTCCTTATTTGATTTCCTCTTCTTTATTCCACCTTCCTTGTTCTCGCTCCTGTTTTCTCTTTCTTACCTCATTCCTCGTTCTTTGAAACATTGCCCCATTCTCTTCAGTCGTTCTTTCTCTCTGTGCTTCTGCCTTTCTCCGTCTCTCCTGCTCATTATTTCTTGTGTCCCCCATGTGCAGCTTCCCGTCTTTATTCCTTCCATTCTTTTCTTTCTACCCTGTCGATCTTTCCTCTCTATTCCTTCCACCCTGCATGCCTGCCTCTACTGCTTCCTTCGTTTTCTCTCGCTTTCGCGCTTTATTTCCATAGTCTTTATTCTGTCAATCCACTTCTGTTCTCCTCCCTCATAACCCCTCCTCCTTTTATCCCTCTCTTCTCTCGTTGCCCCTCCTCCTTTCTGCTCATCTTTATTTTCTTCCTCCTCTCCTTTCCTCCCTCGTCTTCCACTCTCTTTCTTGTTTCCTCGGTTCCTCTGTTCCTGTCCGTGTCCAGCCCCCTCTCCCTGGCACCTCCGACCTTTCCCGCTGCCTCCCGACCACTCTGACAGTCGGGAGCCGGTGCCTGCGGGCGCAGAGTCGGGCTCGCTGTGATTTTGCCGTCGGTATAACAACAGACACACTGCAGTCCATCACTGCATTCCCCCCCTGATTAAAATTCATCTCCGGCCCGACTGCAGCACTCCACAAATGGAATATTCTACATAATTTCTGAAAATGCTTGTTTTTCTTGTTTAAAAAAGTGACCTTGTGTGATGTAACTAGTGTTCATTTAAAACGCTGTAATACCTTCCGATAGAGTTCGCGCTAAATAAAAGTGCAGAAAAAACACACAAGAAAAATTGAACGCTTTAAAGCAAGAAAGGAACACCTCTGTGGGTGAGTCACCCAGCTGGTGTCATGAGGCCCCCATAGACAGAGCAGATGTTTCTTGCCATCCCCAGACCCCAGCTCTGCTGATTATCCAGTAGCTACCAGGCCTTACAGTGACACCTCGTCCCCAGAAAACCCTCGGCCCCCTCTCCAATCTCACACCTCACCAAAGAGCCATTGATCGGCATTGAACAGGCCAGTGCTCCCCCCTGGAGCGCTACCTCCGACCATAAAAGATCCAAAGCTTTGAAGTATAGCACTGCAAACCGCAGCCTGGAACAGGCACTGTCTCCGCACAGCCAGCGACTCGGGGACCATAGAGCACTACAGCTAGCACGTTCCACTCCGGTGACGTCACTAGCTTATCTAACCAGACGCTGCACAGGCAGAGTGAGCTGGACTGGGGGCAGCTTTATGGAGCGCGAGTTGGACCGGAAGAACACCCGTTGCATTCACATTCATTTTATGTTGTTATTATTTTTATAGGCAAGGGGAGATAAAGTGAATTGCCCAGAATCACAGGATGTTGAGCTGACACCGAGATTGGAACCCGATTCCCAGTTCCAAAGTGAACAGCTCTGTCCGTAGCACCACATCCTCTCCCGCGTTAGACTAAGATCCCACCCCCCATCAGTATTGGCCTACACATTGTGGGCAGTTTCTGAGAATGTCCCATTCCCAGTTACGCCCCAAGGTGGGCTGTAGGTAACTGTGCACACAAGACAGCCAGCAGTTCCCAGAATGAGAAGAGCAGGCCAGGGAGGCATCCCCCTGCCCCAACATTATTCCAGCAATATGGAAGAGAACCAGGTGCCCCCCTCACCCCCAGCCCCCTCCCCAACATCCCACATACACTCCAAACAATACCACTCAGTGCCACATAATTACACGCCACACAATTACACTGCACTCAATGTAACATGCACTCCAAATACCACTAATTGCCACATAATTACACTGCACTCAATGCAACATACACTCCTAATACCACTCAGTGCCACATAATTACACTCCACATAATTAGACTGTACTCCATGCAACATACACTCCAAATACCACTCAGTGCCACATAGTTACACACCACATAATTACACTGCATTCAATTCAACATACACTCCAAATACAACTCAGAGCCACATAATTACACTCCACATAATTACACTGCACTCAATGCAACATACACTCCAAATACCACTCAGTGCCACATAATTACACGCCACATAATTACACTCTACTGAATGAAACACACACTCCACACAATACCACTCAGTGCCACATAATTATATGCTACATAATTACACTGCACTCAATGCAACATACACTCCAAATACCACTCAGTGCCACATAGTTACACGCCACATAATTACACTGCACTCAATGCAACATACACTCCAAATACCACTTAGTGCCACATAATTACCCGCCACATAATTACACTGCACTCAATGCAACATGCACTCCAAATACCACTCAGTGACATATAATTACACGCCACATAATTACACTGCGCTCAATGCAACATACACTCTAAATACCACTCAGTGCCACATAATTACACGCCACATAATTACACTGCACTCAACGCAACATACACTCCAAATACCACTCAGCGCCACATAATTACACGCCACATAATTACACTGCACTCCATGCAACATACAATCCAAATACCACTCAGTGCCACATAGTTACACGCCACATAATTGCACTGCACTCAATGCAACACACACTCCAAATATAACTCAGTGCCACATAATTACACACCACATAATTACACTGCACTCAATGCAACATACACTCCAACTACCACTCAGTGCCACATAATTGCACGCCACATAATTATATGCTACAAAATTACACTGGGCTCAACGCAACATACACTCCAAATACCACTCAGTGCCACATAATTACACTGCACTCAATGCAACATACACTCCAAATACCACTCAGTGCCACAAAATTATATGCTACATATTTACACTGCGCTCAACGCAACATACACTCCAAATACCACTCAGTGCCACATAATTACATGCCACATAATTACACTGCACTCAATGCAACATACACTCCAAATTTCGATTCGAAAGTCTTTATTCGATTACATAATCATCAAAGACATTTACATTTAAAACAATAATAATGTCCTAACAATCCATCCTCATTAGTAGCAAAATTACACTAGAAATAAGTCCATAGTTACTCCATCAATAAATACAAACATATAATAAATTAGTATAAAACACATTAAAAGACACAATAAGATATTGTACAAGCCATGATACAATGAACCAGAATTTAAATAAAAACAGATTAAACATAATCTCATTATGGTAGACCTATCATATCCGTTAACATGTTTGATTACTACATCTGTGGGCACGGGTCCTCCACATACCATGTAAAAATTTGGCGATCGCCATTATAGTTAATTCATTTCCATCTGTTTTTAAAATACTTAGTGCTTCAGAACCTGAAATGATCCCCATCATCTGGCAGATGGGCTTCAGCCATTTGTATCTCAATTTCGTATAAATGGGGCAAACAAATAAAATATGAGGTGTTGTTTCTGATTGTGTTGGGTAAAACGGACATTCCGTGCAGGAACCTGTACCCCATTTACCAGTGAATGATTTAATAGGAAGGGTACCTATTCTAAATTGGTGGTACCATTTCCTATCACTGGGTACCGTAAAAAGGTCCCAGTACACTTCATAATCAGGTACATGTTTGGTCTCCAGATAGTCTCTTTACAATGAGGAGCTTGTCAGAGACGTGAAACGTTTCATAGTAACCATGTTCCAATATAGCCCCCTCAGTTCCTTTTGAGATGGAAATGTACTATTTGTTGGATTTTGCCACAACCAGTTAAGGCCCATATCAGTGTAAGTGGCCTTTACCTGCCTCAGCCATGACATTTTTCCCACACTATCAGCGTCCCTGATCTCAAGTAGGGCTTGTGAATACTGGGAAAACTCGGGGGTGACCCAGAGCCTCCTCTAGTAGGCCACTGGTCTAAAGCGAGCCACGTCCTCTAGGAACTGGCTTCCCAAGTCATAATAGAGTGGTATTAATGGAGTAGATTGAGGCAAGCCTGTAATACCCCTCATGAATTTGTTTGTTTTGTGAGGTTGTAAATGCCGCTAGATTGCTAAAACCCCACAATTCAGCCCCGTACAAAACCGAAGCTGCAATTTTTGCATTATAGATTTTTAGCACACGGGCAATCGGCTTCGTAAAGGATAAACGGTGTTCTTTCAACAGAGCACCAGATAGTTGTGCATGTTTAAGTAACAACTGATCCAAGTGTGGGTTCCAATTTAGCCTGGAGCCTAGTGTGATACCAAGATACGTAAAAACATGGGTCTGCTCAAGTAGAACATCGTTCATGGTAACTCTCCCTCTTACAGTTTTTTGTTTATGTAGTACCATGAACTTGGTCTTGTCTACGTTAATTTTGAGACCAAAATCTTGGCAAAACTACTCAAATCTCCCTATGGCCTTCTGCAGGCCTTGTTGAGTTTTTGAAATTAGCAGGGTGTCGTCAGCAATCATTAACAGGGGTATCTTCCTCCCATCTAAAGTTGGAGCATCAGTAGGGTGGTCCTCATAGTACTTGGTCACCCTGTTAATGTAAAGAGAAAATAAGGTTGGTGCCAGGACACACCCCTGTCAACCCCTCTAGCGATCCGAAATCTATCCGTCACTTGGCCTTGCTGGCCCAGCAAACTTGGGCAAAATTTGCTTCATGAAGTTTAATTAAAAAAGCCAGCAGGTCCAAGGGCATTCCCTGTTCTGCGAGGACACTCCACAACTTGGGTCTCTGGACTAAGTCGAAAACCGACTTTAAATCTACAAAAGCGGCATATATTCTGCCTCCATTAAGAATCGCCACACGCCAATAAATTAAAACAAATCTAAAAACCGGGTCTATTGTGCTCTGATGTGAGCGGAACCCGGCATGTAAAGGTGAGAGGATATTGAACTAGTCAATCCAACCCTGGATTCTACTTAACACAAGCCTGGCTGTCACCTTCTGAATGCAGTCAATAAAACTAATAGGCCTGTAATTACCAGGATCCGATCTGTCCCCTTTTTAGGTCTCGCTGAACGCATGCGTTGTTCTGCGAGAGTATAGTAGGCGAAACAAACTCTTGAAACCAGCGAGGATTGTCCCCACTGCTTGTGAGGTACTCAAGCGCGACGCTTTCCCAGCGCGTGCTTGGCCTCACTTCTCAATCACACTCCATATGGTGTTCCCTCCCACTCGCTCGCACATCGGAGGCTGCTCCCGCACCCTGCTTCACACTTCAAAGGAATGCGCCCCCGCAATGCCGAGAGCATTTCCCGGCCGGCCGCTTTTAATTTCATTTCGCAAGCAGTTCCCCCTCCTCCCTCTCCTGACTTGCTCCTGCCTCCCACACCAATCCCACGTCGAGGCTGCTTCTACTCTCCCGCTGCCCCGTCAGAGCACTTCAATTGCTTGCATTTATTATTTAGATGGTCGGCGGTTCTAATCTGTAATAAGAAGAGTGACTCCGTGCTTGATTTGAGTGAAAGGCAGCATGGAGGCTGCACCAAGCTTGGAGTGATGTACTTTTCTTTCTATCTTTTTCGTGTGTATGTGTATTGATATAAAAAATTTTACACAGTGGCTATAGCCACTGTTATGTGCTCTTTAAGTGATTTCATATAGCACAAACTAAACCAGAAGGCATTAGAGCGCTTTACCTGAGCACGAGTTTCATTACATTAGGACACTTTCATTTTTTAGGTCTCGTCTATCCTGCAACACCACTCAACGCCACAACACCACTCAGCGCACAGCATCCCTCAACGCCACAGCATCACTCAACGCCACAGCATCACTCAACGCAACAGCATTACTCAGCACCACCACAGCACCACTCAGCACCATCACATTATCGCTCAGCACCACCACATTATCACTCAGCACCACCACAGCATTACTCAGCACCACCACAGCACCACTCAGCACCACCACAGCATCACTCAGCACCACCACAGCAACACTCGGCACCACCACAGCATCACTCAGCGCCACCCAGCATCACTCAGCACCACCACAGCACCACTCAGCACCACCACATCATCACTCAGCGCCACCCCAGCATCACTCAGCACCACCACAGCACCACTCAGCATCACCATATCATCACTCAGCACCACCACAGCACCACTCAGCACCACCACAGCATCACTCAGCGCAACCCCAGCATCACTCAGCGTAACCCCAGCATCACTCAGCACAATCCCAGCATCACTCAGCGCTACCACAGTATCACTCAGCACCACCACAGCACCACTCCGCATCACTCAGCATCACCACAGCACCACTCAGCACCACCACAGCACCACCACAGCACCACTCAGCACCACCACAGCATCACTCAGCACCACCACAGCACCACTCAGCACCACCACAGCATCACTTAGCACCACCATAGCACCACTCAGCACCACCACAGCACCACTCAGCGCCACCCCAGCATCACTCAGCACCAAAACAGCACCACTTAGCACAACCACAGAACCACTCAGCACCACCCCAGCATCACTCAGCGCCACCCCAGCATCACTCAGCACCACTCAGCACCACCACAGCACCACTCAGCACCACCACAGCATCACTCAGCGCAACCCCAGCATCACTCAGCACCACCACAGCATCACTCAGCACCACCACATTATCACTCAGCACCACCATAGCACCACTCAGCACCACCATAGCATCACTCAGCGCCACCCCAGCATCACTCAGCACCACCACAGCACCACCACAGCACCACCACAGCACCACCACAGCACCACTCAGCGCCACCCCAGCATCACTCAGCACCACCACATCATCACTCAGCGCCACCACAGCACCACTCAGCACCATCACAGCACCACTCAGCACCACCACAGCACCACTCAGCATCACCACAGCACCACTCAGCATCACCACAGCACCACTCAGCACCACCACAGCACCACTCAGCAGCACCACAGCATCACTCAGCACCACCACAGCACCACTCAGCGCCACCACAGCATCACTCAGCGCCACCCCAGCACCACTCAGCACCACCACAGCACCACTCAGCACCACCCCAGCATCACTCAGCACAACCACAGCATCACTCAGCGCCACCTCAGCATCACTCAGCACCACCACATTATCACTCAGCACCACCACAGCACCACTCAGGACCACCACAGCATCACTCAGCACCACCACAGCACCACACAGCACCACCACAGCATCACTCAGCGCCACCCCAGCATCACTCAGCACCACCACAGCACCACTCAGCACCACCACAGCATCACTCAGCGCCACCACAACATCACTCAGCGCCATCACAGCATCAATCTGTTCAACCATTCAACAACAACTGGTTCAAATATGTTTTCTCAATGTTTCAAGCTTTATTACAAATGTCAAAAAAAGATGTTAATATTTCACTTCTGTTCTTGGATTTTCATCACAATAAAATACATTGAACATAATCTTCACAAAAGTTATTTACAAAAGTTTAAGCTATTGCCATTATAAATTACAATCACTTTTATTTAAGTATTAATTATTTAAAAAAAATTAAAAGCCATTGTTATTTGTAATATCAATGCATCTAAGTCATGTAAATACAAAACATGTTGCATTACAAATGCTATAGGTGTCACATTTGCGAAAGTTATAACTATTGGCATTGTAAATGACAAAGCTATTAATTTAGCTATTTTCAAAACCAACACATAAATAAAAAAATTGTCATTTACAAGACCAATAGCTCAAACTTTCATAATGCGAGACCTATTGCATTGCAAATGCTTGTTTAAAGATTGGTATAATCTCCGCACGCATCCATGACTCAGGGATTGGAGAACCCTTTGCGATGGAATTCACTAAGATCTGTATATATGTTACCCACAAAGCCTTATTATGCAAGAACAGGTCGGCAGGATTACAATCAAGCCCGGGCGCTCTGCCACTTGGTACAGTATTAAGTGCAGCTTCAACTTCCTGCTTAGTAAAGTACAATGCAGGAGTACTAACTTGGGTGATCAGAGGACCCTGCGACAATTCACATTCTCGGGCGTCATTGGCAAACTGTGTCTTAAAGTGCAAAACCCAGTGTTCTGGAGCTACATGATTGTTTGGCGGTTGGCTTGGCTTTCCCTTGCCCCACTTAACCAGGTGCCAAAATCCAACCATGTTCCTGTCTTGGCTATCACAGTACAGCTCCTGCCAATGTTCCTCATCCCATTCCATTTTCGCTTTGTGTTGTGCTAACTTGTACTCCACCCGTGCATAGTGGATCTCTTCCCTATTCTTGGATCTTATTGCCATAGCTAATGCTTTGTATGCCACCCTACATGTTTTCCCATACCATGAGTCTGCAGGTGGCTTTACAGAGATTTTTGGTTTTACTATGTTAGATATAAAAAAGCCCTTGAGCTTATTAAAAAGTTCATTATGAACAGATGTAACATTGGACTTTTTTCCACTCCAAATATCACTCAGTGCCACATAATTACACGCCACATAATTACACTGAGCTCAACGCAACATACACTCCAAATACCACTCAGTTCCACATAATTACACGCCACATAATTACACTGCACTCCATGCAACATACAATCCAAATACCATTCAGCACCACAGTTACACGCCACATAATTACACTGCACTCAATGCAACATACACTCCAAATACCACTCAGTGCCACATAATTACACACCACATAATTACACTGTCTATCGCCCTCACTCTATCTATCTATCGTCCTCACTCTTGTCGCCCTCACTCTATCTATCGCCCCTCACTCTATCTATCTATCGCCCTCACTCTATCACCCTCTCTATCTATCTATCTATCTATCTATCTATCTCCCTCACTCTATCTATCGCCCTCACTTTATCTATCGCCCTCACTCTATCTATCGCCCCTCACTCTATCTATCTATCTATCTATCTATCTATCTATCTATCTATCTATCTATCTATCTATCTATCTATCTATCGCCCTCACTCTATCTATCGCCCTCACTATCTACCTATCTATTTATCTCCCTCACTCTATCGCCCTCACTCTATCTATTGCCCTTCACTCTATCTATCTATCTATCTATCTATCTATCTATCTATCTATCTATCTATCTATCTATCTATCTATCTATCGCCCTCACTCTATCTCTTGCCCTAACTATCTTTCTATCTATCTATCGATCTCCCTCACTCTATCTATTGCCCCACTCTATCTATCACCCTCACTCTATCTATCGCCCTCACTCTATCTATCTATCTATCACCCTCACCCTATCTATCGCCATCACTCTATCTATCGATCGTCCTCACTCTATCTGTCTATCTATCTATCTATCGCTGTCACTCTATTCTATCTATCTATCTATCTATCTATCTATTGCCCCCACACTATCTATCTATCGCCCCCCACTCTATCTATCACCCTCACTCTATCTTTCGCCCCCACTCTATCCATCTATCGCCCCCCACTCTATCTATCTATCACCCTCACTCTATCTATCCCCCTCACTCTATCTATCTATCTATCGCCCTCACTCTATCGACCTCTATCTATCCATCGCCCTCACTCTATCTATCGTATCACTCTATCTATCACCCTCACTCTATCTATCGACCTCTATCTATCTATAGCCCTCACTCTATCTATCGACCTTACTCTATCGACCTCACTCTATCGACCTCACTCTATCTATCGACCTCTATCTATCGCCCTCACTCTATCGCCCTCACTCTATCTGTCTATCTATCTATCGATCGCCCTCACTCTATCTGTCTATCTATCGCCGTCACTCTATCCTATCTATCTATCTATCTATCTATCTATCTATCTATCTATCTATCTATCTATCTATCTATCTATCTATCTATCTATCTCACTCACTCTATCTATCTATCGCATCACCACAGCATCACTCAGCACCACCACAGCATCACTCAGGGGCACCACAACATCACTATGCACTACCACAGCATCACTGAATGCCACACCATCACCCGTCGCTACCACAACATCACTCAGCGCCACCACAGCATCAATCTGTGCAACCATTCAACAACAACTGGTTCAAATATGTTCTCTCAATGTTTCAAGCTTTATTACAAATGTCACAAAAAGATGTTAATATTTCACTTCTGTTCTTGAATTTTTGTCACAATAAAATACACTGAACATAATCTTCACAAAAGTTATTTACAAAAGTTTAAGCTATTGCAATTATAAATGACAATAACTTTTATTTTAGTATTAATTATTAAACAAAAATTAAAAGCCATTGTTATTTGTAATATCAATACATCTAAGTCACGTAAATGCAACACATATTGCATTATAAATGCTATAGGTGTCACATTTACAAAAGTTATAACTATTGGCATTGTAAATGACAAAGCTATTAATTTCGCTATTTTCAAAACCAACACATAAATAAAAAAAAATGTCATTTACAATACCAATAGCTCAAACTTTCCTAATGCGAGACCTATTGCATTGCAAATGCTTGTTTAGGTAGTCCACTGGACAATGATTAAAAACCTTACACTCCTGCATTTCAAAAAAGCACTAGCTCTTCAAAGAGATTGAGAGAAATAGACACCAGATCCCACAATTCTGATAGATACCTCCTATCGCAAATTGATCACTTTTGAAATATTTATCCTCTAGGTGCCAGCTGCATCTGGAATTTGTTCCTCAGCTCTAACCATGTAGCGTAGGTAGGTGGGGAACCATGTGGCCTCAGATTGACTTTGCCTGTCTGTGGTGTGACACATGGAGACATATAAGAAGCTGACTGGTTAGCTGCAATCAGTTCCTGTTTCTGGGTGTCTTATCAATGCAGGTCTGAAGCTCCTCTTGGTGCTTTAGCAAATATTGTCCTCTGCTATCGATACATCAAATGTGTCCTAAGGTTTTGGGGTTTAAGCATGGCCACAGATGACATAAAAAGATGTCCTTATCGGATCCATATAACTGTATTTGATATCGACTACAATCCCTTGGCCTGCAATTCCTATTTTGTGGTCTACAAACGGGAACAAATCTGCCAGAAGTATTTCCACAAAATGTGCCATATATAAAACAAGCCCTCTTCTTTTTAGAGGAAACATTCCTGCTCTCTGGACAGTTTGGCGGCTCAGTGCTGTTTCTTGATGCCGGTCTTTTCCTCTTGGTCAGAGACAGTTTAAATTCTGGAAAAGAGAAAGTGAAGTTCCTGGCTCAGTCTGCTGACTCTTCTCAGATAGAATATGGCAATAATGGGGTGACCCTGTGTCCCTCAGGACCTGGGTATGTATATAATAGGCTACCATGGTTCTGTCGGGGAGAACCCAATTGCTTTGTAGAAGATGATTTTGAAAAGAAACAAGAACACTTGCTTGATACCTATACAATAAGTATGAAAAGTGTAGCATTGACTTTGGTTAAATCATAAAACGTATATCAAATGACGTTGGAACACATATCAAATGAAGTTGGAACACAGATCAAAGCGAAACCCCTACTACTGAATGCCTGCATACAAGTTTTTCGTTTATATCAATTAAAGCTTAATCAATATTTACAAGTTATCAGAGGACTGTCAATAGAGGAAATATTGAAAAAGGTGACATATGGTACAGTGGCATTAAGTGCTCAGTGATAGTGGTGCAGTGCATATATAAAAGGTGATATTATGTACAATTATTTTCACAGGGAACTAGAATGCGGTCAGGACAACAACTCTGGTAAACAGCTGGTTTGCTTATTGATTTATGACCCAGAGTTTTGATAGAGCTGAACAATATATATTCGTCGACATTTCGACCCTGACAAAGCGTTATTGGAGTGTCATGGTGGGTCTTCTTCAGGACAAGTGGGAGTGTTGACAGCCCAAAAAGTGGGATGGATTGAAAAGGCGTCCCTTGCTGTGTGAAAGTCGTCAATAGATCCGCACGGGTCAGACAAGCTCAAGGAGTGAAGTTTTCTTCATAAAATGAAAACCCTAACACAATGTGGTATTTAATTCCAGCACATGGAGGACACAACGTAAATGAGGTCCATCAAGGGGTCCAGGCAACAATCCTGAATCGGAGCGATCAGGTCACCAGTGCTCGGCTTCAGTTCTAGACTGTGCAGTTCTGAGCTTATCCGACCCATGCATATCTATTGACGGCTTCCACACAGCAAGGGACCACTCCCTACCCTTGAAAAATGCAACAAAAACGTTTCATTTTTTTCATTTTTAAATGCATCCCGTTTTCCGTTAAGGAAAACGGGCTGCATTAAAAAAAAAAAAGCTGCTTTATTTAAAAGCAGTCCCAGACATGGTGGTCTTCTGAGCCCAGCAGGCCACCATCCCTGGGATGGCCTGTCATTCCCAACGGGCTCGCAAATTGCGAGAGGCTCACTAATATTCATGAGCCTCGCAATTTGCAACACCATTGGTAATTGCAAACAGTGTTAAACACACCATTGTACATGCCAAATAGCGCCTTGCAAATGCGTCACAATTTGCAAGGCACTGTTTGGCAGGTCGTACATCTGGCCCCTAATGTCGTAGGGAGAGAAAATATGCTGTCAACTTTTGTCAACTAAAGAGAAAATATGCTGGTTCCATTTGAATGAATCCTCTCCCACCCTGAATTCTTAATTTTTAACTTTTTTTTATTCGCTCATTAACACTCTCTTTTGCTGTTTTTTCCTGCATTTATCTGAGATGGATAACTGAAGCTGCTGCTAGTGACAAGCCAAATGATTTTTATTTATAAAAATACTATGTGAATAATCCTCAAGCACTGATTTCTCTAGTGCTCCAGGAGATAGCTACAGATGGCCCCTTTTGGCTATGCGCCTTATTGACCCACTCTCGGTAGAAGTTTGGGCCTGTTGCCTGCCACTTGTTTCAGTATGGAACTCATTTTGTGGGTTTCAGAATTGTGGCCACAATGGTGGACTTGCACATTTCTGAGCATAAATAAGTGTTTGTTACTGTAACTACTTACACATGTGTCTCCTCTTGTCAGCATTACCTGTGGTGCCAATATAGGAGACAAATAGTGAAAGATTTTTTTTATTTTTTTTATTGAAGTCCAAAAATTGCAATACATTAAATCCATTAAAACCAATACATCCATAAAAAGGAATTACCTTTAGGCAAACATAACATTTTAAAAAGTTCATATATAATACACAAAGCATTAAGAATTCAGGGACAAATACACACAAAACAAGCAAAAGGTATTTTTTTTAACCACATACATAAGGTGCTAACCCCTCATAATCTCAGTCAAAATACGTAGCCCATATTTTTCCAAACTTCTTAAGACCCTCCACACGTAGTGCATAAGTGTGTTCACTTCTAACTGCTTTCATTTTATGATCTTGATTGATGTACAATACGCATGTGGCAGGATTGGGCATGGATTAACTGAGAATTAAATCAGATATGCAAAGAAATTATGATCACTCACTCCAAGACCATTCTCAATTTGTTTGAGGATTGTAGAGTGTGTTTCCGGGATGCAGTATGAGAATAATAAATGATGAAGTGCAAACCTTAACTAAGATAATATAAGAGCAGGAATACATCCTTGAAAATCGATTAGTGGTTCAATTGGTGTCAACTATAGATGACCTATGAATAATCTTTATTACCCGTAAGTAAATTCGAAGAGGCTGTTTGGTCAATGATTTAGTTCTGACTTTGTTTTGAAAGAGTTTCAAATTGAATGAAAAGGTTAACAATGTCAGATGTGTTAGTACTGAACATCTATCAAATAAAATGATTAATTGAATTATACGTCATTGCTGTATCTAATGTTGGTGTGCCTTATAATAATTTGGATGTTCATCTCCATGGAGTGACATGAACTGTCAATGTTATATATAGAAAGGTGAAGGGGTACATAAATATAGCAACGTTATCAGTGCATGACGATTATTTAGTGTTACAAAAAGCAGATTAGCAATTGGAGGGAAATGCACCTCACAAAAGCACTGTGTTCAGATGGAAGAATCAAAGTTGTAAGAAGAGCCATATTTGTTAACCTTATTCCAACAAAAGCTGTAAACCATTATTTAAAACCTTGTGTCCTGATTCAGGAAGCTGTAGGGAAAGGGTTTAGAAGCATTACAGCTGAACCTCTGTCCTGGACATCTTTCCCCTCATACTGATTCTGGTATAGATGTGTTTTTTGGATTTCTCTAGGAGGAAACTCTTTGCTCGTCATTGGTAAGCAGATGCCTTGATGGGAGGCCAACCAACAAAAAAGAACTAAGGCAGCACAGAATCCAGCATTTGTAAAATCTGCAGAAGGCAGGGATGATACATGTGAAAATACATTGTATTATTCATTGCAGTAAGATCATTTAATATTAAAGAATTGTACATGCTAAAAAAATCAAAGATGTAATCAGACAGGCATGTGCAGACGTAGGGTTCAATTTAAGACAAACACAAGCCGACAGAAGTAAGCTTTGATTTAAGACAAATGTAACCCCATGACGTGGAAGGAAGAAAATCTCATACAAACAGAAACCCTTTGTTCTGCCCGTCAAGAGCGATCCTCATGCCTTGATAGTGTCTAAATTGAGAATAACACTAGTGATAGCTCCCAAGATTTAGGAATTCATCAGATGCACAAAGGAGAGTTAAACTGTGATACCACCACATATAGTGTTCTGTCGATGTTTATATTGAAAACATATTTTCAGACACTGAAACGGTCATCTTAAAGGCACATAGTGGATTTATAAGATCTCAGAGGTGACTGACCGCCTTCTGAGACTACGTTTTACACAGTCCACCTATCCCCTAAGCTGGTTCCTCTCCAATATGGTCCATTTTGGGTTAATGCTGGCATGCCACGCCATGCTGCTCTTAGCCCTGTAAATGCAGTATGTATGTCATCTGTATGTAAGTACCTAGAACTTCAGCAATGTAAGACCCTAATTGCTAAAGATGTAATTGCGTGAAAGTGTGCAATAACAAAATATTTATTCTTGGCAAGAATATTGTTTTGATGGTTAAACCACGCTTAATGTTTGGTCACCCTATATTAGGGAGGATCAAGATTTTAGTGCCCTAAGGATGTGCACCTGGCACTTTCCTCAGTACTATTGACTCTGTACTTTATTATCTCAATGAGTGTGTGAAGGATCAAAATGGTGGTGTTAAAGGAAAACACTCCTTTGCCTGTAGATGTGGTTGTGACCTCATCACCAGGTCTTATTTATAATCATGAAGTAATTCACGAGGCACAACATTCTGCTGAACATTTGTAACAAGTGCACTGGTGCTCAGTGTACTTGGTACAAATATTCAAAACACACTTTTTATTATAAGACAGTAAAGTTTGTCTACCTCTGCTGTCTATTGTCGCTGAATAGGAGATCATTTTTTACAACCCACCTGTCCCAAGTACATTTTCAGTCACAAACATTACTGAGATTCTATTTGAAAGGGTTACAATGAAAAAAAGATAAGAATATGGTACATGTATAGGAAACATTTCCTTTTACATTGTAAAAAATGATAGACCATGTTAAATTGTGTACCAAGATTTTGAGAACGGTCTGTAATACCTATAAATCTGTAGCCAATGTTTGCCACCTTTTTTTTTGAGGAAAGTGAACATCTCCTCCGACCCCTCTCAAGGAAAGAACAGGCTGCATGCCATGAAATTATTAGAATATTTTATTATTACCTGTCAGAACCTCAACATTTTTAGTCAATTTATAAGTCGGTTTTTATGTGCATATTATGCTTTAAAAATCACTGTTTGGTCTTTTCTCTTGTTACGCCATGTCAGTTCCACTTTCATGCAAGAAATAAAAATAGTACCAGGTTTACAAGGCAGGCACACTCTGACTTCCATGCCACAGTGGAGGTTGCCCCAGGGAGACCCTCCTCACAAATCAATGATTTTTCGAATGGCGACCGGGGTTTGTGGTGCCAAAACTGGTATGGCATCCCTCCGGCCGCCATTTTAATGTTGGTGATTCATGTGTCACAAGAGGTGTGCTAAACAAACAAAAAAATAGGAAGGCCACGCTTGATCACCCAACCCTTAAGTGAGAGTGGCCAATCCTCAGTGGGGTGGGCACAGAGCCTGGGGTAGGTGCAGGGCCAGGCCCTGTGCCCAACCCCTGCTGTGCAAAGGTAAGAAATGGGAGGGTTGTTCACAGCGGAAGTATGTTGATGGGAGGGAATTGGGTGCAGGACATGGCAGCTGACCAAGTCTGTGCCCAACCTCAGCTGTAAATATTCCATCACTCGCACTGTCCACCATGCTCTAATTTCAAAATGACACAGCCACACACAAACAGCTGTGAAGTAAACGACATGGCAGGTGGTGCGAGTTATGGCCTTTGTTGTATGCATTTATAATAACAGCTGTAGAATTTTGGTAGTTTAACACATTAGTGACAGAACAAGAACTCACTTTTTAATTGTGTTGGTTCAGGAGAAAAAAATATATATATATCCATTCATTCATTCAACTGGCGGCCGCCAGTCAGTAGTTATAGTTCAGTCTGCTTTTCCATAGATGGAGCCTTTATTTCGTTTGCTAATAACTTTGGTCTGTTTGACATATCGCCACAAAACTTTCCCCCAAAAAATCATCCACCTCAGCTCCTTTCTGTAAAGTTTTGGGTTGATGTATCAAGCGGGGGACGAGAAAAAAAAGGGGGATCTCAAAACATTAACTCTCCATGCATTTTCCACAGACCTCTTTAGATACAGCTACTGTGCAAAAACTGCTGAGCGGAATTACACCATGTTCAACAGGAAGCTAGATCCTAGTCCCCAGATTAAGGTTTTTAGGTTGAGCCTTGGCAGACATGTTGTATTCTCTTTGTGGGCTTACAGCCTCTGCATTGCCTTTATTTGTCCCTTAGATTGTCCTTCGTGTGCTTGCTAATGGTTACTCCTTCTTCTTTTTCCCTCCTTTTTGTGTTTTGTTTCTTCCAGGAGAGCAACACCCAATTACTGCTATTGTTACGCTTCTGTGTTTATGTGTTCTGTTTGGCGGATACTTTTTTTCTTTTGTTTCCTGCTCGCGTTTTGACAAGCCATCATCAGGAGTGCCGTGGTTTCTCACTCGGCCGTTTCCTTATAGCTCCAGTGGTGTATAGGCAAGTGTGCATGCTCCAGCAGGTTCTGAACTACACATTCCTGCTGTACTCACAAAGCTAGCAACCCTTGGTGCCCCCACTACGCATGTGCAACACATTAAACTCGATAATGCACGTGCACTCGTCAGTGGACTCTTTACATGGCCAAAAACGACATGTTCGAGGCATATGAACTGTAGATCATATGCTTTTGCACAGATCGCCATCTAGTGTTGGGTCCGGATGTTTGCACTTTGTTTTTCTTTGAAGAAGTCTTTCCAGTCACGAGGTAGATGACTCCTTCTTTCTGTGATAGTACGCATGGGCATCCACTCCATTGTTAGATTTTTTTTTTCCGCCATCCGGTTCGGATTTGAATTGTTGCACTCCGGTTCTGGCCCCCTTCAATGTGCAATCCGCTACCCTCAACGGTATTGTTAATTGACAGCGTTTCCCATTCTCCGCATTGGAAACGCATATCGCATATCGTTTGCTCTCAAAAACCTTCGATCGGAACATTCGTGTTAGACCTTTGGGCCTACCCTCGCCAGGATCGGTAGCAGCTGATGGAACGGACTCCATTCAAGTTATGCCCAGGGTGTCGCTATAAGTTCCTGCGTACTGACTTGCACAAGGTGTGTAATCTTTGCCTATCCCCGGAACACAACAAGAAAGACTACGATGCGTGTCAGTTGTTTCGATCCAAGAAAACCCTACATGATCGTTGGGCTCGACGTCACAAAATGTACCAATAAAGCGGCTCTGCGCTGGACCTCCTCTGAGACGAACCCGAACATGAAGAATTGCAAGCACAGGAAGCCGAAATGGAGGAGGAGCACGTCTCTGTATCTGACGCTGAATCTGATGCCGAAGACCTCACACCAGGACAATGAACCGTGAGTAAAGAGACTTTGTTCCCATACCATCTCCTTTATATAAAAAAAGGCTCCGTCTCTCCTCTGTCTTCGGGCCAAGATCGGCACTGAGAAAAAGTTTCAAGCACCCTGCCTTCGGGTTCGAGGCCGAAACATAAACAACAGCCTTCTGACTTGGGCTCTTCCCGTTCCCACGCCGGTGCCGACCCTAAACCTTCAGGATTGAAAACAAAACACCTTCTGGTTTCTGTGGCACCGTCGCGCAAACCTAAATCTTCGGAGCCAAATCTTTCGACACCAAAACCGGCATCCAAAGAAAGTACAGCAACTAAAGGACCTCGGAATCAAAATCCACCTGACCGGAAACACAAGGAAATCGTGATTCATCCCAAAACTGGTCATATTCACACCAAACTTCCTGAAAAGAGGAAAATGGGCTTACCAGAGGAGGAGGATCATGTCTCTGTATCCGACGCTGAAGACCTCACACCGGGACAATGGACCGTGAGTAAAGAGACTTTGTTCCCATACCATCTCCTTTATAAAAAAAAGGCTCCAGTCCCTCCTCTGCCTTTGGGCCAAGATCGGCACTGACAAAAAGTTTCAAGCACCCAGCCTTCGGGCTCGGTGCCGAAACATAAACAACAGCCTTCCGGCTCGGGCTCTTCCCGTTCCCACGCCGGTGCCGACCCTAAACCTTCGGCGTTGAAAACAAAACACCTTCTGGTTTCCGTGCCACCGTTGCGCAAACCTAAATCTTCGGAGCCAAAAACTTCAGAACCAAATCTTTCGATGCCAAAACCAGCATCTAAAGAAAGTACAGCAACTAAAGGACCTCGGATTGAAAATCGACCGGATCCAAAACACAAGGAAATCGTGATTGATCCCAAAACTGGTCATATTCACACCAAATTTCCTGGAAAGAGGAAAATGGGCTTACCAGAGGACTACCACAGTCCTTTAAAGAAGAAAAATGTGGCCACTAACTCTTCTCCTCCTTATATTTCACCCATTCATGAAGAATTGCTCATTACAGCTAGACATTCCCCTACACTACCATCACCTGACCCACAGGATACAGGGGATGGGGATTTAGATGACTATGCACCACAGGATCCTGATCTATGGGATCATTATAATGTTCCTCAACCAGATAATGACCCTGACTTATATCCATCCAGGCCTTCGCCTCCAGATGATAACATTGGGTACATTGAGCTCCTTAATAGGGCAGCACAATATCATGGAGTAGAGCTTCATAAGGAGAGTTTAGAGGAGGATTTTTTGTTAGAGACGCTGAGTTCATCTCAAAGGGCTACACAAACATTACCAATGTTAAAGACGATTGTAAGACCCTGTAAGAGCTAGGATCATTACTCCTAGGGTAGAGAAAAAATACAGAGCTGCACCTATTTGACCCTGTGTATATCAAAGGCCAGTTACCCTTAGACTCTCTGGTAATTTCCAATGCTCGTAAGACAGCTAACTCTCAAACAACAGGGGATGTCCCTCCTCCTGATAAGGAGTCCAAAATATTAGTCACTTCGGGAAAAAGGATAGCCTCACAAGCCGCTAATAATTGGTGCATTGCTAATGCCCAAGCATTGTTAGCAAGGTATGATAGAGCACATTATGACAAACTCGAAAAGCTCATTGAATTCCTTTGGATGAGAGTAAGACGAAAGCCAGTAACCTTATTCAAGAAGGTAAATTAATAACTAACACCTCCATCAGGTGCGCGTTAAATTAGACAGATACAGCAGCTCGGGCAGTAAACACTGGTGTACAACTTCGTAGGTATGCTTGGCTACGGATTTCAGGGTTCAAGCCTGAAGTACAAGCCTCTATTCTTAATCAACCTTTTTATAAAGAGCATCTTTTTGGCTAGCCGTAGATATAGCACTAGAAAAGATGAAAAAAGATACCGAAGTTGTTAAATCCATGGTAGCTTTACAATGACCTTCTAACAGGGGTTCCTTTTGTTGCTCATTCTATAGGGATGGCTACAAAACTGTATCTACAGAAAATCCCTCCTCCTCTTACAAGGGCAACAATCAATCGCCCTCTTCAAGAGGTTATTTTAGAGGAGGATATAGAGGAAACAACAGCAAGGGAAGGGGCAGAGGTAATTCAATACGCACCTCCCCTGCAAACAACAAGCAGTGACTTATTTCCCATACCCCCGATCATTCCACTACTGTCGGGGGACGCATTTCACAATTTCTACCCATTTGGAATACGATGCCATCAGACAAATGGGTTCTACATATTATCCAATCTGGTTATTGCCTGGATCTTACAAGTACTCCACCGGATATTCCTCCAAGGTCGCACCTCATGTCACAAGAACATCTCATCCTTCTAAATCAAGAGGTTTTTTCTCTGTTGCAAAAAAGGGCAATAGAACTAGTTCCTTTACAATACCAAGGAACAGGAGTGTACTCCCTCTAACTCCCATAAAGGGCGGCTCTCTCAGGCCTATGTTGGACCTCAGAGAACTAAATCTATACATACAGTAGGACCATTTTCATATGGTAACACTCCAACAAGTGCTTCCTCTCCTTCAGCAAGGCGACTTTCTATCCACTCTAGATTTAAAGGACACTTACTTTCATATTCCAATACACCCTGTGCACCGCAAATACCTCAGGTTTGTGGTAGCAGGCCAACATTATCAATTCAAAGTCCTTTCCTTCGGAGTCACAACGGCCCCCAAGGTTTTCACAAAATGTCTGGCAGAAGTTTCAGCCCATCTGAGAAGAAAACAGGTTCATGTCTTTCCATACTTAGACGACTGGCTCATAAAGGCCAGTTTGCACAACAGCTGTCTGCGTCACACACAAAAGACTGTGCAACTCCTTCACCAACTAGGATTTACAGTAAATCAGACCAAATCCCATCTTACCAACCATGTCTCAAGACTATCTAAGAACTACTATAGACACAAAGAGCTCTAGCATACCCAACTCCGGCCAGAATCAGAAATATTCAGAACCTAATGTCTCAGTTCCAGCCTCAACACTCCTTACCAGCTCGAGTGTTCATGCAATTACTGGGAAAGATGGCGTCTTGCATTTTCATAGTTCCCTATGCAAGACTTCAGATGCGTTCCCTACAGGAATGCTTAGCACGTCAGTGGAACCAGGCTCAAGGTCAGTTATCAGATCTAGTGTTGGTAGACGGCCGCACCCATCGCTCTCTGCAGTGGTGGAACACACAAAAACTTTTGAAAGAGCAGCCCTTCAGCGACCGGGTTTCACAGATGGTACTAATAGCAGACGTATTACTGACAGGTTGGGGAGCACATCTCCAAACCCACACAATTCAAGGCATGTGGAGCTCCCAACAAAAACAGCTTCCTATAAATCATCTAGAACTGCTAGCAATTTTTCTGGCTTTGAAAGCATTTCAAGTTCAACTAGTACGCAAGACTGTACTAATTCGTTCAGACAACATGATAGCCATGTACTACATTAAAAAATGGGGTGGGGGCACACTCCCTCCAACTGTCCCACCTAGCACTGGACATCTGGAGGTGGGCCATTCATCACAAAATCTATCTCCTAGCAGAACACCTCCCAGAGGTAGACAATCAGATGGCAGATCTGCTAAATTGTCAGACACAGCAAATCAACAAATGGAAACTACATCCTCAAGTTCTCCTCCCATTCTTTCAAATGTGGGGCTTCCCAGACATAGACCTGTTCGCCACACACCTAAACGCAAAATGCCCAAACTTTGTGTCCAGGTATCCACACCCACTGTCCAAAGGCAATGCACTATGGATGAACCGGTCAGGGATATTTGCTTACGCTTTTCCGCCTCTCCCACTCATTCCGTTAGTGGTTCAAAAACTCAAACAGGCATCCCTGACACTAATCCTAGTTGCTTCCGCATGGGCACGTCAACCATGGTTCGCAACCCTAATGGAACTCTCGGTAGTTCCTCATCAAAAACGACATCTTACACCCAATCTCCTCATACAGAGCCATGGAGACATAAGTCACCCAGACTCCAGTCAACTCAATCTGGCGATCTGGTACCTGAAGTCCTAGAGTTTGGCTATCTTATAATCTACTGCCAGACTGTATGAATATTATCAAGGAAGGTAGACATCCTACCACAAGAGCCTGCTATGTGGCAAAGTGGAAGCAGTTTGTGATTTACTGTAATAACAACCACATCAACCCGCTTGATGCTTCTGTCCAAAACATTATATGCCATTTGTTACATCTACAACACTGTAATTTAGCACATATGTCCATATGTTTACATCTAGCTGCTATAGCCACATATCTCCAAAATAGACAAAATCTATCTCTTTTTAGAGAACCTGTCATTAAAGCGTTTATGGAAGGACTCAAAAGAGTCATTTCCCCGAGATGTTCACCTGCTTCAGTGTGGAACCTCAACATTGTTCTCACCAGACTAATGGGTCCACCTTTTAAGCCATTGCACTGATGTGAACTGCATTTCTCACATGGAAAGTTGCTTTCCTAGTGGGTATTACATCACTCAGAAGAGTGGGTGAACTTCAGGCATTAATTATAGAAAACCCTGTTTAACAAATGCATCAAAACCAAGTAGTTCTTCAGACCAATCCTAAATTCCTTCCTATAGTCATTTCTGCTTTTCATATCAATCAATCTGTTGAGTTGCCTGTATTCTTCCCTCAACCAGATTCAGAAGCAGAACATGCACTACACACATAAGATGTGAAAAGAGCATTGCTTCATTACATTGAAAGGACAAAACCTCTCCGTAATATAAATCAGCTTTTCGTCGCTTTTGCTCCACCACACAAAGGCAATCCTATATCAAATTCAGGTATTGCAAGGGGGATAGTTAAGTGCATTCAAATATGCTATGCAAGGGGGAGCAGAGCTAGCCGGCAAACGAGATGGCCGCTAAATAAGCGAGCTCCTCGCCTGCGCCTACAAAAATCCTTTAAGAACTATCCTTCACTTTGACTGGAGACGTCTAGATATCACACCGAAGCCGCGGGGAAAAACGACGAACCAAGCGATGGGCGGATAAAACCCCCAGCAGATGCCCCGCCACCCAGCGTCGACGTATGGACTTCTGGGGCCCTGGGAGCAAAAACTAAAGTAAATCCCCGGACCGCAGTGAACAGCCAACCCACGACGCAAGGCACGTTGCACGGGAGGCAGGCTGTGTGCACCCGGCTGCTCCCTGACTGCGGCACGATCCGGAGCCACGGGGCGTTGGCTGAACCTGGGCGCCCTGGGGGGCAGGAAGAGTCATCCCTACTCTGCGGGAGCTGAAATCACAGGTTGGGAAAGCGGCCGGAGCGGGCTGACAATTTTTGCAAGGAGACCTGCTGGGAACGTGTCGCTTGCGCGACCGATCTCCTTGGGCTGCCACACTTCTGCTGGGTACTAACGCTGGGCCCCGGGAACCGGCGGATGATTGGCGGTCGTGTCGGGGATTAAATGATGCTCTGCCCGAGGCCTCACACTGAGAGGTGAGTCACCAGCAGATGAACACGCAACTACGGAGCTTGTGGGGGCCAGCTATCGGAGAGGCCAGAGCAACACTGCCATCATAGCGCTGTGGAGTGGGGACACAACTGGGCGTACTACAACACTGAAGCTCAAGTAAGACACACAAGGGGCAGCAGCCCAAGGAGCGGCACCCCAATCGTCGATTAAACCATACACTCTCTGAAAATACTTGGGCTGGCGTAGAATTCACCTGGTACTGAGACCATATCCGATAGGTCAAAAAACAACAAGAGACTATCACTGATGAACAAGCTTCATCTCAGTCTGCACCGAGAGCTACAGGTGGGATTACAAAGGATGACATACAGTCCATGTTTAATACAATCCAAGCTGCACTAACCAACATCGTTGGGAAGATAGACTCCCTGACTTACAGAGTGGACAGGATGTCCGAGCGACTGGACAAACACACAGAACGCATTGATATGGCAGAGCGGAGAATATCTGAGGCTGAAGACTCTCAAGTGCAACTGGGAACGAAGCAAACGAAGATGGAGAAGCAACTGGCGACAATGATGGCAAAGACAGAGGATCCAGAAGGAGCAATATACGCTTGATGGGAATCTCAGAAACGACAAATACGGGCCCAATGGAACGGTATGTCGAACAGCTGTTAATATCCATGCTGGGAAGAGGCACTTTTTCGGAAGTGTTTATTGTCAAGAGAGCCCATAGGTCGCTGGCACCTAAACCACCTACCGGGTCCAGACCGCGGCCGATCATTGCTAAAATACTGAACTATAGAGATCGCGATGCAGCACTGCGCAAGGCCAGAGAACTGGGAAATTTGTCCCATGAAGGTATGGACATCTCAATACACCCGGATTTTACCTCTGCGGTGCAAGAAGCGCGTAAGAAATTAGTCGCCGCAAAGCAACAATTGAGGGAGCTGAACATACCATACGCTATGCTATACCCGGCCAGACTTAGAGTCACTGTTGAAGGCAAATCGCGGACCTTCAATGAATCATTGGAAGTACAGAAATTCCTACAAGAGAAAGGAAAATTGGGCACACGGAGGAAATTGCCGAGAGGTGAACATGTTGAATAATCTGGGTAAATGGACACACTTTGGATGATGTGGCGTCACCAACCCACACAGTGAAGTAAAATATTGCCCAGCGGTCGAAGACTGTTTAAGACTCCTTTCTGAGATTGCCTCGGATACACGACGTCAGATAAGTTAACAGTCAAAAAATTCCTATTGTACTGGCTATGTGTCATGCTGTGTGATGAGGGCATTGTGCGTTGTCTGTAGTGGGCCGACGCCCTTCGCTACCCACACGGTTCCGTATATATTGAGGGCTATTAATGTCAATTGTTGAAGTGATGCTGCGAATGGACAGGCGCAGACCCATGTGGCCTAGGCCACCAGGAAAGGGTAGGCAGCTCTGACCCCTGCGCGTGAACCGCACCGATTGTTGTATTCCTATTTCTTTTGATTTTTCCAAGGGGTTATGTTGATTATTGTTGTATGGGTTGTCTCCGCTAGTTCTGGGGTAGTGGAGTGGGAGGGGGGGCATTGGGTACACAGAAAGTTCTGACCAGCAGTATGATGGCAGGAATACTCTTGACTGACACTAACAGACACGAGAGGAACATATACGTGATGGAAAGATGGCTCCACACACAATGGGTGACACTTTAAAACAATACAGACCACTAACACTCCTCTCATGGAATGTGAGAGGCCTGCACAACCCACAGAAAATACGTAAAGTGCTAGCATACTTGGACAGACATAAGATAGATGTGGCTTGCCTGCAGGAAACACATCTCACAAACTCTAGGGAACAGCAAATTGGAGCAAAATGGGCCTCTTTCAAACTAGTATCGTCCTACTCATCCTACGCTAGAGGCGTCTTGATATGGGTGAAGCTTAAGGTACCATTCACACTAATCAAATCCGTACGAGATGATCAGGGGCGTTTTGTGATATTACAAGGAAACTACGGAGGCACAGTGTTGACCATAGTAAATGTATACGGCCCAAACAATGATGACCCCTCTTTTTATGCTGGAATTTGGACACAACTAAGCGCCCTCCAACCAGGTACGATACTCTGGGGTGATTTTAATACTTGCTTAGACCCAGCAGTGGAAAGATCGACAGGACTAGATAGATATGGTTACAGTTATACAAGAAGGGATGGCAGACTGGAAATTAGTGGACATATGGAGACAACGGCACCCAGATAGTAGAGAGGGGGCGTGTTTCTCGTCAACACATCTTACGTGGTCCAGACTAGATTATTGGTTAGTAAAACAAGATGTATGTACATGGACTTCCAAGGTGTTTTCACCTGCCTAAGACATTGTCCGACCATGCACCGGTCCAAATCAAATTAGAAATACAGACTCACACCCCGAGACAATTTACATGGAGACTGAGACAGACGACATTACAAGATCAGGTATTCCAAGAGGGACTGCGGCAAGCCATACTATCCTTCTTCGAGCAAAACACTGGCTCTGTCCAGAGCACTAGGACCCTCTGGGAAGCATTCAAAGTCACCATACGAGGACACTGTATAAGTGCCCATGCATGCCTATTGAGAGATATACAGCGACAGCTAGAGAAAATTGAGACTGACATTATCGAATTGGAATGCAAATTTGTTGACACTCCATGTGACAAGATATTGGCGACATTAGGCAACATATTGATAAGTATAACGAATTTGCTGATGATGAGATTAAATACATCTCACGCAAGTATATAGCTCGGAGCTACGGGGAAGGGGGCAGACCTGGCAGGGCTCTATCGTATAAAATAAGGCCCACACATACCACAGCATTTATCACACAAATCCAAGACGCACAGAACGCTCTAGTCTACGACACACCGGCCATACTGAAATGCTTCACTAACTATTATACCCAATTGTACACGGCCCAAGTATCGGCCTCCACTCCGGATATATGGGACTACCTAAATGACATAGGGCTGGCATGGTTATCTGACACTCATAGAAAATACTTCTGTCTCCCTATTTCTAAGGAGGAAATAATAGATGCATTTAACTCTCTGCCCAATAAGAAAGCTCCTGGCCTTGACGGACTCCCGGGAGAATTTTACAAAGAATACCCGGATATACTAGTACCACATTTCGCAGAAATGCTTGAAGAAGCATATGAGGAAGGCACATTACCGACCACACTGAACGAGGCCCTCCTAATAACACTCCTGAAGCCGGGTAAAGATCCTCAATTGTGCGACTCCTACAGGCCCTTATCCCTAATAAATATTGACGTGAAAATGTTAGCAAAAATAGTCGCGACTAGAATACAACGGCTTCTTTGTAATTTAATACTACCGGACCAAGCAGGCTTTATGCCTATGCGGTCTACTACCCACAATCTTTGTACCATTTTTTCGCTCTACCACCAATTAGACCCAGACGTACCGGCAGCTGCAGCCCTCTTGGACGCCGCTAAGGCGTTTGACTCAGTGGAATGGAGTTTTATGTTTGTAACCTTGTGTAAAATGGGGTTCCCCGAACCCTTTCTCAAATGGATCTCCTTGCTATATATGATGCCTAAAGCACGAGTCAGGATAAATGGCTCCACATCTGATCCTATAACGATTACACGTGGTACAAGACAAGGATGCCCACTATCACCGATGCTCTTTGCTCTAATACTTGAGCCACTGGCCTGTAAAATTCGGCAGAAACATACTGAAAAGGCCTTACAATTTGGCCTCAGACCGATTGGTATTGCATTGTGCGCTGACGACATGGTCCTATACACTATACATCCGGACAGGAATCTAAACCCGCTCATCCGTGAATATGTTAAATATGAATGCTACGCCGGCCTCCGCATAAACTGGGATAAATCGGTTGTAATTCCACTTACTAAAGTCACAAGAGAACCTGAGCTAGAATTTCCCCTGAACTGGCGCACAGATCCGGTTAAATACCTGGGGATCTGGGTACACAGAGATCCAGAGGTAGTCATTAGGGGAAATTATGGTAAGGTAATGACAAGATTAGAAGATCAGATAGACAGGTGGATAAAACTGCCCTTGTCAATAGCCGACAGGATAGCCCTTCAGAAAATGATAATTCTGCCTAGATTCCTGTATCTGTTCTGGAACATACCTATTTGGCTGAACAAGTCCTTCTTTGATAGATTACGCTCTGCTCTCCAGAGACTAATGTGGGCTGGTAAACAGGCTAGAGCAAGTTGGAGAGTCCTTACACAACCATATCACCTGGGCGGCTTTGGGGCACCTGACTTTCAAATATATTTTGTTTGTGCGCAGGCTCAACATGCGCACTATTGGACGAAACCACACGCATACGTATCACATATTGCAGTAGAAAAAGAAAGTGTTTCCCCTACGCCTCTGACAGCGCTGCTAGCCAACCCAATTCACTACACGACAGGGGACGTGATACACACGGCCAAGTGCACTTCGAGAGCATGGCATGCGTTAGCACACAGAGCCGACAAACTACCTATATATGCGTGTGCAATGCCCACGGCCACACACCCCCACCTTACTGTAACTCAAGAACAGAACATGCAGACACTACTTGCGGAGATGGGACTAACCACCATGGGCAATCTATTCCCCCATAATACATTTATTAAGTGGACAGATCCCTCGTTATGTGCACATCAGACCCCAATGAAAAATGTTGAGTATTTAAGGCTGCGCACGGCTGTGAGGTCACTATACACCACATTCCCAAATGAGCCCGAACAATTGTCTACACTACAAATATTGTTAACGGCTCCCACTCGCAAAAATTTGGATACACGACTATACACAGCAGCTCAAGATGAACAGACAGATAAGCCCGTAGCAGCGCGAAGTAGATGGGAAAAGGTATTGGGTGTTTCAATTGAAGAACAAGACTGGCAATACAGCTGTACACAACTCATGCTCCTTACGTCCAATTGCAATCTACGCATTATACATTTTAAGTTTATTCACCAACTATATTATACACCAGTTAAACTACACAAACTGGGGCTTAGGGAAACTGATAACTGTCTTAGGTGCAATGCACCAGGCACAGATTTTTTACATGTTTCATGGTCCTGCACAGATCTTCAGACATACTGGAATGCAGTCACCACCGCACTAAGTACTATGTTATCGGAACAAATTCCAAACACCCCTCTGATATGCATACTGGGAGCTAAGAAACTCAAATACGCTAGACGTAGGAAATTCTTGGCGGTAGCTCTCTTGCTTGCGAAAAGACGAGTAGAGATCAGATGGGGGAGCAAAAGGCCACCCAGACTAAAAGACTGGATAAAAGATATGACCTATTGCAAAGAAACCCTAGAGACTTATGCGGAAGACATTCCACTAGCCTCAAGACCCAGAAACTACTGGGAATCATTTGTGCAATACTTATAGGACACCTCAGAATAATCGGCAAGAACCAGCGCGTGTCGGCGATATGAAGATAGAGTGCTCAGAGGAGAGCCGGATGAAGTGTGGTAAGGGTAGGGATGCTGCAGTAGGGAACTATGTGGTCACATGGACATAATCTACTGTCAGTAGACATTGCTGAAATGCAAACGTTAATGTGTCTATATATGACTTATGATGTAATCACTAAGTGTCAATTGTATTCACTACTCTGCTATATGTCTGATATTCAATGTTATGTAATTGCTGGTTAGAAGGAAAAAATAAAATAAATATATATATATATATATATATATATATATATATATATATATATATATATATATATATATATATATATATATATATATATATATATATATATATATATATGCTATGCAAAGGCTAAACAAACATTACCAGTTCCCCCTAGAGCACACTCTACACGCAAACTGGGAGCTTCAATTGCATTTCTAGGAAATATACCCATAGATGATATATGCAAAGCTGCAACATGGTCTACACCTCACACATTCACAAAACATTATTCTGTGGATGAATTGGCAGCACAGCAAGCTAGAGTAGGCCAAGCAGTTTTACGCACACTATTTCAGACTACTGCAACAGCTACAGGTTAGCCACCGCTTTGGGAGATAACTGCTATGTAGTCTATGCAAAAGCATATGATCTACAGCTCATATGCCTCGAACGGAAAATGCTACTTACCCAGTATGCATCTGTTCTTGGCATATAGAGCTGTAGAGTCATATGCACCCACCCGCCTCCCTGGGCACCTATACCTGTTGCAGTAACATCTTTCTTAGATACATGCATTCATGGACATCTCCTTCTTACTACTACTACTCTTACTAACTCCATTATCACCCTCTAGGGGAAAAGAATCTAACAATGGAGTACATGCCCATGCGCACTATCACTGAAAGAAGGAGTCCCCAACCTTCGAAGAAAAACAAAGTGCAAACATCCAGACCCAGCACTAGATGGCGATCAATGCAAAAGCTTATGACTCTACCGCTCTATATGCCAAGAACATATGCATACTGGGTAAGTAGCATTTTCCTTCCCAAGATGCAGCTTGTGCTAATATGTGCTAATAAGCCGGTACAAAAAGAACAACAGTCATAAAAGAAAGACTACAAGAATAAATTGAATGCCATAGCAAGACCCTTTTATATAGAGGGAAGCGTAAGGACCACTGTTCAAAGGACATTGAGTCTATAGCAATGAAAAACTTATCCCCACCCCTCCCTGTCCCTTCTCCCCTCCCTCCTGTCCCTGTTTCTACTCCCCCATTCACCCTCCCCTTATTTTTCTTTTTTTAATTTATACCCACCCGCTCCCTGTTTCTTCTCCCCTCCCTACTGTCCCGGATTCTACTTCCCTCCCTCCAGTCCTTGGTTCTACCCCCTCTCCCACCCTCCCGTTTTTTTTTTGTTTAAACTTTTCCCCACCCTCCTTGTTTCTTCTCATCACGTCCCTGGTTCCTCTCCCCAACCACCCATTCCATGGCTGCAACCTGGACCTAAAAAGCGATATGAAGCAGCCAGCACTGGCTGCTTCATATCGCTTTCTAAAATCATCACATTAGCCACCCCCAACCGATTACCAAATCTGTTGAAACGTTTTTTTAGATATTAAGAGTCAAACATAATTGTACATTTTGCCAGTTGGGCTCGTGAGAGTCTTGCTAGACTCCCACAAGAGCACAAAATCAAAAATGGAGCCATGTGATTGGTCAAGAAGTCAATTTTTCACATGAGCCTTCACATTCTTGCGAGAGGCTCCTGCGAGTCTCACAAGAGCGAGCGCTCTAATTGCCTGGCTATTGGTATTTTAGAAATTAAATGACTGCCATTATTGTTTACTTTGAAAATTTGGAGGTGTAGTGGAAATGAAGTAAAAAAGCTTAAAAAGGGGGCAACAGAAAGGCATGCTGTCCCCTTAGATTTAGAGAAGAGGTGTCTAAGGGATAACTACAGTGAAAGCAATAAAGGCATATTGTTTTTAACTCATTTCTACAGTCTCGCAGGACTCTTCACGGGATTGTGAATAGTAAGAAGAAGTAGATGAGTTCTTAATACACCCTTTAAGAAGGAATACATATTGTGGTCCTTGTTTTTGAGAGGAAGTGTGTAAGAGATAAGTACTGTGAAAATTAGAAGGTTAAACCTTGTTTTTGTATGTGCTTGCAAGACTCTTGCGGGATTGTGAAAAGTAGAAAGGAGTAGGTGATGTTTGAATACACTGTTATACACACTTGTTACTGTATGAAGGAGCGTTACTGGAGTTGGTGTTTATCAGACTCTACTATTTATGCTCATTGGTTTGAGAAGAGTTATGAGTAGAGTTAAGGCTCATCCACACACCCTGCTAGGCATACACGTCATATGGGAGAGGTGTTAAAGGATAGGGCAGTTCCTCCCCACACCCTACTACGTGCACCCATCATTACAGACAGAGGCCTCAGCAGAGAGGCCAGTCCTGCCACACATCCTAATACGCACACCTGTCAACTGAGAGAGAGTTCTGAAAGGAGAGCCAAGTAATAATAATAATAATAATAACAAAAGAATCATTTTTAAAGCGCCTGGCTACACAAAACTGTGTGTCCCCGCGCTAACTGCTAAAAATACAGAGATCCAAAGGCAGCTGTCGAAAAAGAGCTCAGGAGAGGTTACGTGTTGGGAAACAGGAGAGTTTTCAGTTTGCCCCGAAATCTCAGTTCAGATGGCTCCATCCGCAAGTGGAGCGGGAGCGCATTCCAGTGTTTGGAGGCTAAGTACCTAAAAGAGGTTCCTCCCATTTTAGCCCTGAAAATTCGAGGGATTTCAAATAGTATCATGCCAGATGACCTGAGGTTACGGGTCGGGCGATGTATAGTAAGAAGATTTTTTAAATATTCAGGGCCTTTATCCTGAGCGATGCGATGAGCATAGCAAAGGGTCTTAAATTTGATCCTCTCCCTAACCGGAAGCCAGTGGAGTTTGACCAAAGCAGTTTTTGCGGAGGTTCTCCGTGATAGTCCGAGCACAAGGCGTGCGGCGGCGTTCTGCACACATTGCAGTTGGTGTAAGCCCTTCTGACTGAGCCCAATCAGGAGGGCATTCCCATAGTCCAGGTGGGGAGTCACTAATGCATGGACAATGGTTTTTCTAGCCTCGATAGGAAGGAGATCTACCACTTTGCGAAGGACCTTTAAAATACCAAAGCACCTTCCTGTTACCCTGTTGACATGGGTCTTGCCGGAAAGGTCTGAGTCCAGCATGACACCCAGGTTTCTTATCGACTCCATGGGAGTGGGCGGGTTGCCTAATTCAATAGGCCACCATACTCGGGACCAAGCAGAGGATGCTCTCCCGATCACCAGTAGTTCGGTCTTTTCTTCGCCATTCAGACGAAGACAGTTGTTATTCATCCAAACCGCTACTGCAGACATACAGTCTGAGAAATTGGTGGCATCTTCTCTTCGGTCAGGGGTTAGCTTAAACACCAACTGGGTGTCGTCCGTGTAGCTAACAATGCCCACCCCGAAACCCTCTACAATGTGTGCCAGGGGTTCCATGTATATGTTGAATAATGTAGGGCTCAGACTTGAGCCCTGTGGAACCCCATGGCTCACCTTACGAGGAGATGATCTGAAGGGTGGGCAGTGTCGCTGGAAACTTCTGTCGGCCAGAAAGGAGCGCAGCCATGCGAGTGCTGGCCCCGTTACCCCCATGTCCGAAAGGCGAGACAGCAACGTTGAGTGCAGCACGGTATCGGATGCTGCACTGAGGTCCAGCAGGACCAACGCCGCTGTCTCGCCTTCGTCCACTATCTGCCGAAGACATTCAGTCGAGTATAGAACTGACGACTCCGTCGAGTAGCCTGTTCTAAAACCCGACTGAGAAGGGTGGAGGAGAGCTTCTGCTTCCAAATACTCCATAAGCTGTCTGTTCGCAATTTTTTTTATTATTTTAGCACAGAATGGGAGAAGGGAGATGGGGCGGAGATTTTGGAGCTGAGAAATGGGAATGTTCGGCTTTTTCTTCAAAGGTATGACTTGAGCAGTTTTCCATTCCTTTGGAACATGGCATTCCTGAAAAGATAGTGTAATCATGTGACTAATATAGTCAATTAATGTACTTTCCATAACTCCCTTGCACCGGTCCGGTGGACAGGCGTCAGTGGGGGAGCCGGACTGTATCCCATTAATAATACCTAAAAGTTCATGTTTGTCAGGGATTTTAAAAGTGGTCAACGGGGATTTGTGTGTTGAGATGGGTCTAGTGTCCACAATGATATTTGAGAGGGTTTGTTTGTCTACAAAGGTAGCATGAATTTTATCTACCTTATCTACGAAGAAGTCAGCTATCCGATCACATGTCTCAACTGAGTATGTGTCTTGAGTTTCGAGTCTCGAAGGAATTGTGAGTTCCTTGTAGATGCTAAATAATTCATTCGTGGGATTATCTGCTTCCTCAATTCTATTTTTGAGATGGAGCCTTTTCTCTGATCTAACCAATTTCTGGTACTTTTTTAGCTCAGTTTTGTAGCATATTTTGAGTTCGGGAGCTTAGCTTTTTCTCCAACTCCGTTCTATAGTTTTGCATTGGGCTTTGGCCTTTCTGAGTTTCTCTGAAAACCACGGTGCCGCTCTAGATTGTCGTACCGGTGGTTTGGATGTCCAGGGGGCAACCTTGTCTAGAGCTTTCGACATCCACAACTCATAGCTATCCCAGGCCTCCTGTAAGGTGTTACCTAATGTTGGGGGATGCTCAGCTAATATACTAGAAAAGAGTTCAGGAGTGAATTTTTTCCAGATGCGGCGTTTCTGAGAGAAATGTTTTATAGGTATGAATCCTGTGGGTTCTTTTTGTATCTCAAAAGGAACGATGCTGTGATCTGACCAAATCAGTGGGATCGGGGGTAGGGCCTTAATGCCTTCCCAATTCCCAAAAATAGGGTCCAGAAGATGGCCTAGCTGGTGGGTGGGGGCTGTAGAAAGAAGTTTGATGCCTACAGAGTTTAGAGCGGCAGCTATCATTTGTGCCTCCCTGGCGTTTATGTCTTCAACATAAACGCCCTCCCCACACCCTACTATGCACACCTATCATTACAGAGAGAGGTTTTAGCAGAGACGCCAAATCCTCCACTCACCCTACTACACATACCCATCATTACAGAGAACAGTGTCACCAGAGAGGCCAGTCCTTCCCCACACCCTACCACACACACCCATCATCTGAGTGAGAGGTCTGAAAGGAAAGGCCAGTCCCACTCCACACTCTACTAAGCACCTATCACCTATCAGCAAAGAGGACAGTCCCTTCACACACTCTACTATGCACAACCATCACCTGAGAGAGAGGTCAAAAGGGAGAGGGCAGTCTCTCCTCACAACCTACAATGCACACCCATCATCTGAGAGATTGTTCTGAAAGGAGAGGCCAGTCTCTCTCCACACACTACTAGGCACACCCATCATTACAGAGAGAAGTTTCAGCAGAGAGGGCAGTCTCTCTACACACCCTACTACGCACACCCATCATGGTGAGAGTAATGACAATTCAAAAAAAGATTACTGGTGAAATGCCTTGTTATCAGAGTTACAATAACTTCGAAAATGAACAATTTCTATTGAATATTTATCTGTTTAATACTCACACGCATTTTACAAAGCTTTTGGAAACTGTGAAAGTACCTTGTTTTGTTACAAAAAACCCTATCTTTTATTAAAATAATGTCTGAACAAAACATATATTATGAATTCATTCTACTATACATACATGGATGTTGGTTTGGAAGTAGTCAGGCGTCGCAGCTGTGACCTGTAGCTTGCTCCCTGCTATTCCTGGCACTTCCTTTGCGACCCTGGCCTTAGAGGTGGTATATTTATGCCCTCCTCTCTGAGGCCAGGGATCACAAAGGAAGTGCCAGGAGTAGGAGGGAGCAACTAAAGGTCACAGTTGTGACATTTGACTACTCCCAAATGACGTCCATGCATACACACACTCACAAAAATAAATGTAACTTTAAAAAAAAAACTTTAAAAATTCACTGACAAAAGCAAAGGTTAAAGTAACTTTAAAATTAGGCAAATTGCTCAGTGACAACAATAATGTTTTGAACTAAATAAAATCACCAGTTATAGTTAGCAGCGCTAACAATAACTTGCGCCCCCACCATGCACTACTTAGAACCTCACATATGACATCACTCATGGCATGTTCTATGACATAATTTATGGCATCACCGATGACCTCTCAAATGACATCATTGATTACCTCTCAAATGACATCATTGATTACATCAATGATGACATTATCCAAACATCACTTTCCCACATATTGCTATATACATCGGTATAACATTAGAGGCCTGACAGTAGGTACAAAATACCTCAGGAGAAAATCACCCATTACTACTGCCAGCGTACAAACAACTCCGATGTTAAAAACAAGCATTGTAGGCAACATTGAGCTTATAGCATACACTTTACAGGTATCATAGATCAAATTAACAATCAACCACAAATATAAGAGAAACACATATTGACTGCAGTGTTCAATATCTATCCAATTGTAGACAGAAACTCAAAATAGTGAATATCAGTTTAAAAAAATGCCCTACTGTGGATAGCTTTTATCTGTATAAACCCTTGACACTCACCAAACCTAAATTGAGAAATGCAGTTGATATGAGCAGAAAAGTAGGTACTGTAAACAGTTTTTTCTCTATGGAGAGAGTTTGCTCTTTATCACACTGTTTTCAGACAATTAAACTCTCATGAGAACTGCACCACATAATATTAAAAAAATCTACTAAGAACAGTGTACACTCTAAGGAACAGTTGTAAAAAACACAATTTGCTAAAAAATGACCACAATCTGAAGGTGCTAAAGAACGTACTAGCTGCACCCTTCACACTGTAGTGAAAGCTAGCTAGCATGTGCTAGCAAAACTAGCACATGTGCCTATCTCAGTTCCTGTTACGCACAGTCTTCTTTGTTGATCATGCTGATAAGATTCTTTCTAATAATTCAAGCCAGCTTACAAAAGTTAGTATCTACTGTGTAGAAGCTTTCTCTTGTAGAAAACGTTTTCTGTAGAGCTCAAAAACTTGTCTGAAGCATAATGAACACAAGCTAACTGTCATCTGCACGCACAAGAACACTTGAATAAAAAATGTATAAGGTGTTCAATACCTCTACACAGATATGGTGCATTAGGAGCACATGTATTTTGTAAACACGTACATGCATTAGCTGAATCCAAGCTGTACAAAATTAGGTAGAAAAGTACTATGACAGTTACCCGCCATTATGTACACTATAAAACAAACTAGCACACTGCTTGGATACTGCCACCAGTGATGTTATCAATGATGTAATTAGAGATGTCATCAGTGATTAAATTAGGTCATAGAACAGTAGGTAGGTTTAGTTAGGACCGTGTTTCCATAGGAAAAGTGATTTTTGACATGCCTGTATCTTTGGCACCCTTTAGAAATTTTCCGAAGAAAGTGTGCCTTGATTCTAGTTGTGCATCTAAAGTTTTGGGATAATCCAGCAAAGGCTGAGAAAAAGGGGAGAGGTAAAATAAAAGTGTGTTTCTGATGTTAATTGCCATAGAGATTTTAGACACAATAACAGTTCAAACCACGGGACGAATTTTGGTAGAAAGGTAGCTCTTGGTCCAGAAAACACGCTGTTTGTTATTTGGTGTAATTCTGTTCCATAGTTTTTTAGATATTACCGGAAATCCAAATTTTTCTATATGGGCGGAGCCTAAGCACAGATCCCATGGTGAGATCTGATTGGCTATCAGCACTTCAACCAGGAAGTGCTGGCAGCCATATTCGGGCCAATATACATGATAGCACCCTATTGAAATGCATTGTAGTGAATGGTAGGTTTTAAGGGTCACAAAATGGAGACATATAAAGGGAGATAACAGATGTTAGTTACAATATAAGTCATTTCTAAGGTGATAATATCCTGTGAAAAAGCCTTCTGCTGGGATTTCATTAATCTTGTTTGAGACAAAATTGTTTTCTCATGATTTTCCATAGAGGTATGGAAGGTGCTCCAGAAGCTGAAATGAGAGCATATTTTCTGTAAATTCACATTATCTTTCTCAGCCATATGAAAATTAAGTCAGACATTCTCAGTATAACATGTACTACCAACAGGAGCAGCCTGTCAATTGATTCCCTTGTGTTCTACAGCAGCCGCCCAGACTGTTCCAAATAAAGAACAACCAGGGCTTAGTCTTACTTATGACTAACTGCGGGCGGAGAGCTCCGCTCTGCCCGAGGAGTGTGCAGAGATTTGCCAGAACATGGAGTAGGCAAATCTCTGCAAACTCTGCAGCGGAGTTGACCAGCCCCCGCCGCCACCCCTCCTATTAAGAATTAATTAAAACTACATTAAAAGTAAAAGAATAAGGCTTACCTTGACTGTGGCGTCCCCGGGCTGCCGTCCTCCTCTTCATCGCTGTCTCAGGGTAATCTGGGCATGCGGGTGTGCCCGCACATGGGCATTTCTCACAAGGAATGCGCATGCGCATGCTCGTAGGGGCGTGTGCATGCGCATATCACCCTGAGACGGCGATGAAGAGGAAGACAGCAGCACGGGGACGCCGCAGTCAAGGTAAGTCATTATTCTTTTACTTTTAATGTAGTTTAAACTAATTCTTAATAAGGGGGGGTGGAGGCGGGTGGCGGAGTGGAGTAGAATGCCACGGAGTTTGTCCCCAACTCCGCGGACCTCCGCGTAGTCCCGCTCCTCCTAGGGTTACTTATGTCAAAAGTTGGGCACACCTGAAGCCATCTTGATTGAATGAAACTGGTAAAATTTAAAACATTTAATTTAGAAAGAAACAAAATGAGGGGGTTCATTTTATGATACAAATTATGGTTAGTGCTGTAGAAAGAAACATTAGGACACATTGTAAGTGAGTTCTTAAATATCTTCCTTTTCTATTTCATGAAAACATTGTGACATACAAACTGAAACATGCACTTTCAACACAAGCAGCAGATTGACAGTTAACTCCCTGGTGATCAGCACATTTACTATAGTGTTCTAATAAACAACTAGAGTGCAAACATTCTGAATTTATGCCAAACGTGAGGCACATCTGAATGCTTTCTTATTGGAATCAAAGTTGAAAACTGAAAGCATTTTCAGCTGAAGATACTGCAGTAAATGAAGACATTAGGGAGCTTTAAAACAATGTCTCCCAAGATGGCCACCAGAGAAACAATAGCTGAAATGTAGCACAAATATCACCCAAATGTAACACAGGTATACCCAATGGCAGAAGTGTGCAAAACACATAGTTTTTTTGGGAAAAGTTTTAAATAGCACAGATTTGCCTCGAAGGTATTGGAGTGCTTTACTGTTGTGTAGTTCTTATAAATCTATATAGGATCTGCACATTTAGACAACCTAAACTGTGGGATTGGTGTCCAGACTGATTTCAGACACCCCCACCTGATCTGTTCGCCTGTATACCAGCCAGCTCACAATGCCACTGTAAACTTCTCTTACCAAGGAGAGAATGGTTCCGGGCAACAATCGAACATGACAACCCCTTCCCATCAGGGATCGTGGTAACAGTACAGTACTTTTCGCTCAGTCACTTCTGCTCACTTTGTCTCAGAGAGATACACAGAATAAACGGTAGGGACGTTTTCAATAAGTATTTATTGAACCCGTGTCATTCTCCTCAGAATCATAAGGAAAATAAAGTTTTTTCCTCTGGAAGACTGTCTGAGGGCAGTAATCACAGCCCTCATCAGGTCACAGATCGACTACTGTAACAGTCTTTATTTGAACATCCAAAACAAACCACCTAAACAGACTCCAAACCGTGCAAAATGCGGCGGCCAGGTTGTTGATGGGGACCCAGAAGTTTGTCTTGGTCAAGAAACAACTAAAGCAACTACACTGGGTTCCAGTTAAACAACGAACACAATTCAAAGCCCTCTGCACGGTCTTCAAGGCCCTCAAGCTAGTGGGACCGGACTTCCTTAAATAACGGCTGCAATGGTATGTTCCCAGAAAAACCCTTCGCTCCATGGGAGCAAAAAATTGATAGTGCCCCTAGTCAAAAAAGCAAGCTGGGGCGGTGGAAGCTTTATCACATGTGCCGCAAAGGCCTGGAACAATATACCATGCCACCTCAGAAACTCTACCGAGCTCCTCTCTTTCAGCAAGGGGCTGAAAGCTTAGTATTTACTTCTTTGGTCACCCTTCTCCACAGCAACCAAATAGGCAGTGCTTAGCACCAGGACACCCTAGGGTAACCGCTGCACTTAAGAAATTAACATAACACATAGTATAACATAAAATAGGTATGCAGAAACAACCATAAGACAGAAACAGATAAAAATTATTATAAGCACCAGTAGAGTAATGGATGGTAGATTTCTACCTTAGTGCTGAAACTGTGAATATATGCAGGTAAAGCCAACCCCATTACCTGGTGTGAGCGAATGAAGGACCCCATCTTGATCTTGAGATGGACACCTCACGAGGGATGTCAGATCATTGCGTGCTGGAGTTCCTGCTTGCAGGAACTTCGGCGTATCGCGTCAGTGTATCAGCAAGGAAGTCTTTCTCCTCTGCCTGCCCCAGCAATTATATGGTGTATATATACTCAAAAGGTACCCTTAGGGGTTCTACCTTGCTGTGTCATGTCGGTCAAGGATGACATAAGGGATGACCCTTATACATAGTTATTATGCAGAAGATGGGTAATCCTGCTGTGATTCTGAGAAGCCTCATGTATAATTAATGAGGCTAATTTCTGGGAAAACCACACAACATTTTATGCAGCACCTAACTAGGTAAAAGGTCAATACCAAAAACTGTTATGTAGTAAAATAGCAGGGAAATGTTGGTGAAAGGTTGGGTTACTACCTAGGCCTATATTGGGGTACATTACAAAACATAACATTACATGAGCATCAGTTATATTACTCAAGGACATATTCATTTTGGTTTAGGTATGGGGAGATTAAGTGATTTACCCAGATTTACAGGATGTTAAGCTTTTGCTGAAAACATGAACCTGGTTCCCCAGTTGCAAAGTCCGCAGCTCTGGCCGTAACGCCATATCCCCTGTGCAACATAAAATTAAGTGATCGACTGGATAAAAAACATAAAGATAGCAAATAATTTTAATGTGCTTTGTCACTGTTTGAGAACTCAAAAAATATGTCCTCATTTTAGTTTTTTAGAGCACTAACCAAAATGTCTATGGGAATAAGACCCTTTAAGTTTGATAAATTCTAAAGTAAATTCTTTAGGTATTACAATTTGATGATTTCAGGTGTGCCACACTTTTGTTCTAAATATAGAATGTTAGTAATCTAGCTGTTCATTAGAATACTGTGGGGAGGCAGAGGTCAGAGACACAGACTTGGATACTTGAGGGCAGGGAGGCGGTGCAGCGGCAACAAGTTGGCCAGGCGGGAGGGCTGTGGCAGCACAACAGACCATAGAGGGCAGAGGAAAAGGGCTAGAAGTAACAAAAAACAACCATGAAGGACAAGCAAGAGAGATTGTGGAAATATAAAAGACCATTGAGGGCAGAAGGAAGAGGCAGTGGCAGTACAGCCATACATGCCAACAGACCCGATACTGAGATTTAAAGATATATTCTAACTTACTGCATAAGTTGCATTACTATTCTTTTTGTACTATTGAGTGTTACAATTGCTAACATATGTCATCTGATCTATAATCCTGTTTTTAAAGTGGGTGTATTATTTATCAGTAAACTAGCCTCTACAATTGCACATGACCCCTGCTGATGTATGCGTATAGTTGTGCTTTATGACAGTCTAAGCTGTTCATTGAGACTACACTCGGCAGTGATGGCTGAATATTGTTCTGCTTTATAACATACTGACCAGTTTCCTTGGACTCATCCCCTTAGTGATGAATGACTGTAGTAGTAGATTACAATAAATTCATCAGTTCACTAAGACCTTTCTCTACGGTGATGGCTCAGTATAGTAGTCAGTTACAACAGACTCACCTCTCTGCTTACAACTTTCTCTAGGATGAAGAATAATTTTACTAATGGTTTGTCACACAGTGGCCTGTCTGCGAACACCTTCTTACTGCTCATATGCTTTAGTGGTTTGTGTATATCTGACATTTGCTCTAAAACCTCTTTCCAGGTTTATAAAGGGTGGTATTGTGGTTTGCAATAGACTAACCTAAAGAGATAGACGTTTTACTTTGGTTATTAGTGTGTACAGTAGTGGTTTAGAAAACACAGGACTATTCGCTTAGAACTGTCCCTTATGTGATAAGTGAGTGTATTAGTTGATAAAGTTACAGTGAGCTCTATGTTGAATGTATCGAACATGTGTCGTCTTACTTTTAAAACATTTATATGGTATTTTGTGAAGTATGTTGAAGTTTACTTTGCTGGATGATGTCATCAGCGATGTCATTTGAGATGTCATCAGTGATGTCCTCAGTGATGTCACTGACCATGTCATCAGTGAAGTAATTTGTGAGGTCAGAAGCAGTGCATTGCCGGGGTGTAAGCTATAGTTCAGGTAACTATAACTGCTGACTTTCTATGGTTTTGTGTGTAAAATCTGAACCTAACTATAACATCCCTGTAACTTTTTTATTGTGTATTTCATAGTTCTTATAATATAAATTGTACTACAATTTTACCCATTAGTTCAATTTAGTGTTATACATTTTTAAAAATTAAAAAAAACATTTTATTCATACATTTATTATTATAAATTTTAAAACTAACAATGAACATAACTTACTAAACTTTTTACAAATGCAAAACACAAAGTCTTTCTATGTTTTCTTTTCGATTCATTTTACGGTTCCTCTGCGATGCCAACACAAATCTGTCCATCCATCCACATTGGAAACCATAACCTAAATCAGTTAATTTTGTTTCACATCTCTCTGAAGACAGTCTCGGAAGCACAGCTCCGTCATATTTTTACATTTTCTTCAAAAGAAGAGAGTTTTAAAGTTAAGATGTCTTCTGCTGAAGATAGAAGAGAACAGAAAGGGCAGGATGAAGAAGAAGACTTATGACCTCCAAAGAATACCTCAGACGTTTGGAAATATTTCTCTTTCCCTTCAGGAGACAAGAAACTACTTGTAAAATGTGGCCAATGCAATCTATGCAGCAATAACTGTCAAGGGGTACTGTGAAGAAGCATTCACATTGCACATCCTCTGTTTTGAAACACCTGAAAAACATATATACATGGACGTTTCAAGGGATAAGGGAAGGTGGTGCATCATCAGTAGCAGTTAGACTATCTATGGGACTCATACCACCTAACCACAAACTTACCATCCCCGCTGTCTCACCAAATCAGAAAGACATGGCCATTCATTGTAGCAAATGTGATATGCCAGTTGCACCAAATATGTCATCCGCTGCCCAGTTTATAGATGTTATCAAGAAGCATAATTCTTAATATTTTTTTCACCTCATCCTTCCATCTTCCATTCCTCTTTAAATACAATAGATATCTGGAAAGCAAATATAGAGTACATTTAACTTGAGATTACATACTATTAGATTACATAGCAAGTGAGTAACTGCATAAGTGGTTATGTCAGTGTGTAAGAGGTTGTGTAAGTGTCTGAGTAGGGATGTATAAATGGGTATATGAGTGGCTGTATGGGTGGGTGACTGGGTATATGAGTGGTTGAGTGGATATATAAGTGAGTGTAGCAGTGTCTCTGGGTGTGTCACTGGATATTTAAGAGGCTGTGTTGATGTGTGACTGTATGGATGTCTAAATAGGTATATAAATGACTATATGGATTGGTAACTGGCTGTGTTAGTGGATGTGTAACTGTGTGTGCAAGTGGCTCTACTAGTTCTGGATACATAAGTGCTATGTGAGTGAGTGAATGTATGTGTAAGTGCCTCCGTCACTTTTTGACTGGGTGTATGAGTTGCTGTATGGATTTGTAAATGGGTATGTTAGTGGCTGTATGGGTGGGTAACTGGATGTATAACTGGGAGTAGGAGTGCGTAAGTCTGTGTGTAACTGACTAAGTGCTGGGTACACGAATGGCTGTAAAGGTGTGTAAGTGGGTGTGACAGTGCCTGTATGGGTGTGTCAATGACTATGTAAGTGGATGTATAGGTGAGTAAATGGGTGTTTGCCTGAGGGTGTCAGCCTGTCTAGCTATATGATTGGTGGGTACATAAGTGCTTTTGTGGGAGTGCCTGCCTGACTATGCGAGTGGGTACACATTACATACTATGAAATTATATACTATAAGCAAGCACCTACATCTGTTTTCTAACATTCATTCATACTGGCTTAATAAAATACCTATATTTTTAGTATTGCAATTCCTCTTCCTCCTTTGCTGCTCACTATATTTTTAGTTAATGTTCTCATCTAAGCTTTTATTTTGCCTTTTACTGTAGTGTCTAGAAGCTACACATTTTCTTCCAGCTTATATACACTCACAGTATTTGTTTATATATATTTTTTATAGAACAACCGGATTAACATATTTGTAAATTCTCTTTGCTGTTGTCCAACTTTTATTATAATATCTGTTAACATGTTTCCCATTGCAAATCTCAAGTCAGAACTATGGCAGTCCTCCTCCACTCTCAGTAGAAAAGTACCTAAAATGGCTACACTTCCCCATGTGCTCTTACTAATACTCCTATACTTAGCAAATCACAGACTTTCTTTCATCTTTTTTTATTATAACACTTTTAAATGGTCCCTATTATTTAACCCTTTCCATGTTTCCTGGAAAGTAGCCCAATTTGGTAGGCTTTTTGGTGAACCGTAGACCCACTGCAGCGGTCAGGGTGGCTCCGTGTGATTCTGCGGCAGATACACTGATCCACATGGAAGCCCTTAAAAACATTCAACAATCTGCTTTCAATGCTTTTCATTTATGTTTCATTTTGTAAAATATTGTCAGTTACAAGACATACACTCCTTACTGAGCAATTTATCTGCACCAGTCTGCTTTTCAGTTTCATACTGCAGTCTCTTTCATTACCGCCCCCAGACTCTTTTAGCTCCATTTACAAAGTAACTATGTTTCCAATAGCCTCTCCCTACTAGTAGGTGAAAAGTTTACAATACTTCCCCCAAACAGCATATTAGCTTCACATTAACTCTAGCATGTGTGGTTGACTGTTAGCAAGTCCAGGCATATCCCAAACAACATAACTTTTAAAACAATTTCCAAAGCCAAGAACAGAGGTAGTTAATTTTTTTCTTACAGTCACTACCTAATTATTATATTTTAATATTTATTTATTGTTTTAAACATAACATAACAATCAAACATCAACATTGTATGCCAATGCACTCTGTACATCCCCTAACTACCCCCATGCCTATCGCATCTGGTAATTAGAAAGTATTTTGTCAAACAGTTATATACACTTCCTCCTATTGGTATTCCTATCTGCAACCCCACATGTCTGATTCCTTTTAGGTTGAGCCGAGCCATGAGTCCATCCCTTCTTCCCTGACCCCTCAACTGAGTATATGTGTGCATCTCTCTCTAAACCCCCAAATGAGTCCCTTACCCCAGCAGCCCCAGATTTTTTCAAATATTTGTTGGCACCCTCATCCCTTGTGTGCCTCCTTTTCCACCAATTTGCATTGATCCATGTCTGTTTCCCAGTCACGTTGCAGAAGAGGAGTTCCACTACCCCACTTTTGGCAACGTCTCTTTTTGCTACCATGCAGCCTAAGTTCACTAGGAACTACTGATAATGTGTCATGTCCGTAGGCTCCATATTCCCAGTATCGCCATACTGGGTTGTAAGGCCAGAGGAACCCCAGTGGCTTCCTCCAGTGAGTGCCTATCCCCTCCCAGAAGGCCCGCTGATGGGGGTAACTCCACAGTGTTTGCAGTAGTGTGCCCTACATAACGCATCCCTTGAGACAGTCCACACTATCCATTATCACAATCCTATGCAATAAGGGTCTTGCTTAGTATGTTCAATAGAGAATTTTAAGTTGAACCAGGTCGTAACTAACCTTTATCGCTACCTCTGTGGGGAACCCTAGTGATGGCAGTCCTCTTCATCTATTTCCCCCAGGTTCTTCTCCCAGTTATCCTACAGTCTTAGAAGGGGGTTTGTGTATTCCTCATTATAGTGCCATACATCAATGAGATTAGTTTACTATCAACCACTATCTAATTCTAGGTCCCTGCACATCTCCACTATCCAATCAAATATGTTATTTTATATTTTACTTGCTGTCCTCCATTTTTGCTGCCTTTCACCTTCAAAACCTTCTCATTCTACTGCAGCCTTTTTTTGTGTGCTACTCCTGCTTGTCTCCAAAATGGTCAGAGTCTGGATTTTGGGCCATGGTTTTGTGTGTTGGGCCAGAGAGAGTGCTAGAAAGAGTGGCATTGACAGGGACCTAGGTTAATCTAATGTGGACATTACTTGGGTTGGCCAGAGAGGGTTAAAGTAGATTCAATTGCTGTCTTTGGTAGAATGCATTGCAGATTGCCAACATCCCTACCTCATGATTGTGCACTGTGGAGGTAATGACCTAAGCACAATTACTGGGGTAAAACTGGAAATCCTAATGAAGGATACCTTTGGTAAATGAGTGACACTTTTCCCACATACTGCCTTGGTGTTCTCTAACATTTGTCAAAGGCAAAAGTGGCAGCAGTGAACCCAGTTGTGTCTGCAGATAGAAAAAACCAGGAAACGTGTCAATAAAGCTGTTTCTGCATTTCTCCGAGACCCCAACACGGGCTCTGTATACCATAATAACTAGTGCTTTGACTTAGAGGAAATATATTGAGAAGACAGAGTCCATTTCACAGACACAGACAACAGGGTTTTCCTCAACAGCTTTAAAGACTGCATCCTGTTCTATGTGTAGTTATCATCTAAACCATAAACAAAAAGGCTCTTTTCAGAGTCAACCCCTTTCCCAACCACTGATTCTTATTGTTTTTAAATCCCTTTTTAGGTCGAGCCTAGGCAGCTCATGCGCTGTCTCTCAACATGCTGTATTCAGTCGGGAGCTTACAGCCCGCCTCCAGCTTCTGATTGGCTATTGTCATGTCCTTTAAAATGATTTTGCTTCTAATTGGATAATGGTTCCTGCTCTTTTCACAATTGTTGACTCCCATGGATCGCGCCCAGGACTTGTCCTCTTCCACTTGTCCTATTTTACTTTAGGCTCAGGAACCGGTTTTAAAATGTTGACGAGCTCTTCACATATGCGAACGCTTGCTTTCTTTCCTTAGGATACGTCTACCTCCTTCTCCCTCCTGCTTGTTTTGTTTGCTTTGGCTTGTGTATCAGCACAGCGCCCACTTCATGGACGCCGCACTTCATGTTTAGGATGGCATTTCTATTTTCCAAACAGAAGCACGTTTGCCTGTACACAAACTTTCTTTTGTTTTATCAGCACACCGCTCTTCATGTTTTTCATGACTGATTGGGATTCCAGCCCCACGGCAAGAGCGCTGCAATGCTTGTGTTTGCTGAGGCGATGTGGCTGGCAACAACACGAAACCTGAGCCAAACTTGTGACAGACTTTGGAGTACTTACTGAGCCAAACTCCATGGGAAAAGGCAGGCAGCTGACCTCCGTCCCCTGTGTGTAGTTATTTCTTTACGGTGTTTGCGTGGTGCACGCCGCAGGTCTGGTGCAAACCTCTTCTCTGTGCTCAGCCACGCTTTGCGTGGTGGTGGTGGGCAGGGGTGTTGCTGCTCCGTGTGTGCAGGGGTGGGACCAAAGCATCTTCCTAACTGGTTTACGGAGTCTCCTCACTATTTTATGGAGGGTCTCTCGGACCATCACACACTCACTCTCCATGGTCTCTTCAGTTTTCTCCCCCTCCTTTGTGCTGTGGTCTACCCCCCTCACCACCCATTCCTTTCCTCCCAAAGGCACCATATTCCACTATTCCCTTCGTCTCAGCAATTGTCCCCCCACCCTGAGTCCTACAGCCTTATGTGTGTATCCAATGGGCACCAGTGCTGCTGAGTGCCACACACATGGAGCCCGGCTGTGATTTTACCAAACAAGGATGTTTGACAGACCCGCCCCTGACCCCCCACACTGGTAGTGTGTCTCTACTTGGACCTGTGCATGGTGCATGTCAGCTGTCTCTGGTGGAGGTTGATTAGGGAGTGGTCTACAGCTGCGGGTTGCATGAGGTAGGAAGGTTACCATTCCCAAGGATGGGCACTCCAAAGTCAACCTTTCTCCTACAGAGTGAGGTAGAGTGTGCACGTAGCTGTCCCACTGTGCCGTTCTTATGATGTTTGCACCAGTTATAATGTATATGTGTGTACCCCCTGCAGGTTCTCCCATGACTTCACCTTTCTGTGGAATGTATGTACACACGCAGAGCAGCCTCTGTCGCAGACTGTCTGCCCTTCGCTCCCCCTTCACAATGTTAGTCTTCTGCTCACCTTTGGTTCTGTCTCTCTCCCTGTTATGCCACTATCTCTGTTGCATCACTGTTGCATCGCTCTTGCAGTTCTTTTCTTTGTCTCTTCAATGTGATATTGGCAGCTACTCATGTTTTCATCAAGTGCCACAGCTCGGACCCCCCATGTTTACTATCTCCCCTCTGTGCCCTGTCCCTCTTCCTTTAATGCTTCATCTCACTGTACACTCTGTGGACTTTTTTGCCCTTTTGCTTCTTTGCCCCCTATCTATGTCTGTCTTTCTTTGATGTTGTGTCTTTTCTCCTTGTACTCTCTTTTACCCCTGTGGCTTTGTCACTTCCACTGTGGGCTCACTCCCACTGGAGCCTCTCCCTCTGACTTGCCTGCCCACCGTCTCTATCTCCTATACTTTGCGTCTCTCTATGCCAGGCTCTTCAGACTACACTTCTACACAGGAAATGAGGGGGGGGCTTTTTAATTGCAGTTTTATATAGTGCAAAGCCACCAGTTACATTACACAAGGTCACATGCATTTTAATGTTTTACGCACAGGGGAAGATTCAATGATTTTCCCAAAATCACAGGATGTTGAGTTGACACACAGAAACCTGGTACCCCAGTTCTAAAGTTAGCAGCTCTGGGTGTTACCCAACATCTTTTCTCCTTTCCTTCCTCTAGGCCTTCTCAGGTGTCTGTGCCCTCTCTCCAATGTGCAGAGTCCCCTTCTTCAAACCCTCTCTGAGACCTCTCTCCCTTTGTGAAATTTCTGAAGTGTGCCACCTCACTTTCACTACACTCTACATGGTGCTGATAATTAGCTTTCAGAAATGCTTACCCCAACCCCTCTATGTAATTGAAAAATAAAAAAAGCCCAAGGCGTGAGCTCTGTGTAAATGTCTGTCTGCAGCTGAGCTCTGAACTTCGCTTGAATCATGACCGGTTACTTACTGGTAATATTCATTACTCCGAGTCGTAGACCTCCCTGTCACAACCCTTTATACAGGAGCAGTAGCTCCTCCCACAGAACTTCCAAGTAAAACTCCCTTAGCCCATCCCTACCCTCAAGGCCACTCCCACAACCTGTGGCTCCTAACCCCTGACCCACTGTAGCACATCCTGTACCATCAAGCACAAGAAGCAGAACATAACCAGGACTGTGACGGGGAAGTCTACGATTCAGAGTAATAAATATTACAGGTAAGTAACCAGTCATTACCTCCTCGTAAGACCTCCCCGTCACAGTCCTTAACGCACGTGCAGATACCAAAGCAAGGATCGGTTCACCATAGACCAGGAAACAGACTTTAGCAGCACAAGCTGAAAGCCACCCCACCTGAACAGAACTCAACACAGCATCCCCAAAACCAGTAGACCCTGTCACACCCACCACCAAACGATAATGGGACACAAAGGCATGCGGACACCAAGGAGCAGCCCTGCAGGCCTCAGTCAGAGATGCCCCCTGAAAACAAGCCCAGGAAGGAGCCACCCCCCGAGTCGAGCTCCTCCGCACTGACCCAGGCACCAGCACCCCACTAGCCACATACGCCGCCCCAAGAGCCCACCCCAGCAACCGACTGAGAGTCACACCAGAAGGCATCAGACCCTGGCCTGCCAGGAAAAAGGCCCCCAAAAGAGAAGCCACCACACGAAAAGGTGCAGGATGAACCAAGGCTCTTCAAGAGCTTGCACAACATCCAAACAGTGCAGTCGCACCTCATACCCCGAAAGAGTATCAGGACAGAACACAGGCAGAACCAGATCCTCCATGCCGTTAAATGAGGAGGGACCTTGGGAACAAAGGAAGGATCAGACCAGAGAACGATACGATCAGTAAAGAAACACCCAAAAAAGGTCTCAGACCAAGCAAGGAGCCCAACACCCCCAGCCCTCTGGGCTGAGGTAAGAGTGACAAGGAAAACCACCTAAATCGGCAGAAAACGTAGAGGCACCGCCGCCAGAGGCTCAAGGGGAGCAGACCGCAAAGGCCTCAGCACCAAAGGAAGATCTAAATTAGGCATAAAGGACCTAACCTGGGGACTCAATGAGGAAACAACACCTCAACAACCGGGAAACAACAACAGGCTCACAGGCCAGACCACGAAAGGCCCACACCGCTGCACACTGAGCCCACAAGGAGGTCACAGCTAGACCCTAGTCAAAGCCAACCTCCAGGAATCGAAGACACGCACAGGATCCACCACCATAGCAGACCAGCCCCGATCCATACACCAACCCTGAAAAGACACCCAATGCCAAGCATTGGACATAAGAGTCGAAGGGTGCCAGGAATGCTGGCAAAACTGAGCCACATCAGGAGAACACCCCACAGCCGCAAGGTTCAGCCTCACAACAGCCAACCCGCCATAAGCAAGCAGACTAGACAATCCCCGGATAGAGGAGGATACGACAGGGGATTGGGAACCACCGGCAACGGTTAGCAAGGGCCCATCGCCAAACTCAACAACAGAGGGAGCCAAGGCCTCAGGCTCCAAGCAGGAGCTCCCAGGATTACAGAAGCCCGGCCCAACTTGACCATCAGCAAGACCCACGGAATCAAGGCAATTGGAGGAAAGGCATACAGCAAGAACCCCTCCCACCGAAAGGACAGCGCAACCACTCTCCAAACAGAGTCCGAACGAACGAGAGAACAAAACCTTACCTTCAAAGCGTGTTCCCGGGCAGCATACAGGTCCACGACAGGAACCCCAAACCTCACCATCAGCCCCCCAGACATCTCCAGTGGCAAGCACATGTCCGACAGGGAAGGAAAAAATCCTGTTCAGGCGATCCGCCACAGAGATGTCTGCCTTGTGAATGGGTTCAAAGGGTTGCTTTAGCAATTGAGATAATACCACATTAAGTTACCAATCTGGGGGTGGAGCTCTGATGGGTGGGAAAGCTCGAAACAGTCCTTTCATAAATTCTTGAGGACCATAAGGACGGACATTTAGGTGATCGCCTGTATCTAGATATTGCAGCAAGGTGAACTTTAACTGATGAGTGTGCCAGACCAGATTTTGCTAAGGAGAGCAAATAAGGCACAACTTCTTCTGAAGCAGAGAGAAAATGATGTACTTCATTACGCCTGCACCATAGACAAAAACGCTTCCACTTCAGTCTGTATGTCTTATTGGTGCTGTCAGCCCGTGATCTAACAATTATGTCTTTGCATTATTGTGCAATGGTTAGATCTTTAAATTTGTAGAATTCAGGAGCCACGCATGAAGTTGCAGAGTAGCTGGCTCCGGATGACATATTTGGCCTTGGTTTCTTGTCAACAGCGTTGGTGTTGGCAAGAGGCAGATGGGTTAAGCTTCCAACAACAGGAGAAGTTCTGTGTACCAATGTTGGCTGGGCCACCTGGGGACTATCAGTAGAATGTGGCAGTGTTCCCATTTCATTTTCGTGAGGACCCTGGGTATCAGAGGAATGTGGGGAAAAGAGTATGCATAGATGCCTGACCCACACATTAAAAGAGCATTTAGCATTCCCCCTGAGAGTTTGGGAGAGGGAATCTGCTTGCGAAGAATTGGCATTTGAAGTTGATCTGGGGTGCAAACAGGTCCAGCGCTGGTTTTCCCCAGATTGCAAATATTCTGTCCAGTTGACTCTGTTCCAGTCCCCACTCGTGACAACTGCCGTTCGTTCTGCTCAAAGCATCCGCCAAGGTATTACGGAGGCCTGGAACATGCTCCGCTGTTAGGGAAATTTGATGGAGCATCAACCAGTTCCATAACTGTTGGGCATCCTGTGAAAGAGATAGGGATTTGGTGCCTACCTGCTTGTTGATATAGAACATGCTTGTGGTATTATCCGTGTGGCTCAACACCGATGGAAGGAAAGCCTGAAGGGAGAGAAAAATGGCTTTCAGTTCCAACCTGTTTATGTGCATTTGGCGTTGAGCCAAGGACCAGTTTCCTTGAACTTGCAGGTCCTGTAAGTGTCCTCCCCAGCCTTCCATAGAGGCATCTGTTGTTACTATGTAATCTGGAATAACTGGGAGAAATGATAGGCCCTGGCATAGAAGTGATTTTTGCGCCCACCACTGGAAAGTCTCTTTCATACGTGGAGTGATATTTACCACTTGGTTGAAAGACACTGTGGTTTGGATCCATTGGCATTGTAGTTCCTCTTGGAGAGGCCTCATATGCAAGCGAGCCAGAGGCACTAAATCGATTGCCGAGGAAAGCATTCCCAGCAGAGACTTGAACGCTCTCACAGAAATGCACATTTTTCTGGAAAGTTTGTGTGGCAATGTTTGCAACCGTTGTTGCCTTTCCCGGGAGAGGAAGGCTTTGTTCTGAATGGTGTTCAAGTTGGCTTCCAGAAATGTCATTATCTGAATTGGAAGGGCAGAAGATTTGGGGTAATTGATTGAGAGCCCCAATTTGCGGAACAGGGTTAGACAATCGTCTGTTGCAACTTTTACTAGACGAGCTGATGGGGCCTTCAGCAGCCAATCGTCTAGGTATGGGAATACCTGATACAACAGGTACTGGGCACACGTATGGTTAGCAATTCTGATCATGCAATAGTTAGAGACAAATACGATTGACACCGGTAGTCTGGTGGAGTCAGTAAGTGATGCTTTATATCGGTTTTTTTTCAGATTTTACAGACGCCAGCCTGTACACAATACACTCGGCATCAGAGCTCGGCAGTAACCCATAACCCGAGGTTACCTCTCGTCAGTCCTACCCGACTGCCACGTGCTTTTGACCCTTTCGTTTCCATTTCTTTCACTACTCCATACCTCCACCTTGTTACGAACACCAATACCACATTGCGCACCTCGCCACTTGCAGCCCTGATGAGTCACAAGTTTTACCCTGTTGATGAAACACGTGTCGGCTGGCGTCTGTAAAATCTGAAAAAAGAACTATATAAAGCATCACTTACTGACTCCACCAGACTACCGGTGTCAATCGTATTTGTCTCTAACTATTGCATGATCAGAATTGCTAACCATACGTGTGCCCAGTGCCTGTTGTATTTTGCACGGTGTCAAGGCATCCTACGCCTGAACACCCTTTTGGAGGTTTTAGAGTTCTCCTCTACACTGGTAGCACCGTTTAATCCAATTTTCCTTATCCATCACCACTTATTACAAAAGCACTGTTTGAGCGCCCCTTTCCTGTATACCCCAAACCCACAGCAGATTGTATATGGGAATACCTGATGACCTTTCATCCATAAAGCTGCTGCCACACGAGCTAGAAACTTCGTGAAAGTTCTTGGAGCCGATTCGAGGCCAAATGGAAGGACTCAGAATTGATAGTGGGTACCAGCCACTGTGAACCATAGTAACTTTCTGTGCTTTGGATGAATAGGGACATGAAAATATGCGTCTTTGAGATCCAATGAAGTCCTGAAGTCGCCGCTGTTGAGGTGCAATAGGATGTCGGAAGGGGTGACCATTCTGAATGTTTGACTTTTTAAGAATTTGTTTAATTTCCTGAGGTCTAAGATAAGCCTCCACTCTCCCGATTTCTTGCGAATGAGAAAGAAACAGGAGTAGAAACCTTTCTTTCTCTGAGGAAAAAGGAACTTTTCTATTGCCCCTTTCCGGAGCATGATCTTTGCTTCCTTTTTATGTAACTGAAAATGGGGGGGGGTGCGATCCCCTGGGAGGAGTATTGGGAGGTATTTGGGTAAACTCCAATGTGTGGCCATAAGAGATGAGATCCAGGACCCACTTGTCTGACAGGATGTTGCGCCACTGGTGGATACGCTTGAAAATTTTCACACTGGTTGGGGAGAAAGGAGAAGCAATTGGCACCCTGTTTTGTAATCACTGCTTGCGACCTGAAGCGCAGGCTTGAGATCCTGGCTTTCGTCTGGAGCCATTTGTAGAGAAACCAGCCATTGTTGGTTGGTGGTAGGATTGTTGCTGGTATCCTTGGCGATGTTGCGGCTGGTAAGACTGGTAAGTCTGGGTACACTGGTAATTTACCCTGTATCCAGAAAAACCACGGCCTCGAGCTCCCCGAAAGGGCACCTTGCGGTACTGAAGGGTACCTAGCGCTTTGGCAGTATACGTATCCTTTTTAATTGCGGTAAGAGCTTCATCAATGTGACTGCCGAATAGGCTATCGCCATCGGAGGCCATATCAAGAATTTTGGACTGCACTTCTGGGCGGAAGCTTGTTGCTCTTAGCCACCCCTGGCGCCTTAGAACGGCTGCACCTGCTAGCTAACGGAAGCTGGCAGTAGCAATGGCCATTGCAATGTCTATGATTTCTGATGCTGCTCTTTCTCCTTCCGCAAGGATCTTGTTGAACTCTTCTTTGTTTTCTTCTAGAATAAGGTCTTTCATTGTCCCCATATCAGACCACATTTGTCTATCGTATCTGCCCAATATGGCCAAAGCGTTAGAAGCGCTGACTGAGATTGCTGCCATTGAGGAAAATCTTTTTCCAATGGAGTTGAGACGTCGCCCATCTTTATCCGGTGGAGATGTGATGGGAGTAGATGGATTCTTTGATCTTCTCTGGGCTGCCTACAAGATCACAGAGTCAGGCTTGGGATGACCTGTGAGACATGCAGGAGAGTCTTCATTATTTTGACACCCTCTTGCCAAATGTGATCAATTATAGGTTTTGACCTGACTGTCTTTCTCAATCCATCTTTAAAATCGTACAGAAAACAGTACGATTGTTGTACAATTGTGGGCAAGTGGACTCTGTTGGTGGCTCTGTCCATAATATTGTGGAAACCTCCAATATCCTCCGGAGGCAAGTGTGAAGGATGATGAGGTGGTGGGGGGGACGGTGTTCGTGCTATGTAATCATCCGATTCGTCAAGGGGGGAGGATCATGGATTTCTCCCTCCTCAGGCTCTTCCTCAGAGGTGGTAGGATCCTCTATGGGAGGCAGAGGAATTATGGGACGTGGTGTTAACCTGGGTGCGGAAGGAGTTGGTGGTAGCAGTGTTTGAGGAGCTACCGGCGGAGGTGGGGGCACTGTGACATTGTCCTCTTGAGGAGGAAACCTCCTTTTAAAATATGCCAACATATTTTGTAGGTCCAGCACTAGTGTCGGAGGAAGTTGAGCAGGTTGTTGTCTAGGCTGTTCAAAGTATCAGTATTGTTGATACTGAGCATGAGAGACAGGATAGTGTTGATAATATTGTTCCTCATCCTCATAGTCATCGTCCTCTTCTTGAAATTTGACGTTGAGCTCAGAAGGGCTATGTGCTGTTCTAAATTGGCCCTCAACCTCATCAGAATCCTCCACATCTAAAAGATGGCTGGGAGGTAGCGGTGACATTTTTGGTGTCCTAAATTCCATCTGTGCAGATTGCAGGAACGGAGTTGAAGGACCTGCATACGAAATTGGCTTTTTTGTCGATGATGCTGTTGACTGTGAAATTTTTGTTGTCGACGGTAGTACAGCCGTAGACGGTGGGATTACCGTAGTCGGTGGGATTTCCATAGTCGGTGGGATTGCCGTCGACGATCAGCTGTATGGAGGGATCGTCGAGGATGGTGGGGCCGTCGAGGATGAAGGAGTCGTCGACGGTGGAGTCGTCGTTGCTGATGGAATCGTCATTGAGCTCTTTGCTGACGACGAGACTGTTGACGATGAGCTCTTCGTCTGTGGTGCTCTCGTCGCCGCTGTAGTCGTCGACGATAGAGGCAACGTCGATGGTATGGAACCTTTGATACTCGAAGTTGACGTAGTTAAAGCCGTTGACGGTCTCGAGGACGAGAGTCACTGTCGTCGTCGTTGAAGAAGTAATAGGCATCGACTGTAAACTTGACGCAGATGAAGATTTGTGGCTGACTTTACCTCTAGAATGGCAAGAAGATTCTGTTTTTCTTTTGAAGAATGAGGGGACCTAATCGCTGAAGAGACCTCAGGCGGTTTCTCTTGCTTTTGAGATTCCTTGGTCAGATGAGAGACTTTTGAATGTTTCTTTGTCTCTTCAGACTGACCCTCAGGCGACCTGGGTCTCTTATGAGACTTGGAGGACGTGTCGCTCTCAACATCCGATGAAGCACTCTGCTTCTTTTTGAGCCATAATAAAAGTCTTCCTTCTCTATCTCTCAGGGGTTTAGTTGAGAAAGTGCGGCATATCTTACATTGCCTTGTCTCATGGTTGGGATAGAGACAATAAATGCAATCTTTGTGGGCATCATTCACATGCACACTTTTCTTTCCACATGATTTAAAAGGTCTAAATATTCCTTTTTAATCAAACATTCTTCTTAAAGGTTTAAGGAATAAAACTTATCTGAAAAAGTTGAAGAACTGAGCAGAGCTCAGGGAGACTCCCTTACACACGACGTGCAGTGAAAATCTGAGGGATTCAGCCTCTCTTGGGAAGGTTCTAGAGGGTGCTGGCTGCTGATTGGTAGTGTTTTGATTTTGGTCTGTTTTATAAAAGGAGGCTGATAGGCTATAGACCACCATGATAGCCTATGAAATGTATTATTTACTACTTTGTTATATGTACCGTGGGACTCCAACTTTGACGACAGGGTATGATTTAGGCATGTGAATCTATGAAAGATACCCCAATACTGGATAACTTGTATAATCATCTACGCATCTTCTCAGTGTTTCTCAAATGTTTCTTAATTTTTTCCTGTATATTTTTCTATGCATCTTCTTTATATTATCTTGCACTTTTATCTATTGCATCTTCTTAATTTTCTCCTGTATATTTTTCCTGTGATTCTATATTTTTATTGAATGCTTACTGTGGTTTTTCATTATATTTTTATCTTGGCTCTTTCAGGTTTGGGCTTTATTGCTTCTTGAATTTGTGTACTTTAGCATACTTTCTGTTTTTCTGGTTCTTCTTGTTAAAACCTTATTCAGTTTTGCAGTTTCATTTTGGTGTTATATAAGAGGGGAGGATATGAATGAATGACTACTCATTTGTATAGCGCATGGTTACCCGGGGGCATCCCAGCGCTTCAGTGAACCAATTCATCCCCAAACATTTAGGGAAATAGGAAGGTTTTCAGCATGTTCCTGAATCTTAGGTGGTTCTCCTCCAATCTAAGGTGGTTCTCCTCCTGTATATGTAATTATCCTGTTACTTTCTCCTTAGCTGCTCAGCCAGTGTGAATGTGCTGTGTGGAATATTGGTGTTGGTATGCTGAATAGAATGTTTTGATGCCTGTGAGGTGAAGTGTGACAGTTGGAGTATGAGCTGAGCAGCATGCAGGCTGCTCCTGGTGGGGCTGCTCTATATGAACTTAACCTGTAACTAAGACTCAATAAACCTACTTAAACATCTCGGCTACTGGACTTCATCCCTACTTTTTTGCTGTTGTGAAGAAGAATGTAGTGGGCACTACTGCAAAGTCAAGGCAACTGGTTATGTTCCTTGGGCGGATCAGCAAGTAGGTAGGTCCTAGTCTCCGCTCAGTTCTTAGGGCCTTTTTTTGGCTGAAAATGTTCTAAGTCCAAAGTTTTGGATTTAGGCAATCTTGGCTCCTTTAGTACCACTTCGAGGGGTCTAGGACTGGATAGGCACCACAATGGTTAGGACTCAATCAGAGTGGGCTTCGGTGTGGGTTCAAGATAGATGGAGCCTTTCCTGTCCCTGAAGCTCTGATCAGGAGTCCAGCCAATTAGCCTTTGGAATCACTCTGATAGTCATAGGTTCATGCAGAAAAGCAGGTCTCAAGCAGTAGGGCAGTCCTCTGAGGGCACAAGGCAGAATTTAGGCAACATGGCAGTCCTCTGAAATACAGAGCACACACAGGTACGAGGTTTTACGTATTTTAGAATAACTTCGGCACAGATTAACTGAGCACTTACTTATTTTATAATTACCGGCGTACCACTTTCTAGCTCCGTGGCTTGAACTTCGAGATATGAACTTTTACCCCATTAGAGTTTATGTGCACATCATGAAACCATTCAGTAAATTCGCAGAGAAACTCTCTTTTCACGGACGTGTAGGCACAGAGCTACCTCTTTGAGCACTCTGAATGCATTACTGTTTCATCTATCTTCACGAGCACAGTTTATTTGAATACAACCGTTATTTTCTGAACATATCACTGTCACGAGTTTAATTTAATCTTTGGTGGCACTAAGTTCGACATGTGGGCCACTCGGCATAAGCTATTTTAATTTTCTATTTCATATGTCACCGAATGTGATTGCAATCATTGCTATGAGATTGTCGCATAAGGACCCAGTGTCAATGGGTATATTACTTTTCATTTTTAGGGAGAAACCCCTGAAGAAGGGCTTGACCCGAAATGCATTGGGGATTTGCTACTCCTGTGAACCAAATAACGGCTGTTTTGGAATAATTGAACATTTAAAAGCATTCTTGAAAGAATATATATGAATGAATATATATGAAATTGAAGGATATCTCATTATTGGTATATAAAGAGGAATAAACCAAAGTGAAACATGCTGAAGGGAATGGTGATTGTTTAAACCAAGATTTTTGCGAAGGAGTGCTCAAAGGAGTTTGCAGTCCTCTGAAGTACAGAGCAGGCCACAGGCAGCAGGACAGTCCTCTGAGAGTCCTCTGCAGATCCAGAGCAAACTGAAGAGTGGGTCTGAGGGCCCAATTGTTATACCTGGTGCCAGCTTTGAAGTGGAAGAAACTTGAGTTTCCCCACAGATAGTCTTGGAATTTCCAACCTCCAAGCCTAGGCTCCACTGGGTCTGGGGTCACAGAAGGCTAGTGTAAGGTTTTTTGTGGGTGTGCTGAGGCAGCACCTTTGAAATGTAAGTAGGACTGTGCACAGCTCCACCCCTCAGAATAGCCCATTCTCGCAACACCTAGTCCCTTTTGTGTCACAGTCTGGGAGAAATACACAAAGACCAACTGCCAACTACAGCTAGTCATGTGAACCAGGAAACAGGCTGCAGGTACCAAATGGTTAGGACAGTAAAATGGCAACTTTCCAAAAGTGTTATTTTAAGAATTGTGACTTAAAAACTGACTTTACTGTTAAATAGGGGTTTAAATTACAATTCCTTAGACACCAAAAATGACATTCCTACCTGCTCCCAAACAAAAGTTATCACTTATTAAATGTAATAAGAAAACCCAATGTTATCGTATGGGAGAGATAGGGGTCACAGTAGTGAAAAATGAATTTGGGAGTTTTTCATTCCCAGGGCATGTAAAACTTACATTTACATGTGCAACGTATTAAATACAATGCACCCTGCCCTGTGGGTTGCTTAGGGCCTACCCTAGGGGTGGCTTGTATTGATTAAACAGGGAATTGTTGGCTTGGCAAGAGGTTTATTTTACCAAGTGAAATTGGCAGTTTAAAACTGCACATAAGCTTCATTGGCAGGCTCTGAGGCATGTTTAAAATTGCTACTTAAATGTGTGATACAATAGTTGCTGCGGGCCAGCATTTAATATACTGGCCCTGAGTATACGGTATATCACTTTACTAGGAACTTATAAGTAAATTAAATCAAGATGTAATTCAATTTTACCATATTTTAGGGAGTGAGCACAGTCACTTTGCCACTACTAACTGGTGCTAAAGTACACAGAGTCTTAAGGTCAACAGAAACAAATTCAGCAAAACAGAAGAGGAGGATGCAAAAGGTCTGGAGGTGACAGTGCAGAAAGGACCAAGTCCAACACATATCATTCTTAGTCCTCTGAGAGAGTTTGACTGCGTTACCAGGCCGAGCACTGCATCAATGTAGATTTGGGTACCGGAGACAGACTTTTTTAACAGTTGATGATTTCTTTAACTAAACATAGTATAGCTATAAGCAATGTAGATAATCAAATGTGCATATTGCACACGTTCTACCATCCGTCATGTAACAATTCCCCTTTCATAGACCAGTTAATGGAAATCATCACCGCTAACTCTAAAGTTCACACCAATGATATATTCCTAGGTGACTTTAATTTACATTGGGACAAAAGTAATGATAAACAGGTACACATACTCAAAGATTTCTGTGCAGACCGAAGTCTTACTCAAGCCTGCATACTGCCAACACACTAGAAAGTGGCAACATAAGACTGGGTTATTTCTAGAGATAAGGCTGTTACAATACACTCAATTGATCCATGGAACTGGCCAGATCACCATGCCATAACCTTCCATATATCTACCATAAAAAAGAAAAATACCACACAATCCGTCAACAGTGGGTTCGGTACACTAGGGACTTAAATGATGAGCAATTAGTGGCACACTGTGAGAAGAATTTAAACCTGCCTAACAACATGGTGAACTTTATCAAACTCACAGAACACTATAACTCAACCATGAGGAATATAATCAACACCTCTGTGCTTTTAAAACTGGAAAGAATTCCAGAGAAAGATCAAAATCCCCGGTTTAATGGGACACTAAATGAAGAAAGCCTGAATCTGAGACTAGATAAAAGGAAATGGAGCCAGGATCCATCATCCCCCAGCTAAAAACCCTCATAAAAACTAGAAACGAATACAGCTAAAGCATTCTCAGATCCAAAAAAGAATTCTTTAGATCTGACTGGATAATGCCACAAACAGACCTAGTAAACTCTTCGATATGTTAAAACAACAATCTAATAACTTGGCCAAATCAGCTCAAGATTCAATAAAATCTCAACTGAGCTGTGAGGAATTCTCAGCCTTCTTTACATCGAATACTAACTCTTTAGAAAAAGAGCTCAGGATAGCAGCAGACAACTTCTCTAGCCCATTGTCATCCCAGAATGATGTTCCCATACACACCACACCAACTATGACTTAAAATTAAAGAACAGCTGTCTGCCTTCAAGTTAGATGACACGAATGCCATTGCCAAAACTCTCTCGACTATAAAACTGAATAACCCCTACAATGGTCATCTCCCCTCAAAATGCTTGAAAACAGTCAACCACATAGTTGTCCCCATATGGACATGATAAATGATAATCAATGCCTCGCTATCTCAAGGCTTCCTACCAGATTGCCTAAAAACAGGACAAGTCCTCCCCATCATTAAAAAACCTACAGAGGACCTGTCCGATCCAAATAATTTTTGTCCAGTGACCAATATTCCATTATTAGCCAAACTACTAGAAAAATGTGGGCAACAACAACTGAGCCAACACATTGCTAAATTTAGTCTGCTTGACGACTGCTAATCTGGATTCAGACCAGGCCACAGTACAGAAACAGCAATACCTCATATAGTAGATGATTCCCTAACGGCACTGAATCACAATGAAACATGTCTATTAGTTCTTCTTGACCTGTCTTCTGCTTTTGACATGGTAAATCATGAATAAGGCTCCCTGTTTTCTGTTTTTACTGATTTTTACAGATAAATACAGACAGAAAACATTTATTTTCTTGTCTGTATTTATTTTTAAATGTGGATAAAAATGGAATTTGGGTTGCTTTTTGAGTAATTCTAAACACGGTCTGCCATGACTGCCAGGCCAATAGCTGGGTGAATTGATAGGTGAGGTGGTTAAAAAAGAAAGGAATTTTAGTATAGAGACTTTAACACCAGGAGATATGCACACGGTTGATAATGAAATGTGCATATTTTCATGCAAGTGCATTGATTTATCTTCTACGGGTGTTCATATCTCTGAAATCTGGCAGGCATTCAAGCATGAGTGCATATTTATTGGTTAAATAAACGTGGAAATATTAATAATGATCAGCTTCATTTTTCAACAAAACCCAAAATAAATATGGATGAATACAGATTAAATTAGCAAAAAATAAATATGGATAAATACAGACAGAAATGTCAAAAAAATAAATACCATAAAACCGGGAGCCCTAATCATGAACAATTACTAGCCCATCCTAAAAACAGGATAGGATTATAGGAAAATCTGCTTAAATGGTTTAAATCCTTCCTACAAAACAGAATGCAAAAATTCATGGTCAACTAGGCTCTGTCACCACCATCCCCTAATTTGATTGGAGTTCCACAATGCTCAACATTATCTCCATCACGATTCAACCTTTATATCGGATCTCTTACTGAAATTCTCTAACACGCCAAAATCTCCTATTACATATATGCAGATGACACCCATATTTACATCAATATCTCTTCACTGGAGGAGATCAAGATAATGAATAATGCCTTAAAGGTGTCATTACATTGGTTAACTAGCAATCATCTTAAACTAAACTCGCAAAAACAGAGGGGCATATTACCAACAAGTAGTGATAATTATCGCTAAATAGGCTTAGCGACGATTTTTTTTATCGCTGCCTATCGCTGGATATGTTAGCGGAGAAAACATGCTATTAACAATGTTTTTCTCCATTGTGCTAAAATATCCAGCGATAGCGGCGAAATGCGTGAATATCGCTGAGAATACAGGAATATTCACGCATTAGCGACAAAATGCTCTTAGCCATGTTATCCACCTCCCATTTGATAACATGCCTAAGAACTGGTCTGGGCAGGTTTTAGTATTTGGAGATATTCGCGCTTAGCGCGAATATTTCCTTTGCTACACCTGCCTTGCTAATAGGTGATATCGACGTTAGCGACTGCTTTCAGTTGCTAACTGGTTGGGTACGCCCACTTTGCATGTCATTAGTGATAAACATCGCTGACATGCAAAGCGGGCCTCAAACCGCTCGCTATTGCCTAAAAGCTGTCTCTAACATCAGTAGCTTGCTAATAGGGCGATAGAATTATCGCCGCTTAGCGGCCGAAAACGGCCGCTAAAGCGGCGATAATTGCCTATCGCCCTGCTTGATAATATGCCCCAGAATTCCCATTAATATCTCCCCAAAAAGCTCCCCGGATGTTAAGGAATGGACAAAACTGATCACAGTGCTAAATTGCACCACAGTCCTAGTTGTCTTGACCAAATCACTAGGAACCACACTCGATAAGAATCTAAACATGCAGTTCCGCATCAAGTCAATGGCGGAAAGTGCCTGTTTTCATCTGAACTACCATAGAAAATTGAAACCAATCATTACTACATCAGACCTCAAATTAGCAGTTCAGTCCTTAGTCATCTTGAGGATTGAATACGGCTGTACGACATTAACAGGATTACCCAATATCTCCACAGCACCACTAAAAGCTTGTTTCAATGCAACTGCGAGACTCATTACAGGTTCCTGAAAATACAACCACATTTCCGCAAACATGAAGGCACTAAACTGGCTGCCATATCAAGCCAGAATTCAACTTAAACTGGCATGTATTCCCCACAAAACGCACCACTACAAAACACCAATGTACCTAGCCTAGAAAATTGAGTTATCTGGAGGAGGCAGACCTTCCCATAGTGCCAGAGACCTGATGTTGAAACCTCCTATCTTTCAGAAGAAGAAAACGTATGACAGAGATTTCTCCGGAGCTGCCCCCAGAATCTGTAACTCGCTTGCTCCAAACATTAGAATAATCCCAAACACATCAATCTTCAAGAGGGAAGCGAAAATCTTCCTGATTAGCAAATTCCTACCATAACCACCTACTGATCATCTACATCACTAACAGTTGCTATGTGTTGCCCAGTCCTTTTCGGGTATGGATTCAGCCTACTCCAGAAGGATCCCAGAGGTACCATACCAGACCTCCCTACTTATCAGGGATTTAGTGACAATTGGATCTGGCAGGTGTTTGCCACAAAAGGGCAGTAACGTATATAACAGTAGACTTTCTAGATCGCCATGTGTGCACTTAGGCTGTACCTTACTATACTCAATTGGTCCCACTGTTGTTATTGTCGTACCCAGGTACAAAATGTACTCATTGTTACTGTGTTTGATACTTCCTCTTTCTGTTGTATGCTACATGATTGATGACATTTAATTGTAAAGCGATCTGATACCCAAGGGTCATGTTTGCGCTATATAAAACTTGGAATTAATAAATGAATAAATAAATAGAAAGCATATGTACTTGCAGCTGTGGTGGTTCTTAAATCTAGTGAATGTTGTCTTGGAAGTTGAGTATTGTGCGTTTACACCATTTAAAATGCTGAAGCTTCTCCATTCTTTCTCTGGGGGAACCAATGATGAAGTGGGTAAACTGGAAAAAACTATACGTCACTATTCAAGAGTGTGTGTAATATTTTAACGTGCAGAAATAAAAAGTTCCTACAGCTTGGGCTCTGACCCGAAGGAGTTTTTGACCACCTATTAGAGCTCAGTACTGAGGCGGCTGCAAGTTTAAATGAAAAATTGCATTAAAAATGTAGATCTGCATTGTGTTCCAAAGGTAAATATCATTCTATAAAGGCACTTTTTCCAAATTTGAGTGCAAAAGAAAGGAGAATTTGTGGAGGGTATGCTATGGATTTACACATAATCGCATCATCAGTGATCAATATATGCTGTTGTTCAGCATTGAGAAACTGAGAGATAAATTATGGCAAATGGGGATTGTCAGTCTGGAAAATAACATGTAAAGTGTGTGGACTTAAGGGGCAGTTTGAAAAAAATTGCAGAAGTAAAAGTAATAAAGGCATGAATAATGTGATTGACACGAAGAGTGTGAAAAGCTACTTTCACAATATGGGTTGTGCTGAGATTGTATTACAAGTAAAGGGAGACACAGAGGATGGGCCCACGAATGTTATCAAGGTAGAAGGTCTAGATAGTAATATGTGGTTTGATTCTATTGCCAAGTTTACTTTAATTCCTAGAAATATTGTTCTTAGTTTTATCAATGGAAAGGTGAAATTGTAAAAAAGCTGACACAAAGCTCAAGAGTTACTGAGAGAACCTCTAAAACTCAAGGAATACTTCATAGGAGGGCTTGATACATAGTAAGATAATGCATCTGGGTTGATTATGTCTCAGTGACGGGTGATAGCATAATCAATTGGTTTCATCAAAGAGCTTTGGGCCTGACTCATTCTTGACCCTAATAATAATAATCCCCCTAAAGATTGAAGGAGCTGGTGGTGGTCCCTAGGCTTTGTAAGGAATTCCTTTAGATTTTCCAAGATCAGTTAGGGTGTTTGAAGAAATATGTTCACAAACTAATGCTAAAGAGGAATGCACTGCCCAAAGATAGTAAGGTAAGGGCTGTGCCCATCCAAGTGAGACTAGCAATGGTTGATGAACTGGATTGATGAAGAAAATATGGATAATAGAAGAGGTGGGGGCAACAGAGTGGTTGGCCCTAGCGGTTGTAGCATCGTCACTACGAGGTAAGGTTGTGCATCGAACTGAGGAAACTTAAATGTATGATAGTGGATAAGTACCCCTGTCAAACATCACTCAAATCATGCTGTTACTAATAGGGGCCAAATAGTTTGTCATTCTTGATTTAGCCTCTGTCTACCACCAGTTCAAGCTTCAAGATCAGCCACAGGACATAATGGCATTTGTCACTCCCTTTGTCACCTTCAGGTACTTGAGGATGCTGTTTGGCTTAACTGACAGTAAACCACTTAAGGAAGTTGTAGCACTGCAAGAGTCTAACTAGAATGTGGTACACATCCTAAGGTTAAATGGGTAGGTTATTGTTTATCAAGGTTAGTTACTAGAGATGACAAAGAAGAACATTAAACTTGTGGATTTTAGGAGTTCAGGGTCTGTGAAGTATAGGAGGTTGTAGGAGAAGAAGAATGGGGTAAGGGGTAGCTCAGAATGTGGTGTTGCAAGAAGTTGGATGAAAAGTAAAGGAGAGCTGGTGGAAGAGATATTTTAACCACATTGGTGCTAAGGCAATTCCCGCTGGGTGCTGATTTATGAGAACCCCATTGTTCATGACAAGGTCAGCTCGTCATTAGCACAGCTCCAGTGTGCCTCATGACGAGCTGACCTTGTCATGAGCATGGAAGGGGTTAATATAAAATCGAAGAATGTGAATAACGTGCTGAATTAAATTTTTTGCAGCAGATTTCCTAAAACCATCTTAACAAATTACAAAGTTCAACTGGTGTCGAGAGAAAATGGAAATGTTTTGAAAGATAGAGGGATAAAACACAAAAACTGCTCTCTTTAACACCATGAGAACAGTGGTATGGTTGAGAGACTTAAAATAGTTCTTAATAAGCACAATACTAGTAGCGAAAGCTCATTGGAAAAATTGGTGAAGTGAATTACTTTGCAAGGTGGGAATGTATAGGTTGACCCCACACACTCCAACACAAGTTGTTCAGTGGAAAGAAACTCAATCAATCAATCAATCAATCAATCATAGCATTTATATAGCGCACTACTCACCCGGAGGGTCTCAAGGCGCTGGGGGGGGGGGCGCTACTGCTCGAACAGCCAGGTCTTGAGCTGCTTCCTGAAGGCGAGGTGGTCCTGGGTCAGGCGGAGGTGGGTCGGAAGGGAGTTCCAAGTCTTGGCAGCCAGGTAGGAGAAGGACCTTCCTCCTGTGGTGGCTCTTCGGATGCGGGGGACGGTGGCGAGGGCGTGGCTGGTCGATCGAAGCTGGCGTTTGGGAGCGTAGAAGTTGAGGCGGCTGTTGAGGTATCCTGGTCCTTGGTTGTGTAGGGCTTTGTGTGCGTGGGTGAGGAGCCGGAAGGTGATTCTCTTGTTGACCGGGAGCCAGTGCAGGTCTCTCAGGTGTCCGGAGATGTGGCTGCGGCGGGGGATGTCCAGGATGAGTCGTGCTGAGGTGTTCTGGATCCGCTGGAGTCTTTTCTGGAGTTTGGCGGTGGTTCCAGCGTAGAGGGAGTTGCCGTAGTCCAGACAGCTGGTGACGAGGGCCTGGTTGACCGTCTTCCTGGTCTCGGTGGGGATCCATCGGAAGATCTTTCGTAGCATGCGCAGGATGTTGAAGCATGACGAGGAGACGGCGTTGACTTGTCTGGTCATGGTGAGGGAGGAGTCCAGGATGAAGCCCAGGTTGCGTGCGTGGTCTGTGGGTTTGGGTGCGCTGCCCAGGGCGGGGGCCACCAGGAGTCGTCCCAGGCGGAGGGTGAGGATCCCAGGATGAGGACTTCCGTCTTGTCCGAGTTCAGTTTCAGGCGGCTTTCCGACATCCATTTGGCTACGTCTGTCATCCCTTCGTGCAGGTTGGCTCTGGCGGTGGCGGGGTCGTTAGTGAGGGAGAGGATCAGCTGGGTGTCGTCGGCGTAGGAGATGATGTTCAGGTTGTGTTGGCGTGCGATGGCTGCGAGGGGGCTCATGTAGACGTTGAAGAGTGTTGGGCTGAGCGAGGAGCCTTGAGGGACGCCGCAGATGACTTCGGTAGCTTCCGATCTGCACGGGGGGAGGCGGACTCTCTGTGTCCTTCCGGCGAGGAAGGAGGTGATCCACTCCAGTGCCTTCTCCTGGACTCCAACGTTGCTGAGGCGCTGTACTAGGGTACGGTGGCAGACAGTGTCGAAGGCCGCGGAGAGGTCCAGGAGGATGAGGGCCGCTGTTTCTCCATTGTCGAGCAGGGCTCGGATGTCATCGGTGGCTGCGATCAGGGCGGTCTCGGTGCTGTGGTTGGCCCGGAAGCCAGACTGCGAGAGGTTGAGGGATCCGTTCGTCTCGAGGAAGGCGGCCAGTTGCTTGTTGACGGTCTTCTCGATGACTTTGGCTGGAAACGGGAGCAGCGAGATGGGGCGGTAGTTCTTGAGGTCGGTTGGGTCTGCTGATGGTTTCTTGAGTAGAGCGCTGAGTTCGGCGTGCTTCCAGCTCTCCGGGAAGGTGGCGGTGTCGAAGGAGGTGTTGATGATGTCCCGCAGGTGGGGTGCGATGACAGCGTCGGCCTTGTTGTAGACGTGGTGAGGGCAGTGGTCTGTCGGAGATCCGGAGTGGATGGAGTTCATCGTGCGGATGGTGTCTTCGGTGCTGATCGGGGTCCAGGCGCGGAGGGTGGTGGTGGGGGGCGGTGGTTCGGTCGTGGCGTGCGTCGGTTGAGTGCTGAAGCTGTTGTGTATATCTGCGATCTTGTTGTGGAAGTAGGAGGCGAGGGAGTTGCAGAGGTCTTGCGAAGGGGTGATGTCGTTGTTTCCGGCGTTGGGGTTGGAGAGCTCTTTCACGATGTTGAAGAGTTCCTTGCTGTTGTGTGCGTTGTTGTCCAGTCGTTCCTTGAAAGCGGTTTTCTTGGTGGCGTGGATCAGGTGGTGGTGTTTTCGGGTGGCGAGCTTAAGGGCAGTCATGTTGTCCGGTGTTGGGTCTCTGCGCCAGGTTTTCTCGAGTGCTCTGCAGTTCTTCTTGGAGCTCTTGAGGTCGTCGTTAAACCATGGGGCTTTCTTGCTGCCGGGTCTGCTCGGCGGGGTCTTCAGCGGGGCGAGGTCGTCTGCGCAGTCGCTGATCCATTTCGTGAGGTTGGTGGCTGCTTGGCTGGGGTTCGTTGTGCTGGTGGGAGGGTTCTTGTTCAGGGAAGTAGCGAGCTGGTCTGCAGTGATCTTGTTCCAGCTTCTGCGGGGAGCCTGTTGCTGGTGATGGTGGAGCGTGGTCCTTCTGAAGCTGAAGTGGACGCAGCTGTGGTCCGTCCAGTGGAGCCCCGTGGCGTGGCTGAAGGCGATGTCCTTGCTGGAGGCGAAAATCGGGTCGAGAGTGTGTCCGGCGTAGTGGGTGGGGGTGGTCACCAGTTGCTTGAGTCCGAGGTTGGCGAGGTTGTCCAGCAGGGTGGTGGTGTTGCGGTCGTTGTTGTTCTCCAGGTGGAAGTTGAGGTCCCCGAGGAGGATGTAGTCGGCGGAGGGGAGGGCGTGTGGGCTGATGAAGTCGGCGATGTCCTCGCTGAATTGTGTGCGTGGTCCCGGGGGTCTGTAGATGAGGGTGCCTCTGAGGGTGGTCTTGGGGTTGACGTGGATCTGGAAGTGCAGGTGTTCGGCGGGTGCGAGGGTGTCGTCAGCGTCGTCAGCGTTGGTCGTGATGCGGATGGTGTTCCTGTGGATGATGGCGATGCCTCCTCCTGTCTGGTTGACGCGGTCCCTCCGGATGATCTTGTATCCGTCTGGAATGGCGATGGCGATGTCGGGCGCTGAGGAGGCGTTCATCCAGGTTTCCGTGAGGAAGGCGACGTCTGGGGCTGTGGTGTCGAGCAGGTTCCAGAGCTCGACGGCGTGTCTGTGGACGGAGCGGGTGTTGAGCAGGATGCACTTCAGGTGGGTGCTGCTGGAGGTCGGCTTGGTGGGTGCTGGTGTGGCGTGGGTCCGGTTGCAGGTGAACTTGCAGGTGTGGCAGCTGAAGGGTCCGTGGGTGCGTCTCGGTGTGGCTCGGTAGCAGCCCGGGGTTCGGCCGGTGTTGAGTGCGTTTAGTTCGGTGGCGTCGTAGGTCCGTCGGGTCGGCTTCCGTCGGTGGGGCCCAGGGGTCCTGGCACTGGGCGCGGTCCAGGCGCGGACGGGCGCAGACGGGCTTACCTTTGGCGCACCTTCGGCGCTCAATCGGTGCTCCCGCTGCGCACGTCCGCTGCGCGGTCGCTCCGGGGGCGTCATAAGAAGGGAGCCGGTAGGGAGGGTCTGCGGGGAGGCGGGAGCGGGCTGACCAATCGGCTGGCGGGGGGGCGGGGCCACGGGCTGGCAGCGGCAGGAAAAAGGATGTCGGGCTTGGCGGGCGGCCCTGCGGCGGCTGGGGCAGCGGCAGTATCAGCAGGTAGGCAGTGGCTTGGTGGGCGGCCCTGCGGCGGCTGGGGCAGCGGCAGTATCAGCAGGTAGGCAGTGGCTTGGTGGGCGGCCTTGCGGCGGCTGGGGCAGCGGCAGTATCAGCAGGTAGGCAGCGGGCAGCAGGTAGGCAGTGGGGGCGACCAGGCCGAAGGCGCAGTGGTCACCCCCAACTCAACTCAACTCAACTCAACTCAACTCAACTCAACTCTCTATGAGTTAAGTGTGGGTGAATGATAAAAAGATGAGTGAAGATGTTGATGTTGAGTGCAGGAACAAAGCAGCTGAGAAGATAGGAAAAAGAAAAAGATGGTTTGATAGGAGAAAAGTGTAAAAGATCACTGGGGTATGACTGAGCAACATAGCATAAGAAATCCTGAATACCATAGTGGATGATGCAAATTATCTAGGCCAGTGAAAGTCATTCAGCTGTTTATTTATTTATTTTTATTTTATTTTAGAGGTTTTCTATAGCGCTGTCAAGACCCAAAGGTATCAGAGTGCTTTACAGTTGGAGCATACTATAAAATCAACAGTATAAAATCAACAGAAACATGCGGGTGAGCAATGTACAGTAAAAGAATGACATAGTATAGAGCGACATAATTGACATATAGAGCTACTTTGATTTCAAGGTTCTTATGGATCATATAACTCTATGCTTGCTGTCTGTCCCGTATTGTCCATATCCAAGGGAACGGGTAAGGAATAAGGATTTGAGTTGACTTTTGAATTCTAAAAAGCAGGGTATGGTTCTGATGTGCGGAGGGATGGAATTCCAGATTTTTGGGGCGTTTCCAGTGAAGGAGCAGTCCGCTGTTCTTTTCTTTCTAGTTTTAGGTGGAATGAGTAAGAGGGAGTTAGAGCTTCTCAGATTTCTGGCTTGACCTGCCTTTTTAAGTTTTTTTGCCAGCTATTCGGGTTTGCCTGTATGTAGGGCTTTGTGGGTTAGGCAGGCCGTTCTGAAGTTACTTCGCATTTCTACTGGAAGCCATTTGAGTTCTTTAAGTGCGGGGGAGATGTGATCCAATTTTTTGATGCCGGTGATCATTCTGGCTGCCGCATGTAATGTTGTTTTGATCGGTGCCAGATGTGCTTTAGGAATTCCTGTTAGGACTGCATTCCCATAGTCCAGTCTTGACAGTACCAGAGATTGTGTGGCCAATTTGAGATCCTTTGTTGGAATTTAGGGTTTGATTTTGTTCAGAAGTCTCAGGTTAAGGAATGCGCTTTTGGCCGAGTTCTTAATGTGTTTCATCATGTTCAGTTTGGGTCTAGGGTGATGCCTAGGGATTTGACAGAGTCTGCTAGAGTAAGACTCCCTTTGAGCGCATCGATAGCCTTTAACCATTCAGCGATTTGTGGGTTTTCCTCCTTGTTCGAGATGAGGAGCGTCTCGGTCTTGTCTGGATTTAGTTTCAAGTGATTGATTGTCAGCCATTCTTGCACATCTTTCAAGACATCGTTTAATCTTTGGATGTCATTGAGAGAGGAAGTTTCCAGATAGATCTGCGTATCATCCGCGTAGAGGTGGAAGCGGACGTTTTTGAGTAATTTGGATAGTGGTTCCATGTAAATATTAAAGAGTTGTGGAGAGAGCACCGAACCTTGGGGGACACCCTTGTTGACTTGCTGTGTTTCGGAGGTGAAGTTCTTGATTTTGATTTTTTGTGTGCGATTGTGTATAAAGGAGGAGAACCACTTGAGAACTACCTCGCCGAGACCAGCTCTTTCTTGAAGAGCCCTGATGAGGAGTTTATGGTCCACTGTATCGAATGCTTCCGAGAGGTCAAGGAGAATGAGTAGGCAGCATTTGTCAGAGTCTAGTGATCCATGGATATCGTCCATGATGTTCAGAATCACAGTTTCTGTGCTGCAACCTTTTCTAAAACCAGACTGGTGGGGGTCCAATAGGTTGATGTTATCCAGGTGCTGTGTTAGTTGGTGAAGTACGCAACGTTCGAGTGTTTTTGCGAGCAGGGGGAGGTTTGATACAGGTCTGAAATTGTTCAGATCAGTTGCATCGAGGCCGGGTTTTTTCAGCAGGGGGGTGACTTGCCCCATTTTAAGACAGTCGGGGACCACTCCATTTTTTAAGGAGCTGTTTATGATTTTGCCCCAAAGCGGTGCAAAAGCGTGTTTAATTTTTTTGATTAGCAGGGGAGGAATGGGATCTGAGATATGCGCTGATGGTTTGGAGGTCGAGATCAAGGAGATTATCTCCGTTTCCTGAACTGCACGAAAGCGCAGCCAGGGGGTGGGCGAAGAGCCGGGAGAGAGATCATGAGGTACAGCTGTGATATTCTTAATGGGGTGAGAGCTGTTGAAGGCTAATGATAGTTCGATTTTTGTGATCTTGTTATTGAAGAAGTGGGCGAAATTGTCGCAGAGTTCTTTGGACGCCTGTACGGGTGAGACCACTGGCTTGGAGGTTTGTTTTCTGATGATACTATAGAGCTCCTTAGGTCTGTTTTTGGCACTGTCCAGTGCCTCTCGAAAGAAGCTAGATTTCTTGTTTTTGATGTGGTTGTTGTACTTCCTACGAGCTGATTTCAGTTGATCGCGAAGGATGGCGGTGGGGTTGTTTCTCCATTTTCTTTCTTTGGCCCTTAAGTTTCTCCTTTCTGAATTGAGGTCAGAGTTGAACCATGTTCTGGATGGTATGATTCTGCTCCTCTTGAGCTTAAGTGGAGCTATTTTGTCGAGTAAGGCCACTAGCTCGGAATTGTACCGGTCAGTGAGGTCATTGGTGGATAGGTGGTCTTTGTTGTCCGGGAGGAGTGAGCTTATCTGATCTTCCAAGATCTCCAGGGGCGCTTGAGAGAGATTTCTCCTCCATTTGGGAGGACCTTGTGCAGGTTGGTGAGAGAGAGTGGGGTGATTGATATGAAATAGTATCATGTGGTGGTCAGACCAGTCGACGGGGAGTATGTGGTTGATCGTGATTGAGTTCTTTTGAGCAATGATGGCATCCAGTGTAGCTCCTTTGTAGTGTGTTTCCTCCCAACTGTATTGTGTAAGATTGTTATCACATAGGAGACTGGATAGCGATTGGATTAGAGGGTTGTTTGTCTCATTCCACCGTATATTCAGATCACCGAGAATGAGATTATTGGAATCACCAAGAGTAACCCTGGGCGTAGTGAGCGTAGTGGGGCTTCGCGAAGCTACGCAAAGTGGGCGAGAAACTACGCCCACCTGCGCACTTCGCGTAGCCCCACTACGCACCACCCGCCTCCCTCCCGCCCTCAGTAAATACCCCCTTCAATGTTTAAATAAGTTTAAAACCACGTACCTGGTCCGCGCGCGTCCCGGGGCTCCCTCGTCTCTTTCAGTGCCCGCGTCTTGAACCCTAATGCGCATGCGTGGCCGCCCGCGCATGCGCATTTCTAGCGAGAAATGCGCATGCGCGGGCGGCCACGCATGCGCATTAGGGTTCAAGACGCGCACTGAAAAAGACGAGGGAGCCCCGGGACGCGCGCGGACCAGGTAAGTGGTTTTAAACTTATTTAAACATTGAAGGGGGTATTTACTGAGGGCGGGAGGGAGGCGGGTGGCTGGCCAGCTACGCTCGTCCACGGAGCATGCGTAGTGCCGGCTACTACGCCCGCACCGCAAAATGCGTAGCAGACCGCACTACGCATGCTCCGTGGACGGAGCGTAGCTGCCCGCCCACCCCTAACCAAGAGCCCCTTGCGCTATCAGGTCAGATAGTTGTTCTCCAAATGTGGCGTTTCTACCTGGGGGTGATAGAGCAGGTGACACCGTAGGGAGCTATTGTCTTTGATCTTGATGATGGAGGAGAGACATTCAAAAGAATAGTAATCGAAAGAGGTGGTTTCCGAGATGACCATACTATTTTTGTGGATAATAGCGACTCCCCTTCCTCGCTGATCTATCCTGTCTTTGTTAATCAGGGAGAAGCCAGGTGGTACCAACATGTCTAGGCAAGGGCGAAATATCTTGTTCAGCCATGTCTCCGTGAGGAACGCAATGTCAATGTTATGTGAGAGGATAGCCTCGGCTAGCTCAGTTGCGTGAAGTGAGGCCGATCTGCAGTTGATGAGTAAGCAGTTTGTGAAAAGCTCTTGGTTGCTGGTGGTTTCTTTGGTCACCCTAGGTATGGCTGTGAGGACAGGCCGTCTCAGGGGTTTTGTGCAGGGAGGATCTTTCCGGAGGCCTGTGATCACTTGGATTTTGGATTTAGGAGAGTCCGAGGAGGGAGAATCGTATGAGGAGGCTAGCATGGCTGCTTCGTTGTCTGACATGGGAGCTTCTGTTCTAATGGGCCTTGAGGTCATGTGAATTGTGTTAGCTAATGGACTGGTCTTGGTCCATAGGGATGGGAGTCCGCTTTTAGACACTTCTTCTGAGCTTTGTTTCGAGGCCCTGGTCAGGGGACTTTGCTGCTGGATGTCAGGGTTTTCTGAGGGCCCGGGAGGGCTGTTTGCGATGGAGGTGTGGGGAGTCCCGGGAGAGGTTTTTAGGGGTCTGCGGGCTTTATCAAGCTTAGAGAGGATTTCGGTTAGGCCCAGGGAGATTGCGTCTATCTGACTTTCTAGGGCCATAAGACGCTGCGCCAGGGAGTCATGGGAAGAGTAGGGGGTAACTGGGGCATCTTGCGTGGTGTTGATCGGGTTGAGGGGTTGAGGTCGTATATTGGTGGAGCATGTCGGGTAGTCATTTACCAAGGTCAAGGGTGAGGTCGGAAGGAGGGGGTGAATAGCGCCAGGGTAGGGTTTTGAGTGTCTGAGAGCTGGGAAGCAGCTGGTGGGGGGAGTGGTCTCTATCGGCGAGTTACGTCTGTGAGTTTGCTGAGGAGGGAACCAGTAAGGGGGCGAGGTAGAGCTTTCCGTAAGGAGCTGGGGGATAGGCTTGGTAGGGGAAGTGTGATGGATGGGTTGGGTCCGAGGAGATGTGACTGGAGTTTTCTGTTGTGGCTGGATGGCTGTAGGTGTGGGTTGGGAAGTGGCAAGGCCTGGCGTGTGAAGAGGAGCGTAGGGGGCCGGAGCGGTACCGGGTGGGTGGATGATGGAGACATAGGTTTCGGCGTTAGCTGTGATTGTAGGCGGGCTAGGGATTGGGGCGGGGTGCGGTAGGGGTGGGAGGGCAGATCTAAGTGCTGGAAATAGGGAGTCAAAGACTTCAAGGTTTTCATTGTTTGCCTGAATAAGGACCGTGCCATTCGCGTAGATGGTCACGGATGTGGTCCCTCTTCTGGCCGTATGGTTAGGGAGTATGGAGGTATAAACACTGAGAACACGAGAATATGCAATCTGAGTATGGTAGTGGTTATTAGACATAAAGCTTATGTGACGTGCAACAGTGAAGAAAAAAGAGGTATGAAAAGAGACATAGATAAGGAAGAACACACTTGCATGGGCATGGACTGTGAGGGGGGAAATAGATTGACGAAAAGTAAAATGATTGTTAAGGAACCCAAGTATTTTTTCAGTGATACCTCTTTTCTACCTATAATTGCCCTTGCTGAGAGGGGTTGTTGCTGGAGTGAAATTTCAAGTATTAATATTTTCTCTTACAGAAGGCATCCTGAAGACTGTATTTGTAGCGCTGCATTTAGCTTGCCTTTGTATACTTCTACCAGGCATGGGCAGGGTCAGAGTTTGGCATGAGTAGGCCAGAGGACATCATTTTTCAGAGGGGTGCATGGAACTGCGTGCACTAAGGTTATGTAAAACAGCAGCACCCCTCTTGTCTGGCTCTAGTGATTTAGTTTAAAGTAGTTATAATCCTTTATTAACATGCCTTAGGCAATGCTCTTAACACCCAATTAGTTCCCTTCCTTGCACTCCCATCTCCATCAGCCCTGCTGACACACCTCAACAACCCCATCACCAGCATGAGGAAATAACTAAGCTGTGGGTAATTCGGGTGCATTGGGAGAGGCCCGGAGATCAGGCCTGCCAAGTATCACGCATCAGGTGTGACTCTAACGCATTTCATCGTTCATCGTGGTGTTCCGCATCACCCCACTGAAATGCAAAGTCACGCATTATAGCGTTGCCTGAGCCTGACTTGTCAAGGTGAGCACTGCTTATGCACCAAATACTGAAATCTGAGTTGTGAGTGCGGCGCGCTGATCCCAGCAGGCTTAGGGCTTGCTCAGGCTGCTAGCAGCCTCTTGTAACATTGTAACAAGATTTATTCACCCTAGACGTACTGCAACTGACATCAGGAGTCAGTGCGTCCAACGGCTAGGAGGAACCTTAGTCAGCGAGGGGGTGAGGCCAGTACTGTTTTGTCAGACTCACTCTAGTCTCTTCAATAGGTCGTATGATGTCCTGCCACCGAAAGCGCCTCACGTGCCGAGCTAGCGACAGTTCAAGAACATTCGGTTGCTGGCAATATAGCGGCACAGGCAGCTCGCCGCTATTATTCAAAATAAATATAATCGCGCGACTACACCAACCCGTCACCCCACACCGGAGGGTCCAGCTGAGAGTGACTGAACCGACTACGGCGCCGCCGGTCGGTGTGGTTCCAGGCTCAAAAGCCCACCACCAGCAGCACACCACAGTGCATTTTGTGCAGAGCTGAGCAGCCATGTGTGCATGACCCCGGCCAGCGTTCTGAGGCCCGCGGTAGAATCTGGGTCTTTAAGGCAACGAATACGTGGAGTGAGGTATTCTCTGCTTTATTTTCTGAAAATGTGCTTTATAATAGTGTGCGTTGCATATTTCACTGAAGCCATTCATTCCTCAGTCCCACTCATAACAATGATGATGAAAAAAGGCTTACGCGCCACACGCAGTGTTAAATGTTAAATATGTGACAGTAACTGTTGGATATAAATACTCTTTTATTGGCAGAGCAGGCTCCTCTAATGTACACATGCCTCAATATCCACTGCTGGCTATTTCACCTATGTGTGCAGCCCGACAATCCAGAGACTCTCCTGTGGCTTGCCCCAATGCTGGTCAGAGCTGCCTGCCGCGGGAATCACTGACAGAATATCGACGTCGAAAATATCAACATCAAAAATATCAGAGGCAGAATATCAACATCAAGAATATCGAAGTCCTATCTACATTAAGGAAAGTACAAAAATATCGAGAAAAAAAATATTGTAAAAAATATTGTTTTTTTAATGTTTACAAATAATATAAAATTAAATAAATAATACATATAATTAAAATAAACATAGTTAAAAATATATTTAAAATTATACATATAGGGGTTGTGATCGTGGGTTAAGGGCGGACCGGAATAACAGGCGAGGAGGCCGGATATAGTGGGCTATGATTTGCCTTTGTTTATTGTTTTACAGAGGTGGATGCCAGATGGCGGAAAAAAAACAAAGGGTGGTGGAGGAAGGGAAGGGTCCTTGGGCTTGACTCGTCTGGACGTCGGAAGGATGACCTCTCATTCTGGGTTTTGCGGGACAGGTCGTCTGGATGAGGGATCCTGGTCGTGGACTGGTCCAGATGTCGTCCTCGAAGGTGTTTGAAACGAGAGAAAAGAAGAGGGCTGTTAGTCCATGAAAGCTGGACTGATCGGGGTTTTTTACCAACACCAGGGGGTGCAGAAGGTTAAAGCGATCGTGTGGGAGGTATGGGAGGGGAGGAGGAGCGGAGAGATGGAGAGCGGGAAGGGAGAAGGGTATAGGGGTGAAGGGTAGGTGAGGGGATCTTTATACAGTGACCGTGTGAAGAAATATTGCTATACAATATCTATATACAGTGTGGAGTGCGGGCCAAAGGGGGGTGTCTACCTTTTTACAACTATACACACACACGTCTGGGAATGGACACGGAGACAGGGTACTCACATGCCCCGCCGTAACTCTTCCGCGAGTTGCGGACGCTCTCCAGCCACCTCCTGGGGACTCCACCAGTCCTCGGTCCAGACGTCGTCTTCTTCTCCTCCGATCTTCCTCTCGAGTTCTCCGTCCTTCTCGTCTCCTCCGGTTGCCTTCTCGGGTTCTCCGCACGCTGTCTCCTGCCACGAGTCCGCCGCATCGAACACCCTTCTGTCTCGGAGGTCGGCTTTTCCGGATTTCGGCTCCAAGTTGTGGGAGGGACTTCCGGGGTCATGGGAGGGTGCTTCCGTTCTCCCGGCTGTTCCCATTGGTTCCTGAAATGGAGGATAGAGGGGTGGAGTCCGGGTTGCCATAGATGCTGCCTGGTCGGGTTCTGAGCCCGGTGTTCCTATGTGATGATGCTGTATCAGCGAAGTAGGGGACGGGGCCGCTTCACAGGTGTCCATTAGGATGGCAGGCGGTGGCACCACCGCGGTGCAGGCGGGGCGGAAAAATGACATTTTCCACCCGCGAGCAGCGGGAAACACGTCCGCCATATTAGTATAGCAAAACATAGGTCAAATCCCGACCGCCGCGGAGCGACGCGCACCGCCACCAAAGTGCACCCGCTACCGCGGCGGTGGGAGCCAATGGAGAAACGTCCGCCCCGCTCCACAAATTAGGATGGCCCAAACAGGCAGACTCACCGCAGCGGAGACACCGCCCAACCAGAGACGGTGGAAACTCGACAGCGGAGCGCGAGAGCAGAGACCCGGTCCACATCACCCGGTCACGACCGCCATGGACCCAGCTCTACATGTGTATCCGGTGCTGTAACTGCTACAGCACTATTATTTACTGGGCTGCCGCGGACGACACCGCAGGTACGCAACTACACAAATACAACACACGGGCTGACACAGGCTGACACAGGGTCCAAAACCACAACCGACACCCTGCTGGGGGCAACAACACATCCACAAGGGCACCTACACATGACCCACCTGCCACCAAGTCACCCCACTGCATCCTGGACATACATCAACCGAGAACTTGCAACAACGTCCCGGTCCCGGTCACGTCACATCACCGCAGTGGTCAACACATGCGCACAATGCAGAAGGCTGGGCAGGGCACAAAGACCTCAGGGACTCAACACCTCCAACCACACATCAACACACCCCATCAAGTCACAGGCCAGGTGCCCATCCTGTGCACCCCATGCACAGCAACAAGCAACAAGCACAGCAACAAGCAAGCACAATCCACACCCTGTACCACACAACAAACAACCAGGGAGACAGCCACTGCAGGAGTGGCTGGCAAGGAACACACAACACCAGTGCCACACACACTGAAGCCTGTCACTACTTGCCAGTACATACACACACAATCAAACACGCACCCTGGGTGTAGCCACAAACATAACACACACCCAGGGATGGCTGAACAGATGTCTGCCCAAAAGCAACACACAAACACTACAGAAACACACACAGAACCCATCAGAAACAGACATACCCTGTCAGCCAAACTGTGGAAAGGCAATGGGAGCACAGACACAACAGGAGTGCACAACCCCATCACTCAGGAATAAAACACACACAACATACCACAAATCACACAAGAAGTGCACCATCACAGAACTACACTGCCACATGAAACCAACCACAGATGCTCATGAAATAAAAAATTAACAAACACTGCAGGACATCAAGGGGTGCACATCAGGCAATGCCAAGGCCACATACACACAGCACAGTATGCACAACAAGCAGTGTGTGCACACCAAGCAGAACAGTCACACACAGACATGACTGACACAATATCAACACACACAACACAACAACACAAATCAGCACAGCAGAAACACAACAGCACACCCAGGAAGTGAAGCAATACCATAGCCAACACACATACATCCAACACAACAAAAACAGATGCACCACTCTGGGATACAAGAGCAGAACCATCTTGACCAGAGCGCTGGGCAGCACACACAGCTTAAGTGGACATGAGCAATCCTCATTGATTAATAACACAAGAACACCACACATAAACCATTGGGGCAATGTCCTGAGTGGAACATCACTCTTGGCCCAAGAACTGCACCACAAAGCACAGTGTCACAAATGAAGTGATGGGGAGGCACACACACATGTAAAGAGGACAGCTGACATCAAAGTGAACTGACTTGCATGTCAGTAGTAGACATGTAAGGGTTTAACATACACAAATAGAGGGAGTGCAGACCCACAATGGGTAGGCCTAAGTGGCACACATAGGGGATGGCATTACACCACACACACCATGCCTTACAGGAGGGTAAAAGGCACCATGTGCCTGCAATACATGAGAAACACAACCACAATGGCAGTGTGGAGCAGCAGGGCTACGCAGTCTACACAAACACACTCAAGACGTATAAATGATCAAACAAACACAACACTGATGTGCAAGTTACACACATAAGTGACTAAAACAACAAGGAGGAATCAGACAGAAGAGCATGGACACACCAACACACAGCACAGTGCACAACAGACAACTCACACATGTGCATACAAACATATCCACAGGGCAGAACAATACAAAAAACAGGCACACAACTCCTGGGTGACACATGTGTGTCTTTCACAATCCAGGGACACACACACATCCACACCCCCTACAAAGTCACATCCTTCACAATGCACACCTCTTGACTACCCAAGAGCACACATCTCATGTAGGCCATGGGACCAGGATTAAGGGCCAACACAAGATGACCATACACATACATAGCTGGGCACACATAAAGGAATAACACACATACATCATGACATTGCCCAGCCTGGATGCAAACCTGTTCACAGCATCACACCCTGTGCTGGCAGTGTCTCCCAAACGGACATGTGAACAATGTAGCCAACAATAGCAAACCACTAAAAAGAGAACTGCATGACAGGTAAAATAGCCATCACAGATAACACTAGTATCAGTGTCTGAATGGACTGAAGACCCTGTCACTGCTGTTTAAAAATGTGATGCGGCCAAAGAGCTGGGCAATGTTCAAGTAATCAGCAAGGACACTGACAAAACAAACAACAGGAGTAACTGTCTTTATTCACATATTGCATAGATGTGACAGTAGAACAACAGTAGACAAGAGCAAGGCACAAAATGCTGATCATATGCAAGATAATCTGCACAGGCAAACTCCAAACAGGAAGGCCAGTGTCCATGGCAGGTGGCACAGCAAGTACATGAGAGGCTGCACAGGGGAGACTCCAACACAGCAGAGCAACAGGGCCAGTGTCCATGGCACAGGTGAGAGTACAACACAGCAGAGCAACAGGGCCAGTGTCCATGGCACGGGGAGACTCCAACACAGCAGAGCAACAGGGCCAGTGTCCATGGCATAGGTGAGACTCCAACACAGCAGAGCAACAGAGCCAGTGTCCATGGCACAGGTGAGAGTACAACACAGCAGAGGAACACGACCAGTGTCCATGGCACAGGTGAGAGTACAACACAGCAGAGCAACAGGGCCAGTGTCCATGGTACAGGTGAGAGTACAACACAGCAGAGCAACAGGGCCAGTGGGCATGGCGCAGATGAGAGTACAACACATCAGAGCAACAGGGCCAGTGGGCATGGCACAGGTGAGAGTACAACACAGCAGAGCAACAGGGCCAGTGTCCATGGCAGGTGGCACAGCAAGTACATGAGAGGCTGCACAGGGGAGACTCCAACAGAGCAACAGGGCCAGTGTCCATGGCACAAGTGAGACTCCAACACAGCAGAGCAACAGGGCCAGTGTCCATGGCACAGGTGAGAGTACAACACAGCAGCGCAACAGGGCCAGTGTCCATGGCACAGGGGAGTCTCCAACACAGCAGAGCAACAGGGCCAGTGTCCATGGCACAGGTGAGACTCCAACACAGCAGAGCAACAGAGCCTGTGTCCAACCCACAGGTGAGACTCCAACACAGCAGAGCAACAGGGCCAGTATCCATGGCACAGGTGAGAGTACAACACAGCAGAGCAGCAGGGCCAGTGGGCATGGCAGGGGGCTTAGCAAGTATATGAGAGGCTGCACAGGGCAGACTCCAACACAGCAGAGCAACAGGGCCAGTGGGCATGACACAGGTGAGAGTATAACACAACAGAGCAACAGGGCCAGTGGGCATGGCACAGGTGAGAGTACAACACAGCAGAGCAACAGGGCCAGTGGGCATGGCAGGTGGCACAGCAAGTATATGAGAGGCTGCACAGGGGAGACTCCAACACAGCAAAGCAACAGGGCCAGTGGGCATGGCAAAGTGCAGAGTCAGGACATCAGAAGCTGCATAGGCAAGGCCAGAACAGCAGTGAATGACAAGGCTGGTGGGCATGGCAAAGTGCAGAGTCATGACATGAGAATCTGCATAGGCAAGGCCAGAACAGCAGTGAATGACAAGGCCAGTGGGCATCACAAAGTGCAGAGTCAGCACATAAGAAGCTGCACAGTGAGTGTGTTTGACTGTACCCTTCCATGGCCAGCAACACACCCAGGTGGTAAACAATGGGCAGAACTAGCACACCTGTATGAGAGACAGGTGTACGAGGGGGACTTCCACTCACTCCTGGCTGTCAGGCTGACTTGGAGTTGGCTGTGTGTCAGGGACAGCAGGACCACTTGACTGGGGAGAGAGAGAGGCCCAGGTGATGTAGGGCTATGAGTGGCTTGGAAAGCTGGAGGGCTGTTTGGACCAGGTGGTGTAGTGGCACGTGGAGGTGGAGTCATGCAGACCTGTGACACAGTGTGGGTGGGAGAGGTTTGAGGGGTACCTTTCCACTTCTTGGAAATTCAAAATGCCTCCCCTGTACTGGGGTCAATGGGAACTGGTGATGACACAACAGGCACACACATCAACAGACCCACATCAGGTGCAGACACTGGCACTCCCTCTGGTGACGTGCTGGATCCTGCGAAACGCTTTGTCTGGCTACGCCTCTGGACCACCTTCCCCTGTTTGCCAGGTGTCCCCCTTACAGTGCCCTCCTTAGCCTGTTTGCCAGGTGTCCCCCCTACAGTGCCCTCCTTTGCCTGTTTGCCAGGGGTAGCCCCTACAGTGCCCTCCTTTGCCTGTTTGCCAGGGGTAGCCCCTACAGTGCCCTCCTTCACCTGCTTCACTGGGCTTGGAATTGGAGTTGATGTGTTAGAGGAATGTGGCCCTGAGCCCTTCCTAGGCGTACCCTTGCCATGCAACACCTCCCAAGTGGGTATAGACACTGCACACCTAGCTCTGCGCGAAGGTTTAGGGACAGGAGCGTCCTTCGCTGGTGATGCCTCTGAGGCATGTGAGCCTGATGTCTGCTTCATTGCTTTTTCGGCCTTGCTCTTCTCTGACGGGCTCTTGTATTTGCATTCTGGGGTGGCTCTGTTCTTCTGTGGGGATGGTGTCTGTGGGCGGGCCCGCTTGGGTTGTTTCTGCTGGGTGCTTCTTGTGCTGTATCATCTGATGTGGCCACTGATTGGGGGTGGACAAAGGCACTGGAGCAGGAATGGGAGTATGTGCCTGTTGAAGGGCAGACCTCACTGTGGACGACAAAGCCTGGACTGTACGGTGTAGCCCAGCCATGTCAGAGTGTATGCCCTCCATGTAGGCAACCACCTGGCCTAATTTTTTGTCATGGTCACTGAAGGCATTGAGCAGGACTGTCTGGCCCACTCAAAGCTGGTGCAGGAGCTCTACAGACTCAGCACTGAGGGCAGCAGGGGGGACAGGTGCAGGCTCAGCGGTGCCAGGTGTGAATCTAACTTGTCCCCTCTTTCTGACACGGACACGGGCAGTACCAGAGGAAGTGGATGGGCGGCTGGCCACTGGCCGCTGTGTGGTAGAAGATGATGCAGAGTCCCCATTCCCTGTGCCTGCAACATGGATGTATCAACGCTGGCATCAGATGATGTACTACTTTGTGTCTCAGGCAGGGATTCCTCCTGCATACTCCGGTCTCCCTCAGATGCGCTGGTGAGTTCTGTGTCACTGGGCTCCGGTACAGCTGTAGTGCTACTCTCGCCACCACTGGTTTGCTGCTCCTGTTATTCCGTGTCCGCATGAGAGAGAGATGCAGGGTTGGGTTAGTGTCATCAGCAGGACAAAGCAATTCAATCAATGCAGTACAGGAGATGCCCAAATCAACATTGTGACCACCACACCCTGCAATCACATTGCAGCAACACACTACATAGACCACAACAGTGCCTGTAACCCTGAATATCTGCCATGACTGAGCCTTGTTAAGGCCACACAGCACAACACCCTGCCCGTGGATGAAGTGTAACAGACACACAACTTGCTCTGCCCACACCTAGGGACATGATGTGGGGACACCACCTATTACCACTGACAGACCTTGAAGGAACAGGAGGGGACAACACACACACCTATTAGGACATGACAGTCCACAATGGCAAGTAGCCTATACCAAACACCATGTGGTACTCTGGGGCACATTGTTGTCAGATGTGTGGGCCTCAACGATCATGGTGCATGCAAAGTAGGCATACATGAAGTCACACTCAGATAGTGGACACTGCTGTTCACCCCCAATAGATTCCCCACACTATCCCAATGCTGAATGACAGTGTAGATACTAACACATCTGGCTATGGGAATGCACAGCAGGGAGGATCACCTTTGTAAGGCCAGTTTGGGCCAATGCATGACACTGGCACCCGTCCCAGCAGCCACTCACATGACACAGCACCACCCCACAAGCATCACATGGGCCACCGCTGCCACAGGCCCTGTACACATGCATCCGCTCCCAGCCAAAGGCACCCTCCCCAAATACCCCTGCCTTGCTGCCGATGCTCCTTCAGACGTGCATCCAGCTCAGGATGAGTCACTGCCAAGATGCGGCCCATCAGTGGTGTCATGCTGCACTGTGCCAAATGCCCAGTGCATGGCAGCAGCCCCAAGGTCATCTCTGCCACGTTCTTTGCCAGCCGGCTGATGTCGTCCCACCTCTTGTGGCAGTGGGTGCTTTGTCGGTTAGATACCCCCAGGGCTCGCACCTTTGCTGCAATGGCCCTCCACACAGCCGTACGCTGGTGTACCTTGAGCTGCAGGCATGGGAGAAAAGAAGGGGAAATGATCAGTAACACAGTGTCATGTACCAACATCTATCAGTACAGAAGCAAGACAGACTCATTACCAAATGTAATCTCCCTCCATCCCAAACTGGGGTACACCTCACAAGGGCACTCTGCATGGGCCAAGCAGATGTGATTGCATGCATTTATGAGGGCGTACAGGGTCCCTGATAATCTCGCACACATGCAGGATGACTGTACTGAACCCCCTCTGTGGCTTGCACACATCTCCAGTCCTATGCATGTCTGGTCACTACATACATCACATATCGACCTGTGTCTGTGCGTAGAATCACTGTGTGCATAACTGGGCAGCATTCAATGAGCATGTCCTGTGAACATTTGTGTATGTAATGTGTGTGGCATTGGGGTTCATGGACTCACCAACAAAATATCCATCTACACAATTGTGACCATGTGCATTATACAGGGCTGAGATGGTGCATATTTTTATTTCAGTGTGAATGAACAAGAGTAAGGGCACAGTAAGTGCCGTGATGTGATCTCGTCTTGGGCATAGTCTCTGGGTTCACACTGAGTCGAAAAACAGGGGCACACAGAGACAATCAGCTGAGCAATTACTGTCCTGGCACCTTCTTGTCCAACATCCTGTGGCTCTGTATGGCTGACAATGTAACGCACTCCACTCAGATATACAACTGCAGGCAGGGAAAACCTTGTCATTGGGACGCACACACTCCTTCGCCCTGGAGACAGCATGTTTGTCAGTGTATGACACAACCCCACATTCTCAGGCATATACTACAGCAGTACAACTACATGTCTGCCCCCCCTGCCCTACACCTCCCTTTATGATGACTTACCACAACATTGGGGGCACCATACAGCCTTGGGTACTGTGCGAGCACCTCGTCCACCAGGCCCACCAGATCCTCGCTAGTGAATGGACTGGCATGGATCTTCTCTGTCCTTGCCATCCCTGTGGACATGGAACACGTGTCTCCATGCCAATGACTACCGTACTTGTGTAAGGGGTGGTGCTGGTGACACACCGCCGTGGCCAGTCGGTAGCTACTGTGAGTAGGGTGGCGGAGCATGCCCACCGCCATCTGGGCATGTCTCCATGCCAATGACTACCGTACTTGTGTAAGGGGTGGTGCTGGTGATACACCGCCGTGGCCAGGCGGTAGCTACAGCGAGTAGGGTGGCAGGGCATGCCCACCGGCATTTGGGCATGTCTCCATGCCAATGACTACCGCAACTGTGTAAGGGGTGGTGCTGGTGACACACCTCGTGGCCTGGCGGTAGATATCGCGAGTAGGGTGGCGGAGCATGCCCACCACCATCTTCCCATGTCTCCATGCCAATGACTACCACACTTGTGTAAGGGGTGGTGCTGGTGACACATCGCTGTGGCCAGGCGGTAGCTACCACGAGTAGGGTGGCATGCAATGGCAATGTCCATCAGGAACAGTTGAACACATACACAGTGGCAACATGGTGAAGGGCACATCATCGTGCACACAATGCCATTATTCCATTGGATCTACAGGTGCCCGCACGTGCCATGGTAGGGTATGTGTGACATACATTGGTCTGTAGTCCCTGCCATGTCAATTATGCATTTGATGGTTGATGATGCGTGACAGTGTTGAAGTGGACTCAACAATGTGTGCACTGATCAATGTGTTGTGGGTCAGTGATGACCGTGGCAAGGCTTGTCTCACTGTATGATGTTGTTACTTACTTGTGCTTTTATATCTGCTCATACACACAATTGACAGTTCGCGGACTACTGTGATCATTGTGATGTGGATGTGTGCCAAGTTTACATGATGCATTGAGGTGTGACAGGTACAGCAGATGAGTATGAGACAGTCATGTTTATTTTACACACATTGGCTGGATGGTACGCTGCAAGGCGTGCATATGTGAAATGTGGAGTTTAGTATGTGTGCATTCACATTGACCTATGTGTTGTTTGAGGCACTTGTGTATGGTAAATGGAGAGGTGTGCCCTCTGTGTGGCTCAAACGTCCACCCATGTAACCTGGTGTGTCACGCATTTCTCAGGGCAGTCTTTGTTTTTCCGTGACATCCTTAACGGGATGTGCTGTGGCAATCTCATGATGGTTGTCATTGGCATGTGTCCATTTTCATCTCAACTAGGAGGAGGCCTAATCTCCTACGTCACTTGACACTGCTGGAGGACATGGAGGATGTTGCGATCATTCGCAAATTCCAACTTGACAGACCCTTCCTGAAGACCCTTTGTGATCCGTTGTAGCCCCACCTGCAGCCTCGTCGCCACTGCCCACCAGCTTGCACACCAACATACAAAGTGATGGCAGCCCTCCATTTTTATGCAACTGGTTCCTTCCAGGAGACCCTGTCCAGCGCTGCAGGGATGTCTCAACCCATGTTCAGCCTGGTGCTGAGGGATGTTCTTGCAGCCACGATGATCTATAAGGACAGTACATAAATTTCCCCAGGGGAGCAGAATTGTCCGTTGTGAAGGGAGACTTCTATCCGCTTGGGAACATCCCCCATGTTGTTGGTGCCATTGATTGCACACATGTCGGTCTGGTGCCACCACAGGCGAGAGAGCACATTTTTCGCAATCGAAAACATTATCACTCGATCAATATGCAGGTGGTGTGCCTGGCAGACATGACCATTTCGCATGTGTGTGCCACATTCCCCGGCTCGGTCCATAACTCGTACATCCGGAGGAACAGCATTGTGCCCCGGATGATGGCAAATCTGCTTCCCGAGCGTGCTTGGATTGTGGGTGAGTATGCCTAGTAATATGGCGTGCTGTGTGTGTGACCTGCTGCCTTCTGCCTGTGAAACATTGCAATGTGTGTTTGTCATTCCTAGGTGACTCTGCATATCTCAGCCGTCCATGGCTGCAGAGCCCACTACGTAATCCCAGGACCCCGGCTGATATCAGGTACAATGAGGCCCCTGGCAGGACACGTCGTGTCATTGAGCGGACTTTTGCCTGCTCAAGTCAACATTCCGCTCCCTTGACAGGACTCGTCTGGGAAGGTCTGTAAGATCATTGTGGCATGCTGTATGCTCCACAACATGGCCACTCACAAGGGGATTCCCCTGCTCCTGGATGATGATGAGGACCCAAGGCCCCTGCCTGCTCAAGGACCTGAGTCCAGTGATGAGGACAGTGGAGAGGAGGAAGGAGTTGACATGCGTATGTATGGTGTGATTGCTGTGGTTGTGAAGGGCTATGTGCGGATGGTACAGACAGGCCCATGTAAAGTCACCTGTGTGTGTAAATGTGGCAGTGACATTTCATCTGTGAACATATACGGGACTCAGTTTGTTGATACTTGTTGCACATTGTGTTGTCTGCCTGTTGACTTATATAGATGGTTGATGTAGTGTACTGTCTGTGATGCCACAATCACACCAGTGACTGTTGTTCTGCTGTGTCTCCCAAGGTGCCTTGAAATTATCCTGGCCTACATACTGTACACCTTTTGGATACATTATGGACATTTTGAACACTGTAAATATTGCACTAAAGAAAAAGCTTTAGTTCTCATCGGAGCCGTGTGTGGGGCAGTCATGTGCAGGAAATCCCTCGTAGCAGTGAGTAATAACTGAACATTAGAACCATTTCAAGTAAGTGAGCACCATATCCATGGGGACTAAGCGTATTGCCTTTCTTTACAGGGTGCTAAATAGCACTACAACCTCAGCGTTTTGGAGGCTCATGGTGCCAACACCATCTTTGGCAGCAAGTATGCATAATAATTTTCTCTCCCCCACATTGTTAACAAGAATAGATTCCTATCCTAAACAACTCTACAGGTTAACCAACTAGAGCGTGTGTTTTATGTTAATTGTTATGTATGTCTTGTCCTCGTTCTTTTTACAGGGCACACCATCACTAATATGGTGACAACGTATGTCTAGCAGCTAATGCCCTCGCCTTTTTCTAGGTCACTGAACCTACAGCATTGGATATTTAATTACAAATACCAATACGCCCTTTTCTTTATTTTTCTTAATTTTTCCCCTTATTTACAGGTTCTCAAATGCAGAAACCTCTGTGGAAATAAATAGGCACATATCAGCCTTTTTAGTGTAAAAATTCACTTTTCTCTAAATAAGAAGCATTTTTTTCAAAAGACGTGAGTAAGGTGGGGATCTGTGCACCCCGTCCTGAAGAAGAAGCCTAGCTTCGAAACATGTCGACGCACACACGAGGTAATGTACATTAATATACACAATACCTCATAATCACCCTTTTAACAGTACCAGCCCGGGGGTCCATTAAAGTTTTTTGTAAAACCTCACGTGCCAGGTACTTTTTAACATCACTATATCACTTCGGATCCCACCACTCACCTATGTACAAAAAACCTCACATGCACCACGCATAGCCAATAAAAAGTGCTCTCGCGTAGTCCCTGGTTAGCAGCACGCCGCATCCCGTAGAGGGGTGTGAAGACCCCAATGATGAAGCATGACGCCAAGAGTCCTTTTGGTGTGTGAGGGGTATTTAAAAAGCACTGTGTGCTCCCCACCATAGTAGGGATCACCCTAACATACTATCTACGTGGATTGTCTTTGTTTATGTAAATCTGAAATCTGAAAAGGGAGAACAAATCCATGCATATCTCTCTCTTCCCCTTTTTGTTATAATTGGTACATTGGCATGCACAACGTGGCAGGCACCACGCGGTGCCTGCTATGTTGTGCATGCAAATGCAGAGGGGTACCATAGGTACCCCCCATGTGCACCCCCCAACCCCCAGAATCCCTGGGGGCCCGCTACAGGCCCCCAATGTAAAAAACCGCATGCCTTTCCGTGGCGGCAACGGCAAATCCCTGCATGCATCCTGATATGGATGGCAGTGTGTAACAGACACCACCACCATATCAAAAGCTTTTCCGCAAGGTCGACTCATCGACTGGGTGAAAAACCGGCGGACGGCCTTTCCATCGCCGGGGTCCCCCCTGCCATAGTAATATGGCGGAGGGAATGGCATGCAGGCAGCAGTGAATGTCGGGTGGATCACCACCGCAATGTGGGCGGTGACGACCTGCCCGACATTCTAATGGGCCCCTTAATATTTACTTAATTAAAATTAAATGGCTTCCCACCCTATTCCCCTATACAACCACAACCCACTACAGAACTAAAACTCAAAATGTATTTAAAAATATTTAATAATTCCTAAAAAATATTTAATTAATTTACTATAATTAAATTACTTCCCACCCTATTCCCTTACAAATCCACAACCCGCTATGGTACTAAAGTGCATAATTTACTTAAATAGATTATTACTAACTTCTAAAAATGTAATACATATATTTTAAAACGAGTACAATAATTGACAAAAATGATAAAAACAAACATATAAAATACATAATAAAATACATAACACTAATATTAATATCGATATTAGTAACATCGATATTTTTGCTATCGATATTACTAATTTCAATATTACAAAAATGATATTTCTTACGTTCAGGTCGATATTCTGGTCGTCGATATTCTTGATTTCGACATTCTGTCCCTCCTGGGGGTATCCTGACGCCTGAAGATGTTCGTACGGTGCAGGAAGGCCGGAGCATTTTTTCTCAAATTTTTTATCCTTTTGAGTTGCACCATCGTAAGCAACAAAACCAGTTATAAACCGTCAAAAATTGAACATTGAGAAAAATTAAATAATACCCACATCAAGGCTTACCTGTTTCCAATGAAAGGTTTCTGTTTTTTTAATGGTCGCTATTAATATAGCCACAAATTTATCAGGTGGCACCTACGAATGTTAAAAAGTTATATTACCACACATTAAGGACATTTCCTTTCTTATAATCAAAAAATCTACTGAAAATGTTTCCCATCTGAATTATTTTTGTAAACATATTTTATTGTTATTTGCAAACAAAATGAGCATCATGTATCATATTACACCAGGTTGTGTTAGCGACAATCTACATAGCATCCTTCGATACTCATGCCCCTTAATAAAAAAAAACTAAGCCCCCCCTCCAATGCCCCCCACCCCTGTCAGTGCGCCTGCGACTAATACATAAAAGCACAATATCCATGGGTACCTTCCTTATATCTTGAGCTCTCTACACCAGGCAATGCAAAAGGGACATCTCCCTGAAATATACTCATCACATTAACCACTATCTGTCCTTCCTTCTCCAGTATCAGTTCTACCTGGGCGCTAACGCCTAATCTATATCCTCTTCCCCTTCACTTGAACTGTCCGCAGGGCGTTGGAGCGCTGTCACCAATGCCTCCCATGCTCTAGCCACTTCTAGGGATTTATCGTTATCTAATCGCCTGGCCTGATGTAGTCGGAGTGTGCCCTCAGCTTGTGCCCAACGCAAGAGATTCGCCTTCCATCTTGAATAACTAGGGCCTATGTTCGATTTCCAATGCATGGTAAGTTCCCTCTTGGCCAAAATCAAACCCAGGTCATAGAATTTGCTAGTAACTTTCGTTCAGGGGGTATGTGGGAACCAGAGTAATAAACAGGTTCCCATGTCCGCCTCTATCTGCCGGTCCGTGACAGCATTCAAACAAGCCACCACTTCCTTCCAATAATCCGTCAATCCCGCACATGACCAAAACATATGGGAGAAACCAGCTCCACCAGCCTTACATCTCGGGCATTGCGACGTTGCGCCACCAAAATATTGCGAGATCTTAAGAGGCGTCAAGTACGCCTGATGTAGCGTAAAAAACTGAACTAACTGAAATCTAGCATTTCGAGTACCCTTCCAGGCACGTCGAACCAACTGGGGCCACGTTGTCTCAGGGATGGGTTTTCCGATATCCACTTCCCATTTACCTCGCAAACCATCCAAGGATAGCAAAGTTTCCGTCCATAGCCTCTTGTAGAGGCAGGAAACGGCCTTGAAAGTACCAGCCGCCATAACCACATATTGGCAGCCCAGAGAGGTCAGCGGTTCAGAGAGCCCCATATTCCATTGTTTCTGAATACCAGCTACCAAAGCGGCATGCAGCAAATAATCTCCTCTCGGGAGTCCATAGGTGTTCTGCAACTCTTGGAAAGTCAGCAGGACCCCATCCCCGTATAGATCTCCAATCATATGCAGCCCAAGATCTTCCCAAACAGCTAATGCTGACCAACTACATCCGTGCGGAAGAGCCGTACACATCCCCAAAGGAATCTCTGGGGCATACGGGTGAGTGGTACCCGATCGTTTGTGACTCCGATTCCAGCAGAGACGAAGAGTACGTTCCTCAAGAGTGAGTTGATCTAATTCAATCTTCTGGCACAGTATTATAAAAGAGATTACATGTCTGAGAATTAGTCTGCCCTGTGGCCCCTCCGGCCGCCTGAACTCCCGAGCCACTGCTTGAGTAAGCCATTGCAATTGCGCCGCCAGATAGTACCACTCAAAATCAGGGACTGCCAGCCCCGCCATCCGCCCTGGGACGCATCAGGGTGGTCAAAGCGACTCGTCGCATGCCCGATCCTCAAATGAACCCCGTAGTCAAGGACCGAAGTTTACGAAAGATCGACGCTGGTATCCATACAGGCAATGTGCGAAAAAAATACAATAGGCGAGGAAGCGCTATCATTTTCAGCAAAGCCACTCTTCCCGCCACCGATAGAGGCAGGGTACACCAAAATCCCATGTTACTCTGTAGGTTCCTGATCGCCCTATTCACATTGCCCTCCAGCAAGTCTAGCTGAGAATGATAAACATGAGTACCCAAGTACGGGAGACAGTGGTGCTCCCACCGAAGGTTCCCCTCCATCTGGGGTGCATGGTCTCTTGGAGACATCGGGAAGAGACAGGCCTTCCCCCAGTTGACCCTCAGTCCCGAGATATTGCCAAAATCTTGAAGCAGGAGTTTGGCTCCGCGAAGTGAGTCATTAGTATCTGCCAAGAACATCAGCAAATCATCTGCGTACAGAGAGATATAATGGGTCTCGCACCTCAACACCAGGCCTTCGTACGCCCGCCCTGTCCGAGCATGAGATGCTAATGGCTCAATGGCCAACGCAAACAACAAGGGGGACAGCGAACACCCCTGGCGCGTCCCGCGGCCCACCTGATACGCGGCCGATATTGTGGCTCCCGTTTTCACTCTAGCTGTAGCTGCATTATAGAGCAATGCAGTCCATTTCACAAACCGGTCCCCCAATCCGAATGCCTTCAAAACCCGGAACAGGTAGGGCCACTCCACACTGTCGAAGGCCTTTTCAATGTCGATCGAGAGCACAGTAGCCTACGGGAGCCCTCCGAAATCGCCCCCCATGATCCGGAGGAGTCGACGTATACAAGTCGCAGTGGTGCGTTGGGGAATGAACCCCCCTGATCCAGGTGAACCAGGGCTCTCATGTGGATGAGGAGTCGCGTTGCGAGGACCCTACACAAAATTTTATAGTCAACCATAAGCATAGATAACGGTCGATAGGTCGAACGAGAACTGGCATCTCCCCGAAGCTTTAATAAGGGTATTATAATGGCCTCCCGGGCGGTCGCGGGCAATGCACCAGTGTCCCAAGCCTCTCTATAAATAGCTTGCAATCGTGGGGCCAATATGTCTACGTATGCTGCATCGAACTCATTCCTTAGACCGTCCGCACCAGGTGTTTTACGGCGAGCCATGTGTTTAATCGCCGTACGAATCTCCCCTACTGATATCTCCCCTCCCAACCTATTCACCTGATCCGGATCAAGGTGCGGCAGCTGGGCTGCGGCTAGGAAATCATCAAGTTCCCCGGGCACATTTGGCATCGCACTCCTATAAAGGCGCTCATAATAAGCAAAGAATTGGTCATTAATTTCTTTCTGGGTATAGACCAAGCGACCCTCCACAGTAGACAGGGTCAGAATCGGGGTGCCACGGGCCGCAGGATTAGACAACCAAGCCAGCAGGGAGCCCACCTTATCTCGCTCAGCGTGAGCCCGAACGAGGTATTCTTTATGGTCGAAGCAGCGGAGCTTTTCCATCTGCGTCCCGACCTCTTCAAAACTACCCCGTGAGACTCAGAATCCGCGTGGCTAGCCCGCTCCGCGTGACGTAACCGATCTTCGCTCTGTGCAAGATCTTGTAGTAGAGTCTTGCGAGCCCCCGCCGTGGAAGAGATACAAACCCCTCTAACCACCGCCTTAAAGGCATCCCCTTCAAGGGCCCTACTCGACGCAGTCCCCTCGTTTTCAGTAAAGTAGCGCTCCATGCCTTCCTGCACTGTCGTCTTAAAAGCAGAGTCCTCCAACGCCAGAGGGTTCAAACGCCAAGTTGGAATACCCTGTCGCTGCCTAGTCCACTGGACCATCACCAGACAGGGTATTGGTCAGAGATCGTCCTCTCCAGATATTCGCTATGGCGGATCAAACTCTGAACATCTGGTGAGCTTAAAATACTGTCAAGCCGGACATGCAGATCATGCGGAGTGGAATAAAAGGAATAATCTTTCTCAGCAGGATGTTGCGTTCGCCATGAATCAACCAAACCCCACGTGTCCTGCCAATCCCGTCTCCCCTTCGCTATCCTATGGACTGCGGACTGAGCCAGTGGTGGGTGTGACCTATCCAACTCTACATCTACAACAGAGTTAAAATCTCCCCCAAGTAAGTCCGTGCCAGCTAAAACTGTTGCTAGTTTCCCAGACAATCGTGCAAAAAAGGCATTCTGCTCTACATTCGGGGCGTAAACACTACAGAGCGTCAAATCCCTCCCATCTAGGCGGCCCTGCACAGCCACAAACCTCCCTTCGGGATCTACCATTGTTGTCAGGGGCTTAAATGGAACTCCCGCCCTCACCCAAATCAGAACACCCCGTGCAAAGGCAGAGTAGGTAGTATAAAACAGGTGGCCCCGCCATCTGTGCTGCAAGGCCCGCCCCTCAGACTGATCGATATGTGTTTCTTGCATGAAAGCCACCTGGATCCCCCTCCGAACAAGATAGGCATGTACTTTGTGTCGTTTTATCATGGAATTCAGTCCCCGCACATTCCAGGAGATACATTTCAATTCAGGTAGGGTCCCCATTCAGAATTATACATGCATTCCGATTCTTCATCAAATCCCCGGGCGCACTAACATTCCCCTGAAACCCAAGAAACAGCTGTGAGGGTTATATTCAGTACAGATGGAAGGCGCTCTGCCTACAGTAAACGTTACAGTGTGGTAAGAAAATAATGTATGTAGCGTGGTGCGTGAAGAGCGAACGGGATAACCCAAACCGTTCAGCGAAAATCAAATGAATTTCAATAATGAGAAAACAGCAAGGCTCTCGCAACCACAAGGCAGTAAAATAGCATGAAACACAGTATTGACAATGAAGTGAAGAACAACAGCAGATCTTGTATTTTCAAAATTTCCAAAGACGTTTTAATTGGATCCACATTCAGCCGACACGTGTTTCGTCGTGTTCTAAAGTGGAGTCAACACGACTCTTCAGGGCTGGTAAAGACCCAGGCATCTATCGGTAAATATAAAATGTTGATGTAGTGGAGCGGTGAATCCTGTGTATGACTCGAAAAAAGATCACAGTGTAAGTAATCCCGATTGACTCAGATCCGGGTTGGGAATATGATTAGGTTAGGACGTGGGCGCTCTCTGAAGCGCAATGGTGAAAGCATAAAGAGACTAGACACGTGTAAGTGTCAGATTCTACCGGGAGGGGATCCAAAAGGCGGGAACTAGAGTAGTCTAATTGCTTTTTTTAAAAATCAAGCGGTACGCTTAGATTTGGCATCCCTCCTCTGTGTGTTCCCGGTCGCCGTGTTCCATGGACGGACTGTCCATGGAACACGGCGACCGGGAACATATTCCCAACCCGGATCTGAGTCAATCGGGATTACTTACACTGTGATCTTTTTTCGAGTCATACACAGGATTCACCGCTCCACTACATCAACATTTTATATTTACCGATAGATTCCCCTGAAACCCCTTCCCATCTGAATTATAACAGGGGTTACATTCAACAAAGATTTTATATAGAAAAAACTGTCCTGAAGAAGGTGTTTGATCCTACTTCACCGAAACGCTGCTTCGACTTTTGTGTACTTTTCTTGTTTATTTTTAATCATCAAGTATGACTTTTGTGTAGTGGTTGTTTATTTTTTATCTTTTAAATCAAATGTGGTACTATTATTGATTATTGTAAAAGTGGTTTTACATGTTTTTAACAAATATTTGAATAAAAATTGTTTTTGCAATTTTTGAAATTGTTTTGGTCCTTCGCATTACTGTTTTCAGTGCATCCATAAGCGAGCTTGATAATTGGGAATTTCTATGCATGTAAAAGATATATGGTGCAACTTTTGCTGTCTTTGTAAACTATAAATTGTTCTAAATAACGGAGTTGATTTATAGACCCCCACCGGCATTGTACATGTTAATAGTACAACACTTGCTCCACATACAAAGCGAGGGACTTGTTTTTTTTCTAGTCTGGTTATAGTGCACATCATGACTTTGACATTGGCTATTATTAAAAAAAGAAGAAATACTTATTGTGTTGCCTAGTAGTGTATCCAACCATTGCAACCAGTTATTCACATATTAAGGACTTCTATGCATTGTACTGCAGATCTTTACCGGAGTTTAGTTGGGACTATTTATATGCATTTGTGCAAATGAAATATTGATTATTAATCCTCCGTGGTACAGAGAGCGGCCTGGAGTCCAGACTGCAGATGCTCAGCTCTACATTTAATTGATTACCAGAAAGGAACAAGTCAGGTGGACCAGTCGGCATAGGCTGGCTAAGGCAGGGTCTTTTTTAATTGATTTTCTGCTGTCCTGCCTCACAACACACACAAGTGTCCAACTTAGCCTTGTTTAACAGTACTATCCCGTTCAAAGGGCACTAGGTTGGTGCCCTTCCATTTCTGGTGGTTTGCAGCACTGTTAAGATCTTATTAGAGTTTCTAGTTGCTCATATTAGTGTACTTTCTGATATTTCTGTTTCCTTTGTCTTCATTGCTTGATATTTGCATGCGAGAAAGTGTCACTCATAGTTGTTGAATGTCACTCATATTTACACTGAAATTGTGAAAATATCACACATAGGCAATCTGAAACCTTGGCAGCTATGGGAGATGTTTGTGTTCAGAGCCCAGTCACAGATAGGGTTCCACCTTTCCAAGAGAAAAGCATCAGTCATGTGTTGTTTTCAGAGTCTGCACAGACTTGGACTTGATACTAAGTAGAACTTTAAACAATAACATATTTATTCATTTGCAACATTACTTTTCTGCCTTTGTTTACTTTATTAGTCAGGGGTTGTTAACGGAGCTGTAGAATACATTTAAAAGTGCTTTCTGTTTATATTACTTGTTTTAAGTATTTACAGACAAGGGCTAAAACAAATACCAGCTTTGGGTGATTTGGCTTATATTTTGTACTGGACGGGACATTAAAATACCCGCGGAGCAAGTAGAAAACTGGCCAGGTGGCATAGTTCACAGCTCACCCAGTGACTTACCAGTGAACACAAACTTGACTCCCTGCTGATTCATTTTATTTGCTAGCAGCACCAGAGGTCTATACAGTTCTTTCCACTCAGGGCGCTACGCTAGCAAAGGCCGACTCTGTGCATGGGTGGGGTGCTGAGGTACTGCCTTGTGAACAGATATGTCCGCCATTGCTGAAGAAGTTGCTGGGTCATGGAGGCATGGATCCAGAGTGATAAAATTCCATACGCCAGCAAACCGTGCTGCTGTCAAGCCTGCTTACTATAACGAATGTTCTGCTTCTGATATATAGCTCTGTGTCACCGTGGGTATTGCAAATCACGTGACGTAGTTTGCGCTATCGTCAGCGCGAGATAAATCACGCACGGCGCGGCCTGACGCAGCACGCTTCCTAGAGTCTCTGAATAGGGTGAGAACCGCACGCTGCGACTTAATGTATCTGTCTGCACTTTTCAGTCAATTGGTGCAGCCTCTTTCTGTGTTCTACTGTACTACGTAGTGTAATTGTGTAAGCAGCCTGCATTATGTTAACGAGTAGGTTAGTACTCGGAAGCAGCCCACAGTATTAACAGCAGGATGGGCCGTGACTGGCGTCTGCTGATTCTGCAGAGCTCAGTCTGGCGACCTGCTCCTCAGGCAAATTCAAGGCTTGCAGATTTCATGCGGCAAGCTGTCAGCGCATGTGTACAGCACGGAATTTATGTTTCACAGTGGACACGGTCGTGAGGAGAACGCTAAGTAGCATTTCGAGAACACTTCTAGTCCTGGCGGGCTTTTTTTTCTATATTGTCTGCACGTCCTTAGAATGCGAGAAAAGGAACAGATGAACAAAGTAGGAATGACGCTGCGAATTATTTTATCTCGAAAAATGTGAGGTAAACCAGCTGGCTGGTTGTCAGGTTCTGTTTCGAAAGTTGAGCATAACCTATAAATGGTGGGCTGTAGTGGATACTAATATTGCTCAGTCTGTTCAGGTAATAATCCTCGGGTTTGTCCTTCATAGTGATTTGAATCTTGAGGGGGCAGGTGATTTTTTGACTGAGGTGCAACACTTTACATGGAAATATACTAGTGCAGACGCTCCTTCTTTACATTACCTATTTGCTCCTGAGAAATGCCAGTACGTTCCCTTTAAAAATATTGCATACGTGCTGAGAAGTGCAGTGTAAGCGATACCAAAGGGGATAATGGACGGAGCGTTTGAGCAAATCAAACACTCACCCCCAGTCAACTGATCATCATCCCCTTTGGTTTTGCTAAGTGCAGTGTAAGGAAATGCCTCTTTTTGCATTTCCACCCCCATATTTTTGCACTGATGCTGCTGGTTTTTCGCTTCCTGAGAGTGCATAGAGGCCTACTAACTAGACCTCCGTGTCTGCGTTCTGACACTTATAAAGTGTTTGCCGAATTGTCTATACACAATTGGCAAGTACTAACTTACGTATAAGTCCCTATTAAATGGTACCGAGGGCAAGTAAGGTGACAAAGGAAAAAATGGCTCCCAGCCTGGCTCTGCAGTGTGGAAGGGCAGTGTTTACCAAAACCAATAGAAAAGCCACCACTCCCTGTACCCTATCTGTAAGTCTCCCCTAAGGAAGGCCTATGGAGTCCTATGGCAGGGAGTTTGTTAGGTAAGACATCTCTTCTTTTTTTTAACAGCAACACTTTAAAATTGTCATTTTACTGGAGAAAAGTTAGTAGCCCCATTGGCTATCACAGCGTTACCGACTGGCATCCTAGCCGGTCTAAGTTCTGAATGGGACCACCTAACTTGGTACAGTATGGTATCAAATTAATTGTATTAACAATAAGAGAGAGAGGGATAGTCACTCTTATTCCCTCTGGCAAGTATACTAGAAAACAACAAGCATTGGCATAGACAATAGGTCTCGCCTTTGGGACCTTATAAGTGTTTGGTTATACAGCACAATATCCTTGGTGCAACAACATCAAGTGTTGCATGGCTACACACTTATAAGGGCCCAAAGGTGAGACCAATTGGCTATGCCAATGCTTGTTACTAGGATGTTACTAGCACTTCCTCGGAGCGCTGGGATGCACTTGAAGGAACGACTGTCTCTATCCAGGTTATTAAGAACAGGAAGCATATTTGAGAGATGAATATTTACCTTTCAATGAGGACGTGTCATTAATTAGAGTTTCTCCTGAGCACACAATAAAGCAGCCTCACAGAAAAATGAATAATTTTTACAAAAAATGCATCTTAAAAAGAAAAAAGAAAAATCTGCATTGCCCTGAAAAAGGTTTCTGCGCATATACACACAACATTTGTATACGGCAGATCTACAGTATGAAACACTATACAAAATGCAAGATATTAATAGAAGTGTATTAAGTGCTTTAGATGTGGCTTCCAGAAATTGTGGCATTACTCCAGATGAGGCCTCAAAACTGGGCACAGACCCCAGGAAGGGGCCACCAGAGATGCGCACAAGAAAACTTGGCCACCATAATTGAACACAATTCCCTAGTGAGGCCTAGAGAACGGGCTCGGTATGAAAGATATAGTATGCCAACAATCAAAGAGTTGGATCGAAACTATAAGTCAGGCATCAAGAACTGGACACCATATTGCAGACAAAGGCTTCAGAACAGAACACCACACCCTGGGTGCAGCATCCAGAAATAGGGACAGTCTCCAGGTTTGGGTCCAAAACTAAAAATAACACTCCACATGTATTGACCAGAACTTAACACAACTCTGTAAATGTGGCCTCCTGAAGTAATTCAATGTACCAGAAGAGACATCTACAGCTAGACGAAATTTCCAGCCTGGCTTGAATAACAAGATGTTTTATGCAGCTCTGGACACATTATGACAGTGGTGGCCGCCAAACAATAGAACAAAAACTTCACATGTTGCCACTAGAACTTGATACAAAATGTGAAATGTGACTATGACAACTGGCACAGTACTGCAGATGAACCCTCCAGAACCAGACACCATACACTACAGGCGGCCACCAGCTCAGGAGACAATGTGCCACCTGTGGCATGCTTGCTCCCGGTGAGGTTTGGAACAATTTAGTAGAACTCCAGATGGAACTTTGTGTACTTGTAGAAAAAACAGCAATGGACCGCACACCGCTAGCCCCTCCTCCGGGTCGCCCCTAAGCACTCTGGTATGTGCAGTGCCTGAAGTTCGAAGAATTACTGAAAGTTCGTAAGTGGTTCACCTATGTAGGTGCAAGTAGATACTTGTTGTTCTCCCGATCTCTAGACCCGGGACATGGCCCGGGTTTTGGGATATCTTCCCTCATCAGTAGAGAAAGTCAATAGGGGTGGAAGAGAAGGCCGCCTCGTAACAGTCACGGGCCTCGTTGCCCAGCAGGCAGGTGCGTCGTCCAGAAGCTCATCAGCTTGGGAGGCTCAAGGGAGCCCTTATGTAGAAAAAACAGCAATGAACCGCACACCGCTAGCCCCTCCTCCGGATCGCCCCTAAGCACTCTGGTATGTGCAGTGCCTGAAGTTCGAAGAATTACTGAAAGTTCGTAAGTGGTTCACCTATGTAGGTGTAAATAGATACTTGTTGTTCCCCCGATCTCTACACCCGGGACATGGCCCGGGTTTCGGGATATCTTCCCTCATCAGTAGAGAAAGTCAATAGGGGTGGAAGAGAAGGCCGCCTTGTAACCGTCACAGGCCTCGTTGCCCAGCACGCAGGTGCGTCGTCAAGAAGCTCGTCAGCTTGGGAGGCTCAAGTGAGCCCTTATGTAGAAAAAACAGCAATGGACCGCACATCGCTAGCCCCTCCTCCGGGTCGCCCCTAAGCACTCTGGTATGTGCAGTGCCTGAAGTTCGAAGAATTACTGAAAGTTCGTAAGTGGTTCACCTATGTAGGTGCAAGTAGATACTTGTTGTTCCCCCGATCTCTAGACCCGGGACATGGCCCGGGTTTTGGGATATCTTCCCTTATCAGTAGAGAAAGTCATAGGGGTGGCAGAGAAGGCCGCCTCGTAACCGTCACGGGCCTCGTTGCCCAGCACGCAGGTGCGTCGTCCAGAAGCTCGTCAGCTTGGGAGGCTCAAGGGAGCCCTTATGTAGAAAAAACAGCAATAGACCGCACACTGCTAGCCCCTCCTCCGGGTCGCCCCTAACCACTCTGGTATGTGCAGTGCCTGAAGTTCGAAGAATTACTGAAAGTTCGTAAGTGGTTCACCTATGTAGGTGCGAGTAGATACTTGTTGTTCCCCCAATCTTAACACCCCCATCTAGCTGTGCAATTTTTCACCCTCCTGAGGCGGAAGCCGGGAGGTTCTTTCCCTACAAACTTTACTCGAGCATTTTTAATGTAAAAACTGTATTTTGCTTGATTTAATAAGCGTTTGTATTTTACTTCGTGTTTGGCAATACAGCTTGATTTTCAAAGCGTTTTACCCGCCAGACATCCCTCCTCCCTCTTCCACCACTCGGGCCACTCTCAGCCGAGTATAGACGCTGAGAGATCGGTCCCGAGGAGACGTAGTTTCCACAGCGGCCATATTGGGGTGCTAAGCGGTCGGACGCGCTCTAGTTGAGTATAAAAGGGGTTTCCCTGTCCCCTGCGCCTGATCTAGCTGTGCAATTTTTCACCCTCCTGAGGCGTAAGCCGGGAGGTTCTTTCCCTACAAACTTTACTTGAGCATTTTTAATGTAAAAACTGTATTTTGCTTGATTTAATAAGCGTTTGTATTTTACTTCGTGTTTGGCAATACAGCTTGATTTTCTAAGCGTTTTACCTGCCAGACATCCCTCCTCCCTCTTCCACCACTCGGGCCACTCTCAGCCGAGTATAGACGCTGAGAGATCGGTCCCGAGGAGACATAGTTTCCACAGTGGCTATATTGGGGGTGTTAAGCGCTTGGACACGCTCTAGTTGAGTATAAAAGGGGACGTCCTCTCTCCGCGTAGCGGAGGCGTTTTGCGGACACGCCGGACACACGCCGGAGTCATGCCAGAGTCCTGCCCGTCTGCGCCCAGGAGGCGCCAGGGGCCATGGACTCTGTATCTTTTACGCCTGTCGGTGGTCTGTACGCAAGGGAAGAGCTACTCAGTATCCGGCAGTTGTCCTCGCACTGTGAGCATTCCCCTCTTGACCCGCTTTGCGGCCCCTTTCAGTGTTCTTGTAGTAACTTCGTGCTTGCATCCTCCACTCCTATTAGTGCCCTTACCGAGCCTCCTCATATAGCACCTGTGCCCCCCAAGCATTCGGCTCACCGAGACTTAAAAATCTGGCATCTTAACATTAGGTCATTGGTCAAACATCATGCTGAAATCCATGACCTTGTTCTGGAGGAGGCCCCTGATGTCTTCTTCATGACTGAAACTTGGCTGCACGATGAAGCCACGGCTGAGATGAACCTAGCGCTCCCTCCAGACTATTCCATTTACACCCATAATCGCAATTCCAGGGGTGGGGGTATTGCAGCGATAGTTAAATCTTGCTACCCTTGTGTCTGGAAGAAATTAGCTATAGCTGGTTGTGAGAGTGCACAGTTCGCCATTTCAATCAACAATCATTTCACTTTCTCAGGTCTTCTGATCTATAGACCCCCTAGCAGTGATGTCACTTTCAGAAAGGCTTTTCCAGAAATAGTAAGCTCTCTGGCTGTTGGGTCTGCCAACTTCAGTGTCTTTGGCGACCTCAATCTCCATTTCGAACTTTGCAACTCTCCTGCTATTGGTAGCACACTCACAGACCTAGAGGCATTGCAGCTAAGACAGGTGGTTACTCACCCCACGCACGAGGGTGGACATACCCTGGACCCTATATTTACTAATCTGTCCGGGGTTACGACCTTGCCGCCAACCCCGATGGCATGGTCCGACCATCACCTAGTGGAATTTCATCTTGCTATTAGTGCCCTCCCTTTCAAAACCATAGACAGGGTCATTCTCAAACGCCCATGGAAGAAGCTAAAGCTTGAGGATTTCTACCGGCTGCTTGGCGAACATCCGCCTGGCCCTTTCAATGACGTTGAATCTGGCTATGATATTTTTTGTGACTGGGTCTCCCGGGCCCTCGACCTCTTGGTCCCTGCAACATGGAGTAAATGTCGCTTACTCGAACCAAGCCCCTGGTTTGATAGCGCCTTATCGCACTTAAAAAAATCATGTAAACAAGCAGAAAGAGCTTGGCGTAAAACCTACGAGACTGGAAAAAAACTCTATACCTAGCCAAAGTTAAAACGTACCATAGAGCCATCTGCAGGGCTCGTGCGGCCTACTACTCCCAAGAGTTCAAGCGTAGCTCCAATCCCACCAAGCTGATCTTTAAAGTCCTTAAAGACCTGACTGCCAAAAGAGCCCCAGCAGCTGAGATCTGTTCTGAGTCTCACTGTGAAGAACTTGCTACCTTTTTCCTGGAAAAGGTGCAGACCATCTATCGCTCCTTCCCTAGCGTCGTCCTCCAGAGTGAGGACCAGAGGCCCAGCTCTACCACTAACGTGGTTCTATCGATACTTCCTGGCATTTCTGAGGTGGGGTTGGACAGGCTGGCGGCAAAAGTTAAATCTGGGTCTCCGGCTGATCCGCTTAGACCTGTGCAGTTGAGAGAGTCGGCTGCTGTGTGCCTTCCCCCTGTCTGCGACCTTATCAATCTTTCGTTCTCTTCTGGCATAGTACCCATCAAATGGAAACAGGCCTATGTCACGCCTATCTTGAAGAAACTTGCGCTGGACCCGCTTAAATTGGAGAATTATCGCCCAATTTCTCTTCTCCCATGGGCCGCTAAGGTCGCTGAGGCTCATGTGAATGAGATCCTGTTTAAACACCTCCAAATCGCCAATATCCTTGACCCTTGTCAGAATGGGTTTCGGGCAGGTCATAGCACCGAGACAGCTCTCCTTGCTATGACAGAACATCTGCGTTCCGTGTTGGATTCCGGTCAGACTGCGGCACTGGTGTTACTTGACCTCAGTGCCGCGTTTGACACGGTTTCACACGTGATACTGCTGCATCGTTTGGGAGAAGCAGGTGTCTCTGGGAGGGCATTGGATTGGTTTCAGTCATTTCTAGCAGATCGCACATTCCGGGTCGCTATACCCCCATTTGAGTCCAAGCCCTATTCCATTGAGCAGGGAGTACCTCAGGGGTCGGCACTTAGCCCCACGTTGTTCAATCTGTATGTGCAGCCGCTGGCTGCAGTCGCCAAGCAGTGAGGCCTGAATATGGTATCCTATGCTGACGACACGCAGCTGGCGGTGGCCCTTAGTGGGGATGCTGTCTCCGGGGCCTCTAGGCTCAGGGATGGCCTGACAGGAGTGGCTGGCTGGATGACGGCGAAATGCTTGCAGCTTAATGCAAAGAAAACAGAGGCAAACACAGCAACCTCTGGGGCGATCAGTGGTGGCCCTCAGAGCTAGGTCCAACTCCCATCCCGGTGTCTGAGGTGAAAAATTTGGGTGTCTGGTTAGATCCCGCTCTTAGCTTTTGCGGAGACACCAAAAAAGTAGCTGCTACCTGTTTTGGCATATTGCGTGAGCTTAGGCCAGTCCTGAAATTTTTTGATGCCCCGACCAGACAGTTGATAATCCAGGCCACTATACTCTCGCGATTAGATTATGCGAGTTCACTCTTGTTGGGGGGCCAATCAGGCGGAAATCATCCGGATGCAACGTGTTCAGAATGCTGCGGCCAGAGCCCTGGTGGGTTTACCTAGGTTCTGCTCGGCGAAAGCAACCATTCATAAGCTCCATTGGCTCCCCATGGCTCAAAGGATCGAGTTTAAGACTCTTTGTCTTTCTTTTAAAATTCTCAAGCTGTCTTCCCCCAGATTTTGGCGCATCTTCTCACCACATATGTTCCCTCCCGCTCCTTGAGGTCATTGGGTCAAAATCTGGCCACAGTTCCACGGTTCAAACGCTCTCGGGCCGGTGGTCGGTCTTTCCGTTACCTCGCGGCCAAGCTCTGGAACTTACTTCCAGCTCATATCCGTGCCCTAGAGGACTTGTCTGCTTTCAGGAGGGCCATCAAAACATTCCTCTTCCCTCCTGGCCCATAAGAGCGCCCTTGGGCTATTCCTTTTTGCTTTCTGTTCAGTTTTGTATTGGTATTTCCCTTCTGCCAGTTAAAAGCGCCGGGACGCCCCTTTGCTGGGGCAGCTGTGCGCTATAAAAATCACAATAACATAACAACATCTCTAGACCCGGGACATGGCCCGAGTTTCGGGATATCTTTCCCCATCAGTAGAGAAAGTCAATAGGGGTGGAAGAGAAGGACTTTATTTCAACTCTTCAAACTACATGCACTTCACATACCAGAGTGCTTAGAGGCGATCCGGAAGAGAGGCTAGCGGTGCGCAATCCATCGTAGATTTCTGTTAAAGGGCTCCCAATAGCCCCCAAGCTGACGAGCTTTTGGAGACGCACCTGCGCGCCGGAGAGGCATCGAGGCCTGTAACGATTACTTGGCGGCCTTCTCATCCACCCCAAATACTTTCTCTACTGATGAGGGAAACTAGTACTTACTTGCACCAACTTTGGTGAACCACTTACGAACTTTGTTTCAACTCTTCAAACTACACGCACTTCACATACCAGAGTGCTTAGGGGCGACCCGGAAGAGAGGCTAGCGGTGTGCGATCCATCGTAGATTTCTGTTAAAGGGCTCCCATGAGCCCCCAAGCTGACGAGCTTTTGGAGACGCACCTGCGCGCCGGAGAGGCATCGAGGCCTGTGACGGTTACTTGGCAGCCTTCTCATCCACCCCAAATACTTTCTCTACTGATGAGGGAAACTATCTCGAAACCCGGGCCATGTCGCGGGTCTAGAGATCTTGGGAACAACAAGTACTTACTTGCACCAACTTTGGTGAACCACTTACGAACTTTGTTTCAACTCTTCAAACTACACGCACTTCACATACCAGAGTGATTAGGGGCGATCCGGAAGAGAGGCTAGCGGTGTGCGATCCATCGTAGTTCTTTGTGTACTTGACACAATACCCTGGGAGGACCATGTAGAACAAGACACAACACTTCAGAGGGGCTCCAAGTTTCGGTCACAATAGGCTGAATTGGTCTCTAAAATGGTTAGAAATTGTCCATGCGAGACAGCACGGTCTAGACACACTACTCCAAAGGAGCTCTTGGGAAATGTACTAGACATAAAGCTTCACTAGTGATGTGCACAGTGCCCGGTTATAAAACTGCTTCAGTTTCCTGCTTGTTGCATTACCGCTCCCTCTGCACTGCACACCAACATTCATTTTGGCCTACTCATAGCCTTATCATGTACGTGACGCTTACACTGCCACTGCCTGTGCTATGCCTTTTCTTGGAGCATTGAAGCTTGAAACTTTTCTCCCTGTTCTGTAACAGTGTTAGTTATGGCATTTGAACATCAAATACAACTTTAGCTTCTAAACAGTGTTATCCTGTATTTGTGGATAATTATAACGAAAGCAACAACAGACAGCGGGTGTTCTATAGTCTGTTCAGAATGTGTTTAAAAAGCTCTGAGACTCGAACTCAGGATCTCCTGTTTACTAGACAGGTGCTTTAACCAACTAATCCACAGCGCCCACACTAGCCATATCTCTACACTATGCCTACTGTGTGCTAACTATCAAGGTGTCACCAGTTCGAAGTACACATTTCCTGGTATCAAACCTTGCTATTTTCCACTGGCTCTCCACAAGAAGAAGAAAGCCTGATATAAGAGAAGAAAAAATGCAAATGGGGTGATGGGAAACGTGTACCATTATATGTATACATTTGCATTTATGTTCCGAATATGAGCACCCTAGACTGGTGGATGAAGCGCTTTACATATGTTAAAGCAAACGGGAGTGCAAAGATATAAAGGGCACCAGATAATTTAATGATGCTTACATGACCCATGCGCTCTTTCCTTCTCCTCTCGTGAACTCTGCACTAGGAACCTCCACTCTCCGAGAAGAAATGGGATCTTTAGGCGCGCGTCCCAGGTTCAAAAAGTGCTCTTTGAGAAACCCCTGAGAAGGATGGTATCACAGCGAGAGAGGGGGGCTCTGTTACCCAACAGAGTCCCCTACATGGTGCTATCTGCACACCGTGCTCCTGGTACAAACAGCAGAGGCCAGTTATTTAGTAGGTTAAACAAACACGCCTATAAGGTGTTATTTGAAACGCCATCTCATATATTCATGTAATTTTAATAAACATAGATTGTTTTTAACGAATCTAAAAGGGATTGGCCCGTACGGTGATCAAACCCACGACCTTGGCGTTATTAGCACCAACTGAGCTAACCGGCCAGGCTGTAGCATTTCTCTGCATGTAGGCCATTCCAGTGAACTGAGGCAGGTACACATCTTGCTACTACTGTGAGTTTTTCAACTAATATATCACATTTTGTATTATTATCCACATTCTGTCCCAAGAAAGAAAACCCATTGTGGAGTTTCCACTTTTCTAGCTCAGCCTTTCAATGAACTCAATGCCCACTCTTACCTCCCGCTGTGACATGCGTCGTGGTTACAACGTGACTCCAACTCACGAGGGATGCAGTGCTCCTCTGCTGGAATTTCTGTTGCTACCGAAATACATCTTGGGAGTTGAAGTCCTGGCTCACTCACTTAAGTTGTTCCAGTTGAAGTAACGCGCCTGAAGCAATAATATATAAAGGAAAACCTTTCAAAATGAGCAATGTGTCCATCCTGACGTGGAGTTATCTGGTACTTTAATAGGTGTGGCACATCATTGAATGGTTACATTGTACTTTGCAGGTACATATGACATTATCTGCCGGTGCTGAAGGACCATTTTTGGACCTCTGATGACGAGTTCCTTCCCTGGGTAGTGGGAGAGTCCAGTGCATTCAGTGATTTCTGTGCTGCTTTACTTGTCTTTAGATGACTTGTGTGGTTATTGGTGTGGGCTTCTGGCTCCGTTTGCTGCCCAGGGATGTGGTTCGACGAGGTTGAATATGAAATCTCAAAAGAGTTACTGTTTTGAAGAGAAAAGGGACAGGGTATAAGAACCGAGAACAACTTTGAAAGTGTTGCCTCGCGAGCCCATTCCGTGGCGAAAGGAAACATATGTTTCCAATTAACATGAGACATGGCGGGGGAGGGGCTGCTGAATAGGAGGGGGTACGTTACAAGACTAGAGCTCAAGAAAGGTGATATGGTGCAGACTCCGATGTTTGGCGATTGGGAATTGGCATCCTGTAGTGCGATTTCGGCCTGCTGCTGTCTAGAGACGCGGGGGGCGGGTGTAGGGGGGAGTGGAGGCCAGCAGAGTGACGCGATCTGTGGTGGGGGAGGGGGAGATTGAAGCGCGGAGAGAGCCAAGCAAGGCTTAATGAGCCTTGACAGAACCCACATGGTGGCTGCACGCGTGCACTCATACGTGCACGCAAGCTTGGGGCCAGGAAAAGCCTGTGGTAGCACTTTTAAAAGCCTGTTTACTAAATTTCTCACAGAGCAGCGCATGCGCTGGCTCAGCGAGACCTAACAAAAGAGTGACTGAAAAAATCCTAATGGAAAACTAAGGAATAGAACAGCACAAGGACAAACCTCTTTGTTTAAAAGAACCCTCACTCACCAACCTAGTTGGTGACATGCTTCATCCACCAGAGAGGCCAAGTGCCTCCCTGGTGTGCTACGATGCCTGGATTACAGCGGAGCAGGTTTTTTGTGAAGGGATATGATTGCAAAAGGTGGTGGAAAACCAGTGACCATTAAAAGCAGGTGAGACGGACGTTGCTGACTGATTAGCTTAACCAGACCCGTCCGGTTTAGTACAAAAAGTGAAAAGTGGTCGACATGTTTCTGCTTTTCCATGCGATTGTGCTAAGCATTCATCAGGACCGAAAACTCCATTGCGGTGTACGCTCTCTAAGGCGCACCCTAACCTGTATCAGCCAGCCCACGTCCGTCTCACCTGCTTTTAATGGTCGCTGGTTTTCCACCATTAAAATTATTTTTCGATAAAACCAGACATCTTTTAAATTTGCACCACCTTTTGCACTCACATCCCTTCACAAAAAATCTGCTCTGCTGTAATTTAGGCATCGTAGCACACCAGTGAGGCACTCAGCCTCTCTGGTGGGAACCCAATGATGAAGCATGTCACCAACTAGGTTGGTGAGTGAGGGTTTTTTTAAACAAAGAGCTTTGTCCTTCTGCTGTTGTATTCCTTAGTTTTCCCTTATGAATTTTTCAGTCACTCTTTTGTTTTCTAATCAAAATAATTGTGACATTAAATTCAACTTGATGCCCAAGTTGAGTTTTATGTCACTTTTATAGTTTCTAAAATTTGCTGTGTGTCTAAAATTCGCTATGTCCCATCCCTAGGACGGTATTTAAGCGGCTGAATTCTGTGCCTCTTCCCTTATTGTGAGTCGGTCGTTGCAGCAGGGTGGCCCTGAGCACCTTAATCCGACGATACAAAGAGAGTGGATTGGAAGTGCCTAATCTTGAGGTGTACTTTTATGCTGCACACCTGAGACATGTAGCCAGATAGCCGGATGAGGGAGATAGCAGGGAAAAAGTGCCCACTGGCAGAATCAGTGGCAACAGATCAATTATCAGTGGTGCTGATGGAGAGTGTAGAAGTGGCTAAGAATATACCCAGTATTGTTCGACACAAAGCGTACATATGGCAACACTATGTTGAGATGGTCCTGAAGCATGCCCTTTTTCTCCGAGAAATATTGGTCTCTATACTAGCGCCAGTGTCGCAACTGATGGACAAGATTTATTTTCAGGCATGGAGGCCGTGCACTGTTTGAGGACTTGTACCCAGGCACGTTTTTTTATAGCATTTGAACAAGGTTGCAAGGCTTTTGCATTGGGACCGGGGCATTTCTTACATCATGCAGGGTTGACCGTGATAGCTAAATGTACCTGGCCCACATTTCCTGTTGCGCTGTCGTTCACGCATATATTGGATGCGTTACTGACCTGTGGAGTGGGTCGTCAGTTGATTACACAACTTTATAGGGCAATGAGAATGGATGCGACGAATACGCCGGTCCGGGAGCGCGCACCATGGGACAGCGATCTGGACACCCCGTTAGATGACAGAATGTGGACAGCTGTTTGTGAACTCACACACACTGTGTCTTGCAATTCCCGCTTCAAGCTAGTGCACTATAATTTCCTCCACAGGACATATCTGACTCCAAAGTACCTCCACTGCATATCTCGCACACAGCCTGGCAGTTTCCCACAATGCAATGATAATGGGGCAGACTTCCTGCATCTGGCATGGCGCTGCTCGTCTGTACAAAACTTTTGGGCACAGGTGGTGAGGGACTTACAGAGGACGATGCGCGTACGACTAGACTGCACACCATTACACTGCTAGTTGGTATATGTCTGCAGACGCAAAAGGCATAGAATGGCCTACACATTTTTTGCAATTGGTTTTAGGCCTGGCCAATTTCAGAGTGGCTATCAATTGGATGGATATCACGAGGAGGGCAGGGGCTTGGAAGTTCTAGCATACAGGCCCCAACCAGTTATGCAAAGCGAAGGAGTTTGCTGTTCTTAAGGGCAAAGGGAGAGAAGAGAGATGGGAAGGGAGAAACATGTGTACACCAGGCACGAGAAAGAGAGTGCATACTAGCACTGGGATAGTTCCTATAAGGAGCAAGGGCAGTCACACACCTGAGGGGTGTCATGCTTCATCATTGGGTAGCTCCCGAGGGGTATCATGCTTCATCATTGGGCAGCTCCTCGTTGGGCTGGCGCTGCAATCTCTAACAGGAACCAGGAGGGGGCTCTTAGCCAGGGTTCTTCTCTGGTTGCCATCATGAAACTATAGGGGCTATGAGAGGGCTTATGTGTCGTGAGTAGAAGTGGAATGATGTGAATGTGATCTAAAAACAGCTACATAAGACTCCAAAGGTAAATTTATTCACTGGGTTCTTGTGCTATGTGTTAAAATAACGACTGGTGAGTCGTGGACTGAAGGGGGGAATTATACCGGCTTCGGTCTAAAGAATTGTGTATGGTCCACATGTTTCATGCCCGTTACTGTCCAAAAGGATCTAGGCATTTCATCAGAATACATCTACTGCTCGTGGGGGATGGCTATCACTTGGTACTGTAAAAAAGTCACATCCCTTGTAGTCTGGACTCCAAGGTTAAAAATTGTCTACATTGACTAAGTAAAGCAAACAATGCACTTTTATTTCAGAGTGTTATAGTGCACCCCATGTCACCTCTTAGTTACAATTCTTAGTTAACGCTCTTAGTTAAACTTAGAGCGCCACTAGATGAAATATTGCCCGAACATAGAGGCAACATGGTTCAACAGTGCTCTATTAAAGTTCATATTGCTAGAATGACACTTTACCCATTGCCACAGTAAAATACATATTGACTTGAAGCCAAGTTCCACATTGCCTTCGTAATGCTCATATTCCGCCAGTAGAACAAAAATTACTATGCCAGTTTTCATATTGCCATAGCTAAGTAAATACTTTTGTTAGTGCCAAGACTCCTCTGCAGACCTTCACAATCTCTTGATGACTCTCTGTTTATTTGTCATCATACTCAGTTACCATCTGGTGACAACTGAGATCACACTCTTGCATTACTGCTTGATGGCCTTATGTGAACCCTGGTTTCTTATAGGCTGAAACCAACAGAGCCTGTTCTTTGCAAAAGGTGTAGGTGCTTAGAAGGCCACATTCTCCTGTTCTACTGAAGAGTCTACATACAATATGCCGCTCTTCAATAGACTATTCAAGTAAGCAAAATATCCCGATCTTATTCAGAATTGCTAATCTATCTGCATGCTGTGGACATGAAGCGGCATATTTATCAATGTTTTGCGTCACCCTTCCACCACCCAAGGGGGCGCAAGGCTGACGCAAAACCAAGAATTACATTTACCAAGCCATGCAAGGCCACCTTGCATGGCCCTGCGTGGCTTGGTAAATGTGGAGTAACACAAGGGTGCTCAAGTTGCTGCCTTGCATTACTCTCCTCCAAGGAAGCGTTCCATGGGTGGAATTCGCCGCGGATTTTGGAACATTTTCAGATTTACCATTAGTGCTAGGCCTGGGAATGCATCAAAATGCTACGCCTCCCTTGGGGAGGCATAACTAGGAGAACTTTGTATTTCTACTCGCTTTTACCTCTTTCCAGAGGATTGTTTTTGTGCAGGAACGTGTATCTTCCAGCCCAAAAAAAATCCTAAGTACCTACAACACAGGCACCCTTGTACCATGGTGCAAGGGTGCCTGTGTTGGCGCCATGCAGCAGTTTGTACGCCAGCTAAGGCAGAGCTCAGGAATGCAACATTCCCTTTCACACAGTGCATTAAGGTGCGTTGAGTTAACCCCTTCCACGTGGGGCTAATTCCCCCGTGGTGCGGGGGGGGGGGAGGGGCGGCGCGCTGCGGTGCTTGTGATGAGCCCAGCTCATCATGCTGCACAGTGGAGCTGTGCTCATGACGAGCTGGGCTCGTCACGACTTCGCCCACTCCTGTAGAACGCCCGCACAGGTGGGTAACTAGCCCCGCGTGGGCCATCCGTGGCAGTTATGACGAGCTCAGCTCGTCATGAGCACAGCTCAACTGTGCCTCATGACGAGCTGAGCTCGTCATAAGCAGGCAAGGGATTAATATGTGATAAATATGCCCCTAAATTGAGAGGTGCGAATCTGTGAGATCCCCATGTAGTTAGATGCACTCAGGATTTTCTGTGAGCTTGAGTAAAGTTCCTTCAGGAAGGATTTTTGTCAAAACTTCGAGACCACCTGAAAAGAGCAAGGCGTGATTGAAACCCTGAGTATTACAATACACCAAGCAACTATGCAACAACTTCGGCAAAAACATAGGCCCAGATTTACTAAGGGCTTGTGTCGCCATTGCATTATACAAGCCCATAAGTCAGATTTCCCAAGTCACGCAAAGCCACCTTGCATGGCTCTGCACGGAGCTGTAAATCTGGAGTAACGCATGGCAACACAAGTCACTGCCTTGTGTTGCTCTGAGTTGGCAAGGCATTCAATGTGTGGAGCGTGGGTGTTCCCACGCACCCACCAATGATTTTGGTGCATTCCTAGATTTTACTAAGTCTAGTAAACCTGGGAATGCATCGAAATAATACAAACTGAGATGTAACAATGAGAAATATGTTTACTTGTCCTTGTTATTTCCTCTTTCCACATATGCTGCATTTTGCATTACACATTGAAATAGGAAAATACCTCTGAGTATTGTTTTTTGCTGGAAGGTGTCCCTTCCTGCAAAAGAACAATCCTGGCAGTACTGCAGGTACCCTTGCACCATGGATCAAGGGTACCTGTGTTGACGCTAGGCAGCACATAGCGCGCCAGCGCTGAGAGAGCAGGAATGCGCCATATATAAGTAAATGTGGCTCATTCCTGCTCTCTCCATTTGATGCATCTTGGCAAGTTATCATGCTGCACTGCGCCAATCCTAGTAAATCTGACTCTTTATCTCTTATTAGGAGTAATCAGCCTGACTATGAGATTCTACAACAACTCAGGAAAGATTTAATAATGTGACGCCTTATCAGGCTTTTGAAAAACCCTTGGAATGATTTTGGAATGCATGTAACGAGTCTGAAGAAATGTATGTACCTTGGATAATAGGTACATCTCCTTCCATAGATCAGGTGCTATCTGGAATTGAAGGTAACTGTTGTATCTTGAATTATCATCTTAATTCAATAAAGTAACTTGCTTAATCAACAAGGAAGATCCAGCTTCTTATTGATTAAGCAAGTTACTTTATTTAATTAAGATGATAAGTAATAAGTTATAATGTTAACCCCATCAGGAGCAGCTGTCCTGCTGCTCAGCCCTCACCCAACTGACATTCATAACACACTAACATTCCATACATCCAACATTCCAAATCTCATGCATTCAAGCTGAGCAGCAGGAAGATTCAAGATACAACAGTAACCAAACACATTGTGCACTTTAACTAGTTATTTCAAGTATTGTTACCAGTATTAAAAGAGTTTTGCTGTATTTTTGCATCCTAACTGGCCATAAACTAAGAGGCAGATTTATCAAAACGTCACACAACGCAGTACAGCAAGACACTTTGCTGCGTTGCGCGACAGGGTGAAAGCAGGAATGCTCGATATTTAATATTATAAGGCGCATTCCTGTCCTCTCCTCTCCTCTCTGGGTGCTGCCATGCGCCAAAGCAGATACTCTTGCACCATGGGTGCTTGCGCTGCAGGCAGGCTTTTTTTGTGCAGGAAGGGACACCTTCCTGAACAAAAACAATCCTCTGAAGATTTTTCCTCTTTCTATGCATACTGCAGAATGACGCACACGTAGGAAGAGGAAAAAATAGGAGAAATAAACAGATTTCTCCTTGTTTCGCCTCCCCTGAGAAGGAGTACCATTTTGATGCATTCCCAGATATACAAGTGTTAATAAATCTGAGAATGTGCCAAAAGCCGTGGGTGTATGAGTGGAAACACCCACGCTCCACCCATGAAACGCCTTCCCAGGGCAGAATAATGTAATGCAGCGACTTGCGCTGCCTTTCATTACTCCAAGTTTACTATGCCATGCAGAGACATGCGAAGCCACGCAAACCGGCTCTGTATGGCATTGTAAATCTCACTTAAGGGCTTGCGTTGTCCTAGGATCACACACAAGCCCTTGATAAATCTGGCCCTCAGTTCAGATTATATATGAATCAATTGAAACACAGGGGCCAAAAATTTGCAACAGATGAACGCCGCTGGCTTTCACAGAATACCTAATTTATCAAAATCTGACAGTCAACAAGTAAGAACCAACATACAAATAACCTGGCGGACTGTAATCTGAGCAGACTGGATAACAGTTATATCCCTTCAGCGGTCCTGGTAAATCACTTTTTGCCAAGTAGCTATTACCTCTGCAGACCAGTACTGCCAAACAACACACTCATATGGTCAGAACTCACTACCAATCCATCTAAACCAAACCACTCAGTACCAAAGAGAATATGCACTCTGTGTTTTAGAATAACTGCTACATGTGGCTAGCATCTTTGAGGACTTTAATATAGTCCATAACTGCACATCCTGACCATATCCAACATTCGAAATTCAGTGCCCATCTCAGTCGATTTTAAATGATTTTAACTCTTTCCGTGCTGATGACGGAACCGCTCCGTCATCAGCCGCGGTGGCGCTGTGCTTAAGGGGTGAAAATACCCCTGGACATCAGCACCAGCCTCAGCAAGCTTTTTTGGGGGGGAGGGGGGATGGGGCTTGGAGGCGGGGTGGAGTTCAAAAGTGCTTCGTAGGTACTTCTCGACATGAGGCCCTCCCCCTTCAAGGCCCTGCCCCCTCCTGTCATGGTGAGATTGTTCTTCAGGTTGGCAGGAATGCAGTATTTTGTTTCTCGTCTTAGATGAAGTTTCAGGCCATTTTCAAGCACAAGTCAACACTACTCTTGCGTGGCACCACTAACCTATATTTAATTGCAGGAGCTGGGCATCAGTGCAGCAGGTGCATGCAGCGGGAATGCTGAAGGCGTTATAAAGGCGAGCCCGTCAGTGCCTGTCAGTGGCAGAAGCTGCCAGCCATGCTGCCCGTGCGAAGATAGAGAGCCTGCAGACCTTGGACATGATTAAAGGTAATTACACAGACCGTCTTATTAAATATTCCCAGCAGGAGCTATTCAATCTTTTTAGGGCTGATTGCCAAGCGTCTTCAAATCTTATGTCGAATCTACCAACTAAAAAACTGTTTTTCATTTAAAAACTTCTACCATTCATCACCCTTTATCCTACAAATATTCATGAAACGTCTACCCACCTAAAAGCCCTTCTCTGTAAGGCCAGATCCACTCAGAACCATAAGATTTAGACCTAAATCTCTCACTGAAAAATGGTTGCATAACACTGCTGATAAGAAATAATCATCTCATTTTTACTCGGTTTCACTATGACACTGTAAAAAAATGTTTCGCTGAATTTTTACCACAAAATTATATAATCAATAGGAAACATTGCTCTATCAAAGGTTTGGGCGGTGTTGCAATAATCTTTAAAACACAGTGAACAACCCAGATTATCAAGTGTTTCACACAACGCAGTACAACAACCAAGGTTGCTGCGCTGCATTGCATGGCAAGGAGAGAGCAGGAAAGTGCCATATCTGCAGAGATATGGCACTATCCTGCTCTCTCCCTAGTGCTGGTGCGCAATCAGGCTGGCGAGCGCCACGCGCACACACTGTGCACTAGTGTGTGAATCTTGCATAGGGTTTGTACTGAAAGGGTAATCTTCCAGTACAACATATTATGCTTAGACTAACTTTAAAAGTTTTCCCACTTCGGATGTGTACTGACCAGTGCAGCACACATGTGAAGTGGGAAACGTTTGGAGAAATACCTGCTTCAAAGTGAAGTTATTCTTTGGCACACAACCCTGTCTACTATTGTTAGTATAGGGTTTTCGTCAAAAACCATTGGTGATTGAATGGGATTGTCCCCTTGATGCAGAGTAACGCACGGTAGCGCTAAACGCTGGTTTGTATTACTTTGAGGGAACTATCCAGCACAAAACTTGATTTGCAGTGTAAAGTAAATAGTTTGTGACGCAAACCCAGCACAAAATGGTTGCTAATTTTGGCCAACATTTGGTAAATACACTTTCACCACACTTTTTCTGGAGAAACCCCATGCTGTTAAGTTACAACTGTTTCCTTTATTGTAAATATCATTCCAATGCATCTTCCTCCCAGGGTCGGCTCCTCTGCTATTGTGGAGTAGCGTCACCCCACTGCTGAATACCGCAGTCAGAAGAAAAATAAAATGTTATTTTACTTCCAGTCCTCTGAGTCGAGCGTGGAACGGAGCCAGGCAGCATAGTCAACAGCAAGAGGGGAGTAGTGGTAGGCACGGAAAGTGCGCATGTCGGTTTGGCTAGCCGCCCACGGCCAGCCAAACTGACATGCGCACTTGAATATCTCAAAACTGTTCCTTGGAGATATCCTAGTGCTCAGGAGCGTGATTCCAGCCCACTTTGCCCAACCCCAGCACTTCTCTCATGCTGGGAAAAGCGCAGGGATTGGGTCTGGTCTGGGAGCCTCTGCCAATGGGAATTGTAGTGATGGGAGGGGAGCAGAGGAGCAGCGCAGCGTGGGAGCAGAAGATTGCGGCGGCCGGCAGGAATGATAAGTTTATATTTGTATTATTATTATTTTCTTCCTGCCCCCCCCACTTCCCCCCCACCTTGGATTGGCAGCAGCCGCCCCTGCTTTCTCCACATACAAGTACAGAAAATTTAGAAGCATTGTTCAGTTACATATGGAGGTGTAGTCTTAATAGCTATCATAATGTGGTTCTAGAAGCCTTCAACTTTTTTTAGAGCAACCTCAAGGCCTTGTCTCAGATTTTATAAATGAAATTACTATTTTTAATCTGTCCTTTCTAATCAGAAATCCACACACATATCAGGACACTTATTAGTTGCTATGTTTGCCTTTCCAAAGAAGTCTTGCTCCACTATTGATTGAATCCCTTTACCATAGACTGACCACTTGGCAGTCTCTTTCACTTTAAATATAACTAAGAGTCATGTGTCTAAACATGGAAAATCTATGACAACAGATAGGGACTTGAAATAGCTCCCTTTAGAAGATTGGTTAGCAAATATCTCCACCTCAGCCATCTTTGAGCCACACTACCAGTTTTCTAGGGATATACATGATCGTCTAGTTACATTTGCTATGAAAATGATGGACTATCTAAGCATGATATTATCTTGGAAAACAACGTACCCCTATATCAATTATAAATGTAAATAGGTCCTGATGAAATGCCTAGATCCTTTTGGACAGTAAAGGGCATGAAAAATGCGGACCATCAACACACCATGCACAATTCTATAGACCGAAGCGCGTTTAATTCTTCACCTTCAGTCCAGGACTCACTTCATTATGTCAGGACGACCTCGGAAATTAGCATCCTATATGAGTACTTCCATAGCTGGCAAAAATACTAGAAAATTTAACATTCAGTCAATTGACTCAAATAAACCACTAAGTACATCAAAGGCCGGCTTTAGACCAGAGCACATAGTTAGTGGTAACTTCGGTGTTGGATGATCTCTGTCAGTCATTAGATTATGGTGAGGTCAGCCACTTAGTCCTGTTGGGCTTGGCAACATTCAATAACATAGACCACTCCTTTCCTCTTTTGAGAGCTAGAATCCTTGACCTGAATGACACCACGGTTAAATGTTGAGTATCAATCCCAACAAATTGTCATTAAACAGTTCTATTCCACACCACTTGGCCATCAGGTTCTATACTATCTCCCTTATTGTTTCAATATGTACATGGCCATGCTTCCTCACGCTTTGTAAAATATGGTGCACAATTCTACAGGTATGCTGATCACACTCAGGGCCAGATTTACAAAGCCTTTGTGTCAGGTTTGCATTACTTTAGTAATGCTGAACTGACACAAAATGCTTTAAGGATTTACAAACCAACACAAATTGGTATTTACGTTGGTGTGTAAGAAAAAGTAACACAAACCAGTGTGATGTGCTGCTGTGCATTACTTTACGTCAAGGGGGCGTTCCATGGGTGGTACAAGGGCGTTACATGGGCGTTACTGTGTAACCACCCATGGTATTTGATGCAAAACCCTATCTTTAAACAATAATAGAAAGAGTTTTGTACCAAAAAGTAACACCTCTTGAAAGTAAGTGTTAAAAAGAAGAAAGGCTGACAAGATGGACGGCTAGGCGAAGAGCTCCTCCGTGCCGTAATACCTCCCTCTGGCTTTCCGGCGGTGAAAGGGACCGTATCTGCAATATCTCACCGGATTTCCGAACCGGAACATGTTGTGAGCAGTTGCAGTCTCATGCTGGCTTTTTCTGACTTTATTTCATACTTTTAAGTCGGATGTGAGGCTTGCAATACCGGGACCCGCCATTTTGTGAAGTGCCTCAGCGTTAGCGGTTTTTCCGACGGACTCTTGTCCTTCCGCTTACTAATGACGCTTTCTTTACTTCATCGCCTGCATTCTTTCAATGGACCTTGGAGGTGAGCTTTAGGGGCTATTTCATGGCTGTTAGTGCCCTATTTTACATCATGGCGCATTTCCAACTTGATGTGGTGCAGCCGCCATTTTAGGATTACCGCGGCTCCTGTTTGTTTCTTGCTAATTTGCTGCCCCCTGCTCGTTTTACCTTTACTATGTGTCTAATGCCTCCTGCTTCCTACCGGTAATTACCTTTGACATGCCCTAATGATATCTGGTTCTCCACATCATATCTGTTTTCTGAGGCATGAGACATAGTTGTGGCACTTTCATCTCATGAAGAAGTCAAAACGGACACCTGGCTGCTTTGACCAAATTGTAGCGTTTCTTCACACTCAATAACGTTTCATGCTGGTTGCAAAATTCAAAGTGGTCCGTTTTTTCAGATTACCGCACTTCTTTTCCTTGACGAATCCATACTTTTCAATGAACTAAATTTTGATCTTGTCTTTGGGCTCTTGCATAGAAGTCTCAACAAAGTAGAACTAACAAAGTCTAAGGCCTGATCCCATTCATGATACTAACTCGTGATTTTGTCATCTGGTGTCAAGATACGCAAGCATCAGTCTGGTATTTTCAGAACAGTATTTATTCCAGAAAAGCACAAAAGAATATAAAGGAGCCCGCGTCTGTGTTGCGGGTATAGTAACTATTAGCCACAATTGAACTGAAGTATTGTGACTCATTAAAGGCTATGTACAGAATATTCTAGGTGGAACATTACATGTACCAGAACCATTACCATTAAGATAAAGGTGGCGCGAATTCTCTAATCTTCACTGTACGGAGTTCTATATAAATTCCTTTGCCAAGTGTGTTCTTATTGACCTGATCTCTCCTATGGTGAGGCTGCGGAAGCCCAAATTTGTGTTCATCCCTTCTGCGAATATTCCTGGGAGCGCCTCTACTTTGGGTGCCTCCTCACATTCTATCAAGATGGCGACTTCCTCCGCTCAACGCTCCTCTTCAGGTCACCCACCATCAAATAAAACATCACCTTCTGCATCATCTAGCAAAAGGCTGAAGCAGAACTCTCCTATACCAGATTCTTCTCCTTCGCCTTCCGTTGACTTAGTTCTAGAAGAGATTTGTGCGTTGCGTCCATTCATTGAGGAAACAAGCAGGGATATGCAACTTTTGAAGGACAAGTGGGAGGTCATGGACACTCGCATCTCCTCAATAGAACAACAAATTCCCGAGGTCCACTCTAACACGCAACGTATTGAGTCTCTAGAAAAGACTGTCCTCTCTTTACAACGCCACACGGAGGACTTGGAAAATCGAAATAGAAGGAACAACCTTCGTGTTTATGGTCTGCCGGAAACTCTTGAGGGTGATGACCCAGTCACTTTCTTTACCTCCTTTCTTCTGAAATTATTGGACATGCCACCTTCCACGTCCATCAGTATTCAAAGAGCTCATAGACTTGGTTCACGTTCATCTACTGCTACCAAACCTCGTGGTGTTATCATCCTTTTTTTGAAATTCACAGATCTACTATCCATTCTCTCTGCAGCTAGAGCCAAACGACAATTATCCTGGCAGGGTCAACGTATCTACATATCCCAAGATGTTTCTAATACCACTGCATCTAGACGTAAGGAATTCCTGGCTCTACGACCCTCTTTGCGCTCTCTAGGTGCCCGATATGGCCTGTTCCACCCATGTACCTTCAGAGTCACTCATCAAAATAAGTCTTGGTCCTTTCAAGATCCTGGCGAACTCCGTAATTTCCTTCTTCTACACAACAACGATGGAATGGACTCCTCGCCTTCAAATAGTGGCTGATAAATACTGTTATATTCCTTGTGTTTTTGTCATTGTTCTGCTCTGTGATTTCATTGACCAGGTTCTCAATTGACCTCCTTATATAGGATTCCTGCATTACCTATGTCTTGTCTTATAGTAAATTAAATATATGTTATATGTTCCTATTCTAATTGTTTGCTTTCCCTCCCTATACAGGTGTGTCTCAGTTATTCCCCTCACCATGTCTCATCCTTTGTACTTCTTTGAGGTTTCGGTGCGGTTGTGCTTCTGATCCTAGTCTACCCGTCTTGTTCTGCATCACCACTTCCCCATCTCCCTTTTTGTGCCCTTCCCTTCAGGTATGTTTCTTGCAGTCATCCTTATGGATTTGTACTGTCTTCTATGCATTCTCTCTTTTCCTTCTTCTCCTCCATGCACGGACCCTTTTCCTTTTCCTCTCTTCTTTTCCCTTCCCTTTTCCCTATCCCTTTTCCTTTCTCCCTCTCTTCTTCCACTTTCCCCTATTCTTCCTTCTACTCCTTTAATGGTTGACTTATTTTCTACTTCGCTAATGTTTGGCTTATTGCTTGTACAGTATGTTTTTGCACTTTTCAATTTTGAACAGTTTAATATATTTGAATCTTCAAAGTTGTTTCATGGAATGTGAAAGGATTTAACCATCCCATTAAGCGGCAGAGAGTACTTTCCCACCTCTCCTCTTATAATCCTGATATTGTTCTTATTCAGGAAACTCATCTTTCAGATGTTGAATCTTTGAAACTAAAAAGATTATGGGTTGGCACTGTCTTGTTTTCCCCAGCCTCTCATAAAAAAAATGGTGTTGCTATTTTGATCCACAAACGTCTCAAATGTACAGTAATTCTTGAGGAAAAAGATGAGGAGGGTCGCTGGATTCTAGCCAAGTTGCTTATTAATAACATTCCAATTACCTTGTTCAATGTTTATGGTCCTACATGCTTTGATTCCTCTTTTTGGCCCATGATTACTGCAAAATTTATCCAACATAAAGATGCTTCTTTCCTATTGGGCGGGGATTGTAATCAGATCATTGACCCCTTTCTAGATCGCAAATCCTCTGTTCGCTTCACCTCTCACAAACCCCATAAACAGTTTCTTGATACTATCACACAAGTTCACCTTGTAGATTCATGGAGGCTCACCCACCCGGACACTATGGACTTTTCTTTTTTCTCCCCACCACATGCCTCTTTTTCTCGTTTAGACTATATCTTTCTTTCTTCCTCTTTATCTCAAAATCTTATATCTTCGTCTATTGAGCCTATTGTCATCTCTGATCATGCCCCTATTATCACTGACTTTGATCTTCTTCCTCCTGCTCCTAAATCTTCTCGTTGGCGCTTTAATTCTTCTCTACTCACAGATTCTTTTTTTCTTCCTCTTTTCGCTCATTCACCTCTGAATTCTTCCAGCTTAACTCTGACCCTGATATTTCTTCCCATGTTCTTTGGGACTCTTTCAAGGCCACAGCCCGCGGATTTATTATCGACTTTGTTTCCAAAAAAAAGAAAAAGTTTCTTCAAAAGCGTAAGGTTGCTCTTGCTCATATCAAGTCATTAGAACACCAATTTTACACTTCCTCTCCGAACCATATGTCTTCTGAACTTCTTCAAGCTAAAATTGCATTTACCAAACTTACTACGGATTCAGCCTCCTCCTTCCTCCTTCGGAGTAGCGCACGGTACTATGGAGGACGTAACAAATCAGGCAAATTGCTTGCTAACTATCTAAAATCGCGTAAAGAACGAACTCTCATTGACTCTATCTATTCCCCTTCCAATGTCCTTTTACACACAGATAAAGAAATTTTGGAGCAGTTTCAATCCTTTTATGAGTCTTTATACTCTCCAGAGAACCCCCCTACCCCAGATCTCCTCCAATCATATTTTGAGGGATTGCCTAAACCAGATACCTCCCATCTTAATTTCTCGGACATTGATACAGATCTTACCCTCTCTGAGTTATCCACTGCTCTGTCTTCTCTAACCAAGGGCAAGACTCCAGGGCCTGATGGCTTCCCAGTTGAATTTTATTTACACTTTTCTGATCTACTCTTACCCAAACTTCTCTCTCTTTTTCAATCTTTTTGTTCCGCTGGTCTGGCTCAAGGCTCATTTCAAGATGCTACCATATGCCTCATCCCTAAGGAAGGGCGGGATCCCAAATTCTGTAAGAATTACCGACCAATATCCCTAGTTAATGTCGATTATAAAATCTTTGCAAAAGTATTGGCTCTGCGTCTCGATCCACTCATGCCACACCTCATTGGGAAGGAACAATGTGGTTTTGTTAAGGGCTGCCTTACCTCAGATAATTCCAGACTCCTCCTCAATGTTCTCAATAAAGCCCCCTCTCTCTCTATTCCTCTTGCAGCTATCTCGGTGGATGCTGAAAAAGCCTTTGATCGGGTTGATTGGTCCTTTCTGATCGCTTCACTGAAATGGCATGGCTTTGGTCCTAAATTTATTTCTTACATTTCTTTAATTTATTCTATGCACAAAGCATCAGTCCTTGTCAATGGTCAACTTACCTCCCCTTTCACCCTTAAACGAGGTGTACGTCAAGGCTGTCCTCTTTCCCCTCTTCTTTTTATCTTAGCACTTGAACCCTTCATATCCTCTATTCGTAACAATTCTTCCATTTCTGGTTTTCCGTACGGTGAGCATCAACTCAAATTATCGGCATATGCGGATGATATACTTTTATTCATTTCAGATCCAATTACCTCTATTCCTTCCTTATTAGCTGAATTTGAGAAATTCTCCCTGGTTTCAGGATATAAAATAAATTCAGATAAGACAGAGATTCTTCCTATAACTAAATTCTGCCTCCCACATTTCTTTACTTCCACTGGTTTTGCTTGGAATAGTAAGAAAATAGAATATCTTGGCGTTCTCTTCTCTAGCTCTATTTCAGCCTCTATCCAACTTAACATGAATGCAGTCATCTCTAGAATTGACTCTCTGCTTTCTTCTTGGAATCTTGACTCGGTTAAGATGATGATTGCTCCGATTTTGATTTATTTACTTTCCATGCTCCCAGTACATATCCCAACTCTCTACTTCCGTCGTATTGACTCTGTTTTGTCTAAATTTCTCTGGAAGCAGAAGAAAGCTCGCATATCTCTTTCAGCCCTTCGTAAGTCTAAATCAAGTGGTGGGGTTAATTTTCCAGATTTCCGTCTTTACCATAAATCCTTCTCTCTCCGTCAAGCTTCCCGATGGTTATCACAAGACATGGCCCCTTTTTCTCCCCTTTGGCTCTCTGTTGAACGAGACTTATTGTTTCCTTACTACATCGACCATCATGCTCCGGGGTCACACGCTGATGGGACGAGCGGTGTGCGACCTCATTCGGACATACTATTTATACAGGCTCCCTTGAGCCGGTGGAGGTGACGACCTCGAGATAACGCATCCGCGCGCCTTAAGAGGTATCTGGACCTACGAATATTTTCGGCAGCCCACGCAGCAACCCCGTGCACACGCCTAATTCCTGCTGATGAGCGTTAATGAACGCGAAACACGTGTCCAGGGATGGCAAGCACACCAGTAAATACCCTCAAGACTCAACACTCTGGTAGAAGCGCACCCGCTGATACCGACTACATCGACCATCATGCTCCGGGGTCACACGCTGATGGGACGAGCGGTGTGCGACCTCATTCGGACATACTATTTATACAGGCTCCCTTGAGCCGGTGGAGGTGACGACCTCGAGATAACGCATCCGCGCGCCTTAAGAGGTATCTGGACCTACGAATATTTTCGGCAGCCCACGCAGCAACCCCCTGCACACGCCTAATCCCTGCTGATGAGCGTTAATGAACGCGAAACACGTGTCTAGGGATGGCAAGCACACCAGTGAATACCCTCAAGACTCAACACTCTGGTAGAAGCGCACCCGCTGATACCGACTACATCGACCATCATGCTTCGGGGTCACACGCTGATGGGACGAGCGGTGTGCGACCTCATTCGGACATACTATTTATACAGGCTCCCTTGAGCCGGTGGAGGTGACGACCTCGAGATAAGCATGGGCGGATCTAGCGGATCTCGCGTACGCGAAATTGCGGATTTACGGATTCGCAATCCGCGAAGATACGCGAACTCTAGCGGATTTGCGGATTTTCCCGTTTTTTGTGTTGGTGCGCGTTCGCGCCGATTTTGGGACAAGTTCGCAATTGCGAACTTACTTTTCGGCTCGCAACTGCCGCGACTATGTTGTTTCTACGTCTGGTTTATCATCACAGGTTCACAGCACCCTCTGTTTCACCACTGCCACCCTCTGGGACACCCATGCCACCCTCTGGTACATCCTCACTGCCACCCATTAGGTTTATTTATCACTGTAGATTATGGTGGTTGAAAAAAGCAAGCACACCTGCCCTTCTTCAACTGCCATCAATTAATTTGTGGGTCATTAATGTGTCAGTAATTTTGAAACTTCCAGTCTGGCTGGCACCTGCTTCCTTCCTTATCTGTAATTTGCTTTTTGTTGCAGTGAAATTTTTTTTCACAGGACCTTTATGGTCTACTTGTAGCTATTCTATGAGCCTGCTGTTTGGGTCATAGCAGGGTCATAGAATAGTTGCAAACTCTGGAGGGGCCCCTCAGGAAGCACTACCTTGAATGTTACTAATGTTAAGTTTGAACTTTTGCACCTGCTCATTGCTTTCAGTTTAGCTAAAATCGTTTTTTCTGCAATTTCGCGTGTTTTTTGGGGCGCGAATCCGTGCGAGATCGATTTCGGAAGCCGCGAATGCGTGCGAATACGAAATTGTTTTTTTTGCGACGTGTATGTTCGCGTGATCTTGCGCGTGTTCGCGAGGCGCTTCTAGCTATACGTTTGCCAAGTTACCCTATCGGTCGTACACGGGCGCGGCCATCTTGTTTGCGTGACGTAATTCCGTTTCCGGCCGCTATGTGTAATCTCGCAAAGTGTGCTGCTCGCTAGTACAATTTCGCGCGTGCTCGCGAGGAAAATCTCGCGCGAACTTACCCACGCGGTCGTGAACGGCCGCGGCCATCTTGTTTCTCATTCATTGCTATGGTTCTGGGCATGCTTTCTCTATCCTCTCTCAATCTCTGCCATCCTTTGCTTGTTTGAAGTTTATTTGATCTAATTTTACTTATTATCTATCCCTCTATTTTTCTAGCTCTATATTTTTGTGTTTTCTGCTGCTTTTAGTTACTTTTAAACTACTTTTTTAAACTCTTTTCTTTTCTTCTTCACTATTCTATTTCTTGTTTATCATTTAACTGTATTTCTGCCCAGACCATGGTAAAGGGAGCCGGGAAGCACCCTGAGAAGGGGAAGGGTCCCGCACCCCGTGACCGGCTCCCGTGCGGGCGTTTGAGGGGGGAGCAAGTGGTGCCGCGGGAGATCTTCAGCGCGGAGGAAGTGGCGGCACTCATCTTCCACGTCCAGCGCCGCCTCCCCAAGACGATCCTGGGAGGCGGCAAGATCGCGACTGGCTATGGCATCCGTGAGCGCCGCAAGCAGTGGGAGAAGGTGTGCCGGGCCATGTTTCAGCTCTCTGGGGTCCGGCGCACATATAACCAGGCCACCCACCGCTGGACCGATGTCATGGACCGGGAACGGGACTTGCTGGACGCGCTCGGCGTAGAGGTCCCCGGGCTTGGTGAGTAGTAGTAGCTATTCATTTACTACTCTGTTTTATCCGGCTCTGTTATTTGCAAATCTTTGTTCTTTACCAAGAGCAATAATGCTGCCGATTACATTGAGGTAAATTATATTTCAAAATCTTCTATGCATTTCAGGTGCACTGCTCTCCTTCTCAGTAGCCTTGCTTGCTACTATGCTTCTTTGTTTTGTATGTTGTGTTCAGAAGCATTTCATTGGCCTGAGAAATTATGTATGAGTGTAGTGTAAAGATAAGAACTGCGTAATGCTAGACACTAAGGGTCATATTTTCAATTACCGGCGCATCCCTGCAAAGTAGCAGGGATGCGGCAGTAATTGTGTGCCATGCCACCACCACCCATTGGCCCAAAACGTCACAGAAGCCTTACGCATCTGTGCCGTAAAGGCAGCGCATTGCTGGAGTTGCGTGCCAACGATGGCGCAGCTCCAGCAATGCTCTGGGGTACCCTATCTCCCCAATGCTGCATCAAGCCGTACGTCGGCTTCAAGCGCGCAGGGTTTGAGTCATGCATCATTGTCCTAAAAGTGACTGATTGACATCTTGTAGATTTCCCTCAGCCACTTTTAGGATTCGTTCCTGCGCAGGTACGCCCTCCCTTGCGCCGGAACGCCCCCTGATGGCGCAGGGCTTTACAACGTGATGCATCGCCCATATGCCCATATGTGTTTTTTTTTAATATATACGCCGCACCAACACCATGGCGAGTCTTTTGTTCTGCCGCTGCGTCACAAAAGGCACGCAACAATGGAGGAAAATGAGCCGCAAGGGACTTCTAAATCAGCCCCAACAGACTGAAGTCCAGTCCTTCCTTTAGACACATGGCTATAAGAAGAAATAGTGGCGGTGGTGGGTGGATTGATAGTTTGAGTATTCACTGATCTGCAAGCAGGATGGACTTTGTCTGTCACTTCGCGTGCTGCGGACTGCTGCCTGCAGTGCCAGGCCTAGGCAAACCTCTTTAGTAGTCTGTTTATTGAGTTACATAGGAACTTTCTAAGTCAACGTTCCGCAAATCAGGCAATACGAATAACGTAGTATACCACATGAGATAGATCCCGTGGAATAGTTGTCTATTTATTGCTATTTGGTCTTTCTTTCTTTCATGTTGTACATCAGCTCCCCCCAAGGGCAAGAGGACACAGGAGGAGGGTGCTGAGGATGCAGGCCAGGATCGGGCAGGCGAGGGCTCCTTTGCTGGCCCCAGTAAGTTTACATTTTAATAAAGAGTACCTATTTTTTCCTAGTGTTCCTCATTCGATTTTTTCTAAATCGTCTTTGATCTTCTTGTAGACTGGATATAAATTCTTATCCTGCCTCGAATATGACTCCCTGTGGTATTACTAGACTATTCTTATTAGTCTGTCTGTGTAGCTAACTAAGATTGGACATTTGGCAATTCCATTGGACTCCCATTCTATTCAGCAATAGCTCTATGCACTGTCTCCTTACTGACTAGATAGTGTGGCAGAGTCATTCAGCTCCCGAAGTCACCGATTATTGATCCCCAATGATCTCTAGATTATCGTACGCAGGACAAGAGAGTACGGAGTCACAGCACAGTCAAGAAGTGTCAGAGGCACTCATGCTTGCAAAAATTCCAAAACCTTTAGCTCATCCACTCTAGTCTGGAGGAACAAAAACCACAGAGTCTATTTAAGTTTAAAAGCTTTATTAAAAGTAAACACATTTATTAAAATCTACTTTGTCATAAAACTATTTAACTGAAAACGGAAAAGTGTTTAGTGCTGACGATTAATTGGACACATTTCTTGTGGTCGAGCAGAGCTCTCACCTGGTTTGAACTTGATCCTGGTCGTGTTCTTAGGAGTCAAGCTTCTGTCTGTTAGGAGAAAAAGTGGTGCGTGTTAAAAATCAAAAGCAAGCATTCATCAGTTGTGCATAAAAGTGCAGCAAGACAACAGCCTTCCCTGGAAAAAGGGACATTTTTACTTTGGAGTAGACAGTCACAAATTATTACATTGTATTCAGTTTTTTTAACATTTCTCCTAGACCAAATATTATATAGTAGTGAGTGGTGTATTCTAACATTCTTAAATGTACTTTGTAGGTGTAACATCTGGTGACGGGGCCAGCGCGGAGGTGGCTGTGTTGGGCGAGGACTCGGAGGACTCTGGGGAGGAGGCGGTGCAAGAGCCGGCGGACGGTCCTGTGGGGGTTCAAACGGTGGTGGCGGAAACAGGTAAGCTATATATTCCTTACTTATTGAGATTGAAGACTGCATAGTGTGCTTTCTGCACGGGTGTATTACAAATCAACCAGGTAGTAGCCTCCTCGAAATGTACTTCGACTTAGCTGTGAAGTTTTTGGTGAGAAGAATCCCAATAAGTTCTTAGACGAACGTGATGGATGGGATGAACGAAAAGCGAAAGAAGGGTGTAAGTAAGTGGGACGCGAACTTGTATGATGGCTGGCAAAGAAGAACGATATGTGTTTGCTTGGCCCCCGAGGTGGCTGGGAAGGAAAGAATATGGTATGGTGCATGGCTGGGTCAATGATGAAGCAAGGATGGGTGGAAGGACAGCAGCCTGGGTGGGTGAAACAGAAACTGTATGTGTGCGTATACTTTGACTGAATGGATGCCTGGAGCATGGTATTCTCTGACTCTTAGATAGCACATGTGTATCTAGAGAGAGTAGATGGTCGCCAGATGAACTAAGTGTTACCTTGAAGAGCATGTACCACCGCACCCGCACGTCCGTTCCAGTGCAGGGAAGGCAAGGAAAAGAAATTGTAAATGTGTCCAATACTACCATGAATAGTAGCAGTACTTTGTATTGCGTCTGCAATCACAGCATATATCTGGTTATTACGGTGGACACTCCGTACCTCTCTTAATAACTTTAGTTTACTTGTAGTACGTCATTCATGTGTGGGTGTATCACTGTTCACTCAATATTAGGCAAAGCACCTAAAGTCATCCCATATGTCATCAAATACGTCCCATGTGAAGTGATAGATAATCAAATTAGTTAGCTTCTTCATTTTCCTTTTCTAGTACTCATTTGCACTGTAGGGTGAAAGGTAAATTAATTAAGCAGTAGCCCTTGTAACAGAGTATTCTCAGTGCCACCCGTAATAGAAAAGTAATAGCTTCACCACCTGCATGTACTGGACCGGTACAGTAACGCAAGTCTGTCTCACTCATCATGGTGTGCAACTTTTTTTCTCGGGTGCAAGTTCACTGTGCTGTCCATGTCATTCTGCCGGCTTGCATAAGATAACGTACCAATTTCCCTAAACAAGAGAGAAGAAGAAGAATAAGACTGGTGTACTGTCATAGTCGACTGTAATGTAAGTCCATAGTGGTCGTAGAATTTGTTCATTAAACTACCACTAATGTTAGAGCAAGGATGCAGAAGTGGGAGGTTACATAGATATTGTCCTCAATAGTTATGTACTGTGCTTTCAATTTGCTACTTGTACTGTGACCCAACTTTCGGCTCAATCACTTTGTGTTATTAATGCTAAGGAGCATTGGTTACAGACTATGTCTTTCTTTCTTCATATAGTTGCTCCTTCCAAATCAACAACACGGAGGGAGCAGGCTAGAATGGCCCGGCAACGGAGGCTGGAGGCCACTGTCGCCGAATATCGGCGGCTGGTGGCCCTGGAGGAGGAGGAGGACACGCAGTCGAGCGGGGCAACAACAACATCCTCGACTGGGACCACTGCATCCTCCTCCGTGACTAAGCCAGCGGGACCGAGCCGGGCTAACAAAGACAACCGCCACTGCCAAGCAACAGAAATACCAGCTGCCCCCCACAGGAGCTGCAAGGAACGCCAACGCCGCCTACGAGTCCGAATGTCCAACCTGGAGCAGGAGGTCCTGAAGTATAAGAACTTGGTTAAGGGCCTCCGCTCCGAGCTTGCCACCCTCCGCAAGGATTATGATGCCCATGCCGCAAAATGCACCAGCACCAGCACCCTCCAGTAGTGGAGTGTCCCTTGCCCTTTTTTTATAGACTTTTGGGGGGTGGGATTTGGGAGTTGGGATCGTTTTGGGACGTTTCAAAGACAATCGTTGGGGTTAGGGTGGGTGAGGGAGATTATTTTGTTAGGGCTACATAAATATATTTTTAAACTTTATCTGACCATACCTGTTTTTTACTGCTTTTCAGTCTGGTGGGTGGGGGGCGGGGGTGTAACAGTAACTTTGTTTTCCTGAACAGTCGTAGGACTTTAGTAGTACAACCGTCAATCTCTTGTCTACTCCGAAATAATACTCCATTATACTACCTCCCACCAAACGCTTATCTTACCTGTAATTTGTGTTAGAAATTAGGGCTAGGCCCAGGGCTGGCTCCACGTGAAATGGGGATTAACGTTGTCAATCCTGGGCGGGTGACATTTCCTCATTGCGGTGGTACTAGTGGTGTGACACAGTGGCAGTTGCATGCCTATGGAAAAAAAGAAAACGAAACCTTGTTTGTCCTTACTGTAGCATTACAACGGTTACGGTACGATCGAGAATATAGCAGGTGACAGACAGAACAGTGCCATAATGTAGCCTAACAAATGGTAAAGTATTTGCTTGCAAGTATAACTAGTACTTGCGTTGAATTTATTTGACATTGGCTACTACTACTAGAAGATATAGTACTGAAGCTGAGTAAGTCTAGAAGATATCCTCGTATTCCTTCACCAGCCTGTTGCTATGACCTTATCCTCCCCAGCAAGTGTGTGGAATTATTGATGTCATTTTAGTCAGACATCAAGCAAAACAACACAGCCCGGGGGAAGAGGGTTAGGGTTTGTAAAATGGATGGGAATGGGGGTTTCTTTTTGGGTAGGTTTTGTTGAGAGAAGAAAAAAAAAGCAGAGCATGGACAAACAATAATTGAAGATAAAGACAATCTTTGGTTACAAACTAAAGCTAAGCACATGCAGTCACACTCATAGAATAAAACAATGGATACTGTATCTGTATTGCGTATGTTGTTGGAGTTGTCCTGTTGAATTTGGTAAGTAAGTTGCATGCAGCAAACAATTCCTCTTATTGGCGGCACTCCTCCATTCCAGCTGACGCTTCGTCCATCAATGTTGGTGACCACTGACAGAAGACACCCTGTCCACTGCCTGCCTGGCGGATGTTGACTGAAACCCGGCCTGTAATTATTGAACGGAAAACAGGAAGTGCTATTACAATACCACTGATAAATAAATAAAAGGTATGTACGCTGTGTGGTTCAAAAAGTGACACTTTGATTTCCCTAATAGACAGTACAATATTTTTGAAATTGCGTGCTGTCTGAGTCACCTTTTTAAGTATAAATAAGTATGGCCAAAATATTATAGCGGATCTTTCCCCTCAAGTCAAGGTAGGTGTACTGTAAACTGTGTTTTAGAACAAAATTTGGACGAAAAGTAACAAGGACCCCCTGTTAATACAACTGAATATGTTATACAGGGAAATTAGACAATGTGAAAAAATAACCATCAAATATGATATCACCAGGGAGATAACGACAACACAAGGCGCAACATACAAATTAAAAGTACAAAATATTGCTTTATTGTTAAGTATATATACTCAGGATAAAAACATTTGAAATCAATTATATAGCCAAATAATACACTTGACCTATTCTAATTAAAAAACAACACTAGTTAACATACAAAATAAAAATATCAATGACACAATTAATAAATTCATAAGGTAGTGGCAAACAATAATAATCTTCGACGCGCGTTTCGGCGTTTGAGCAAGAACGCCTTCTTCAGGAGCCACAATTAAAATCTGAAAAACATATATAAGGAAGATTAAAAACACCATTAGGGGAGAAGCACTAGCCTCTCTACATGATTTTATTACATAAACATATGACCATTGGGGGAGAAGCACTAGCCTCTCTACATAGTTTTAATACGTAAACATGTGACAATATTGTGAACCACCTTGCATATCACAGAAATTCCCTGCTTAGTAGCCAAGCTGTAGCGCTACATAAGTTACAACTATACATAATAATATTTGAGCAGTGTTGTAGTTAAATCCTAACCAGGTCCTTCGTGATACTCAGACCTGGACCAATTACTGTTACCTAATCAACATGTATGGAAAATCAGGGGAATCTTATTTCACACCGGGGTTTGCGTGACACTATTTTTTGAGGCAGCAAACAGGTAATGACAAAAAGGACAGTCTAATTTATCAATCCTTGGTAATACACTTGATTCTAGCTACATTGTCCTTACCAGGAGATCACGAGTTTTGCTTGTTTCCAAATGATGGCTGGAACACAAGGGGGACCCTCTTTTCCTAATCTTGGGGGTAGTTGATGGACCCCAATCCGTATTGCTATATCTTATCAATCCAGCTAAAATATTAAACAACAAATTGAACAAATATTTTCTGCCTTTGTGGTATTAAGTTGGATTTATTTCTGCACATGAATGATTTTAGTTATACAGGTCTTACCTAGTATTGGTTAGGAAAGTGCATTAGGGTCGACGTGAATAGAAATATCCAATCATTAACAGTGCTGGAAATCACAAAAGATAAAAAAGGAAAACCGAACTCATTACCTCATCACATATGGACATGAAGTAACTACCACTGTATCATTGCATAATGGGTACAGAATCTTACCTACAGAGTGTAACCAAAGGGGTTGCTATTTTCAAGGCAAACGGCTCTTCTTTGATATGGTGCTCGTTGCTTTAGATAATTTCTTTTTTATACAAAACTGTGGGTATAAGATTACAGCAAACCTACCATCAGTATTCTTATTAGAAATTTAAATTTCCAGAACAGTGTCAACAGTTTGCACGACCACATTGTCGAATCTAGTAACAGCCCGTGAATTTACTCTTCTTGTCACCCAGCTGCAGGGACGCTATCAGCGGGCGATTTGATTTACGCGATTCAATACTACCGCAACGACCAAATGCTCCTATAATATAAGGTAGGAAAGTGCTCTTCACTCTATTGTGCGCATAACCCGACCCATAAGAAAAACAAATATCTAAACTTACGGGTAAGCGGCACTAAGTGGGAATGCGGTCAAGAAAATTTACCGGATACGGCATTCAAGCTAACTGCCTCAAACGCACAAATGAATTAGATAAATAGGGAGCGCCACAACTTACCAGCGAATGGTAAGCCGGGTTGATAGTATTAAAAGTCACACGGGACCACAGTCAGTTGATCTGTTCCCTTAGCGATATCTTTTTGACAAGAAAGAAAAAATACACAACTAGAATTACAGCTAAACACACATACTGTTGTGTGGCTTCTTTGTAAGAAATTCAGTAAGTCCAACGTTCGCTTACCGAAAATAAGCTGGTATGCAGCGCTCACATCAACCCGCGGGCGGTCCAAACGATGGATTCCTGGCGTCCCGCGGCAGTTGGAAATAATGATCGATTCGCGGACAAACCTACCCGTCATTAAGTAGGCATGCCGTAATTGTCCCTCAAAGGAGATTGGTTGGCCGGAAGACACTCCTATATCTCGAGTGTTCTATGTTACTGAAATATAGAAAGTGGACTATGCGGACCATGTGGACCATGTGACCGGGTCAATTAACTAGATATAGAAAAAGGACTACCTGGTACGAATGCCCAGGGAACAACGTGATGTGTATTATGCATACTCTCAGTTATGGGGACATAGAAATAGGACTCCGTAAAACATGTAGCCGGATAACTCAACTGGATACAGAAAAGGGACTACGTGGCATGGATACACTGCAACCCGCGTGATATGCACCGCTATGTTGCAATCTGTATATACAAAACCATATTTTGGAGAGTGTAAATTATTGAGCATAACACAAACCAGTAGTTAACAATAACATTACCATTGTTGTCAGGGGATCGCCGATATCACAACAAGCATGAAAACTATCTTTACAGTGAAAATCATTTCACTATGGACCATCAAGTCATCAAAATTTTTGGATGTTCAAAAAATGTGTCTCCCATATGGAATGCAAGGGCGAACTATATAAAGTTAAAATAAAGATAAAAATTGGAAGTTTCAGTTACAATGGATTATAGTGGACTCTAACAAATGGAAGTAAGTTTTGTAACTATTTTGTTAAAAATGTCCTACCTACACTTACGGGCAGATCGCATTCTCCCACGGGATATCATTATTTAATCCTTTTTTGTGCGTGTCCAAAACAAAAATCCAAAAGACTTCACGTTTTTTCCTTATGGCGCACCCTCCTTTACTGTCTGGAGTTTTAATTTTTTCTAGGATGCGCCAATGTACATCCTCTGGTTTGTGATTTAAATCCAGAAAATGTTTCACTAGTGGTGCGTTCAGTTTCTGCGTTTTGATTGCTGATCTATGTTCGGTGAGACGTGTTTGGATGGATCTACACGTCTCACCCACATATCCCATACCACATGGGCAGCAGATGAAATAGACCACATTCGTGGTTTTGCAATTCCACAGATCATGAGCCTTGGAGGTGTAGCCGTTATGGGTAAATGACTCACCACCCAGAATGGTCTTACAACATTTGCAAGAGGAGCATGGGACTGTACCCCGTACTGGTAAATTAGTCAATAATGATCTTTGGGTTTGCTCGCCATTCTGTCTAGAATTGAATTTTGAATGGACTATTTTATCTTTTAAGTTCCTATTTCTCCTATGTGCAAATAGGGGTTTGATTAAGGCAGAAGTGGAGGATGGGTTGCAATTCAAGATATGCCAATTGGCATTGATGATTTGCCTAATCCGTTCATTCATAGTTGAGTGTGTAGTGACACACACAATGCGTTCATTTGCTTGCTTGTCTTTGGGGATAAGTAACGCATCACGATCAAAGAATCTCGCACGTTTATATGAATTCCGTATCAGTCTGTGCGGATATCCACGCTCACAGAATTTTTTTCGCATAATTGCTGCTTGTTTGTCATAATCTTGTAAATTTGTGCAATTCCTGCGCACCCTCAGGAATTGCGAAAAGGGGATGCTCTCTCTTTGACATTTCGGATGAAAACTGCTGAAGTGCAGTAAAGTATTTCGTGCTGTTTTTTTCACGAAGAGATCCACCTCCAATTTGTTCACATTTACTCGAATGAGAAGGTCTAAAAACTCAACTTGGTTCTCATTATAGTGAGCAGTGAATTTGAGATTACCGTCTGTTAGGTTAATCCACTCCAAGAACTCAAGGAGCGTATCTTTCCCATTGGTCCAGATAAAAAAGATGTCATCGATATATCTGGACCAATGGGAAATTGACTCAAAGAATGGTGCTACCTCATTGTCTATGAAGCGTTCTTCGAATCTGGACATGTATATATTCGCTATCGATGGGGCAACCGACGCACCCATACTGACACCTCTCAATTGGCGGAAAACATTTTCACCAAATTCAAAAAAATTGTCTGTCAAAACAATGAATAAACAGTCTATTAAAAAGTTTTTGGGGCATGTGATATTATGTTTGTCTATGAACCAGTCTGTAGCTTTAATGGCTTCATCAATGGGAATGTTACTATAAAGGGATTCTATGTCGAGGGTTACAAGTATATCCCTTCCTTGAATGAAGTCTAGATTTTCAACTAAATTAATCATGTGGCAGGTATCCTTAACATACGATTTGATTTCTGGAATATGGGGACGGAGAAAATGATCTACAAATTTCGACAGGGGTTCTGTTGGAGTCCCCAGGGTAGACACAATAGGTCTATATGGGGGGTCTTCCGGATTCTTATGAATCTTTGGTAGACCATAAATACAAGCAGTTTTGAACTTGTGTGTATTTAGAAATTCATGGTCCTTGACACTAATGTCCCCATCAGATAATGCACCATTAGTCAAAATAGTAATTTTTTTAATGGTAGTATTAATAGGATTGCTTTTAATCTGTAAGTATGTGGAACTGTCACTCAACATTCTCTTCATGTTATGTTCATAGTCATTAGAGTTAAGAACCACAATGCCCCCACCCTTATCAGCACTTTTGATGGTTAGTTCTTTATTGTCAGAAAGGTTTTTAAGGGCACGAAATTCATTTAAGGTGAGATTATATTTAGGTTGAGGTATATATTTTAATGTCTTTTCCAATTTTTTCATTACGACCAGCTCAAATGCTGCGACTTCAGGCCCCACTTGATCTAGTCCGGGCGTAAATGTGGAGGGGAGGGAGATTGCAGTCTGTCTAGGTACAGAAATATCTGAGTCATCCTCTTTATTAAGAAAGAATTTTTTCAATCTAATTTTTCTAAAAAGAGCAATTATATCTTTATGTAGCTCAAAGATATTCACAAAAGAGTGGGGAACAAAAGATAATCCCTTCGATAACAGGGCTTCACTATAACCATCCAACTTATTTGAGGACAGATTAAAAATGGGGATTACATCCCCTGTCCCCAATATTGCCTGTTGCGGGTTTCTCTGATGAACTGTGGTTCCTGTTGTGGATGTTGTTGGTGTTGGATTTGTTGGTGTGTAGATTGTTGCAAATGTTGGTTCATTTGGAAATGCCCTCGAGTTTGTCCTTGGTTCTGAAATCTTACCCTGGGGCGACCCCGTCGAGGCCCCCTGTTCGATAAAAAAGGGCGTCTTTGGGGTCTGGAGTTGGAATAAGTGTTGAAGCCACCATCTGGTTCGTAGTAGGCATTGCTAGTACCTTCTCCTTCTGAATCTGAGGAGTCGGTGAAATTATTAATTCTTTGTGGTGCATTTCTGGACTCGTCATTATAATGATTCTGTTGGTAGAAATCTTTATTCAAGAAGGGGTATGCCACTTCTTCTGAATAGAACCTTTTCTCTCTGTTCAGTTTATCTGTTTTACGCTTATTGAGGTAATTACTGAACGACTCTAAATCCTTATTATATTCTTCAATTTTTTTGATGGCTTCCTCAACTCCAGTCAATTGCTTCAATTTCTCTTCTAGCTCGTCTATTTCTTTTTTTATGTCTAAAGCTAATTCCTTTGCTGTAGCCACAATAAGTATCATCAGATCTCTGGAACAACGATTTGCTATTAGGCTCCATTTTTCTAAAAATGGTCTGTGGTGCACGAAAAGACCTGGTGTATTTCGTACACGCAGACCATTGGGGATGATTCCTGTTTTTAGATATGCCAACATGAATTCCCCATGGGCCTCCATGCGAATAAGTTTCTTTTTTAGGTCCGATAATTTCTTACCTTCATCCTGGCCTCTACTAGATATATTGCTGTTAGTGGTTGGAATAGTGGTCCCAACCAAAGTTTCGAATTCTTCATCAGTAAATCCGAAAGTTTTCATATTGGCCATGGCTACAGAAATGGATCAAAATTCAAGAGGAAGGAAATTACTACACACTGCTCAAATATGTTACAATCGATAACAACAATGGAAAGTGAAGCCCTGCACAGACAAGCTGTGGGAAAATGGACGAAAAGTAACAAGGACCCCCTGTTAATACAACTGAATATGTTATACAGGGAAATTAGACAATGTGAAAAAATAACCATCAAATATGATATCACCAGGGAGATAACGACAACACAAGGCGCAACATACAAATTAAAAGTACAAAATATTGCTTTATTGTTAAGTATATATACTCAGGATAAAAACATTTGAAATCAATTATATAGCCAAATAATACACTTGACCTATTCTAATTAAAAAACAACACTAGTTAACATACAAAATAAAAATATCAATGACACAATTAATAAATTCATAAGGTAGTGGCAAACAATAATAATCTTCGACGCGCGTTTCGGCGTTTGAGCAAGAACGCCTTCTTCAGGAGCCACAATTAAAATCTGAAAAACATATATAAGGAAGATTAAAAACACCATTAGGGGAGAAGCACTAGCCTCTCTACATGATTTTATTACATAAACATATGACCATTGGGGGAGAAGCACTAGCCTCTCTACATAGTTTTAATACGTAAACATGTGACAATATTGTGAACCACCTTGCATATCACAGAAATTCCCTGCTTAGTAGCCAAGCTGTAGCGCTACATAAGTTACAACTATACATAATAATATTTGAGCAGTGTTGTAGTTAAATCCTAACCAGGTCCTTCGTGATACTCAGACCTGGACCAATTACTGTTACCTAATCAACATGTATGGAAAATCAGGGGAATCTTATTTCACACCGGGGTTTGCGTGACACTATTTTTTGAGGCAGCAAACAGGTAATGACAAAAAGGACAGTCTAATTTATCAATCCTTGGTAATACACTTGATTCTAGCTACATTGTCCTTACCAGGAGATCACGAGTTTTGCTTGTTTCCAAATGATGGCTGGAACACAAGGGGGACCCTCTTTTCCTAATCTTGGGGGTAGTTGATGGACCCCAATCCGTATTGCTATATCTTATCAATCCAGCTAAAATATTAAACAACAAATTGAACAAATATTTTCTGCCTTTGTGGTATTAAGTTGGATTTATTTCTGCACATGAATGATTTTAGTTATACAGGTCTTACCTAGTATTGGTTAGGAAAGTGCATTAGGGTCGACGTGAATAGAAATATCCAATCATTAACAGTGCTGGAAATCACAAAAGATAAAAAAGGAAAACCGAACTCATTACCTCATCACATATGGACATGAAGTAACTACCACTGTATCATTGCATAATGGGTACAGAATCTTACCTACAGAGTGTAACCAAAGGGGTTGCTATTTTCAAGGCAAACGGCTCTTCTTTGATATGGTGCTCGTTGCTTTAGATAATTTCTTTTTTATACAAAACTGTGGGTATAAGATTACAGCAAACCTACCATCAGTATTCTTATTAGAAATTTAAATTTCCAGAACAGTGTCAACAGTTTGCACGACCACATTGTCGAATCTAGTAACAGCCCGTGAATTTACTCTTCTTGTCACCCAGCTGCAGGGACGCTATCAGCGGGCGATTTGATTTACGCGATTCAATACTACCGCAACGACCAAATGCTCCTATAATATAAGGTAGGAAAGTGCTCTTCACTCTATTGTGCGCATAACCCGACCCATAAGAAAAACAAATATCTAAACTTACGGGTAAGCGGCACTAAGTGGGAATGCGGTCAAGAAAATTTACCGGATACGGCATTCAAGCTAACTGCCTCAAACGCACAAATGAATTAGATAAATAGGGAGCGCCACAACTTACCAGCGAATGGTAAGCCGGGTTGATAGTATTAAAAGTCACACGGGACCACAGTCAGTTGATCTGTTCCCTTAGCGATATCTTTTTGACAAGAAAGAAAAAATACACAACTAGAATTACAGCTAAACACACATACTGTTGTGTGGCTTCTTTGTAAGAAATTCAGTAAGTCCAACGTTCGCTTACCGAAAATAAGCTGGTATGCAGCGCTCACATCAACCCGCGGGCGGTCCAAACGATGGATTCCTGGCGTCCCGCGGCAGTTGGAAATAATGATCGATTCGCGGACAAACCTACCCGTCATTAAGTAGGCATGCCGTAATTGTCCCTCAAAGGAGATTGGTTGGCCGGAAGACACTCCTATATCTCGAGTGTTCTATGTTACTGAAATATAGAAAGTGGACTATGCGGACCATGTGGACCATGTGACCGGGTCAATTAACTAGATATAGAAAAAGGACTACCTGGTACGAATGCCCAGGGAACAACGTGATGTGTATTATGCATACTCTCAGTTATGGGGACATAGAAATAGGACTCCGTAAAACATGTAGCCGGATAACTCAACTGGATACAGAAAAGGGACTACGTGGCATGGATACACTGCAACCCGCGTGATATGCACCGCTATGTTGCAATCTGTATATACAAAACCATATTTTGGAGAGTGTAAATTATTGAGCATAACACAAACCAGTAGTTAACAATAACATTACCATTGTTGTCAGGGGATCGCCGATATCACAACAAGCATGAAAACTATCTTTACAGTGAAAATCATTTCACTATGGACCATCAAGTCATCAAAATTTTTGGATGTTCAAAAAATGTGTCTCCCATATGGAATGCAAGGGCGAACTATATAAAGTTAAAATAAAGATAAAAATTGGAAGTTTCAGTTACAATGGATTATAGTGGACTCTAACAAATGGAAGTAAGTTTTGTAACTATTTTGTTAAAAATGTCCTACCTACACTTACGGGCAGATCGCATTCTCCCACGGGATATCATTATTTAATCCTTTTTTGTGCGTGTCCAAAACAAAAATCCAAAAGACTTCACGTTTTTTCCTTATGGCGCACCCTCCTTTACTGTCTGGAGTTTTAATTTTTTCTAGGATGCGCCAATGTACATCCTCTGGTTTGTGATTTAAATCCAGAAAATGTTTCACTAGTGGTGCGTTCAGTTTCTGCGTTTTGATTGCTGATCTATGTTCGGTGAGACGTGTTTGGATGGATCTACACGTCTCACCCACATATCCCATACCACATGGGCAGCAGATGAAATAGACCACATTCGTGGTTTTGCAATTCCACAGATCATGAGCCTTGGAGGTGTAGCCGTTATGGGTAAATGACTCACCACCCAGAATGGTCTTACAACATTTGCAAGAGGAGCATGGGACTGTACCCCGTACTGGTAAATTAGTCAATAATGATCTTTGGGTTTGCTCGCCATTCTGTCTAGAATTGAATTTTGAATGGACTATTTTATCTTTTAAGTTCCTATTTCTCCTATGTGCAAATAGGGGTTTGATTAAGGCAGAAGTGGAGGATGGGTTGCAATTCAAGATATGCCAATTGGCATTGATGATTTGCCTAATCCGTTCATTCATAGTTGAGTGTGTAGTGACACACACAATGCGTTCATTTGCTTGCTTGTCTTTGGGGATAAGTAACGCATCACGATCAAAGAATCTCGCACGTTTATATGAATTCCGTATCAGTCTGTGCGGATATCCACGCTCACAGAATTTTTTTCGCATAATTGCTGCTTGTTTGTCATAATCTTGTAAATTTGTGCAATTCCTGCGCACCCTCAGGAATTGCGAAAAGGGGATGCTCTCTCTTTGACATTTCGGATGAAAACTGCTGTAAGTTGCATGCAGCAAACAATTCCTCTTATTGGCGGCACTCCTCCATTCCAGCTGACGCTTCGTCCATCAATGTTGGTGACCACTGACAGAAGACACCCTGTCCACTGCCTGCCTGGCGGATGTTGACTGAAACCCGGCCTGTAATTATTGAACGGAAAACAGGAAGTGCTATTACAATACCACTGATAAATAAATAAAAGGTATGTACGCTGTGTGGTTCAAAAAGTGACACTTTGATTTCCCTAATAGACAGTACAATATTTTTGAAATTGCGTGCTGTCTGAGTCACCTTTTTAAGTATAAATAAGTATGGCCAAAATATTATAGCGGATCTTTCCCCTCAAGTCAAGGTAGGTGTACTGTAAACTGTGTTTTAGAACAAAATTTGACCTTCCCAGCAATGCTCCCACCAAGACCCTTACTAAAGCCAGTCGCAAAAATGTAGAAGAACCCCAATCAGATCTCCAAAAACGATGCCTAGCAGAAAAATGGTTACAAAACGTACTTTGAAAGTAACAGTAGGCCCAAATACAGACCGTGGATTGTATTCAAACCACTTGCAAGCAAGCAAAAGTATCCATAGCCAGCATCGCTCCAACAGTGCTCTACAACACCAGAACTGCGTTGTAATCGAACCCCCCGAAACACATGCAATCCTGCTGCTAGGGCTAACCCTAACGAACCCTAACTTACAAAAAGTGCCAAAACTGGTGTTTCCTTCAGGATTTTGTCCAAAACACTTCTATCCGGTATTAGACCTTCCCAGGAATGCCCCAGGCAAGACCCGCCAACCCACCCGGAAAAAACCACCCGACAACACCCCCAAACAGCGAAAAAGCTAAATCTCATACTTACAATATCTCTCGGCCTTCGGTCCAAACGCGGCGCTGTGCAGCTAGGTCATCATCATCAATCATCATAACTCCTGTTTTCCACCACGGATTTCCTGAAAAGCAAATGCAATCAAGATTAGATTGTCGCAGCAGTGCTTCGACAGAGACCCCGGCCGCAACCCACCCACGAACAGCAGGAAGCCCCCCAAAACGCTACATTGAGCAAGATGACAGAAGAAATAGCAAAAAAAAGGCTGTTCCTTAAGGATTTTGTCCAAAACACTTCTATCCGGTATTAGACCTTCCCAGGAATGCCCCAGGCAAGACCCGCCAACCAACCCACCCGGAAAAAACCACCCGACAACACCCCCAAACAGCGAAAAAGCTAAATCTCATACTTACAATATCTCTCGGCCTTCGGTCCAAACGCGGCGCTGTGCAGCTAGGTCATCATCATCAATCATCATAACTCCTGTTTTCCACCACGGATTTCCTGAAAAGCAAATGCAATCAAGATTAGATTGTCGCAGCAGTGCTCCCAGACACCACAAATCACCCACAAACACCCGGAACCCCGCCAAAGAGCACCCCAAAGGCAAGCAAGTCAGCAAAAACGGCAAGAAATTTCCACCTCATATTTGGTCCAAAACACTTTTGTCCATTATTAGAGCTTCACAGCAATGGGCCCAAGTCCGTCAACTCACCCGCAAAGAAGTACAACACCCCCACAAGTGCTGAGTCTTTCTTCATTGGGCGTAATCCAGCACTCTGCTTTGAGGGAAATCGCAGTCTGGAGGAGGAGGATAGAGGAGCATGTTCTTCAGAACTTGTGAACCTGAGGAATGTAGACTGCGGCACCTTCAAATCAATAAGCAAACAAGTGAAGACAGTTCTGCTGATGGTCTTGTTTTTGGGATTAGGTGATTAAAGTTTGAATTAAATTAACTGTGCAAACCAAAGAAAGAGAGCCAAACAGGAATAAAAGTGAATAAGGACGAAAAAGAAAGTTCTTGATTCATTGTCTCATTTTCAGGGCTCGGTGTCAGGGAATAAGAAGAAGATTTTGTCATCATACTCTGCGAATTCAGGCTGGATGAGGTCAGTGCCACCGAACAGAGAACAAATCCCCTCATCTACGTTGCCGTCCTCCTCGTCTTCATGCGGCGTGCTTTCTCGTACTTTGTAATCTGGTGGTATGAGGTGCTGATTCATCTTGATCATTGTCAGCCGCTCCACATTTTTGGGCGAGAGGCGGCTCCGTTTGGGAGTTACAATGCCACCAGCAGCACTGAAAACACGTTCAGAAGACACACTTGCGAGTGGGCAAGACAAATAGTTTATAGCCAGGTTGGAGAGCTGTGGCCACAATTGTTTTTTGCCATGCCAATACTGCAATGGCTCATCATTAAGAAAGACCTCTGTTGAGTCATTCATATAGTCCTGCACCATCGGCTCAAGGTCATCAACGGTTCCTCCACTTTGCTTACTTTTTGCTGTGCCTTTGACATTTTTTCGAGAACCATACCCAAGCAAACTTAGCCAATCCTCTACAACAGCCACTGATACTGTTGTGTGTGGTGCAGATGATCCAGTTGCCTTTAACGGCTGAGAGGTCACTTGTGCCCCAGCCACAGGTGCAGAAGTGGATTCTTGTGACTGGGGATGGCCTGCTGATGCTGATGTACTGTCTTCTCCTTCAATAACCTGCCGTTCTTTTTCAAACCTCTTGGCTGACAAGGCTAACCAATGTTTGTACTTTTGAACATCTGCATCAGCAAAAGGAAAGAATGCTTCGCCTGCCAGTGCCTTTTTGTAGCGTGGATCCAGAATAGTAGCACAAATGTAATGCTGTTCCGACTTGATGTTTTTAAGACGTTCATCACCACGTAGGCGCTTTAATAATTTCTCAGACAAAATAAAATGGTCTTTTTTTTTCATCTTTTTCAAACTCAGAAGACATCGCCATCAGTTGGTGCTCCAGCATGCACAACAATGGGATAGCTTTTCCCAAATTACAGTCCTCCTGGCTGACTGCACGCGTGAAGAACTCAAAAGGACGAAGCATGTCTGTCAGGCTTTTAACTATGTCCCATTGCGCCGCACCCAACCGCATGTCCTCCTTCTGAGATGTACCCTCTGTGAAGAAATAGTGATCGAGTACCGTATACTGCTCATACAGACGCTCAAGCATGTAGAAGGTTGAGTTCCAACGTGTTGCCACCTCCTGGATGAGTGCTTTCACTGGCATTTGACGTTCAAGTAGCAGTCTCCTCAGATGCTTCCGGGCCTTAAAAGAATGGCCGAAATGGTTGCACATTTTGCGGCAGGTGGCCATAACCTCGAACGCTGGACTGTGTTTATCACTCAAGAATTTTTGAACTACCAGGTTGATACAGTGCGCCAAACACGGCACTCTAAAATAGTCACCCTTCCACATGGCCTTAACTACATTGGCGCCATTATCCGTGGAAACATAACCAATCATGCGTTTTTGGGGGGATAGCATTTTCAAGACCTTTTTGTTAAACTCTTCCAAAAGATTTTCTGCTGTGTGACTTTTCTCCAAGCCAAACATGGCTAGTGTTGCATGTTTCCGAGCAGCTTTAAAAACTTGGTCCGGGTCAACACCTGCGTTTAGCTTTGCTTTAACACCTGAAAAAGAGACCTAGTGTGCAGTGATGCACAGGTAATCAGCGCCTGCGCCACTGGTCCACATGTCTGTTGTCAGATGTATTGTGTGAACAGCACTCTTCTGCAAAGCTGCCCCAATCGCCTCCAGCACATCTTCATGTAGTGCTGGAACCGCAACTCTGGCAAAATAGAACCGGCTAGGAACCTTCCATTTAGGGCAGAGCGTTGCCACTAATTCTAGAAAACCTACCGCTTCTACAAAAGAAAAAGGGAGAAGGTCCACAGCTAGCATTTTAGCCAGCTTAGTGTTATACAGACGCGTCAGTGGGTGGTTGCGTTCATATGGCACGTCTGAAGTAAGCATTGTTCTAATGTTGCCCTGGACCAAGCATTTACGGGCTGATAATGACTTCGTTGACCCAATTTTGCTCGCTGGTGAACTTTTGTGCGTTGGTGTCTCAGTCGCTCCAACACTCTTAGTGTGCCTCACATTGGGTGTGCTGCTGACAGGGGTACTGGGTGTAAGGGAAGTGTTTGACACGTCTTCTTCCTCCTCATCATCATCAGATGAAACATCAACGTTTCCTTGAATTCGGCCTTTCTTGATCGCATCTAGGTGCGCAAACCATTTGACAGTGTGCTGTCTCCTAAGATGACCTCTCTGGCCTCCGGTACCATAGTTGGTACCTGGCTTACCACGACTAACTGCTTGCTTACAAATGGTACAAATGGCAAACTTTGGATTTTTTGGACAAACAGTAAAGAAGTCCCAAACTGGGGACTTGAAGTGTCTGTGGGACATGGAGGAGGCGGCGATACTGGTGGTGGTGGTCATGAAGCTAATGCCAGATGAAGTGGAGGATCTGGATTGCCCAACTTTTGTACGTTTTGCACTTTCACCGCCACTAATTAAGGTCGAGGTTGACGGAGGTCTCTTCTTGCCAGAAAGAAATATGGAAGCGGGACGAGTTGGTGTACTACTTAACTCCAATGATTGTGGTGTTTCCACTGCCTCCTCATCGACAACATCATCATCATCATCACGCTCAGCAGCTCTTCGGGCTAGGGTCAAAATGTCTGTTTGCTGCATGCCCGCTGGGGCTGCAGTGACCTTTATGATGACTGGGTCGTCGTTGGCAGAGTCTTCATCAGCAGCAGTATCCGCCACTTCTTGTTGAGCCTCATCACACTCCATAACTCTGAGACTTTGGACGAGCTTCCTTTTACGCTTAACTACCTTTGTCGGATCATGGTGTGCCTCACTCTCAGACGGCTGTGGTGCTGGTTCCCAAGTTTGATCCGTATCATCAGAAGGAGGTGTGCTTGAAGAAGATGTAGACACCACCCTTGATCTCTTCCTTGCTAGGGGTGTGGAAGACAATGAAGGATCATCAGGAGGAGTGGCTTCCTCAAATGATACCTCGCCTTGATTGTCGATTTCCTGATGTGCCCCTACTTCGGGAGGAACAACTATTGTGGCCCCTTGTGACCCTCCATGCACCTCTGCTTGCGCATCTCCTTGCGCTGCCTCTCCTTCCACATGTACTTGGGCTTGTACTTGCACATGTGATTGTTGTTGCGGCTGTGGTTGTTCAACACTCGTCAGATGAGCTACAACAACCTGTGTTGATTGAGGGACATTGCTGCTGCTTTCTTGCGATGAGCCAACATCACTGGTCGATGGTGATTGAAGAACTATACTGGCTGCCTCTGCAGCACTCAAGGGCTTGGACTTAAGTTGGAGTGGTGGTGGTGGTGGCACTGAGCCCAATGGAGCGGGGGTGCTGCTGCCAGCTTGGTCCCCAGCAGATCCCGCTGCTGCTGCAGGCATACTTTTTTTTTTACTCCCAAAAAAAGGGGCGGGCGGCACACCAGTGTCCTTGGTAACTTGCTTCTTCTGCTCCTTACTGGCACCTTTCTTGCTAGAGGAGCTACGGGTTACTTTTTTTGGGGCCATCTTCTTCAGAGCAGGTCAGCAGGCAGCAGTTGCACGAGTTGCAGAAGGTTCTGTGTCCAGACGTGACGTCGCGTGACGTTATGCTGCACACACACACCGCTGCAGGACTTCTTCCTGGCACTGGTGGTTCTCTGGAGTCTTCTTGTGCACCTAAAAGCAATGGAAGACAGAGGAACATCAGTTCAGTTATACACCCCAAAAAATGGACAAAACACAGAAAAATGAGCACAATCCCATGCCATCCATGATGTTTACATTGAAGACACCCCACAGAAAGATAGGGACATGCAAGTATGCAACACTCACTACCCCTGGGCATAATGGATGAAAAGTAGGCAAAATAAGTGCATGCCTCAGACACTGCCTCTCTTCAAAATGGCCCCTTACACCCCAAGCACATGTTGCCTGTACCAGCCAGCACTCAAGATGGCCACCACCACCACCCACATGGCCAGTCCACATCAACAGTACACCCCCAAAAAACAGAAAAACAGCCAGAAATCACCACAATCCAATGCCATCCATGATGTTTACATTAAAGAGAGTGAGACCAGACCACACCACAGGCACACTCAGTCCATGCACCACCACCCCTGGGCAAAAGGCCACAACAATAAAATAAGCACAATCCCAGCCCATCCATGGCCTCAATTATGTTTACATTCAAGAAGACACCCCACAGAAAGACTAGGCCCATGCAACACTCACCACCCCTGGGCAAAGGGCCCCACCAGCAGGCCCAAAAAAACGACAAAAAACAATAAAATCAGCACAATCCCAGCCCATCCATGGCCTCAATGGTGTTTAAATTCAAGAAGACACCCCTCAGAAACACTAGGCCCATGCAACACTCACTACCCCTGGGCATAATGGATGAAAAGTAGGCAAAATAAGTGCAGGCCTCAGACACTGCCTCTCCTCAAAATGGCCCCTTATACCCAAAGCACATGTTGCCTGTACCAGCCAGCACTCAAGATGGCCACCACCACCACCCACATGGCCAGTCCACATCAACAGTACACCCCCAAAAAACAGAAAAACAGCCAGAAATCACCACAATCCAATGCCATCCATGATGTTTACATTAAAGAGAGTGAGACCACACCACAGGCACACTCAGTCCATGCACCACCACCCCTGGGCAAAAGGCCACACCAGCAGCCCCCCATAAACGACAAAAAACAATAAAATAAGCACAATCCCAGCCCATCCATGGCCTCAATTATGTTTAAATTCAAGAAGACACCCCACAGAAAGACTAGGCCCATGCAACACTCACCACCCCTGGGCAAAGGGCCACACCAGCAGGCCCAAAAAAACGACAAAAAACAATAAAATCAGCACAATCCCAGCCCATCCATGACCTCAATGGTGTTTAAATTCAAGAAGACACCCCTCAGAAACACTAGGCCCATGCAACACTCACTACCCCTGGGCATAATGGATGAAAAGTAGGCAAAATAAGTGCAGGCCTCAGACACTGCCTCTCCTCAAAATGGCCCCTTACACCCCAAGCACATGTTGCCTGTACCAGCCAGCACTCAAGATGGCCACCACCACCACCCACATGGCCAGTCCACATCAACAGTACACCCCCAAAAAACAGAAAAACAGCCAGAAATCACCACAATCCAATGCCATCCATGATGTTTACATTAAAGAGAGTGAGACCACACCACAGGCACACTCAGTCCATGCACCACCACCCCTGGGCAAAAGGCCACACCAGCAGCCCCCAAAAACGACAAAAAACAATAAAATAAGCACAATCCCAGCCCATCCATGGCCTCAATTATGTTTAAATTCAAGAAGACACCCCACAGAAAGACTAGGCCCATGCAACACTCACCACCCCTGGGCAAAGGGCCACACCAGCAGGCCCAAAAAAAGGACAAAAATCAGCACAATCCCAGCCCATCCATGGCCTCAATGGTGTTTAAATTCAACAAAACAGTTGTATCATGCACCCCTAACCAACCCTGGTCCTACTGGATACTGTGGCTACCCACAATATAATTTATTTAATGTTCTGAAAAAGTTCCAAAATTTTACTTGCAGCAACTGTAATGCCCCAAACAAACTTACTTGTGAAAGTTGATTTCTAATCCAAAAGTGATCCAAAGACAGTCAAAAAGGCCTCAAATCCAAATATCCAGCAGCACCCACAAAAAGTAATCCTTCCAGCTCCAGATCCAAATGAAAGTGACCAGGAGATGGACAAAGCACTGGGAGGAGCCTGCTGGACAGGAACAGGAAGTTGGAGACTGTGGGGCACTTCCTTCCTCGCCCCCCCCCCCCAAATGGACTCCTTGCAAAAAAAAAGGCCATGCAAATGTCAACCTGAGGAGTGATTCTGATAAAAATCATAATTTTCTGAAGGTTTATCCTGTTTGCTGGTGATTTTCTTGTGCGAAATTGCAAAATCTCTATTTCGCAAGTGCGAGATTGTTCCTTTCCGCCGCAACTACGTGTTCGCAATTGCGAACTCTCGCGAGGTGTGCTGTGCAAGGTGGCAAGCCGCGATTACGTATTCGCGGGCGCCAAACTCCCGCGGGAACACGCAGCAAGATCTAAAATGGCGCGTCACTCGCAAAGAAAAACAACTCGGCAAACGCTAAATGACGGAAAGTGAACACCGTGCACCACGCCGCGCGCCGCAACCAAGCAAAAAATCCGCCGCGAGCGGATTCACGGATTTTCGACAAATTCGCGAGCGTTCGCGGATTGCGAATTTGCCGAAAATCCGAAAAATCCGCGATCGGAGCGGATTTTACGCCCATGCTTACCTCGAGATAACGCATCCGCGCGCCTTAAGAGGTATCTGGACCTACGAATATTTTCGGCAGCCCACGCAGCAACCCCGTGCACACGCCTAATCCCTGCTGATGAGCGTTAATGAACGCGAAACACGTGTCCAGGGATGGCAAGCACACCAGTGAATACCCTCAAGACTCAACACTCTGGTAGAAGCGCACCCGCTGATACCGACTACATCGACCATCATGCTCCGGGGTCACACGCTGATGGGACGAGCGGTGTGCGACCTCATTCGGACATACTATTTATACAGGCTCCCTTGAGCCGGTGGAGGTGACGACCTCGAGATAACGCATCCGGGCGCCTTAAGAGGTATCTGGACCTACGAATATTTTCGGCAGCCCGCGCAGTAACCCCGTGCACACGCCTAATCCCTGCTGATGAGCGTTAATGAACGCGAAACACGTGTCCAGGGATGGCAAGCACACCAGTGAATACCCTCAAGACTCAACACTCTGGTAGAAGCACACCCGCTGATACCGACTACATCGACCATCATGCTCCGGGGTCACACGCTGATGGGACGAGCGGTGTGCGACCTCATTCGGACATACTATTTATACAGGCTCCCTTGAGCCGGTGGAGGTGACGACCTCGAGATAACGCATCCGCGCGCCTTAAGAGGTATCTGGACCTACGAATATTTTCGGCAGCCCACGCAGCAACCCCGTGCACACGCCTAATCCCTGCTGATGAGCGTTAATGAACGCGAAACACGTGTCCAGGGATGGCAAGCACACCAGTGAATACCCTCAAGACTCAACACTCTGGTAGAAGCGCACCCGCTGATACCGACTACATCGACCATCATGCTCCGGGGTCACACGCTGATGGGACGAGCGGTGTGCGACCTCATTCGGACATACTATGTAGATATGGCACTTTCCTGCTCTGTCCTTGTCACACAACGCAAAGCAGCAACTTTGGGTGCTGGCCTGCATTGCATGACAGATTTGTAAATCTGAGACGAAGATGCTTTTTAAACTAACATCAAGAAGTGTGAATTCTACCAATCCTTGTACCAGTATGGATCAAATTTTGAGGTTTGTTCATTCTAGGATGACATGTAATTTTCTGAAATTAAAACCCACCAAGACACCATTTTTGGTCACAAGAAATTGCATGAATAAACGGGATTCAACATTTTGGAAATCTATTATGGGTCCTCTGCCGAGGAACTGTGTCTCGCTTCTTCGGGGGCCCTGGATGGTCTGTGCCAAGGAGAGTCACAGCAAATAAGGGGGATACAAGCAAGTCTGGCCTCTTCTTCATCCCTCAAGCTTCACCGCCCCCTTAGGCGAGCTCTTCTACTGATGCACTCCTTTTTTTCTGTGGCCAAACTCTATTCCTCTGGGACCATTGCACAGTAAAAGCTTCGGTCTCCCCTCGAGGCGCAGGGTCCACCCCAGCCCACCATAGGCCATGCGTCAATGACAGGTCTGGGCAGTGTAATGCTAGTGGCAGTCAGTCAGTGGGTGATGAAATTCAGGTTGTTTAAGTGTTTGCAGCTCCTTTGAAGTCTGGTGAGGGTTGAGTAAGTTAGATGCCCACCAGATGCTTATGGATAATGTAGGATTAGCAGAGTTTTACAACATAGCTCAAAGATGAGTGGCCGCCATTTTCTGTGATCTTGAGCAACATCCTTAAGGTGACCAGTACTTGCTTTTGACACCTTAAGCTTTTAAAAAAGAATCTTCTTTATATTCTGATACATTTTCACAATACAGTGGTAACCACCTTTATACAATCTCACTTGGACTACAAACTGTTGCTCTGTAGCCCTATTGAAAAAATTACTCAGGAGGCCTCAACTGACCCAAAATGCTGCCGCTAACTTAACCTCAAAATTTTCCCCTAAGGATCACATAACCCCTATCCACTTTCAGCTTAATTGGTTATAAGTTTAACAGAGAAAAGTCCCTAGTTTTTTTGCCTGAGGTTATACATAACAGGCTCTGAGGTTATACATGGGCAGGCTCCTTTCTTTTTAGTGGACAAATTATTCATTCACACATTGTATCAAGCTTTATGCTTATGTTGTAAACATCAGGTTTGCTTGGATGGCCTCCACGGGACTTTTCACCCCATTGCCGCAAGATTGTTGCCTCCTAGATGAACTGCCAACGCGGTGGGATTCCTGTGTGCACGTTGCATGCCCTGCACTACAAGGAGGAGCTGGCTTCACCTCATGCCTGGTTTGCCCAGCCATATAACCTTGATATTGCACGGCCACATGCTGCCATACAGCTTCCTGGCACCAGCTCACCACTGTGCCCTCGAGATGTATGAGTGTCCTACAAACCACAGTGTTCGTTTTTCTGCTCCTTTCCCTACAGTGAGAGAGCAGCCCCTCGTTAGAATGATGATGGCCTGATGTATGACCTAATTGCTGAGGATTTCCACCTACCCATGCGCCTAAGCCCTTAGTCCGCTTTGCCATGCAGCCGCGGTTGTGGCTTCCCCGATGCGGAATGAATGTGACCCTAACCCTGCCCGTGTTAGAGTTGCCCTTGCCAGAGTTTGGTTAAGTATTACGGTAAATTGGAACCTGCTGAGGTAGCTACCGTCCTTGTGTAAGCATCCGCTGTTCTCCCAGGCAACAATGATGCGGATTGCTTCTCCCGGTTGCGTGTTTGACAGTGCTTATGGTCTCACCCCATCTCCTCGAATTGGTCCTTTTAAAACATAACTTGTTGTGGTCACTCTGCTGACCACTTGTTTCAGCATACTTTTCGCGCCTTGTTGCTGCTCTGCTTTTTGGGTGCCGCCTACTGGGGTGTAGGGGCGGGGCAGGAGTGTTTAGCTGCCTTCCATCTATGGTCGGCTGCGCCTCCTGGTCCGGAGGCACATTTCCGGCTTGTGGTACACTTTTGCTTGACATTCCTAAGGCTTAGACCTCCACCCTCGGTGAGAAGGTCCTTTCCTTTTTGCAGCTGCCAAGCAGTGGAATCTTCTTCCTATGAATTTTCATTCACAAACCCTAATGTCTTGTTCAGGAAGCAGTTAAAAATCTGACATTTAAAAGACTCTTTTAATTTACCATAGCCTGTTCTGTTCTATTGATACAAGATTTTTCTTCAGTAAATAGTTATTTCTTCTGTGCCTCAAAGCTATGGTGTTCATTGTGCTTAAGAAATACTATGTAAAATAACAAAATGTATCCTTAGCCATCACACTGCTAACCAGTGCGATCCAAGATATAATAAGAGTACCACTTTGATCACTCACACATGTCAAAATGCTTCCCACAAAGGCTCTCAGTAAGAACAATACCCTTCCAACCAATCACTCCACACCGGTGTTGCATGCTACCCATCGGATAATGTGCTTCAGCACCTCTCAATGGGGTATCAAGCGCTATACTAATAGGATCACCATAGGATTACAATAGAATGTTTGATAGTAAATCCTTAGGCAGGGCAACAAATAGAATGTTATCAACAAGAGGAGGAACCATAGACGGACTATATTTAACGGGGTCCAGTGTACATGTCCGGGAGAACAGTAGCACAAGAAGGGTACAAAGTTCCCCAATGTGACTACGAGTGTGAGTCTAGCGTAGGAAGAGAAACAGGTAAAAGGGCGGGGAATTTCCCTTTTTGGAAGCTAGGTGTCATGATTTTCTACTGTGAACCTTACACCAGTACATATCTCCCCTCACACCTTTTAACCAAGGGAGTCAACCACTCCAATAAAGTTCCCATTGGATTGACTAACCTTTTTTTTACTCACATTCACTTCACGACTACACATTCACCTGTGATTACCCTTCCCCTCTTACACGCATGCAAAATATGGCAGGAACAGAAGAACTCCGGTAAAGAGCCCCTTCGCGGGTGCCCGTCAGACATTGCAGCGCCAGTCTGACAAAAAGCAGAACCCATATGATGAAGCATGACACCTAGCTTGCTGGGTGTGTGAGGGTTTTAGTTCCAAAAAGGGAAATTCCCCGCCGTTTTACCTGTTTCTCTTCCTACGCTAGACTCACACTCGTACTCACATTGGGGAACTTTGTACCCTTCTTGTGCTACTAACAAATAGAATGTCCCAGTCTGAACACAGGAAACGGTGGGCAAGGCTCACTGGGAAGTTTAGGGTCAAAGACTGGCAATAGAACATTACATCATGACAGATTAAATAATCCACTTCCACTCTCAGAACTCAGCACCACTGGCCTAGATATACTCTTGTATCGCAGCCTTCGACCATGGGCAACACCTCACTGACATAAGCTAGGTTTGCGCTACCCAAATAGAACATATACACATACATAAGAGCAAGTTCAAGACTACCAATGAGACTTTTTATGTGGAAGTGATATTTAAATACACTGATATCCTGTAAAGTCTGTGATGTCCTCTACAGTATTTCGCATTTCTTGTGCCCCTGAAAACATATAAAAAGTGTTGCTTGTGATATGTAGCTATTATTTTAGTAAGTTTGGGATTTTGGACCTGGGATAATGGTATTTTTTTTGCAGAGGTTAGAGTACCTTAAAATTAGATTTTGTTTCTTCAATATGGACCCAGTTTAGAAGAATCTAATAGAAATGAATGTGTGAATGATGTACACAATAAATCTACATGGCCATTATGGTATTTCTAGCTGGCCAGAATGGATACAGATCTACATGCCCCTGTCTACCTGACCAATTGCGAGTGTAGCCTTGACGTTTTGCAAAACTGGTACATTTTATTCTTCATGAAGTTCACAAAATGTTTAAACTTCGTTAATCTTCATAAGGAGGCAGGCATATTTAATGCAACAACATTTTCCTGCAAAAGCATTTTGTAGGAACATGCAGCGCTAGAAATGTTTTTGTTGTTGTTGTTTTAAAAAAACATCTTTTTATTAATTTTTGCTTAAGTGACCATACAGTGCCATATTTACATTCGTTTGTACATGGTTGACATCTTAGCATCACAACAATTTTCTGTGAGAGGTATGAGGTTACAGGTCATACATAGTTCCAAAGGCCCAAATATGCAACAGGTCATGCATTTAATCAGTAGATAAAGAGTCTCAATGTATCGGTCCCACCGCTAGAAATGTTTTGTGTGTTTTCTAATTTTGCTGTATTCTTTTTTGCATTTAAAAAAAAATGTAACCTATGAAAGCTTCACAAAATTTGCAATAAAGTAACTTTGCGCAGCCTTCCCTAATTTAAGACTGCTTAATCAGGCTATTCAGAGAGCCAAATGCAAAAACAACAATTGATGGACAGAATGCAGAACAATGTCATACATTCACCCCAGTACAGAGATCTGGGCCTAAATCCATCGTTTTTTTGCACTCCACGCCACCCCAGTTCAGACATGGCCATTTGCAAATCAGCCTTGACCCTGTGCCTCATGGGAACAGTCCAGCCCGAACTGCCAAGCTATGTCTTCCCTGGACCGGAATCAAGCATCCTAGGACCGGTTTCTGGCTATCAGCCGTCTTCAGCCAGGATAGCTTGACTCCAGTGGTGTGGAGAGCACGGGACTCACGTCTGAGCATACCCGTCCCACTCGGGGTGACAAATGCAAAAACAACAATTGATGGACAGAATGCAGAACAATGTCATACATTCACCCCAGTACAGAGATCTGGGCCTAAATCCATCGTTTTTTGCACTCTCCACCACCCAGTTCAGACATGGCCATATGCAAATCAGCCTTGACCCTGTGCCTTATGGGAACAGTCCAGCCCGAACTGCCAAGCCATGTCTTCCCTGGACTGGAATCAAGCATCCTAGGACCGGTTTCTGGCTATCAGCCGTCTTCAGCCAGGATAGCTTGACTCCAGTGGTGTGTAGAGCACGGGACTCACGTCTGAGCATACCCGTCCCACTCGGGGTGACAAATGCAAAAACAACAATTGATGGACAGAATGCAGAACAATGTCAGATCTCTGTACTGGGGTGAATGTATGACATTGTTCTGCATTCTGTCCATCAACTGTTGTTTTTGCATTTGTCACCCCGAGTGGGATGGGTATGCTCAGACGTGAGTCCCATGCTCTCCACACCACTGGAGTCAAGCTATCCTGGCTGAAGATGGCTGATAGCCAGAAACCGGTACTAGGATGCTTGCTTCCGGTCCAGTAAAGTGTAATCGGTTCCCTGATAAATAGCCGACTTCACGACGTGTTGCTTGAATGAATTACATGAACTGTTCTTTTAATTCAGTATCCCTCTTACAATGAAATTATTTGGTATGTTTATTTAATTTTTTAGATACATGTTTATGGAGTCCCTTACTTTGGGATCCCTTTGACTGTAACGACATTAATTGTGATCGCGCCATTCCATAGTGTGCGGCTGTGCTTTTTACTTCGAACACGTTGAATAATCAACTTCTTCTTATATGTTGAATTGTCCGCAACCCCTTTTGGTAAGTAATGTTCATTTCCCTGTTTATTCACAAGGTAACAGGGTAGGAATTGTCTCACCCTTTATGACAATTCTACGTAATAATATAACGTTCTGTGCTATATTCTGTTCACAGATACTACTTATACAACATTTTAAAGCACACTCCCTTGAGAATTAAACGAATGGCCTATTTTTATTATTCTCATGTTTATGTACTCTAGTTTCTAGAAAGGTGAGTGAATCAAATTATTTAACTTACGCTTACCTGCTGCTTTTTAGTTACATAACCAGTCGTGTATATAATGTAGGTATAAATTCTAATAAGGTCTTTTAGATATATCCTTTTCCATTGTTAAGGGACTACTTGAGGGATATTTAGAATTTATCTTATCTGCCTCATAAAAGTACTTATCACATTTATCTCATAAAAGTACTATTGGTCTGATCTTATCGAAATTATGCTTTGAAAACTTGGGATCCCCCTTGTGTTCTATGATCACTAGTTCCTATATCATACCTTTCCCCTCTATCTGTTTTAACTTATGTTGGAATGCGACTGCTCCGATAGCTCATTTAATAATGAGTCTTATGTTTATCATGTTTTATTTAACAGTGTTTGGATAAGTTTGCTTTAAAGGTTGTTTTTAGTTATCCACATAGGAATACAATGATTTTATGAACTGTATCTTTTCTGTAAAGTATTTTATACAATTGTATTATTGAAGTCTTATCTGTTTCTTATTTTTGTTTATGTATTTCAGAGTTGTTTTGTGGCTTCTGAAGAAGGCGTTCTTTTAACGCCGAAACGCGCGTCGATTTAAATAAATTGCCACTTTTGATATTTACTAAGTGTTTTTAAATTGAAGTTTTGGTAATTTTGTTGTCCCATGCCATTATAGTTTTATTTTTATTGTATATTTATTAGTATGTATTATGTTATATGATTTATATTTGTAACATGGATGTTTATTAAAATACAACATAATTTTTTATAACAGAGTGCATTCTTTCATGTCCCCTCCTTTTATTGCAACCTTGTCCCATGCTGCTGTTGTGATTGCCTAGGATTGTTATATACAAACCGTTCCGGTCCAGTAAAGACATGGCTTGGCAGTTCGGGCTGGACTGTTCCCATGAGGCACAGGGTCAAGGCTGATTTGCATATGGCCATGTCTGAACTGGGGTGGTGTGGAGTGCAAAAAAAACGATGGATTTAGGCCCAGATCTTTGTCCTGGGGTGAATGTATGACATTGTTCTGCATTCTGTCCATCAACTGTTCTTTTTGCATTTGTCACCCCGAGTGGGATGGGTATGCTCAGACGTGAGTGCCACGCTCTCCACACTACTGGAGTCAAGCTATCCTGGCTGAAGACGGCTGATAGCCAGAAACCGGTCCTAGGAAGCTTGATTCCGGTCCAGTAAAGACATGGCTTGGCATTTCGGGCTGACTGTTCCTATGAGGCACAGGGTCAAGGCTGATTTGCATATGGCCATGTCTGAACTGGGGTGGTGTGGAGTGCAAAAAAACGATGGATTTAGGCCCAGATCTCTGTACTGGGGTGAATGTATGACATTGTTCTGCATTCTGTCCATCAACTGTTGTTTTTGCATTTGTCACCCCGAGTGGGATGGGTATGCTCAGACGTGAGTGCCATGCTCTCCACACCACTGGAGTCAAGCTATCCTGGCTGAAGACGGCTGATAGCCAGAAACCGGTCCTAGGATGCTTGATTCCGGTCCAGTAAAGACATGGCTTGGCAGTTCGGGCTGGACTGTTCCCATGAGGCACAGGGTCAAGGCTGATTTGCATATGGCCATGTCTGAACTGGGGTGGTGTGGAGTGCAAAGAAACGATGGATTTAGGCCCGGATCTCTGTACTCGGGTGAACGTATGACATTGTTCTGCGTTCTGTCCATCAACTGTTGTTTTTGCATTTGTCACCCGAGTGGGATGGGTATGCTCAGACGTGAGTCCCATGCTCTCCACACCACTGGAGTCAAGCTATCCTGGCTGAAGATGGCTGATAGCCAGAAACCGGTCCTAGGATGCTTGATTCCGGTCCAGGAAAGACATGGCTTGGCAGTTTGGGCTGGACTGTTCCCATGAGGCACAGGGTCAAGGCAGATTTGCATATGGCTATGTCTGAACTGGGGTGGTGTGGAGTGCAAAGAAACGATGAATTTAGGCCCAGATCTCTGTACTGGGGTGAATGTAAGACATTGTTCTGCATTCTGTCCATCAACTGTTGTTTTTGCATTTGTCACCCCTAGTGGGATGGATATGCTCAGGCATGAGTCCCATGCTCTCGACACCACTGGAGTCAAGCTATCCTGGCTGAGGACGGCTGATAGCCAGAAACCAGTCCTGGGATGCTTGATTCCAGTCCAGTAAAGACATGGCTTGGCAGTTCGGGCTGGACTGTTCCCATGAGGCACAGGGTCAAGGCTGATTTGCATATGGCCATGTCTAAACTGGGGTGGTGTGGAGTGCAAAAAAACGATGGATTTAGGCCCAGATCTCTGTACTGGGGTGAATGTATGACATTGTTCTGCATTCTGTCCATCAACTGTTGTTTTTGCATTCAGAGGGCCAAGGCAAAGAATGCAATGAACTATTCAAAGAAAAATGTTAGAGCCTCCCACATCTCCTTGTTAGGTCTTGCCTGAGACAATGCCTGCACTATCACTTGCGAGAACTTTTGTTAACTTAAACTATAAAGGGGCGTAGAGCCCGCCCATTACTTATCATTGGTTGGCTTCATCTTTACTCTAATTTCCTTGCTTTTCATTGGTCAACGTATGCCAATTTCACTTTCTTCTCTTTGTGTCTGTCTCTTGAATGGAGCATGGACAAGATATTGATTAAGTGCTTTATTAGTATCGTTCTGCTGCTCGCTTTCTGATTCAGGTACTTTTTTTCCCTTCTTGCTTTCCTTGTCGTCATTGCTTCATCGCCGTTGTTTCTTGCCTGTTGCTCCTTGCACCTCCCCTCTTCGCCCTCCTGTCATTGTTGCTTGCTGTTATGCCATTGTTGCTTGCCATTCCTCCTCTCCCCTTGCCCATGCCCACCCGCACCCCCATGTTGGTGCTTGCCCATGCCCCTGCACCCCACTACCTGTTATGTTTGCCCCATACCCTCGCATTGTTCCCCACCCTTATTGTTGCTTGCCCAGACCACTTCACCCCATTGCTGCTTCCCCCTTCCCCCTCCTCCCCCAAAAACAGACTTATATAAGATCAATTGGATTTGTAGATGTTTCATCTTGCTATGTTGGACAGTAGTGTGGCTGGTGACCAGCATGGTAGACATTTTTTTTCAAGCACTATGATGCAAACAGCCTTGACTGCATCCTAGATCTTTTCTTTTTTCTTTTTATTTTCCACACAGCTGTGCTATATGGCTAAAGAACATTAACAAAGCCCATAGGTCTATTGATTTTTGCCAACGCTTGTTTTGCCACTACTGCTGGAACCTGCCACAGCAGGCGAAGTTGCTAAAAAGAACCAAAAAGCTGGATTTTATTTTTTTCAAAGACAGATTAATGAGGAAACATGAAGATGAACTAAGGACATACCACTAATCCATTTAGCTTATCCTCATCCCTTCAAGTTTCCAGCACAGGCTTTTAAACAGGGCCACTGGAATTATGTGGCACATTTTGTGATAGTATTACTTCATTGTTTTGTCATTTTTAAACTTGTTAACACTGTGTGGGCATTATTTGAACCTCATTAGCCGCAGTTTAACACCCAAATAGCAATAAGTTACAGAAAAGTAACCAGTCCAGCTTTGCAAAGGGCCTTCCACTGCTTGATAGCACGGTAACTTAACAGCAGCTGATTTTCAGCAAATTCAGTAAAGTCAGAACTGATATTTGGAAGGAATGTAGGAATGCTGTTACCCCCTCAGGCTTAGGTTGCACGACCTATCTAGTCATGTTTCCTGCAGTTTTAAGAAAGATACGCAATGCTACCATGACTGATATGTCATAAATCACTTTCGTCTTCGTAGAACAGTGAAGCACAGATAAACATCTGTGGAAAACTTGTTTTACGAGTAGCGCCAGTGTTTGGCTGTGTGCGCTCCAATGGGCTTGAGCAGTCGTTTATGTGCAGCTGTGTATGTTTACCAAACAATTGTTTAATTTGTGCCAGTGACTGCAGGTGGTGGCCATCTGCATACATTTTTTGGGGACCAGAAATTACTCTATATCTGAGTAGAGGTGGGTGAGCAAACAAATTAACGGAGAGAACCCAGCTAAGGCTTTGGCATGAAAATATGATAAATATAATGACGTCTTTTCAAAATAGTTCATTTTTTTAATCATGCAGATTAATTTTACCTTACTATAACAGATTATATCACTGCATTGAGAGGCATTTATGAAAAGTGATAGCTTTTAAATATGAAGTTAGTAATACCCTTCGCCCTTGTGACAATGCCATTACTGAATTAAGACGAAAATCAATTGTCATGCGGGCCCTATGAGTGGCCTACAGACTTCTTATATAATATAATCCATTAAATCAAACATAAGAGAGGTTTATGTATAGTGCAAATCCTGATCTTGGTATTTCAAGATGTTCTTCTAAGTAATAATGGAGAAAAAGGAGGCACAGTGAAATAAAATATTTCCCTAGGATCACACAATTTGGTCAAGCGGGGATCCAGGTTTGATCCCAGATTCTCTGGTTTCAAATTATGCAATTTAAGCACTTGATAGGTATCTCTCTCGGTTGTTTTCCATGAAAGGTCAAAGTTTGTCTTTAAGTTTTTGGCGCTTGAGTCTGGATCTTGGGTGGCAAACAGAAGCCACAGGAAGGGTCTGCTCCCTTCGTTCTCTAGATTCCAAGGGGACTTGTAGTCGGGCAAGAGGCAGGCATCTGGCTTGCGCCTTCAGTATCACACTGACCTGTAATCTCAGACTTTGCCCTAAAGCAAGAAAGAGAAAAGCAGAAAAGGTAGAAATAGCCAGACAGGTATATTATTCTACCAGGCATTTACCCGGTGGGCTGGAGCCCTTGGTGGCAGGCTTAAAAAGACCAGGGTTAATCCTGGTGCCTCTGCCACTTTCCCAAGCTCCTCAAGATTAATTGCCTCAGGCTCAGCTAGGCATCAGAGGGAAAGGGGGGTATTAGAGATAAAGTAATCAGAGAGGAAGAACAGAGAGAAGGAGAGAGAGGATGGCTGGAAATAGAGATTGCTTGAGGAGACAAAGGGAGATGGGGTCGTTTGGGCATGTTTTGCCAGGGCTGCTCTTGGTTCCCACATCTGTCTGTCAAGGAAAAAAGTAGGGATCAAAACTAGCCTGAGACAGTGATTTAAACAGACAGGAATGGAGAATGGTAAAAGAAGGTGCCACCAGATGGAATTAAAACTAGGTGGCCTTTGAATTTAACATTCCCACATTTTGCAGCACCAGAGCGAGCTCCCAAAATGCAGCTTTGGGCTTCTGCGCTTCATTCTTTTTCAGCAAAATTAAGCTCTGTAACCTAACCCTAGAATTGCTAAATACTAGTAGACTACTAAAAACCATAAAAAAAAGCATTGGCATAGCCAATCGGTCTCGCCAATGGGAGTGCCTGATTACAGAGACGGCAAAAGAGGTGTTGCGGCAGGGAATCAACCAATTACCATGCAGGCTGCGGACAAATGATAGCCAATATATTACAATAATTAAAATAATTTTGCATGCCACAACGGACGAGTGCTGTCTTTTTTTTTTACTTGGGACCGCTATTAAATATGCAACCTTCAAAATATTTTTAGTTGGAAGTGTAAACAAGAAGAAAACGGAATAAAGCACCCATGGGAGGGAGGATGAAGCCAGTGGGGAAGGGTGGTGGTAAAAGAACCAGCCGCGTACCACAACAATACTACTGCAAGCCCAAACACCCTCCCCATGGGGGGGCCCAAAAAGTTTTCAAACTGCTCTACACAAGCACACACAGATGCACAACTGACAAAACCGCCCCTAACATGCTGCGACCAACAGCCAAAGAGGGATGGAAAACCCACGGAAACAGAAAATGCATGCACGCAACACAAACAGGCAGAATCCAGAATGGGCTGCAGATGTGTAGAAAGGAAACATGGATGAAGAAAGATGCACTCATTTTTGTTATGCCATCCCCTCGTGTCACCGACCACCCTCGTACATTAAAGTTCACAAATATCCGTACACAGTTTGAGATATCACCAAAACAATACCTTTTGAAATGCTTTTGCAATAACTTTTTTTGGCTCACATCAGCTGTTGTGGAAAGCTTCCCCTTCATCTCCTATGTTTTTTATTTATTTATTTAATGTGATTTTATATAGCGCGAACATTACCCGAAGGTGTCAGAGCACTTTACAAAAGAACCAGTTGCGTTACATAAGGACTTTGGATTACATGAGTTACATAAGAGATACAAACAGAAAAAAATTGCAAATGTACAAGGTGTACACTGAAATAATTGCGGTTGTCAATGGGTTAGGTTGTCTCAGGCCACAAGATCATTAAGGGCAACAAGAAAGAAACAATGGTTGAATCCCGGTCAAAGGATATTCAGACAACGTTCTGTTTGAGTGCAATTTTTAAAGGAGAAGTGATCGTGGAGAAGCATAGAGCAAGCAGCCACGGGGTGCGGCATGGGATAAGAAAGCAAACGACGCTTGGAGCGAACTAAAACAGTAGTGCTCCTGAGGAGGGCTCGTAAACCAAGGAAAATATAGGGGGGAGTGATCGTGGAGAAACACAGAGCATGCAGACACGGGCACATGATGGGCTATGAAAAAAAACAGCGCTCAAAACGAATTAAAACACCAGTGCTCCGGAGGAGGGCTCATAAACAAAGATAATAAAGGGGAAGTGGTACGGCGCTTGGAGCAATGAAATGTGGGACAGGATAACAAAAACAAGCCGGGAGCGGCTCAAGGCTTGGACGCCACCAGCTGCAATTGTGCCTGCAAGCCCCCCCACCCCCCTCTGTGTTTCCAAGAGGCGAGAGGGTCTGATCACAGGTGACGGGCGGGTCACAAGCTAGAGTCCCCCACCCACTAGTCCTGGGCGGAGATGCAGATTCTTTTAAAATACAACATATGAAGGGGAAGTGAGTTGTTTTTTATAAACTATGCATTTCATGAATGAAACCCAGAACTGTATCAAACGGGTGCAAGTGCTGAAAGATTGCAGGCGCTGTTTCAGTTCATTGTGAGAGCAGGCGCTGGACCCTGCAAATTGCCCCAAATTCACATTAACAGAACCAGGAGACGGAGTAAGTCTGAATGAAAACATAGATCAGGTCACAAAAGCTGCACCAGAACATGAAAATTAAGCAATAATTCCAGGCAATATTGCACCAGCCGGAGACAATTTTGCAGTTGTATTTGAATGGATGATCAGGGCAAACATTTCATGTTGTACCAGTCGGTCTATACAAATTATTAGTTCAAGCATACCTCCCAGCTGCTTCCCGTAGACTTGAACAGGGTCACCTGCCCTGAAAAACTCCTTTGCTCTCCAAACAAGCATGCGAGTGCAAGCGCCATCTGTTTCCAATTAATGCGAACACGATAATTGAAACATGGCATTAATGCTCGCTCCCGCGCACCCTAGGCTAGGGAACAAAGAAGGCGGGACAATCAACCGCCTTAGACCAATTGTGTGCTGTCTTTTTAAGAAAGACGCATGCACAGGCCAATTGTGGGTGTTCTCTGGTGTTTTGAATTCTGAACACACGCACAAGCATGTGTTCAGAGTTCAAAAGCCTTTACTAAATGCCGCGCAGAGCAGCGCATGCGCTTGCTCAGGCGAGATCTAACCAAAGAGAGTGAGACCGCACTGTGTCGCAAAATGGAGACTCTTGAAAAAGATATATTAGGACCCTCAACAGCTAGTTTTGGTCAACGGCATGTCCCAATAGTGTCATCCTCAGGTCTTGCCTCCACCGGGAGGGAGAGTCTCAAAGTGTAGAGACGGTCTGGGAACCGTGAAAGAAAGTGCAGTGGTTTTAAATTACCTTCTACCTTACAAGTAGATGATTTGATTAAAAATAGGGGGCCGGGTGTAAGGTTAAAAAGGAGTAAGATGTGTTAAATATCCCTCACATCTAAATGATCATATGATCAACACGTTTTAGCCTGCTTGCACCAATAGAGGTTGCTGGCTTTTGTTAGGAGCATGATATATAGGATCCCTCTTGTTCGTCACTAGGGCCACTTTCCCCTGGACAACTGTGTAGTAAGTGTATTCACTTTAATAAGACTAGAGAATACAATGGCCTCCCCTTGTGCATGGGGAAGGCGAAGCCCCAAGCAATGTGAGGAGAAGGCGAAGCCCCATGCAATGTGAGGAGGAGGTGGGTCTTTTATGGCGATTCCTTAAGCGATTACAGACGGTGCCCCATAGTCTGCGGGGAGGATGTGAATGGCTGAGCTCCTTGTAGACCTGCTTATCTGTGCGCGGACAAGCAGGGCTACAAGGAGCGCAGCCATTCAGCCTCCTCTCCACGGCCTATGAAGCACCATCTGAAATCACTTAATGAAATGCCATAAAAGGCCCGCCTCCTCCCCACATTGCATGGGGATTCACCTTCCCTATACACAAGGGGAGCAAATTGTATTATCTAGCCGGCAAGTAGGCTGAAACAAGTGGACCATATGATCATTTAGATGTGAGGGATATTTAACACTTCTTTAATGCATCTCACTCCTTTTCAAACTTACTTCACCCACTTTTTAAAATAAAATCATCTACCTCTGTGGTAGGAGGTAATTTTACACCACTGCACTTTCTTTCACAGATCCCACACCATATCTGCACTTTCTGACTCTCCCTCCTGGTGGAGGCAACCAAGAGGGAGAGTCAGATGCCAACAGCATCATCCTCCTGATGGAGGATGATGCTGTTGGCTACTAGTACGTCAGTGGGGATACCATGCAGCTGACCGAAACTAGCTGTTAAGGGTCCTAATATATATTTTTCAAGAGACTGCAAGAGACATGGTGCGGTCTCAATCTCTTTGATGTTTTATGATAATTTCTGGGAAGCAGAGTGAATGGACCAATATTTTCGGCTTCTCGCTCACCCACATTGATTTTTCTAAGTAACAAAAAAGATACGTCGATTGAATAAATTTACCAAACAGTAAAATCCATTTGGGTTTTAAAATAGCCGAAAAATGATGTACACGATCGCCAAAGCAAATTTCGTCACATGTAAATTTTGCTCACGCATACTCGCTGCGAAGATCTCGTGTAACTGACTGACTTTTTTCTCTTCAATGGGCGCACGACCCAAGGTCTAAAAATATATAAGCCTGTCATAGAGCTCATGGCCAAGTGTAACACTATCTTGGAAATAAACATTTCCCAACACAAAACAGGCACCGTCCAAATGCCTAAGGATGCTGGCTAGCAGAATTCTTTTTTGCAATGTCACTCATCTTGACAGTGAGCAGCCTTCTAAAATGCACAACTCCCCCGCTCCTTAAGTCTTAGTGGGACATGCGATGCTGACAGTTGCTTGACTCCAGAAAGGTTATGAGGCATTTTAAAATATCAAGTTGCCCGTGGAGGCTCGAGAAATTCGCTAACAATGCATGGAAAATAACTGCCCTCCAGCGTACGGTAATATTCAGCCAGGGTGAATGCTGTTTGAAATATTGAATCCCACAAACTCCTCGTTCTTTGAAATCCATCGTAAGAAATCTCCATTTTTAAGGTCCGGTGGGAGTCCATTAATTAAATTGGGTTTAATTTTCTGTGATCCCTATATCGATAAATAAGCATTAGGTGTAAGGGCCATCAAAATATTCCTCGATAATAATTAAATGTTTTGGGGGAATTCCAGGTGGTTATTTTCAATGCTTTCCTCATTTTTTGAAATCATTGTTTTATCTGCCATTCTTAGATGATTTGTGAAATATGTTTTAAAGATTTTTTATAACAATTTCATTAATTTTTTTAAAACAGATCAACAGTGGAATACACATTATGGAGCAAATTTACAAATATACGACACAATGAAGCAGAGAAACCAAAGTTGCTGCAATGCCTGAGGGGGGGGGGGGCTTCATAGAGATATAGGACTGTTTCCCCCTCCCTGCCCTGGTGCTCTTTCAGCCTGCCTTGGCCCACACACACAATTCGCACCATAGTGCAAGGGTATGTGTGTTATGTTTAGCATAGGTTTTGCACTGGAAGAGAACCGTGTACAAAATCCTGTGCTTGGACTAACTTTTCTAACTTTGAATGTGTATTGAAAACTGAGGCACAAGTGCAAAGTTGGAAAGGTTTGGAGAAACTAAAACATTTCTCCAAGTTAACTCCAGCCTCAAAGAGAGGTGTTATTTATTGGCGTAAACCCTAGTCAACAAATGTTAGTTGACAGGGCTTTGTGTGAGAAACCATGGGTGGTTACATGGAAATGCCCATGTACCACCCATGGGACACCCTTCTGATTCAAGGCAACTCAAGCTCAAAGCAGCGCTAGTGCTCCTTTGTATTATTTCAGGGCTTCGTTATAGGACACATACATTTTTGCGCTGGAAAGTTAATACCAAATCAACTGTTTTCCCCAGTTTGCTTAACTTTTGTGATGCAAACCCGGTGCAAATTGTTAGTGAATCTGCTCCTACGTGACAGCATATTTCAGGAGGAAGCAAATCTGATGCAATATTTAGAAGCTGGATGCAAACCAGTAAATATATATTGGGGGGGGTGTCCCAGACACTGGAATTTTCCCTCGAATTAACGGGAACCTCATCACTTGCCCAATCGCTCCCTAAACCCAGATCATACCATAAGCCATCTCTGGATGTCTTATTTCTATCAGGTGCCTGTTGATGTTGATAGGGCCTAGATTTTATCCCATTTTACTGGGACACAATCGCCACTCATATTCATTTATTTTCAGCCATGCACCAGTCCATACGCCTTCTTAAAGTATCTGTATCTGGTGGTTTATCGCTATTTCATTAAAGTGCAATGCCTCTGTTAGCCAAAATAATCCTAACGCGTAGAAAGAAGGTCATTTTGCAACTAGAAAGACCTAACTATTTTTTTTATCCTAAACAGCCATAGTTGATCGTAGCTTTCTTTAGATACATGTACCATCAACCATATCTGATTGTACCTACACCCAAAACAACTGAATCACACATTATTTCCGGACTGTGTGAAGAAAAGTTTCCTCTTCTCTTTTCCAGTGTATAGACTATCACCTAGGCCTTGTGTGTGCAGAGACAGGAAACGACCTTTAGAGCGAGGTTTTTACTAAGTTGTGCCTTTACCACGCATTTTTTACCCCACGTTTGACCATATATATGCCTTTACAACGCACGCTTTTACCACACATTTAAGGTAAGTTGGGGGGTCACCCCCAAAGATGCAATATTTTCATATATGGTAATTGCATGCGTTGTAAAAGCATATGCATTCTAAAAAATGTGGGTAAAAAATGTGTTGAAAAGATTTCTTGCTGTTGTTCTGTCATACAACCGCAGTGACAGTCTCTGATAATACGCCCATGGTGCCTGGAAAGTCGGTCATCTTTCTTTCATTTCTCTGGTGAGTTGTTATTAATGGTCATGTGTAGTTTGGGGACAGACCCTTCGTTCAGTTCTTCTATCAGTACAGAAGTCTCCAGCTGGGAGTAATCCTCCTATCAGTCCAGTCTACTCTGTAATCACATAGGTCGTGTTGGACCTGTAGCTGACAGAAGGATTTGTCTATTGACGGGTGAATTCTACATTCATTTCCAAAATACGTTCCACAGCTCTGTTCTTTAGCATGTCTTCCAGTTTTAAAAAACATAATAGGGCCCATGCCCTATGCCACATAAATGTTCCACTGCCCAAGCATATTTCCCACTCATATATGTGTTTGTTTCCTCAGCCAATAAATATTAGCATTTGACCAATCTTGTTGCAGCAGCCCACGCCCTAATCAATGTAAATGTAACTTGTGGCAGAGTTTCTGTTCCCTTTCCCCTACGTAAGAAAAGTACGTATGTGTTGCTGTCCAGGGCTAATCTAAAGCAGCGGCTGCTATAAACAAGGGGTGGTGGGGCGAGTGGGGTCACGGGGAGGTGAAAAATACAATATTAAAAAATAAAATAAACGTACCTTTTGCTGCCGGCCGCCTTCAGTCTCTTCGCGCCACCTCTCCTCTTCCTGCCTGGTCCCAGCAGCCCCTGGGACAAACTCTCTGTCCAATCAGCACAGGGATTGGTCTGAGCGGGCACGATAGACGCCCTGCTCCGACCAGGGAGTCTGTGGGGTTTCTCCAGTATGGCTGCTCAATGCAGCTGGACTGGAGAAAACCTAAGTGTGTATGTGTGTTTTGGTCAGCCTGAGACGGCCAGCGAAACACACATGAGCACCTAGGGAGTGGAGTACACTAGCACTCCTCCTTCCGCCTCCCATGCCTCGGCCCTGCCCCCCCCCACACTGCTGGCTAAGAGCAGGCAAATGTAAAATAAAACGACGCAAGAACATAGTTTTATTTTACATTTGCTGGCTCTGAACTAGGCAGTGGGCCGCCACTGGAAACGAAGCTAGTCAAATAAAGAGTTCCCCCAAATGGTTAACATGCCCAATAATTCACCTCTTCTAGTCTGACCTTCCAGTAATAACTGCCTCTATGTAGTTTAAGATGTACCCATTACCAGTCTTTAACTCAGCAGGCTGTTCTTTATCTAACTGAGTTTGTCAGCACCAAGAATCTTTGGTGACGGTGAGATTAATATATATGAATTACCCACGTGTGACTATGCCATCTTTTTATATAAAAAGTTGTAGTGTTCGCGGAAATATGCATGAGGTCTTTTAGCCCCAGAGTAGACTTCTCAGAATAGCATCCTTTTTACAGACAATGTCTGTGGGATCCAAATCAGGGTATTGGCATGATATATAAAAACATGAATGGAAAAGGGTAAGCTAAGACAAATGCTTAGTATCGACTCTAAACCTATACTGTAATACCAACAGTTTGTGCTCCTAGAATTTGTCATAATTTGGGAGAGATTTTGATGTCCAAGAATTGGAACACATGGAGGCAGATTTACCAATTTTTCACACAGCACAGTGCAGCAGCTGCAAATGCTGCGCGACATGAAAAGAGGAGCGGAGTAGAGCGGCAAATTCACTGAAATATGGCACACTCCTCCCCTTTCCCTCGCGCCGGCGCTAAAATCTGCTGCTGTGTGCCACAGAGACAACTTTGTGCCATGATGCAAGGGTGTCCCAGTGAGTCTAGCATAGTTTTGTACTGAAACGATACCCTTCCATTACAAAGTACTATGCACACACGTGCACAGTCAACACACTTGCAAAGTCAGAAAAGGAAGGAGAAATTAAGGTATTTCTTCTTCCTAGCGCCTACTTCAAAAGGGTGCTGGCGCTAAACCCTGTCTACTTTATTTAGTAAATTAGGTTTAGTGTCAGAAATCTTGGGTGGTTGCATGGAAGGCCCATCCTCCATCCATGGTACGCCCCCTTGCCGCTAAGTAAAGTAAAGCTTCTCTATGCGCTGTTTTGTGTTGCTTTCATGTTATTTACAGCGCTAAACAAGTTTAGCGCTGGAAAGTAAATTAGTAAGAAAAGGTTTTGTGCCGATTTGCATCACTTTCATCACATAAACAAGGCGTGAAATCTTAGTAAATCTCCCCCATGATCTTGAATTATACGTAGACACTCTGTCAAGGGACTATTGTCACATTGGAGGAAGAGAGGACTTATCCCAGTTAAAACTGAAAATGGAGTATTGCCAACATTCCTTATTCACCTTCAATGGTATGGGTATAAATACCCATGCATGTGCCATGTTAAGAAGGAATTCAGAATTCCTCCTCATACAATGATAAGCGGTCCTCTGAGCTTTTGTGGCAACAGAATCTCACCCGCAGAGGATAGTATGTGATCTAGCCAGCAAGAAGGGCTATGGGCAGGAACAACGTAGTGGCAAGCAAACATCAATATCTGTTTGTCTTTCTCAAACGAAATCTGTCTGACAAGATACCATCCATTCTGAACACTGTCATTGATGTCTGTATATAGGTGGAGGATGGAGGAAATAAAGATCTGTCCAAACCAATTTTCCTTCAGAACCCTGAGGAGAGTACACCACTCAAAAGAATCGAATGCTTTCTCTGTCTCAAGAGGTCATATCGAAAAAGGGTAGAAGTCCAAGTATTTTAAGCCATTGTAAAGTATGTGAAGATTGAGTCGAGTGGCCCTGAAGCTCATATAGTCTAACTGATCAGGGGGTATTCTACATTTACTACGCGGTCATTACTTCGTATTATCATTACTACGCATATCTTAGTTCGCAGGTGCCATTACTTAGCCTGCATTTACTTAGCATGCATATACTACGCATGTTCTATTACTTAACATGCACTTACTACATGTAATGGAGTTACTGTGCAAATGAAGTTGCGTTGAGGGGTGCTGGGGTCATTTTAGGGGTCTGGGTGGGTTAGGGTTTTGGGGTGTAGGGGTCATTTTAGGGTTCAGAGTGCGTTTAGGTTTTGGGGTACTGGGGTATTTTTAGGGGTCAGGGTGGGTTAAGGTTTTGGGGTGCTGGTTTATTTTTGGGGTTAAGGGTGCGTTTAGGTTTTGGGGTGCAGGGGTATTTTTAGGGGTCAGGGTGGGTTAGGGTTTTGGGGTGTTGGGGGTATGTTTAGGGTTCAGGGTGCAATTAAGGTTTTGGGGTGCTGGGGTATTTTTGGGTTTCAGGGTTTTGGGGTGCTGCGGTATTTTTGGGGTTCAGGGTGCATTTAGGTTTTGCGGTACAGGGGTATTTTTAGGGGTCAGGGTAGGTTAGGGTTTTGGGTTGTAGGGGGTATATTTAGGGTTCAGGGTGTGTTTAAGGTTTTGTGGTGCGGTGGTGTTTTCGGGGTTCAGGGTGCATTTAGGCTTTGGGGTTCTGGGATATTTTTAGGGGTCAGGGTGAGATAGGGTTTGGGGTGTAGGGGGTATTTTTAGGGTTCAGGGTGCGTGCCAGGTGATAGGTTACTATTACGATTATTTTTTTGTTTTAAAGTACCAATAACTCGTTGTAATGGTATGTGTAATAATTAACTGCGAAGTAAAAGCATTTTTATGTATTTGTATATATTTGCGAAGTAAAAGCATGCGCACTAAAATCATGCGTAGTAATGGTATTTGCGAAGTAAAAACTTTAAAGCAAATACCTGCGGAGTAACGGTATGCTAAGTAACATCATATATTCGATCAGGGTGGACCAGGCAGTAAACAGAAGGAGGAAGCTTATTTTCACCAGTATTTTAACAAGAATCTCTTCCATGGGAAGAGGAATAGGGCACAAAGACCAACGCTGATCAATAGGTTTGCCTATTTTATGTACCAATACAATGACTGTGTGTCTTGTATCAGCTCACAGAGCCTCTAATTAGGTTCACCTGCTCTTATTCACCATCAAGAGAGGTCTGAGGCTTTGGTTTTGGGAAAACACTTTTTCCCCCCAGCGATGAGCCTCGAATCTTCGCCTTGGCTCTTTTGCGCACAGGCTGTTGGCCAAAGCAGGGCAAACTCTCACTTATAAGTGCAGTGTCAGACTAGGACAAAAAATAGGTCTGAGCACCAGAATAAAAGTGACCCCCATTAGCAAATCACATAGCTAAAAAAAGCGGGTCAAATGTACAAATAGGGCAGTTTTGAACTTGTACAGATACATTGTACAGGGTTTATGCAAGAGGTGAATGCAATTATTCTTGCTACATGCAATGTTTGAGGTAATATTAGGGAAACAACAGTAGAGACTGTCTCACCAGACCAAAAACAGCCCAGAGACCAGCGCTTCGGGAACTTCCGGATTGCCCTGTAAACCAGACCTTGTATAAGCAGCTCTGTTTACCCAGCCCATCATCATGGCCTAGGCTGGGGATGGATAAGAACCTGTAAAGCACATTTACAGTGGAATCATGATAAGTCACAGACCCCGTTCACATCCCTGTGATCATGGATAATGCCTTTGTTCACGACATACGGGAAATGCACCCTCACAACCAATCGTCCTCAGCAAATCATTGCCCTTTTCTCCCTAAGCCATGTTTGACAATCCTTTTTACTTGTCATAACCGTCAGCCAGTCGAAGAGCTATTTTTCAATTTTAACAGCCAAAACAAAAAGTAGTCTTTCCTAATATCAACTCAAAGAGAATAACTTGATTTTTTATTAGAACATTTGTGTCTTGTTGAAGTGCTGAAATAGTAAATTTAACTGTTACTAATTTTTTTGTACCTTAAAATGATGAAACACCAAGTCACCCCAAAAGCTCAGCATTTTGCACATAGACTTGCTGTGATGAAAGTTGTTTATTATATGTTGTGGTTGTGCTACCCCACCGTATGGTAAAGGCACAATTCCGTATCAGGTCCAGTCAGGTTCGTGTGGAAAACCTTAGCTCAATGTTGGGTAGCTGTGGCTCAGAGCAGTCAGGCTTTATTGAGGAAACACGTGTGCATTAAGAAGCACCAAAACAGTTGAATAAGAAGAAAATGCAACACAATAAAAATCCAACACTCATAAATATAGTTTGCATTTTTATCTTTAAATAGACACCTCAACAACAAAAAATCCATTAGAGTGTTCCAGAGATATGACTTTTCAAATGTACAATTACTCACTTCACTTAGCGCAATAAATCATTGTAATCTACAGCAACTCTCATTTTAGGGTTTGCCACAACTAGTAACTTGAAAACAGCTATAGACACACTTTTGTAGGGACTAACTAGCAGGGAGCCTGTCATAGTGACCGACGAGGTCAAGTTGGGCAGTTATTTCGCAAGCAGGATAATCTCAAGTCCAGTTCCAGGGTCTATGGGCAAACAGGGGGTGTTCAGATGCAAAGGATGAATGGTGCTGAAGATGCTGAAGGATGCTGAGCCGGACTTGAGGATCTTCCGATGACCTCCCCTTGGTCAACGAACATGGAGGGGCGACTTTGGCCTGAGAGGCTGATGTCCCATGAAGTCCGAGCAAAGTATAGCACAAAACAAGTTACCACTGGTCTACTGATCAATGGGTACAGCAAAACCAGCAGTTCACTTTAATTTGAAGTAACTTCGATGGTGGGCGACCAAAATGCACTGCGACAACTCTCCCGGCTCCAGCAGACTCTGGTGCGACTTTTGAACATCTGTACTCAGTCTCCCAGGCTGCACCTCAGCGCCCAGGTACGATCAAGCTTTTTGTCTCTGGGCACTCAAAGGCGCTGTCTTCTCAGCTTTTATGGCCTTGCGGCAGGAACAGCAATTTAGCCAACTGACTCTTGGAGCACCATCTCTATCTGGAGCTCTGCTCTTGAGTGGAACACCACAGGCACAGTTCTTTCTTTACTAGCCCAAGAAGCAGCAGATGCAGTCCAGTCTTTGGTGCAGCCTCTCTTTGCTGGGTCCAGGAAACATCAGAGCAGTCCTTTTTTCAGTCCCCTTTCCAGCCCAGATGTGATCTGAGGTCTGGATGCCAGGGCTGCCACTTTAATGCCTGTTTCTTGCCCAGAGGGATGTGGTGACTAACTAGCCAATGGGCTACCTGCGAAGTATGGTATCTAGCTAGCCCCAAATGCACTATTCTGTCCACTACCAACATTGCTGCCCCCTTCTATTGATGTAGCCCAGGGGTGTGGCTACCTGAGGGCTAGACGCCGACAAATATTTTTAGCCCAAGATAACAGCCTAAACAAAACAGCAACCCCTCTTGTTTTTGACTACAATGTGTCCATCAAAGGCGAATTCCCCTTTGAAGCTCACCATTTGAGCTAACACTCTCTTTGGCCTTCCTTCCAGGAGTTCACATCTCTTCCCTCATCAGGCCTTTTGTGTTTCTTGGTGAAAGATTTCACACTACTCCCCAAGAAGGCTATCTTGAGGGCAGCAGGTTCTGTGCAACCGTAAACTTTGGGCAACAAAGTGAAAACTTTCTAAAGTTACCATTTCTGCAAAAGTTGCAGTAAATTTGACTTGAGAAACGAGTCGAGTGTAATGCAATGATGCTTTTGATACCTTGAACTATCATATTTAGTATTCTCAATCAGAAGTTAGCACTGCTCAGTTGGCAGTGTGTAACACTGTGCTGCCAATGGGTCTATTAGGCTTCACACTGTAAAAACGGCAATGTGGTATTTTTACTGTCAGGACATGTAAAACACAATTCCAAATTTTTAATATACTAAACCCTGCCTTTAGGGCTCAGTAGGTCTGCCTTAGGCGTGACTTCTAAATATTCAAAAGGAAGGTTTGAGCTTTGCCATTAAATTAAATGGCAAAGTTGACTTATTAGTTTCCAAACAGCTCTGCCAGCCGAAACTGTAGAGCTGGGAGTCATGCTTTGCTTTGTCGCACCTGTGCTGACACAAAAAGTGCTGCAGTCCATGAGGGACTCTTAACGTTCAGGTCCTGGGTACCACTGGTACCATATACTAGGGACTTATAAGAAAGTTAACTTATGTCAATTGTGGGTAAACCAATAAGACATATATCATTATAAGGGTCGGAGCACTTGCACAGAGTCCTGTTTGGCTGGACTCAGTGCACTTACAGAGTCATAAAAACAGCAGCATCAGCCCAAAAACTTGGAGTTGATCACACAAAAAGAGGCATTTCCTTACAATAAAAAACTGTTACTCAATCATGCTTTGGTGTACACAGGCAGTTATTCTATAGTATGTCAAAGTAAATTGGCAGGTCATTTATTATTATTTATTGCATATAATCGCTTATTTTATTTGCACGGAGGACTGCTAGGACAATAGACAACACTTCCAGAGCTAGCATAGTGTAGGTATGTAAGGCTCAAACTCCCCTATGGAACGCAATAAAGAAACAATATATGACAACTTCTAGACTAACTTGGATTAAGTGGCAAAATATTATTGTGAGGATTATGGTTGTGCGATCTTACTGAGTAATACACTTTAAAACTGTATTCGGTTCTGTCAGTGTCATTTGCAATACTTTAGCTCAAACCTGGGTAGCTGTGGCTTTGAGCAGCAAGGAAAACAAAGGAACTAGTCTGAATTGTTTAGGAGCACCAAACAAGAAAATAAGAAATCCACACAATACTAAAGAAATCCAACACCAATTTATAAAAAACAGATGATATTTTAATGAATTTTTAGACACAAAGATGAGCAAAATTCACCGGATGGTTACGGAGATATATATTTTTAAGAAAAATGTAAATCTCAGCCCTTTAGTTCAAAATGCAAAAAAGCATTGGTAACCATAAAGTTTAGAAACGTTTGTGATTGTTTACACCAGCCCCAGTGGGGCAACCAGTTTGGCAGGGAGAAGCTCAGGGGGACCAATAAGCAGCATTTGGACACCTACCTGGTTAAAGCAGTAGTCTCAAGTCCAGTTCCACACTCCACAACAAGACCACCATAGACTTCAATGGAGTGGTGCTGATGCTCAGGATGCAGAATGCTGAAAGATGCTCTGGGTGCTGTGTTGTCCATGAGGGTGTCCTTGTGGTTATTCGTTGGTCCACAGATAAGGTGGGACGACTTTGGCCACAAAGGTCGATGCCCTTCGAAGTCCCCTTTGAGTCAGTAGAAGGTGGGTCCAGCGGTATCCTTTGGTGAAGGCTGGTGTCTGACTTTGGCAACCAATCTGGGCTCTGCTGACACTTCTGGGTCCAGCAGACTGGGTGAAACTTTAACGATTGAGAGTTTGATTCTTGGGTTGCCCGGCAGCAGTCAGCGGCGATTAAAAAAAATATGGCTACTGACTTGCAAGAATGGGCTACTTCCGCTTTGATGGCTTTGGTTCCAGGGGTCCGTCAACTGACCCTTGTAATCCTTTCCTTGGTCTGTCTTTTCCATGAGCTAGGAGCCACAGGCACAGTTCTCTCTTTGCTTGACCAAGGTGCGGCAGATGCAGTCCAGCTGTTGGTGCATCCTCTCTTTGGCAGGTCCCATGGTTAGCAGGACAGTCCTTCTATTGCCCTTTTTCCAGTTCCATCACAAACCAGGGGTGTCATATTTATGCCCAGAAAGTGCCCTGGAGGAGATGATGTGGTCAATAGCCAATGGGATACTAGGATCCCTCCCACCTTGTGAAGACTTCTGGCTGTGCAGACCATCTAGCAATCCCAGAGTGTGCTATTCTGCCCACTCTCAAAATGTCTGAACCCTTCCTTGGATGTTAAATGCTTGGTAGCCCACTCAAACGGTGTGGCTACCTGTGGGCTAGATGCTCATGGGAAAACCGGTTTGGTCACTGGTTTCCCCTCTCTGTTCCCATCACCAGCCTGTCTACTTGATCAAAGAGCAGCCCCACATGAGTGTGATCGCCGTTTTCCAACCAAAGGCGGTTTCGTCACTGAAGCTCACCTTTTGGGCTAACATTCTGCGTGACTTTCTCAAGGTGGAGGTAACACCTCCCACTGTAACAGGCTACTATTGTTACTGTAACTCAATTTTAGCTTTATAGGAGAGCACCAGGGCCGGACTGGGACCCGAAATCGGCCCTGGCAAAGTGCTCAGCCGGCCCCCCCTCTACCCTGGGGGTGCGACCGCACTCTTTACCAGGGCCGGTTTTCGGCCGATTTTGATACAGGGCCGTTATTGCAGCTATGATGCAAAAAACGGCCCTGTAACAAAAACGGCCCCCTGGGGCCCAAAACCGGCCCCACCCATGCGGCCGACCGGGGGATTGCCCGGTGCCTGCAACGGCCAGTCCGGGCCTGGAGAGCACTATGAGCCTCCTTTGTATAACAGGGATCTTTAGGTTCCAATCTTTGGTTTGATTTTTCTTTGTTTGATACACCTTTTTCTTTAAGTGATACACATTTGGGAGTTTGGTTACATCTCCTTTTGTATCAAGAAAGCTCCGATGGTGACACAGTGAGCTAACTGATGAATACCTACCAGTAGCTTCCCTGGGTAGCTTGTGTAAGGCACTTGTTTCACCTCACTTGTTTGTACCCGCTTAGTTGTCAAAGTTCTGTGGGTTCCCGGCTTGCGCTGATTGGTTTTAATATACTAAAGATGGCAGGGGGGTATATGACTAGACAGCAAACCCTATCCCACCAAGATAAGAAATGGTGCGACTTACCCTTACAGGTTAAAACTTTTTATATGTAATCTGTAACCATGTCTTTTTATTGACATTTGTGAGTGTAGAGCATCCTTTTTTCTCTCTTCTACTCTTGAAATATATATACTATTGTTCCTGAACCTGGGAGTCATTCACTTGACTCCTAGGGTAGATGGCTATATGATGGCCAGCAACTATGTGAGGCCACTACTAGACAAACTGGGTAACAGAGTAGCAACTTTTTAAACGTTACCTTTCCTTAAGAGTGACATTAAATTCAATTTGCGCATCAAGTCTGGTTTAATGCTGGGGGGCAATGAAGTTGGAATGTTGTGTTATTATACAACCATTTATATATGATCTCATTATATCGGATACTCTTGTCAAACTATACATGCAGTACAACCTGTGCCGTGGGCGTATGTTGTCAACGGATAGACATTACTCAATGATCAATTGATGTAATGGGAGAGGATGTAGCCTTATGGCTAGAGCGGTTGACGTCGAAGCTGGGGAACCAGGTTCGAGTCTCGCCAACGACACTCAACATCCTGTGATTCTGGGCAAATCATTTAATCTCCTTGTGCCTAACAAAAATGAATGTGTCCTCACGTTACTAAAATGGTGCTATGTAAAGCGCTCAGATACCCAATATCTTTGGGTCTAGTTTACATGAAATTATCTGTAATGCACTGATAATTTTTCTATGCATGGCTGTATTCATTCTGTTTTTACCGAACAAAGAAAAGGAAAAAATGTATTAAAGTGTGTTAAAAAAAAAGAAAAGTCTGGTTTAATGCTACGATTAATTTGATACCTAGCAGTACCCATTTTAGCAGTCCCATTCAGAAGTTAGCGGGGCTGAGGTGTCAGCCAGCCAGTAATTCTGTGTTAGCCAATGGGGCTACTAACTTTTCCACAGCAAAAATGACAATTTGGAAGTGTTGCATTTGCAACATGTAAAAAGTATATGTCATTCTTAATAATATGTAGCTTCCTGCCTTAGGGCTACATGGGCCTTCCTTAGGGGAAACATATATATTGTTAAGGGAAGTGGAGACTTTGACATTGTTTTGAATGGCAAAGTCAAATAGGCAGTTTTAAAACTGCTCCTCAAGGCTGCAGTGGCAGGCTGCTGCTATTTTTGGAATTTGTCACAAACAGTGTGGTACAATCAGTGGTGCAGCCCTGGGTGGATGCTCTAACTTACATGCTCTGGGTATCCTTGGTACCATATACTAGGGGCTTATATGTAAGTCAGCGTATGCCAATTGGAGGATAGCCAATTCAACATATGTTTTAAATGGGTTAGAATACTGGCACTGAGGTCTAGTTAGCAGGACTCAGTATGCACTCAGAGTTTAAAAACCAGCAGCATCAGTCCAAAACGTTGGGGGTGATCATGCAAAAAGTGGCATTTCCTACAATTACCCTCGCCTGTGAGACTCCAGGCTCCCCCCCCCCCGCCCCCTTCGCGTGATCACCTTCCCACTCCCCATGAACCTTCACCGTAGGCAAAACCCACTCTATGCAAACCACATAATCCAGGTTTACCTGGCCAGGTCCCAGAGGATCTACCTTCAAGAAGGTGATCATTAAGTTGGCATAAAGCTCCCACTTATAGTTTCAAGTCCTGGCAGTTCTGCAGCATCCTTTTGCCAATCTGGGCATCCTTTACAATTTGAACTTTTAACCACCGAGGTTGGAGCAGCATTTCCTTCTACAGATGAATTTCGAGGGAAGGCACCCCTTGTTTACGCAATCACCCAGGTACAACCTCTGTGAAACTGGTCTGGTGGGAAACCTTGTGTATTCCCTGTAGGTGGGACCAGAAGAGAAAGCAACAGGAGAATGAGAAGAAATTGAGGCACTATTTGCAGTCCTCTGTGGCCAGCGTTCATCCTCTATCTACTTGGTAACCAAGAGTCTTGTTCACTTAATTGGTTGAATTTTCATCAAAAGTCAATCCTTATGATCATAGGCACTTCTGGTCCTGTGCTCAACAGTTAAATCCAATCCCTTTAAAAAGATCACAGACCACAGCAAGTTGTTATTATCCCTTTTCATGGCAATTATTCATTTCAGGCCTTGTGATACATCTAGATGTGAAAATAGGTCAAAAATAAGTAGCGAAGAAACCACTTTAACCACTTTAACCACTTTAATGTCCACACAATTGCAAAGCGTTTCTTCACAATTCTGCTCTCCATACCAACCTTTGCTAATGGGAGACACTGCGAGGCCTATTTACTAACTTTTCTCACACTGTTTGCATCACAAAAGTGAGGCGATCTGGCATAAAATGTTTACTTGGGATTTACTTTTCACCACAAAACTTGTCTTTGGCTGATACATTGGCTAAACGTAACGCAAAGCAGCACATCAAGGGGTATTTAATGGGTGGAACATTGGCATCTCATGCAACCACCCAAGGTTTTCGTCGCAGATCCCTTTATACTAAATATGGTAGACCGTTTTTCACCTGAAAATATTACTTCTTTGAGGCAAGCGTTTAAAAGGAGACATGTTTTTAGTTCTCCAAACTTTTCTGATTTTGCATGCCGCACTGCATAGCACACACACAGTGGAAAAAGTGGTAATGCATAGTTTTTGTACTGGAAGGTTTCCCTCCCAGTACAAAACCTACGCTTGACAGACCACAAACACAATTTGTCTAAGTATAGCACTTTGCTCTGGAAGGTTACCTTTCCAGTGCAAAACCTATGGTAGACATCAATCAGACAATTCTAAGCAGCCTGATCCCGTGCCAGCGCTGCGGGAGGGAGCAGGAGCTCTATATATTATAAGTAATGCTGCTGTCCTGCTTTCTCTCTCTCACTCAATTCAGCACAGCTACTTTGGTAATCTGTCCCTGTTTGTTCTAAGCCCTTTTCCATGAGTGGAAGAAACAGTTGCACCAATGCTCTGATCTGAGGCACAGTCTGGGCGATGAATAATGAAACTCAGGTGTCTGCAAGACTGGGGCCTCTAGCGAAGCTTTTTTTTGCTGCACAGTGTGTGTTCCAACCAACTTTCATGGGATGCTTCCAGGTCATCAGTGCCAGGTGTGGAGCCACACTTGAAAAATAGTTCTCCACTAAGCTTATGTAGTACCAGTAAGTCCCAGAATGTTGTCAGATATGTCTGAATAGTTGATGGCTCCCAGTTCATGACAGTCTGAATGTTGGTTTTGAAACACTCTGCTGTTATCACCACCCTCTTGGTGACCAAGGTAAACTAATGAGCTCTCCTCCATCTGCACCTGCTCGCCATCATCTAGAACTTCACCGTTGTCAGTGCCTTCAATACCTTCTTCAGCTGAACAAGGTGACCCTCTCAGACAACAATAAAAGCGGATATTTTGTTGAGAAATATGACACCATGATGCAGGTGACTTACCTCAGGTCATCAAAGAGCTTGTCAGCTGTGGGAAGGTGGTATGTGTATAAAATTGGATTATTAGGTAAGAGGGGTGACTACCCACCTTTAGTAATAAACACAATCCTTGACAGGGTGAACCACTAAAGTCACTACATTAACCTGAACTCAACCGCTTTGTAGCTTTGTCAAAGAACAGACAGGCTTAAATTAGAGGCACTGTTTAAAGTGTTCATGCAGCACCAATGCTGTAATAAAGTTACATAAAATAACACAAGAAAAATCCCAAACCAATTTAGAAGAACTGAGTAATTTTTAATGACTAAAATTACACAAACTGACAAAATCCCATAGAGGGAATCAGAGTTATGACTTTTTAAAGTTTAAATTAAAAATAGGGCCAAAAACGTGCTAAACACCAACCACGGTCAACTGGCCACAGGAGCCTGGGGCCGATCTGCAATTTGAGGTGGACTGCAATGGAGCACAGGTCAGATACAGAAAACATGTTCAACCCGGTCAGAAATTTTACCATGGGACTTAGGGCCCGATGTAGGTAAATCTAATTTACCACTTCTAAAATACCGAATCATACCGAATCGTATTTTAGAAGTGGTAAATTAGAGGGGGGAGATGTAGGTATTTCAGATTCGGTAAATACCGAATCGTTAAGATTCGGTATTTACCGATTCTGTAAATACCGATTCGGTATTGCCCATTGAATCCTATGGGCCCTGAAGCCCATAGGAATCAATGGGCAATACTGAAACTGTAATTACAGATTCGGTAAATACCGATTTTAGCAAGGGTGCAGGGGGTGTCACTTTGACACCCTCTAGCACCCCAAAGACGGGCATGTTTGCCATGTGGCACACAGACATGCCCTAAGGGCATGTCTGTCTGTCACATGGCTAGGTGTGCATGCACACATGTGCATGCACACCTGGAATCGGTATTTTACCGCCCAATTGGATTGGGTGGTAAAATACCGATTCTGTAAGGCCATAGGGACTCTGAAGAGTCCCACCTACATCTGGCCGTTACCGAATCGGTAAAAATACCGATTCGGTATTTTACAGATTCGGTAAATTTACCGAATCTGTAAAAATGGCCCCCTACATCTCAAGATGCCAAATACCGGTCGGAAACGGCCGAATTCGGCCGTTTCCGACCGGTATTTGCCACCTACATCGGGCCCTTAGTCTCAAAAAATGAAAGTAAAAAATCTTCAGTGGGACAAGGCAGCAGGCTATAGCCGAGTTTGGATAGCCATTAGATGCGGTCCCAGTGAAGCTGCTGGTTTTTGGTGAGAAAACTACAAGCGTGAGAATTTCGGATACTTTTGCTGGCTTTGCCAGGTTAAGATTTGTTCACACCTGAGGGCAGATTTACTAATGTTTCGCGCAATGCAGCAAGGAAACTTGCTGCACTACATTGTATGAAAGGGAGAGAACAGAAATACACAATATATACTAAGAAATGGTGCATCCCTGCTCTCTCCCAGCACTGGTGCACAGGGTGCTACTTAATATCCATGCAGGCACCCTTCAACAATGGGCAGGATTGTTTATGTACAGAATGAGATACTTACTGCACAAAAACAATCCTTGGAAGCACATTTCTCTTTCTATGTGTGCTGCATTGCAGAATGCGTGCTACAGCAAACAAATGATGGACGGAATGCTGACAATGCAAACATTCTATCCGGTCCTGGCGGAGAAGGGTAGGCGTTCTAACACAGGCACGGGAGACTCAACCTTAGCAACAGAGGCTTAGCTCACCGTTGTCTATCCCGCCAGGCACTGCTGGTACATGTTACCACTGACCTCTAGGCTTGGAATATAGTACAAACAGGTATTTTCAATACGATTGATGTGAACACTGATACTTAGACAGATCAGAAACACAGTAGACAGGTATACTTTAGGTCCTGATGAATCGCGGGTACCTTGCCCTAAGCAAGAAACATGTCGACCACCTTGTAGTATAGTCTTGAGCATGGAATACATAACTTTCCATTACTCCCAGACTAACCATTGTTTTTAATTAACGCATGGGACCATCAGAATAAAATTCCTTCTGGTACTCTTGCGTTATTTTAATTTCACTATCCGTCTACTATCACCCCTGGCCCCTCACCCACACTTCACCCATGGGCAGTTGGAAAAAGATCTCCGTCAAAGAGCCCCTCTTTTGAGGTGTAGCCCGTTGGGTATTGCACCGCCCACCCAACGAGGAGCACCGGCCCATGATGAAGCATGACACCTGCAAGGGTGTGTGAGGCCATTACATCCAACAAAATGGATACCCATTGGATGGTTACCATTTAACCACCCTTTCATTTCCACACATTTTGACCTGCACCCACACCGTAGGAACAGCCCAGTCTTTCTTTTTGTTGATTACGTCACTAGGGCAATAACTGTGGCTTGGACCTTCCACTTCCCTTAAGTGGTAAACCTGCCCTCTTGATCAAGCCAGATCTCCTCTCTCCCCCCCTTTTTTGAATACAAATGCAAACATTCCACCCCAGTCAAAAGATCCAGGTTAATTCCATCGTTCTTTTGCCCACTACGCCACCCCAGTTTGGACCCAGCCATATGCAAATCAGTCTTGACCCTCTGCCCCATGGGAACAGTCCAGACCGAACTGCCAGGCCCTCCCTGGACCGGAAACAAGCATCTGGGACCGGTTTCAAGGTATGTCAGCATTTAACTGGGGGAGAATGTTTGCATTGTCAGCATTCCGCCCATCATTTGTTTGCTGGAAAGGGGAAGTAACAAGGAGAAATAAAGATATTTCTCCTAGTTACATCTCTGTCGGGTAGGCTTACCATTTTGATGTAAACCGAGGTATAAAAATCTTTATAAATCTGGGTTTCCATAAAAGTACATGGGTGGATGCATGGGACATGTCACCCAACACAAAGTAACACATGGCAGCGCTATGCACTGCGTTGCACGACTTTGTATTTATCTAAACCACGCAAATTGACTTTGTGAGGCTTAGTAAATGTAAAAAAGGATTTTGTGTCGGGGCTGCTCCACAAAAGTGAAACAACCCCAAAACAAAATGTTTGTAAATCTGGGCCTTAGTCGCTTTTTAGGGCTCGGGCCTAAGCCACCACGAAGTGCAGGCGGAGCTTCCGAGCTCTTATGTGTTCAAAAAAAAAATGCAGAAAGGGGTCCGGCTGGCACATTCCTTAGTTTTTTATGGCATCTGCCTAGTGATTCGTCTTCGCTGTGCTGTGTATTTAGTAGCGTTGACGTGATAGGCTGTAAGTAATTTACGCGTGCCCGATGTGGCATATTCTGTGCGAGAACGAGCACGGCAGAGTGATTAATCTTAATTAGGAGCTGTCAGAGTGCCCGTGTAATGCAATCCAGATGGTTAAGAGAGGTGTCCTGCTTGAACTTTTCACACATCACGAGCGCTGACTCCTTCTCAGTTCTTATCTCTCGCTGTGTGATTCACTGCCGTGTGAAGTGGAGGGGGCAGCCGGGCAGAGCGTGTGCCTAAGGCTCAGGGATTTCTGGTCTCGATGTCTGGCGCGGGGATGCTTATCTATGCCCCTGCGGAATGTGGTCGACCAGCCAACCACGGAGGGCCGGCGCGGCGGAGGCCTGGCCTAGGGCAATGTGTTAGTTCTGCAGATGCTGTACCTGTGATTGCCCGAGTAGGACCGGAGCCTCGTCAGCCGCATGTCATTCGGCCTACTACAGGGAATTTATAAGTGTGGGGAACAGTCGACCGCATATTAGGCGATTTCGAGAGCACAATATGCGTCAGAGCACTTGAAATGGTATTAGGGCTGGGTCAGAGTCAGTCTTAAGGGAGATAATAGTTTCAGAATCAGCACTGTCAAGGGCTAGTCTGCAAAACCCCTCCCTGTTTTTCCGAAAATGTGCCCCGATTCTGAATGGCTTTGTCGGTCTCTGTCTAGAGGAACGTGTTCCTGCTAAACAGGAAAAACGTCCATCCTGTCCCACTCTGCTACCGGCCCATTAGGCGCAGTGCTCAGAAAGAGCCGTTCCCAGCAATCTCAGGGGTCGGCATTACTTGGCTGAGCACGCTTGTTTGGAGGGCAGAGGAGAAGCGGAAGCAATTAGGACAATCTACAAAGAAAAAACACACACAAATTCATAGCAGGAAACAATCACCATCAACGCATCAGTCTCCCACCTCGATAACACACACAAAATATTCTAGAAATTGTATAGCCAGTAACTAACTTTTTAGGACTGCCATTACCCAAGACCTACTGATTTGAACAAACATTTTATGTTTAATACACTTACTAACAGGAGTTTTTAAAGAGCCCTCTTCATGCATTACCCCGTTATTGTGTCATCCACGTTTCTTCCCGCCCACTACATATGACTTTGCAGAAATTGACCCACTAAAGCCATTGCTAACTTCCCAGTAACTGCCCTTGCACATCCATGAAGTAGTTCCGTTCACTGCCAGTAATAAACGCAATACGTGCTTTCTGAGAACAATTGTTTTTATATATTAGCCAATTTTTGTATATGAATGGGTGCCTGGCCGTTTCCATGACAATGGAGTTTTGCAAAAGCCACAACAAAACAAAACAAGCACTCACAGAGCTAAAAGTCTGGCAACAAATGCCAGCCCTATAGGCTTCGCCTCTGCTTGTTAGGGCTCGGGCCTAAGCCACCACGAAGTGGAGGCGGAGCTTCCGAGCTCTTATGTGTTCCAAAAAAAAATGCAGAAAGGGGTCCAGCTGGCACATTCCTTAGTTTTTTATGGCATCTGCCTAGTGATTCGTCTTCGCTGTGCTGTGTATTTAGTAGCGTTGACGTGATAGGCTGTAAGTAATTTACGTGTGCACAGGCTAGCGACGACAGCGCATATCTACAGGATAGCAATGACAGCGCATATCTACAGGCTAGCGATGACAGAGCATATCTACAGGCTAGCGATGACAGTGCATATCTACAGGCTAGTGAAGGCAATGCATATCTACAGGCTAGCGATGACAGTGCATATCTACAGGCTAGCGATGACAGAGCATATCTACAGGCTAGCGATGACAGTGCATATCTACAGGCTAGCGATGATAGAGCATATCTACAGGCTAGCGGTGACAGTGCATATCTACAGGCTTGTGAAGCCAATGCATATCTACAGGCTAGCGATGACAGCGATGACAGTGCATATCTACAGGCTAGTGAAGCCAATGCATATCTACAGGCTAGCGATGACAGTGCATATCTACAGGCTAGCGATGACAGAGCATATCTACAGGCTAGCGATGATAGTGCATATCTACAGGCTAGCGATGACAGTGCATATCTACAGGCTAGCGATGATAATGCATATCTACAGGCTAGCGATGACAGCGCATATCTACAGGCTAGTGAAGCCAATGCATATCTACAGGCTTGCGATGACAGTGCATATCTACAGGCTAGCGATGACAGAGCATATCTACAGGCTAGCGATGACAGTGCATATCTACAGGCTTGTGAAGCCAATGCATATCTACAGGCTAGCGATGACAGAGCATATCTACAGGCTAGCAATGACAGCGCATATCTACAGGCTAGCGATGACAGTGCATATCTACAGGCTAGCGATGACAGTGCATATCTACAGGCTAGCGATGATAATGCATATCTACAGGCTAGCGATGACAGCGCATATCTACAGGATAGCAATGACAGCGCATATCTACAGGCTAGTGAAGCCAATGCATATCTACAGGCTAGCGATGACAGTGCATATCTACAGGCTAGTGAAGCCAATGCATATCTACAGGCTTGCGATGACAGTGCATATCTACAGGCTAGCGATGACAGTGCATATCTACAGGCTAGCGATGACGGTGCATATCTACAGGCTAGTGAAGCCAATGCATATCTACAGGCTAGCGATGACAGCGATGACAGTGCATATCTACAGGCTAGTGAAGCCAATGCATATCTACAGGCTAGCGATGACAGTGCATATCTACAGGCTAGCGATGACAGAGCATATCTACAGGCTAGCGATGACAGTGCATATCTACAGGCTAGCGATGACAGTGCATATCTACAGGCTAGCGATGATAATGCATATCTACAGGCTAGCGATGACAGCGCATATCTACAGGATAGCAATGACAGCGCATATCTACAGGCTAGTGAAGCCAATGCATATCTACAGGCTAGCGATGACAGTGCATATCTACAGGCTAGCGATGACAGTGCATATCTACAGGCTAGTGAAGCCAATGCATATCTACAGGCTAGCGATGACAGAGCATATCTACAGGCTAGCGATGACAGTGCATATCTACAGGCTAGCGATGACAGTGCATATCTACAGGCTAGCGATGATAATGCATATCTACAGGCTAGCGATGACAGCGCATATCTACAGGATAGCAATGACAGCGCATATCTACAGGCTAGTGAAGCCAATGCATATCTACAGGCTAGCGATGACAGTGCATATCTACAGGCTAGTGAAGCCAATGCATATCTACAGGCTTGCGATGACAGTGCATATCTACAGGCTAGCGATGACAGAGCATATCTACAGGCTAGCAATGACAGTGCATATCTACAGACTTGTGAAGCCAATGCATATCTACAGGCTAGCGATGACAGAGCATATCTACAGGCTAGCGATGACAGCGCATATCTACAGGCTAGCGATGACAGTGCATATCTACAGGCTAGCGATGACAGTGCATATCTACAGGCTCGCGATGATAATGCATATCTACAGGCTAGCGATGACAGCGCATATCTACAGGATAGCAATGACAGCGCATATCTACAGGCTAGTGAAGCCAATGCATATCTACAGGCTAGCGATGACAGTGCATATCTACAGGCTAGTGAAGCCAATGCATATCTACAGGCTGGCGATGACAGTGCATATCTACAGGCTAGCGATGACAGTGCATATCTACAGGCTAGCGATGACGGTGCATATCTACAGGCTAGTGAAGCCAATGCATATCTACAGGCTAGCGATGACAGCGATGACAGTGCATATCTACAGGCTAGTGAAGCCAATGCATATCTACAGGCTAGCGATGACAGTGCATATCTACAGGCTAGCGATGGCAGAGCATATCTACAGGCTAGCGATGACAGTGCATATCTACAGGCTAGCGATGACAGTGCATATCTACAGGCTAGCGATGATAATGCATATCTACAGGCTAGCGATGACAGCGCATATCTACAGGATAGCAATGACAGCGCATATCTACAGGCTAGTGAAGCCAATGCATATCTACAGGCTAGCGATGAGAGTGCATATCTACAGGCTAGTGAAGCCAATGCATATCTACAGGCTAGCGATGACAGTGCATATCTACAGGCTAGCGATGCCAGAGCATACCTACAGGCTAGCGATGACAGTGCATATCTACAGGCTAGCGATGATAATGCATATCTACAGGCTAGCGACGACAGCGCATATCTACAGGATAGCAATGACAGCGCATATCTACAGGCTAGCGATGACAGTGCATATCTACAGGCTAGCGATGATGGTGCATATCTACAGGCTAGTGAAGCCAATGCATATCTACAGGCTAGCGATGACAGTGCATATCTACAGGCTAGCGATGACAGTGCATACACTCACAAGGAGACCACAGCCAGCTGAGGTGCAATCTTCTCCCACTCACAAGAACGACATCACAGGCAGCAGCAGTGCAAGCTTCTTACCCTCACAAGGAGACCACAGGCAGCAGAGGTGCAAGCTTCTCACACTCACAAGAAGGACATCACAGGCAAGTGGTGCAATATTCGCACACTCACAAGGAGATCACTGGCAGTACACACCACATGAACACACTCCATAACACATAGCAACAATACATTGGCATTTACAATGCCATTAGCTCAAACTCAAATAAATCCGAGCCCGATTGCATTTCTAATGCTTGTTTGGGGCTTGGATTCATCTACTGGGGGAAGGCTGTAGCACTAGAGGGTTCCACAAGATCATATACAGTCTCTGTAAGGTCCTGCTGTGGAGAATTTGCTATCTTGAAAAACCACTAAACTGCAGAAACCTGAATCTTCAACCCAGCACCAATGCACCACGGTCGGATCAGTTTTGCAGGTTTCCCTCCAGTGCTCCGGAAGTCTTTGGAGCCAAACGGTTTCTAAGTCCTAGGTTTAGGTTGTCATGGGTGGTAAGAAAAGTCCAGTCAGACAGAGCTAAGGGTTCCAGGACCTCAGGAACAGCACTTGTGGGTCAAAGCTCCCTCCAGCAGATGCCACCAGCAGGGTCCAGGGCAGGTTCCAGTTGGAACTGGTCAGCTGTGTGCTCACCCAGAGGCGTGGACTGGGAAATGAGCTGCTCCTCCTCTGTGGTCACTCTAAGCCAGTTCTGGGAGCAGCTCCTCTCCTGTTCAGAATGGTGCATGCCTGCCTGGTTCGGGGAACAAAAAAGAGGCCTATACAGGTGTCATCAGACATCTGCCTGTGACAGAGGATGCCCCTTTGAAATACATTAAGTTCCTGTGCACAGCCCAAATAGTTATCCTGCCAGAGGAAAAAAAACACCTCTCAGGCATTTTTCTCTTCTCTGGGAGCAGTTTTCACACCTCATTCAGGGCTTGAGCACTCAGATTGCTGCAGATGGAAGCGAAAGCAAATTTGCCTCCAGAGGCTTTAGGCGGGTAAAAGGTAACTTTCTTAAAGTGCCTTATCTTTCATATTTATTCAAATCCTACTTCACCATTGAACTGGGCTTTAAATAAATATTAAAAATAAATATGTAATCATGCTTCTAGCTGGTCCCTACCCTGAGATAGCAGAATTATTATTTGATAGTGCTTCCTAGCATTTCTATGGGCCAACAAGCCTTCCTACATTGAAAATAGCTTTTGAGTGCTAGTCACTGTAAGGGCATGTTAACATTACATTTCTACATGTCTTACTTTTAAATACCATGCACCCTGTCTTATAGGCTATAAGGTTCACACAGGGTTGACATTAATATTTAAAAGGGAGGTTTCGACCTGTTAAAATTATTTATTTTGACAGATTGAATTGAGGTTTCTATACTGCTACAGTCAGGCTACAATGGTAGGCCTGAAGCCACATTTACACAAACAATGTAGTGGATGGCACAATAGGGGTTGTTGTCCTCTAGTAGCATTTACTTTACAGGCTTGTACCATATGCTAGGTACTTGTGATAGAGCAAGATTTCGCATCGCGACTTGCTCGATTCATGAACCTCGAAACCGTTGTAACCTCGTAACGAATTGTACGTTTTACTAATATCTTATATTTCCGATATATATGTATGATAGAGAAGCTTGCTTATGTGTTTTATTAATACGAATAACTTTTGTAATTCTAAAATGGCCGCTGCTTGACTTTCCTCTTCTGCGCATGCGTCAGTCACACTCACGTGACTTCGTGTAGAGATAGTTTTGGAGGGAAAGGGTGCGCATGCGTAATAAGCAATAAGATGGCTGTGCTTTGATAACGTGGTGAAGCCTTGTGCTGCTGCTCTTGTGACATTGTTCGTTGCACTTACCATTAATGCATAGTATATTTTTATAATGATGAAACCTGAAATGTGAAATCATGACATGTAATACATTCATTCATTTCTATGTTTTAATTTGTTTTCGCTTACTTTTCATGTATCACGGGAAATGGGGGTCCGAATGGGTCGTGAGCCATTTTGAAGGTCCTTTCTGCGCATGCTCAAGATGCAAGGCCAAAGACAAACTTGGACCGTGGAACTCAGCCAGCTGGCAGCCACAGTCGAGATGCTCCTGAGAGAATTACCTCTGACCCAGGAGGATGGAGCCAATGTCCCTATGTTGTTACAAATGTATAAGTTTTCATTGTATTCCGTGCGACTTCTCGTGGGAACCCCAATCTTGCTAGGCGGCACCCAAAAATGTAAATTAGGCCTTAGAATAGTCTGTTCTGATTGGTGTGTTAACCAAATCCTACTTTAGGACCAATCCAAATTGAGGATTCTGACACTTTGCAACATTTGGGGGGTGGTACCCTGTCCCAAAATAGTATATCTAGCCTAGGTTTAGCTAGAGAAATTGTCCGACTTGTCTGAATAGCTGACCTGCCACTGACCCAACGCACTCAATAGGTGACTTGATACAGAGGTGCTGCGGAGCTCTCTGTCCGAAATCTGACCATAGACTCTGAAGGTTTTACTGAACCTTAAGTGCTGGCGGGGCACTTTGCTGGGGAATTCGCTGACCCAATCGGGGTCCTGACTGATAGCTGCAGAGAGGGTGGAGCGCAGGCGTTGCTTCCGAACTGCGGGTGCTGGTCGTATCCTGGTGGTCCTGTCCTGATCCGAATCTGGGTTTCCTGTCCTGTCCTGGGGTGTCCATTCTGCACCTGCTGTCCCACTGAGGGTTATCCTTCCTTGAGGGTTTTCCTGTCCCTAAACTGACCCGTGGCCAGGGTTGGTTTTCACACCAGCCTAGGTAAATATCGCTCTGAGTTCTTAAACTGCACCTTTCTATTTTTCTGTCTTTGCTTTAATAAAGACATTCCTTTGCACGTGAATAATTTTCCATGCTTTCTCCTGCAACCATTGCATTTCATAAAATCGTTTGCATTTTTATTTCATAGCGTGTTCCTATGTTACCCTACCTTTTAGAAATCATTTCTGTATTGCAGTTTGCAACTTCTTGTTATGATCTTGGTTTTTCTCTCGTAAAACGGACTAAAGTAACTCAGATTTATAGCGTGTTCACTTTGCCCCTTATCTTAGTTTTCCTCTCACTTAGCGGGTTCCCTGTCGCACTAGTATTCTTTTGATAAAGCTGTATGACTGCCCTTTATTTGAATTTAAGATAAAGCTTTCAAAATTTCCAGTTGTCCGTGGTCATTTCATAAAAGTAAAGTCATATGTTGAATAGTATATTTTGCTGCCTTTTCCTTTTACAGCTAGCTCCCTGACCCATCGTTGTCATAGGTACCCATAACGGTGGATGGTAAGTTGGGTACACTGGAAAATCGAAAGGGAACTCACAATTATTGGTAGTAGATTGTGTGGTCATCTGATCAATGTATATGATAAAGTAAAGTATATGGGCCCGAAGCCAGAAGTGGCGAAATTATTGGTCGGGTGACCGGCGATCTCTAGCAGTAATTTTCTGGTAGCAGAGTGATGGTTAGGGACTAGTTAAAGGATAGGTAGGACTAGTTAGTCTAGCCAAGTCGGATGCTGCTATAAGAGTAGGCGCTTCAAGGGAAATTGATCACTCACTTGAAAATCGTTTACTTTGAAAAAAATTATGAAATGTTTTAAAATTGTTATTCTTCTTATCATACTGTTATATGTATTAATCCATTCGTACGTAAAACGTCTTGCATGTTGTTAAGAATCCCCGGGGAATTGAATAGCGAGTGGTGAGTAGAATCCACTTGCTTTGAGGTCACTGGCCCAAGGAAAGTTGGTGCAGATTAGGCAGAACTGGAAGCACTAACTAGGGTTTTTCTGAATGTATGATTGAATAAATGTTAGTGACGAGGTTCATTGGCAAAATTCCTACTGTGGCATAACCTAGTGAGGGTCGCACCGGAAGAGTAGCAGGTTCATCGGAGCTCGAGTGAAAGCAAAGGGGTTCGCTAGGGAAACTTTAGGCTCGGATATATCCCGGAAAGGTGGATGAGTCTAGGGGAGTAACAGGTTCTCCAATGCTAGTGTGAAGGGTAGGCAGAAGAGATCTACTCGTAGTGAGTGAAAAGTAAATGGAAGTAGTTTACTTGCAGTAAAACAAATCTTTCTTGTCTAGACACTTGAGCACAGTGGCGAATGTGTATTCGTTGTAAAATAACCAAGCACTAAGCACTTTAAAAAGAAAGAAAGTTTCCGTTACCTTGTGAAGGAGGGAGTCAGTCGCGAAGCTGCTCTGACGTCACTCTGTGCCGCGCGGGGATTGGTAGACGCAGCGGGCTGGTAGCGGAGCTGGAATTGTAAAGGAGGGGCGAGCGCCGGAGCGTGGGAACTGTCTCGCGAAAGGGCCGCGCACCCATTGGTCGAGATTATTTGAACTCGTGCATTTCATTGGTCGCACGAAAATAAAAGACGCACTCGGATTGGAAGTGATTTTGTAAACAAAATCACTCGTAAAATCGTGTGGCATTCGTATAGACCGCATACCAGACCTGATCCACGTTATATGGGATTTGAGAACGATCAGTGGAAAGGAGTTAAAAACGACATTATGTACGGAACTAAGAGAAAAGTATCTCTTGTAAATAAGGTGAAGAATTATTTCAAAAAGGACAAGCCGATTAAAACTAGAGAAGGTGTTGTCATACCGCAACCCAACACCCCCGCATCTTTCATGATGTTTGATAAAGGGTACAACACATGTGTATGGTTGGAGAATTGGGTGAAATACACGAAAGATGACGGAGTATTGGCTTTTCCGTTAGATGGAACATTTAACAGCAGAATTCTATTTAATTTGAGAACCCGAATGAATGATTTACATCCCAGACCTAGATTAACGCAGTATGAAGCGCTAGAGGAATGGGAAATCGAGGCTTTCGAAAGGGATAAGCCACGGATGGACAAAGGGTTAACTAAATTTTATCCAAAGTTGAAGCAGGAAGCACGAGCTAAAAAGATGAAACAGTGGAGGCAGAATATGATAGTGGAGGGATTGTTTCCCATGATGCCAGCAGATGATCCTTCTGGGGGACAGAAACGGTTGGAAAAATCTAAACATTGGGTACCCATCGGAGAGTCGGATGATGAATTATTAGATGACCTATGTACAAGAAGTCCGCCTCCTTATAACGAGGGACATCGACCTTCCAGTACAGGAGATATTTCCCGAAGACTTCCTCCTCAGGAAGAAGTTAGGTCCGCAAGTGTAGGAGGGGGTTACCACATTCCTCCCTATACCGAGAGTCTAGGACCAGTGGATACCAGAAACATTTACCCCAGGATGTCAGCTAGTGGGGAGACAGGATATTCCCGTGAAGGAGATTTTTGTTCTCGACCTCCCTACGGAGGCGAGATGAGACCCTCAAGTTCAGGAATGCCGTTATTACAGTCACAGTATGAGGAAGAAAGAAGATCCCTAGGTACAGGAAGTTTATTCCCAAGACCAAATTATGGTGAAGGACCTAGTGAGACTCATCCCACTGCCCCAAGTTATGCTCCCACACTAACCCCGCAGGTGTTACATGACAAATCCATAGAGAGATTACTGGAAGAAAAGGAGCGGGAGGTTCTAGCAAAACAGAGAGCTGAGATCATTCAGAAAATGACCCAGTTAAATACCAGTCCTGAAGCATTGACAATCCCAGTAACAATCGGACCCGTAGTTTCATTGTACGGGGATCGACATGAAAGTCCAAAACCTCCAGTTATTACTCCTGTAATAGCACAACCCAGACCAGAACCCTTAATTGTAGATGAACAGACGAGTGAGTGTGAGTCTGAAGTCTCACTGCTGGATCTGCCCATTAGAAATACAGGGAAAAGAATGCAGAAAAGACATAATTCTTTCAATGCGAGGGAGATTCAAATGGAATCGACTTCGGGTACTAGAAGTGTCACTTTGGTCACACCTGAGGAAATCGAAAGATGGAGTCAAGAATTAGAGAAACAAACTTTGCAAACGAAACCTTTAGACCTCTACAAACTGAGAGTAGAAATAGAAGAATTAATGGCAGGAAACGTGGGATTAGACAGATTAAATACCTACTCTGAAGAAGAGCTGTTGTTTATGTGCAAAAGTCTTACCCGCAATGTCCGAGTACTTCATGAAAAATTGACCGATACTGCTGCTAGTATGGGAATAGACATTTCAAAATCGAAACCCTTGCAGAAACCCTACCGAGCAGAATTTTCAGACAAAGATTTGGAAAACCTGAATGTGTCAGGGAAAAAGGCACAGGTCAAGGAACTATTGACAGTATTGCAGAAATGGGGAGACGTGGAAAAATGGAAAGCCAGATGGGCTAGGAAGAAAGATGAGGCCAGGTCTAGGCAGGTAACTCCCGAATTCGCTCTAAGAGTAGCTGAAAAGCCAGAACAGTTATGCCCTAAGCGTGAAGTACCAGGGGGAAAATATGTACATGTCCCATGGTCCCGTCAGGATATTGTGTCCTTCACAAATGACTTCCCAAAATTACGAGAAAAACCGGTCGACTGGTACCGGCAGGTAGAGAGATTCGTAAAAGTGCAGAAATGCCTATGGAAAGACCTGGATGGGTTCTTCGACATAGTGGTCCCTGTAGATCTGTGGACTGAGTGTAAAATAGCCATTGCCTGGCCTAGTGAGGAATACCCGAGAGATGACAAAACAGGGGAACCGTCGAAGGAAGTGATGAGGAAGTATGAACAAGTAATTCAACATTTGAAAATAAAAGTACCTGCAAAGGAAACTGATGGGACTAAGATAGATAGAACCACGCAGGAAAGGGACGAGACTGTGCATTCCTTTTATGAAAGGCTGTTGCAGGTATTTAAAACATACAGTGGTATAGATAACATCGAGATGAAGGACATGACCCACTTCATTTACAGGTTTGTAAACGGTTTAAGACCCGAAATTTGTCAGTGGATAAAGGATAATAAAATCTGTTGGCATACCAAAAAGATAGATGAGGTCCTACGGTACGCAAAGTACTGTGAGGACGAAATGGCAGAAAAGAAAAAGGCCCTGAAGGAGAAGGTGATGTGGGCTCAAGTAAAGCTCGCAGAACAGCAAGAAAAGCAACTGAGTAAATTAAATAAAGTTACTCAGAACCAAGGTCCTGGGGGAGGGAATGGAGGAAAGCCCCGACCTAAAATGAGTAGGGAGGAAGCCAAAAAGAAATTTTCCTGCCATCAGTGCGGAGAAATTGGACATTGGCGAGACGAGTGTCCGTATTTACAAAATGATAATGCCCAAACACCTGATTTAATTCCACAGACGCAGAATGAAAAGCAAAGAAAGACCCAGCAGCAGGTAAAAACGATTCAAGTGCCACGAGCGCCAAAGCCTATATTTAAAGGGAAGTCACCACAGGGTGATGATGTAGAAGTCTGGGGAGGCAATGAGGATAGAAATACAGCAACTTCGCTGTATTTGTTGAACGACACCTTTTTCTGTGATGACCAATACTGACGGGGCCTGAGAGGGGAGGACGAGGAGTGCGTACTTGGCGCCTCTTTGCCGGTAGACCAGTCAGGGCCATACATTGAAGGAAAGGTTGATGGAAATGATGTCACCTTTCTATTGGACACTGGTGCTACCCGTTCTACTGTGAGAACAGTGGACGTTCCAAACCTACCCCTCTCGGGAGAAGCAATCCAAGTAGTAGGAGTATCTAATCAATTGATTAGTACACCTGTTACCGAACCCATGGAGATCTCAATTGGAAACTTTAAACAAATGCACAGATTTGTTGTCTGTGATACCAGTCCGGTAAATTTACTGGGACGTGATTTGCTGTGCAAAATGAATTGTACCATCTTTTGCACACCAAAGGGCGTCGAAATTCAAACCCCAGATGAAGACGGTATCTACAAGCTAATGCTAATTAGACCTGACTCAGAAATAAAACGAATGACTATACAGGACTTGCCTGAAAAACTCCAGCAGACAGTGAAGTCAGAAGTGTGGGACTTTACTGGAAAGGATGTGGGATAAATGAAAAATATAGATCCAATACAGATAACAATGAAAGAAAATGCAGTTTACCCTAACACTAAGCCTTACAAAATGAGTGCCGAAGTGAGAGCAGGTGTTGCTATTGAAATACAGAAATTGCTAGAAGCAAACATCATACAGGAAGTAATGAGTAGCCCGTGTAATTCACCCATTATGGGCATTAAGAAGCCTAGTGGCAAGTACCGAGTAGTGCAGGACCTGAGAAAGGTAAACAAAATTGTGGTTCCTTGCTGTCCCATAGTCCCAAACCCAGCAGTCATCCTGTATCAGATTCCCTGGGATGCTGAATGGTTCACTGTGATAGACCTATGTCATGCTTTCTTTTCGATCCCATTGCATCCAGATAGCAAATTTCTTTTCTCATTTGCTTTCAACAGTAACGTGTATGTCTGGAACAGGGTCCCCCAGGGGTACACAGAAAGCCCCTCTATCTTTAATCAGATCTTGAAAAAATGCCTTGAAACTTTAGTCTTACCTGGAAAATCTGTTCTGGTACAGTACATTGACGACCTATTGGTGGCGTCTAAAAGCCATAGGGATTGCGTGGTTGACACCATTGCCCTACTGAATCACCTGAGTGAAAAGGGACATAAAGTGGCACCTGAAAAATTACAGTTCTGTTCGAAATCAGTGAAATATCTGGGACACCAGATAGAAAAAGGTATCAGAAAAGTCACCTCAGAGAGAGTCAGAATAATTCAAAATATGCAGTTACCCCGTACTCAGAAAGAAATCAGAATGTTCCTCGGAGTTGTAGGTTATTGCAGGCAATGGATTGTGGGATTTGCAGTTCTTGCAAAGCCTTTGATACAAATGACAAAGAAAGGAGCAAAGGACCCAGTTGAATGGAATGACGAGAGCTTAACAGCTTTCACACAGTTGCGAAATTGCCTGTGTACAGCTCCTGCTCTGGGAATGCCTGACTACTCCAAGGAGTTTGGCTTGTTCTGTGACACTCGTGACAATTGTGCATTGTCAGTCCTGACTCAGGAGCATGGGTTGACCAGAAGGCCTGTGGCATATTTTTCTGCCACTTTGGATCCAGTGGCTGCTGGATTACCTGGATGTCTGAAAGCAGTAGCTGCAACTTGCACCAGTTTAGAACAAAGTGAGTCTATCATTATGGGACATCCTGTAACTGTATATGTTCCACATGCAGTTGTGATACTATTGACTCGTACAAAAACTCAGTATCTCACCCCTAGTCGGCTGACTAAATATGAGAGGATTCTCATGGGGGCTGCAAATATAGTTATTACCCGATGTAACATTTTAAACCCTGCCACTCTACTCCCTGACTCAATGGTAATGGAAGATAAGGGAGATAATGAGCATGACTGCATTGACCTGACAGAGTTCAGTACCAAACCTCGCCCAGACATCAAAGAAACTCCTTTGCCTGTACATGATGTGGAATGGTTCGTGGATGGTTCATGCCTAAGACATGAACTAGGAGGCCTAAGTGCTGCCTACGCTGTGGTCACGTTAGGCAAAATTGAAGAAGCATCTTATCTATTTGGAGTAAAGTCTGCACAAGTAGCTGAATTGATCGCCCTGATAAGAGCTTGCAAATTGGGAAAAGACAAAAAAGTAACAGTGTATACTGATAGTCAGTACTGTTACGGGGTTGTGCATGACTTTGGCCCATTATGGCTACAAAGAGAATTCCTGACTTCTTCAGGTACCCCCATTCGGAATGGAAAAGTTGTCCAAGACCTTTTAGAGGCAATCCAATTACCAAAGGAATTGGCAGTGGTCAAATGTGTTGCTCATAAGAAGGGCCTTGACCCTGTATCTTTGGGAAATGATTTCGCTGATCGGGTGGCAAAACAATGTGCTATGGATCGACTGAGAATAAATCCCAACCGGGGTGGGGTTGGAAACAGCTGCCAACTTAGAATGTTTGAAGAAGTGCCTACTTGGGATGAAGTGAGAGAATGGCAGCATGTGACGCCCTGGGAAGAGAAAGAGAAATGGAAAGAACAAGGTTGTAAACCGAGACGTGAGGATGGTGTCATGGTGGGCCCAAATGGTATGCCTGTGTTACCAAGACACCTGCTTGCCCCAATGGCTCGATTGATACATGAGGGATCACACATTGGGAGGGACGCCATGGTTCAGGTATTTCAACAGACTTGGTACAACAAGAAATTCAGGAAGGTAGCAGAGTCCCTTTGCCAGAGGTGCTTGACATGTCAGCAGTTCAACGCTGGCAAGAAAACAGAAGTTGAACTGATGAAAATTGGGAGATCAGGGGGTCCCTTTGTGAGAATACAAATTGATTTCATTACCATGCCACGATGTGAGGGAAAAAGATATGTCCTTGTCATTGTCTGCTTATTTTCAAAATGGGTGGAAGCTTACCCTGCCACACAGAATGACGCCATAACAGTAGCTAAGCTCCTACTAAAAGAGTTGATACCTAGATTCGGGGTTCCAGTCTTTATTGACTCAGATAGAGGCGGACATTTTCAGAATGAAATTTTGGCCCAGCTTTGTAAAGCATTTGGGATCACACAAAAGCTGCACTGTGCATATCATCCAGAGGCTTCTGGAGTGGTAGAACAGATAAACGGTACTATAAAAAATAGATTGGCAAAAATATGTGATTCTACTGGCTTGAACTGGATAAATGCCCTGCCTCTTGTTCTGATGGGACTCAGAAGCATTCCAGATCGAAGAACAGGCCTGAGCCCCCATGAGATATTGATGGGAAGAGTGATGAGACAAGCATGGGTACCAGGATACAAACTGTTAAGCATTTCTGATGATTTGGTACTTGAATACTGCAAGCAACTGGGTGACCAAGTGCGTTCTATCTCTCGCCAGATTGGGGCAGACGCAGTCGCCAACCCGACAACTCCAGTTCACAAATTGGTTCCTGGTGACTGGGTTAAGATAAAGAAGCATACTCGTTCAAGTTGCCTTGAGCCAAGGTGGGGGAAAAAGCGCCAAGTAATCCTGGTAACGACAACAGCAGTGAAGTGTGCAGGCGTTCCCAAGTGGATCCATGCCAGCCATACCAAGAAGGTGATACCAGACGAGGAGCCTGGAGCTGAAGGTTGTCCAGCTGAGGGGTCTACAGACGTTGGTCCTGAAGTAGCTGATATCAGACGGCCGAGCACCAGTCCCGTTGAGGGTCCTTTAGGCGGTGGTCCAGAGGTAGTCGATGACGTACGGCCAAGCACCAGTACTGCCGAGGATCCCACAGACGTTGGTCCGAAAGTAGCTGATGACGAGCTACAAAGGATTTGGCCAGAGGATTGGATACCCATAATCGATCTTACTGGAGATCCACTGAGAACAAGAGAGCGAATAAGGGAAGACAGAGAGTGGAATAGAGAGGTCGAGCAAGGCACAGGCGAAGACCCTCAGATCATTGAGATTCACATCAAATCTGAGGACGGAGAAGAAGGTCAGACAGGGACAGAACAAGTGATCGATACTCCTCCACAGACTCCTGATATCGAAAAGGGACAGACTAGACATAGTGTAATAGTTCGAGCAGAAGAAAATCAAGGGATCGAAGTGCTCGAGCAGGATCAGACAGAACAAGGAGAACATGTTCAGGACATAGAAACAGAGACATTTGAAAGCGAAACGCAAAATATACCTGAACCAGGCCAGCTTAGCAACCAGGCAGAAGAAATAGATACAAGACCTGGGACTAGTCAGACAGAAAAGGAGAAGGCAGAAATTGAAGTGCCACAAACAAGTGAAAATAAAAGGACATCAGAAGAAAGCCAAATAACAGTGCCAGCTAAAAGACTCAAGAAAAAGAAGCACATTGAGCCAAGGTATATTAAGAGACTAAGATTAAGAATAAAAACAGTCCAAGAGAAACTTGCAGACATAAGAAAAAGTCCCCGAATTGCAGAAATACCTGAAGATAACTCCAAGAGTGAAAGAATAAAAAGACAAAACGAAAAATACAAGGATCCAGAGTGGACCTACTTAATCTTGGAAAACTTTGAGGATCTTGATATTACTGACGAAAGCGACGGAGAACGGATTACTGATTACTCTGCAGAGGAAGAGGAAGAACCTCCGTGAAATTGGTCAGCCATAAAAATACCTGGGAAAAGCTACAGGGAGGGGTTAAAATTTCCTTCTGAGCCAAAATGTCTGATTCAAACGTGAGTGGTAGACCTAGCCGCAGTTGTTGCAAAACATGCTGCAAAGTGTGTATATGTAGTATAGTTATAGTAATATTAATTTGGATAGGATTAACAGCTTTCATTCCCTTTATGGTTAGCAAAAATACTAAGATTGACCCTACTCAGATTACCGACACTGAAGAACTGACAACACGAAGTGTAGAAAGACGTGAGAAAGCACTCAGACAGACAAAACAAGACTTAGAAGCATCAGATGAGGAAGGACTACATTACCACGGAGTTAGAAACAAGACACATTTAAATGTTTTCGCAAATTTGTTAGTGCATTACGTAGAAACTATGGAAATAGAAGATTGTTATGTCTGCATGAAGCTACCTACTTCTGTGGCTGAAGGCGTGACATATCATCACCTACCTCTGACCTATGGAATCTCCTGTAGTATTTTAGCAAGCTTATTTTACAAAAGAGGACCGTTACAGTACTATTATTCTAATAATGACGTGATCTTTTCTGAACTTCCCATTCGTGGAAACTTGAATCCTGTACATATCAAAAGTGACGTAATACGATATATGGGAGACTATTTTCTGACTATAGGAAATATAGACATAGCTGAAGCGCTCAGAGATAACTTGACCTGTACATTACATGAACAAGAAAAGATATTTTTAAACATGGCAGAGAAAAGAAGGGAGAGTTTCCAAAGGAAGGCAAATGACAAAAGGCAGAAAACACCTAAATGGGCCGAGAACATGGAAAGCACCTCAAATGGCGGGGCAGGGCCTGCTTTGTTGCTGGATTTCGAGAAGAAAGGGAAACTCTGTCTTCATCGCGAGAAGACTAGTTATTATAATAACATTTTCATTGGTTCCAGTCAATGTGAACATAATTACAAGGTAATTGGAGGTTGGGGATTCAAAAATGGGTCAGAGCCTGTGTTTCCTGGAATTTATTATATATGTGGAGACAAGGCTTATTTCAAATTGCCGGATCACTGGCATGGAAGCTGCTATTTTGGCATTGTCTTCCCGAAAATATACCACGTGACTGAAATGGCTGGAAGCAATGAAAATACTAATGGCTTAGTGCGTAGTAAAAGAGAAAGCGTAGGTGAAATAATGGGTAGTATTTTTAGTGCACTGATACCTGGAGTGGGAGTGGTTCTGAACACTCACAGAATTTGCAAATTGTCCACAATAGTGGATGTGTTGTCTACTGACACAGCTCATGGATTCCTGCTGGTCAATACTGAAATGGTTGCGATCAGATCAATGGTTTTGCAGAACAGACTTGCTCTTGACACCTTATTAGCAAAAGAGGGCGGAGTCTGCCGGATGTTGAAGGCGCAACATTGTTGCACTTACATTCCGGACAAAAGCGTACAGCTCAAAAGATATGTGAAAAACATTACTAATTTGGAAAAGGAACTCAAACCACTCGAGGTTGACAGTGCCTGGAAGAGACTGGTTGATGGTCTCTCCAATGTAGGTCATTGGTTTGCTAGTTTAGGTAAAAGCTTATTGTTAAAGGTACTGATGCCAATTGGAGTGATAGGTCTTATCCTATTTCTCATATTCGTCCGTTGCAAATGTCGCAAACACCGAAAGAAATACCAAGTGAATGCGGGAGGAGTGAAACGAAGTGCGGATGAGCTTGAATTAGAAGAAATGAATAATAAGATTTATAAAAATCGATTCATGAACCTCGAAACCGTTGTAACCTCGTAACGAATTGTACGTTTTACTAATATCTTATATTTCCGATATATATGTATGATAGAGAAGCTTGCTTATGTGTTTTATTAATACGAATAACTTTTGTAATTCTAAAATGGCCGCTGCTTGACTTTCCTCTTCTGCGCATGCGTCAGTCACACTCACGTGACTTTTGTGTAGAGATAGTTTTGGAGGGAAAGGGTGCGCATGCGTAATAAGCAATAAGATGGCTGTGCTTTGATAACGTGGTGAAGCCTTGTGCTGCTGCTCTTGTGACATTGTTCGTTGCACTTACCATTAATGCATAGTATATTTTTATAATGATGAAACCTGAAATGTGAAATCATGACATGTAATACATTCATTCATTTCTATGTTTTAATTTGTTTTCGCTTACTTTTCATGTATCACGGGAAATGGGGGTCCGAATGGGTCGTGAGCCATTTTGAAGGTCCTTTCTGCGCATGCTCAAGATGCAAGGCCAAAGACAAACTTGGACCGTGGAACTCAGCCAGCTGGCAGCCACAGTCGAGATGCTCCTGAGAGAATTACCTCTGACCCAGGAGGATGGAGCCAATGTCCCTATGTTGTTACAAATGTATAAGTTTTCATTGTATTCCGTGCGACTTCTCGTGGGAACCCCAATCTTGCTAGGCGGCACCCAAAAATGTAAATTAGGCCTTAGAATAGTCTGTTCTGATTGGTGTGTTAACCAAATCCTACTTTAGGACCAATCCAAATTGAGGATTCTGACACTTTGCAACATTTGGGGGGTGGTACCCTGTCCCAAAACAGTATATCTAGCCTAGGTTTAGCTAGAGAAATTGTCCGACTTGTCTGAATAGCTGACCTGTCACTGACCCAACGCACTCAATAGGTGACTTGATACAGAGGTGCTGCGGAGCTCTCTGTCCGAAATCTGACCATAGACTCTGAAGGTTTTACTGAACCTTAAGTGCTGGCGGAGCACTTTGCTGGGGAATTCGCTGACCCAATCGGGGTCCTGACTGATAGCTGCAGAGAGGGTGGAGCGCAGGCGTTGCTTCCGAACTGCGGGTGCTGGTCGTATCCTGGTGGTCCTGTCCTGATCCGAATCTGGGTTTCCTGTCCTGTCCTGGGGTGTCCATTCTGCACCTGCTGTCCCACTGAGGGTTATCCTTCCTTGAGGGTTTTCCTGTCCCTAAACTGACCCGTGGCCAGGGTTGGTTTTCACACCAGTCTAGGTAAATATCGCTCTGAGTTCTTAAACTGCACCTTTCTATTTTTCTGTCTTTGCTTTAATAAAGACATACCTTTGCACGTGAATAATTTTCCATGCTTTCTCCTGCAACCATTGCATTTCATAAAATCGTTTGCATTTTTATTTCATAGCGTGTTCCTATGTTACCCTACCTTTTAGAAATCATTTCTGTATTGCAGTTTGCAACTTCTTGTTATGATCTTGGTTTTTCTCTCGTAAAACTGACTAAAGTAACTCAGATTTATAGCGTGTTCACTTTGCCCCTTATCTTAGTTTTCCTCTCACTTAGCGGGTTCCCTGTCGCACTAGTATTCTTTTGATAAAGCTGTATGACTGCCCTTTATTTGAATTTAAGATAAAGCTTTCAAAATTTCCAGTTGTCCGTGGTCATTTCATAAAAGTAAAGTCATATGTTGAATAGTATATTTTGCTGCCTTTTCCTTTTACAGCTAGCTCCCTGACCCATCATTGTCATAGGTACCCATAACGGTGGATGGTAAGTTGGGTACACTGGAAAATCGAAAGGGAACTCACAATTATTGGTAGTAGATTGTGTGGTCATCTGATCAATGTATATGATAAAGTAAAGTATATGGGCCCGAAGCCAGAAGTGGCGAAATTATTGGTCGGGTGACCGGCGATCTCTAGCACTTGTAGGTAAGGTAAATATGCCAATTAAGAGAATACCAATTCAACCATATTAAATAGTGGAGCATGGGCACCTTACTACTGGTTAGTGTGATAAAGTGCATAGAATTCTACAGCCAACAAAAACATATAGGGCAAAAATCTGGGGGTACACCACGCAAACAAATGGTCATTTTCTACTGTAAAGATCTTTTTTTGTGACACAATTGATTCCACAAGGAAGCAGCAATCTTTCAACTCCTTAAATGGCATCAACACAACTGGGACCACCCTTGGGTTCTACAGTGCCACAGTGACTGCTGCATTCATCATCTTGTGGAACTATACCTTGATGCATTCCTGCACTTTCCTTGACATCCTGCAAATCCCTGACTTGAAAAGCAAGCTGTCATATGAGTTTATCTTGCGTTTGCACCAGAGAGTAAGTCAGGCATTAAAGACAACAACTCAAAGAATTCCCCTGAAAGAGAGCCTGTGTAACATCGTATTGCAGATGTAAATCTGCAGAATGAAGTGCACAAAGGGCACTCGACAAATAAGCTAAATAAGGCATCAAAAGTCGCAACCCTCTTTTCATTCGCCCAGCCTTTTATATTCTTGGTTGTGCCATGCCATTCATCTTATGTCACATAGCTCGCTTCCTGGTATCCTTGAACATTCACACTTACTGGTTAAAAGTTTTGCCCAAACCATATAATAATGCTTCTTTGATCCTCTTTTACCAAGGACTCTAACCCACATCCAAATCTATGAAAATGTCTGTTCCACTGATAGGCACAAAAATAACCAAGCATTTGTTTTCGCCTCATGACTTAGCCTATAAGTCTAATACACAAGCTCAATTGACTCTATTTACTCATACAGTACATTTCAACCAAGTCCTTCAAGATAAGAGATTGCTGAGGGGTTTGATATGCAGGGATGGTCAAAACTGTGCAAGCAACTGGAGCAGGAGAGAGATTCTCAGATCCTCAGGTTTTAACCACTTTAGCTCATGTGCATGAGACCTGTCTTTCTCTGGTTCTTTCTACTGTATGCACCGCATATGCTTCTGAAATACCATCTAACTCTCAGATCCTACAAGTTTAGCCCATTATACTTTAACCCACATCTGCTTAATCTGGAGGACGATGGCCTGTATGGGCAGTGGGATCATAGGGGTGGAAGTTGAGTGCTGTTTAAGTGTCAGGTGGGCTTCCCCTCCATGTACTTGTCCTGGTACTGTAACAGGGTCTATAATGGTATAGGCCTGCATCCTAAGTATAGTGGTCACGATTTACAAAGATGCCAGGCAATGCAGCACAGCATCCAATGTTGCTGTTGTGTGTTGTGTGAGAGGGAGGGAGACTAAAGCACAATATCTACCAAGACATGGCACTGTCCTCTCTCCTTGGCACTGGTACACAATCAGGCTGCCTAGCGCCATCCACACACCTTTGCACAATAGTGCACATGTGTCTATGTGAGTCTAGCATAGCTTTTGTACTGAAAAGGTACACTCTAGTACAAAAAGCTACGCTGAGACAAACTTGAAACCTTTTTCCACTGTAGATGAGTGCTATAGAGTGCAGTACACATGCAAAGGTAGAGACGTTTAGAGAAATAAAAGCATTTTTCCTTTTGACACCTGTCTCAAAGAGGAGTTCTACATCGAAACCCATGGGTGGTTGCGGTTGCATGGGAATGCCAATGTACCAGCCATAGAATGCCACTTTGATGCAATGTGGTGTTTTGCAGTTACTTTAAGCCAACTTTCCAGTGCAAAATACGTTTTGCACTGGAAAGTAATCCCAAAATAAAAACTTTGCAAAGGTTTACATCACTTCTGTGACACAAACCCAGTGTAAAATGTTTGTAAATCTGGGTCAGCATCATTGGTTTCTACTATGTGACCCACATTTACTGGAGGCACTATTAATAACAGGTGACCTTTATTCTGCAATAATGTGTTCCCTAAGGCCCAGGCTACCAGCCCCCAATTTTAGACTTTTCCTGTTATCTACGCAGGTGCATGGAAATCTAAACACTATCAAAGGTGAAAAGACTGGGATTCCCCATTAACCAGGACACTAAGGGGCAGATTTACAAACATTTCAGACAATGCAGCAAGGCAACTTGCTGCGCTGTGTTGTGTGACACGAAGACAACAGAAATATGCCATAGTTACAAAGATATGGTGCATGACTGTTGCTTGCTTCCGCTGGCACACTGTATGTTGCCTAGTGCAAACGCAGGCACCCTTGCACCATGGTGCATAATGAGCAGGATCATTTTTGCGCAGGAAGGGACACCTTCCTGCACTAAAACAATGCTTAAAGGCATTTTTCTTTCTCTATGTGTGATGTGGAATCCATCACTCACAGAAAAAGGAAGTAACGAGGAGAAATTAAGATGTTTCTCCTCGTTGCACTGGGGTCAGGGAGGCGTACATTTTGAGGTATTCACAGGTTTACAACTCTTTGTAAATCTGAGAATATGCCAAAATCAGTGCTTAATTTGAGCTGGTTGTTTCCAGTGCTCAGTTCTGGCACTTAATTGTCAACCCCAGCACTTATGACAGTCTGCATCATGGCGGTGCTGTTTGTCTAATTTAGAGATTAGCACACCAACAGTTGTGTATTAATTCAATATGCATTAAAAATTACAGACGCCTGTCACCCAAGTCATTTTTATAGTTTTGGGGGCCTGTAGTAGTTTGAACAGTCACACTTAGTAGGTGTGTTATGGCAGACCGTGTGTTAGTACTGTCATTGACAACGCTGGCCGGACAATGGGTGGTGCAAGCTGCAATGGTATCTTGACAACAGCCTCAATACCAATGTTCTTTACAAATCAAATACTAGCATAAATTCTTGGGTGGATACGTGGGAATGCCCACACTCCACCCATGGAACAGCTCCCTGCCACAAGGTAATGCAAGGTAGCAACATGTGCTGCCTTGCGTTACCTTGGATTTACTAAACCACCAGAGCCACTCAAGATGGCTTTGTGTGGCTTAGTAAATCCCAGTTTTGTTTATAAACAGTTTCTATTGAATTTTGGCCATAAAAATGAATGGCAGAGAAGAACATATGGCACACATACAGCACTGTATAGGACAAAGTATCATGACCAAACAAGGCAGTAACCCTCAAGCAGTACATCACGTAGAGCAAAATCAGTGACCAGGAATACATGTCTATAGCAGTCTCAAACTAACTGACCCAACCATTTCCCTCACGCCCGCTCTTGTTTCTGGGGACAAACCCTGGCCTCAAAGACCACACGCTCCTGTTGGGCACACCATTTTACACCCTGTCTCCACCCTGTGAGAGCCGGAGGAAGTAAATCCCAATTAAGGGCTTGCGATGCCTTGTGTGATACATGGGCAATGCAATCACTTAGTAAATCTGGCCCTGGGTCTTCATGGAAAGGTGACATCTCAAGCCTCCTGGACTCTCTGAGTAGATCTGGGGTTTAGTCAAGGCTTAATACAAAGGAGGTGGTGTATGATTAAGTCTAGGTATATTGTAGCACAGTTATAATAATTGCAATATAGATGGGACTGTTTAGCTTGAATTGTGAGGTCTTATAAATGTACAACACTTTACTAAAGCATCTCTCTCTCGCTTTCTCATTCTCATTCTCCATCTCTCTCTCTCTCTCTCTTTCTCTCTCTCTCTCTATATATATATATATATATATATATATATTGCAAAGTACCCAATGGAATGAATTCTAGCGAGGACTGTTTTACTTATCTTTAGGTATTCATGTAATATTGTATATATACATCTGCTGCTATCTGCTCTTCTGACCAAATTGTGTTTTTTTTAACATATTCATGTAGTATTTTCTTGCACTTCAATATATGTTTTAACACTTGGTTTGCACAGCATGTCATGATAGTATTTAATTTGCAGACTTTTGCACATAAAATGCATATATATACTATATGTGAGTTTGATACTTGCCCACTTGGGCTGTATTTCGGGTGTCTTCAAAATATTGATCTGATGGAATGGAAATGTTATGTCAGGCTCGAAGGGAGAATGGATGTCGTTAGATTGACTCCTATTGGTTCCTATTCGATCCAATTAACTTCCATAGGGAGCAATTATGAACTAAACATTGATGAATCTTTTAATAGCATTGAGTTGGATATTTATATGAATTTTAAAGTCTATATATTTATTTATGGTCTTTTATATTTATTCATTATGCTGCTAAAATATTCAAATGAATTGTGTTTATAATATGCTCTGTTTAATATTGTATTTTACAATTATTTATTCTGTCTGTACATTGTGGATACCCATTTCCCTACAGTTAAAAAGGCGATAGTATGTCTTTTATGTCTATTTAATTACATCATGCATGCTTTTACTTTAAAAATAGCACACCGCCTTCTCAGTGTTGTCATGTGATCAAGGCCCTTCGCGGGCTGAAACGCGTATGAGGGCCGTTTTGGTGTTGGGCACGTAATAAAAGAAATTTGCACCAGTTGCGGGTTAGTATCGTCTTGTTCTACGTACCTTGAAGAAGTCTTATGCCTCAAATTATTTTGGGATTGCTTCCCCGAATTGGCGTAACCCCTCCACGTTTTGGGCTGAGCGGCATGAAGCGCTGATTTCGAGTTTCGGAATCCATTTCACTCTTTAAGTCAGGAGTAGCCATTTTCCCCGGGAAAGCGGAAATATATCCTGTGTGACCGGAAGGTGTTACGGTGGTGTTCCAGGTCGTAGGTCGGCTGACTGAGGGGTGAATCCAATACCACCCGCTTGTTACAGGTGTCTCGCCGAGTTTCCCGTGTGGAGTGTGCAGAATTCGAACGGCGATATTCATCAATGGCCGGATCCAATTGTGAGTACGACCAAGCCCTTACAATTATTAACACCATGTCCGCTGACACGCTGAGAAGTCGTGAAGAAGCAGCTATCGATATGTTTGCAGATTCCCCGGCTGGGGAAAGTGTATCTAACATGGTATCTGTTAATCAGCAAGAACCGCAGCCTAAGCTAAAGGAGTTGTTCAAGGCGTTGGAAAAAGCCAGCAAGTCCGAGCAGGCTAAATGGTGGGAGCATCGCTCCCTTACAAGATACTTGGAGGTTCGAAGAATTCCGCGGGGTCTGAGGATAATGTTGGCACCATCGTACGAGAACCCAGACCCCGGGATGTTGGCTGAATGGGCGGAAAGTAATCTTGAGTCCTCTAGGTGTCTTGTGGAAATATTAGTAAAGTATGCCGAAAGTGATAGAGTTACCTTACAAAAGGAAATCGACGCCCTAAACGGAGAAATAGAAAAGCTTCCTAGTACTCCCCTCACTGCCAAATATCGGGAGGAAATGGCAGTGCGTTTACAGCGAGAGGAGGAAATCATTAAAAAACGCAAAACTTATAAATTCCAGCGTGATCGTCTGGATTATGAGCATGGACACATTTTTACTTTCGCCAAAAAGTACGACAGTTTAAAGGCAAACAAAAAAGTTCCAACAATGACAATGGGTCATGCGAATAGTGAGGTCCCTGAAACTTCTTCACTGTCGGAAGCAAGTTCGAATGTCGACAGCGAATCTGACAATGATCAGGTGAGATCTCAGCGCTTGGGGTTTCGCAAGTTTATCCTGGCCCAGGAACTCTATGTAGTGCGCCAGGACCGAAAACAAAACCTGCGTTCGAGTGCACGAAGTGTAAAAGTAAACAGAACGCCAGCAGGAAACGCAGCGCAAGGAGGCGCTGCAATAGACAGTGGAAACAGCGGTACCAAGCCTCCCACCAGGAAAAAGAAACAATGGAAGCACAAGTAAATGCATTGCAATCGATGCCCAAACTGTGATGAATTTAACTGATATGAAGCTGAGCGACAAGGAATCTAACATCTTGGCTCTAGGGCTATCATACAGTGCAAAAACTAATTTTGACTATGCGAGTACTAAAATCGATTTTTTATTTTTTTTTTAAAACCTTTATTGTATCATAAGGCAAATACAATTGCAGGCCAGCAAGAGCACCGCCGGCCATTATCACAGAGACGGTCAATGCAAATCAATAAGTCAAAACACATACATCCCGCCTCCTCAATTCCACATCAACACCCAGGATTCTGTCGCACCATAGTGGTACCAGGATAAGAGAGTTTTTTTTTTTTTTTTTTTTTTAAAGTTCAGAGATAGAACAGGATCCGAAGTCATACAAGCTAGTTACACCAGAGGTAGGGGATATCACAAATCAGGATATGCACATTCGGGACCACTGCAGGCGGGGCGCAGGCACTTATGCGCACTAAACAGGATAGACAACAAATATTACATTACGCCCCCCAATGCAGCACATGCCCGCCATACCTAAAAAGGAACTATGATAACATCCCCCATACTGGCTTAAGACATAAGAACATCCGGTAAACCACCTACTACTCGGAATCCCAAAGATAAGAAAAAGAAAGAAAAGAAAGAAAAAGCCAAGCAGAGCAAGAGAGAAAAGAGGCCCTAGAAGCTGAAAAAGGGAAAGAAAAACAGAGAATACCCCCCACCCTGCACCCCTGCCTCCGGCTACGGCCTCCCCCTCAGCAGAGTGCCTGTCGCCCATTTTATGAAACCCGAGATTTAGAAGAGAGAGAAAGGAAACTACCACCCACCTAGACTAAAAGAGGAACCCAAGCGAGGGAAGGAAAGGAAAGAAATGAAAAACGGAGGGGAGCCCACTAGCAGTCCCCCGGCCTCTCCCTCTGCAAATAACGTATACGGACAGGATGTAAAACACCTCTGCTAAAAGTAGTACAATAGAACAGTGCACTAGGCACAGGAGCAGCCCAGCATGGCAACAAATAAGACAATATGCCACACATCCCCCATAAACCCGCAAGCAGGAAATATCGAGACGGAGGAAACATCATTTATCCTTGTCCTGTCCTGCGCATATCACGATGGCCCACCAAATTGTCGCACTCCAAATCCGCAATCGTAAGGAATAGGGATATCAGAGTAAACCCAGACAGCAGCCAGTCTGTAGTGCTGCGATGCGATCGGACCACATCCGAGCCCGTTTCCCGCCAGCGTGATGAGCCCAACCTGACGCAATAACATGACTGCCACATCGCAATCGGCAGAGCAGAGCAGGGAAAGATCGTCACATTGTCAAAACGTGGTTGGAGCAGAACCAGAGATACCAACAGCATGGCGTGGAAAGAAAGTCCATCGCTCGGTTTCAAGCAGGAGCCCACGGATAGTTCTAGATCACGAATGTCACCAACTGGAGATGGCTGGAGAGCCCGTGTCCCGGATTCTAGGATATCAGTGCCGGCGCCATATTGTCGCGTCTGGGTAAGAAGTGAAGCATACCACTGTGCGCCCACGAACCACCCGGGCTCATTAGTTCCGCCACAAGACAACATCATCCAGCTTATCACCCCGTGAACGGGCATCCCGCTCCAAGGTATCGCGAAGGTCAGCTAGGGCAGCAAGGAGATCGCCAAGATGTAGTTCTGCTCCGTACCCCCGTTCTGTCAAGCTCCCTGCCTCCATAGGATGCAAATCAGGTCGGGACTCGGTTTCACGGATGCAGCACTCTGCTCCCCTCGCTACGTTCCGAGGAAGCACCATTACAGATCGGGGCCGGGGCACGTGCAACAGGGCATCAGGCATCATAATATCACCAACAGGGCACCCAAACAGTGGAGACGTAGCCAAAACACAGCCGCCGAGGGAGTCCGCGCTATTAAACGCGGCCGGGCTCAAATTCGGTCAAACACGGTCCCCGGCGGCAAGCGAACAAAGTTCCCAAAAAAGCACAAACGACTCAGGGGAATCATGAAGGGTCGATCTCTAACTCATGCCCCCAATCAGTTGAGCGAGCGATCCGAAAATCGTCCGGTCCGATTCGATCCGGAGCCGACCGGCCCCTCACTGCAGCTGGTGGCCGTTGTTGTTCAATTGATGGCCGGTCCCGCAGTCCAGACGAGTCCCCGGTCTTCAAGCTGCCTCGGGCCGCAAACGCCGCTGTCCGTTTCTCCCCGTGTGGAGGTGGTACAAACCTCGGGGACGCGCCATCGAGTACCGGCGCTGCTCCTGCGCCCGTGTGTGCACTTTTGAATCAGGATATCAGGCCGAAGGCGCCCTCGGGAGGAGATGGTACACGGAGCCGGGGGACTGGGCGGCCATCTTCAACGCCGGCTTGGCTCCTCCTCATCCTAAAATCGATTTTTATAAGTATACTAGGAAGCTCAAACTTCGTAAATATCATTCAACCAACAAATTATCCAAAGTAATTCCGCCTCCGGTATCTGATCCTAATTCACCTCCATTGACAGCGGGTGATTCTGATCTATCGCAGGTTGTATTGCAAACGCAGAATGAGAGTGCAGTACCAGTTTTATGCTCTGACGCAGGGCTCAGTGTTGTTACAGCTTCTACAACATTCAAACCAAAATCCACATTTTGCCCCCTTATGTTGAAGGACAACATTGACTTGTTCCATGAAAAGGTTTCTCTTGAGCTCAAAGATCTATACATAAAGCTAAACAAAATCAATAAAAGACACCACTATCGTGACTTCGTACCATCAGTTAATCAAAAAATTGCAGGGCAATTCCAACATCATTATCCGCCAGTCGGATAAAGGTGGAAATGTGGTGCTTTGGCCTAGACATCTCTATATGGAAGAGGCTCTTGGCCAGCTCAATGATAGAGACTGCTACAAGAGGACAACAATGATTGAGGTGAAACAGGCTTGGAGTTTGGTGTATAGTAAACTTATGGCTTGGAGAAGTTTGGGATTAATAACTATGGAAGAAATCAAATTTCTCAAAAAAGACAATCCAGTGATGCCGGTAGCCTACTTCATTCCCAAAATCCACAAAAATAATACCAAGCCTCCTGGGCGCCCAATTATATCAGCCTGTAACAACATTTTGGAAAATGTAAGCAAATATGTGGATTTCTTTCTCCAGGATTTTGTCAGAAGGTTGCCATCATTTTTCCTTGATACAGGAGATTTATTGAATAAATTAACAGATATACAATGGCAATCTGGTTATCTGTTAATTTCTCTGGATGTTTCCTCCCTCTATACTTCGATTCATCATAGGGACGGACTGAAAGCTGTGCAACACTATTTGAATTCTAGACCTAGTTGTCTTTGTGAGCACAGTAAAATGGTACTGTCAATGATTGATCTCTGTCTGCACAATAATTTCTTTCTTTTTGCTAATCATGTATTTCATCAGGTACGGGGTGTGGCTATGGGGGCCTGTTTTTCTCCCAGTTATGCCTGTCTTCACCTGGGATACTGGGAGGAGCAGGTCCTCATGCCATGCTACCCAGTAACAATGTCCACCAAGGTCGAGAAGTGGTTGCGATATATCGACGACCTCCTGATTATTTGGAATGGTTCGGAAAGTGAAGCTGTTCATTTTATTAGCAATCTGAATAACAACACATTGAATCTGAGTTTCACTAGCCAAATTAGTTCGAAGTCTATTTGCTTTTTGGATGTGGAAATGTTTATTCAAAGTAACAAACTGGAAACCAGACTTTTTAGGAAGCCTACAGTGCCGTGCTTCATGCATCTAGCCATCACCCTGCTCTCCTAATACGGAGCATCCCTAATGGGGAGATGCTTCGTATTAGAAGGATTCGAAATGAAATTGACTGTAATCACCCAGAATTCTGTACAAGCAATCTGTCTGGGGTGAGCACTTTTACCATTAAGGATTTATTCCCGTCTAATGTCTGGGTGCTGTCCTGCCCAATGGGCAATTTGGACGGAAATATTTTACGCGGCCGCCCTTGCCGTGAGGACGTGCACCGACCTGAAAGAATTGGGTACCATGCGGCTCATGGAGCTTCCCGCTGCACATGTGGGACATTGACAATTGGATTGTAAGTGCCCGAACGGACAGAGGCCCATCTGGGGGCTTCGATATTTGCATAATACAGCGGTGAAAAAAGTGCACCCATACGGGGTTTAAATATAGAGGCACACTACAGAAACCAGAATGCTCTGCCCATCAGAGGGCGTGAACTTGCCATAAAGGAAGGTTTGTCCCAATAAGCACGTATAAGTCAAGCCTTTGAAGAAGAAGCATGGTAGCTTCGAAACGCGTTGGCTGAAATTGACTGTAATCAACCAGGATTCTGTACAAGCAATCTGTCCGGGGTGAGCACTTTTACCATTAAGGATTTATTTCCGTCTAATGACTGGGTGCTGTCCTGCCCTATGGGCAATTTGGAACGAAATATTTTACGCGGCCGCCCTTGCCGTGAGGACGCGCACCGACCCGAAAGAATTGGGTACCACGCGGCTCATGGAGCTTCCCGCCGCACATGTGGGACATTGGCAATTGGATTGTAAGTGCACGAACGGACAGAGGCCCATCTGGGGGCTTCGATATTTGCATAATACAGCGGTGAAAAAAGTGCACCCATACGGGGTTTAAATATAGAGGCACACTACAGAAACCAGAATGCTCTGCCCATCAGAGGGCGTGAACTTGCCATAAAGGAAGGTGTGTCCCAACAAGCACGAATAAGTCAAGCCTTTGAAGAAGAAGCATGGTAGCTTCGAAACGCGTCGGCTGAAATTGACTGTAATCAACCAAGATTCTGTACAAGCAATCTGTCCAGGGTGAGCACTTTTACCATTAAGGATTTATTCCCGTCTAATGTCTGGGTGTTGTCCTGCCCTATGTGCAATTTGGATTGAATATATATATATATATATATATATATATATATATATATATATATATATATATATATATATATATATATATATATATATATATATATATCTATGATCAAGGGAGCATGACTCCCGAAACGCGTTGATGAATGTGATTTAAGACTCAATAAAAAGCCTAATTAAAAGATATCCACGAGAGAGTGCCGGATGACTTCTTTGAAAGAACAAAAGAAATCCCATTTTGAATATATATATATGTCTGTGAGCAAGGGCGGATGCCCTAAACGCGTCAGATTGTTTGGTTCAGCTCGTAAATAAACTTGTGCCTACAACAAAGCTGTGTTGGATCCGCGTGATTTCCTGGGTCGCTACAGTTGGAGCCTGGGAGGTTGCACTTGTTTGGATATATATATATATATATATATATATATATTCAGTGAAAAATCAAAGGTCAAAGTGAATTTATAGTTAGGTGAAGATTTTAGTGACAAAAATAATGTTTTAAACTAAAACAATTCACTGAAATTCACCAATTATAGTTATCTCTAGTAACTTGTGCTCTAGGTAATAACGTGCATTCCCTGTCATGCACAGTTTGTCATCAATGACATCATTTACAATTTTGAAATAATGTTATCAATGATTATATATATATAAGTGATGTATTATGTGATTATGTTGGATAATTAGCTTGCCAACCCCCCCCCCCCCCCACCCCCCTACAGACAGCCAACCCCTGTCACACATGGTCCTTGGCCATCGCTCCCCTGAGCAGCAAATATCCAGCCTGCATGACCTTAAACTTTGAGCAGTGGGGGTTGACCCAGAAGGGCCTGCACTCTGGTCAGGGCCTGAAGCCAACCCCTCATGTGCAGGCAACCGTATGCCATGCACGCCCTTCTGCAATACCACAATATAAAGAATTCGTCTATTGGCTTTCTGAGGGGAAAAGCATATCAATATATATAAAGCAGATCTATTACCCTTATCCAAATATCACCAATATTTTAAATCAAACGTATATTTCAGTAATTCACACAAATCAATGTTTCTTAATATAGTTTGTTAGAAGAATGTTTAATTTTGTAAAAACTTTTTACATAGTGTTTATGATAACATCTTGTGGGTGAAAAATGTCAAAATAAATAGATTTTTTTTAAAATAAAGCAAACATGTCTCTGAGTTTTTCTTTTAACATTTGTCAGCCCAGAAAATGCTGTCAAAAGAACAACCACAAGAGAGCCTTGCACTCCAGCTGAAGGGCATAGAGAGCATAAGAAGTGCTTTGAAAAAATAAGCTAAGTTATCCTCGGGTCATCGATTTAATGACCCAGGAGACTTACTGCTTTTTTTTAATGGTGCTGAGGGGCTGCTGAATTTACTGCAGACCCCAACAGCAGTAAAAAAAAGGCTTGGTAGTGCCCCTCCCTATTCTAAGGCATCACCAAAATCAGAACAATATTTAAAAAAATAAAGCCTATGCATGGCATTATGGGGTGCTCCTTCAAAGGAGCAGCAAATAAATGTGTGGCTCATGCCGCTCATACATTATTTACTCTTAAAAATATATATATGTTTACTGTGGTTGTTCCGCGCACACCTGGGACAACTATATATACTTTTGTATAAAGGAGGGAGAATATGGCCCCCCCTCTCCATGCCTCTCCAGGCTGTGGGAACCCCATGCCCTGGCACCATATTTTTTTAATAAGGGGAGGAGGTGCATGCCACCCTCACCAAGCCACTAAGGGTCCCAATGGACCCTTTCCTCTTTGAGCAATTTTTATTAAAATAAGGGGAAGGGGTGCAAGCCCTCCCTCTCTGAGCCTTAAAGGCCCAGGGGACCTCCATATTTGAGGTCTCTAATAGGTGCCCCAGTGCCCACCCAGGGCACCCACAAGCTACTATGTTGGGGGTTATAGGGGGAGCACAAGGACCCCCACGGCCACAGTCAACTCCCCAGCCAGCACCATTTAGGGTGCTGGCAAGAGATGACACTATCTTTGCTCTCACATGGTGGGAACAGCTGTTTTAAAATGCTAGTGCCGAGCGGGAGCAGAGTGGAGTTCCCTGCTTGAGAGAGTGCAAGCAGTGTATGCCCACACTATCTCAGTCACAGAACCAAATTGCCTTCCCAGGACACTGTAGATTAATACGTCTTGGGCGATTGGGTCCTTGGGTCGATATAGGTACATAGAAGAAGGCACACAGCCTACCTCCTCTTCTATTAGTATTTTGACCCTGGAAGATTGGGATCCCTATTACCCATAAGAGGATGGGGAGGGAGGGGTGCGTGCCCCCGACCCTTTTTTAAAATTATCTTGGCCCCGGTAAATAGAGTGCCTTGGGTTCCATTTGCGGCTTGGGAAGTGTGGCTGCATACCCACTCCCTTTAAAATAACATCTAGTCCCAGGGGGTGGGGTTTCTGGGGCCTTTACTGGCTCAGGGCACCCCCTCTCCAAATACACTCATACAGACACTGACATACCCAGTCACACATCCATACAGTCACTCACACACCCTCTTACATAGTCATATAGTCACCGATACATTGTTCCAACACACACATACTTATACACTCACAACCACTCACACATTCCTACAGCCACTCACACACCCTCATGCTGTCACTGATACATCCACCCAACACACACACTTACACAACCACTCACACACCCATACAGCCAGTCACACACCTACTCCTCAGAAACCCAGAAAACCCCTCACACCCATACAGACACTCACACACCCAGTCAAACTTTCAGTCACTCACACACTCATACATTCACTGATACATCGACTCAGAGAATCACTCACACCCCCAATCACGCACACCCAAAGGCACTCATGCAACCAGTCAGGGACCCAGAAAACCACTCAAACACCCATTTACACATTCATGCAGCCACTCACACACCTACTCACACATTTATACATCCACTCACACACCCAGTTGCACACCCATACAGTCACTGATACACCCACTCAGAGAACCACTCACAGACCCACACAGACCCTCATACACTAGCACAACAACTCACAAACTCATATAGCCTCTCACACGCACACTCAGAGACCCAGAAAACCACTTATACAACCACTCAGACATACATACAGTCACTCACACACCAGTCGGAGACCTGGAAACCACTCACACACCCATTTATATAATCATTGAGCCACTCACACATGCATTTACGGACCCAGATAACCATTCATACATCCTCTCACAGACCGGCATAGATACTCCCACACCCACTCAGACACTGACACACCCACGTACACACTCATAGAGCTAGTGACACACCCACTCACAGACCCACACAGCCACTTACGCACCCACCCACCACATACACACACTTACACAACCACTCACACACCCCCTCATACACCCATACAGGCATTCACACACCCTGGGACCCAAACAAACCACTCACACACCCACTGACAACCCATACAGATACTCACAGACCCTGTCACACATCCATACAGCCACTCACACACAGTCACTGATACATCCACTCAGAAAACCACTCACACCCCTATTACAGTTCCACAAAGGCACTCACACACCCAGTCAGAGACCCAGAAACCACCCACGCACTCATTTACACATTCATACAACCACTCATATACCCAATCACATATTCATACAGCCACTCACAAACCCATACAGACACTGATACATCCTGAGACCCAGAGAACCAGACACACTTACCACACATGCACAGCCACCCACTACACACTCAAACAACCACTCACTTAGCCAGTCACACATCCAGAGACCCAAAAAACACTCACATACCCATTCTGATACCCATAGAGGCACTCACACACCCACTTACAGACCACCACTCACACATCCACTCACATACTCAAACACTCACTGATGCACCCATGTGCACAAGTATACAGCCAGTCACACACCTACTCAGACCCACACAGGTACTCATACACCCACCATCCATGCACACACGCAGACACACACAACCACTGATACCCATTCACAGAACCATACAGCCACTCACACACCCACTTACAGACCCAGAGAGCCACTCACAAATCCATTCACAGACCCATACAAGCACGGACACACCTACCACACACCGACATGCCTACTTACATACCCACAAAGCCACACGCACACCCACACAGCCACTCACACACCCCCACAGTCACAGAACTACTTACACACCGACACAACCACTCACACACCCCTACAGCCACTTACACGCCTATTCAGAGATCTAGAAAACCACTCACACACCCACACAGGTACTAGACATTACTCCCACTCCCACACAGTCAGTCTCACAGCCAGTTATACACTCACTCAGCCAGTAACATACTCACTCACACACCCACATAACCACTCACACACCTCCACAGTTACTTACACGGCTACTCACACACCTAAACACAGGCAGTGATACAGTTATATCACTTGTGATAGGATATGTTTATATTAAATGTGTTGCTGTTTTGCATTGGATGTGTGCTCTTGGTTGTGACCAGATCCACAGATCAGCCAAGGATCTGCCTGCAACATATCTGGCAGACCCGCTATTTGGCAGAGGATCCGCAGAACCGAGTGAGAAATTAGAAAAAGGATGTGTTTGGGAAAAGGGTTAGCTCTGAAAAGAGCTTTTGTGTTTATGGTGTGTAGATCATAATTACAGATTGAACTGGATGTACTCTTTTAGGTTGTTGAACACCTTCCTGCCTGTGCCAACTCACACCCACACAGCCACTCAGACAGCCATACAGCCACTCTCACACCCACTCACAGACTCACACGGCCACTCACACACCCATACAGTCCCACACACAACTACCTACACAGCCACTTTGACACCCACTCACACACCCATCCAGCCACACTCACACCCACTCACAGACCCACACAGTCACTCACAAACCCACTTACACATTTACATTCCCAACAACACACCCATACAGTCGCTTACACAGCTACTGACACACCCACGCTGCCACTTACACACCCATTTACACATGCACACACCTACTCAAATACTCATATAACCATTGAGACGCTCACACACTCATTCACACATCCACATACACACCCACTCATAGACCCACACAGCTACTCAACACCCCTACAGCCACTTACACAAGCACTGATACACCAATACAGCTAGTTACACATCCACTGAGACACCATACAGCCGCTTACACATCCACTTGCATTTCAGAATTCTAGATGACAGTGCAAAACATTTGCTAGTGTCTTCTTTAATACTTTATAGGTTTATTCCCTGTGGTGAATATTAAAGTAGTCAGATGTGGTACTTTGATTTCACTTATGCAGGGAATGCTGAACGTATGCCTAGAAAAACACACAAACACTTAAAGACACAACTGTGCAAAAACCTGAAACATGTAGTTAGCGCTTTCTTTGACCAGATGAAGTAGTTCCAAAAATAATTGTTTTCTGGGGGTTGGATTTTCTCAATGTTTTTTTATCTCTTTGTTTGCTTTTTTCTTATTGTACAAAAATAACAAGGCTAGTAAAGGGGGTAAGGGAAGGTAACCTAGAAGAAGCCACTGGCTTCATTCTTTAAGATGAATGGAAGGTAAAACAAAGAGGTGAAAAGAAATTTACAATTATGCTTGTTGACAGCATCCATAAACTGGGCAACAGATGACATTTTTAATACAACTGGCATATGGCATTTGCCACAATGAGTCACCATGTCTTGCAGTTTTGGCGAAAATGTCACATTTACACAAACCACTACAACATAATAGAGGGGTAATGGCGGACCACCCACTGTACCTCAAACCACTAGTAAAATTATTCTTCATCCTGGAGAAAGATGTGAGCAGTGAGGTCAGTCTGTTGTAAATTTCTACTACACTGAGCCATCACCCTAGAGAAAGGTTTTAATGAGCAGATTAATTTATATGCAATCTACTACCTCAGTCAGTCCTCACAAAGGACAGAGGTCTAAGGAAACTGGTCAGTATGTCATAAAACAGAACTATACTCAGCCATCAGAGTGCAGTGAAGTCTCAATGAACAGCTTAGACTTTCGCAAAGCACTACCATACACATACATCAGCAGGGGACATGTGTCAGTGTAGAGCAGAGGTCTTCAAACTTTTCCAGGTTGAGCCCCCCCCAGCTGAATTCCCCCAGATGTTGGGCCCCCCCACCACCCGACAGAAACCTCGGGAATCCGGCACACCACATGATCGACTGCCACGCGCACACCACGGGCCATATCCGGCAAACAATGCTCAACACAACAAGAGTGCCTGGCAAACTGCAGGCCTGTGAGTGGGTGTGACGAAATGACAGAGGCGTACCACACAGCTCAAAAAACAATCCTCCAAGACAAAATGTGTGCAAATTCTCCCCACTAGGATGCCCTGCCTCACACAGGACACAGATCAACAACAACACCACCAACATGAATGTGACGGGCGTGCCGGTGCCCACCCGCACCTAGACTCTCAATCTGTGGGTGGATCCCTGCCACTGCCATCCTCAGGCTGTGCTCCACATCCAGTCCAGAACGGTACCTAGTCTTCAACACCGCAAGTGCTGAGAACCCAATCTCACAAACTCCCCAACAAATAAACAAATACATTGTAGGATGTAAAGCACCATGCACAAGTGAACCAAAGGGAGGACCACCGTGATGAACCCACTATAGGGAACACACCATGGGTGCTTCACCAAGCGGAACCCAAAACATGGAACCCGACCTTGCCCATGGGGGCCCCGCATTCAAGTAGCAGCTGGACGTCACGCAAAATGTCACACGCATGATGCATAGATCCCTCACATGGGCACACATAGAATACAGAACAGTAACACATAGGCAAGGGAGCAGCCAAACAATTCAAATACCTTCCACTCTGAACCACAGCTCCCATGGCACCAAGAAAGCAAAGGAAGTCATCACAACCCTCCCCATCCATAATGTACACCTTGTCATCCACCAACTCCCCCACCATTCATTCCGTCCCTCCATTTGAGCCCCATGCACATCCAAACCCCTTCAACCACTTGCAAACCCATCCACCATCCATCCCTCCATCCATCCCCTCACCCATCCATCCCTCCATCCACCCCCTCACCCATCCATCCATCATCTATCCATCCCTTCACCCAATCCATCCCCTCACCAATCCATCCACTCTTCCACCCATCCATCCACCCACTCATCCATCCAACCATTCACCCAAGCTATCCTCCCACTCATCCATCCACTCCTCCACTCCTCCACTCATCCATCCACTCCTCCACTCATCCATCCACTCCTCCACTCATCCATCCACTCTTCCACCCATCCATCCACTCCTCCACCCATCCATCCATTCACTCATCCATTCACTCATCCATCCAACCACCACCCTCTCACCCATCCAGCCATCCGCCCACCCACTCATCCATCCATCCAGTCACTCATCCGTCCACCCACTCAACCCCCCACTCATCCATCCACCCATCCATCCCGCTCTCCACCCTCCCCCCCACTCATGCATGCACTCTCTGACCCATCCATCTCCATGCTCCTCTCCTCACCCATTCATACACACACCTGCCCATCCACTCTGCCAATCATTCATCCATGTCCTCACTCATCCATCCACCCATACATCCACCATGTCACCCACACATCCACCATGTCACCCATCACCCCACCCATACATCCACCAAATAACTGAAGGACTTCCGCCCCCCCAACTCCCCCTCACTCCCACCCCCCTTGAAAGGCTGGGGTCCAGGGCCAGAGCCCACCCCGCCCGTGCCTAAAAACCTCTGCGAAACCTTCTCTCCCTTCTGGGAAGAGCTAACTCTCCCAGGAGGGGGTTAATTCACGGAGTTGACAGATTCAGCTGCAGTGGGAGGCAAGGGGTCTCCTCTGCTAAAACTGAAAGTGTGTCTGTTTGCTTTCGTTTTAGCAGAGGAGATCCCTGCCTCGCACCGCAGCCAAAGCGGTCGACTCCGTGAATTGGCCCCCTCCTGGGAGAATCACCCAGACAAAGGAACGGGCACAAAAGGAAGATCGGAGTGGAGCCCGCGCCCCCCCTGGGATGGTGCCGCGCCCCCCCAGGGGGGCGCGCCCCACAGATTGAAGAACCCTGGTGTAGAGCCTAGTACACTGATAAATAGCACACCCACTTTAAAAACGTGATTATAGATAAGATAACATATGTTAGAAATACAATCACTCAGTAGAACAGAAAGATTAGTGACTTAACTTATGCAGTAGCTTAATATCTGCTAAAAATACCAGCTTTCAGATTGGCAACGAAGGGAGGAAAATCACTCACAGTGTTAGGCTCAAAGGCATGGAACAAACTTCCTCCACAGCTTTTGCAGATTACATCTGAGTTCCATTTCAGGAAGGTCCTAAAACCCTAGATTTTCAGCGCTTCTGACACTCTTTGCAAAACTCTTATCTGAGGTCCCTCTCAGACTATTAGGAGTCAACCAGGTCTTGGGTTTTCCATCCCTGGATTCCGTTTAGCGCCATGATGCTCCTTGGAATGACAGTCTGCGCTCTACAAATGGATTATTACATTTACATGTATTTACATTACATATATATCTTTAAGTCTCAGAAATGTTTACAAAACACACTCACTGGATAATGTCATCAGTGATGTCACTGACCATGTCATGAGAGATGTAATATGTGAGGTCATAAACAGTGCATTGCGGAGGTGTAAGTTATAGTTAGCTCGGGTACATATCTGCTGAATCTCTATTGTTTTGTGTGTGTAAAATCTGAGCCTAACTATAACATTCCTGTAACCCTTAGATAGATAGTTAGATAGATAGATAGATAGATAGATAGATAGATAGATAGATAGATAGATATAAGACCAAACCTCCGGTATGATTCTATAATGGCACTCCAGGTAGCTGATTCAAAATGAATTTTTCTTCAGTTTTTAGACGGACAGAAATTTAAAAAAGCATCAGATGCATTTCGGCACTTAGCCTTTCTCACAACAAACAGTCTTGCTCACGGGTAGTGAGTCCTTTCTTAATTTCTATTTATGTACAGCAGCCCAAATCAACCATTATGCAGCATTCTTGGAACTGTAGTTTCACATGATTACACAACAAGGTACAATTAATATTCAAATACAAATTAAACTGTAAAACCTACGTAAACATGGACATAATGTTGTCATCACATTATACCTGTGCATTATGATGCTTATTTTTATGATTCTTATATTATGTACAATATCTCATACATTTAAGATGAGCATTTCATTATTGTGACATACATTTCACTAACTTTTCTGTGTGGATACCTCATGAATTGAGGGGGTTGAGGGCAGTTGAAATCCCTAGACTGTACCGTCCCATGTACACTTCTTCACTATAGGTTCAAGTGTTTACCATGTCATGATGTTACCCCCACTTCGATATCTTCCTATTTAGTGTAAGGGTCAGTCTGTGTATGATTGTGCATATCATATACAATTATTATTACATTTGGTCATGACAGTGAAGTGAGACTTCTGACTCAACACAATGTACCTGACAGCACAGTGTTGCAGATATATATATATTGGTCTCATTTGCTTGTTACCCCCAACTACTGGCTTAGTGCTCATATATATGTATAACCCATGGTCGTCGGTGGGTACTTATAGTTAGGACTGTGTTTCCATATATATGTAAATATATATATATCAAGGGGCAGCTTTATCATACTTTGACACAACGCAATACAGCAAGACAACTTGCTGCTTTGCGCTGCATGAAAGGGCAGAAATATACCATATTTACCTAAGGGGCACCTTCCTTCACAAAAACAATCCTCTGAGGTATTTCCCTCTTTTTAGTTATGCGGCAGAATGCAGCACACTTAAAAAGGAAACAACAAGAAGAAATAAAAATATTTCTCCTTGTTGATTCTATGGTGGGAAGGTGTACAATTCTGACACATTCCCAGTCTACTAGTGTTGATAAACCTGGGAACATATCAGAATGCATGGGTGGATGTGTGAGAACACACACGCTCCACCCATGTGATGCCCCCACCACAAAGTGTAATGCAGATTTACCAAGCCACGCAGGGTGGCCTTGCGTGCCTTAGTAAATCTGAATCTATGTTTTCTGTCACCTTGCGCGGTACAAGTGTGACGCAAAACTGTGATAAACCAGGCCCTCAATGCATAACAATTAACTGCGTTATATGGGCTTTCATTGCCATTGGAGGGTACTGGTGACATCGTAAATCATGAGGTGACAATGTGGAAATGTACAGTTTTAGGGGTAGGCTGGTGCAGGGTCACCCGATTGTCCACGGGCTCAAAGACCAACAAAATAGAGATCGACACTGGAGTTGGAATAAATAACAAGTTTATTAATCACTCAAGAGTGGGACCACATCCACACAGCACTTTCAAGTGCTGCATGAGGTAGTACACTGAATTCACAAACCGTGTCCCTTTAATACTGGTTTTCTGCAATGTAAGCATGTGAACAGAAATAGGAAGAACAAGTTTTAGAAATAGTTATCTGCAAACAAGGGCATATGAATAACTACGTGGTCAGCAAAGTAGGAGGGGGAGCAGGAATGCGTATGGCAGCAGTAAATGGTCAACAGTTAACATCTGAGACCAGGTGCATTGGCAGTTACAAACCCTCAGCAAGCACATTGCTTTTAGCTGAGTCAGGAAGCCAACTAAAATAGATAACACAAGAAGAGTGAAAATACGAGCAGCAGAGGACGGGAGAGTTACGAAGGAAGCTAAATGGACACCACAGCCAAAATGGCTGTCGCTTACGCTAAGTAAAATGTTACACATTTCCACAGACGGACCTTTTAGCATAAGCTAAGACGTTTCTCATGCTTTAAAAGGGGTACGATAAACATCATGTATATCAATCTGCATCATATCTCTGACTTTTCGGTCTATTGCGAAACGGTCATTCACATTTTGGACATTTGTTTTAGATGGTAGACAAGTAGCACAAGTGGAAATACAGAGGGAACAAAGCATTGGCCCGCATTGGATACATAAACAACAAGAGAAGAGAATTGCAATAATTATAAACAGGGCTGATAATATTTTCAAACCCCATACAGAAAATACGCTCCAGAACCATCCAGCCCAAGTCCATGTTCCTGAATCTTGATGTATCTTAGAGGCTATTTTATGCATTTTGGAAATGGCATCATAAACAGAAGGGGCGTGGTTAGGGACAAATACATAACTTCTACCGATAATGCGACATGTTCCACCACGATCAGCTAGAATAACGTCTAGCACCATTCTGTTTTGTAAAGTCACAATTCTCGTAATTTGGAGTTCTTCTGTAATATTTCCAAGCGCCATTGCTGTCTGATTAGTCACAGCCTCTTCTACATGGGTTAAGTGTCTGATCTCCCTAATATATAAAGCCGCACCAACAAAGAAAAAGAGTCCCAAATTAAAATCAACATATTGCTGTAATGCAGTGTCAGTTTGATCCACTTCATCATTATTTATAGTTCTTTTGAATCGGTTCAAGGAAATGTAATTAAACAGTTTTAGATCTTTATAAGATGCAGGTGCCAGGAACACAGGAGGAAGCAAGAAGGATACATAACATGTTCCAGACCATCCGATTGGTAGATGATAGTAGCCTTTACTCCCACAAATGAAATAAGTGTTGTGTGAGGATAGAAAATGCTATTGTTCGTATCAGTCATTTTCAATACTGTGGTACAGTCACTTTTTCCCACTGGGATACTACCAAAACTGCTCACACAAAGATTTGCTCGGGCTCTAGTAGCAGCAATGACAAAAGGCCCGTTACCCTTGGCCGTTTGAGTGTTGGGGAAAACATAACGTGTGGAGGAATTTCCTCTGCGATACTCCTCCATTTCCCTTACATTTCCTTTCGCTTGTGGGTCCCCTTCCTCATCGGAGTAACAAACTTTATTAAGTTTTGCATTAAGTTTTCCTACATCAGCTACAGTAATATTAGCAACTTCAGAGGCCGACAACAGTGCAAACCAGGCTCTACAGGAGCCATTATGCAAGAATAGCAAGTGAATGAAAGGCGTTCCTCCCTTCTTCTGATGAGCTGGCATCATTCCACATACCCAGCAGTTGGTAGTGTTCGTAGCATTATGAGTATGATGCAGCATTTGTATGAAAGTGTTATTGAGATACGACATTCAGTGCTTCTTTTCATGACAGGGAAGAGTAAAATAATAATATTCGGTGGGGACAGGAGTAGTAGCAGTCGATTTCTTCTCCTCCGGCATGTTCATTTCGTTGGTAAACAAAAAAACAGATGGTGCACTAAGGTCCTGCGCAGGCATTGGTTTCTTCACTAACGTTGAGATGAGTAGTCACTAATAGGCTAACCCCCTTTGTAGTCAGCCTTTAACCACCCAGGACAGTGGCTCAAACAGTCTCTTTCTGCGATGAAATGTCTTTCTTCCTGGATCGAAGCAGATAGCTAGATGTACCAGGGATCGTGTGGTCCGGGAAGTCTTCCTCCGGTCTTTCAGGTGACCCAGCTCATCCTTTCTTGGTGGCCAAGCAATGATCTGTCAATGCAGCTGGGCTCACAAGGGCATGCAGGACTTTTTGACAATGGGTGGCATGCACCCAGTTCTTCCGGTTGGTCACTCACACTGCAGTTCTGGTAGCCAGGAAGACTTGTTCTAGTCCACGCTAACGAGGTGCCAAGGATCTGGTCCGTTGAAACGACTTTGTCAAGACAAAATCACCAGGCCGCAGATCATGGCTATCACCTCGCGACCTGTCTGGAAGGGCTTCCCATACCTGCTGATAAATAGAAGACAAGCTGTCAGTTAACTGGGACAAATAGTCACTCATCAACACATGGGGTACATCATGTATAGGGCGAGGTTTAGGGATTCCCCAAATATTCATGGGCCTGCCAAACACAACCTCACATGGCCTAAGGCCAGATCGTGTACGTGGTATTGATCTGATAGAAAGTAGTGCTGGGGGCAGGGCATCAGGCCATTTCAAAGACGTGGAAGCCTGTATTTTAGCCAATTTCAATTTCGGGGCGGAGTTGTAACGCTCCACCAAGCCTGCTGATTGTGGGTGAAAAGCGGCACAAAATGTCTGCTTAATCCCTAAACCTTTCATGACATATTCAATAACTTGCCCAATGAAATGAGGCCCGTTGTCACTCCATAAGACACGACAAATGCCGAATCGAGGGAAGAACTCCTTTAGGAGAACTTTCGCTGTCGTGAGGGCTGTATTATCCTTCATAGCATACGCCTCCACCCATTTACTGAAGGCACAAACCACTACCAAGACATTTTTCAGATTATTACAGCACTCAAACTGAATGTAGTCCATTTGCAGGACCTCAAAAGGTGCAGTTGGTGTCGCAAACCTTCCTGTAGGAGATCCCGTTCCCTTTCCAGGATTATACTGGAGACAGACCAAACAAGACTGGACCATCTTTTTAGCAGTGCCGGTAATATCAGGATGATCCCAAACTTGCATAATTTGCTTTGCCATTAAGGATGCACCAACATGTGCCAGCCCATGTGCCATGTGAATCATTGGGTATAAGTAGGCTGTGGGTAACTTCCATTTGGTCATATATTTATTCCTCCAGCTGCCCTCATCATCCAGTGTTCCCTCCTTGGACCATTGGTTTACTTCATCAGCGTAGGCAGATTGTTGCATGTCCAGCACCTCTTGCCTGGCATCATGCCAACGTTCAGCTTGTGACGACACTACATACATAGATGTGGTACTTCGCTGCATTGCGATTTCACAGGCTGTGTGATCTGCAAAGGGATTACCTGCTCCTATTTTATCAGTCAGTTTCTTGTGTGCACTACACTTAATGATTGCCACTTTCTTAGGACAGGTTAGAGCAGTAAGGTGATTATGTACTAATTCTCCATGCACTATCTGTGTCCCATGGGAAGTGAGCAAGCCCCTTTCTTTCCACAAATGACCAATATTGTGTGCCACCCCAAAAGCGTACTTGCTGTCGGTAAAAATGTTAACAAGTAAGTCTGTACTAAGCTTACATGCTCTCGTCAGTGCAATCAGTTCGGCCGCTTGGGCCGACTTTTGTGGGATGCGAGCTGTTTCAAGTATTGTCTGAAGTGTTGTAATCCCATAGGCTGCAGATGTAGTGCCATCAGGCAATTTTAGACACGAGCTGTCAACCCATAGCTCCCCATCAACACTAGGTAGAGGTGTATCTTGTAGATCAACTCGGCCCTTTGTTTGCTCTTTAGTGAGGAATATACAACCTTGTAACTCTTGTGACTGAGACTGAGTAGCTGGAAATGGCAATAGTGTAGCAGGGTTTAGGGTCAGACATCTTTTTTTTTTTTTTTTTTTTTTTTAAACAAGACTTTATTAGCATTTTGCGGTAAGGTTACATTCAATTGCCGCCATGTGGGACGGTCAGAAGCATCAATCATCACATAAAGGGAAACATACATGAGTTGTAGACCGTCCAGGCCATTGGTTGCACTCAGTGTACGGGGCTTGATGGACTTACCGAAAGCATTTTTGTCATACATAATATACGCTTGCATTTTGTATTTTATAGAACAACAAAACAAAGAACTAGACATATGGCTCAACATGGATCGACACAGTCAATATCGCAGGGAACTACGCATTTGGCAGCTGGCAGTATGAAGCACTATGCACATCACCTCCCGCCACCCTCCATGGAGTCCACCCCACAACGGCTGCCCCTAACACAATACACCTAAGCGGGTCTCCCGCATGGTACAGGAGGCACTCTTCCACCTTCAGTCACTGTCAGTGTCCTCATCCGAGCTCTCACTATCATTCTCAGGCAACGGTTCACAGATGTCACCTCTGTAGGAGTTCCATTGTAGCCAAACCCCATTCCACTTTCGGGGATTGTCCCTCACCTTATACACTGCCCTCTCCGTTAACATGAGCGTGTCCATGTTCCTTAGCCACTGCGCCAGTGTGGGGAGCTCAGCCGCACCCCACTTTTGTGCAATGTCGCGTTTGGCCACCATACAACCTATCGTGACCCACAGTTTACCATAGTATGTCAGGTCAGTAGGGCCCCAAACATTCAATAGGCACACCCTGGGATCCTGGGGCACAGAGGCATTCAACGTTTGTGCCATGGTTCGGAGCACCCGCTGCCAGTAGCTCAATATGTAGGTGCAGCTCCAGAGTGTATGCAAGAGTGTGCCCTCCCTCCCACAGCCCCGCAGACATAGCGGGTCATCCGCCCTCTGGAGTTTGTGTAACGCCACTCGAGTGTAGTAGATTCTATGGAGGACCTTCAATTGTATGAGGCGGAACCTAGCCGAGATGCCGGCTTCACGCGGGGATGCCAAAGCTGCATTCCAGTCGGATTCATCGAAATCCCCAAGGTCTTCCACCCATTTATCCTTAAGTTTACCCAGTGGCTCCGGTAAGTTATTAAGCAGTTTTTGGTAAGTTAGAGAAGTCGCACCCTCCAGCACACAGTCCGTGAGCAGGCGGTCTTCTAACGGGGAGGATTCCGGAGGTGTGGTGTTCGGTGGGATTGCTGCTAGGAGGGCATGTCTGATTTGCATATACCTGAATCGTTCCGTGTCGCGCAGGTCGTATTGTTGTTGGAGGGAAGTGAACGGGACTACCCCCTCCCTGGACCACATGTCTCCCACAGTAGAGATTCCAATGGCATCCCACTGCTCGAACCCCTTAGTACGTCTCAGATGGCCCAACGCTTTTGTGTCCCACAATGGTGTTAGTTTTGTAATTACTCCCGCCCAGTGTAGTTTCGATTGTGCTTTATACCATAGTTGTACTGTGTGTTTGGTGGGCCCTATCAGTTTCGACGCAACACCCTTGTGATATAGAGGCGCCAACATGCTGTTGGTGCCCAGTTGGGCACGGTCCGCCTTGAAGGCTGGGTCATCCTGAGGTGCGTGTATCCATTTATTAAGGATTTTGAGTTGAGCCGCCCAATAGTACAACTGCATATTAGGCAGGGCAATTCCACCGTCGTACCAGCTCCTATTAAGTTTCGCATGCGCAATTCGTGCTGGCCGATTACCCCACAGTAGGCCCGACAGCAGTGCTGTCACCTTTTGGAAGTAGCTGGGAGGGATAAGTGACGGGGCGTTCTCGAGGACGTATAAAAAACGAGGTAGTGCCATCATTTTGAACAGAGCTGCTCTGCCCAATAACGTCAGCGGGAGCGTCTGCCAGTGTTGTACATCAGTCCGTAATCGGAGGAGAGGAGGTTGTAGATTGCGAACAGAGAATTCTGCCGCATCCCGGGTGATATGTAATCCCAGGTATTTGAAGGAGGTGAGAGCGACTCCTAACGTGCATGTGTCCGGTAACGCCGGGAGAGGACCCCTAAGAGTATAAAGGATGGATTTTGACCAATTAATAGTATAGCCCGACACTCGACCATGGGAGGTGCAGATGGCCAGAAGGTTAGGGATGCTGTTATTAAGGTCAGTAAGATAAATGAGCATGTCATCAGCATATAGTGACACCCTATCTTCCCAACTCGAATCCCACTTAATGCCCCTCAGGAGCGGCGTAGTCCGCACAGTAATCGCGAGAGGCTCTAGAACCAACGCGAACAGGATGGGTGAGAGAGGGCATCCCTGCCGGGTACCCCGTCCCAGTTGTATATCTCGTGATATGTGGCCATTCGCCACCACACGTGCAATCGGATCCTTGTATAACAGCCGGACCCAAGCAATGAAGTTGGGACCGAACCCCATAGAGGAGAGGACCGCGAAGAGGTAACTCCACTCCACCATATCGAATGCCATCTTAGCGTCCAATGACAGGATGGCCGCCGGTTCCGTTAGGAGTGGAATTCTTGCCATGACACCCTGCACCCTACGAAGGTTCAGGGCCGTACTTCTACGCGGCATGAACCCAGATTGATCCGGGTGGATCAGCTGACCTAAGTGGGGCATGAGTCTGGTCGCCAGCAGTTTTGCCAGAATCTTAGCTTCGGGGTTCAACAGTGAGATAGGTCTATAGGATGTGCATTCGTTAAGCGGTTTACCCGGTTTCGGTATGGCCACAATAGTTGCCATCCGTTGGTCCAGTGGTAGTGCGCCTCTCTCCCTACTGTCTTCGTACATCCGCAAGAGGGGCGGACCCAGAGACTCAGACATAGTTTTAAACCACTCGATGGGTATCCCGCTGGGGCCCAGAGCCTTGCCTGGACGGAGAGCGCCAATGGCCAGTTGAATTTCATCTACAGTTATTCCGGAATCCAATTCCCTCATGGCATCGTCAGTCAAGGTGGGCATCGCCACGCGGCCTAGGGCCTCTCGGGCCTCGCCCTCCGTAACAACCACCGTCGGCGTATACACCGCACTGAAGTGATCGGCCAGAACCTCCACTATGTCCCCTGGTCGAGTGTGTACCCTCCCGAGTGCATCAGTAAGTTGCAATATATTCCTGCCGCTGCCCTGTTTTTTATCCAGCCAAGCTAGAAGTTTACTGGCCTTGTCTCCGATGTCGTACACCCTGTGTTTGGTGGCCGCAATGTCCGCCTTAGTCAGGCGTCGCATATGATCCACGTGGAGCCGTTGACGTAGCTGTAGGGAGTGGAGGGTAGTACTGGAGGGATCCGCCATATGGGCAGCGTTGGCCTCGTCGAGCTGCTGTTCCAGCTCAGACGTCACCAGTCCCTGCCGTTTCTTGTGATGTGAGATCGCAGCTATCGCCTGCCCCCTAAAGACAGCCTTGTAGGCTTCCCAGAGTATTGCGGGCGAACTCACTGAGGCGTGATTCTCTTCAAAGTAGTGCTTGGTGGCGTTCTGTAGGTCCTTGCGAATCGCCGGGACCTTGAAATAGCCCGGATAGATCGGGTATAACCTTCTACGGGTGGTTGAACGGCTGGAGAGTGTTAGTGTGATAGGCGAGTGATCAGAAACCCCCCGTGGCATGATTTGTGTGTCCTCGATGGTGAGACAGCCTGACCCCAACGTGAGAAAGTGGTCAATTCTAGACAGACTGTTGTGCGTTGCAGAGTAATAAGTGTACTGAGAGCGTGTCGGGTGTAACGTGCGCCAAACATCCACCAGGCCCTGTGCCTCCAGAAACCCGCCGAATTTGTTGGTGCCAGGTGAGTGCGAGCGTCCGGGGAATCTATCATGAGTGTCGTGAAGTACTGCGTTGAAGTCCCCCCCGGGGTCAGACATCTTTTCAGCATAATATGATGGGCCAAATGTGTCAGTTCATATCCTGTCAAGCGAGCACTAGTCAAATGCTGGGTTTTCGTTTGATTTAGCAAAGCATCAATAGAATGGGGTTCTAACACAAGCAGTTTATGTGACAAAATTATTCATTCACTCTGACATATTGCTACAGCGGTTGCTGCCACTGCTCGGAAACATCCAGGCAGCGCACGGGCAACTGGGTCAAGGAAAGCTGAGAAATATGCACAAGGACGTTGCTTATCACCATGTGTCTGTGTTAAAACTGAGAGCGTACAACCTTCTCTCTCATGTACATAGAGTGTGAAAGTCTTAGTGTAGCTTGGGGTTCCTAATACTGGTGCAGAGCAAAGAGCTTGGCGTAACTGTTGGAAGGCATTCTGGCATTCACTAGTCCATGGGAGGGGCATCAGAGTGTCTTTAGTCAAAAGGACCAACAAATGTTTAATAATGTGCGAAAAACTAGGGATCCACTGCCTACAAAAAGAAGTAAGGCCAATCAGTGCACAGACATCATTCTGAGTACGGGGCACGGGAGTATCTAAAATAGTCTGAATGCGGCCTGGTGTAAGTGTACGTCCCTCCTTGGACAGGAGGTGACCTAAATAGGTAACCTGCTGTCTACAAAATTGCAATTTCTTTTGCGAGACTTTGTGATTGTGAGAGGCAAGAAATTATAACAATAACAGTGTTCCTTCTTCACACTGCTCAGGGCTATCTGCAGCCAACAAGATATCGTCAACATATTGGATAAGGGCCACCCCTGTAGGTACAGGAAAAGAATCCAAGCTGCCTTTTTAATGCCGGACTGTAAATGCTAGGACTCTCTGTATAGGCCTGTGTAGCTCTACAGAACCGAAAATATCTACTTTTCAGGGTGAACCCGAACAAATACCGTCTGTCAGGGTGAATGGGTATTGAGAAGAAAGCATTCTTTAAATCGATCACCGAAAATGTAGTGGCAGTAGGAGGGATCATAGTGAGAAGTGTAGTGATATCAGAAACTACCGGATATTGGGGCACTACAATTGTATTAACGTTTTGCAAATCAATAATGAATCTGTAGATTTTAGTGTCAGTGTCTTTTTTTTAAAATAGGAAGGATAGGGCTATTGCAACTGTTATAGGGGACTTCTTTCACTACCCCTACTTTAATCAAATCCTGAACAATACCTGCTAATGCTTCTTCACATTCTCTGGGTATTTTGTATTGGGGCAGACAAGGTAATGAAACACCTTCCTTTACTTGGATATGCACAGGTGGAATTACCATTTGACCCACATCAGTATCTCATCTAGCCCACAAAGTATTGAGTAAGGATGCCAGAGCGACATCCTTATTGATAAGACAAGATTTCTCAACCATTGGATAATTGTCATTCAAAATAACACGCACACCTTCCGGAGAGCAACATATTGTGGCACGAAAATATTTAAGCATATCGATACTCACAATGTTGTCCGGTGTGGTAGGGGAAAGCAAAAATGGACATGCTGCAGTGAATTTATCAAGTCTCAATTCTAGTGGCTGTGAAAGTGGGGTAGGTGTAGGTGTCCCATTGAATCCTATTAATGTTATCATTGTGCCGGACAGGGAAGCCCTAAGAACCAATTTTTTTGACAGAGCACTACAGGTAGCCCCTATTTCAACCAGAAACCGATCAGTAGATCCCAAGACGTTTGCGTCAACATAGGGACCCATTTGTCACTTATGCTAAGTAAAATATTACACATTTCCACAACAATATATATGTCACCCGAAATCCGAGCTGAAAATGTAAGACCATATTACATGTTAGTCCTTATGTATTTTTTTACATTAGATGATTTATTAATTGATTTAAAAACTCTTCCGATAGATTTGGCGCATTTGAGTGCAATCCTTGGTGTCATTTTAGTTTTGCCTTGTTGGGAATATATTTAATGCTAGCATTTAATATGTGTTTACATGCAGTGGTATACATTTAAAGCTACATTGTAAGGATATTAAAAACATATTCTAAAATGTGTGTTTGCTTTGTGGTACATTGAGGTTAAATTTATCAAGACTGAAATGGGAAAATAAAGTTCAGTGTGATACAGTATATTTAAATTTTTTGCTGCCACGGTTCTCGTTTAAAACTGTTTATTTTAACACACTGTGGAGGATTACCTGGTATGTGCTTGCTTTAAGGGTGAGCTTGAAATGTGTGCTGATTACCGCTCTGAGATCAGCACTGTCATTGTGAAAGCTTTTTTTTTTTTTAGAAGCACTGAAAGAAAGAAGGATTGATGTGTTAACCAGCCATTTAACTTTTTTGTTTGTTTAGAGGTGCTGAATTTCCTGCAAATTAAGTCACAGTGAAGACCTCTTTTTTACAAATTATGAGCTTTGAAACCACTGACAGTCATACCCATTTTTAGGTCTCGCCTGGTGTTAGCAGCACGCACGCGAGGGTTTCTTGGAATCAATACAGTTCTAGGGTGTCCGCTCTGCCTGCAAGTTTCATTGGCGTGCGTCGTTTCTCGTCATTAAATATGCTAAACATACTTTAGTGATTGCACTAGAGGGTTTTTAGTCCCCCTGTTGCCACCCTGTCCGCTTTAGGCCACGCCCACCGGGATTTGATCTTTTACTTGCGGAGGGACACAGCCTCCTTCAATTACTCAGTAAGCATATATTTGTTATTTTTTGGAAGTTACATGTGCGGTCCGCTTTCATTTTCTGGACCGCAAGCACTATATTTGTTATTTTTTTAAAGTAAGCACTATATTTGTTATTTTTGGTAAGTTACATGTGTGGCCCACTTTCATTTTTAGGACCACGAGCACTATATTTGTGATTGTTTTTTTTTAAAGTTTCAGCGCATGTTGTGTCGGGTAGGGATGGGCAGCGGAAAGGGGGCACGGCTGCACTTCTCCTGACCACTAGCATTTTCCTTATTTATGTTGTCAGGTGCTGACTTGTCATGGGGACACTTCGTAGCACTATTCATGTTCAGACGTTTGGCTGTGGCGCCTCACAGTCTTGAAGGCTAAAGCATCCTGCTCTCACTGACTGTCCTCACTCACTTCTATGCCAGGGTTCGCAGTGCCCTGGGAAGTTCAGAGGGGAAGCCCAGAGTAAACAGTTCCTTCACATCGCACAGGTGGGTTGCAAAGCTCTCCTCTCCTGGTTGGATTAGGCCACGAGACCTCCTCGGCAGCACCTCTTAACAAGGAAGACCCTCCCTGTCCTTGCATCTACTGATCTTTGCTAACATGAAAGGCCGCTGGCAGCTCCGTTCAGCTTCAGTTGAGCTTCTGACTGCTGAAGAGCAGCGCGTGCGCCTGAGGGTCTGAACACTCACTGAGCCCAGCTCTGCGAGAAGCCGTTCTCAGAGGACGCAGGATGAGGCGCAGAGTAACCATTCCGCCATTGCCACCGGAGGAACAACAAGCATTAATAAAAATGCAATAGGTCTCACCTTTAATTAAGTTAAAGTCATTTGCTTTACTATACAATACCATTAGCAAAGCAAATGGATTTAACTTAATCAAAGGCAAGACCTATTGCATTTTAAATGCTTGTTTATATTTAGTGTCGGACCCCGTTGGACGGCCATGGGGCAGGCAGGGACTATTGGGACACATCCTCATAAATTGGAGCTTAGAGGGAAAAACCAAGGACCCAGGTTGCCCTCCACTCACAATGTACACAACAAAAAGATCTGGTCCTAATCTTTGTAGGCGATATTGTCTATTCGTGTGTGGATTTGCTTAAATCTAACACTTACTATACTTACTATATTTCTATCGACAGAGTGTGCCTTCTTAATATCTTCTAAAACTCATTGTGTGTCTATATGTGCTTGCTTGACTATCAATCAGGCACTCTACTAGGTGTCCGTGAAAAAGTACTCGTCAGTTTGTTCCTCTTATCATCATTGGCTCCTTCCAACCATAAATGAAATGAATTGCAAAAAATAATAATATGTAAAAGGAAAAGTAATCATAAACCACTCAAAAAGTGATTCTACCTAGTTACATTCATGTGCACCGAACCCCCTGGGTACAAGAACCGCTATTCGGCACTCTACCTTTGCTAAAAATGGGTTAGATATCCCTAGCTATTTGATACTCTTTATTCTGTGCTGGGTATCTACTCCTATTAAAACCTACACTCTACAGTTGAGCTTCGTTTTAATGTATAAGAAGCCAACATGTTTTGTTGCCTATCTTTCTTGGTCGGCAACTTCTTCAGGGTTGGGGGTTTCCTTTGCCACACATTTCTGGATTCTTCCAACGCTTAAATCTACAGACACAAGGACACACAACAACAAAGATAAAAAATAAAAATAAAAACATAGAGTGACACTGATAAATATGTTGCCCATCTTTTAAACAGTTTGTTTGGTATACCAACTGTATCCAGGACATGCGGTGTTTACCTTCACGAGGGTGTATGACGGCATACCTGTGATTCCTCATATGCCAGTGTTAAATATTAGTCCCCTTTCGTGTGATGCGGTCGCTGTATGTCGACCTAAAAACATGTGAATTGGATCAGTTTTTTGTTCGAGTCCCAATTATTAGCTACCTCCCCTCCACTTGGCACTAAAATAATTGTCGAGTATCACCCCTTGTGCGTATACCATTATGACCGCGCTGCTAGATTTAATGGCGCGTAAAAATTACCTTGCATGCATCGTATCTGTCACAACCTTGCGGTCTGTGTAAGCCTGCCCCTGCATAGTTTCCCCGCTGTCACAACTGTGCTAGTATCTTACCCGAGCCGGCTCTAGCATTGCCTCTTACCATCATCTGCAATCGGTCTTAACTCGAATCGGGCTCCCGTTCCCGCTACACTGGACTGTGTTCCCAATGATGTTGCTTTTGTGGACGCGCCAGGGTGCCGCGCCATCACGTACGTGACGTGCGTGTGTACGTCACGTATCCCAATGCCCGATGGCGGCCATCTTAGCCCTCCTGGTATGACCACATCACTGTGTAATTACCTTATTCCATTCAATAAGGTCGTTCAGGCCTCTTCTGTCCACTTTTTCCTGGTAAATCCAACGGGCTTCTTTGCTTATCAGCCTGGTCTCGATATTAGTTGGGTCTCCCCGGATTTTTTCTAGGACTACCCAGCACATTTCTCTAGGTTGATGTTTCAACTCCTTGTAATGCTCGACCAGTCTAATCGTCAATCGGCTGGATTTGATCGTGCTCAATTGTATTGCGACACAGCCAAGGAGGCTGGGTTATTTGCTGCTACTGTCCCAGGGTCTGTCCTCCTATGGATCTGCTAACTGGGCCAAGTCCAAACCTTTCAGCACTTGAATCTCAGTGGCAGCAATGGCAATCAGTCATAGGCTATCAATAACGAGGTGTGCTGTTCCTAACAGAGGGAGCATAATCAGTTTGGAAGAGCCCTCACACACGCTGGGAGGCATCATGCTTCATCATAGTCTACTGACAAAATAGGGCAACCCAATTATACCCAAGGAAATGGGTAGGATCAAGTACATAAACAATTCATTGAGGAATTATTTAGATCAACATTTCACATATATATTGGTCACAAATGTCATCCAAACAGCAAAAGAATTACAACTATAGACAAGGATGTTTTCACATTTCTCTGTATTAATTTATGTTTTATATTTTTAGCCAGCTCAGGTTGCACAGTAGTCTTCTGGTTACTCTGTGGAGCACCCACTCCTTGGTCAAAGAAAACTTGGAACTGGAGCCACAAGTGAGTTAGCAGCTGGCACCTTTACACAGAGTTGGGTGACTAGAGATGGGAATTCTCTGCCTTTCTTTGCAGAACCAGTTCGGAATGCTTTCACTTCTATGTGTCCTTCTCTGGCTTTCTACCTGCCTCAGCTTGTCTTGAGTAATGCTTTTCACAGCAGGTCGTTTTTAAATTGCAACACCCACAACAGAAGCACAAAGAGGTGTAAGCAGTCTGCACCTGACTATTAACAGCCACACTTGATAGTAATCAGGAAGAGGCTCAAGGGCTGCTCTGCTTCTAAAGACACCTTCACACCCTGGCAAGATAAACTGTACTGCCACCAATCCCCTGGCCATCCACCAAATTGCAGTCTCATAAAGACACTTCAGCAGCCCTGTGTATTAGAAATTACCTAATCGAATGTATAGAGTAAGGCCTGTCTCTTCTTTCCCCACTTCAGCATTGTGGTTCTCTCCCTCCAGTCACAGGAATGTTATAAATACAGTTCCACTGTCTGGGAAAGCAACCTAATTTCCATCTTGTGCATACGAACAGGCCAGGGGCTTCAAAAAAGGAACCACAGGCCTATGTCACACTCGTTCACTCAGACACTGACGCAATGCATATTTGCACACATCCAGGCGCATGCAATCTCGGGATAGGTTTCTGGGTTACCGTCAGTAGTGTAAGTGACGTGAATGGGCTAGTAATAATAATAATAATAATAAAGAGTTTTATAGAGCGCGAACAGCTGCCTCACAAGGAGGTATCCCGGCGCTATAAGAACAGAAAAGGCCAAAAAAGTTGTGTGGCTGAACTTAACGTTGTGAGGTGAAAAGCCAGGTTTTTAACAGTCGTTTAAAACAGGCTTCAGAAGGGGCCTGTTGAAGAGCAGGAGGAAGAGAGTTCCATAGCCCCGCCACATTGGCCGAGAACGTTCTTCCGCCCAACCGTACCCTTCGCACTCGAGGGACCACAATCTTCACCTGCCCGTTGGAGCAGAGGGACCGAGATTGGTGATACCTGGGGAGTCTGACTTTCAGATAGTAGGGCAGGTGCCAAACAAGGACCTAAAGGCCAGCGTCAGGGTTTTGAACTTAATCCGGCTGGCCACTGGGAGCCAGTGCACCGCCCGCAGATGCGGAGAGACTGGGTGTTTGAAAGGAATACACCTCAGCAGTCTCGCAGCCGCATTCTGCACCGTCTGAAGGCGCTGGATTAGATAACGGGGGAGGCCCAGATAGAGCCCGTTAGCGTAGTCCAGCCTTGATGTTATTGTAGCGTGGACCACAGTTTTGCGATACTCTACTGGCAGAAGTCTCAAGATCTTGCGTAGGTTCCTCAGCTTGGTTAGACAACAACCAGCAACCTGCTGAATGTGGGAGGCGAAGGAGAGACTGCTGTCCCAGCGGACTCCCAAATTTTTTGCGCTCTGGCTCGGTGACGGAGGTGTTCCCATTTCCACCGGCCACCATAGTTCGGCAGGGGGGGGCAACCCCTTGCCAAAGAAGATTACTTCAGTCTTCTCAGCATTCAACTTAAGTTTATTGGCATTCATCCATCTGGCCACATCTCGGAGGCATCCCTTGAAAGTTGCAAAAGCCTCTTCTGACACCTCCGAGTATGGGAACACCAACTGGGTGTCATCAGCATACGAGATTGCTTTGACCCCCCAGTTTGAAATAAGTGTAAACAGAGGCGCCAAATAAACATTAAATAGTAGCGGGCTTAGTGCCGACCCCTGGGGAACACCGCATTTTAACTTGGAGGGCTTTGAGACAATCTGATCCAATGCCACCTTCTGTGTTCTCAGTGATAGGTACGACTGAATCTAGCTCAGTGCTTGATTTTTTAGCCCTATCTCAGCCAGCCGTTGTATGAGCCTAGCATGATCTACCATATCAAAGGCGGCCGACAGATCCAGGAGAACCAGCATAGCTGATTCCCCGGCATCCATCGACCACCTCACTGATTCCGCTACTTCAATTAATGCAGTCTCCGTGCTGAAGCCCGGTCTGAAGCCCGATTGAGTCTCATGTAGGACATCATTGTCTTCTATGAACTTGTTCAGCTGACGCTGTATTAACTTCTCAAACATTTTCCCCGGGGCTGCCAGGAGAGAAATTGGCCGCAGGTTGCTCAGATCCAGCGGGTCTCCATTTGCTTTTTTTTTCAATGGAAGGAGAGTGGCATGCTTCAATACATCCGGGAATAATCCCGAGGTGATGGACCCATTCCAAATAGACTGAAGAGTGGGAGCCACAAATTCAGTGATAGATTTCCAGAGTTTTGGCGGGTAGGGATCGTCAGGAGACCCCGATTTACATTTTTGGAGCTCCTTAATGACAGAGTCCAAGTCTGTCAGATGGAACTGCTCAAGTACTACCACTGGTCCTGATTTTACTACTATGTCCGATTTCTCCGTCCTAACCTCCGGGCCGAAGGAGTCGTACACTTTTTGTAACTTGCACTCAAAGAGCTCCGAGATGCTGGTACATAGTGACATGGATGAGGGGACCTCTCTTTCTATACAAGTGGGTTTAAAAAAAGACTGCACCACTTTAAAGACTTCCTTGCTTGAGTGCTCTCCTTCTCGGATACTGGTCACAAAGAAGGCTTTCTTGGCCGTTCTCACTGCCTTCTGCAGATTTTTTAGTGCAGCCTTATACAGATCCCTTTCTACGTCTCCATATCTTACTCTCCATGACCTCTCTAGTTTTTTGCACGCCTTCTTTTCAGCTCTGAGATCACTCGAGAACCAGGGGGCCGATGGAGACTCCCTATGTGAAGTTGCGCGTTTAGTCCACCATGCTCTTGATCCAGTGGTTAAATAATTGCGCGTTAGTATTACTATCCGTAGTTAACACAGGTTTATTCAGGTCCAGAACCGGGCCCATGGCCGAAGGAATTAACTTATTCCAATGCCTTTTTATATAAGTGCGTTTGGTCCTAACAGGCCTGGGCATATCTATTTCCACCGAAAAAGGCACAAGAAAATGATCTGACCAAGTCAGTGGAATAGCCGGTTTTGCTTTACAGTGTCCCCATTGCTAATGATTAAATCTAGCGTGTGGCCTGCTCTATGTGTGGGGCCCTCATTACATAGCGTCAGACTAGCAGTCAGCAGTGTGGACAGTAATGTTTCCGCTAGAGAACAACTATCCTCATCCACGTGAACATTAAAGTCCCCTAGTAGAAGGAAGTGGGGGTGTAAGAGTGAGCTCTGCACAACCGTGTCCAGTAATGATTCCAAGCTGGTAGTGGAGCCTCCCGGAGGGCGATAAACTAATAGCCCAGCCAGTGTGACCTGAGGACCCAACTGGATACCAAAGTGTATTCCTTCCGTTCCTGCTAACTGGAAAGGGGTTGATGAGGTAAGCGTGAAAGCTGCCTTAACTATCACCGCTACTCCTCCCCCTATCTTGCCCTCACCTCGATTAGCAAAACACATTGTGTACCCCTTAGGGACAGCTAATGCGATAGCCGTCATGTTATCCTCCCGAAGCCAGGTCTCTGTTAGGAACAGAGCGTCCCACTCATGATCCTCTAGAAGCGACCAGATGTCACCCCATGTGTAAAAAGGCCTTGGCATAGTACTCTCAGAACAAAACAAAGTATACCACTGTGCTACCTTTCTGAACCCATGACAGGTAAAGTAGTCCTCCTGGTGTTACTGAGGGTACACTTGGTGCCTCCCTCAAGGTCCAGGAACGGCCGTAGGTCAAGGGCAGGCCTATGTGTTTGCACACATTCTTGATTAGCATGAGGCAGGTCCCAAAATCTGAAAGACGTGTTACTGGATACTCGCAGTTGGGCACAAAGGGCAGGGGTCAAGACTCAGGAGTTATTACAGTCCGAACATACGGTTAGAAAAAAAGAGGCAATAGTTAAAAAAACACAAGTTATAGTACACAATAAAAAAGGTGAAGCAACATAATACAGTGATAAAATCATGAGCAATGTTTGCACAAACTATACTCCGGAGCACTTAAGCAAAACAAAATATCAATGCAGTTACTGTAATGATGACATGGTTCAAACAATGGGCCAGATTTATCAACATTTGGCGCAATGCAAGGCAGCAGAACAACTTGCTGCACTGCATCAAATGGATAGAGAAGGAAGGCGCCATAATTACTAACGTATGGCACATTCTTGCTCTTTCTTTGTGCTGGTGCACCAACGCATGCACTCTCGTGCCATGGTGTTAGGATGCCTGCGTTACAGGCAGGATTGTTTTTGTGCAGGAAGGGACACCTTACTGCATAAAAACAATCCGCTGAGGGGGAGGAGCCACGCGCCGGTCGAAGATGCCCACGTGAAGGCTCAGCTCCTCCAGGCCAGACCCCCATCCCTATCACCCTGAAATTACTCCTGTCCGCTGACCCCACCGCTATCGGCTGAAGGTGAGCGGAGCAGATTCCAGTGATTCCGGCCCCACTGTGACCTCGGGGGCCGGAGTTCTACCGCTCGTTCGATGAGGCCTGTGCCCTGGAGCCAGGGGCTAAATTCTCGTGGGAGCCGGCCACCAGTCCAACAACACCTGGGCCGCAGACCGGAAGTCGTCGGTCGGGCCCCGGTGCACGCATATTGCGGCCAGAGCCTGAGGAGAAGTGGCAGCAGCACAACGGGCAGCAGTGTTGGGACTCCCCCGTCCAGGTGCACGTAAGAAGAACGGAGGCTGCAGGGGGGGGCAGCTGTGAGTCCTTCTGTCCGGGACCTTGCAGAAGGAGGAGTGGTGGCTATCCTTAGTGGGTGTCTGCCGCATCAGTGCAGCTCGCAGGAAGACAGTGAGTGCTCCCGGAGTTCGGGTCCGTCTTGTGATCCTGCTGAGAGAGCTTCGGGGAAGAGGCGCCCCCCCTGGTGACTTGAAAGGCAACGCCCTCCGATATACAGCACTGGAGGCGGTGGTGAGGGGAGACACCGGGCCCAAGAGACAGGGTTGTTGCGTCAGGGGCCCTCCCCGGCTGGTGGTGATGGTGGGCGGCTGGGACCCCAGAGGATTTGACCCACATCTATTCTAATTGCTGCACCGGCTGGTCACTGATGTCATTGTGTCCCAGGTGGACAGACACTGGTGAGAGAAGTGGAAGAAATGCAGTGGTCGCAGCTGAGAGATTGCGGAGTGGGGGAGGCCCCCCCCCTTTTACTGGACCCTTTCTCTTGCACACTTGCACATGATAAAAGGCCAGCCGCGACACTATCTGGGGTGCCCCTTTACAATCAGATAATTTCTTCTGAGGCGCAGAATGGACCCCGCCACAGAATGAGACATTGCAGAGACCCCTGAGCATTCTCCCGTGGCCGTGGGGCTGACTCACCGGGGGTAGACCTGGACGCGGCGATTCGAGGTGGGCTGGACGGCGCTTCTCTGGCCCTGTGCTTCTCCTGTGACCAAGGATCTTTACCTTGAAGTTCCTAATTGATTTTGGGGACTGAACCTTAGCGACTGAGCTTGTCTGCCTGCCTGTGCTGAGGCCCGAATCGACTGGTGATATCATTTGACTGTCTGCCCCCCTCTGGCCGGGTGATCAGTGAACTATAGTTGCATCGGGTGGGGTGGAGTTGCCCGGAGTCCTCCAAGGGGGCACACGAGATGTCGTCAAAATCCGAAGGCGACAGGCAACAGCCGAGGACCTCTAAGGGGTCGCGACAGGTCCAGACTAACAAACTTAATCGGTACACGATGCCTCGAGGGTCGCCACCAGAATCGAGACGTATTCAATCGACTGGGGGGGGGGACGAGTCTGTTGGCTTGCCAGCTGAACCAACCCTACTTGACGTGATGGCGGCGATTGATGGGGTAAAGACCTCCCTGGGTCAAAAAATGGAGTCGCTGGACAACAAGTTGGATGCGGTCACCGTCGAGGTCAACCTCATCAGAGCAGATCTCATTAAGGCGAGTGAGAAAGTTAAGTCTCTGTATATTGAGACTGCCAGCCTAACGGAAGACGTCGCACAGCTCCAGCAGGAAATGCATGACCTTAAGGCCTCCGGCGCCCTGACCATTCGGAAGCTGGATGAATATGAAGGGAGGGCTTGTCGCAATAATGTCCGCATTATTGGTGTTCCCGAGAAAGCCGAGGGCCCGGCCCCAGACCTCTTCGTCAAGGATATCATCCTTAACCATCTGAAGCCCAAGGGGCTGGGCAACTTCTTCACGATTGAACGAGTGCACAGAGTGCCAGGGGGGAGACCCAAGCCAGGGGGCCTCGCCCAATGATTGCCAGGGTGCTAAACTTCCTGCAGGCTTCCCGATCGGGAGGTCCCCTTCGATAAGAAAATACCACTCTATCTTTTTTCCCCGGATTTTACCCAGACTGTTCAGAAGCAGCGCCAAAGTTTCCTTGGAGTGAAGAGGAAGCTCAGAGATGCAGGACTAAAATACGCAATAATGTTCCCGGCTCGGCTGAGGGTAGAGGCTAGAGGCTGACGGGAAGGTCTGGTTTTTCGATATCTCGGAGGTGGCCTAGCACTGGTTGGAAAGTCGTCCCCCGAGCGGACCAGAGAGACAAGACCGTGATGGAAGTGGCAAACCGCAGGAAGAGGAATGATGACGACCACAGATTGTGTGGGACTTTTGTATAGTCAGGTAGTGGGTCTATCCCACATGTACTGTGTTGTTTTGATCCCGGGACTACGTGCGGGCACAGACACAGAGTGGGGTGGTTTTTCAGAGGGGTGGGGGGTGACTGGGTCCTGACTTCCTCCTCTTTTCTACTTTTAGTTAGTCCGTAGTTTAGAGTATGGGGCGACAGGCACACTGTCAGTTGGGGTTGGGGGTCAGCCATCAGCAGGGGTGCAGGGAGGGGGGGTTGGGAGTCTTTCAGATTTCTATGTTTGTTTGTGTTTTCTTGTTATCAGGTGACAAGGGTGTGAGTGTATTGTTTCCGTACCAACATGATGTCGAAAGTTAGACAGGGATTGGGGATAAGTGTGCTTAGCTGTAATGTAAATGGCCTAGGGGACAACATTAAGAGAGGGATGGTTAGCCAATTTATTTGAAGGCACTCCCCGGATGGTGGTGCTGCAGCAGAAAACACACCTTATTGGGAACCGTTGCATGGCCTTGCATAAAGGGGGCTATAAGTTGGTGGCACATGCCGGGTTTACTTCAGGGTCAAGGGGGGTTGGGATCTTGGTTAAAAACTCCTTTACCCTGGCTGTTCAGGCTACCTGAGTTGACAAGCGAGGCAGATACATCGGAATATCAGGGCAGTGGGAGGGGAGGACGATCACCCTCGTTTCCATTTGTGTCCCTCCAGATCTGCACTCTGAAAAATTTAGTGATTTGGGCTCTATCTTCTTGACTTTACCCTTATGCCTCCTAGTGATGTGAGGTGACTTGAATGCAGTCATGAACGGTGAGGTGGATCGACAGCCCGCCCGCGTGCTTCGGTCGTCACAGAGGTGGCTCCCAGACTTCCTCGAGATGACAGGGTTAGTGGATTGTTGGCAGGTACGTAATCCGAGTGAGATACACTACTCACATGTATCCGCTGCACACCAAAGCCTGTCGAGGATAGATTACATGCTAGTGCAAGCGGCTCAGGCCCACAATGTTCGAGACGCACGGCATTTAGGGAGAGGCATCTCGGACCATGCGCGGTTAGAGGTAGACCATTTGAATGTCGGCAGAATTGCCCCCATTAGCGCTTGGCATCTAAAAGACCCCGCCACTAAGAAGGAATTGATTAAGGTCACAGACAGGTATTTTCAGGAAAACAGGGAAACGGTGGACTCCGCTCGGACTCTGTGGGAAGCATATAAAACAGTGGTCCGGGGGAGGCATTGTCCCTGATAGCCAAGAAGAAGAAGGAACGATTGGCAGACTTGGAAAAGGCGGAAGAGGAAGTGTTGAGATTGGAAAGGGAAGTGGTACAGGCAGCCACACTGGAGGGAGTACTCCAATTAAAACTGCGGCAGGATGAGTTCAAGGGCCTCGCTAGGGACAAGGCCAAAGGACAGAATGAGGAGACACAGAGTAGAGTGTATGAACATGGAGATAAAGCGGGGAAGCTAATAGCCTGGCTTGAGAGGGGAGAGTGGGCATCACGGCTGGTACCAGAGTTGTTGAAGGAGGACGCCTGTAAAATGACAGACTTACAGGCAGTGGCAGATAGTTTAGCAGAATACTATAGTGGGATCTACACCTCTGAGGAGAGGTATACAGAGGCTGAGAATAGAGAAATGATCAGAACATCCAATTACCCGAGCTCTCGGAGGATAGCCGGAAATATCTAGACTCGCCACTTACGAATGACGAAGTGGCACAGGCCATAAGGGGTGTGCAATCAGGGAAGGCCGCGGGTCCGAACGGAATTCCCATAGAACTATACAAATTGAGTGCCAACCGCCTCGCTCCGTTCCTCCGCGCTATGTATGAGGAGAGCAGAGAAGGGGTTCAGCTTCCGTACCACCAGCGGTTGGCCAATATTGTAGTCACACATAAGGCGGGCAAACCCTAAACTAGTTGTTCGTCTTACAGGCCCATCTCTCTATTGAATGTCAAGCCTAAGGTGTTGGCGAAGCTGTTAGCGACAAGGCTGGTCAAAGTTATCACTTCCCTGATATATGTGGATCAGTCCGGTTTCATGCTGCGTCGCAATACAGCTCTCAATTTGCGCAGCCTACATGGGGTGCTGGGCAGGTCATCCACGATTCAGGAGCCGGCGGTATTAGTATCCTTAGATGCCACTATGGCTTTCGATAGGGTTGAATGGCGATACTTATTTGCGGTGTTGGGAAAGATGGGTTTCGGGTCCGAATTTATAACTTGGGTGCGTCTCCTCTATGCGGCCCCTCTGGCCAGAGACGTTGTCAACAATCGGAAATCCTCCGACTTCCCCCTCGGCAGGGTTGTCCCCGCTCCTATTTGCCCTGGCCCTGGAGCCACTTGCGTTCGGTGGGACCGGTCAATTCGTGACCTGCGCTGGATGCTGGACTGGAAGGACAAGATCTCTTTATATGCGGACGATATCTTGCTTTATCTCACTAACCTGAGGGGATCGCTGATATGTTTCCTGGATGTGCTTGCGATATTTGGGAGATATTCGGGCTTCGCAATTAATTGGTCAAAATCGGTTCTTTTTGTGCTCGGGGGGACCCACGATAATTCCTCGTACTTGCCCGATATGGATCGAGCCAGTAGGGTTTAAATACCTCAGCATCTATGTAATGCTTGACCCGAAGCTACAATTTGCTAACAATCTGGGGCCCCCACTAACTCGGTTAAAGAGAGATGTGGCGCGCTGGAAGGCGCTGCCGCTCTCCCTACTGGGTAGAGCAGTGCTTTTTAAAATGCTGGCCCTTCCCCGGTTTTTGTATGCATTCCAAAATGCGATGGGCCTAGTCCCAGCCTCCTATTTTAAAGAGATAGAGACCCTACAGAGACAGCTATTGTGGGACGGAAAGCCCCGTATCACGTTCACTAAACATACTCTTCCATGGTACGACGGAGGGATAGGTCTACCTGACCTACATAAATATTATTGGGCTTCGCAGTTAGCTGCGGTGAATCGCGCTATTTACGGTCTCCCTGGGGACCCGGGATACGCCATGGACCGCTGGAAAGTGCCAGGGGGCGACTTCACAGGAGCGCTCTATGCCTGGCCCGGTCGATTCCCCCTAGTGAGACCCACTGCACATTCTGTTCAGGTGTGGCATGCGACTAACAGATATCTAAAGTGGGACGGGAGGCTTACACTCGCCACCCCGCTGTGGAGTTCGGAGAAACTGGGCAGTCTGTGGAAGTTAAGGGCTTCGATAAATGGGAACTCATAGGGATCACAGTCTGGGGAGGGGGCGAAGTCCACACATTTCAATCTCTTCAGCAGCAGTACCACCTTCACGATCCAGAACACTACCGCTATCTTCAGATTATTCATGCACTGCGCACACATATTCCCAAAGATACATCGCTTCCCAATGCCTTCCCCCTTGAAGACTAGGTGTTGGACGGTCACCTCCCAACGGCGACCGCTGAGCCTGCACTCCAGGTGAGGTCGCCCCCCCACGCACCACTGCTCTCTGCCTCGCTCTTTTTTGCCTGCTTCCTGCTCCTGACGCCGGACGACCCAGCCGCCGCTGAGCCGCCCGACTCACCTTTTTCCCGCTGCTGCCTCCCTGCGGCCCCGCCCCCCTCCTGCCCATTCGCCGCCCCGCTCCCGCCACCCAGCTGACCCTCCCTCCCGGCTCCTTACTTAAGGGGACCGCGCCAGGCGTAGGGAGCGACCGCTGAGCCTGCACTCCAGGTGAGGTCGCCCCCCCACGCACCACTGCTCTCTGCCTCGCTCTTTTTTGCCTGCTTCCTGCTCCTGACGCCGGACGACCGAGCCGCCGCTGAGCCGCCCGACTCACCTTTTTCCCGCCGCTGCCTCCCTGCGGCCCCGCCCCCCTCCTACCCCCCGCTGCCTCCCTGCGGCCCCGCCCCCCTCCTGCCCATTCGCCGCCCCGCTCCCGCCACCCAGCTGACCCTCCCTCCCGGCTCCTTACTTAAGGGGACCGCGCCAGGAGTAGGGAGCGACCGCTGAGCCTGCACTCCAGGTGAGGTCGCCCCCCCACGCACCACTGCTCTCTGCCTCGCTCTTTTTTGCCTGCTTCCTGCTCCTGACGCCGGACGACCCAGCCGCCGCTGAGCCGCCCGACTCACCTTTTTCCCGCCGCTGCCTCCCTGCGGCCCCGCCCCCCTCCTGCCCATTCGCAACCCCGCTCCTGCCACCCAGCTGACCCTCCCTCCCGGCTCCTTACTTAAGGGGACCGCGCCAGGTGTAGGGAGCGACCGCTGAGCCTGCACTCCAGGTGAGGTCGCCCCCCCACGCACCACTGCTCTCTGCCTCGCTCTTTTTTGCCTGCTTCCTGCTCCTGACGCCAGACGACCCAGCCGCCGCTGAGCCGCCCGACTCACCTTTTTCCCGCCGCTGCCTCCCTGCGGCCCTCCTCCTGCCCATTCGCCGCCCCGCTCCCGTCACCCAGCTGACCCTCCCTCCCGGCTCCTTACTTATGACGCCCCCTTGCACGCGCAGCGGACGCGCCGACTGTGCGCCGAAGGCGCGCCAAAGGCAAGCCCGTCTGCGCCCATCCACGCCTGGCCCGCGCCCAGCGCCAGGACCCCTGGCCCCCACCGATGCAAGACGACCCGACAGACCTACGCCGCCGCCGCCCTCAACGCACTCAATACCCGCCGGAACCCCGCCTGCTGCCGAGCCACCCCGAGACGCATCCACGGACCCTTCACCTGCAAAGCCTGCAAGTTCACCTGTCTCCGAACCTGCACCGCACCCAAAAGACCAGGCACCAGCAACAACCACCTCAAGTGCATCCTGCTCAACACCCGCTCCGTCCACAGACACGCCGTGGAACTCTGGAACCTCCTCGACGCAACATCACCAGATGTCGCCTTCCTCACGGAAACCTGGATGGACGTCTCCTCAGCCCCCGACATCGCCATCGCCATCCCGGACGGGTACAAGATCATCAGGAGGGACCGCGTCAACCAGACCGGAGGAGGCATCGCCATCGTCCACAGGAACACCATCCGCATCACGACCGACTCCAACGACACCTTCGCCGCTGCTGAGCACCTCCACTTCCAGATTCACACCGACCCAAAGACGACCCTCAGAGGCACCCTCGTCTACCGACCCCCGGGACCACGCACACAATTCAGCGAAGACTTCACAGACTTCATCAGCCCGCACGCCCTCCCCTCCATTGACTACATCCTCCTTGGAGACCTCAACTTCCACCTGGAGAACAACAAGGACCGCAACACCGCCGCCCTGCTGGACAACCTCGCCAACCTCGGACTCAAGCAACTGGTCAACACCCCCACCCACTACGCCGGCCACACGCTTGACCCCGTCTTCTCATCCGAAGAGCCACCGCCGGAGGAAGATCCTTCTCCTACCTGGCAGCCAAGACATGGAACTCCCTCCCCATCCAGGAGACAACTCAAGACCTGGCTGTTCGAGCAGTAGCAAACCCTTTCCCCCAAGCGCCTTGAGACCCTTCCGGGTGAGTAGTGCGCTATACAAGTGTTATGATTGATTGATTGATTGATTGAGAAGACCATCTCTTTAATATACAGGAAACTCATAAAATAACATGGAGGATCCACTGGCACTTATCAAAGCGCGCTGGAATGAGGATGGGCTGGAACTCGATGAGGAGGACTGGCAGGAGGCGGTTTCCTCTTCACAGGTGGTGGCGATACAGATGCGGCTCAGGCTGGTGCAATTAAAGATTTTACACAGGTCATATGTTACGGGGCTGAGTCTGATCCGTATGGGCCGTTCAGAGGGTGGGGAGTGCAGGAGGGGATGTGGGGAACTTGGCACGTTAATGCATATTTTGTGGCACTGTACAGGGGTGCAGACATACTGGGAGAAGGTCCACGATAAGATGCGGGAGGTCCTAGGGGTGGAAATGAGGCCGGAGGCCCGCAGGTGTATCCTAAATGTCTGGGAGCCCACAGATCTGAGTATACACAGAAAGCAGTGGGCGACATTGGCATGTATGATAGCGAAGCGTAATATTGCTCAGTTGTGGGGAGCAAGCCAGTCGCCCCGAGTAGAGAAATGGGCGTAGAGAATGCACAGTATATGCTGCTAGGGGGTGTCCTGCAAAGTGGGGGAAAGTTTAGGAGGCTTGGAACCACTACCATGGAGATATCTGTGAGGCCCCGGTACGCCAAGATGACGAAGAGGTGCACGAGTCCCCTTGATCCAATTTCACTATTCTTCACTGTATCTTCTGAGGTATGGAACGAGATGATGAAACCTGTAATAGTTTAAATTGTCACCTGATGTTTATTTGCTGTTGATGTCTTAATAAAAAGATATCCACTGAGGCATTATCCTCTTTCTGTGTGTGCTGTAGAATGCAGCACACATAGAAAGAGGGAATAAAGAGGCGAAATAAACATTTCTCCTTGTTACTCCCCTGTTCGGAAGTCATAGCATTTTGACACATTCCCAGGTTTAGTAGTCCTAGTAAAGCTGGGAATGCGCCAAAAATCATGGGTACATGCATGGGAACACCCATGCTCTACTCATGGAACACCTTCCCAACATAGAGTAACGCAAGGCAGCAACTTTTGGTGCCTTGCATTTTTCCAGATTTACTAAGCCATGTAGAGCCACGTAAGGTGGCTCAGCGTGGCATAGTAAATTTGACTTAAGGGCTTGCGTGTTGCCTTGCGGCGTCTTGTGTACTGCAACGGCGATGCACACCCTTGATAATTCTGGGCCAGTGTGTGTAGACATGTAGAAATTGTAATCACTACCCAACAGGGAACTCAACACTGTAAATTGAAAGATCATATTGCTGAGGTAGAATAGTTATAAAGCGCAAACTCTATACCATGAAAGAAGGGTTTCCTGGCACTAGGAAAATAACAGATTAGGATGCAAGAGAAGTTATATCTTCTGAAGCATATAAGTTTATAAAAGCTTGCGGAACTTCCAATGATTTGTTTCAGCGTTAAGCTCAATAGGAAGATTATGCCACAATTAGTGGGCTAGAACTGAAAAGGCCTATCCAAATTAAAGCGTGGGACATCAAAAAATAAGGCAAGTCGTGATCTCAAAGTACTTCTTGGAGTGGACTTATGTAATTTCTCAGATATACTAACTGGGTCCGTTTGATAGAAGGTTCAGTGAGTTAATAATAACAAAATAATAATAATAACATTTGTAAAGCGCATGGTTACGCCAAAATGGTGTGTCCCCGCACTGGGCGGAACTCTGCAGGGAAGGAGGACAGAGAGAAGACCTATACCTGGAACAGACATGTTTTAAAAAAAATTCGGAAGACAACCTCCGAAGATTCCGCACGGAGGGAGAGAGGAAGAGCATTCTAATTTTTGGCTGCCAAATAGCTGAAAGATCGCGCCCCCATTCTGGCTTTTTGTATCTTAGGGACTTTGACCAAATGGGTTCCGGCTGATCTGAGATGGTGTTTGGGAATATACAGAGTGAGTAAGCCATGCAGAAAGCCCTGTAAGCTACGGTGGCTAATTCATAGAGCTTTAAAAAGGACTCTTTATGCAACCGGCAGCCAGTGCAGGTTATCGAGAGCCTTACCCATAGAAGCTCTCCTGGGCAGCTTCAGAACTAGGTGGGCTGCCACATTCTGGATGCATTGTAGCCTGTGAAGAAATGTTGTTGTTACTCCTAAGTACAGAGCATTTCCGTAGTCCAGCTGAGATGTTACCAAGGCTATGGACCAGGGTTTTCCTAGCTGGAGTAGGAAGAACGTTTAGAGTTTTCCACAGCATCCTAAGGCCAAGGATGCCTGGCCTCCACCTTGGGGGTGTCCAGGAGTGGACACCTCACAGGGAAAGCCAGGATGGGTTCCACAGCGGTATTCGTACAAGCACTTTGAGACTCTTGCGGGTGAGTAGTGCGCTATACAAGTATCAATTTACATCCTCAGAATTCCGAAACACTCCCCTGCCACCTCCCGGGTCTGTGCCTCAAGCAATAGATTGGAGTCTAACCATATTCCTAGGTTTTTACCTGTTTACTTGGAGTGGGGGTTGGGCCCAATGTCTGTTGACACCATGCCGAGGACCAAATGGAGGGGGATTTCCCCACCACCAGAATCTTAATTTTACTGCCATTTAATGTAAGGCAGTTGTTTGTCATCCAGGAAGCTAAATTCTTCAGGCACTTGGAGAACTTCGCGGCTTCTCCGTCATAGTGTGTTTGACAGTGACACCACCAGTTATGTGTCATCAGCATTTGGCACAATGGTGATGCCCTGTCGTTCCACATTCTCTCCCAGGGGTGCAACATATAGATTAAAACTGGTTAGGCTCAAAATGGAGCCCTGAGGGACCCCCCTGAGGCAGAGCTATCCGTTTGGAAATGTGCGGACGATGTGCCACCTGGAAGCTCCTGTCCTGCAGGAAAGAAGTCATCCATTTCAGTGCAACATTATCCAACCCTCCTACACGGAGATGATGTAAAAGTAGATGGTGGGAAACTGTGTCAAAGGCCGTGCTTAGGTCCAGAAGGACCAAGGCCACGGTCTGCCACTCTTCCATGTGCCTTTGTATGGACTCAGTGGCAAGGAACAACGCTGACTCCGTAGAGTATGTCGTTCTAAAGCCTGATTGTTAGGGGTGAAGTAAGTTTTGCAGGTTCATATGTGTAACTAATTGTAAGTTCACCACTTTTTCTGCTATTTTGGAGAAATAGGGCAGAAGCGAAATTGGGCGCAGATTTTCTAGCTGACTAGGGTGAGCTCCAGGCTTTTTCAGTAGGGAAAGGACTGCCTGTTTCCAAGGTTTAGGGACCACGCCCTCGGAGAAGGGGAGCTGCAGAAGTTGCTATATGTATGGCAATAAAATATCCAGGCCCGCTCTCATGATCTTAGGTGTCGTTGGATCAGTTAGAGAGCCAGATTTAATACTAGAAGCTATGGCTTTGAGATCTACAAGTGAGGGTGGGTTAAATTTAGAATGGCAATTGGCCACGTCCCCTGTAGTCCTCTCAGCTTGGCAGCTCCTCCCATCACGAGCCTCATCCGGAAAGGTATCATATATTTTGGCTACCTTCTCTGCAAAGTAATCTGCAATTCTATTACACGACTTAGGTGAACTTGTCATCGGAGTCTCGGTTCTCACCAGTGATGATAGATCTTTAAGAATGGCAAGTAATTCTTTAGAAGGGCTCTCCATCTGTTCTATTCTTTCCTTGTAGCGCAGGTTTTTTGATGAGGGAATGATAGTGCTTTATCTTCAGTTTATAAGTTGTCTTATTGTACTCTGAGAAGTCAGTCCTCCATATGCGCTCCAGGCACTTACAAGATTTTTTTCTGATCTTAATGTTTCATTAAACCATGGTGTGGATTTAGTCTGCCTGCACTGAGCGCTGGTGGTCTAGGGTGCCACCAAGTCCAAGGTATCCTTAACCACCTTATCCACTGAGCTACAAGCCATGTTAATATCCTTTCCCAATGAAGGGCAATTCTGCTGAACGGGATGCGTAAAGTTTGCTGGGGTAAATCTAGACCATCTTCTATGCAGAGCACATGATCCTTTAACAGGATAGAGAATGCAACAAGGTGGTGGTCAGACCATGGAACTGCATAGGGGGTTCAATTGCTAACTTTGCACAATTAGTAGAAGTAGGGTCTAGTATATCTAGTATATATGCCCTTTTTGGTGTGTAGGGAGAGTGGATTTGAGTATTAACTGCAGTTAGGCAGGCAGTTTTAAAATGTTCTCTTTAAATTATCAGCCGTAATAGCCTGGGTAGCTCTTTCATAGTGGTAGAGGCTGAATCATATTTCCTCCTTCTGGTTAACTTAGCTGCCCAATTCTGATCCCGTTTAAGTCTTTCTAGTGTTTTTGCAGGTTGTCCAAGGTATAAATGCAAAAACAACAGTTGATGGACAGAATGCAGAACAATGTCATACATGCACCCCAATACAGAGATCTGGGCCTAAATCCATCGTTTTTTTGCTCACCATGCTGTTCAAATTTGAACCCAGCCATATGCAAATCAGGCTTGACCATGTGCCTCATGGGAACAGTCCAGCCCGAACTGCCAAGCCAGGTCCTTCCTGGACTGGAAACGAGCATCCAAGGACCAGTTTAGGGGTTTCACCCCTCTTCAGCCAGGATAAATTGATTCTAGTGGCATGGAGAGCACGGGACTCACGTCTGGGCATACCCTTCCCACTTGGGGTGACTAATCAAAAACAACAGTAGATGGACAGAATGCAGAACAATGTCATACATTCACCCCAGTACAGAGATCTGGGCCTAAATCCATTGTTTTTTTGCTCACCATGCCGTTCCAGTTTGAACCCAGCCAGTCCACCATCCCTTTGGTATTGCTTTGTTCGCCCTAAGTTGTCAGGGTATGCCCAGACGTGGGTCCCTTGCTCACTTTGCCACTGGATTCAAGCTAGCCTGGCTGATGACGGCTGATTAGCCAGAAACCGATCCCAGGATGCTTGTTTCAGGTCCAGGGAAGACATGGCTTGGCAGTTCGGGCTGGACTGTTCCCATGAGGCACAGGGTCAGACTGATTTGCATGTGGCCATGTCTGAACTGGGGTGGCAGAGTGAGGTAAAGAATGATGATGGATTAAACCCAGATCAGTTGACTGGGGGTGAGTGCTTGCATTGTTCAACACTCCGTCCATCATCCCCTTTGGTATTGCTTTGTCCAAGGTAGAAAACATTACAATAGCCCAACCGTGATAGCACAAATGCTTGGATTATTGGTTTGTGAGTGCGCTTAGTTAGTAATGGGAGTGCTTTTCGTAGCAATTTTAGATGAAGTAAGCATTTTGCTGATACTTGAGAGACCTTATTCATACTCAAAAGTCTAACTCCTAGATTTTTTACTGTGAGGACTGTTTAAGGTGCTTCTCCCAAAAGTACCAGCCACCAAGTCGCCCTGCCAAAATTGAGTTACTTTGATTGGACACCTTACCATTTGCAATCCTAGGCCCAGATTTACTAACATTGGTGTAATGCAATGCAGCAAGACAACTTGCTACACTTGGCTGCATCAAATGAAGAGAGCAGACATGTGCCATATTTACTGAGCTATGGTGCATTTCTGTTCTATTTCTGTGCTGGCGCACTGAGTGCAGACTAGTGCCAATGTAGGTACCCTTGTGCCATGGTGCAAGAGTGTCGGCATTACAGGCAGAATTGTTTTTGTGCAGGAAGGAACACCTTCATAAACTAAAACATTCCTCAGAGGCATTATCCTCTTTCTGCGTGTGCTGCACACATAGAAAGAGGAAATAACCCTATTTCTCATTGTTACACCTCTGTTTGGATGGTGTACAATTTTGACGCATTCCCAAATTTACTATTTTCAGAAAATCTGAGAATGTGCCAAAATCCTTGGATGGATCTGTGGGTACACCCACTCTCCACCCATGGAACGCCTTCCCAATTCAGAGTAACACAAGGAGAGGTTTGTGCCGCCTTGGGTTATTCTAGATTTACTAAGCCACGCAGAGCCACACAAAGTGGCTTTGTGTGGCTTAGTAATTCTGATATAACTGCTTGCATTACTTTGCGTGTCACAAGGCAAATGCAAGCCCTTAGTAAATCTGAGCCATAATGATGGCAAAACACAGACAACTGTCTGCAACAGAGAATAGAAATAGTGACCATGGCAAGCAAAGCCACAAACTTGCACCCTCACCCTGAAAAGGTATGACTACTATGATGACTGCCAAAAAGCACAAAATGTGCATAAGACGATTTCCAGTATTTAGTGAGCTTTTCTGGACTGCAAAAGTTATTGAACATTACTTGACGATTTTACAATGATTGTGTGACACCACTGCACAGCCCTTTTCTCTATAACACCATTGTACTGAGGATATAGAACACAATTACCACAACGATTGGCGAGGCTAGGAGCTATGCCAAATAATTTAGTTGCTTTATCATGCATTGTTATGTTATGCAGATTTGTAGAGTGCACTATTAGCGGAGAAGGTATCCTGGCCCAGAGCAGGTGTGAGTCTAGCCACACCTACGGCCTAGTGGGACTACTTGAAAAGCCAGGTTATCAGCTTCTTGCGAAATTCAAGAAGTGATGAGACTCTTATGAGTAGCGGCATTATTGTACATATGCAGTTCCTCTATCCTGTGCATGGAGGGGTACATAAGCAGTTATTTAATGGCGTGCTGGTGAATATGTTGTTCTTCTATGATGCATTATTGTACATAGGCGGTTACTGTAGTATGTGCAAGAAGAGGTACGGACATAGGCAATTGTTCTATGATGCGCTAGTGTACATATTCAGTCACTCTATCGTTCATTATTGCACATATTCAGTCTTGCATTTCTAGGCAGCTACTCGGGTCGGTAGGCAGTTATTCTATGATGCACTAATGTACATATTCAGTTATCGTATCATGCATTATCAAACGTAGGCAGTTTGTTATTGTGTGTTGGTGTACATAAGTAGTTATTGTATCTTTGTGTATTGTACACAGGCTGTTATGTCGTGTACTGGGTTGAATGTTTGACATTGTTCAACATTCTGTCCATCAATTGTTCTTTTTTCATTCATCACCCCGAGTGGGACGGGAATGCCTAGACGTGGGTCCTGTGCTCTCCTAGCTTGGCTGAAGAGGGGTGAAACCCCAAAACCGGTCCTAGGATGCTTGTTTCCTGCTCAGGGAGAACCTGGCCTGGCAGTTTGGGGTAGACTGTTCCCATGGGGAGAAAGTTCAAGACTGATCTGCATACGGCTGGGTTTAACTGGAATGCCATTGGGAGCAAAAAAACGATAGATTTAGGCCCAGATCTCTGTACTGGAGTGAATGTATGACATTGCTCAACATTCTGTCTATCAAGTGTTCTTCTTGCATGTCATATTCATAGACAGTTATTTGATCCTGCGGCAGGATCCCTATATATTGTGTTGGGAGACTTAGCTATTTGCAAGTCGGCAGCTCTGGCCGTTTCGCCATATCCTCCCCACGTTCCATAGTTATCCAGTCACGTGTTGGACTTCCTGGCAAATATTCTAGGACGCACCAGGATACAAATTCCATTATCTAATAAGGCATTGGGATACAAAGGCAGGCGTTTCATTAACGAGGCTCTACCCTGGGCAACGGGGATCTATAGATAGGAGTGTAAGTTTTTACCATATATCCTACTAAATAGCGTTATTATCCCTCAGTACACCATTTCTTCTCTATGAGATAAACCGACCCCACAAGCTTGAAAGATGTTTCAGAAATGTCAAATCTGCTGTTGCTTCACTAAGACAGGAAGAATGTTGGCTGCGACCTTGCTCGCTCCATGGGAACTGAAAGCAACTGGAAAACACTTTTCTCGGGTCCCCCCCCACAATAAGTTTCTTTTTTCCGAAGACCTATCACGTTTTGCCTTGGAAGCAAAAAGATGGCTTCCTGCACCATTCCATATATAGGTCATCCCTGACGCTCCTGGTAAGCAGGCCACCAAATTGCCAAAATTCTGCCCTAACAATCCGGACATGAAAATACACCGTGACACAGGCCAAACACACTAGAACACAACGCTGAGGGGAAGTAACAGTACGTAGAATCCCCTGCTCTACACAAAAGTATTTCTGAATGAGTGCTAAATGGCAACCCTGCAGTCTGGGCTTGCAATGGAGTTCCCGTCTCCCTTTGATAGCTAGAATAAAGCCTTCCTCTGTGAAGGCGCCCTCGTTAGGGCTCCCATGGAGCATTTCAAACCCAGCTCACGAGAAATAAATCTTGCCTTCCTCCCGTCGCCTTATTTCCGAGCTCTCTGCCAGCGAACACCCCCACCCTCAGTGTGCGTTTTCTGAAAAAGAGAGAGGTAGGCGGGGATGGCCTCTTCTTTCCGCCTTCGTTGATTTAATGAGGGATTATATACGACGGCGACATGGCAAGACGACGAAAAGGGGCGACCACTTCGGCTGCCTGCCGGGATGCATGCCTATTTTTAGCGAGAAGGGGCTGCCTTTCGGGGGGTGGGGGGATTGACTTTCAAAAGCAAAAAACACTTGTTTGTATTATTGTGTGCTCCTGCTTTCAGTATCAAAATCGTTAGGTGGTGTTTTTTTTTCTGCGTGCGTTTTTTTTGTTATGTTAGTAAAATATTTTTTAACGGCGCCGTTTTAAAAAGCACCATTTTACTTAAAGATTAATGTATTTATCGATTTATTTAGGGGCTTGGCCGCTGACAGCAGCGCCCATTGAAAATGAGAGTCTGGGTAGTCCGGTCTGGAGTTTTTCTCAAGCACAGTAGGGTTGATGCTTATATCAAAGCGCACAGGAATCTACCTCTTGTGTTTCAATTACTTGAACAACTATTGCTGAATTAAGCTAGAGGTTAATGAGCAGAGGTTCTGCCTAGGATGTCGCAGTGAGCTAGGTTTTGCAAGTATTTGGGGCCTTTTCCCAGGAGACTTTGTGGAAAGTGCAGATAAGCATACATTTGACCCTGGGTTCAAGTGGTAGCCAGTGAAGAACTTTCCGGACAGCCTTGATGCAGTGCCCTTTTGTGCCGCTTTTGGCCGCCATAAGTGTGGCAGGGTATGCTCAGACGTGAGTCCCTTGCTCACTTTGCCACTGGATTCAAGCAAGCCGGGCTGAAGACGGCTGCAATGCCAGAAACCGGTCCTCGGAATCTTGTTTCCGGTCCAGGGAAGGCATGGCTTGGCAGTTCGGGCTGGACTGTTCCCATGAGGCACAGGGTCAGATTGATTTGCATATAGCCATGTCTGAACTGGGGTGGCAGAGTGGGCTAAAAAACGGTGATGGATTAAACCCAGATCTTTTGACTGGGTGTGAGTGTTTGATTGGTTCAGATGCTCCGTCCATTACCACCCCCTTTTGTGCCGCTTGATAGGTTGAGGCACATTCCGGCTCCATGATTATGGTTTGGTTTGACTGTGCAGCCCTCACCAAAAATGTTTTAAGCATCTTTAGAGGGGGCCTGGACTCCACCTACATGTTGGGAGCCAGGAGTACATGTTTTGATTGGGCAGAAGTTGTGTGCTTCCACAAAAAAGTGCTTGCCCCTCACACAGTTGTAATCATTTTGTTTATCCGGCTGCCTGAGCTTGAACTTTCAGGATCACACAAATTGTAATGCTATTAAGTGTCTTAGATAACACAATAATTTGTAGTGTTTTTCTCTGGCGGCAGCACTAATGGTGGAGGGCAGCCATGAGGAATGCATACAATTTCATATGTTGTTGAATTTGTGTGTTTTGTTGTGATTGGGTCAGGTGATGTATGGGTGCAAAGATGAGGGACAGACTACATGTATGATGACCTATTGAGTGCCTAAACCCATCAGTGACACAAGACACTTTAATTCTAAACAGAGCTATTTATACTGCCAATGCTTGTTTTGTAATGTTTGTTGCTTAACAACCTGTGATTTTGGTAGGTCAGTGTAAATGGTATTACATTAGTACACAAGGGACAGGACAATGGCTCTGGTGAGTTTCCCCCTGTAATTAGTTTGGAGTAATGAGAATATTTTTCACAGTAGTGTAAGCTGAAGATCGATCCCTTAACCACTGTGTTGACTTTGGAACACACCGCCATTCATCAGTCAGAGGTTTTGCCCACATTTCTGGCTTGTGCACAGTTGTGGGACTCCCGAGACTTGGAGGCCGGTAGTTGACATTCCCAGTGAGGCCAAGCCTCCTGAAATAAGAATTGATGCTAGTTTAAAGAGGAATGTGAATCTGCAGGATCTCATAATTGTACATTGCAACAAGCCTATGTAAGCAATCCATTAAACGTTTAGCATTTTCTGGAATCTTCCGCGAGTTACTAATAAAGAACTTTCATGTATAGCACACCATCAACAGGAAAATGAATATACAATACAACAAAATTATCAATCTTATGTTAAAAGAGAGTTGTAAAGTATGGCTACCCCCTATGTGCAGGATCCGTGGCAGTGTGACTGCAGTTGGAGGAGTAACGTTTCGGTCCATATTGTAAACCTGCGGGAGCTAAGTTGTTAATGCCTGAAGGTGGACAGCTTATGAATAGATTGCAAGTAGGCTGGCTTGGTGTTCTAAACACTGAACCAAGGGCAGTGGAAACTTTAAGCCTCGCTGATTGTGACTACTTTGAAACCACCATTTCCTGCACTCACTGTTCATCATGGAACAATCTTACACTGTTATTACTCTCAGGCAACAAGGCAATGGCATGGTGAAAATGCACTAAGTGAGAGGGGTCCCAGTACACACACACAATCTTATTTACAAACTGCAACAGGTGGTTCAAATAAATAAACAGAGGAATCAATCAGCTAGCATTGTTTTAATTCCAATGAAGCAAAACCACAAAATTGGATAACATTTGATAATGCAAAGATAAAAACTTATTGGTTACCGTGCCCTGGGGAGGGGGAAGGGGAATGTGCAGTGAGTATAGGGAAGGGTAAGTGACATAGAAAAAAGGGGGCCAAGTGGCCACACAATATTATATTAGATAACCAAATACTCTAACTTAGATATAGATGACCATGGGTTCAAATATAACCTAAAAAACAACAGCAGGCTTCATGGGTTTAATGAATAACATAAATATTGGAATGAAGCTGGACACAAAGGAAAATAGTCGACGTTTCGACCCCTTTAAAGAAGCAGGCTTGAATTGATCCCTTGCAGTGAGGTCTTCATCAGGACAGAAGACAGGGACACAGACCTATTTAATACATGAATTAATACATTAGGTTCAACTCCCCAAATAATGATTAATAGAACAGCTAAGCACATAAAAAATAAACGAAAACAAGATATACCAAAGATGCTCATTTTCAAAAGGCGGAAAAGGAACTGCCACTCATACAAGGTGTAGGGATTGGACAATTAAACCAGCCACTAGTTTCTCAACTGATTACAGTGGGTGGTCAATCAATGATATAGAGGAATGGCGTCATTTTAGAAAAGGAAAGGAAAATAAAATAAGCCATTGTCTGACAGGTGATATAGCTAAACCAGAATAGGTGTCAGTGAACTTACACTGTACGCCATGGTGCAATTCCAATTAAAATGACCGATGTTCTGGGGGCACACGCGTTGTAGTACTTTCAAGATGAAAACCAGCACATCATTGTGTGAATGGTAACAGATAATACGATAACAAGAGGTATCTGTAATGAAAAACCGAACATCACCACTTGCACTAGCATGGGAAACACATAGTTCATCAAACATTACAACACAGAGACAACAAGGGAACGCGCCTACCAGTAGCCAGAGGAGTCAGGACCCAAGGTACTCGTAAGATGACAGGTAAATTGTAATTGCGCAATCCAGCAACTGCATGGAGTACAAGAGAAACAAAATTTCTATGACGATCTCATAAAGGCAAGACTCGCTCGTATCAATGTAAGAGACCCCGGATTAAGAAAATACCTAATGCATGGAATTATGTCAGAGATTGCAGCCGAAACAGCGTAGCCGAGTCCAAGCCGGAACAGCGTAGGAGAATCAATCTGAGCCTCCTCGCTATGAAAACGATCACTTGGTGTTGATCGACATAGACATAGAGGAAGGCGTGTGTGCATCTACATTAAGAGGACTGACGGCGGCCATCCTGGGATGGTTATTTAAAAGAAAAATCAACCCATATGTTATGACAGATGGTAAATGTCAAGCCACATTCGGAAGATAGCCGGGTGGCATCATGTACAGATCACTCCAGAGGTATGGCATGAAGTGAAAATAAAAATAAAAATGAAAATGATTGAATTACTGACGCACGATCCTTGATCATCAGAAAGTAACTGACAGATCAAGAGGGAACGAGTGTGCAATAGTAAACGTTCAGAATGCTATTTACACAAGAGAGAACTAGTATAGAGAGACATTGAGTGAATAGAATGGTGGAATGAATACAGCGGCTACCGCGTTATTACTAAAACCACGATTGATCATTCGAATTGTGCCAAAACCAAAACCTTTCTGAGAGAAAAAGGACAATTGAAAAGGAAACAATGTTTGGCGTACCTATCACAAGACGGTATAGGCCAACTCGTACATAACATCTAAATCATGATGAAAAATACAAAATGCATATAATATGACCAACATCGTATCTGTTGATGTTAATGGCGTACCTGTCACAGGACGGTAAAGGCTAACACATCTACTAAGCCAGTAGAATATAAGACACGCTAAATGTATACATATAAACAAGGGGAGCAGAAACATGATTGTACAGAACTCAAACCGTCCATGGGGACAGTTGAGAGATGATACATTGATAGCTGGCTAAATATGAACAATCTAGTGGAGCAAAGCCAGCTGGGAGAACGAACTGTCATATTCATTAAGGCCATTATTAATGGAATTAAAGCGAAACATCCATTTGAGCTCCCTTACATTGAGAATGTCTGCAATGTTACCGCCCCTGGGGCCCAAGGACACCTGTTCTAAAATAACCCATTTGAGACTTTCTGGAGGGTGCATAGCGGACTTGAAATGCTGCACCAAAGGTGCACCCTGGACTTCACAGCGGATCTTACTCATATGCTGTAGGATCCAAACCTTGGCTTTTTGTTGGGTCTGGCCAATGTATATTAGGCTACATGGACATAGAATGGCATAAATGATGTTGGTAGAATTACAATTGGTATGGGATCTCATAGGTGTTTTGATATTGAGATACTCAAATTCTTTAGTCTGTATAGTGCTATCACAAGCCTTGCATGTACCGCAGCGATAGTGACCAACAATGGGTGGTAAATTCCACATAGTTAATAGTGAAGGGTCGGCAGGACCCTGTAAGAACGATCGGACAACAGAGTCGCGTACACTCTTCGCCTTTCTGAATGCATGAAGGGGAAGTTCTTTGTGATCTATATCATCTGCAACAAGTGCCCAATGTTTGTTAATTGTGCGCTTAATGGCGCTGCTCTTTGTAGAAAAAGTGGTCACACAAACAATGCGGTCATTCTGACTGTCACTGGTGGTCTTGGGAATGAGCAAAGCTTCCCTAGGATTAAACCAGGCGCGTTTCCTGGCCTGACGGACAAGTCTCTTGGGATAACCCCGTTCAAGGAGACAGTTAGATAGATCCTCAGATTGGGCCATATAATGTTCCTTGAAGGAGCAATTCCTTCGAATTCGAAGAAATTGCCCAAAGGGTAAGTTGTCACGAAGTGACCGGGGGTGATGACTGTTATACTGTAACAGTGAATTTCGATCAGCTGGTTTGCGGTACAGGGTAGTTTTCAAAAATCCCTTATCCTTGCCGACCCTTCACTATTAACTATGTGGAATTTACCACCCATTGTTGGTCATGCAAGGCTTTGTGAAAGCACTATACAGACTAAAATTTCTTTAGTCTGTATAGTGCTATCACAAGCCTTGCACATACCGCAGCGATAGTGACCAACAATGGGTGGTAAATTCCACATAGTTAATAGTGAAGGGTCGGCAAGGATAAGGGATTTTTGAAAACTACCCTGTACCGCAAACCAGCTGATCGAAATTCACTGTTACAGTATAACAGTCATCACCCCCGGTCACTTCGTGACAACTTACCCTTTGGGCAATTTCTTCGAATTCGAAGGAATTGCTCCTTCAAGGAACATCATATGGCCCAATCTGAGGATCTATCTAACTGTCTCCTTGAACGGGGTTATCCCAAGAGACTTGTCCGTCAGGCCAGGAAACGCGCCTGGTTTAATCCTAGGGAAGCTTTGCTCATTCCCAAGACCACCAGTGACAGTCAGAATAACCGCATTGTTTGTGTGACCACTTTTTCTACAAAGAGCAGCGCCATTAAGCGCACAATTAACAAACATTGGGCACTTGTTGCAGATGATATAGATCACAAAGAACTTCCCCTTCATGCATTCAGAAAGGCGAAGAGTGTACGCGACTCTGTTGTCCGATCGTTCTTACAGGGTCCTGCCGACCCTTCACTATTAACTATGTGGAATTTACCACCCATTGTTGGTCACTATCGCTGCGGTACATGCAAGGCTTGTGATAGCACTATACAGACTAAAGAATTTGAGTATCTCAATATCAAAACACCTATGAGATCCCATACCAATTGTAATTCTACCAACATCATTTATGCCATTCTATGTCCATGTAGCCTAATATACATTGGCCAGACCCAACAAAAAGCCAAGGTCCGGATCCTAGGAGAAGCGTGGCTCAGTGGTTAGAGGCGGCAGACCCGGAAGCTGAGATCGGCCGTGGACCAGGGTTCGATTCCCCGCCTCGGCGGGTCTTGGGCTCAAAAATTCCACGGACTCGACAATTCTCGCTCCGGTGCCTACTCGACTCACGGGGTCACACTCTGCGACTCTGGGCAATAGCTTGCTTAATCTCCACTATGGCCCCTCGCGGCGGGATGCCTGGCTTTCACCTTGTGGATACCCTGCCGGGGTATCTCACAGGGGAATACCAGGACGGGTTCCCTAAGCAAGCGCCTTGATACCTTCGGGTGATACGTGCGCTATATAAGTCGCAATACATCCTACAGCATATGAGTAAGATCCGCTGTGAAGTCCAGGGTGCACCTTTGGTGCAGCATTTCAAGTCCGCTATGCACCCTCCAGAAAGTCTCAAATGGGTTATTTTAGAACAGGTGTCCTTGGGCCCCAGGGGCGGTAACATTGCAGACATTCTCAATGTAAGGGAGCTCAAATGGATGTTTCGCTTTAATTCCATCAATAATGGCCTTAATGAATATGACAGTTCGTTCTCCCAGCTGGCTTTGCTCCACTAGATTGTTCATATTTAGCCAGCTATCAATGTATCATCTCTCAACTGTCCCCATGGAAGGTTTGAGTTCTGTACAATCATGTTTCTGCTCCCCTTGTTTATATGTATACATTTAGCGTGTCTTATATTCTACTGGCTTAGTAGATATGTTGGCCTTTACCGTCCTGTGACAGGTACGCCATTAACATTAACAGATACGATGTTGGTCATATTATATGCATTTTGTATTTTTCATCATGATTTAGATGTTATGTACGAGTTGGCCTATACCGTCTTGTGATAGGTACACCAAACATTGTTTCCTTTTCAATTGTCCTTTTTCTCTCAGAAAGGTTTTGGTTTTGGCACAATTCGAATGATCAATCGTGGTTTTAGTAATAACGCGGTAGCCGCTGTAGTCATTCCACCATTCTATTCACTCAATGTCTCTCTATACTAGTTCTCTCTTGTGTAAATAGCATTCTGAACGTTTACTATGGCACACTCGTTCCCTCTTGATCTGTCAGTTACTTTCTGATGATCAAGGATCGTGCATCAGTAATTCAATCATTTTCATTTTTATTTTTATCTTCACTTCATGCCATACCTCTGGAGTGATCTGTACATGATGCCACCCGGCTATCTTCCGAATGTGGCTTAACATTTACCATCTGTCATAACATATGGGTTGATTTTTCTTTTAAATAACCATCCCAGGATGGCCGCCGTCAGTCCTCTTAATGTAGATGCACACACGCCTTCCTCTATGTCTATGTCGATCAACACCAAGTGATCGTTTTCATAGCGAGGAGGCTCAGATTGATTCTACTACGCTGTTCCGGCTTGGACTCGGCTACGCTGTTTCGGCTGCAATCTCTGACATAATTCCATGCATTAGGTATTTTCTTAATCCGGGGTCTCTTACATTGATACGGGCGAGTCTTGCCTTCATGAGATCGTCATAGAAATTTTGTTTCTCTTGTACTCCATGCAGTTGCTGGATTGCGCAATTACAATTTACCTGTCATCTTACGAGTACCTTGGGTCCTGACTCCTCTGGCTACTGGTAGGCGCGTTCCCTTGTTGTCTCTGTGTTGTAATGTTTGATTAACTACGTGTCTCCCACGCTAGTGCAAGTGGTGATGTTCGGTTTTTCATTACAGATACCTCTTGTTATTGTATTATCTGTTACCATTCACACAATGATGTGCTGGTTTTCATCTTGAAAGTACTACAACGCGTGTGCCCCCAGAACATCGTTCATTTTAATTGGAATTGCACCATGGCGTACAGTGTAAGTTCACTAACTCCTATTCTGGTTTAGCTATATCACCTGTCAGACAATGGCTTATTTTATTTTCCTTTCCTTTTCTAGAATGACGCCATTCCTCTATATCATTGATTGACCACCCACTGTAATCAGTTGAGAAACTAGTGGCTGGTTTAATTGTCCAATCCCTACACCTTGTATGAGTGGCAGTTCCTTTTCCGCCTTTTGAAAATGAGCATCTTTGGTATGTCTTGTTTTCGTTTATTTTTAATGTGCTTAGCTGTTCTATTAATCATTATTTGGGGAGTTGAACCTAATGTATTAATTCATGTATTAAAAAGGTCTGTGTCCCTGTCTTCTGTCCTGATGAAGACCCCACTGCAAGGGATCAATTCAAGCCTGCTTCTTTAAAGGGGTCGAAACGTCGACTATTTTCCTTTGTGTCCAGCTTCATTCCAATATTTATGTTATTCATTAAACCCATGAAGCCTGCTGTTGTTTTTTAGGTTATATTTGAACCCATGGTCATCTATATCTAAGTTGGAGTATTTGGTTATCTAATATAATATTGTGTGGCCACTTGGCCCCCTTTTTTCTATGTCACTTACCCTTCCCTATACTCACTGCACATTCCCCTTCCCCCTCCCCAGGGCACGGTAACCAAGAAGTTTTTATCTTTGCATTATCAAATGTTATCCAATTTTGTGGTTTTGCTTCATTGGAATTAAAACAATGCTAGCTGATTGATTCCTCTGTTTATTTATTTGAACCACCTGTTGCAGTTTGTAAATAAGATTGTGTGTGTGTACTGGGACCCCTCTCACTTAGTGCTTTACCTACCCAGGTCCCAGTGACTTTATTGGGTGAACCCCCCTTTTGCAACCCATGGTGAAAATGCAACAGACCATGGGAAACACCCCACCTTTCATGCACCACCGCAAGATTTAATAGCCATGAGAGATCATGTTGGACAAATGCAACCAAACCTTTGGTCGTTAATCAGAGAAAACGTTTGACAAGGGCACACTTGAAAACCTCTCTGAAGTAACAAGCTCGTAATGTTAACCCAAAGACAGTAGTTAGAAAGCCCTATTAACAAGAAGTATGTAGATGTAGAGTGCTACTCTCCCTAGAGAAGTACTGAATGATTTGACATTGTACTCATTTACAGATGAAGATGTGGTCTATAAATTAAAATAGGGTTGAAATTGGAGCCAGTTGGAGCTTTGGAAGCAATCTCAGGTATAGCTATTACTCTCATTCAAATAATCTTGACAGATTCATTCAATGAGGAAATAGAGATTTCATTCAGTCTCTTAAGCTTATGGTTTTGAGGGGTCATTAGGTCAGACTTAAGATCTTACCTAAAGGGTGGTTATATTTGTATAATGCTTCCAGTAAGAATTGAATAAACGTCTTGTTCCTCCCTAAGTATCCAATTTAAATTGATGGCAAGAGTCTGCAGTCACATATAAACATTTGCTAACAACTAAAAAGAATGCATTTCAAGACACGTTTTCACAAATCCATAAAGGAGCAGGATTCTTGTCAGCTGATACAATTTAGCAAGTAGTGCTGCTTATCAACAATGATTTTGATGTTTTTGCCCCAATGTGGATAGCCAGAGCCCAGAACATACCAGATTATGCTGCATACTGCCTTCTGTCTAGCACTAAGTCTGGAGCCCCCAAGTTGACTTTGCCTTGAGTGATAGTCCGGAGTCAGCGAAAGATGTCCGGAGAGCCTACATCTGTGGTTGGGGGCACCCTGCTGATGAATTGAAGTCAATGAGTGCAGGCATTCACAAAAATTCATGGAGCCCCTCAAATGCATTACCAAAAGGCAGCGGTGGGCTTCTAGAGACTGCAACAAGTGCAGGTAAGATGGCGACTGTCTGGCAAGCACACACCGCTGCACCAACGTTTCATTTATCCTTTTCTTTACTCTTTTTTGCCCACAGTGTGCAGCAGACAAGCACTCACTTTACCTGGCAGCTAGCCAGATTTAGGGGCCTTAATGATTCATTATGAGCCCCATTTGTTCATGTGCCGATGGCCTTGAAATCCTCAAGACACGGCTCATACACTCCCCCAGAAGGTTAACATACATTCACCATCCCTCAATACACATATAAAATCTTCAAGAAACTGTATCCCTTAGACACAGTTGCATCATTTTGCATTTCTGGAACATTTAAGTTTGCAAATATATTAAAAAAACAAATTTATACACTGCATCCCATTCTGGGAAGAGGGTTTCGATCCTCCATTTTAAGAAAGTGGCTGCATCAGCAAAACTTTGCAAACATCAATCGTTTGGGAACTTTTTGCTAACAAATGTATACGCCGTTGGTTCTATGTAAAGTACAATCCAAAGCATCATGATCATAAGAACTGATTGTAAACAATGTTTTGTGTTTCTAACCCTGGTTACATACTTTGTGTTTATATCTGCTCTAACTGCGGGTTCATAACTCCATATGAGATTACCAGCTCATTCTACCAGTACTGTATTAAACACTGGATTGTACTTTTCCTTTATTTGCCCAGCAGAGCAGGCAGCGACATCACACATTGCATGGTAAGGGGCACTTATAGGGTACTTGCTGTGTCAGAGCAACACCAAACAGTTGTAGGCCAAGATTTACTAACACTTTGTGCCATATTTGGATTACTTTTGTAACACAACATCAGCATAAAGTGGTGTGGTGGTATTTACTTTGAAAAGCAAAACAGGATTGGCATTCGAAATGTGGTCAAAGTGATGTAAAGTAGCACTATACACTACTTTGTGTCAAGGCGGTATTTAATGGGTGGTACTGTTAACGCGGGGTTTCTGGTCTTTATTTACCTTACCAGATCCCAAATCATGTCGACTGAATCGTTGGTACCTGTCATTGAGTAAAGGATAATCTACTACTAGGTTAGTCACTTAAGAACTTACACCACTCTAAATAACCACTGACCAGTGATAAAGTTTAAAGATTTAATATAAAGCCAAAGATAACTGAAGATACAAACTTCTCAAGATAAGGTTTAAAAGGTATACTGGTATCACTATAAACATAAATTCTTTGAATAATCTAAGTCTACAAAACAGAATAATAAGTACAAGTTCAAAAATCATTAGTGTTGCCAAAATGGATACAAGTTGCAACTTAAGAGTCATTACAGAAAAGAAAATTCAGGTTAGTCTGTCCCTGCACTAGACTAAGTGACATCCCTACTTAACAAGATCTTTACCCCAAAAGGTGTCAGCTGTGGTGACTTCCTAAGAAGATCACGCACTTCTCTTTGTCTCTTCTCTAAATAGGTCTCTTGTGATCAGCCTATCTGCCTACCCCACCGCTCTCTTAGGCTTCCAAAATCATCTGCTCTATACTACTCCCGGGTCGCTTTCCCTAATACAAAATCACATTTCCAATAGGAACGCCCCTCGGGACGCCCCTCACGTGGTATCAAATTTGGCGGTAGACTCCATGATGGTACTCTTCAAGACCCTCGTTAAAGTTGACCTTGGTTCCCAGGCTTCTTCTCCAGCGCGCCGGTACCCCCTGAAATTCCTGAAGACTCCTACAGGCCTGCGCCAAGCGCCACTGAACAAAGCCCCATTCATTTCAACTGATTAAGACCCCTCGCACCTGCATACAGGCCGTCCTACAGTGGGCCTCAAATTCCAGGCTCCACCATATCTATAGGTCGTAAAACATATGGAAAGCACAGTACTTGGCGCCTCTCGACTTCTTCTCTAACGAGCACATTGCAGATCAAAGGAACGACATTATCTGTTCGGGCCTACTTGATTTACATGAAGCGGGTCCCTGCACTCTGAAACATTTAACTTGATTTAAACAGTATTCTTAACCAACACACGTTTCTATAATGTCTCACATCTATAAAACATATATTTCAGTACTAAATTCAATAATACCTTTAAATGAACAATGTCAACCCCACCTCACATTATTTTAGCAGCACGTTTAGATTTACTGTGAGTTGCCATAAGGCCTACACATTCAACTGGTTTGCAAGGTTCTATTTTCCTCTTACATGATCATTTTAACATGAGAACGTGAGGGTTTCATATTCATTACAGTATTTCTACATTAGTCTTCACATTGCTATGATTATGGTTACCCTACTTGAACACTCTATACATTTCACTACTGTATATAAGACACTCTTGTGCAAAGTATATTTAAACTAACTACGTGCTTGTAAATATGGTGCACTTATACATTTTTCAGATTTGTGCTCTCTCAGTCCCCCCTTTGATGACTTTCAGGAGTCATCACCATCAAGACACCATCTCTAAAATGTAGGACTCTTCAAAGTGAAGTCATGGCAGTACCACTTCTTTTCATTGTCTCCAATGCCTTCAGACTCTTATATTGCGTATCTTGCATCGCTGTCAACCTTTTCTCCTGTTCTCTCATAGATCTCTGCAACCTGTTTGCTTTATACCATTGATACAAACGCACCAAACCCCACAAAGTGATTACACAAATCACAATTATGATGATGGGTTTCAGTATGTACCAAACGATACCTTTTCCTAGGTTGGCAAACCAACCTCCAACTTTACCCATTCCATGACCTACTTTTTCCCACACGTTCACTTTTGTCAGATCTTCAATTTCGTGGTGAATTGCAGTGATGTTTCGTATATACTTTTCTAAAGGTTTTGAATTGTCCGGAATGTAAGTGCAGCATTCCTGGACCTTCAAAGCCTTACAGACTCCGCCCTCTTTGGCTAACAGAACATCTAGAGCAAGTCGGTTCTGAAGAACCATTGCCCTTATCGATTGCATCTCACCCTCCACCAGCATTAATGATCTAGCAGTACTGGCAGATAACCTATCTACGACTGTAGCCAATCTCCTAATTTTGATGTCATTCAGTATCACTCCCAAGATAGGGAATGCAGCACCAAATACATCCCCAATTACTTCTGCTGCACCTAGCCCTCTCTTCCCTCTAGTTGGTATTCCTCTCTTTGTTGTTTCTAAATTCTCAACATGATATATTTTGGGGAAGACAATTGCTAGATAGCATGATCCGTACCAATTATCTGGTAGCTTCACATATGCATTTCTTCCACATACAAAATATACATTTGGAATTGCTTGCATCTCTTTCAGAAAATCTTTGGAGTAGTACTCCAATTGAAAAGCATGTTCACAACTGACTTGACCTACATACAGATTCTCATAATAGGAGTAACTCCTGTGAATGCACAGTTTCCCCCATTTCTCCTTGTCTAAAGCAATTGGACCAAAGCTACCCTTTCTTTGGTGTATCCTTTCTTCTGTAGTGTAGCTCCTATTTTCCCAATAGGCTCTGCGCATTGGAATAGTACCTACAGCAGTAAAGGCCTAGGCCAGACGTTAACTAGGTCTACTACTGTCGATGCTAGACTTAATTTTTGGGTTTGCCAGCTAAGCTCAGAGTTCGCTAGAAACTTTCTCGAATGTTCAAGGAAGGATTAACTTCCCTGATTAGACAAGAAGGGATTTAGTTTCTGACAACCATAGAACATGACAACTTTGCTCTCCCCTAATCAAGAGTCAATCTCAAGAGTCGTGTGAGCACAAGGCAATTATTTTACTCAGTCAGTACGTGCATTCTTAGTCTCATCAGAATGTAGAGAAAAGGAAGAGACGGGCGTGTTCAATAAAAGATGTTATTTATTGATCAGTCTCTTTTCTCGTACAAGAGAAATGGATCGATATTATTGCAATACTTATAGTTAAGTAAAGTGCATACATTAGAAGCAATAGTATAAAATAATACTGTAAAAACATTGATATGGTTTCTGAGCCATATGATGTTTTAAAATGATTAAAATATATTTACATACACATATACATTTGACTAAACGTACTCAACTGGTGTTTCTAAATACGCCTACCCCGTGTACCTGACCTAAGTCTAATACGTGGGCGGGAATAGAAAGTTACAGTTTAAGTTAAGTTTGTTTTTGCCAAGTGAATAACTAAAGAATTCTCTAGGAGGGGTTATTCAGTTCTGTACCTGGAATTTAGGATGAGTGAGGAATGGTATCTCTTTCTCTGCTCTCGATATTCCAGGCTGCCTGCGAGGGCTACCCGGAAGCGCCGGTGCTGGGTCTCTCGGCTTGAGATAGCAGCGCGTCTCTCAGCGCGTCAGGAAGGCGGGGCTGCTGCCTGCGGGGTCTGCTTCTGCTCTCGGCTTCGGCAAGTATGGCTGCTCCGTCTTGTCACCACGCGTGTGTTTGCATAGGGCAAGGTCGGCAATATTTATACCATAAAGGTGCCGGGATTGACGTAAGGATGGACATAGGTACGTCAATAAAGATGTCATACGACTTGCTCGTTAGCACATTCTTTACTAAAGTTCTCTGTGAAATCAAAACAATGGCCGCACGGATTATCCAGGTTGTCATAGGTTTGATTTGTTATGAGAACGTCGTATGCCTTATCAGGGGCTGGAGGAATGTCGCTTGTCTAATTAGATCTCAAGCGTTATGACCTAATCAGATAACACGTTCCTGTGCCGTAGTGTGACTGCGTCAGATAACGGTATCTGCATCATGGGGGATTTCTTGCCTCATGGGCTGACTGTTAGTTGACTAGCTAGGTAGTTTAACCAGAATAGGGTCAGGAATAGGGGGATCGATTCAGAACCTATAGAAATACACGACACCCACTCCACGCTAACTATGGTCATATCTACTAATCTATGCATAGTATAACATAGTACAACATACTATAGAGTATAGTGTATACCTTACCACCCCAAAATACATAAATGCATTTTGAAATTTTCAAATATACTGAAAAATTGCAGTCATATATATTGTATGCACTTAAGCTATGAATTAAATGCAAAAGTAAACATGCATTGTTATGCATTATTGCTTTTTGGTATATGAGAAATACACATGAAATGGCTCTTAATATGGCTATACAGAAAAAAAGTCGAAACCATTTCATCACATAAAATATATTGTGAACATACCAGCGGGCAGCTAAAGTCTATATAAAGTCTATAAAGTATCTAAAAAAATAGAAATCTTAGTTCTCTAGGAATAGTTTCTTACTTTAAGCAGAAGATCAGTGTCCCGGGAAAAAATATATAGAAAAATATTTTAGGGGCTTGCTGAAAAAAGTTGCTGTCCGTGAACTGGATTGTAATTGTTCATGTGACTTTATTTTTAAAGTTGAAGGCCGAATTCAGGGAACGCCGTGTGCGAGTTTACTCAAAAGTCTCTATTTCTGTTCCGGAGAGAACATCATATCATTCAGGCTTTCGAAAAAACTGTCAACAGCTTCATGGGAAAGTTCCTCTAAGTCGGAAATAGGGGTAACCATGCATTCGTGCGCATGATTGTCTCCATTGACATTCTGATTTGCATTGCTGACAGAAGGTCGTACCTGTTCGATGCTGCTTTCATCTTGAACTTCACTACTCTTCAATCGCAGTGGTGAAGATTCCAGGAATGCCGTCATCAGAATTGGCAGCCTTTGAGGGCAGCACAGTGCGTGAACCTTGGTAGGAACCAGCAGTGTATCTGCATCCACCGGCGCATCCGATTGTAGCGTCAGACAGGTGTCTAACACGCATTCTTCTCCGCATAGCAGACACCTTAGTACAGGTAAAACACACCTTTGCCACATTGGTCGAAATGATAGAAACCAAGTCATGTTTAGGTCTCTAAGCCGGGAGAGTCCCAGGATTTTTGATATCCGGTCCCGGTATCCAATGGCTAGGATCGTTTCTTCCATTGTCGTCAGAGTTTGATCTGTGACATGGGTTGCCATAACGAAAAATAAGGACTAGGAATAGGATTCCTGCAATTAGTCCCAGGATCAGGGGAAGTCCGCCAAAAATCGAATGGACGAAATCTGGAAAAATACCCAGTATGGCTTTGAATGGTGTTAATGCCATCGAAAATACTGTCTTAAATACCTTTGAGACCCCAGTGGTATCAGAAATATTCAAGATTTCGCTTAGGATTTCCGCGAAATGTACGGGGGAATTAGTTGATAGTAATGTATGTATCTCTGCAGTCGTCCTTGCGACTTGTAGATCATACGTTTCTTTTGATGACGTGAGCCTTGTAGGCGTCTGTAGAAGCACTGTTTTCATTCTGCTTAAAGTGTCTATTCGAATAGAAGTAATTTTCAAACCGGGCCATGCCCTTGCCTCCCTGTCTGGTAAGGAGCTGGGGAACAAAGAACGTCCACAGCACTTGACCTTCGCTGTCGTAGTGACGAGATAAGGAGTCCCGGGCATAAGACTACAGCATCTGCGGTCTACAATAAGAATGTAACTCCCATTATAGAGTCTTTGAAAGAATGGTTCTATTTCAGTTGCAGGTGCGCCTTGCTGGTGACATGAAAGGTTGTATGAATTCCCTTCACAGGCTCCGTGCAAACTAATACCGTTACATAGAAGCGTGCCGCTTAGTGACATAGCACAATTGTTGCCACTAAGAAACACTTTCTGTCCTTTATTACTGATACATGCATGTGAATAGGGCAGGTTCCATGTTGTTTTAAGGTACCCCTTTCCCAATTTCTCGTACATGCCAGCCTGTATATATTTTTGGCAGTATTGAAACCTGAAGGTTGAGATTGGAATATTTATGATTCCGTGGATTATCCATTCACTGACAGGTCGTTCTGACATTGTCATTGGTAATCTTTCTAGTTTTTCAATGCTCAAGATTGTATAATCAGCACCCTTCTGCGCCATACCGATTTGTCTATCAGTAAGGTTAAAGATTTGGAATAGTGACGTTGTGTTGATTAAACGCCAAGGCACGTAGCCTGAACGCAGATTTTGTAACGTCCAGCCAAGCTGTACAATAGAACGCAATTGTGACTGACCATGTTGTAATAACAGTAAGTCTTGCGATAATATATCGATTGCTGAAGACACAATGCTGTCCAATGAAAAAATTCTGGAGGACAGAGTCATTAACCCATTGTCCACTACAGAAAGTGATTTTTCCAAATTAATACGGTCAATTTCCCGTATTCTTTCTGCTGTCTCAATTTGAGTAACCTTCCAGGCCTCATTGTATGCTGCGTATACAGAGGCTGCTATGAAACGCTTTTGACGCTGTTTGCGTGGTCCCAGTATGAAATCACGCAAGTCAGCACCATCAGTAAGTAAAGTTAGGTGTTGCTTAATTTCAGGCAGTGTGGAAGTTTGTAGCCATTGAAGGCATAATTTGCCCACACTGTAGGTTGTTATTATCCCTGGGTGATGTCTTTGGGGATATCTAGGGTCTGGCCTGGTCATTTTGAAACCCTGTGTTTTATTCAGGAATCTATCTTGACAGTTATTTGTATCTGTGGGCCAGATCAACCATTGTTTCCAATCAGGATGTGTTCTGTTTTGGTTAAGTATATGGTTTATGTCTATTTCTTCATCTGTATCAGAGTTATTGCTAAACATTGTTGGCTTTGGAATAGACAGGTTATTTAAATCTTTGATTTTGGCTAAGCCAAGACAGGTGGTTTGTTGGACAGTGTCATTTAAAAATATCATTTGTTCTGGGATCATGCAGGCTCTAAACAAAGCTTCTAAACCCTGTACTTGCCATTCTTTCGTCCCCCAAACACTTTTCAAATCAACATTTTTGTCCCAATAATCAAATCCAAAAGTATTCATTTTTTCAAAGAATGAGTCAGAATAAATCAATTTTGTGTTGGTTATCATGGTTTTGGTCCCTGTCTTGTTTGACAATTTAAAATAAAATGTTTCCGCATTACTTGTGTTAAAACCTGAAAAATATGAATATTTGCCATACACGGTTCTAGAGCTCCCTTTTGGAGGTGTAGCACAATGTTCCCATTGATTATAATTTAAAACATTCCTAGGTTGTGCAGATTTATGCAAGAAATGGTTACCATAATGGTTATAGCAGTACATGCTGTCATAATTTGTAGAACCCTGCAAATAATCATGTTTTGTAAATTTAGCAGACATTACTAAGTCAGACATCATATTGTTAATACTTTCAAAGTCCCAATCATCAGCAAATGAGTTTGGTTTTGCAAAGTCACTCAAGGAGATCTTGATTTGGTGTGGATATTTCAGGATCTCGACCGGACCATAAATTTCATAGTCAGTGTTGTCCCAGGCTACCCCACCAGGTATTGGAATTGCTGTGAAGTTGGCTGAAGAAAGTTCTGAAGAAAGTTCTCGTTTCTCGACGTGTGAAGATGTGTGTGGTTTGAGGACCAAGTTGATGTTCTGACTTGCTGTGTCCATTTTAGCATATTTTCCCTCAATGAAGCGTCCCAAGGTAAATATCATGATGAGCCAAAGTATGAGGATAAATGCACCAAAACCCACCCAAAATTCAATCCATGGAGAAATCAGATATGTTTCTTTTAGTTGTTTCAAAAGTTCTTTAGCTTTGTCTTTAAAGGATTTTGATGATGGCTGTGTCTTTTGTTCGCTGAAACCGTCAGAGGAATCATCGAAGTTGATGAAGTAACCAGATGCAGTTCTGTCAATTGTTCCAATTGGTTCAGGATTTTTGTTTCTTGCATTTTCACTTGGAACTTCATTGTAGATTGGTGTGTCTCTGCTAAATGTTTTTATTTGGGTTTTCAGAGGTCTGAGTTCTATTGCATTGTTGCATAGTCCTTGTTGTTCTTCTTTAGGCGTTTCGAATGTGATGAGCCTCTTTGTTAGGACCTCTGTACTGGTAGCAAACCTTGGTGTTCTGCTACTTATTGGGAGTCCACTTGGCCTACTGTTTATTATCGGCCACATGTTGTGGTTTTACCAGGTCGATGGATACAACTCGGTTCTCCTTTTTTCCAGCAAGTGGCGGTAGTACAACTGATCTTGTCCCGTTGACAGACAAGACAGGAACTGCTTTTCTGTAAGAAGGCCCAAATTCCTTCTTTACCGCGATCTTCTCCCTGACTAGATCCCCGACTTTTGGAATCCAGACAGGTCTTGCTGGGACAGGTGGTGAATCTTCAGTGGTCGTTGGCTGTTGTTTCAACTGTATGTTGCTCAGGTCTTTTCTTGTTTTGTTTAAGTCCTGCAAAATAGCCAAACGGTCTTTGACATCAAAGCTTTTTTCTGTTACCACTGAAGTCTGACTATCAAGGTCAGAGATCAACATCCTAGTTCCGAATAATAATTCGTACGGACTGAATCCCTTCAGAGAATTTCTTGGCAAGTTATTTAGACTACGTTGGACACTTATTAGATGTTTGACCCACCCAGCTCCCGAACCTAATACCTTTGCCGTTATAGATTGCTTTATGTCACGGTTTTTTCTTTCAACAATTCCGTTCCCCTCAGGGTGAAATGGACAAGAGTACCGCAATTGCACGCCCATGCTGACCATGGCCTCCTTATAAGCCCGAGAGCTAAAAGCAGGACCATTGTCCGAATGCAGAATGCCAATTGCGTATGTGCCGATAAAGACCCGCAAATCTTTTATAACAGTTCTGGCGTCAGCCGTTCGCTGGGGCCACATCCATATGAATCTCGTGCATGAGTCCACTGCGACCAAGATATATTTATAGTTACCGTCCCTTTGTAAGGGACCGCAGTGGTCTAGATAAACACAGGCTAATGGTTTATCCGAGATTAGAAGGGGCGTCTGTGCTGGACGTCTCACAGTTGATACTTTCATTTTTTGACATATTTCACATGCTAGAACATAGTTCCTTGTTTGTCTTCTCATTTGCGGCCACCAGTATCTCTGTTTTAATAATGATACTGTGGCTGAGACGCCAGCATGGGTAGAAGCAAGCCCTTCGTGTGCCGCTATTATTAGTCCTAATCTGTGTTCCATGTTTGGAATTGCCCTATCCCCCACTCCAGGGATTTGAGCAAAAGGAACATTGTTTTCATCTGTTATGTATGAGTACTTTAATGGAAAGCCTTTAGGGAGTGGTTCTATCGAATCCTTTTCAGAAGCGTTGACAGCTTGTAATATTTCGCTGTCTATTTTTGTTTTTGACCGGGTGATGGCAGCTACGGAAGCCGTTTGCACAGCTGCCTTCGCGGCCTCATCAGCCAATGAATTCCCTGCAACGTGAACGCCATCACGTTGATGACTCAGTGTATGTATCACGTGAGTCTTTGGTAGTTCTTTTTGTAAAAGAGCTACTTGTTCCCATAGCATTTTATGCTTGATTGTGCCTCCTTTCGCATCCTTGAAACCATTTTGAAGCCAGATCTGCAAGTATTCATTATAAGATTGAACGCAATAATACGAATCGCACACTATGAGTGTGGGGAATTCTCGATCGGTATTTTCAAGCGCCATCTTGAATGCTAGTAATTCAGCTCGCTGAGCTGTGCAATCTCCTAGAGATTGGGTCTTAGTTAGGGTTGGTTTAAATTTCCCTTCGTGCCAACGACCTTTAACAATCGCGCACGCAGCACTGTAAGCTTGTTTACCCCCTACTGCGGGTTGTGCTGATCCGTCTGTATATATTATACAGCCGTATTGGTCTAGAGGCAGAATTTCGGTTGGCAGAGGACATTCGAATTCATATTGTAGAAATTCTTGTGTTTTTAAGTAAGGATCAAATTCGTACACCACGTCTGTTGCAGCAAGAGAGTTAGCCCATTGTATCCATCTCGGATGGAGTGCTTTCGCATTTGGAATGCTTGCCTTTGTTACCGCCTCTAAGGCTGGTATTGGTGTCACGATTATTATTCGTTTACCTTGTGCCAGGGCTCGTTCTTTTGCTATAGCTGTCTGTGTTGCTGTAAGAATTTTTTCCGTTGGGCTAAATTTCATTTCAGCCTTAGTGTACAAGTGCGATTTAAATGCAATTGGTACCTTATCTCCCTCATTAGAGGTTAGGTATGTGAATCCGCATCTCCCTGGGATGACTCGGATCACAAGGTTGCGTGTATTATCACGGGTTTCTAATTTTGTTTTAATTAGCATGTCTGTTTGTAAGGATCTCAAAATTTCTGTGTGTGTTTGAGTCCAACTGGATCTTTTAAAGTCTGGTTTAATTAGATCATAAAGGGGTTTGACCCTTTCTGCGTAATTTGCAATGTATGTTCTTCCGAAATTTAGGAAGCCTAGAATTGACTGTAGGTTTTTTAGTGTTTTAGGAGCTTGGATTACGGCACATTTCTCTAGGAAATTGTCTGCCAGGCTTTTACCTTCACTTGATAACTCATATCCTAAGAATAGGACCGTCAGATGGGCAATTCTGGACTTTTTGAAGTTGAATTTGTAACCCTCTGCAGCGAACCCAAGTATTATGGTGTTCACTCTTTTCAAGTGAGTATCCAAGTCATCATCTGTTAAGTAAATGTCATCGACATAAGATAATGCTTCATCATCATATTGTTGTAGTAATTCTGTTACTCTCGCTGAGAATACCCCCGGGCTATTCTTGTACCCCTGGGCTAACCGACAGAATTGTTTTTGAGTGCCATTTACTGAGAATGCAGTTAAATATCTGCTCTCTGGTGCTATGTTTTGACAAAAGAATCCGTTGGAGATGTCCAAGGTTGTTTTGTATTTTTTGCGCACTATGTTATTCATTAGTGCAGCACTGTGTGAGTTTTGCACTGCAAAAGTTTTGCAACATGTGTTAAGGTGTCGGTAATCCAAAACTAGACGGTACGAATTGTCTGGTTTGGAGACCGGAAACAAAGGATTGTTCATTTGTGAGGTGCAAGTTTCAATCACCCCCTGGTATTCTAGCTGATCTAGTATTTCATTTACTTGTTTTTTAGCTTCTTGCTTAATTGGGTACTGCCTTTGTGCAGTAGGTTGTGATTTTAACTGGATTTTGTGAGGAGGAGAATCCTCATCCCATCCTACATGATTTTTATATAAAGCAGGTGCTAAGGCCACTGCCCACTTTCTAGCAAGTGTGTATTTTTTATGAATCGGTATTTGATTCGAGAAGGCAGGCATAATTACTTCTTCGCCATGAGGGCACTCCCTGACAAACTCTGGTGGCCAGTCTTTTTCAGCAAGAAGGATGTCATAGCCCTTGGAGAGGTTATCCCAAAATAGTCCCCTAATTTTCCTAGTCTTATCTCCCTCTATACGTAATGTTATCTCGTATATCTTGTGGGGCTTGCTAACTCTGGTGTCTGCAGTTTCCACTTGAAGATATTCATTCGTGTCCACTGTCTCCAGATGATTCATAAGGACTTTGCGAGCTATGCTCACCTCTGCTGCGCTGTCTAGCATTGTCTGAGCCCACTCTCCGTTTTTCAGTTGTGTCCTCAGTATTCTCGGCATTGTTAACTACCTTGATACTGGCTACCTTCTTTTTGGGAAATTGTAATTTCTTTTTCAGTTGAGCAGGTTCCTTGTCTTTGGACTTGGCGTGCTCTTCTGATCGTCCTCTTCTTTCCGATTTCTGCGAGGAATTCTGAAAAGATTGAGAGGGACGTGTATCAATGTCTTGATATCTATCAGGTTTTTTAATATTATCCCTATTTCTAAGGTTATATCTATTCCCAGAGGGTTCACTCTGGGGTGACCTTTGTCTCGGGTTTGGAGATTTCTCTCTTCGCCTAGGAGACCTTCCTCTGGACTGGAATTTCTTTTCTTTAGGATTGGATTGTTTGTTTCCATCCCAGTTCTTTTTTGGTGAATTATTATTATTAAAAAATATTTTTTCTGGACTTGTAGTCAGTTGCGGTTTTACTGGTATTCCACCTAGACTATCTCTGCCTAGTTCTTCATAGGATTTTTCTATGATTCTGGCAATTTCAGCTGGTTGGTCTGCTATATCTGTCTCTTTTAACCTCTGGCGGATCGCCACGTTTGCTGCTTCACCCTTTATATTGGCTAGTAATATAGCCGAGACCTGCTTGAAGTCTTTTAGTAATTTCATACCAAGAGTTAAAGCAGGTTCTGGACCGTATTCATCTTGAATTTGTTTTAGCACATCTGGTATTACCGAAATGGATGGAACACCGTGCGTTTTTGTGTAGATGGAAGCAAAGACTGTACCCCAAGTGTCACAGTCCTCAATGTGTGGTGCGATTCCCATTGGGAGACATATAGTCAGAATTCTGTGTTTTTCCAATCGGGTGGTGTCAGGAAACACCGCCTCTATTTGGGTAATTTTCTGTGCCAACCAGAATGGTATTTGTTCCCGTTTAGCTGGAACTTTACCTAGGCAGGATTGGATGTTCTGTGGTGTAATTTTATTTGTGTTCCCCTGGTGAGGGGTCAGCTGTGGAAGTTTAATCGCTGGCTGAATTGTTGAAGTCCGCATTACATACTGAACTAATTGTCTGTGAATTTTTAGTAGTTGTTTTAGCTGTATTAGCAGCTCTGCTGCAGGCATTCTTTCGATGTCTGGATATGGTGTGTATCCGGCTAGGACCGGCCACGTTGCTCCTGGTCTTCCTAAAGGACCGAGCCTTGTAATGTGATTATTATGTTTTAGGGCGCCATCAAATAAGAGCAAATGCTCTTGGAATTTGAGTGGTACTTCCACCTCCTCGAAAGGAGTGTACTCATTAGGAGGTTCCTCTACTTTGTAATAGTGGAAGTACTTTGTTATAGTATTAGCTGCTGACCTCTAGGTGTCAGTCCATTTTCTATAAGTTTTAAGGTTATAGATCTCCTTTTGGCGACCGGAATGAGTATTATATCCGCGTCTGCTGCTTGCATGGTAGCATCAGCATCTGCTATTTCAGTAGCTAATCTAGTAACCTCTCGTTCTTCATCGCTGTTCATTTTGCTGACAGGATGGTATTATGTTTATTTGTAGATCAGGTTTCTTTATGGAAACAGAGATTAGATGCACAATATTTTGGAACTGTTTTATCCTTCAACGTTGACTAGACCAAGAACCATACATAGGAGTTCCCTCCTGCGAGGTTTTGGAGGATATTATAACCTTTCACCCACTCCAGACGTCTTTGGAGTATTTGGGAAAAGGGGTCTGAGTGAGAAAGCACGACTGAGTTACTCTAAATGTCTTACGTTAGTTTTATCGCCCTTTCCAAACGCGTTGGGCGCCATGTAGTGTAGCTCCTATTTTCCCAATAGGCTCTGCGCATTGGAATAGTACCTACAGCAGTAAAGGCCTAGGCCAGACGTTAACTAGGTCTACTACTGTCGATGCTAGACTTAATTTTTGGGTTTGCCAGCTAAGCTCAGAGTTCGCTAGAAACTTTCTCGAATGTTCAAGGAAGGATTAACTTCCCTGATTAGACAAGAAGGGATTTAGTTTCTGACAACCATAGAACATGACAACTTTGCTCTCCCCTAATCAAGAGTCAATCTCAAGAGTCGTGTGAGCACAAGGCAATTATTTTACTCAGTCAGTACGTGCATTCTTAGTCTCATCAGAATGTAGAGAAAAGGAAGAGACGGGCGTGTTCAATAAAAGATGTTATTTATTGATCAGTCTCTTTTCTCGTACAAGAGAAATGGATCGATATTATTGCAATACTTATAGTTAAGTAAAGTGCATACATTAGAAGCAATAGTATAAAATAATACTGTAAAAACATTGATATGGTTTCTGAGCCATATGATGTTTTAAAATGATTAAAATATATTTACATACACATATACATTTGACTAAACGTACTCAACTGGTGTTTCTAAATACGCCTACCCCGTGTACCTGACCTAAGTCTAATACGTGGGCGGGAATAGAAAGTTACAGTTTAAGTTAAGTTTGTTTTTGCCAAGTGAATAACTAAAGAATTCTCTAGGAGGGGTTATTCAGTTCTGTACCTGGAATTTAGGATGAGTGAGGAATGGTATCTCTTTCTCTGCTCTCGATATTCCAGGCTGCCTGCGAGGGCTACCCGGAAGCGCCGGTGCTGGGTCTCTCGGCTTGAGATAGCAGCGCGTCTCTCAGCGCGTCAGGAAGGCGGGGCTGCTGCCTGCGGGGTCTGCTTCTGCTCTCGGCTTCGGCAAGTATGGCTGCTCCGTCTTGTCACCACGCGTGTGTTTGCATAGGGCAAGGTCGGCAATATTTATACCTTAAAGGTGCCGGGATTGACGTAAGGATGGACATAGGTACGTCAATAAAGATGTCATACGACTTGCTCGTTAGCACATTCTTTACTAAAGTTCTCTGTGAAATCAAAACAATGGCCGCACGGATTATCCAGGTTGTCATAGGTTTGATTTGTTATGAGAACGTCGTATGCCTTATCAGGGGCTGGAGGAATGTCGCTTGTCTAATTAGATCTCAAGCGTTATGACCTAATCAGATAAAACGTTCCTGTGCCGTAGTGTGACTGCGTCAGATAACGGTATCTGCATCATGGGGGATTTCTTGCCTCATGGGCTGACTGTTAGTTGACTAGCTAGGTAGTTTAACCAGAATAGGGTCAGGAATAGGGGGATCGATTCAGAACCTATAGAAATACACGACACTTCCTTGGTCCAATCTGTTTCCCATTGTCCTGAAGCCTTTAGAATCTTCTGCCTCCTGTATCTAGTATCTACCTGCCCTATAAATTTTTTCTCAATTTCTGACACTTGACAAGTCAGATTATTTCTTCGGGCATGTGAAGTATCTAACGTTTTCCATGGAATGAACCATTTGTGTAGTCTGTCTTCGCTCTTGTAATAGTCCCATTTGTTCAGATGCTTGTAATTTGGGACCTCTGGCAATGTCGAGTCAAAGTTCGAGAAATAATACTCGAACCCCTCTCGTCCATAGAATATGCTTAACAACAAACTACATGTAATTCCATATGTCAATGGAAGATGATGGTATCTGATACCCTCCTCCACCGAAGTTGGTAATTGCATACAAACGTAGCAATTCTTCGCCTCCATGACATCAATGTATTCGTAAAGCAATTTGGCATAAGCATTTGACCTGAAGTTCCCCTGTGATTCATCCGTATGTAACCTTTTAATTTCCACGTCTAACAAAGCTTTGTCTTTATCATTGATGTTTCCCTTATGATTAACAGTGATTGTTCTCTGTGTTGACACTCCCTTGACTTCCTTGACTTCCTTGACTTCCTTTGCATCTCTCTCATGTCCCACTATGTATGAGATAGTAACCACTAAAATTATAAGTGAAATCACCACCCCTAAAAGTGTGCCAACTATACATTTTGCCCTGCGGTTCGGGTTGCCAGCCTCCATGATCTCAAACAGTGTAGTTTTGGTGTTCTTCTATCTCCAACGTGTCCTTTTCTCCGAAAAATGTCTCTCTTTTGAACACCTGGAAGTTGACAATTTACTCCGCAAAACAGTTCTAGAGTCCTGTAAAAATAGACAACCCTAGCCCTTCTCCATCCTCTAAAAGGAGGTCCCTACCATTTTTTCTTCTTCCACTCGGCGCTAGGTTATCTTGCAGCAATATTTACAAAGTCCTTTTCAAAAGTCTTTTATTAATCTGAAGCTATAAGTGTTCCAAGAAGTGACACTACGTCTTCATAGATGTCCATACGAAGAAGGATTCCCTCAAATATTGGGCAGTTCGTGCAACAACATGGAAATTCGACTGTCTCTAGGATTATTCTCCTTATTTCACTCTGGACAAGTGGACGAACAAAGTGAAGAGTTAAGGTCTTTTCAATCTCCACTCCTGGTACTATCAGTTCTACGTCCACAGTTACAAAGGGGTCCGTTCTGACCAAGATCACTTTCTTCACCTTCCCGGTTCTGCGCCCCCTTTAAGACATCAGCAACAAGGTATTAATCCAAGACAATTAGTGTTCCAAGAACTTCCACTACTCGCTCAAGCATTTCCAGTCGAAGAAGAGTTCCCTCCAATACTGGATATCGTGAACAGCAAACCGGAAAATCAACTGTCTCTAAAATCAATTTTCTTATTCCGCTCAGGAGAGGAGGATAGACGATGTTGAGTGTCAGCAACCTTTCGGTCTCCGCTCCTGGTAGCAGGAACCTTATTTGCACTGTGATGATCGGATCAGTTCTGATCAGGTTCACTTCCCTGACCCTCCCGGTTCTGTGTCCCACGGACATCTGCAACGAGGTAGGTCCAATCGGGAGTAGAGTACCTTCTGCTAGGCACTCGCACCCTCCTTGATCTTCTGGGACCCTCCTGGGCTTGGTCCTGAGTATCTTCTTCCGGATCTGAGTCTTCGGATATAGGAGAAAGCGTTTCTTCTCGAGCAGACCTCAAGCTCAACCTCCTCTTTCTTTCTGGCCAGGTGGCTGCTCCACGCCTTGTTCTCCTATTTCTCGTCCTCACACTCGATTCCCGTTCGCTCTGATACTGATCTGTGTCTGAGTCGTATTCACTGCAGCTCTCCCCTTCAGTTGCGTCTTCGGTCTCACTGCCGTCCTGCCTTCCTTCCTCTTCTGGATCAGATGCGTTCCCAACTTCTTCCGACACCCCCACAGCTTGACTGGTCCCCCCTTTGGATTCTTCTTCCACTGCTGGACTTTCGTCTGGGAGAGGAGCTGTTTCTTCTAGAGGTGCTGGAACTCTTCGAGTATGGGATGCATGGATCCAATTGGGCAGCCCTCCGCACTTCACCGCGGTATTCGTGATCAGGATTACCTGAAAGGGCCCACGCCAACGTACATCTAGGCAGTTCTTCCGGACGTGCTTCTTGACCAGCACCCAATCCCCTGGGCTCAGATCATGACACAGATTCCTTGATGATGGAACTTCAGCCGCCTGCACCTGAAGGGACACAGAATGGATGGCGTCAGACAGTCCCTTACAATAATCCAAGATCAGATCATCTGTGATATTCAATAGGGCAGCAGTTGGAACTGTAGGAAGTCTCATGGCCCTCCCCATCAGAATCTCATGTGGAGAGAGACCTGTCCTCCTGTCAGGTGTGCTGCGCATACTCATGAGCACTAAAGGAAGAGCATCTGGCCAACTCAAAGATGTGGATGAACAAACTTTAGCTAGTCGACTCTTCAGAGTGCCATTTACTTGTTCCACAATCCCTGAGGCTTCTGGCCGATAACTACAATGCAGTTTTTGATCGATCTTTAATGCAGAGCACAACATCTTCACAATTTCGCTGTTAAAATGTTTTCCTCTGTCCGATTCCAGAGAGGCAGGCACCCCGAAGCGTGGTATCAACTCCCTGAGCAACAGTTTGGCTACTGTGAGTGTATCGCACCTGCGTGTAGGGTATGCTTCAACCCACCTGGAAAATATGCATACAACCACCAAAACATACCGAAGGCGGTTGATTTTTGGCATTTCAATAAAGTCCAATTGCATTCTATTGAAAGGCCCCCCAGACCTCCCAATGTGACTCAGTGTAACTGGTGTTCTTTTTCCTATGTTTAATTGTTGGCAGGTGACACATCGCTTACATACTGATTCTGCTGCTATCCTAAATTTAGGGCAATACCAAGTCTGCCTAAACACTCTCAGCATAGCGTCTCTTCCTAGGTGTACTGGACCATGTATTTGCCTTGCCATGGGATTCGCTAGTTCCTCAGGTAACACAGCCCTCCCATCTGCTGAAATCCAAAAATCCATCTCGCTTCTCACGCAACCTGCTATCTCCCACGCCTTTTTCTCTGCTTCAGGTGCGTTCTCCTGCATCACTCTTAAATCCTCCCAAGTGTCTACAGTTTCCAACATCATACTCAATTCTGTCTTCTCTCCCGCCCCATCTATTTCTATCTTTGAGAAGGAATAGTCCTGCTCCGCACAATAGCGGGCGACTTCATCAGCATATCGGTTACCTTGTGACACGAAATCTGTATTTTTTGTATGAGCTACACACTTTACAATCGCAATGGCGGCTGGACCTTGCAATGCTTCCAACAACAGCCGCACAAATTCTCCATTTCGAATGGGCGAACCAGAAGAGGTCATGTAACCTCTCTGAGACCACAATTGCCCGAAATCGTGAACCACACCGAAACCATATTGGCAGTCAGTGTATATGGTGACTCTCTTTCCATTTCCTGCTATGCAGGCACGAGTTAGGGCAATAATTTCTGCTACCTGTGCGGAATGTACTCCTTCCAGGCAAGCGGCTTCCACAACTCCAGTAATGGTACAAACAGCATAAGCTGCTCTCAATCGACCAGTATCGTCTCTTAAACATGAGCCATCGACAAAGTAAATCTCATCAGGGTCAGACAACGGCTCATCCACAATATCTGGCCTGGGCTTCGTGCATAGTTCAGTCACATCAAGGCAATCGTGGTCTTCACATTCTTCGCCTTCTATCACAGTAGGTAGTGGCATTAATGTAGCAGGATTCAAAACAGAGCATCTCTTAAGGGTCACGTTCTCCGCAGCAAGGATAACTTGCTCGTAGCCCGTGAGCCTGCTATTGGTCAGATGCTGAGTCTTGGTCCTGGTCATTAACAATTCTACAGAATGTGGTACATACACCACTAACTGGTGTCCCATCACAATACTTTCACACCTCTCAATGCTGACACCCGTTGCAGCAACGGATTTGAGACATCCGGGCAACGCTGCGGCTACCGGATCTAATGTAGCCGAAAAGTAGGCAACTGGTCTACGGGCATTTCCATGGGTCTGTGCCAAGACTGACAAAGCACATCTCTCTCTCTCACAGCAGTAAAGTGAAAAAGACTTCTCGTAATCGGGCATCCCCAGAGCCGGAGCCCGACACAAATCGTCCCTCAGCTGCAGGAATGCCACTAGGCATTCATCGTCCCATGGTACCGGATCACTCACCTCCTTGTGCGTCAGTTTCTGTAAGGGTTTTGCTTTCAGTGAAAAGTTAACTATCCACGGTCGACAATAACCAACCATTCCTAGAAACATCCTAACTTCTCTCTGAGTCGTAGGCGCATTCATTTTCATTATCGCCTCAATCCTGTCTGGAGACACCTTACGTTTTCCCTTTTCTAACCGGTGTCCCAAATACTGCACTTCAGTCAGACAGTACTGTAACTTGCTCGGAGATACCTTATGTCCATTTTCAGCTAAATGGTTCAACAAGGCAATGGAATCTATTTTACAAGCTTCCTCAGTTTCTGACGCAACAAGTAGGTCATCTATGTACTGGACCAGAACCGAATTCTGCGGCAGTACTAGATTTTCGAGATTCTTCTTCAACAACTGGTTGAAGATTGATGGACTGTCTATGAATCCTTGTGGGATTCGACACCATGTTAAGACGCGATCTTCCATTTTAAAAGCGAAAAGGTACCTGCTCTCTTCATCCAATGGGATTGAAAAGAAGGCCTGGCAAAGATCTATCACTGTGAACCATTCTGCTTGGCATGGTATCTGAAACAGTATCACTGATGGATTCAGTACCACTGGACAACATGAAACAACTATATTGTTAATTTTCCGGAGGTCCTGAACTATTCTAAATTTCCCACTAGGTTTCTGCAAACCCATAATCGGGGAGTTACAAGGACTTCCCATGATTTCTTTTAGTATTCCCTGCTGAATCATTGACTCGATCACAGGCTTTATTCCTGCAATCGTTTCCTGGGACAATTTGTATTGCGGTGTTCTGGGAAACTCGGCACTTGGTTTTACCATGATTTTTACTGGTTCTACCCCTTTAATCAATCCTATTTCCTCACCCGTGAAATCCCATACCTCTGACGCCACTGCATCTCGCAGGTCCAGGGGAAGATCTTCCACAGTCAGAGTAGGATATAGTTCTATGCAAGATTTGGAATTGGCTACCTTAAAGGTAGCGTCATCATCTGTAGTCTGTACCTCCACCCCTTGCGGGGTGCAGTATATTGTGCAGTTCAATTTGCACAACAGATCCCTTCCTAACAGACATACCGGACTCGAATCACATACCACAAACTGATGTTCATTCATATGGTTTCCTATTTTCACCGACACTGGTTCAGTCAGAGGACTAGTCATCCTTTTGTTTGCAACTCCTACCACTTGAATTGTTTCCCCTGACATCGGTAAATCTGGAACCACCACTGATCTCAACGTTGATCGAGTAGCTCCAGTATCCACCAAGAACGTTGTAGGACATCCTGCCACTTCAGCCTCAACAAATGACCCCCTTTGATCCACCTCTAGGACTGCCCCGAGGGTACAGTCCTCTTCCCTACTCACCCGCTGTCCTGTCTATGGGTCAACATAATAACACTTTTCTTCCTCGATAAAGAGAGGCATTTGTTTAAAGACCTTTCCCCCTGACGCTATTTTCGAGGCCTGTGGGAACTGAGCTCTCGGAGCCGAAGTCCCCCCTTTGACCCCCTTGCTTCCTGGGACTGTTGCCTTTTGAGCTGGAACCTCTTGAACTTGCTCCTCTAATTCCAGCTCACCATTTTCAGGGTTAAAGGGACACTCGCGTCGCCAATGTCCCACCTGGTGACACAAATGGCACTTTGTCGTTTTCTTTAAAGTGGCAAAGTCTACCCTAGGTCTCTGGCCTTCCTCATTATCCTTGTTCTGACCATTTGGCTTTCGTCCCATCCCCTGCTTCTGTTGTCCACCCTTCCCTGCTGACTGCATCTGCACTACCATCAACTTCTCCTTTAGATTCTTTGCTTTAGAATCTATTTCGTCACTGCAGTATCTCGCATATCGCAGGATCTCATCTAGTGGTTTGTTTTGCCAACAGATTAAATGTTGTTGAATCATCAAACAAATATCTGGTCTCAGCCCCAAAACGAACTTTGACACAAACTGCCCTATGTCTTTGGGATCCATTACATCGAGTCCACTATACTGTTTGAATATTTTCAGTAATCTCTCATAAAACTCGTGAACTGTCTCTTTGGGTTCCTGCCTTGTTCGGTCTATTTTTACCCAATCTATATCTTGTGGAGGCACTTTATCCTTTAACCAGGCTATTACCCTTTCGTACTTCTCCATGACACTGTCCGATGGTCCATTAGTTCTAGCATTCCTCTCAGGCTCTGCATTTGGCCACTGGACACTAATCTTGCACGTTACCCACAAATCCCCTGGAACCACAATGTTGAACAAGGTGTTCAAATCAATCCACAATACTTTGGAGATCTTTACAAACCTTTCTACCTGCTTATACCACTCTACTGGGTTTTCCCTCAGTTTCGGAAACGAGTTGGTAAATGCAGCCAAATCTCCCCTACTCCATGGTACATGTACATAGTTCCCATTTGATATTTCTCGCAAAGGGAATGCCTCCATCTGCATTACCCTTCCCTCGGGGGTCATCACATTTGTACTTCGTCTAACTGTGCCCTTTTTCGACCACCTTTCCTCCCATTTGTCCAGTTCTCTCCACACTCTTATTCCTGATACCAACTCTCTTATATGTGTTTTTAATCCAGTAGTTCTCTTCTCATCTAGGTCTTGGTCTGAGTACTGCAATCTGTGGTTACTCTGCAATGCCCTTGTCCTAGATAAATCTACGGCATACCTGTCTGCCAAATTAGTCAGTTTCTCATGAATCGCTCTAGCCTTCCTAGTAGTATCCTTCGCTATGAACAGCAGCTCATCTTGTTCGTACAAATCAATCCTTTCTAAAGGCACCGTCCCTTCTATAATCTCGTCTAGATCGGATTTTAGACTGGAGACATCAAGCCTTTTAACCTTTATTGCAGCTTTTAGTACTTCGGCTCCAGGTGCTCCTTCCGCATCTCTCCCATCCCAGCTCCTAGCCCTGCGCCTAAGCACTGGTGAGTTATGGGGAGTCCTCCCATGCTCCCATCTCTCTAGGTCCCATGCTCTTCCATCTTTTCGGGGTGGATGGTGAAACACTCCTTCGCACCTCATAGCCCCGCGTTCCCCATCCTGTCTAGTTTCACGGGATACATGGTAAGGTGTTCCGTTACTCCCTCCTTCTTCCTCATGCATCTGTGACCTCAGATCACTCGATGTATGACGTGACCTTTCACTGTCCCCTCTTTGCCAGTGCTGTACTCTTTCCCCAGGTGCATGATGAGTTCACCTAAACCTATCCCTGTACTCTTGTGTTCATCGGTCTCCCTCGGTTTGCATGAGACGAGACATCTCCCCACACTCTATACTCCTACCATTCTGCTCCTGTTGTTCCCTCTCATTCATAGGACCTGTAACTCCTCTATTCTCCTGACTTTGACCTTCTCGGCCCTGACTGCTTTCGCTAGCCCCGCAATGAGATACAGTCCCGTTACCTCGGCTTTCCCACTCGGGCTCTGTTCTTAACCTATTACTCGGGGTTACTGCGGACCCATCCCATTCTCTCAAGTCAGCTCTTAATTCCGTATAGGGTTTTGGCCGTGGTCCCCTCAGGTCCATCGGCCCTCTCTGACCTCCCTGTCCTGTGTTGGGACCCACAGTCGTATCAAATGGGGTGTTCCACGTTACCGATCCTGGCAATTGCTTCCATGCATTTGTCGTGTTATTCCTCCTTTCCATCTCTATCCTTTCTCTATCTAACCGTGCCTGCTCTTCTCCGTTCCCATGATCTGGATTGTAAATCGACACTATAGGTCCTATAGTAACAGGTACTTGAAGAGCATCCGGTAATCCAAAAGACTCAACCTTTTCGGTGTTTGGCGTCTTTTGTACCACAAACCTTCCCACTACACTCTGTACTGTGTTATTTTGAGGTGTCTCCTCGCCTTTAATAGGTGTCCATTCCGATATAGGGAGTGGTGTAAACCCCTCTATGGCAGTCCCATCTTCCCTTGCAAGCCCTCTATCTTCAATTTCCCCAACTCTCGGAGGAGGTCTGTCTATCAACAATCTGTTTATCACATTATCCTCCGACTCGCTCTCCTCATCCTCTTCCATGAGGTTCTTCCCACCTACCACCTCCCTCATTGGATATAACTTCTCTACCTCAATAGCCTGTACCCTCCATCTCTTTGCTTCCTCATCCCATTTAGAATCTCGCACTGCTCTTACCGATCGAGTCAATCTTTGTTGACGCCTGTTCAAATTTCTATCGTGTGCCGCCCTAATCCATGCATTAAGGGCCTCAAACTGGGTTGGTCTAGGTGAGGGTTTCAATGAGGACATGGTTGCTTTTAGCCGATGTAACACCTCTAACTTAAACGTCCCGTACTTCGGGAACTGCATTTCCTCATTTCCTTCCGTAAGCTTATTCCAAGCCCCAATCCACAATATCGTATGCAGCCCCACATTCGCTACCATATAATGAGCTGGTGTACCCTCCGGCGGTGCCTCTTCCCCGTAATAATGTTCACTTCTTTTTCTTTTAAAAATCCCTTTCAAACACTTAAAGCACTTCATGATTTCTCTTTTCTCTGCGTTTGTTTACTTCCTAATGACAATCTACCAATCACCGCGCTGTTCTCGCTAACTGGCCTATCCGATCGCGACTTCTCACTGACGTCGCACCAGCCGCCCAATCGCGTCGCGGCTCTTGCCGACGTCACACCAACCGTCCTATCGCGTCGCGGCTCTTCACTCTCCACCCTATCTCAGCGCGGCTCTTTCTGACGTCACTCGTCCCCCTTCGCAGCAGTTCCCCTCCTTCTTCAGCTCGTCTCCTCGGTCATGCGTGCATCCCATTCATACTCTGAAAAATGATTACTTCTGTCCAAGCGATCACCTTTCTTGACTGTACGCTCACAGTCTTTCTGTAGTTGTCCCCTTAACTTGACGAAATGTCTTTCCGTTTACTTCCAGACAATCGCCTTCTCTGATAGGTTACTCACACACAGTAACTTCCGACCAGCGTCCGTTACTCATACGCTCACTCTTACACTCCCCCTATCTCGGTCCCACGGCGGTCAATGGTACCTCATGACTTACGTACTATGGTCGACAACTACTCTGGATGTTCGATACACCCAAAACCACTTAAGCTCTGGCCTGAACTTAAGATTCACCGGTTCACCCGTTTACCAGGTGACCAGTTCACCAGGTTGCGCGCGCTCACAACCTTCTCACAATCACGCTACAGGCATTCAACTCCGCAAGACATTACACTACAATTACAACACAAAACACCGCAATCTGTTCACGCATGACCCTTGTTATACTCACTCTCCTCCGATACTGCTGCTTTTCTCGCCCCGTCTGCACCTTCGGCGCACGATTCTTCCGCTACTCGTCTCTCGATGTCTAGGGGCCTTGGGGTAAACTAACCTCTCTAGGTTACCTTCCTCAAGAAGATAACCATCCTAACTGCTACCAACTGTTAACGCGGGGTTTCTGGTCTTTATTTACCTTACCAGATCCCAAATCATGTCGACTGAATCGTTGGTACCTGTCATTGAGTAAAGGATAATCTACTACTAGGTTAGTCACTTAAGAACTTACACCACTCTAAATAACCACTGACCAGTGATAAAGTTTAAAGATTTAATATAAAGCCAAAGATAACTGAAGATACAAACTTCTCAAGATAAGGTTTAAAAGGTATACTGGTATCACTATAAACATAAATTCTTTGAATAATCTAAGTCTACAAAACAGAATAATAAGTACAAGTTCAAAAATCATTAGTGTTGCCAAAATGGATACAAGTTGCAACTTAGGAGTCATTACAGAAAAGAAAATTCAGGTTAGTCTGTCCCTGCACTAGACTAAGTGACATCCCTACTTAACAAGATCTTTACCCCAAAAGGTGTCAGCTGTGGTGACTTCCTAAGAAGATCACGCACTTCTCTTTGTCTCTTCTCTAAATAGGTCTCTTGTGATCAGCCTATCTGCCTATCCCACCGCTCTCTTAGGCTTCCAAAATCATCTGCTCTATACTACTCCCGGGTCGCTTTCCCTAATACAAAATCACATTTCCAATAGGAACGCCCCTCGGGACGCCCCTCACGTGGTATCAAATTTGGCGGTAGACTCCATGATGGTACTCTTCAAGACCCTCGTTAAAGTTGACCTTGGTTCCCAGGCTTCTTCTCCAGCGCGCCGGTACCCCCTGAAATTCCTGAAGACTCCTACAGGCCTGCGCCAAGCGCCACTGAACAAAGCCCCATTCATTTCAACTGATTAAGACCCCTCGCACCTGCATACAGGCCGTCCTACAGTGGGCCTCAAATTCCAGGCTCCACCATATCTATAGGTCGTAAAACATATGGAAAGCACAGTACTTGGCGCCTCTCGACTTCTTCTCTAACGAGCACATTGCAGATCAAAGGAACGACATTATCTGTTCGGGCCTACTTGATTTACATGAAGCTGGTCCCTGCACTCTGAAACATTTAACTTGATTTAAACAGTATTCTTAACCAACACACGTTTCTATAATGTCTCGCATCTATAAAACATATATTTCAGTACTAAATTCAATAATACCTTTAAATGAACAATGTCAACCCCACCTCACATTATTTTAGCAGCACGTTTAGATTTACTGTGAGTTGCCATAAGGCCTACACATTCAACTGGTTTGCAAGGTTCTATTTTCCTCTTACATGATCATTTTAACATGAGAACGTGAGGGTTTCATATTCATTACAGTATTTCTACATTAGTCTTCACATTGCTATGATTATGGTTACCCTACTTGAACACTCTATACATTTCACTACTGTATATAAGACACTCTTGTGCAAAGTATATTTAAACTAACTACGTGCTTGTAAATATGGTGCACTTATAAATTTTTCAGATTTGTGCTCTCTCAGTACACAGGCTTTCCCATGCAACTACCCATGGATTTTGACTAAAATCCCTACCTGCTTACAATTGTAGACTGGAATTAGCATCAAAAAACATATGTCTCCTTGCGATAGGTGTATCAGAGGAAAAATGTTTTCATTTCTCTATAGTTTTCAAACTTTGCATTTGAGCGTGGCAGTGTACAAAGTGGGGAAAGTATTAAAGCATAGGTTTTGTACTGGAAGGCTATCCTTCCAGTACAAAACCTATACTTGGCAGATCACACACATCACACACAGCCCTACACTATGGTGCAAGGGTGTGTGCATTGGTGCATGACAGCTGTGAGTGCACCTTTGTTGGGAGTGAGAAGAATAGATTCATATCTTAGTAGGTGGTACTGTTTCTCATTCTACCATTGGCACTGTGCAGCAAATTTGGGTGCTGTGTTGCATTACAGTTTAATATATTCCTCCAATACGGTTTAGGAGCCTTGTGCTTCTTGGCCTTTGGAGGAGATTCTAGGTGTGCACAAGCACTGGAGGAGAGCTGCCTGCTGCGATTCATTCCACTCCAAGGTTCACTGACTGGAAAGTCCCTTACTGTGTAAGGGACTTTCCCAACAGTCCCTTGCACAGTACTAGAGCAACTCTGAAACTGCAAGTGCAGAGGAGAAGGACTTTCATATGAAACAATGGCAGAATAAACCCACCACAGTGGTTCCGTATGGCTCTCTGGTGATACCCTCCAAACTCAAGAGGGCAAATGGCGGCGTAGGTCCAAGATCTATACACAAGGAGGTAGGTGTACTGAACCTCTCAGTACAAGAGATCTACAGCTCCACACTCATAACTTAACTGGCTGACCTTCCTCTCAAATGGCACCTTAGTGCCTTCATTTCCAAATCAAAGTTGGTCCCAACCAGACAGTAAAACAGAAGCTCTGAAGTAGGTCTACACTCACAAGAACTTCTCAGTTTTGACCTGAAAGGTGCAATAGAGTCATGCTGGAACAAAGTGTGAAGTAACCTGGGATAGATTTTGGACTACTTCCCTAGGGAATCTTTCAAAGGGCCAGTGAAGGTGGCTGCCACAAGAGGTACCTATGGAGAATGGTCACTTCCTTGCGAGGTAAGAGGTAGTTTGGCACTTCACCCTTTTTCAGAGACCTGTACTTACCTTCGAATTCTTCTTCCTGGACACGAGATGAAGCACCCCTTTAATCAGCACAACTTTCTCTGCGTGTACCAGGACAGGCATTCCGAGAGAGACCTCGCAACAATTAAGGTTTCACAAACACAAGACAGAGGGAGAGGCAGGTCAGCTGTTAACCAGTGGCATGACACACACAGCTGAAGGCCTGAGGCGATGAAAGGAGATTGGATGTGGAAAGGACATTTGAGATAAGTCACACAAAGCTTCTAAAAACGTGAAGAGAAAGAAACGGAACATTTGGGTCGAATCCCTCAATTATTATAATTTATTTTTAAAAAGGTACAGAGGGGGCGCAGCCTGGCAAGAAAACAAATAAAATAAGGACTGCTACAAAACCAAACTTGATAGATAGCATTTTCCAGCAAAAATGACGTTCTTCAGGTTGGGGAAGTCAGCCTAATGATTGCCATTAAAGTTGAAAATTACACGAAATAAGTTAGACGAAAATGATTAGTCAGAACAGGTTTAGTTATAACTCAAAAAAGGCATCTTTCGCAGTAGTGTGTTTGCATAATGTCAATTCGATGTAGCCATATACAAAAATGTTGACTGAGCACATTAATTGACTTTGCACACGTAATGTGCGTATATGTATGTTTATGTGTGTGTATATGTATGTTTGTGTGTGTATGTGTATATATATATATATATATATATATATATATATATATATATATATATATATGGCCCGGGCTCTTCTGGTTCCTGCTCCGGCAGTTTCTTCGTTTTCCAAGGTATTGGTACTGCCCGGTGCCCGCCACTCCACACAGAGGAATCCAGGGCGGCTGTAGTACGGTCCGTGACTGCACGGAGGATCGGAAAGCACTGTCTTCTTGACCCCTGCTCGGCTGACTTTCGTTTTGGAGAGGCTGGAATATTTGGGGACTGGAGGAAGCATTTTTGTGAAGACAGCAACTGGGTATTGATTTTATTTCACCAAACATTTACCTGCACATCTTCAATTCAATTTTGGACACTCCCTGCGCAGCACTTACCTGAACTATGAATTTTGGGACATGTGGTTCCTACGAATTACAAGTAGTGAGCAGTGACTACAGGAGGGGGTGTGACGACTCGCAGCCAATGAAACTGTGGCAGGCTGTTATTTAAATGGGCGAAGGAATCACCAGCAATGTTAATGGCATCTGAGGAAGGCAGAAGGTCTGCCGAAATGCATTATGCCAGCAAATTCAATAAATGCTTCCACCTGATTCCCCGCTGTGGCCCCTGCTTCTTTGCTTGTTGGAGAAGTTTCTGTGGATAAATTGCGCGGCTTCCAGAAACGTGCTACAGGGGCCCCGTTCTGTCAAGTGGCACGGGCTCTTCTGGTTCCTGCTCCGGCAGTTTCTTCGTTTTCCAAGGTATTGGTACTGCCCGGTGCCCGCCACTCCACACTGAGGAATCCAGGGCGGCTGTAGTATGGTCCGTGACTGCACGGAGGATCGGAAAGCACTGTCTTCTTGACCCCTGCTCGGCTGACTTTCGTTTTGGAGACGCTGGAACGTTTGGGGACTGGAGGAAGCATTTTTGTGAAGACAGCAACTGGGTATTGATTTTATTTCACCAAACATTTCCCTGCACATCGTCAATTCTATTTTGGACACTCCCTGCGCAGCACTTACCTGAACTATGAATTTTGGGACATGTGGTTCCTACGAATTACAAGTAGTGAGCAGTGACTACAGGAGGGGGTGTGACGACTCGCAGCCAATGAAACTGCGGCAGGCTGTTATTTAAATGGGCGAAGGAATCACCAGCAATGTTAATGGCGTCTGAGGAAGGCAGACCTTTGAAATGCATTATGCCAGCAAATTCAATAAATGCTTCCACCTGATTCCCCGCTGTGGCACCTGCTTCTTTGCTTGTTGGAGAAGTTTCTGTGGATAAATTGCGCGGCTTCCAGAAACGCACTACAGGGGCCCCGTTCTGTCAAGTGGCCCAGGCTCTTCTGGTTCCTGCTCCGGAAGTTTCTTCGTTTTCCAAGGTATTGGTACTGCCCGGTGCCCGCCACTCCACACAGAGGAATCCAGGGCGGCTGTAGTATGGTCCGTGACTGCACGGAGGATCGGTAAGCACTCTCTTCTTGACCCCTGCCTGGCTGACTTTCGTTTTGGAGAGGCTGGAACGTTTGGGGACTGGAAGAAGCTTTTTTGTGAAGACAGCAACTGCTTCTTTGCTTGTTGGAGAAGTTTGTGTGTGTGTGTGTGTATGTGTATATATATATATATATATATATATATATATATGTATGTATATATAGGTAGGTAGGTAAGTATACTTGTAAAGCGCACTGTTACTCCATCTCGGAGTGTCCTGGCGCTGTATACCGCTGGGGAACCAGTCCTGGCTTTCCCTGTGAGATGGTCCCTCCTGGGCACCTCCAAGGTGAAGCCAGGCATCCCCGGCGTTGATGGGGCCGTTGTGGAGATTAAGCAAGCTATTGCCCAGAGTTGCAGAGTGGGACCCATGGTTAGCGTAGGCACCTCGGCAAGAATTATCGAGTCCGCGGACATTGACCCAAGACCCTGCCGCATCGGGAATTGAACCCTGGTCCCGGGCCGATCTCTGCTTCAGGGTCTACCGCTTCTAACCAGTGAGCCACACTTCTCCATATATATGTATGTATATGTATATATATGTATATGTATATGTATATGTATATGTATATGTATATATATATATATATATATATATATATATATATATATATATATATATATATATATGTATGTATATGTATATGTATACACACACACACATTACGTGTGCTAAGGGAATTAATGTGCCCAGGCAAAATATATATACCGACCCGAAACGCGTAGAGTGATTGCCTTCAAACTGTCTAATTAAAAGGCTTTTGGGAGATCCAAGTGTTCGTGTGCTTTCTTCGAAGGAATATTGAAGAAACTTTTTACTCCACATATATATATATATATATATATATATATAAAATTCAACAAGAGGGCCCAATGAAGAAGAGCCCACAGCAGGTATGTATAGCTCAAACCTCTTTATTGGAGGTTGCCAGATATAGGAAATCACTCTTGTAGCATCAATTATTCTCATTGTCCAACGTGTTTCATGCAGTTCGCATTTCATCAGGGACTCGAGATTTTAAAAGACTTTCTGGCAGCATTCTGATTTTAAACACCTGATCAACATTCAAATCCGCCTCCGTGGGCGTCGCCACTCCTGTGGCATCGTGGTACTTGTGGTGTCTATAGCTTATACATATATATATATGTTCTTGGCCAAGTGCTGCACTGAGAAAATCCCTGCCAAGCGATGCCGGTGCACGCGACGATGGCAGCCACCATCAAAATTTCTCCAACCAAAGGGCAATGCAGGTAATCCACGCAAGGACCAAGCGGCTCACCAGAGGACTGTACACAAGTTTATTGTGCACGCAGAACAATGCGTTTCGGCGATGCATTTGTCAAGTACACACATATATATTGTAGCATTGGATGTTTCATCACTTTACACGAGTATAGCTCACAGTGACGGTTTAAATGCAGTTGAACATTATCTATCTAGAAGGGGCCCTGAATACAATGAACACAATATAATGCTTCTAGATATGTTACAATTCTGCTTGGTCAATAATGTTTTTCTTTTTAACCAGCAACTATACCGCCAACTATAGGGAGTAGCAATGGGGGCCAGCTTCTCTCCAAGCTTTGCATGTTTGCACATGGGGGCTTGAGAGGAGCTGGTCCTTGGCTATGAATACCAGCATAATATTCGTAATAACTTGGTGGCATGGTTTCGTTTTATCGACGATTTGCTGGTGATTTGGAGGGGTAGTCAGGATGAGGCATTAAAATTCATTCATTCATGATATCAATGACAATAAATTAAATTTGAAATTTACAGCCACCCTCAGTCAGGAGAAGGTCACATTTCTAGACACTGAATTGTATATCAATAACGGACAACTTGAATCCAGAATTTTCCGTAAAGCGACTGCTGGTAACAGCATTTTACATGCTGCAAGTGCACATCCGGCACATTTTGTTTCCAGCATCCCCTATGGGGAAATGCTTCGACTACGACGTGTTTGCAGCAATTCTGTTGATTTAGAGAGGGCTCAAGGAGAAAGCAAGATACGCTTTCTGGAGCGAGGATATTCGAGCCAATTAATTGAGAGGGCCAAACAGAAATCCATGGCATTATCTAGGGAAGAACTTTTGGTCAAGAAATCTGACCGACAGGCAAAGTCCACTAGTAACATACAGAATGTAGGGAAGAAGGGAGCTAGTTGTTTCCGGATAATTACAGGATACAACAAACAGCACCATCAAGTGCGTAGGATTATTGACAAACACTGGCCGTTGGTAATGAAGGGTAATATTATTGGTAAGAGTGTCCCTAATAGAGTATCCCTTACCTTCAGTAAAGCTCCCTCCTTACGTAACCATATAGTAGTAACAAACCCTGAACCATTTGTGAAATCTGTATGGTGGCAGGAAAACAAAGGCTTTTACAGATGTAGGACCTATAAAGCCTGCCTCCACGGAGAGAACACCAAAACTTACAAAGATGGTTTTTCAGATATTCAACATCTGATTACACAGGTCCTTACCTGCAAAACGGAATTTGCGGTTTACATTCTACAATGTCCCTGTCAACTCAGATATGTGGGCAGCACTAAACATGCTGTTCACAAACGTATCCTCCAGCACCTGCGTGCAATCACGAATGGCGTCAACACCTACCCAGTGGCGCGCCATTTTAGGGATTTTCACCAGAGTGATACCAGCCTAAAATATTGGGTGATCGACGCAGTTATGAATAGCAGAAGGGGAGGGGACAGGGACGCCAGATTAAGAAGGCTCGAAACTAAATATATCCTTTTGCTCAATACAAAGACCCCTGCAGGCCTTAATGTTACAGAAGACTTATACACGTGCTTGCCATAAGAGTTTATCTATTTGTTAGAGGTCTCCTCCCTGTGGGTTGCACGTGTAGGAACCGCCCGGCTGGGTGAAACCACATGTGCACCATGGGGAGGCTGCGACTAGATATACATCAGAGAAAAGAACTGAACTTTGCTGCTACTTATATTGAAACAGAATTTGATTTTAATTTCACCACTGAAGGGCACTTTATACAGATAGGGACTGTGTGGACCCTTATATCCAATCAGTCCTCTGTGATCTAACTTTAGGGATTTTTTATTATTGTTATCACAATGTATGGATTATGTAGTCTGTTTTTGCTTATATTATTTATGGTAAGACTGTGAATCATGTGGGTTGTAGAAATGTCTAACTGTTCTAGACATAACAGGTTTTTATGGGATACAAACTCAATATGTTTTGTATTAATTGACTATACCAGGCGTATATTTTATACCTAAGATTTGCTGGTTAAGTTATCAACATTGTGTATGAATTTGGACTCGGGTTTTGGATTGGAGATAGTAGCGTATTTTGCACATGAAGATGGGGTATATTATGCCCAATTTGCCATATTTTGCACAGTTTGCGATATTTGCACAAGAAGTGAGCACTGAAAGCAATATTTGCACATCTTCAGCAAAGCACTTGCACTTTAAATTATTCCCCTACCATGTATTCAGTCAATTGACTATTTTATGCAATGCTTTTTGAGCAGAAGGTCTTTTTAAATAGAAGAAAGATGTTTTATGAGACTAACTGCTTTTTAAAGTTATGTAGCATATAAAAGCCTGAAATGTAATCATTTAGAGAAAATGTATTTTACTGAGATTCTTTTTTCAATCAACCCGCAAAAATTTACAAAAAATTTACATCTTTTTATATCATATTACCAAATGAATTTAGTTATGGTATTTTACAAAAATTTAAATGCAGTAACTGGTATCGGTTACTGTATTTTAACTACGAAACTGATGTAGTATGTCTCATGTCCATACCTAAAATTCACAGGTGGTGTTAATTTTGGTTTATCACTGGCACTTTAAAAGGGCTGTCCGTTCAAAGAAACGTTGTCATGTGAAAAAGGCTCCGTTGAGCCGAAACGTCTTTGACTTTTTCTGCATCGCAATAAATTTCAGCACCTAACTGGTCCGTGTCCGTGTGCTTTTTGCTGGCTGGTTGGCGAGATTCCAGAGCGCATAAAGAAAGCAGAACAAATGATTGATATATATATATATATATACATTCACCTATATGCATACATACACATACATATATACCAGGATATTTCCATTCAGTCACCTGTGTTTGTCCTGCATAGCACCAGTTTATGTGGATGTTTTTTATCTAATCCAGCTCCGCGCAACTGCCACACAGGCAAGAAGAACTCTGGGAGATATAGTGTCTACAACATTACATCGTGAGGGGCAATCACATGACCAGGAGTTCCCCAACCAATAGGAGGGTTGCAGGACTGACTAAAACGTGGGTGGGGCAGCATCCTGGCAAAACAGCGGCACCTGAGGATGGCTGATAGAGCCGAAATGCATCGTGCCTGACAGCGGTTTGAATAAAGGGCTTCCGAAAATATTTCCCCAAGTGGCCTCTTTCCTTTCAGCATTGGAGGAGTATTTCGTACGTACATACATATATATATATTACCTACTGGCGGTCGCCAGTAGGTATATATAGTTAGGATTTTTTCCCTATGGGATTTTTGAAAATTCTATGTCTAATAACTTTGGCGTTTGTGGACGGAATTGGCTGAAATTTTCTGGAAAATGGAACATTTTGTTTCTGAGCAGCCCCTGGAAATTTGGGGGGGGTTCGTCAAGGGGGGGCCGAGAAAAAAGGGGGGTCCCAAAACGTGTTTTTAACATTGAGTTTTCCATAGGGCGGTCTGTCGCACTTTTAGCCCGAACGGCTGAATGGATTTGCACGAAACTTGGCAAAATTGTAGAGACTGGTAGCCCGATGTGCCTTTTGTAGGTCTCAATATATGTGCTCCAGTGGATTTTGAGAAATTAACGTTTAAAAAAAGATATATATCTGTAACAGCGGACTGGGCAGCTCCCGGTTCGCGGACCGGGGCGCGTACCAAAACTTCGCGTAGCGAAGCTGATTGGTTATCCGGCGTCTGTAAACATTCCAAACAGTCCGGAGCGGCCGCCATCTTGTCTCTCGGTAGGATTGAGAGACAAAAGGAGGCCAAAACAAAGGTGGAAATAACCATAAGGGGGCATAGTAGATCCTCCCTGACCCCTTAGGTTTAATGTGGAGGCTTTAAAAGGGCCCCGCGGGGCAAAAAAAAAAAAAAAAATTTTTTGTTTTTTTGCGTGGGTAGCGCCCGGTCCGCGAACCGGGAAGCGTTCTGGGCAGCGTACTGCAATGAAAAATGAATGATAGACTTTTCAAATGCTGTATGTTAATTGATTGTTGGTTTTGTTGATTATTTTTTTTATTTTTTTTATTGTTTAAGCATTTTTTATTGTGTTTCATAATTTATTAAACTTTCTAACATTTCATTGTCAGAAATTTCATAATTATCGTGGAATATACATTGTAGTCTCTGAGGTTGTAAAATGTCCTCATTTGCAAGGAGGTTATCTACTGCTTGTACACATTGCAGTAGTTCTTGGTCCCAAGTTTCATCCATAAATTCAATCTCATTTGGATCAATGATTTCTGTGTTGGACTCTGGAAGGACAATTTCAAATGAAATTTTTTGTTCGCTTTCCATTTTCCCTGAAATTTGCATAAAAAAATATATATTAGTAGAAGTAGGGCACTGTTGGGATTAATTTTAGATAGGCAGTTTTTAACAGTGAATTTATCTTTGGGCAGTGTATAGTATCAGAGTGGAAGTAGGAATATAAAAAATTGTATCTAAATTTATAAGTACTACAGAGGGATAGTATATAACTAACAGAAAAAGTTTGCCATATTAACTTAAAGTGCACAATATACTTCAGTTTTAAAAATAACAACTTACCTTTAAAAAGAAGTTGAAGTTATTAATGAAAATCCTATTGAAATGTACACCAGGAAGTAGAAGTCAAAATGGCTGTGTTTCCTTCTCTTCCTTTATATATATTCGGGTACATAACCAATCAAATGTCAGGTAAAAAAAGTAGAAAATGAAAGTAACATTTTAATTGGTTGTCAATTCCAACACTTCAGATGTGTTTTGTGAAGTAATTTACCTCACGGTATTTAGAGAGGTCTACAGGCTAAATGGCTAAATGGAATTCCAATCAAATTTGTGAAAATGGTAGGGATTGGTATGTAGTATGAGCTAATCTATATTTGGTGAAATTGTCTCAAGTGGCTTTTGTGTGAACTACTTTCCCACCTTTTTTGATGGTGCGCTTCCCAGGGAGCGACCCGGTACGCGAACCGTTGAGCGCCCCGGTTCGCGGACCTTAAGCGTTCCGGGAGTCCACCATTTTGTGTTTCGGTCGAATTAAGATACAAGATGGAGGGCAAATAATGTTCAGAATGGGTAGAAGGGGGCACGGTAGAGTTATCTTGACCCCCTAGGTTTTCTGAGGGTGGCTGAGGAGGCTTATATGTGCGAAAAAAAACCATTTTTAAAAAAAATTTCGCGAGGTTAGCTCCCGGTTCGCGTACCGGGTAGCGGCCCCGGTAGCGTATTTTGTTGAAAATTAGTGAAAAATGTTAGAGTTAAATAATAATTGTGAGTGATCAGATGTAGGGTAGCTCTGAGAAGAGCTTTTGGGTTTATGGTACATTTAGGTACTTATAAGTAGGTACCAATGCACATTCTTAAATTCAGAGTGAAAACTCTGTTGCCCTCATCTGAGAAGTGAACTCCATCTCCTCTGTAGATATCTTGCATGTAGTAACGCAAGTTATTGTTGTACAGGGAGCCCATTCCATGGTCTCTCATGTAAGTTGAAACAGATTTGTTTACATGCTTCCTCGACTTCTCAATTTGTGGACAAAATTGGTTTGACCACCTCCATTTCTGTCTTTGGCATATATTTGAATATACCAAGGCAGTCTGAGGAAAAAGTGCCATTAATTGCTCAAAGGTGTCCTTTAAAAGCATTTCCAGACCTACACCAGTCAAAGTGCCCAAGTCATTACCTCCACAGTGCACAATTAACAGGTCAGGTTTGGGCAAATGCATAAAGGTTTTCACCAATGGTATCAATTGGTGACATTTTAATCCTCTGTGGCCAAACCACTTAATTTCCACATCTTGTAAATTGAGGTTAGGTAAATTCCTGCTTTCAACGTACCTTTGAGCCCAGTGAATATAACTATGACCAACAATCCAGACAGAAAACATGGTGAGAGAAGGTTCTCCTGCAGTCAGATGAAGTGTGGCAATGAAATGGCAGTTGAAAAAATGAGAGTTTGAAATGAAAAAAACTGTGGAGTTTCTGTGTTCATGAAGCAGTAACAGTGATTGGTGGATTTTGATTGCTGAAAACAAAAAGTTAGGGTGCACGGATGTGTTCTTTGAAAGATGTATTTTGAGTGGTCAATAAAAAATCATTAAATGAAAGAATGCACTGGATATGCAGGTGCACTGAGAGTTCAGAGTTCAATTGCAACATTGTTGTGTGAACTTGCAAACAACAGAGTTCTTCCAGGAGGTGGTTGCCATGCAGATAAAGCAGAAAGGGCAGAGGGGGGATGGGTTTTCATTTGAAAAAAGTGAGGGAAGACTTTTGATTGGGTGACATGAGAGATATGTGTGAAGAATTACAGCATTTCTGTGCTTTTCATAGCTGCAGACTCTGGAGTGCATACCTTTTGCTCTGCTGCAGACAAATTGGTGTGTTTCTGAGACTGTTTTCAAACTCAAAGTATTTGCTAAGGTGAGAAAATATTTCTTTACTTTAGATAGAGAATAGTGTGCTTTAAGGAGAAAATTATGATTTATGTGGCGCAAATTGCTTGTAAATATGCTCTCACATGTGTATGGAAAATTTTGATTTTGAATGTTTGTGTTACATAGCCATGTTAAAAGTGACCCAACCATGCTGGAAAGGCAATCAAAAAATGCTTTCATGTGTTTTATTGACATTTTAAGTCATTTTCCCATGTGCAGTGTTTAGAAATTATGATTTGAAAATCGTTTTTGGGGAAAAGGAATTGTTTTTAAAATCATGACAAGGAGATAATGGTGTATACTTCTTTATAAGGCTATTGACTGTCCCTGATGTTATTTTTCTCATTTTAGTGTAAGACCTTTCTCTGTGGCGCAAATTGCTTGTAAATATGCTCCCACATGTGCATGGAAAATTTAGAGTTTGAATGTTTGTGTTACATAGCCATGTTAAAAGTGACCCTACCATGCAGGGAAGCCAATCAAAAAACGCATTTATGTGTCTTAAGGACATTTTAAGTCATTTTCCCATGTGCAGTTTTTAGAAATTATGATTTGAAAATCGTTTTTGGGGAAAAGGAATTGTTTTTAAAATCATGACAAGGACATAATGGTGTATGCTTCTTTATAAGGCAATTGACTGTCCCTGATGTTATTTTTCTCATTTTAGTGTAAGACCTTTCTCTGTGGCGCAAATTGCTTGTAAATATGCTTCCACGTGTGCATGGAAAATTTAGATTTTGAATGTTTGTGTTACATAGCCATGTTAAAAGTGACCCTACCATGCAGGAAAGCCAATCAAAAAACGCTTTTATGTGTCTTAAGGACAATTTAAGTAATTTTCCCATGTGTAGTGTTTTGAAGTTATGATTTGAAAATCGTTGTTGAGGTAAAGGAATTTTGTTAAAATTTATGTGCGCCATATGCCCCCAAATTTTTTTTTCAGGGGTGCAGCAGGGTGTTCTTGAGATACCCCTGCACGCTTGAAAAAAATCCTATTTTGTGATGAGCTAATTGCTAATCACAAATTGCAACCTTCATTCCTATGAGCCTCCTAGCCCATGGAAATGAATGGTTAATTTGCAATTAGCAATTTGCTCATTGCAAATTAGGAATAGTAAAGAATTGCTATTTATTCCTTAAAATTTGGTATTTAGGAAATGCAAAATAGTTTGATGGTACATATGGTGGTTCATCTGTAACAAGATAAGAAGCTTAGGGATACATTTATGATGACTAGCGCAAAAAAGTGCACATTACTTACTTCATTGGTAGGCCTTTACATGTATTATCTCCTCTGTATTCTTCATCAAGCGTAACTTTAATCTGCAATCCTGAGTAGGCCTCACCTTAAACAAACCTCTGGATAGGACACACTTTATTGTCATCGTGGATTAATCATTTAAAATGGTAGGGACAGATTATGATAGGTGTATGCCTCTTTTGTGCCACTGTGCGTCAATTTTATGATGCAGCGGTGGTGCAAAAGATTTGCTATGAGGCGACAACATTACAAATTGATGCATTTAGGCAGATATGTCATGGTGTAAAAAAAACGTACCACATAAAACCCAAGCAGCAGTGATGCAAAAGATGCACCATGCCGCAAGACAGGCCTCACTTGGGGCCATATGTATGAAGGTAATTACCATTCGCATATTGTGGTAAATTGGTGGTAATTTGTGAATTCTTTTCAAAAAGCTTTTTTTCCAAAAAACAAAAGGTGACATATGACGCCCATACATGCCCTTAGGGCATGTATGTGCGCCATATGCCCCCAAATTTCTTTTTCAGGGGTGCAGCAGGGTGTTCTTGAGATACCCCTGCACCCTTGAAAAAATTCCTATTTTGTGATGAGGTAATTGCTAATCGCAAATTGCAACCTTCATTCCTATGAGCCTCCTAGCCCATGGAAATGAATGGGTAACTTGCAATTAGCAATTTGCTCATTGCAAATTAGGAATGGTAAAGAATCGCTATTTATTCCTTAAAATTCGCTATTTAGGAAATGTAAAATATTTTGATGATACATATGGCAGTTCATCTGTAACAAGATAAGAAGCTTAGGGATAGATTTATGATGACTGGCGCATCACCAGGGATGTGACAGTCATCCTGCGCCACTGTTCCGCCACCCATGTTGTGCTGCATTTACAATGCGGCGCAGCATGGGGCAAAAACAGCACAGATGCGTGACGCATCTGTGCCGTAAAGGTGGCGCATTGCTGGAGTTGTATCGCAAGTGCGATGCAGCTCCAGCAAGGCTCAGGGGTGCCCCATCTCCACAATGCTGCGTCAAGACCTATGCCAGCTTCAAGCAGGCGCAGGGTTTTGATGCAGCTTTCTCCTATCTGATTGTAAATGCGGCACACCATGGGTGGCAGAGCAGTGGTGCACGTTAACTGGTGCATGCCTGGGGATGTGCCATTTAATATAAATCTGCCCCTTTACATTTAAGTATGTGCAGGGGACACAGAGTCGGTGAGGCTTATCCAAGGTTAAGAAGAGATGAGTCCTGTTCAGTGAAAAATTAGACATAGGCTTCACCTGCTCAGCATTGCTGGACATGGCTAAATAATAGCTGCTAAATGTTAATCTTGTTAAACAATTTCACTATTATAATCTCTGAGATTTGTCTCTTACTCTGCAACATCTCATTGTTGTTATCTTTCTTTAAAGATAAAGACAACCTCAACATGAGCGACAATCTGCAATCCGTTGATTTTGACCTCATCATTGAACTTGTAATTGAAACATCAGTGGATGTTGATCCTTTGGATGATTTAAATCCTGAGGATGAAGAAGAGCGTGATGAGGATGCAGATTTGTCCGAACTATATGATATAGGATGGGAAGCTGACCTGCTTGAGCCTTTGGAAATATAAACATTTATTTTTAAATTTTATAATTAATAAAAAGTAAAAAGGTAAACCGTTTAATTTAAAAATAAAGACACCTTCAAAAACAGTTTATGTGTAGTGTCTTCAATAAAATATTAAAATATGTTCATAAAATTAGATCAGATTCACATATAAAATAGCATAGGTAACATAAATATAAATGTCATTTCTTTTCTGGTATTTCTGTATTGTAAGATTGCCAATGACTAAAAAATCTTCAAATTAAAATGTCAAGTAGTGTGTTAAGTTTTTGATCACTGTTACTGATTTACTGTTTGGTAATAATGTTTATTAACATTTTTTATAATATTTTTCCTCAGATTCAACTGCAGATCATTTCAAGATTTCAACATGCCTACAATACAAAGACAGATAAAGGCTGCAAAACGTCAAAGACAGCAGGTGAAAACAAAAACCCAGCAGTCCTCTAACAAAAAGATTTCTCAAGACACGAAGAAAGCACCGGGTAAGAGCTCTAAATATTTCATAAGAAATATTTGTAATAAAAAAAATATTACTACAGAAAATGTTTCAGTCCATAACACGAGAAGGAAATCAAATGGAAAGAAAAGGACAATGAAAAATGTTACTGCTAGAGCAAGAGATAAATCTGTGCATGATAGTAGAAGGAAACAACAGTTTAGGGAGATTTGTAAACGAATGTTCCGCAACAGGATAATTGGCAATTTGTTAAAAAATATTAAGAAAGGTCAACAGAAACTATTTTTTTATAAGAGAAAAAAAAAAGTTGAGAAAGTTATTGATCAGGCATTTGAAATTAAACGTAAGTTATTTATTTTGATAATCAATAGAATTAGGAAGCTAAACAAGGCAATTTTTGATTTCAAAAGAAATAGTAGATGGAAGAGAATAGTTAATCGTAGTAATTTTTGTGAAGTTTTTTCTGGAGAATGGATGCATAGTTCAAGCTGTGAGGCATTTTTTAATGAGGAGAGTTACTTCCAGGATAATGATTTGGTGCATGCAGTTGACACCAGTGGTCGTGCTTATGAAGTGAAAGATGGTTGTCCAGTTGAAAAAGAACAAGCATTTACAATGCAACGGTTTCGCCTTTGAAAAAGTCAGACCTATTGGCATTGTAAATGACAACATTTTTTTTTATGTGTTGATTTTCAAAACAGATAAATAAATGGCACTGTCATTTACAATGCCAGTAGCTTAATCTCTCGCAAATGCCACACACAAACACACAGACCCACAGAGTCCCACACACATCCATACCTGCAGAGCCACACACACACATGCACAGAGCCAGGGTGTCTGTGAGGAAGATGGACAGGTAAGCCACAACAACAGGGGAGGGGTCGAAGTTTCAAGGCAAGCAACAATAACGAACAGGGAGGCGGGAGGAGTAGGGAAAAGCAGCAACAATAGCAAAATGGAAAGGGAGAGGGACGGGAGCAAGCAATAACAAGCATTGGCAAAGCTAATAGGCTTTAAAAAATAAATATATATTTTGGCAGTGAGACGTGAAAGAAGGACAGGAGGAGTAAAATAATCAGAACAGAAGGACAGGTAGGGGAAATAGCATGGAGGGCAGGTGGGGGAGAAGCGGAGTTGAAAAATAAAAGCACACTGGAAACCGAGGAAAGCAGTGGGGAGAAAAGTACATGACAGACAACAGGTGGACACACATGCACTCTCATGGAGTGCTTCGCAAAAAGAAAAAAAGAAAACCTGAAAAGCAGACACTGGCGCACGCATAGAAGCAGCCAATCAGAAGGGTCCAAGGGAGGGACAATTACAGGCTGGCCCAGCTAATACATTGCGCCAGCGAACAAAAAGTAAATGACAAAACAAAAAGGCAGTGTTTAGCAATGGGAAAAGTGCACTTCTAGGTCCGTTTTCAGCATGTCCACAAGAAGCCAGCACACGGTCTGGTGGGCTCCGACCTAAAAAACTGTCTTTATTTTATTTATCCAGCTATGTTGCACTCAGACTTGCTTTAGTCCTCCGTGTAGGCAAGAGGTGGGAAAGCAGCTGAGAGACGGAAAGAAGCTAGAGCTACTCTGCCTTTAAGAGATGCTATTTCCATAACAGGACCATTGCTCCAAGTGAGGCACTGGAGCACGGGTGCAGCTTAGCGATGAGTAGTTCTTTTCCACGGAGGGCCGCCTCAAGTCCCTCAGGCCGCAACACACAAGAGGATGGGGGCCCTAGGCTGGGAGCAAGTCGCTGGGGGGCAAGAACACTCAGGAGGCAGTGCCACCAGACCGCCCAGCGCAGGGGGACATCACCACTGCGGCGCCCTGTCTAGTCGAAAATACCGCCGTGGTCCGTCTGCTGTGAGAAGGTGCCCATTCAGCAGGGGCAGAGAGAACAGCCCGGGTAGATATGTAGCAGTGCGGTAGGCGCCCAGCGGATGAGGAGGGGTGTCCCACGGGTGGTGGACGGTCGGGGAGGTTAATACTGTTGATCCCAGTTGTTGTACTGCCTGGTGGGAGCCCTGGGCAAAGCTAGTGCTGGATCTTCCGTCTCCCCTCCAGCCAAAGTGGCAGTCATCCCGGGCCGCAGGGCACTCCACCCGACCACCTCCCGCCAGCCGGCAATGAGAAATTCGGGCCCACCATGTGCAGGATCCTGAAATCAGTCCCCTCACCCCTTACACGGAGCCAGCAGCTGAGGGAAACTCCGGGATATTAATCAGGTCGCCAGCCTAGGATTGTCACTGCAGCGCTTCTCTGTCACCCCGGCCAGCCCGCACCACTATCGGGGCAGGGGGCAAGACGGGGGAATGCAGCCAGGATAACGGAGGGGGCGGGGAAGGAAGCAGTCTCCCGGCAGCGCCGCGTCCAGCACGGCCAGAAAGCCCAGCAGGGTTACACGCCACTCACCGCACCACCACCACAGTGGTAATAGTCAGGGCAGCCGTCGGTCCACTCGTCCCCCCCACTTCAGCGGCGGCATCCGGCAGAAGGTTATTCAGGCGGGGATGCGCCAAGGTCCGGTCAAGACGCCCGTTCTCCTCCGGCGTCAACAGGATAATCGGCCAATCCAGTCCCAGCGGTGTGCAGCCAGGTTCGGCCAATTAATCACAGTGCCGGGAGTCGGGAGATACGCCAGGATCTAACGCCGAGCCGCCATTTTGTTTCTTCACGGCCGTATGATTCTCCAGCTGCCGCGGCCGATTTCGTGGTGCAGGCTGGACAGATCACGGCACAAGAGGATTCCCCCGCACACCATGAGGCTCCGACACCCAGCAGGAGCAAATTTGGGCCGTCAGTGTGTCCGTTAGTATACATCACGAGCATGCAGCACGGCAAAGAATACATGGGTAGAGGGGGGCTAGAGCGGGACAAAGGAGAGCTGCGGGGTGGAGGGAAGGGGTGCACAAACAGGGAGTCAGAGGCAAGAAACAACGGCACAAACAGGGGGGCAGAGGCTTTCCTCGGTAGACGCTGCTCGGAAAGCACAGCGCACCCTGTAGGGATTCGGGGGCGTGTTTTTCACCCTCTCCCCTTCCCATTGGCTGGAAGGTAAAATTCCAGCCAATGGGAAGAGGAGAGGGCGTGACTTAAAAAAAGACACGGAAACGCCCCCGAATCGCGTCAAGGCGGGCCCTGAACTCAGTGACGCTCCTCTCCTCCAATGGCTGGCCAGCATTTACGAGGCCAGCCAATGGAGAAGAGGGGCGTGTTCAGCCCCCATACTACAGACAAAAGATTTCGGCTCCGCCCACTGCTTACGCAGTGCGACGGTAGCCGAAACCTAAAAACTTGTGACAACAGAGGCAGAAGAGGTGTTAGGTAATGAGGTTTTAGGAAGACGTGCTAAGGGTCCTGTGTACACCTGGAAGTGTAGTAGTATTTGCAGTGTGCGACAGGATTCCATCAATTTGCTTTGTGATTTCGTACGGTCATTTAACAAAAAAAGTTTGAAGCAGAAAATGATGTTGCAAGAATTAGATCCTTGCAGAGTAAGAGAAGTGACAGGTTTGCATGGTCATTCACTGGCTTGTCTTTCCAGGAGAGTATGTCAGAGTGTTTTTCATCATTTCAGGATGCTAGCAGTGCATCATAACAAAGTGAGGAAATTAGTTAGAATGTTGTATTATGCTAAGAGTCCAGCAATTATGCTGAAACAATTATGCGCTGCTCTTTTGCATGGTTCTGAAATAGATGTGAAGAATATATGTGAAGAAATTGAGTTTTGTTACTTTGGAAGTAAAGAGGAGAATGTTGAAATTGAGCAAGAAGTAGAGGGTCATGTGGAAGATAGTGTACAGGTTTCCAGTACAGATAATTTCCAGAGGGAAATTGCGACGTTTGAGGTGAAATCAAGTGAGAGGCCTAATTTCACTTGTGTGTGTTGTCGACGCACTTATTATAAGAATCAGACTAAGTTAGTGGATTTATATGCAAAAAGTGAAAGGGAAAATAATAGTGAATGGAAGGATTTTGCAACATACTTGATGGTAGAAAATTGTTTTGATTTGGGATTGGATCAACGTGTGTGTACTTATTGTTGTAACAAATTAAAACAAAACCAGATGCCTGCTAGAGCAGTTCATAATAATCTGGAATTGGTTGAGATTCCTTCTGAATTGAAGGACTTAAATACTTATGAATCTATTTTGATTCAAAGTATCCATCCCTTTCAGGCTATTGTAAGAATGGAGCCAAAGACAGGGAAATTGCCTCCATCAGATTTACAGAGAGGATTAAAGGGAAGAGTTGTTTATTTGCCTCTAGATTTAAAAAAAAAACATTAACACAATTGGAGTAGAAAAAGTGGAAGAGGAACCTCTGGTTATCTTAGTTAATGGGGTTCCGACAAAGAATAAGAAAATATGGCAAGATTTAGTAGATGTTAGGAAAGTCAAAAAGGCAACATTGTATTTGAAAAAAAATAATAAATACTACAAGAATGTATATGTTGCAGAAGAGGAAGTAAGTGAGGAAGAGGATAGCGATTTGTGTGCTGGTCAAATTGAGAAAGTAGAACCCTCTACTAGTGAAGAAATATATGAACATTATAGTGTTCATCCTTTGCATTCCAAGGAAGTCATGGGGAATGCTATTGAGTTGTTTCAAATGAAACAAGCCAAAGGGAGTCCCATTAGTGTTTGGGAGGAAAGTTTGGAAGCTCGGTGTTTCCCACAGCTTTTTCCAACAGGTCAGGGAGGAAGATATGATGAGCGACCTCATCAAATTCCTGCTTCTGAATACCGGACTTTGCGATTGTATGCAGGAGATGCTAGGTTTCGACAATGCATTCCTTATTTGTTTCATCTCCTGTTTGAAAGCGATCTGTCTGGACTGTCATATGCAGTGAACCACATCTTGAAAAGTGGTATACACATGCAAAACATCTCGGCAAGTGACTTTATGGATAAAGTCAATGTCCAAGACAGTATTTTGGATTCTCACCTGATTAATCTCATGGCGTGTCAGCGTGGTACTAATGAGTACTGGTACCGTCGTCATGGTGATTTAAAATGTATGCTGAGGAACTTAGGTACTCCCACATGGTTCCTCACTCTGAGCTGTGCCGAGTATGGCTGGGAAGACTTACTTGAATTTCTACGAGAGGCAAATGCTAACGTAGATAACATCGAATTCAAGACACCCGGAGAACTGTGCTCTTTGGATCCAGTCAATGTATGTAGGTACTTCAATCATAGATTTGAAGCTATGATGTCTTTCATCATGAATAAGAAGAATCCACCTCTTGGAGAGGTGTTGGATTTCTTCTGGAGAAAGGAGTACCAAGCAAGAGGTGCTCCTCATATACATATGTTGCTGTGGATCAAGGATGCACCTAAATTTGGAACGGATGCAGAAGACTCAGTGATGAGTTTCATCCAACAGTATTCTACGTGTGCTGTTCCAAACGCAAAGGAGAAGAAAAACCTAAGAGAAAAAGTTCTGCGTTTCCAAAGCCATCGATGTGGAAAGTACTGCCGTCGTAAATTCCGAAACAAAGACAAGTTCTACACTAAATGTCGTTTCGGCTTTCCACGACCGGTGATTTCTAAAGGAAGAGTAAACAGTTTGATGTCTTCGTTGCGACACAATGTCATGAAGAAATCACCTAAAAACACTTACAATTTGAAGAGGAACGAAGAGTCCAAGTACATCAACGACTACAACCCGGTGATTTTGTCCATGTGGAATGCTAACATGGATATACAGTTTGTGGCTGATAACTGTATGGCTGTGGCGCGGTATGTGACGTCTTACATCACCAAAAAAGAGAAGACAGAATTGAAGGATATGTGGGAGGACATTTCCCATGAAAAGAGCCTCAGCAAGAAGTTGTACAGTTTCAGTCTGAAGATGTTGTCGCATCGAGAAATCGGAGCGTACGAATGTTCTGACCGGTTGTCTTCAGCAAGTCTCTATGCCAAGTCCAGGAGTATCGTTTGGGCGAGTCTTGGTCTTGCTGCAACGCGTAATCGAGTTCTCAAACCTGTGCGGGAAATTGAGTATTTGGCGGAAAAGGAGCCAAACAGTACCGACATTTTGAAGACCAACATGTTGGATACATATCATCCAAATCGAAGCAGTCACCTCGAGAATGTTTGTCTGTATGAGGTTCTGCAAAATTACATATTCAAGAGGAACATCAAAGAAGATACTGAGAAAGGAGTGTATGCTGTAATAGGAAGTGAGGGATGTCTGGTCAAGCAAAGAAAATGCCACTTGGTAAACCATCGAAAATTGAGTGGCGAATCTCCTGAAAAAAAGGAGTTTTTCTATTTAGCACTTTTGCAACTTTTCAAGCCTTGGCGTGCAGAAGAGGAACTGCTTGGAGATTTTCTCTGTTACGAAGACTCTTTCAATGCCGCCAAGGAGACCATAGAATGTCCTGCTTTTCCCAAATATGTAGAAATGTTGAATGCGGAAATTGAGCAGGAAGCAACAATTGCAGCCGAGATTGCCAGAGACAGTTCTCAGGACAGTCAGAGTTCTGCTTCATTGAGTCAGGATCCACTAGGAGGACCTGTTATCGAAAATGAAGCTGCCACTGCTATGAATGAAGTGGAAAGAGCCATGGCACATGCTCAAGAGGATGCGGTTAACTTAGAAGAGTTGGAAAGGCAACTCAACGTTGAGCAGAGGAAAATATATGACGAAGTTACCATGCAAATTGATCATGGATTAAGTCATGATAAGAAAGAGTGCTCATGTACGTCGTTGAAGCCTGTCCGACTGTACGTGAGTGGAGAAGCGGGAACTGGAAAAAGTTTCCTCATTAAAGCAATTTCATGCTATTTGCAGGAAAAGACAGAGTCATCGCTGTCTTGTGTTGTCACTGCTCCAACTGGACTGGCAGCACATAATATTAAAGGGATTACTTTACATCGTTTACTGATGCTGCCAGTGGAGCATGACAACAAATTAGAATATCATAAGCTATCTGGAGATGCTTGTTTTGAAGTTTCAAGAATCTTGAGGAAAATGAAACTTCTTATCATTGACGAAGTAAGCATGGTTTCCAATGTCATGCTTGCCTTTGTGCATTTGAGGATGCAAGAAGTTCTCAAAACAGAGTATGATGTGTTATTTGGTGGCAAACACATCATTGTTTTCGGAGATCTTTTGCAGCTGACACCAGTGAAAGGGCAACCTGTGTTCAAAATGCTCACGCATGAAGATACCAGGAAGTGCCTAGGCAGCATTGGCAACGTCAATATATGGTTAAACTTCAATTATGCTGAACTGCATGAAAATATGCGTCAGGCGAAGGATGAAGTTTACAAGACTATTCTACAAGATGTTAGAATTGGAAAAGTGACCGAGCATGGGAAAGAAGCTTTACATGCACGATTACTGTCAAATTTATATCCAGAACAAGATGTTGTGCCTGAGAATATTTTTCAGAAAATTACTGAAAAGAAATCTGGAATATGTTTGATGCCAACTCTTGCAGAATGTGCCAAATTTAACAACAAAATGTTGCATTTAGAAAAGCAAGAGATTGTGAAACTGGAAGCTATTGATAGAGTAGAGCATATGGGATCAACAATTATTTTGTCTGAGAATCTGAAAACAAAATTGGATTCATTAGAGAAGAGTATATCTAAAACTGCAGGTTTTGAAAAGACTCTGAATGTGTGCTTGAACTGCCGTATAATTTTAAGAAGGAATTTACATGTTGAAAGAGGTCTGGTAAATGGATCAATGGGTAATGTTGTTGATTTTGTGAAATACAGAAATAGAGATGGAATTGAATTTTTAAAAATTAAATTTGATGGCATTGAGGAAGTACAGCTAATTGCTCGTTGTTCTGCTAGATTTTTGCTTGTAAAAGACTTATATGTTCGCCGTAAGCAGTTTCCTGTTTGCTTGGCATATGCGGTGACAATCCATAAATCGCAAGGTTTAAGTGTAGACAGTGCATTGGTGAATATTGGCAGTTCTGTGTTCAAGGAGGGTATGGCATATGTGGCATTGTCACGAGTTAGAACTTTATCGGGATTGTACTTGATTGAGTGTGATGTCACAAACATTTGTGCAGATCTAGATTGTGTTAAGGAATACAATAGGTTAAGAAGAGAGTATGCGCCACATTTGCCTCAGTTTCCTTTGTTTGAGAAACGTCTGGTAGGCCGGAAACGAAGAAATGAGAACAATACTGGGGAGGTTATAGCAAAAAGACAAAAAGTGAATGAACCTAAAATTACAAGCAGAAACAAAAAGGATTCTGTTGAAGATGTTGTTGGTTTTCAGTTTGAAAACAGTTCTGGTGTCAACTGCTATGCTAATGTAGTAATTAATGTTTTGTTTTCTCTAAAAAATGTAAAAGAAGAGATTGTGGTCAATTCTGATCAAAGATTTTGCGGTTTGTTAAATTCTGTGTTAGAGAAATGTACCACTGATAGAAGAAACATAGAAAGTGTGTCTGAAATTCGAAATCTGTTAGACAGATGTTCAGGCCAAACACAATTCTCTCAAAATATTCAGCAAGATTGTCAGGAGTTTTTAATGTATATGCTTGATGTATTACATGCTGAAGGTGTAGATGTAGACCAGCTGTTTGGGCTTTCTTATCAATGGCAGCATGACTGCGAGAACTGTATGATATCAAGTACTACTAGTGTAGACTCAGAAAGATTTATATATTTAACTTTGCCAGACAGTAAATCAGTCTCCTTTAATAAGCTAGTAAAAGCTGCTAATCACAACATGGAGTGTAGCCAATGTAAATCTGAAATGATGTCCACATTATTTATACGAACATATGGCCAGTACGTCATTTTAATGTTCCAACGATGTAGGCCTGATGGAACAAAATTGACAACTTTAATAAAAATTTTTGTAGCTTCGCAGTTGTCAATATCAGGAAGGACTTTTGTAACTACAGCAATTATATATCATGACGGCCCTTCAATATCATCAGGACATTACACAGCTTATTTAAAGTCTAGAAATGGCTGGTCATTCTGCAATGATTCTGTTTTAATTTTCAAAAAAAAATTGCCGTATGACCTTAAAAACTCTTACCTGGTGTTTTTAAAACCAAAATTTTAGGGAAATAATCTCGGGATGTGCTCTGTGGAATTTCAAGAAGTTCTAATGGCTCCTACACAATTTGGCCTTGAGGATAAGTGTAGTTCAGAGACATAACTTCTAATCATAGGACTGGACATCATGGAGATATATGTGCACTTTGAATGAGTTCAGAAAAACTGTTTCTTTTTATAAGCTAATTGAAGCAGCCAATCAAAACATGGAGTAGAGGGAATGTAAGTCTGCAATGTTGTCTACTGTTTTACATTGCTTTGTGATTAAAAGTGATGTAGAGAATTAAATAATTGTTGTAGTCATAGAGGTAGTGTAAGTCTGCTTCATATTAAGCAGTATCAGTGTCATAGGAAATGTAGAACATGACTGAGCAAGAAGGGGAAGATATTACTATTCCTGGATTGTGAAAATGATCTTCAACATTTTAATTCTGAAAGTTGCGGAAATGCCAAATGATGGGATTGGCTAACAAGAAATCCAAGAGTTATACATGGCTCTGACCAGATTTGGCCTTGTGGAATCTTGTGGTAGAGAGCAAGAAGTCATTTATTGTATGTAACGTGTTTTTAAAAACGATGGAGATTTTCTTTCAGAAAGTGGCGGGCTGAAAGTAATAACAGCACAAAAGAGTGTAAGCTGTTCATAGGACATCCTTGGACGTCATGGAAAGTAAGTTAACTTTAAGGAGTTCTGAATTTTCATTTCTGATGTTGTATGGGTTTTTTAAACACAATCATTTTGATTGTGTTTTTTTTTCCCCGCTGTTACATGATGAATACCTTCAAGTCACTGTTTTTAGTGAATTTTGATACATTCTGAGAACAGCAAAAATAAACCATTTAACATGTATAATTAATTCTGTGCTGTTTGCATTTATGATGTATATGTAGAACTGTGTAGGAGGCATGGAGAAGGTGAGGCTTCTGTAAGTGTCAAAGTTGTTGCATGCAGTGCTGCACTTCTGCGTATTCTTTCATATGCTAGACTACATCTGCACAATGAGATACCTAAGCAAAGGAAACACAAGTGATGTGATTGTGAAATGAGCAAAATAAATTGCATGTATTTCAATTACATCACCTGTGTTTCCTATCATTACGAATCACATTGTGCAGATCAAGTTTAGGTCTGTCCAGGGAAACATAGGAGGTTTGGACTTTGTTGAAGATTGCAGTGGACATGACTCACTTCATTGGTAGACCTTCACATGTATTATGTCCTCTATTCTCTTCAACAACTCGAAATTTCATCTGCAACCCTGAGTAGGCCTCACCTGAAACAAAACTCTGGATAGTAGACATCTTATTGGCATCCTGAAGCAATTATTTTAAATTTTAGTGTCTTGCGACACTTTTCTGAGACAACAGCAATGCAAAAGATGCACCATGTTTTAAGATAGGCCTCACTTCATCTGCATCAAGATAGTGTTAGTTTAAAATGTATATCTTTAGGACTGTGTAGCTTCTGTAAGTGTCAAAGTTATTGAAAAACTGTTTGTCCTTCAATCTTTGCCCTTGTCTTTTGTAATTTTTTAATACATGTTTTTATATTTTTCAAATGTTTGTTCTCTCTTTCACAGATTGAAAGTATAAAAATAAAAAGTGAGGAATTTAACGACAATTATAAGGTAAGTATTTTTGTACTCTTTTCGTTACATTTCTATCACATTGAACTACTATTAGTTCCACTGCTTCATTTCTTTAATCCTCAGTTTCCTGCCTTTGCTACTTCCCTCATTCCTTTCTCTATTACCTACTTACTCAACTCCTTCCACTCTTTTTCTCAGTCCCTCTCTTCTCATAGTTCCTCACTCTTGTTCACTCACTCCGTCTCTATTACTCTTAGTGTCTTTGACTGATCACTGTATCACTATTTGTTCATAATGCTTTCTCTGTGTAGTTGAAGCACACTAAGGGGCATATTATGAATGCAGCCAATAAAATTATTGCTCTTTTTATTGGCAGAAAACTGGTGCAAAAGCGGCTTTAGCGGCAGTTTTCTGCCGCAAAAGCAGCTTTAGCGACACATTTCTGCCGATAAAAGCTGCAAAACTTTTATTGCCTATGTTGATAATATGCCCCTATGTTATTTACATTAGGGCTATATTGTCCAGTATAACAATCAAAATTGCTCTCCAAAGACACCAGGCAAAGCAGACGTTCCCTCAAACAGATCACCAAGCGCAATTTACCCTACTTACAATCTAGCCTGTTCTCGGTCGAGACTTTAGCAATCTTTAGAGCACAAGATAAGATTTTTTTACATGGAAGAGCCATACGTATTGCAATTCTACTTAAGAAACAAGCATTGGCATAGACAATAGGTCTCGCCTTTGGGACCTTATACGTGTTTAGCCATGCAACAGTTGATGTTGCTGCACCAAGGATATTATGCTGCATAACTAAATACTTAGAAGGTCCCAAAGTCGATACCTATTGGCTATGCCAATGCTTGTTTTTCTTTCACTTCGTTATCTATTTTGTTTTTCACAATTATACCCTCTTCTGTCTGTTCTTTGGTAAATAGATCTATTAAACAGTATCTCTTCTTTACTCCCTATAGCTGTCTTTCTTGAAACATCACTCTCTGTTTACTTTCCTTATACTTACTCTTTTTTAAAAAAAAAAAATTTTTTTGGGTTAGCTCCCGGTCCGCGTACCGGGAAGCTAACCCGGGAGCGAACCAAAAGAAAGAGAGCTTGCCAGAGTGCTAAACATTGTAGCAATTTTTTTGGAAAGGGAAGGTAGTTCTGAAAAGAACTTTTTTTTTTATATTTTTGTTGTTTTATATTTTTTTTGTATTTTTTTTGTATTTTTTGTTTTTTTTGTATTTTTTGAACGATTTTATATTTTTTTGGGTTTTTTTGGGGGGGGGAAACAACAAAAAACAGGCGTTGAAAAGGGCTCAACAGGAGCAAAAAAAAATTACTGGGGGCGGTTAGGGCAATCATGGTGTTCATACGCCAGGTTCAGTGCATTGATGCTCATGTTGCCACAAGCTAATAATGCACGACAGCGCATACATAAGTGTATCATGTTCCCAAAATTGGGTTGGATATTTGGCACAGTTTCCCGTGCCTCCTCTGGTGATAAAGAAACCGATGTTGTTGGTCTCGTCACAGGAGTTGGTCGAGGATTGTCCATCATATCCCTTAATTCCGCCCGGCTGTAATTTAAGGGATGTTTCCTCGTCATGTGCCTATGCATGGTATGATTACCGTAGCTGTATTTTTTGTCCGTCCCTCTGGACAATTGTTCCTTGCATATGAGGCATGTTGCGTACCTGGCATTGACCTTTTTTTGGCCACGAGGGATGGAAAAAAACTGCCAGATGAAACTGGGTTTCTTTCTTGAAACCCGGGGCAACTCTTCAAGAAATTGTGGTTGTTCTCCCTCCTCATCCATCTCTTCATCTTCCTCCTCAGTGTTGGTAACCACCTGGGGAGGTGGTCCTCTCTTCCCATGAGGAGGTGGAGGTGGTGGTGGGGGTGCACCAGCTGAAGCAATCAGTGAAGCCATTTTCATACAATCAAAATAGGTCTTCCAAGAAGCAAAATAGGTCTTCCTCTCACAATAATGAAAGTCAGAGTGAGGAAAGAAGGAGTGGTTTTCATCATTTGGAAAAAACAATACTTCTCAACCAATGAAAAGTGTTATTTTTAGGTCACCTGACCTAGCCTTCCATAATTATGAAACTAAAAGTGAAATGAACCAATGAAAAGCTTTATTAACAAGTCACATGACCTCTAACGCTCATGTTACGCGCTGCGGAACGCTCCCCGGTTAGCTTCCGGTTCGCTGCGCTTCGCGCCTCGGTCCGCGCCCCGGGACACTTCCGGGTGCGCTAACGCGATACGTCACAAGACGCATTTCGCGGCAACGCGATAAGTCGCGCTTTCGCGCCGCGGATCGCTTCCGGGGAGTTGCGTTTCGCGCCTCGGTCCGCGCCCCGGGGCACTTCCGGGTGCGCTAACGCAGAACGTCATAAGACGCATTACGCGGCAACGCGATACCGTCACTATGTTGATTTGTTACCGGTTCGCGGACCGGATCGCGGAATCGAATTGAGCTAACGGGAAGCTTCCCGGTTAGCGGACCGGGAGCGAAACAAAAAAAATATAAAAAAAAAATTATTAATAAACATATAAAATATATTTTTGGATTTAAAGAATACATTTTACTTCTGTAGATATTAGCTTTTAAAAAACCAATGAAATTCACTGAAAAAACCATAGGTTATAGACCATATATAGTTAGGAATTAGCATTTACAAAACCTTGAAAATTCACTGAAAAAACCATAGGTTATACACCATATATAGTTAGGAATTAGCATTTAAAAAACCTTATTTTACTCACACAAAACCATTGAAATTCCATATATAGTTAGTTGTACTAACTATATATCGCGCACCCGCAATCCACTGCTGATGATGTCACATATTACATCATTCATGACATGGTCAGTGACATCACTGATGACATCACTGATGACATCTCAAATGACATCACTGATGACATCACTGATGACATCTCAAATGACATCACTGATGACATCACTGATGACATCTCAAATGACATCACTGATGACATCACTGATGACGTCATCCAGTGACTGTATAATTCTGTAAAATTAAAATATGTCTTACATATTTAAGAATGAGTGGATGTATAAATGTCTGGATGAAGGATTTATTAGGTGCATGACTGACTGTATGAGTGAGTGGTTAAATGTGTCTCACTGAGTGCATGGGTTAGTGACTAAACTGTCTCAATTTGTGCATCATTATGTTTGTTGTTCTATAAACTGCTGCATGTGTTGATCATTAGCTATATGATTAACTATATGCGTTATTGATTGGTTGCCTACGTATTTGTATGGGAGACTGAGAGTGTGTATGGGTGGCTGGGAGGTGTATGACTCTGTGCATAGATGTGTGAGCAGTTGATTCACTAGATGTATGGGTTCAAAAGTGCATGTGGAAACAGCTGTATGGGCGGTTGACTGTGTGCATGAGTGTATGGGTGAGTGAATGGATATCTCAGTGCTACATGTAAAAGTAAGTACATATGTAAACCACAGTACATGTGAGAGTTGACATATATAAATAACTGTGCATAAGAGCCAGTGAATGTGTGAGTGGCTGTATGGATCATTGTGAACTTGTATCAGGGATTGTATAAGAGAGTAAATATGTGTTAGTATATCTTTGAATAAGTAAGGTGTGTATAACTGTATAGTTGAGAAAATGGATGTGTGATTGATTCTTTGCATGACTGACTAGGTGTGTGTGTAACTCTATGGATGAGTGACAGTCTGTGAGTGTCTGTTTACACTTACTGTATCTAAGGTTATATTAGAGTCTGAAGAGCTTCATCGTATTATCACATGAATGATGTCATCAGTGATGTGATCAGTAATGTCAAATGAGATGTCATCAGTGATGTCATCAGTGATGTCATTTGAGATGTCATCAGTGATGTCATTTGAGATGTCATCAGTGATGTCATTTGAGATGTCATCAGTGATGTCATCAGTGATGTCATTTGAGATGTCATCAGTGATGTCATCAGTGATGTCACTGACCATGTCATGAATGATGTAATATGTGACATCATCAGCAGTGGATTACGGGTGCGCGATATATAGTTAGTACAACTAACTATATATGGAATTTCAATGGTTTTGTGTGAGTAAAATAAGGTTTTTTAAATGCTAATTCCTAACTATATATGGTGTATAACCTATGGTTTTTTCAGTGAATATATATATATATATATATATATATATATATATATATATATACACATATATATATATACCCTTCTAGCCACTGCTGAGGGCTATACTGGTTGTTAAAGTCGTGAACCCGAGTTATAGGCTCGAGCCACGTTTTATTTATTTCCTGTTACTGTTGAGAACCCAAGTTCAGACTTTTAATCCTGTTACTGTTCAGTGGCAGATAGTCACATATTCTAATCTGTTTTCATTATTATTGTTTTTCCACTCTAGCATAAATAGCAGTTCTTAGTTTAAACACACACTTTTCCATGCTCTGTTGAGCCCTGTAAGTGTCCATTTTCTACTTAAGGTTATGACTTGGATAGCATAGTTGGATCCTTCTGAGAAAATGTGCCAAAAACGGAAATTGCTTTGTATAAAAATCTTTCATAGGCTTGCTGGTTGAAAACCCAATGGAGAACAGAACTCTGATGAGTATGTGCACAGTTTAGGCAGATAGGCAACATGCCATCTTCTCCCTACAAAATCCTGTACGTTGATGTGTTAGGAATTTGTAAACAGAAGAATTTAGGTTAACAGCACTCTAAGTAGAGTAGCAATGCCTCACTGTTCAACTCCAGATTACCAAAATGTAATTTATCCCCCCACATTCTGCTCTTATACATTATTCTGATACAGATTGATCAGAGAATGTCTCTGTATTTCTAAAGCAGATCTATGCTCATTGATCTATTGACTTAATTATTTAAGTAGTTTCCATAGCATTTTTCAATCAGAAGCTAAAAGTACTAACATTGCTTCAAGGGTGAACAGTCAGAATGAAGGGACAGAGACTTCGTTTTGGTTCGACAATGAAAAGCACAAATATGTATAAATATGTAAATGAGAATTGGGAGATTGAAAACAGCCAGCACAATTTTAAGAATCTTTTTCTGTCAAAATATTTTTTATTACATTTTTGATAACAGAAAACAAACAAAAAAAGAGCTCTGAAAAGGTAAAAACGTTAATCCAATAAAAATATATGTAATTAGATAAACATAATTTATAAATAGGCATCAAGAATATCTTATAAAGTACCTATAAAACAAAAATCATATCACTGTAAAAGAAATGAAAAGGACAACATCATAATTCTATAACTGCAACTTTATAGAGCTACTAAGTGTTAAGCCTAACTATAGAAAATTATACTACACTAATGATTCAAATTTAAATCAATTGGTTTCCCAAAATGTTGATAATATGGCGTATTATGAATGATACTAGATATTGTCAAATTAGCGCCTCTTTTAGTGAATATTATCCAAGCCTAACACACATGATAATAATGAGGTATTTTTCCGATTAATAGGAATTGACTTTAAAGCTGCGGAAATTAAGAAGTCAAAAAGTTTGTCGTTCAGCAGAGACATTTTCGTGGAGAGAAGAGGATTTACAAATAACTATTGTATATGATAAAGTATCTGTAACGTTCAGTATATGAGTAATTATCTGCCAAACTCCATCCCAGAGCTTCTTAAGTATATGACAATCATAACATATGTCTTAACAAACCTATATTGAAATAACAGTTCCAACAAGTGGAAGACTTTAAAAGTTTTGCATTATATAATTTTAAGGGGGTCCATAGACAATTAAAAAGTATAAAGTAATTAGTTTTCTATAAAGTTACAGGCAACCATCCTCAGACATAATTCAACCAAATCTTCCTCCATTTATCCAAAGATAAAGAGAAATCTAATTCTTTATTACAAAAGGTAGGAAGAAAATGGATATTACCTCCATCAGAATTATTTAATTTTTTATACAACAATGACACCACATGGGTTGAAGAGGCTATTGTTTGGAGATACACTTCAGAAAAAACTATTGGAGTAAAGTCATTCTGGAATGAATCAAGAATAGAGTTACAGAGCAATTCATATTTAACAATATCGAATGAAATCTTTGTTGCGATTCATCAAACCTCAAAAGGGCATTTTAGTAGATATATTTAAAAAAGAAAATACCAGCTTGTATCCATGAAATCCCAAAATGTGTGTGGTGATCTATTTTTAATGACGGATTATGCCACAACGTTACTTTCAATGTATGTGAAATAGAACACTAGAAAATACAATCTAAATCATGTAAAATCAATTTAGTAGATTTCAACATTACTGATTTCTTTAACAAAGCAGAACAATTGTAAGTAAAGCAGTTAAAGGAAATGGTGATACTATATTTTGTCCAGTAGGAAGCCATGCAGATATATTAGGTTCTAAATGCTGAAACCAGAAAAAACTTTGTTTTAAAATAAAAGCTTTATGAAACACAAGTACATCCTGTAAACCAAACCCAGCATTGTTTTTAGATAATTTCAATTTTTTTATAACTTAACTAAGGAGATTTGTTATTCCAAATAAATTTAGAGAAATATTTGTCAGTGGTCTTATAACATTCAAGAGGGAGTTGAATAGGAATCATTGAAAAAAGATAAAGTTTAGGAACCATAATCATTTTAATTGCATCCAATCTTCCCCACCAAGATAAACACAAGGGCCATTTTTGAAATGTATCCTTAATATAAGCCAAAGTAGAATCAAAATTCAATGACCACTATTGTTTTATGTTGTTACCAAATAATATCCCTAGATATTGAAGCTTATCTTCTTGCCAAACAATATCTTTATTTGTGAGCATATTAGACGAACAATGAATATTTAATGGCAAAAAGTCTGTCTTGTTAGTGTTAAGCTTATAACCTGAACTTTTAGAATACATATCAGTTACATTCAATAATGGAGAGATGGAAGATTCTGGGTTAGCAATATATAAAAAAATATCATCAGCATATGCGGATGTTTTAATAGGGACTTTGTTTATCTGAAGGCCTTAAATTTCTATACCATTTCTAATAGCAGTTTATAGGGATTTAATCGCAAGAAGATAAAGTAAGGGAAATAATGGGCAACCTTGCCTAGTTCCCCTAAAGAGGAAAAATGTATGGGAGTCTACCATTAATAAAAAGTTTGGCATACGGACTAGAGTAGAGAGCTGAAATCATACGAACAAACAATGTACCAAAATTCAAAGTAGACAAGGTGCAAAAAAGGTATTGCCAATGAATTTTATCAAAAGTCTTTTCCGCATCTAATGCTAGAACTCCTGCTGGAAACACTAGTAATGGTCCAACATCAATTGTATAAAATAATAATCTAATATTATTTGTCAAATGTCTATTTTTCTTATAAAGCCAGATTGGTCCACATGTATAATATCAAGGAAATACAATAGCTAATCAGGTCGCAATAATTTTAGCATAAAATTTACAATCTTGATTTATTAAAGAAATCGGGCGATCATTTGTAACCAGAGAAGGGTCTTTATTCGGTTTCGGGAGGACTATAATCAGTGCTTCAGAGAACAACCCCTAAGTAGACCCGATATTACTAAAATAAGTAAACAAAGAAAAAGGATGCGATGGAAGGCGAGGTGAAAATTCCTTATAAAATCCGCAGAAATACCATCTGGACCTGGAGATTTTTTTTTTTAACTTCAGTGAGTTAATTGCTGTAATTATTTAGTTCTAAAGTAATAGGAAGATCCAATTTAGTTCTATCTGCTAGTGAAATTTTAGGAAAACCACACCCTTCCAAAAAATTATCAATATGCACTATATCATTAAAAGGTGGTTTACTATATAAATCCAAGTAATTTAATAAATTCCTTATTTTATTTAAAAACATTTTTTATTGAAGCTTTTCCATACTTAGCAAGACATCACATAAATTCCTTAATTATGTCATCATGAGATAAAGCATTCAAACCATTTGGAGAGTGAATAGCATTCATCTTTTTAGGTCTCGCGCCTAGCGTTGCAGTGCGTAGCACGGCTCGCGCAGCACAAGACTTCTTGCAAGTAAATTCTGAAAGCTGCTCACATGCTCGTGCGTGTGAGCAGGCTTTTGCCGCCCGCCATTGACTTTCGCGTGGTTTAAAAAAAAAAAAAGGCACATGATTGGGCAAAGGCGAGAGCATGTCCTGCCTTAGCAACGCCCATTCCTGTCGATGGCCAGCAGGCGCAGCAGAGCACGTTCGCCTCGCTACCGCGCTCCCTCCCTCCGCTCCTCTGTGGTGCGCGCGCACCACTACTTTCGATTCTTGGCCCTGCTCCTCTGTAGTGCGCGCGCACCACTGTTTTTTTTTTAAAGCCATTTTCATAGGGCACATTCTGTCACATCAGGTCTTTGAAACGTCAGTCATCGGTGCAACGTTTGTGGTTTTGTGTGTGCGGAGCAGGAGTGTAGCTATCAGTTTTGCGGCGGATGCTGTTGCACAAGGGCCAAGTGCGTAAGGGTCACACTGCTGTTTGATTATGGTTCTCTTTTAAAACCCATCTCAGAATCAGGAGGCAGGGATGTGCGCACTGACTGAAAAACCTAGCATAACCCAGATGCAGTGTGCGGCATTTTAGCAAAGCGAGCGCAGCGGAGGTCTCAATGGGCAGCAGGTGCAGTGGCACCGGGACTGCACACTACTCCCTCATTGTGGCTTCCTTTTATTCCCCAATCCAGAGGTAGAGGTTATTTTCAGTACTTGTGTCACGACCCATGGCGCCCTGCTGCGCACAGTGCAATGCAAGCAGGACTGTGAACTGGAAACCTTCCTGCTGCAGTCCACCTGAAGGTGTGCAATTGGAGCGGGAAACCAATCTCAGGGCAGCTCTTGTGTACCAACTGACTGGGAGCCCTAGCGCAGCCCACCTGAGGTGCGCGGTCTGGAAATCTATCGAGGAATTGTGCACACTGGAACCAGATAGGAGGGAGTGTACTGTAAGCTAAAGTGTGTGGCCTGGAGACCTATTGTGAGTTTGTACAACTGGGAAGCGAGAGGGAGGAATGCACCCTGGAACTAGTACTGGCATTGGAGCTGGTTTAGATGTTTTCACTGGAGACCCAGTGCAGTCCAGCTGAGGTGTGTGTGCACGGACTAGGATATCTGGTATAGCTGGAAGTGTGTGCGCGCACTGACGAGCTATCTCAGCTGTGTTGTGCGCAACGGAAGCTAGGCACTGCCCAGCTGAGGTGGGTGGAATGAATGGCAAATCTAGCGCAGACCAACTGCAAGCGTGAAGTGCACGCTGAGAGGCAAGCCTCCAAGAACGCAGCTGACAGCATGCACCGCTTGCCGACACTGGGAAAGTAGTAGTCCACTGATGTAGGGTAGCCAGGCAAATGTGGGCAAACCTAGCGCGGCATAGCTGGGGGTGTGCTCACTGACAGAGCAGCCAGGTGCTAAACAGCTGGGGTATGCAATCTGATTGCACACATAGGCAGGTAAACCGAGCTCAGCACTGCCGGGGGGGGGGGTGCACAAACTGCCAGTGAGACCCAAAGGTGACCTGCTGGAGATGTGTGCAAACAAGCACAATAGTATTGGGTTTGTGCAAACGAACAGGAAAACCAATCCGAGATCAGCGCGTGATGTGTGCTCTCGGAAATGCCTACCTAGCTGAACAGCTGGGGATCATACTGTCTATGCAATTTAGTCAGGCCCAGTTGTAGATGTACACACAGACTGGACAGCCAATCGCTATCCGCCTGGAGGTGTGAAAACTATCTGGAAAACCTATCGCCGTTCAGCTAGAGTTGTGCACACTCGCCCATGCAATGCACGGATGGGTTGTGCACAAAACAGCGTATGATTTACACCACCGGCTGGAGGTATGCAATTAAGCATTCAGTCAAGGTAACATGTGTAGGAGTACAGCACAGGCCACCTTACTGAGCAATCTTTTTTACAGTATAGCACCCATAGGCGTATTGTGTGCAAATACAGCGTATAGTGTGCTTTGACCTAGTACAGATGAGCGGAAAGCATGCTTTCATTCTACAGTTTGTGCTGACCTTGTCAGAGACCAGCTGAAGGCGTGTCCACTGACGCATTATAACACAGCGGCCTCATTACCTCCGGCCCGGTGAATGTGTGCACACAGGCAGTGTGTTTTGATTTGATGCAGTTTGTTCACACATTCAGGATATCATATAGCGTTTCTAATAATCTATCACAAACAAGCTGAATCTGTGCACAGATATAATGTACACTTACCTCAAACACTTCACACCAGCTTAAGAAGTGCCCAAAGATCCAATATGGTGTGTGTGTATGTGCTAACCCACTAAGTCCAGCACACTCTGTGCATGCAGACGGACTGCGGGCACAGATCCATTTCAAGGCAGGCAACTACTCTGTAACTGGGAAAGTTGCTTTGTTAAGAGTGCACCACCATAAACACCCGCCCGTGTGCTTGCCCACATGCAGTCTCGCACATCCACGCCCATGCACAGACATACACAGTCAATCGCACGCATACAAACACATACACTCTCACCCACACGCACCTGCACGCTTAGGTGTTGCTGCTAGTACCACTATACATACTGGGGACTTTTGGCAGACAGCAGGGCACCTTCAGTACAAACTTGTGCCCTCTGGTCTAGAGAGCTGCATGTCGGAGTTAGTGATGGCCAGAGGCGGTGCACACCGCATGGAGGCTGGCTGTGTGTGTGTGGGGTGAGAAGAAAGGTCAGTGGGAGCTGGCGTGTCGAGATAAGGCTAAGCACAGTTGGTGGTGGAGATGATTTCTTGTGTTGAGTGAGCGGTGCCCCCCACCTACAGTAGAGGAAAGCTATGGAGCCTGCAGTTCTCTTTCCTGTGGTGGAGGAGGCTGTGGGGGTGCCACACCGGTGAGTGGGGTGGTACTGGTAGGGCATAACTTGTTCCACTATCTAAGGACAGAGCACCTTCGCTTTTGTACAATGATTGTGAGATTCAGGCACCGTCTTGGTTTCAATGCAGCAGTGAAGAAGGTGGGGCAAATTTGGAGGGCACTGTTTTTGTAGAGGACCCGAAGTTGATGCTAAGGACCAGTTTTTTAGGGTACTAGATTGATGCGTTAGTGTGTGGGGTGCAGATGTGTCCTCTGATGGGGGCACCGGCTTGAGGCACCAGAGAGGCGGCCAGGACGCACTTGCTTGTTGTACAGGGTGTACGCCCTCCGTGGTTTGGGGGCAGACTCTGTGAAGTGGATGTGGACTGGGGTGGAGGGCTAATGCTTGTTGCTCTTGATACAAAGGGATGGCACACTGGTAAGGGGGTAGCTTGCAGCGGTGCAGCAGGTGGCATGGCACCTGGGGCCCAGAGAGGCCCTCTGAACACTGATCATTGTTACACTTTATAATTCAAACAGCAGCCTGTGGGGGGTGCATTTCCTTCCATGCACTAGCGCCAATACCGCACTGGGAAGATGAGTACGTATTTCTCGATTTCGTTTCTGCTCACAGCAGGGTCCACTTCGGATGCCTGGAAGCCACTCTGTGAAATTCTACCATTTTCAGGGACACTTCAAACATTTGCATGGCAATGCAGTAATCTATTTTATAATCGAATTATTCTTTTGAAACTTTATTTATGCATTACAGAATGTATGGTCCTATTTTTCCCTCACAATGCTGTTCACCTGGACCCAGTGTTTTTTATTCACCACCTAGAAGTTCAGTTTCAAGTGAGCACACGAGCTGCATGTCTGGGGACAGAACTTATTCAATTGTAGCAGCAAAGTCATAGAATTCTCTGCAATGTTTGCTTTCTGCTCTGATTCTAATATACTTTTGTTAAAGAAAGCACAGGAAACTTATATACAGGGCTTTAAGTCAGATGAAGAAACTGGGGGGCGGTCTCTCAAAGGGGCGTGGCCAATCTAATAAAGGGCATCGCTTAAAACACGTAGGCTAAAAAATCTGTGCTTAGCATAGTGTGCCACACTACTGGTATTTTGCTGCTTCTGTCATAGCATCCACATATATGATACAATAAGTAACATTACACCTACAACAAGCCAGGACTACATAATTGCACGCTACATAATGACTCTACTTAATGCAACATAAATACACTCCACACAATACCAATCTGTGCAACATAATAACACTACACATAATTACACTGTACTCAATGTAACATAATTACACACCTTTCAATCAAGTTTGTGCTATATAAAAAAAAACAACAAAAAAAACAATTGCAATGCAATAGGTCTCACATTACTGAATCTTTGAGCTTCTAGCGTTGCATTATTATTAGCAATGCCAACAGCTCAAACTTTTATAATGTGAGACCTATTGCATTGCAAATGCTTGTTTTATACTGAGATAGTTAGCCAGAAGTCTACCAGATCTACTGGCACTAAAACAAAATTTAGCTTTCTTATTAGAGATTTGTATGCCTGCTCTATTGCTTAAAATAGAGTTCAATTCATAATGAGGTTTCTGCAATTGTACCTTATATTTGATGTTATTAGAGGTACTATATAAGCGTTCATATTTAGCTATGTTTATCCAAACCTTTAATTTTAGTATTAAATCATTTATTTTCATGTGCCATAATGGAAATAGTTTCTCCTCTGATATATGGTTAAAAATTCGTCCCATCGATGAGTGATAGAGGTAGAACGTTCAGGATTGAATGAAAACCACTCATGAATTGCAGACAAAAGCTTTGGCCTATTTTTGTCAGTAAGAACAATGCTGGTATTCCTGCGCCAACGACCTTGACCATGTTGACGAGAGTTGCAAGATACAATGCATGATATTAGAGCATGGTCAGAAATATCTATATTCTGAATATTGGGATAAAATATTTAGTATATTAGACTACGATAAAATTTAAAAATAAGTCGAGAATAAGAACTATGTGGATTAGAAAAAAAAAGTTGACTGCTTCTCTTAGGGTTACGTAGATGCCAAACAGCTACCATTTAGGTTGTTTTAAAGGATTTGAGAATGAAAAAAGCTTTTGGAGGACGGACTTCGGTTTCGGAGATTCTTTTCAATAATGGATCAGAAATAAGATTAAAAACCCATCCAATGATCGGAGGAACATTGCCCAATTTTAGAACTTCTGAAGTAAATCTGGACCAAGAATCAGGATCATCATTTGTAGGACCATATACATTAATTAGGTTTAAAACCTCATTGTCAATTTTAATATTGGCAATAATTAAACTACGATCAGAATCAGAACGTTAATGCAAAATCTGAACATGTAATGGTTTAGCAAAAAGATATGCAACTGCATTTTTCCTTTTGAGAGCTGGAGACGAAATAATAGAACCAACCCAATTTTTATTCATTAAAACTGTATCCTCTACATGATTCTTGTGAAGTAAACATATCTGCTTTATGCCTAGCTAAATAATCTAAACCCTTAGTGTGTTTAACAGGGTGCCGTAAACCTTTCACATTAAATGAAACTATTTTAATATCTTTGACACTCGACATTATTAAAAAAGAATAAACATAGATAAAAGGATTGATGAGTCAGATAGAATGAAAAAAGACATGTAGCTCTAACACCAATAACGAGAATAAAAGATGGACACAAAAAATAAAGACTAGACAACATAGAAGCATAAATAGTACTCTTGAATCGCACACACACATGCCAAGAATAACTTCACTGTACATGCCATTATAAAATACTCTAATCAAAAGGCTAGCAAAACAGAAATTCAAATATCATTGATGTCCGGTATCCGTCTCAATTGTTTCTATGGAGGACTATGCCTGTTGATCCAAAAAGCGATGATCATCTGGTTGCTGAAAAGACTTAGAAGACCCATCTTTCCATATTTGCATAGTGGACGGATCAAATAAACCATATTTATAACCAGCATTTCTCAGTCTGGGTCGAAGATCAACAAATTCCTTGCAAATGTTGACATTTTTCTTAACAAAGTCTTGATGAATAAGAAAACAAGTTACTTACCTGTAACTACAGTTATCCAGTATTGGTATCTTTCATAGAGTCACATGCCTGAATCATTCCCCGTCCCCGTCCAAAGGTAGATAACAGTAGTAGGCCCAAAAGAAAAAGGCCTGAGGCCTAGATCTTAGTAGCCTATCTACATCAATATGCTAAAAGAACCAAACTTTGGTCACAACCAATCAGCTCCCTCTAGAACACTCTCTGCAGAGCCAGTTCTCCTCAGATTTTCATTAGCACAAGTGGGAAATAAGTATCCCGAAACAGAGAACTGACTCTCCAGGGAGGAGGGTGGGTGCATGTGAATCTACAAAAGATACCAATACTGGATAACTGTAGATACAGGTAAGTAACATGTTTTCTTATCCAGTATTGGGGTATCTTTCATAGATTCACATGCATGAATCAGAGTAGCAAGCAGTATACAGTCGGTTGCGGATCGTGGGAGACTTGTGCTGATAAACTCTCAGTTGCATCCAAAATTTAACATAGGCATGAACTATCGAATCTTCAAAGTTAAAACATGTTATAAGAAATAGACATGCATAGTAATGTCAATACATGGATATGTAAGCCTTATGCACATATTATATATATATATATACTAATGTACATATAAAGAAACGTGTTATAATCGCATAACCTCATGTATATCATGAACAATGACAACCATAGACAATACTTAAAAAAAACAAAGTGTACCTGAAACGGTTGTCAAAAACAAAGATGGCGTAGGACGGCCTGTCCAACTGCCGAATCCTCTTGACATGTAGATTGAAGGCAGTAATGTCTTGTGAAAGTGTGGACATTTTTCCGTGTCGCAGCATGACAGATATTTTCTAGAGTCACTCCAGCAAACAACGCTGTTGACGCTGCCACAGTTCTTGTGAAGTGGGCCTTGACCTTCCTTAGCGATGGCCTGTTAGCCTCGTCATGACAGAAATGGATTGTAGAAGCTATCCATCTGGCAATTGTGGCCATAGTGACTGCAGCTCCCAGAGTAGCTTGTCCGTAGGCCACAAACAATTGGTCAGTTTTTCTGAAGGTGTTTTTTCTTTGTAGATAGAATTTTAAACACCTTTTTTTTTTTTTTTTTTTTTAAAAACCTTTATTGAAAGACACGTATAAGTACAAGCGCTGGCCTACAACCACAGGGGCCGGCCGCAAAGTCAGGAGAATCAAAATAACAAAGCCATGTATACGATAGAGTGAATACAGGATGGATGCAAATAAAGTCGTTACATCGCCAGCGCCAGGATAAAGGAGGTTTCATTTTACATCATATAAAGGAGGCAGCAACCATATCTACCAGCGCGTCATGCAACATATACAGAAAAGAAGGGGGGGGGGGCGGGAGTCAAATAGCCCCCCACGCAAGCAGACGACCACAGTAGGGCAAAGCCCAAAGACCTCACACGCCCATACCAGGTGCAGAATAGAGGAAGAATACCAGCAAACAAATAAAGTGGACGCCACACGTACAGCCCACCCGCCCCGAAAAAGGAGAAAGTGCAGACGCTAGCGAAACAGAGGAGTAAACACCAAGGGACATAGCCCACCCCCTGGAAAAGGCAAAAAAGGGACCATAGAATAAAACAAACTAAAATAACAAACACCCCCCCCACCCTACATCACTGTAATGGCTACGGCCTACCCCACTAAACAGCGTGCCTGTCGCCCAGAGTCACCCGAAATATAGAAAAAGAGAAAGGGAATTATAACGAAGAAAGAGAGGGGAATAAGAAAGGAAGGAGAGGAAAAGGAAGAAAGAGAGAGGAGAGGAGCCAGCGACCGAGACATAAAACACTACCCCCCCGCAACAATAATGCACTAATCGAGGTCGAAAAGGAGAGTCAAGAAAAGCCTACACCAGGATGTAAACAGAAACCAACCAGAATAACGAGGCCCGGAGATGCCATGTAAAAAAGGGGTCCCACAGGCATCAGGGCACGATCACCCCTGTCCACTTTTATGAAGAGTCGAGCTTCCCAACCCCGCCACAGCCAAAAAACAGCAGAACACAGTGGGTCCATACCAGTCAGGAAAAGCCGGTGGGATCTCCGCAAAACAACGTCCCGGCAAACTAGAAGCAACCAGGAGAACTCGGCAACAGTCAGAATGCAAAAGTTCCTCAAAGATCCACGTGGTCAAGCACAGTATCTGGGCCGTCCAGCACGAAGCAAAGAAAACAGGATGTAGAAAGCACTGCAGCATCGGCACCGGGTCCGCTAGATCCCATAGAATCGAGCACCCAGCCGGAGATCCCAGCACAGCCGCCGGCGAAGTTTCAGGCAGTACAATCCGGGGAGACGACACCTCGTCACAAAATGGCGAAGCCACCATGGCAGCTATCCGCAACTCCAAGGCTCGACATTTCAAGGACAGGTCGATCCGCAGAGCAGACAGGGCAAACCAGATAGCACTCCGAGTAGGGGCCGCCCAAACCAAACGAGGGCTGGAGAAAGCAAATGCGGCAACCTCCCTGTCTCCAGGAGAAAGACACCCCGAGGGGCCATCCGCCATCTTAAGTACAGCACCCTCCGCCATCGCCGCAGGTTCTTCCAAGTCCATCAGGAGCACCGGCGGCCCAGGGCACACCGCCAAACCGCGGCGGATGGCGCTTGGCGGAGAAAGGAGAGTCACCAGAAGAATGGGCGTGCTCCCCACAGCACTCGGGGGGAGCCCAGCACCGGATCCCGGGCGGGACTAGCAACAGGAGTGGGATTCTCACTTGAGGGGTGCCGGACAGCGCGGCTTCTCTTCTTCGGGCCGGTAGGCGAACGGACATGCGGGGTGGCCCACCAGCGGGGGCGGGTCTGCCCCGGGGGTCCCGGCCCGCGGCTCTCAGGCTCCCACCATCGGGTCTCTCCACCGGTTCCGGGCCGCCGGCACTCCGATCATCTCCGGGCCGGCACAGCACTCGAGGCCCCGGCGTCAGGGCCGGGAAGGCCAACAAAGTGACCAGGGCAGAAGGCCGGAATCACTGCACGCCAGAGCCCCGGAAAAGGATGGTAAGTGACGGCTCTTCCTCAGTGACCAAATTCGGAACACCCCGAACAGGATGAAATACAGGATAGGTGGCGGGGAGGAAGAGATCACGGAGCGAGGCGGTTATGCGACCGTTCCGATCGCCATCTTGGCTCCTCCCCTAAACACCTTTTGATGTCAAGAAAATGTAATGCTCTTTCTGCTGGTGTAGACGGATATGGAAAGAAAGTCCGTAACCTCACCGGCTCATTGAGGTAAAACTGTGACGGCACTTTAGGTATAAGTGTAGGATTAGTCTGGAGGGTCACAATCCTGAGAGAAATGTAAATATGGTTCCTTTACTGTGAAAGCCTGAATTTCACTCCCTCTTCTGGCAGATGGTAGAGCTAAAAGCAAAACAATTTTCCATGTGAGAAATTTGAGCTCGGCCTTGCGGATGGGCTCGAACGGATGTTTCATCAACTGTGCGAGGACCGTGTTAAGTTCCCGCACCGGTGGAGGGGGTAGTTCCAGAGGAAAGGCTTGAAAAAGACCTCTCATGAACGGTTTGATTAATGAGGATGAACATAAGGAAGGCAGCTTAGCGCTTTTTCTGAATCTGGATATTTCGCTTGATGAACTTTAACTGATGAAAAAGTGAGTCCAGACCTAGCTAGATGCAGTAGATAGGGAAGAATTTGTTCTGCAGGAGCTTCTCTCGGGTGAACGTTGTTATTCTCACACCAACAGCAAAACCTTTTCCATTTAAGACGATAAGTCTTAATTGTGCTCTGAGCTCGTGAGTTAGTTAAGATGTCACGACAATTCTGACGGATGTCAAGGTCCCTGAATTTTAGGAAATCAGGAGCCATGTGTGTAAATTTAAGGACTGAGGATCTGGGTAAACCATATGTCACTTGTTTCTCGAGAGCTTTGTGGGTGTTGGGAGAAGATGGATCGGCTGGTCCTGGGACAGTAATAGAAGTTCTTGGAACCACTACTGACGGGGCCATCGGGGTGCAATCAGGATGAGACGGCAGCTCTCCAATTTCATCTTGCGTAACACCCTTGGGGATTAGCGGTATCGGGGGGGGGGGAGCGTAGGCACAAATCCCTGACCATCGCATGGACAGGGCATTCCCCCTAGATCCCTGTTGCGGATATCTGCTGGCGTAATATTGGCATTTCTTATTGCGTTTTGTTGCGAACAAGTCCAACGTCGGCTTGCCCCATGTCTGGAATACTCTGCTGACTTGAATGTGCTCTAGTTCCCACTCATGACAGTCTGAGAGGGACCTGCTGAGCGTGTCCACCAGGGTATTGTTGAGGCCTCTGACATGCTCTGCCTTGAGGGTTATGTTGTGGAATGTCACCCATTCCCACAATTCTTGAGCCTCTCTTGACAAAGTTGCTGATCTTGTCCCTCCTTGCTTGTTCACATAAAACATGCTGGTTGTATTGTCTGTCCGAACCAGCACGGACGATCCCGCAATCCGTGGAAGGAAAGCTTGCAGGGATAGAAAAATTGCTCGCAATTCTAGGCTGTTGATGTGTTGTTTGTGCTGTTGAGAACACTTGCCTTGTATTTGCAAGTCCTGGAGATGACCTGTTCATCCTTCCATGGAGGCATCTGTGGTCAGAACAAAATCTGGGACATTTTGTATGAACGTGAGTCCTTGTGCCAAATTAGTTATCTGTCACCAAATGTAGAGTGTCTACCATGCCCGTTGTGACTTTGATGATGTCGCTGGAGGATCCTACAGCTTGCTGCCACTGAAGGTGCAAATCCTCTTGGAGAGGTCTCATTCTGAGTCGTGCCAAGGGGATGAGGATTATGGCCGAAGAGCACATCCCCAGTAGTGAGGCGAACATGCGAACCGAAACAGACTTTCTTTTTGAGACCGGAAGTGCTACCTTCTGAAGACAAAGCTGTCTTTCTAGAGATAAGAATGCCTTGCACTGGACCGTGTCCAGATGAGCTCCAAGGAAAGGAAGGACTTGCATCGGACGTAACTGGGTTTTGCTTTTGTTCACAGTTAGCCCCAGAGAGTTGAAGAGATGGAGACACGTTGTATTGGTAGTCATGACTGCTTGCTCCGAAAGACCTTCGATTAACCAATCGTCCAAATACGGGAATACCTGGATTTCCCAGGATCATAATGCTGTTGCTACAGGAGCTAGGTACTTAGTGAAGATCCTTGGAGCAGATTTTTGTCCAAACGAGAGCACTTTGAACTGATAATGGGCGCCAGCCACAGTGAAGCGGAGATACTTGGAATGTTTGGGATGGATTGGGATGTGGAAGTAAGGGTCTTCCATGTCCAGAGAAGCCATAAAATCTTCCTTGTTTAGGCAACCTAGAATCTCTGAGAGGGTGACCATGCGAAATCCTTGTTTTTTGAGGAATCTGTTCAGGTTGCAAAGGTCCAGGATCGGTCGCCATTCCCCGGATTTCTTTATCAGGAAAAAACGAGAATAGAAACCTGTCCGTCTCTGATGTACTGGGACCTTCTCGATAGCATTCTTGAGGAGCATTGTAAAAGCTTCCTTGAGCAATAGGTGAAGATGAGGGGGAGGGGGGTCCCTTGGGCGGAGTGGTAGGTTGCTTGGTGACAAATTCTAGGGTGTGCTCGCCACTTGTCCACAAATGTTGAAATTTTTGCGCCCACGGGAAGGGGAAGAGGTGTCCTTGGTGCCCTGCTGAGATCACTGCTTTCGGCCAGAGTCTCTTCCTTGTTTGTGGGATCGCTTTCGACCACCCTGGCGAGAGAAACCAGCCGTATTGGTTTGGCGGTACGATGATTGGTAATTCTGTCTATATTGGGGCTGGTACTGCCTGTTCCATTGTTGTTAACCTCTTCTAGCGGAATAACCACGCCCCTTAGCACCTCTGAATGTTCCACGTTTGTATTGTAAGGAAACCAAAGATCTTGCTGTGTCCATATCGGTCTTTATTGCTTAGAGGGCTACATCAATATGCTTGCCAAACAACGATTTGCCATCGTAGGCCATGTCCAATACCTTTGTCTGGACTTCTGGTCTGAAGGTGGTGGCTTTAAGCCAACCCTGGCGCCTGAGAACTGCAGCTCCATCTAGCTGTCTAAAATTTGTATTAACAATGTCCAGTGCGCAATCTATCGTTTCAGATGCAGCACGCTCACCCTCTAGCAAGATCTTCCGTGCCTCCTGCCTTCAGTCTTCAGGAATGAGGTCAATTAACCCAGCCATATCTGACCACATTTGGCGGTCATAATGCCCTATGATGGCTAGGGAATTAACTGCCCTGATGGAAGCAGCTGCCATAGTTGAAAACCTTTTTCCAGTGAGATCTAGACGACGTCCCTCCTTGTTTGGCGGTGTCGTAATAGGTGTTGCCGGGTTCTTAGACCATTGCTGGGCAGCTTGAGAGATGACAGAATCTGGTGTAGGGTATCCAATGAGACAAGCTGGGCTATTAGCTGGAGCACGATACTTTTTATCTATCCGTGGAGGCACCGCAGGTACGGATGCAGGGTTTTTCATGATCTTGACCCCTTCGTTCCATATATAATCAACTGGGGACTGCCCTGGTAATCTTCTTGGATTCCTCTTTAAAATCGTGAAGGAAACATTCTGTGTGCTCCACGGTAACAGGGAGCTGAAATCTGGCAGAAGCCCGCTTCATGAGATTGTGAAACCCCCTATATCCTCTGGTGGCGAATCAGATGGTAGAGGAATTGGTGGTGAAGGCATAGGGATAATACATGAATCCCATGGATCAAAATGAGGGATTTCTGGTAATTCACCCTGTTCAGATGATATGTCTGGATCCTGAGGGGGTTGGGACTGTTGTTCTTGAGGAGGCTCTGTACTCTGAGGCATCGGGATTGGAGCCTCAGGTGGAGGTAAAGGATCTGGAACTGTCACAGGCGGAGGTGGTGGAATCACCTGCTGTGGTGGAAATCGCAACCTATAATCTGCAAGCATGGCTTGTAAGTCCTGGATAAGATTTGGAGGCAGATGGCTGGTGTCAGACTGGCAAACTTGTCTATGATACACCTTATGATGCGGGATGACAATGTCCCCCTGGTAATATTGCTCGCTGTAATGGCCCTTCTTTGTCTTCATAATTGTCATCCTCCTCTTGCGCATGTTTCCAGGAGATGCGACGGAGTAAGAGGTGAAATATTGCAATAGTCATGCCTTTGAAATGTTTTGAGCTGAAAGCTCCTAGATGGAACAGGCGTTGAATAAGTTGGAGCTGCAACCAAAGCCTTAGTTGGAGCAGGTAAAACCACTGTAGTTGGCATGGTCATCGACGGGATTTCCGTCGATGGACTTGTCATCGACGGGCTCTCTGCTAGAGTTGTCGATGGTATCGTCGTCGACGGAATCACCGTCGACTGGCTCGACATCGATGGGATCATCGTCGACGGACTAGGGATCTTCGTCAATGGGACAGTCGTCGACAGTGTAGAAGGTACCTGTATCTTCGTTGACGATACGTCTCTCGCCGACGATGGAGGCTTCGTCGACGGAGCTTTCGTTGACGCATGCTTCGATGATGACTTTGTCGATAAGGCTTTCGTCGACACTACATACTACAGAAATCCACGTCGACAGTATAGGAGATGTGATAGACGAAGTAGAGATAGTCTCCGTCGACGAAGGAGCAGAAGTGACAGAAATCATCGACGATAGAGGGAAAGCCATAGATTTTGAGAGGCTTTTACTCACTGTTTTAGAAGATTGTTTCTGAGAGTCCATGAGAGCAGAAGTCTGTGGAGACTGCGTAGGCCCAGAGGTTGTTGAAAGAGACCTCTGAGAAGGGCCATGAGTAGAGTGGGAGGATTTAAGGTATTTTCTCCCCTCACTAGACAAACTGTCCTGTGATCTATCTCTCTTGCTGGAAGTTGAGGCTCTGTCATCCTCTTCAGCCAAAGAGGATTTAAGCCACAACAGGACTCTTGCCTCCCTATCCCTGAGGGTTTTAGAAGGGAAGGTACAGCAAATTTTACAATCTTTTGCCTCATGCTTCGGGTAGAGGCAGTAGATACAGTCCTTATGTTGATCATCAACATGGACTCTCTTCTTGTCGCAGGTTCTGCAGGGCTTGAACAAGGCCTTCTTGTCAGACATACTGAAGAAACAAGCATTAGAAATGCAATCGGGCTCGGATTTATTTGAGTTTGAGCTAATGGCATTGTAAATGCCAATGTCTTTTTGCCATGTGTTATGGAGTGTGTGCATGTGGTGTGTAGTGGAAGTATGTTGGTTGAATTGTAATTTTACCAATGGTGGCATGCTGTGCTTTATATGAATATGTTTAAAAGTAAAGTGTACCATACTGCGATTGCTTGGTGGAAAAGTGCACTGCCGGCTGGAGGTGTGTGTGCCTGGTGGAAGGGTGCACTGACGGCTGGTGGGTGTGTGCTTGGTAAAAGCGTGCACAGATGGATGATGGCTGTTGGTGTTTGTGCATGGTGAAAGCATTCATTGACGGCTGGGGGTTTGTTGTTGTGTGTGTTGTTTTCTGTGTGCTGGTGAGTGTGTGCTGGTGAGTCTGTGGGGGTGAGCCTGGGGAGTGAGTGTGGTGGTGAGTGTGTTGTGTTGAGTGGTGACAAGTGTGTGGTGTTGAGAGACTGAGGTGTGTGGTTTGTGTGTGCGTTATGTGTGTGTGGTGTATGTGTGTGTGGTGTTTTCTGCACACTCACACACTGCCCCGTAACATTCACACACTGCTCACCCGCACACTCCCAATGTCACCCTGCATAGTCACACACTGTCACATAGTCACACACTCAGCAGCACACAGCACTCAACAGCACTCTGCCCTCAACAGCACTCTGCCCTCAACAGCACTCTGCCCTCAACAGCACTCTGCCCTCAACAGCACTCTGCCCTCAACAGCACTCTGCCCTCAACAGCACTCTGCCCTCAACAGTACACAGCACTCTGCCCTCAACAGCACACAGCACTCTGCCCTCAAAAGCACACAGCACTCTGCCCTCAACAGCACACATCATTCTGCCCTCAACAGCACACAGCACTCAACAACACACAGCACTGCACTCAACAGCACTCTGCCCTCAACAGCCCTCTGCCCTCAACAGCCCTCTGCCCTCAACAGCACTCTGCCCTCAACAGCACTCTGCCCTCAACAGCCCTCTGCCCTCAACAGCCCTCTGCCCTCAACAGCACTTAACAGCCCTCTGCCCTCAACAGCACTTAACAGCCCTCTGCCCTCAACAGCACTTAACAGCACTCTGCCCTCAACAGCACTTAACAGCACTCTGCCCTCAACAGCACTCTGCCCTCAACAGCACTCTGCCCTCAACAGCCCTCTGCCCTCAACAGCACTTAACAGCCCTCTGCCCTCAACAGCACTTAACAGCCCTCTGCCCTCAACAGCACTTAACAGCCCTCTGCCCTCAACAGCACTTAACAGCCCTCTGCCCTCAACAGCACTTAACAGCCCTCTGCCCTCAACAGCACTTAACAGCCCTCTGCCCTCAACAGCACTTAACAGCCCTCTGCCCTCAACAGCACTTAACAGCCCTCTGCCCTCAACAGCACTTAACAGCACTCTGCCCTCAACAGCACTCTGCCCTCAACAGCACTTAACAGCACTCTGCACTCAACAGCATTCTGCACTCTGCACTCAACAGCATTCTGCACTCTGCACTCAACAGCACACAGCACTCAACAGCACACAGCACTCAACAGCACTCTGCCCTCAACAGCACTCTGCCCTCAACAGCACTCTGCCCTCAACAGCACTCTGCCCTCAACAGCACTCTGCCCTCAACAGCACTCTGCCCTCAACAGCACTCTGCCCTCAACAGCACTCTGCCCTCAACAGCACTCTGGCCTCAACAGCACTCTGCACTCAACAGCACTCTGCACTCAACAGCACTCTGCACTCAACAGCACTCTGCACTCAACAGCACTCTGCACTCAACAGCACTCTGCACTCAACAGCACTCTGCACTCAACAGCACTCTGCACTCAACAGCACTCTGCCCCCAACAGCACTCTGCCCCCAACAGCACTCTGCCCCCAACAGCACTCTGCCCCCAACAGCACTCTGCCCCCAACAGCACTCTGCCCCCAACAGCACTCTGCCCCCAACAGCACTCTGCCCCCAACAGCACTCTGCCCCCAACAGCACTCTGCCCCCAACAGCACTCTGCCCCCAACAGCACTCTGCCCCCAACAGCACTCTGCCCCCAACAGCACTCTGCCCCCAACAGCACTCTGCCCTCAACAGCACTCTGCCCCCAACAGCACTCTGCCCTCAACAGCACTCTGCACTCAACAGCACTCTGCACTCAACAGCACTCTGCCCTCAACAGCACTCTGCCCTCAACAGCACTCTGCCCTCAACAGCACTCTGCCCTCAACAGCACTCTGCCCTCAACAGCACTCTGCCCTCAACAGCACTCTGCCCTCAACAGCACTCTGCCCTCAACAGCACCCAGCACATAACACTCAACAGCACACAGCACTCAACAGCACACAGCACTCAACAGCACACAGCACTCAACAGCACACAGCACTCAACAGCACACAGCACTCAACAGCACACAGCACTCAACAGCACACAGCACTCAACAGCACACAGCACTCAACAGCACACAGCACTCAACAGCACTCTGCACTCAACAGCACTCTGCACTCAACAGCACTCTGCACTCAACAGCACTCTGCACTCAACAGCACTCTGCACTCAACAGCACTCTGCACTCAACAGCACTCTGCACTCAACAGCACTCTGCCCCCAACTGCACTCTGCCCCCAACTGCACTCTGCCCCCAACTGCACTCTGCCCCCAACAACACTCTGCCCCCAACAACACTCTGCCCCCAACAGCACTCTGCCCCCAACATCACTCTGCCCCCAACAGCACTCTGCCCCCAACAGCACTCTGCCCCCAACAGCACTCTGCCCCCAACAGCAGTCTGCCCTCAACATCACACAGCACTCACCAGCACACAGCACACACTATCAACAGCACACATCACTCTGCACTCAACTGCACTCAGCACTCAACAGCACTCAACTGCCCTATGCCCTCAACAGCACTCTGCCCTCAACAGCACACAGCACTCAACAGCACACAGCACTCAACAGCACACAGCACTCAACAGCACACAGCACTCAACAGCACACAGCACTCAACAGCACACAGCACTCAACAGCACACAGCACTCAACAGCACACAGCACTCAACAGCACACAGCACTCAACAGCACACAGCACTCAACAGCACACAGCACTCAACAGCACACAGCACTCAACAGCACACAGCACTCAACAGCACTCTGCACTCAACAGCACTCTGCACTCAACAGCACTCTGCCCCCAACAACACTCTGCCCCCAACAACACTCTGCCCCCAACAACACTCTGCCCCCAACAGCACTCTGCCCCCAACAGCACTCTGCCCCCAACAGCACTCTGCCCCCAACAGCACTCTGCCCCCAACAGCACTCTGCCCCCAACAGCACTCTGCCCCCAACAGCACTCTGCCCTCAACATCACACAGCACTCACCAGCACACAGCACACACTATCAACAGCACACATCACTCTGCACTCAACTGCACACATCACTCTGCACTCAACTGCACTCAGCACTCAACAGCACTCAACTGCCCTATGCCCTCAACAGCACTCTGCCCTCAACAGCACTCTGCCCTCAACAGCACACAGCACTCAACAGCACACAGCACTCAACAGCACACAGCACTCAACAGCACACAGCACTCTGCACTCAACAGCACTCAACAGCACACAGCACTCAACAGCACACAGCACTCAACAGCACACAGCACATAACAGCCCTCTACACATAATTGCCCTCTCCACACGACTGACACCACAAGGGGCATGTAGCGTCTGGCTCGGCGGCGCTGTTGGGAGAGAGTCTGGATGTTAGGCCACCACCGGCCGCGCTGACATCTATCTGTAGCTGGGTAAGATTGCTGCGGATGCTAGATCAAGCTGGAGAGGAAAACGTTTGACTGCCTATCTCTGCGCCCAGCCTCCTACCTATATGGGGCATACATCGGTCCTGAGCCACCCCCCGGATCACTGAGGACCCATCAATATTTATATGCCTGATTTGTTGGGTCTTGGCTGAGGCTATATCCGAAGTGCTGCGCAGTATGAATTACACTGTAAGAAGGAGGTAACCACCTTCACTCGCTAACTTCCCCGCATCGCTCCATTCTTGGGATAATCGCGCTATGACAAACAGATGCGAGTCTACAAAGGGTACCTCCACTGGACATTTTAACCGGTGTCACTTGATATACTAAATGTACCAATGAATGCTTAAGAGTGCAGTGCTAAGACGTGCAAGTGTTTTTTTTCTAGTGACAAACACGATGTTGCATTATTCCAAGTGACTCCCACAAATCCAAATTCTCTTCGTAATCATCACTCACCCTCGTAATGCACTATTGCGGTCTGTCCCTTCTTCGGAAAGGTTCGTTCTATTAAAAAACAAGTGGCACTTCAACCGATCGCGAAAGCGATCGTATTGTAAAACAAGAACTACAGTGTGGACGAGCATGTATGAGTCATCTTCTGTGAGCCTCGCCTGCTGCCTCTCGTCATTTAACATTGAACGCGCTCACCGCTGTGAACGCGTTCGCATCATCTGGCTTGCATTACACGGGCACTCTGACAGCTCGTAATTAAGATTAATCACTCTGCCATGCTCGTTCTCGCACACAAAATGCCACATCGGGCACGCGTACATTACTTACAGCCTATCACTTCAAGGCTACTACATACACAGCACAGGGAAGACGAATCACTGACCAGATGCCAGAAAACGCAAAGGAATGTGTGGAATTCCTCTCACCAAGGCCCTTCTTCTTCTTCTTTTTTTTCTTATAACATTAGGATCTCGAAACTCCTCCCCCAGGGGGAGGAGTCCGAGCCCTAAAAACTGAGTGGCACTCTGGGAGGCTCCCTTCCATACGACGTGCGGTGAAAATCTGAGGAGAACTAGATCTGCAGAGTGCTCTAGAGGGTGCTGATAGCAGATTGGTTGTGACGAACGTTTGGTTCTTTTAGCATAATGATGTAGATAGGCTACTAAAATCTAGGCCTCAGGCCTTTTTCTTTTGGGCTACTACTGTTATCTACCTTTGGCACTGCTTTTTTATTTACCGTGGAGCTCCCGCCTCGGCGACGGGGAATGATTCAGGTATGTGAATCTATGAAAGATACCCCAATACTGGATAAAAATGTTGTTATTCCCATGGACCATTAAAGGAGGAATGTCTCTGGCAGGCTTTCGTATCAAAACTAAATTGTGCTGACGCAAAGCTTTCAATATCATTTGACCAGACTTCTCTTGGATTACGATGAGAAGGAATTCTATGTGCCTTATCAACCTAACATTTTTAGGAAATTTTATACTTAAAAGACCAGGTAATACATTTTCTCAATGTAACCTGCAGTCATTACCTTCCACATCCTCCGGTAAATTAATTTGCAGATTATATTGCCGATTATGGTTTTCTAAGTCCAGTAATAATTTATTAATTGGTACTATTTTAGCTGCAATAGGTAGAAGATGGTAAATTTTAGATTTATTATCCTGAATTTTAATAACATTGTCAGAAAATTTCATGGAAAGACCAGCCATATCTTTCCACAGACGTTTTATTTCAGCCCACACGGTTATGTGTTGGAACGCACAGCTTGTAATTCCTCCAGTAAAGTGGATAACGAAGGCTCATTAATATCCACTAATTTAGACAACTTGTGGAGGAGAAATATGTTTGAGGCATATGAGCTGCAGATTGTACACTTCGCATTAGATCGCCACCTGGTGTTGGGCTCGGATGATTGCAGGTTGTTGTCTTCTTGGAAGAAGTCTTTGTTAGTCCCGAGATAGGTGACTCCTCCCTTGGACAATACTGCGCATGGGCATCAGCTCCATCCTTAGATTGTTTTTTTCCGGCACTGGGTTGGGATGAAAGTTTCTCCGCTCTGGCTAGAAAATGACTTTTCTTCAATTTCGAAGCACAGAACTTCCTCAAACTTCTACAAACTACCTTCGACATCGATCATAAGACTTTGACGCCATAGTTTCCATTCCGATCATGGAAGTGGGCCGTTAGGCCTATAGACGCTGTGTGGCCTACACCACATGGAAAGAACTCCGTTCAAAAGAGGCCCGGGTATGTCAAGCAAAGTTTCCACATAGTGACCACCACGAGGTCTGCAACCTCTGTCTATCGCCAGAACACGAGTCGACCTGCATAGCTTGTGCATCGTTCCGATCGAAGAAAACTATCCGTGATGGGAGGGCCCGTCGACACGAGATGAAGAGATCAGCTCCAGCACCGGAAGATAACTTCGACAACGAGGTTCCGCTCGTTCCCGAAGACTCACCTGATCTCCAGATCGTATCAGAGGCAGACGACTCAGATGACTCCATTCCATCGGGTCGGCGCGTGAGTACTACTGCCCCTGCACCACATACACTGCCCAAACAGAAGGCAAAGGTCAGCACTCCGCCCAAGGGGACCAGTCGAGACCGAACACCTACTTCGAAAGCCCCGCCTTCGAGCTCTGCTCCGAAAAAATTAACTACGCCTTCCAGTGCCTCGACACCGAGCAAGCCTCTTCCATCGGCACAGAAAAATAAAGATGCCTCGCACCGAAGCCTAAACACCCTTCGGCTCCGAAGACAAAAATAGTATTGACACCGAAACCGAACACTGTTCCGGTACCGAAACCGAAAGAAGCACCGGCTCCGTAGCCGTCCACTTCTACACCTTCGGTGCCGAAAACCACAAAACATGATTCCGCGGTGCCCAAATCCTCGAACATGCCTACAAAGCCGAAAACGACACCTTCGGCACCGAAAACCACACCACGGGACGTTATAACACCTACCAAGGCTAAAGAAACCAAACAACCTCCGCCGACACCGAAAAAAATCGACGCCCAAGAAGGTTGTACAGGAGGAAGAACTTTTTCGACCAGATCCTCGACAAAAGAAGATATACATAGACCCAAACACAGGTCATGGAGGCGCTACGCCTCTCAAGAAGAGACCAGCAGATACACCACCCGCACCTGTGGTTCCTGCCAAGAAAAAGGACTGTGCAACCTCTCTTATGCACCCTCCCTCTCCTATACCTCCCTCTTCTGTTTCTCCTCATATATCACCTCAAATCTCTCCTGTCCATTCTCCATTATCATCATATTCGCCTCAACACAATGATGAATATGATTTGGGTGGAGGGGAAGATATAGAAGAACCCGATTCATACCCAGTACAGGAGGGTGTGTGGAACTTTCCAAACACTAAATATGTGTCTATATGGGACTTTACAAACCCCCAAAACGTGCCTGATATTCCTGAGCCACAATCATACCCATCAAAACCTTCCCCTCCAGAGGATACCATTGGTTTTGGTCATCTGTTAAACAGAGCTGCTGTATACCATGGAGTCCCCATGCATTCAGATGACATGGAGGAAGATTTTCTCTTAGATACCTTTGAGCAGTCCCAGCGTTCTGCTCAAATTCTTCCTATGATTAAAGGAGTAATCAAACATGCTCCAGAGGTATTTAAAGACCCTGTACGCACTAGAATATTGAACCCCAGAATTGAGAAAAAAATATAGACCCGCACCCTCAGATCCAGTCTATATTAAAGGACACCTACCACTAGACTCATTAGTTGTGTCCAATGCTAGGAAGAGGGCTAATTCTCAAACTTCTGGCGAAGCACCCCCACCTGACAAGGAATCCAAAGTAATTGATGCGCAAGGTAAAAGAATAGCTGCGCAGGCTTCCAACATATGGAGCATAGCAAATACACAAGCCCTCCTCTCTCGTTACGATAGGGCTCATTATGATCAATTAGAGAAACTACTTGATCACCTACCAGATCAGTATAAAGATCAAGCGACTGACCTCATAAGGCGACAAGTTAATATCCAATGCCTCAATAAAATGCGCACTAGATGTCGCAGGCACAGCATCTAGAGCTGTAAATACCAGTGTCATACTTAGGAGACATGCGTGGTTACGCATTTCAGGGTTTAAACAAGAAGTGCAAACCACCATTTTAAACCAGCCATTTAATCAGAACCAATTATTTGGCCCAGAAGTAGACACTACACTAGAAAAAATGAAAAAAAGACACGGACACTGCCACGCCAAGTCTATGGGGGCTTTACAGTCCACACAAGCTAGAGGCTCCTTTCGTCGCTCCTTCCACAGAGGAGGCTCCAAACAAACTGGAGCAGACACTACCACATATTTCAAGTCACAAACATCCTCTAACAAGGGATATTATAGAGGAGGATACAGAGGCAATAATACCAAAGGAAGAGGTTGCGGTAACAACAACAATCGATCCTCTTCCACCACTAAACAAGGACTTCCCTCCGCCCCCCCCCCCCACAGCATTCCACTCCTGTAGGGGGCACACTAACAGTTCCTGTCTGTCTGGAACGCCATTACAACAGAAAAATGGGTAAGACAGATTATCCAACATGGCTACTGCCTAGAACTTACAGCAACCCCTCCACACATACCCCCCCAGGCAACGTCCAATGTCTACAGACCATCTTACTCTGCTCCAACAAGAAGTTCTATCACTTCTACAAAAATACACTATTCAAATAGTTCCTTTACAAGAACAAGGAACAGGGGTTTATTTGCTGTACTTTCTAATTCCCAAGAAGGAGGGGACACTAAAGCCCATTCTCGACCTCAGGCCCCTCAGCCATTACATACAATCAGATCATTTTCATATGATCACTCTACCACAAGTGCTTCCACTGCTGCAACAAGGCGATTTCCTTACAACACTAGATCTAAAGGACGCCTATTTCCATATGCCCATACATCCTTCTCACAGAAAGTATCTAAGGTTTGTACTAGAAGGACAACACTATCAGTTCAAAGTCCATTCGGAGTGACAACAGCACCGCGAGTATTCACAAAGTGCGTAGCAGTGGTAGCAGCACACTCTCAGGAGACAACAAATACATGTCTTCCCTTATCTAGACGATTGGCTCATAAAAGCCAAGTCATTCAATCAGTGTGTCCAACACACTCCTCGGACAATTCAAACGTTGCACGACTTAGGGTTTACGATAAACTACACCAAGTCGCACCTGCAGCCTTCGCATGTACACCAGTATCTAGGAGCTACAATAGACACGTCTACAGCCCTAGCATATCCCAGTCCAGCCAGGATACAGAGCATTCAAACCTTAGTCACCGCCTTTCAACACCAACCGTCTCTGCAAGCCAGGGTGTTCATGAGGCTAATAGGCATGATGGCATCTTGCATCTTCATAGTACCACACGCAAGATTGCAAATGCGCCCATTACAGGAGTGCTTAGCACAACAGTGGAACCAAGCTCAAGGTCAACTAACAGACCAGGTGTTGGTGGACAACCGCACACATTGCTCTCTGCAGTGGTGGAACACCAAAAACTTGACAAAAGGGCGGCCGTTCCTCGAGCCTGTTCCACAAGTAGTGCTCACAACAGACGCATCCCTCACAGGATGGGGAGCCCATCTCTTACATCACAGAACTCAGGGTCAATGGAACAATCAACAAAAACTGTTCCATATCAACCATCTAGAGCTGCTAGCAATATTCTTAGCACTCAAGACTTTTCAACTTCAAGTACAAAACAAGGCTGTCTTAATCCGGACGGACAATATGACAGCCATGTACTATATACAAAATCAGGGGGGGAGGGACACACTCTCTGCAACTGTCCCAGCTCTCACAGAACATTTGGAGATGGGCCATTCCTCAAAACATACATCTGTTAGCGGAACACCTTCCAGGGGTTCACAATCAGATAGCAGATCTGTTAAGTCGGCAGTCACAACAGATTCACGAATGGGAACTACATTCACAAGTTCTTCAACCATTCTTCCAAAGGTGGGGTCATCCACATATAGATCTGTTTGCCACCCACGAAAATGCAAAATGCCCAGCCTTCGCCACCAGGTTTCCACACCCACTGTCCGAAGGCAATGCGATATGGATGAACTGGTCAGGCAGATTTGCGTACGCTTTTCCCCCTCTCCCACTGATTCCATTGGTGGTGCGCAAGCTCAGACAACAGTCTCTCAAACTGATCCTGGTGGCTCCCACATGGGCACGACAACCATGGTTCACCACACTGTTAGAACTATCTCTAGTTCCACACCAAAAGTTACAACTAACTCCATCCCTGTTAACACAGAACCTTGGAGAAATCAGACACCCAGACCCGAACCAACTGAATTTGGCGATCTGGCTCCTGAAGTCTTAGAGTTTGGTTATCTAAACCTACCACCAGAGTGTATGAACATAGAGGCTAGGAAACCCACTACCAGAGCGTGTTACACCGTTAAATGGAAAAGATTCGCAATATATTGCAAAAATAATCAAATTGATCCCCTGGATGCTTCCATCCAAAATATCATTTGTTACCTTTTACATCTACAAAGGTCTAATTTGGCATACTCTTCCATAGGCCTGCACCTTGCAGCAATTGCAGCCTATTTACAAAACAGGCAACATCTGTCTCTTCAGAGTCCCTGCAAATAAAGCGTTTATGGAAGGATAGAAAAGAATAATCCCACCCAGGTTACCACCTTCCCCTGTGTGGAACTTAAATGTTGTCCTTACAAGACTCATGGGACCCCCTTTCGGGCATAAATGTGAACTGCAGTTCCTAACATGGAAAACTGCTTTCCTCGTTGCCATTACCTCTCTCAGAAGAGAAAGTGAGATACAAGCTTTCACTATACAGGAACCATTTTTTCAAATACATCCTAACAAAGTGGTTCTTAGATCTATTCCAAAATTTCTTCCAAAAGTCATCACTCCTTTTCACCTAAACCTGTCCGTAGAGTTACCGGTGTTTTTCCAAAACCCAGACTCTGTAGCGGAAAGAGCTTTACACACATTAAATGTTAAGAGAGCTCTCTTGTACTATATAGATAGGACTAAATCCTTTCGGAAAACAAAACAACTGTTTGTCGCTTTCTCTCCTCCGCACAAAGGCAACCCCATCTCTAAAGGCGGGATTGCGAGGTGGATTGTAAAGTGTACACAAATATGCTATATAAAACCTAAACGTACATTAACAGTTCCTCCTAGAGCGCACTCCACTCGCAAACTAGGAGCCTATATGGCTTTCTTAGGAAACATACCCCTAGAGGACATATGTAAAGCAGCAACATGGTCTACACCACACAGCTTCACTAAACACTATTGTGTTGATGTACAAGCCAAGCAGCAAGCTGCGGTAGGCCAAGCTTTCCTTAAAACTCTATTTCAAACCACTGCAACGGATACAAGTGACCACCGCTAGGGGAGACACTGTTGCACAATCGATGCTAAGGTACAATCTGCAGCTCATATGCCTCAAACGGACAATGCTACTTACCAGTATGCATCTGTTCTTGGCATGTCGAGCTGCAGAGTTGTACATGCCCTCCCGCCTCCCCGGGACTTGTATCCATTCCAGTTTTCATCTTACTTAGATGCACACGCATGGACATTCCTTTCTCTTTACTTCTACTGACCATCATTTCCCATCATGGCGAAAAACAATCTAAGGATGGAGCCGATGCCCATGCGCAGTATTGTCCAAGGGAGGAGTCACCTATCTCGGGACTAACAAAGACTTCTTCCAAGAAGACAACAACCTGCAATCATCCGAGCCCAACACCAGGTGGCGATCTAATGCTAAGTGTACAACTCTGCAGCTCTACATGCCAAGAACAGATGCATACTGGTAAGTAGCATTTTCCTTTCTTTTCGCTTAGTAGACATTGTTTGAGAATTCTTGCCATCCATATCCCAAAAATAAATCTAAAAATAAAGAGCAAGCCAGTCACAATATTAGGTGAGTAACAGGCAGGCAGGCATAAACATTCTACCTAAATAAGGGCTGTGCAGCAGCTTAAACTAACAGTGGGAGCGGCCTAGGCCACAGCCGCGCCCTTTCCTGGATATCACTCCATCCTCTTGACAGGAAGATTGAGCAGCACCAGCTCCCACGACATCGGAGAGCAGCTCACCTCACTTTGTCCCAGCTAACCATCAGGAAAAGGCACAATAAGGAACTAGCCAGAGTGCTTACCAAAAGAAACCTCCACGTTTCACTAAAAACTGTAACGCGAGCCTTATTATGCAGCAAACTGTCAATAACTGGCACACTCCGCTGCAGCTTAGCAGGAAGTGGCCATCTTGAGCCGCGCACTCTCACGGCTCCCAAAAATAATCTTTTTCACTCCCCTAAAATGCCTTTTAGTCAGGAACATGTTATCACCATCTTTACTCAAACTCATTGACAATTTTATGCAAATAGTTTACACTATCTCTAATGTGATATATCTCATCAAGGATACTAAGCGAAGAGTCTGGGATGAATAATCAACATTCTGTACCAACTATGCAAGTACCCCACCCTGGCAGATAGGACCAAAGGCATTTGATGTTGACAAATGACAGTGCTCTGGCCTCTAACTGTTCTGCTATAAGTTCTTATGCGAGAGTGGTGACATTCTCTACTAAAACTTTAGTAATGGCTTGAACTTCCAGACTGGTCAGTCCAATTCCCCCCCGGATAAGGATAGCAAATAAACAACTTCAGAAATAGTTTTGGGTAATCATTCATGGTAAAGAAGTTTTTGGGGAGCGTGACCCGTCAGGGATAAAGTAAGAGGGGTAACAGGTTCCTGGGCAACCAGGCATAGGCTTGGCTTCCCAAAGTCCCATTACTGTTGGTTAGGGCTACTGTGGTATTACCAGACTTCTCAGGGAATCCGAAATGAGAACCCATCCGGTCTCTTATGGTAGGAAAGATGGGTTCACATTCACTGTGTCCCCCAAATGTGTGGCCATTTCGGAATTCATGCACCATGCCACAAGCACCTCAGCAATATGGTGGCAGCAGACAAGACCCTGTCGTTGGCACACTGTTGCATTCTTCAGGTATGTGTCCATGAACGAACAAGTGGAGGCAAGTTGCTTTGGCAACAAAGGAGAAAGGGTTCAAGATATCAGTGGACAAATTAGTCAACATATCCACCTGGAGGAACAGTGGAGATCTTGGCAGTACCTTTCCAAGAGATAACTATGTGTTCAATGTGCACCAAGCAATAGTTCTTTGGGTAGGTGACAAGGTAGGGTGCAATCCACTTAAAGACCCCCAATACCTTTGTTAAGAGTGTGTGAGAGAGTGTGTGAGAGTGTCCGTATGTGTGGGCAGAACCGGAAGTGTTAACCTTTATACTCAACAGGCAGGCAGAAGCGTCAAGTAAACTTTTCACCCCATGGATGTTAATTAGAATTCATACACTTTTGAACTTTTAAGGGACTCAATGTGAAGGCGTGTTTACACTTTAATGGCTTTCCAATGCTAGGTGAAAAACTGTGATTAATCTCTGCAGCGGTCCCCGGTGGCTTTTCTAATAAATACAAGTAAGCAACAGAAAGATCCAGTATGATTAAGGAATGAGTGAACACTACATTTTTTCATAAGAACATTTTTAAAGCTGAATTTGGAGCTCTTTTCCCGCTTAAGCGGAGATAATATTCTACCCCACTCCAAATCTCCCTGCAGCCTGAGGGTCACACGTAAATCCAAAAGCCTCGTTACATAAAGAGAATTTGTTCCTTGAGCAGCAAGCAGAAAATGTTTAGGATGACTAGACAAACAAGCAATGGCAAAAACAATAAGTCGTTTAAAAAAAAAAAAAAAAAAGCAATGATGTAGCCACCTCATTTCATCATTTTTTTAGACATGCGCACCATGAATGAGCATGTCTACAAAATGGACACTTTTTTTTATTTAGCGATCAGAGGTGCATCAATAAAAAAAAGTCGTGCAAAACATTTTCTTTTCAAAAGTGAGGTGAAAGCAGCATGAAGAGTTTGGGAGGGGAGAAGCAATATGGAGGATGGCGGGAGCAACATCATACAGGGTAATTATTCAGGACATGTGCAAGAGAAAGCAATATTAAGCATGTTGGGAAAGAGAAGCACATTGGTGCAAGAGAGACATGTGGGACTTGCGGGAGAAGCATACAGGTGATAAAGCAATTTTAAATATTATGAAGTCATCCCTGTGTAGGCCTAATAGAGTGCACAGTATTTAAAAGTGAGAGATGCAGAAAATGAATGTCATCTTGTCACTACAGTGACAAAGCCCTAAAAGCTATTTTTACTGGGGCAGGTCTATCGGTTACATGTAGAAAATCAGAGTACAGACTAAAATACTAATGCAGTATCTTGGGAATGGGAAAATAGAAAAATAATTCAACAATTATTTTTCATAGTTACTAAAAATCCAATTCAATGTTGAAGTCAGATTTTTCATAAATGTTAAGGAAAAGTAACAATTAAAATGTTACCTTCTTCCTGCCTAAGGCATATTTTTCATTAGCTTGACAATTTTTCTTAGCCTGTAATTGCCTGAATAAGGTGTAAAATTCCCCCAATGAGCTACACAATATGTTGGAGTATTTGACTGTTCAACCAGAATGGACAGGGATGCCTCTTTTAGCTCAGTAGAAGGGTGGGGACTGTTGGCACCAGTGTCAAATCCTGTATGACAAATCAGCCTAAGCACAAGTAACACTTCTCTGCCCTCTGAAGGGGAGAGAACTTGATGTCAAGACCATTTTTGTGTATCTTCAGTCTAGTGCTTGTAGACCTTGCTTTTGTCGTATCAGACCTATGTCTAATAGTTTGTTGTGGGTACAGGGTCTGTTGCACACTAGACTTTAGGGTTACTTGGGGGTGGACACTAGTGATTTACATATTCTACTCCCCCCTACACACCCCCAGCTTTCAGAGCCCAAGTTTAGTGATAAAAGACTTTGGCCATCTTAGATTTGCTCCGACACATATGTTTTGGGCCTGTTTGCAGTAAAACAAACCGGAACCACTGAAAAGGAAGTTAGTCCAGGGCCTGGGAACAATTACTCCACTGGTAAGAGAAGTCCCCCGCCCACAGGCTCATTAATGCTACAAAGCTCGACTCTCACCCAGCATTCCTCAAACACTTTCTGGACCTGCAGGAGAAAAGAACTAGACCTGCCGACTGTGACCTAAGAGAAACCCTGACTGAATGGACCTGCTCCACCTTGTACACAGGGCAAAGAAGTGAATGCCAAAGGCCAATTGATGGACTTCCATTGTGTCTACAGGGACATGAGCTGCATGATGCCCTGTCCTGAAAAAACTCCCAGCTGACGAGTGGTAACTTCAACTTGGACTGGACTTTGCTGGTGGCCTCTACTTACACCTCAAGAGACTAAGTACAACCCTTGAGGTCCTGGTGGCTTTAGAAGTTTAACAATGTGACTGTCTGGGCCCAAAAAGAAGTATGGAATCTTATTTAAAAGAAAACCTTCTGATTCAGTGTCAGAGCTTCAAGGGCTGCCACGAAAACGATTACACCGGCAGCCAAACTTTCACATCGGCAGCCAGACTGCTTCGGACTGAATGTCAGGTTTGTTCTAAGCAGAGATCTCAGCAACCTACGAACAAAAGGACCAAATCCCTTTCTGGACAGACCTAGAAACCTTTTCAACCGAAACCTCGAAAGATCCTGTGGGACCAAACAACTTTGCTTATCTGACCTTCAGTTCCATGGTGTTGGCTATACAATGTCAGCTCTGTACAGTGCAGAGAAAAGTCTTTCGTTAAAGGAAAAAAAAAGTTCCATTTTCGATTTGGACTTAGATTTATTTTTTGTGACTCTTCTACTTCCAGGCTTCAGCAGTACCAGTCTATTGGATATATCAGACACGGGGGCCACCATGGTCAGCCTCAAATAGCACCTAGTGATGGTCTAACTGGACCATTGACCGCTATTTGAGCTTTCAGCTTTATGGCGCTATTTTCTTTTAAATCTTTCCTTTTATTGGATTTTTGCTGTTTTGGTGTCAGTTTTCTTATGACATTTTCTTAATTTTGTATAAATTGGAGTGGGATTTTTACTGTGTTGTGTCAGATGTTTTAACTGCTTTGGAACTTCCAAATGTTTTACAACTTTTCTGGAAATCAAGACACTGCTCTGTGCCACAGCTACCAGGGGGGTGAGCTCATGTTTATATTTCTTAAACCTTTGACTGGACCGAACATGTTGGCGACTTTCTTGTGGTGGACTACCATCCACTTCAATTAATATTTCACTTTCTCACAACATAACCGCCATCTTGGGTGGGGCACCAGTATAAAAGTACCCCACCTATCATGTTCCTTGCTCTTCGTAAAGGATTTCATGAATAAGCAAGAAGAGGTTGTAGCAAATTAACAAATATGGATTGCACACAGCCTGAGAGTGGTGAATCTGAATCACAGCAAGAGGATGTAGATAAACAGCTATACACAGTGTCAAGAGTGTGGTGTGAGTGATGAGCCCCACTAAAAATATTTAGTTGCTGTACGGCATCATTAGTGCAATGATGCCTTAAAGTGACTCGCAAAACAGACTGTAATTATAAGCAGTGAGACATTTTCCAGGACCGACATGAAACAGATGCTATAGACACAGGGACATTTAAAATGTTACTAATCAATAGTGAAACTTGTTAGGAATCCATAAGCTAAATGGGAATAACACTTTTAGACAGTTCAGCAAGGTGAAACAAATCTGTCGGGATGTGAGAATTGAACATCCCTTTGAAAGAAATACACTAATATGAACCCACTAGCAGTGGTGAGCTAGAAAGGGAACATGTGTAGAGGAACACATTTCCTAAAGTGATCAAACATTTGTCTCATTCACCAGAGACGACAAAGAAACGTACTAACCAAGTTAGAGACTGAGGAGAGTTAGGTGGGGGAGCAAAAATGTTAGGTACAGGAATCATAACAATCCTGCAGAAAGCAGTGGAATGATGTACATTTAATTAAGATCAGTCTTTGCAGGTCTTCTAAAGTCAAACCCTGGTGATGGACAGGAGTAAAGAATCAGGAAGAACCCGCCTGTTAAGACAACTCCAGAGTTTTGTCTATTCTTTTCTCCATCCCCTTGAAGCCCTTTGTGCAGGTTTAATTCAGGAGTCAGTGTTTGGGATTCAAGAGGAGTGTTAGTTGATCACTTGGCCTTCATAACCTAGGCCGAGACACATGCTTTGATAGAGTGAAGACCCCACGATTATTCGCTGCCTGGATGCCATGGACTCAGCTGACATTACATTAAATGACATGGGGAAGAAGCTGCATTCATTACAGCAGAAGATGCTGAAGACTCTACAAGAAATTGTTTGGCTCAGAATAGGTTATAGGGATGACTTCCCATTTATGTTTCAAAGGACACAAGTAACCGAAGATACTACTCCTTTAAGCCCATCCAGGGACTGTATGAGAGAGAGTGCCCCTGGGATGCACTTTGGCAGTACCGAAGGGGGCCACAGACGCTTGTGCGGCCCGTTCTGTAATACAGAAAGAGCAGGCAAACGTGTAATGCCAGCACCCTCATTAAAAGACGTTTGCTCATTTGCAAAGGGGCGTATCCCTATGCAAATGAGGGATTCACTTTGCCTCTGCGTCCCCACAGTATTGTGGATGCAGGTACACAGGCAAACATGCTTTTAGGCAGCAAGCTTAAAGAGCGCCATAAAAAGGTGGTTCACTTTCAGTGCGCCTCCTAAAATCAGATCTTTGGAGGGGAGAAAGGGGGTTCAAGATATCCCCTTGCAGGTGGGTGTACTCACTGCAACTGCCTCCAAGAAGATCGCCCTCCTCTTTTGAAAGTGCAGCGGGGTGAGATGAGAATGCTCCACATGTATAGGATGCTGCGTCTTTATGCTTAATCTGGAAGGTCGCACTGGGGATAGTTATTCAGCCCTTGCCCTTTTCTAGTTTACGCTTATCCAGGAGGAATCAATGGGACATTTTTAATGAACCTTAGTTGATGCCACTATTCAGCCCCCTCTTCTTCTATGTGGCTTACATTTGCCTACAAAGAAACCCTTAGAAATCTCAAACCCTGATGAAGTCTGGACGAAACGCATTGGCTGGGCTGCAGTTTGAGGTTGTGAAGAATAAAGCAAATCTTTTTTGGAATATCATCATGGCTCCAGTGTTATATTGGATCTATAAGAGAGCATATGTTTGAATAATCTGAATTTATATGAGATATACTGAACTTTCAGTAAACACATTGGACTTCCTAAGCTCTCCCTTTTGCATAGTGTTTAGCTTCTACGAAGGAGTTAGGTGAGACCTCCAAGGTTGGGCAGCAACCATATCTATCACTTTTGTGAACACCCAATGGGCACCGACTATGCCAGAGGGGAGAAAAGGAAAACTAAAATGCTCCTGGCTAACCTTGGACAGGTAAGGCATGTAGTACGGGTATATAATAGACATTATCGAGTCCCCAGCAGACAAGATCTAAGCCAGTGTGAGCATTTTGAATTTGTCCTTCCGCCGAAGGCTTTCAAAGGTTGGAGGGCCAATATAGCCAAGAAGGCCCCCCACCCATCCTTTTTATGGTATGAGGATATAGCGAGGGTAACAACCTCTCCTCTTCCCGAGTCAGGATCTCTTTCAATCGCACATCTGCCGTGAGTAACACTTGCATGTCTTGTAACATAAAATACAAGTGCTCCTCTAAAAGTCACTCTGGTGTGGGAGGAAGATTTGGTGGCGCAATAACAAAACGTATGGCATAGTCATTGTTAACGATTTGCAGGTGATGGATTGCCACCCTGGGAGGAAGTGTTGAATCAAGCCCCCCAGAGGACGGGTGTGCACCTTTACAGACAAAGTAAAGTGACTTGCTGGCAGCTGCTGCAGGGGAAGAGGGCTGGGAGGACTGTTGCAACTGCTGGCCTCTACGTTGCCTGCCAGACACACATTCAAAGCCTTATGACTGGGGAAACTGCTGCAGTGGTTATGGAGACTGTTTCCTATATGCAAGACCCTGCATTAGCCTATGAATTTTCTGTGTGGATGTGGGAACTGCAGCAAGCCATAGCTCTACTGTCTTTGAAATGTTCCAAGGCAGAACTTGTTTTTTTAACCAGAAAGGCAAGAGCCATCAAAGAGTATATCCATGGCAAAAGGCATGTAAATCACTCGAATATTCTGTGGAATACATCCACACGTCGTAATCAGTATTTAGGCCAGTGCAAATCACATACTTGGCCAGGTCATGTCCATAATAAATTGCCAGAGAAGCCCTAAGTGCCAGCAAGATCTCGCTGGCGATGTCCCAGATTGCATGTGTGTAGAGACCCATTAAACATACCGAATGCATCGTTCTCCATACTGGTCTAGCAGAGAATACATGTTTTCCAAACAGCTCAATCCTCCTGCACTCCCTATTCGGAGTAGTTGTGAGAAAGGAAGTTGGGTTAACCTCGCTAGTTGAAGCTTGAACCACCAGGCTCTTTGGAGTAGGATATTTAGGGAGAAAATCAGGATAACCAGGAGCTGCCCTGCGACTTCTGGCCATCTGCCTTTTCACCATTGAGCAGGAATACGAGTTTGACTAACTGCCCATCAAGCTGAGTCTTGCTAAAAGGGAGCTGGGGCTCAAATGTGGCTGTCTGAGGCTGCAAAATCTCATTAAAGACATCTGTTATGGTCTCGACTGTAAGGCAGCTACAAATCTAGGACCTCAGCTGTCTGTCAGACCACTACTGCAAAAGATGCACTCTGTTCCTTTGTTGATCCAAGTGGCAAATCAAACACATTGGCCGCTTGTAACTCCATCTAAAAGTTGTCATCTTTATACTGAGGTGGGAGAAAAACCACCCCTCTCTCCACTGTCATCTCCATTTGGGGGTGTGCCCTGTACAGAGTCAGAGCCAAAATGACAGACTCTAAACCAGTGTCTCCACCAGTGTGGAAACTCCAGCAGAGTCTGGCTTAATGAGTACTAATTTTTTATAATCTCATAGCATGACATCAGTTGAGATTAGGCTGAAGTAGTTTCAGTGTCCGAAATCTGAATCTGCACCAGATCATGTTCCATGGTGTTGGTACCAGTGTCGATGAGGAAAAGACATGTGCGAGTCTTGGAACCGGAAAGGAAATCTGTAGCGGAGTCATTATGGGCCCACAGCAGGTCCCAATGGTCATATGGCACAGAGGATTAATCTTTCAACAAGAACACAACTGGAGGCCACTGTGGTTCCTTGGGGTCTAAAGGCACACCAGAGGGAGCCAGTACTATGCAAAATATTTGCAGCACGCCACCTGGAAGGCTTCAATCTGCTGCTGCGTCATTGATGGCACAGCAAACAAGAAAGCACGAGTGAGTTGGGGAATCTGCTCTGCAACCGGGGTACTAGAGGAAGACCAATTGACATTGGATCCCTTCACAACTTCTCTTTGGATACAGAGTGGCAGGATGGCGTAGAGTCCTACTTTGTTTTTTTTTGTGTTTGGATTGCAATTTGGACTTATCAGATGACTTTGACTGGGAAATTGCCCTCTCACAGGAACAGCCTCAGGAGCATGAAAGTCTATGCATGCGATTTGGAAGGCTACTACTACCCATGTTCAGTGATGCACAACTTTGCTTTCTCCTGAATCACCTCTGGGTGCAAGAGGGAGCATTTGCTGTAAGGCTTACAGTTGTGCACCAAGCTAAAACACTAGAGGGAAACGTGCTAGTCCATAACTGACGTCTACTTGCTATAATCACAGCATGGTTTGAAACCTGGCGTTTTAAGATAGGACATCGTTCCCTAACACCATGGATTTCGTATGGAAGTGGCTGGAAGACCAACATATTCTGTAAGAGGAGCACCATATTTATCACATCTGAAGGTACAAAATGAAAGGAACTGACATCAGTGTGCACAGTGTGCACTTTATGTACATCAAGCATTAAATATCAGTGGCCAATATTGCCGGTCTCTGAAATATTAAAAACAAACGAAAAGTGTGACGACCAAGGTATCCCACGCAATAATATCAATCTTTTCTTTCAGCCATAAGCGATAGTAGAACAAATTTAGGGCTAAAGGACATTTATAGTTTCACCAACCCTGCCCAATTGTGTCTCCCACGCGACATCAACATATCGGAAATATCACGAACTTTCCATTTAAAAACGATTGCAACTATTACTTCCGGATGACAGTTTTATACTGAGGGTTTGTAAACGTATGATTGACATTAACTTGAAATACCCTAAATACATTTTAAGTTAGTGAAACGGTCTTTATTGTCTCAGTTTATTACCGATGTGGTGATGCATCCATCATAAAGCAGTGATTCTTAATCTTTGGTCGGAGGACACAAGGGGTTCCGTGACTGATAAGAATATTAAATAATATTAGATAAAAAAATCTGAAGGCTGAAAAAGAACAATTGTTACTTACCTGTAAACGGTGGTTCTCCAGTATTGGTGTCTTTCATAGATTCACATGCTTGAATATTCCCAGTCGTCGAAGTGGGAACCCCACGGTAAGTAAAATAGCAATAAAAACCAATAATGTATGTATATAAAAACATAATTGCATACATTCCAAAACCATAAATACTTATAAGTACTAAAGTTAGCATTAACACATAGGAATACATTAGAAGAAAAGAAACACCTTTATAGCGTATCCATGTCATTATGTTAGTCCAAACTACAGCCAATCAGGCGCAAGCACCCCTCTAGAACCTTCTCCTCAGAGGCTCAGGCCCTCAGATTTTCGTAGCACAAGAGTGACAAAAGAGTCTAGGAGGAGAAAGCAAGCCTCTGAGGGGAGGTGGGTAGGTCGCATGTGAATCTATGAAAGACACCAATACTGGAGAACCACCGTTTACAGGTAAGTAACAATTGTTCTTCTAAATTATTGGGGTGTCTTTCATAGATTCACATGCTTGAATAGAATAGTGAGCAGTAATAGCTGGCCGCAAGACAAAATAGCAGTGCATAACATGAAAATGCAATGAATGACCTAAAGCTGTCAGACATATAATAATAGTAACCATACAGGCGGAGGGAAGGAAAGAGGCTCACCTTATTTAAAAAGATTGCGAAGCACCGCTTGGCCCACTGCTGTATCAGCTTCGTTGATCGTCTCAAGGCAGTAGTGCTTCGTGAAAGTGTGCCTGCTGGACCACGTGGCTGGCTTGGCATATTTGGTGAATCGGCACACTAGCAAACAGGGCAGTAGAGGATGACATTGTCCTGGTGGAATGAGCTCTCACTGTAGATTGAAGAGGTTTGCGAGCATTCTGATGACAGAAGGAAATTGTTGAGAAAAACCAACGTGCAATAGTTGGCTTGGTAACAGCACGCCCCTTGCGAAGGCGTCCGTAAGCAACGAACAGTTGATCAGACCTACGAAAGGGCACTGTCCTGTCGATGTAGAATTTAAGGCACCTTTTAACGTCCAATGAATGCAAACGTTGCTCTGCCGGAGATTGGGGATTAGCGAAGAAAGTCTTTAAGAACACTGGTTCATTGAGGTGAAAATCAGTTGGCACCTTAGGCATGAATGCCGGGTTGGTGCGAAGTACAACACAGTCAGAGTTGAATTGAAGGAAAGGGGGCTGAATGGTAAAGGTGTGGATATCACTCACGCGACGTGAGGAGGTCAAAGCAAGAAGAAGGGCCACTTTCCAGGTCAAGAATTTTAAATCCACTTTGTGGATTGGCTCAAAAGGCGCCTTCATCAATTGCGCCAAAACAACATTGAGATGCCAGGTAGGAGGAGGACACCTAATGGGCGGGAACATCCTGAACAGCCCCATGAAAAACTGCCAAATTACTCTGGAAGAGTAGAGAGAGGAAGACCCATCCTGCCCAAAACGAGATATTGCCGCTAGGAAGACCTTCAAAGTGGAGTGGGAAAGTCCTGATTGAGCCAACTGCAGAAAGAACGGCAGAAGCTGAGCAGGAGAGGAGTGCACGGGATGGATGTTGGCAGATGCACACCAGTGACAGAGCCTTTTCCACTTTAGGTTGTAAGTCTTAACTGTGGACGGAGCTCTCGCATTGGCAAGAACCTCTACATGCTGGCGAAATATTTAAGTGGGCAAATTCAAGGTGCTCAGGTTCCAGGCCGATAATTTGAGAGAGGAGGGGTCCGGATGACAGATCTGACCCTTGTCCATTGTGAGGAGATCTGCTCGAGGACGAAGGAGGATGGGTTCGCACTGTGAGAGAAGCAGCAGTTCTGAGAACAATGCAGGTCAAGGCCATCGGGGAGCGATCAGGAGAATGTGGCATGGCTGTCTCCGCATTTTCCATAACACTCGAGGAACCAGCGGAATCAGCGGAAAAGCGTAGGCGAATAGATTGCACCAGTCCATCAAAAGGGCATTCCTGCATGACCCTTGATTGGGAAGCCAGCTTGCATAAGACTGGCATTTCCGGTTCACAGGGCTCGCAAAAAGATCCATGTCCGGGCGACCCCACAGCCGAAAGATGAAGTCCAGAGTCGGCTGATGCAACTCCCACTCGTGGGTCGAGGATGCGGACCTGCTTAGGGAATCCGCAAGGATGTTGGAGATGCCTGGTAGGTGAACTGCTGTCAGGGTAATTTGGCAACGGAGTGCCCAGTCCCAGATGCTCTGTGCCAACTGAGGAAGGAGCGGTGACTTGGTGCCGCCCTGTTTGTTTACAAAGTGCATACTGATGGTATTGTCGGTTTGAATGAGCACTGATTCTCTCTGGAGTAGAAGATGGAAAGACTTGAGCGCCAGGAAAATGGCCATTAGCTCCAATCTGTTGATGTGCCATGAACGTTGAGACAGGGTCCACTTGCCCTTTATGGATAGCCCCTGAAGATGTGCGCACCAGCCTTCCAGGGAGGCATCCGTGGTAAGGATGAGCTCCGGAGCGATGGTTAGGAAAGAAGTACCGGCAGCGATGTTTGACGGTTGAGCCCACCAATGAAGAGCGGATCTGAACCGAGCGGTCACCAGGACCAGATTGTTGAAAGAGCTGGTGACCGGACGCCACTGTTTGTCCAGTTCCTCTTGAATTGGGCGACTCTTGAGCCTGCAATTTGAGATCAGGGAGATGCAGTAGGACGCCATCCCAAGAAAGGACTTCAATACACGAACTGAAACTGACCCTTTTGAACGGATGAGAGCTACCAGGCGTAGAATCCGCAGCTGACGCTCGTGAGACACAAATGCCTTCGCCAGCGAAGTATTCAGAGTGGCGCCTAGAATGGTCCTGCAGGGAGCTGGATCGACCTGAGACTTTTCGGTGTTGATGGAGAGACCGAGGGAGTGGAATAAAGTCTGACAGAATCAAGTGTCCAGAGATGCCTGATGGCGAGACTGTGACTTGATGAGACAGTCGTCCAGGTAGGGAAAGATTTGAATGCCCTTCAAACATAGATGTGCCACCACCGGGGCCAGGACTTTCGTGAAGACGCGAGGGGCGGAGCGAAGGCCGAAAGGCAGAACCTTGAATTGAAAGTCTCTGCACCCTACCCGGAAGCGCAAGTACTTCCGGTGTTTTGGAAGGATCAGCACGTGGAAATAAGTGTCCTGGAGATCGATGGTGGTCATGAAGTCGTCCTTCGAGAGAAAGCGGAGATCCTCCGCGAGTATGAGCATGCGGAAGGATTGGCACTTCAGGTACTTGTTCAGGGCTCTTAAGTCGAGGATCGGACGCCATTCGCCGGACCTCGAGGACGAGGAAAACCGGGAATAGAATCCCATCCCCTTCTGAGACTTGGGAACCACTTCGATGGCACCTTTCTGAATCATGAGTCGAATTTGTTGAAAGAGTTCCTTGAGGTGAGCCGGAGGTGGACCAGTTGCAGGAGTGTTTGGAGGGAACTTGACAAACTCCAAAGCATGGCCTTTTGATAAAATGTCCAGCACCCAACGGTCCGAGGTCATTGAAGACCAATTAGAAAAGAAAAGGGAGATTCGACCTCCAATTTTGAGCGGGGAAGGCAAGTCATTGCTTCTTAGTAGCAGAGCCTCTGTAGGAATACTTTCCTCTGTAAGACTTGGTAGACTGCTGCCGACAGGACTGCTGTAACTGGGAGGAATATCTCTGATTTCCTCGGTCGTAGGAGCGGTACTGGTTGGATCCGCCGCGAAAAGAAGAGGAGGTGCCTCGTCCGCGCGCACCACGTAAAAGGCTGCTTGCGAAAGTGCAAAGTGCCTAGTGCACGAGCCGTCGGTGTCCTTTTTTATGGTTTGAAGTAAGTCGTCCACATGCTGGCCGAAAAGCGATTCACCGTCATAGGGCATGTCGACGATTTTCGCCTGAACCTCCTGGCAAAAAGAGGTGGAACTAAGCCAGCCCTGATGACGTAAAACAGCTGCCCCCGCAAGTTGACGATAACGAGTGAACGCAATGTCCACAGAGCAGTCGATAATCTCGGTGGACGTTCTCTCTCCCTCCTGAAGATTCTTGAGAGCCTGCTCTGGAGGGCTCAGGAATGAGGTCGATAAAGGAAGACCTATCCGACCCCATCTGGCGGTCGTAGCGCCCCAGAATGGCCAGAGAATTCGCAGCCCTCACGGTGGTAGAAGCCATAGTGGAATTTTTTTTGCCAATGGCATCAAAATGACGTCCCTCACAGTCAGGAGGAGCGGTAATAGGAGAAGACGGATTCCTGGAACGGCGCTGTGCGGCCTGGGTGATTACGGAATCGGGTTTAGGCTGCGCTACCAAGCAAGCTGGAGAACCCTGGGGTGCCCTATATTTCTTCTCCAAACGAAGAAGAAGTGCCGGAATAGAATTTGGCGTCTGCATCAGTTTGACACCCTCGTTCCAAATAAAGTCAATTATGGGCACTGTCTGGACCTGTTTAAAAGGTTGACTCTTGAAATCATGAAGAAAACAGTCCTCATCCTTCAGAACCATAGGAAGTTTAAAGCTCAGCGCAGCTCTTTACATAAGTTGGTGAAAACCAGCTATATCCACGGGAGGGGATTTCCTGGCCCGAAGGTGGCGGAGACGGTGTCTGGATCTGATAATCGTCCCAATCCGCCATGTTCCCATCATCATCATCATCATCGATTTTGCGGTCTTCCAGATCTGGGCGAATGTTATCGTCCTCATAAACTGTTTCATGTACCTGAATAGAGGTTGTAGATGGTGCAGAAGGCGCAACTGACTTTGGCAGTGTAGCAGGGGGTGGAGCTGCTGTAGTTGCAGGCACCGTAGGTTGAGGAGACCCCTGGTGAGACGGTGGAAATCGTCTATTATAATCCTCTAAGTTGTATTGGAGATTAGAAATGAGGGAGAGCGGTATTTGTGCTGTGGGAACCTGAACAGAAGGTTCCTCCTCATGAAAGTAAGGATCTTCCTGATCATCCTCATAGTCCTGACATTTAATGACCAGCTCCGAAGGGCTTCGAGCTGCCCGGAATCTATCATCCTCCTCCTCATCAGAACCAGAGTCCTGCTCCGAACCCGTGGCAAAAAGAGGGGATGGAGGCTGAGAGTGACGTGGAATCGGAAGCTGATCCAAAGGCACATGTCCACGTTGGTGCAGAGGGTCAACAGCAGAAGCCCCAGAACCGGATGAAGAAATAGGCACCAGAGGCCATGATGCGAAGGTAGACGTCAACGACAGTAACACCGTCGACGGGACAACCACCGTCGATGAAGCAGTTGACGGCAAGACCACAGCCGTCGACGAAGCAGCCGTCGACTAAGCCGTCGACGGCAAGACCACAGCTGCCGCCGAAGCCACCATCGACGGAGCCGCCGCTGCCAAAACAGACGTCGACGGAGCCATCGCCGACGGAGCACCCGCCGAAGAGGCTCTCTTCATAGCAAGCGTCGACGAAGATTTCGATGTCGACGAGATTTTAAGACGTCGATGAGGAGATTGGAATCATCGATGAGACAGATTTGAAGCTCTCTCACACACCATCGTCGACACAGACGTCGACGCAGCCGCCGTCGACGCCCGCTGGCACAAGTCATCGTCACTGTCGTCGTCAGAGCTGAAGACGGCAGATTTCGGCATCGAAACGACCGTCGACGCTCTTGTCGACGATTTTGCAAGTTTTTTAGTAGAAACATGCATAGAAGGAGCCGTGGGCACCTGAGAGTCAGATCTCGGGGGCGTAGGCGTAGCAGGAGGCGGTGGAGACACAGCAGGAGCCTTCTGGAGTTGAAGTTTCTTCCTCTTTAGGAAAGGAGATGGCAAATCCTGCACACTGCTAGCGGCTCTAGACACACCTGACGCTAGACTTTCTGCATCAGAAAGAGGTGAATCCTTACCCTTCAACCTCTGCAACCACAGGAGGAGACGCCCTTCCCTGTCCTTAAGGGTCTTGGTTGAAAAAGTCCTGCAAATGTTACATTTTCCTACCACATGCTCTGAATAGAGGCAGTAAATACACTTCTTGTGAGGGTCCTCTGAGAAGAGCCGCAATTTCCCACAAAAAGCACATGGACGAAACAAAGGTTTTTTACTTGAAGGCATCCCAGAAAAACTGTAGAAATCTTGGAAGAAGTTGAAAACTGAGCAGAGCTCAGGGAGACTCCCTTCACACGACATGCGGTAGAAAATCTGAGGGCCTGAGCCTCTGAGAAGGTTCTAGAGGGGTGCTTGCGCCTGATTGGCTGTAGTTTGGACTAACATAATGACATGGATACGCTATCAAGGTGTTTTTCTTCTAATGTATTCCTATGTGTTAATGCTAACCTTAGTACTTATAAGTATTCATGGTTTTGGAATGTATGTAAATATGTTTTTATATACATATATATTGGTTTTTATTGCTATTTTATTCACCTTGGGGCTCCCACTTCGACGACTGGGAATATTCAAGCATGTGAATCTATGAAAGACACCCAAATACTGGAGAATGACTTGGTATCTTATTTTATTTCTTGGGAGTAGCACAAGAACAGGAAAAGGAATCTTGTATGGATGAATGGCGACCTGAATTTAAGCACTGGTATATGCTGACCAAAACAGCATGCATTTGGAGCAAAAAAGACAAAATGATATGCTAGTATCATGCTTATAGCTTTTTCTTTTAGAAAGAAAAAAACTATTTTGAATCACTTCAACCTTCTGAATAACATTTTTGCATAGGTTTTTGTTGGGAATTAAATAAAATATTTAATAATTTGTGTATTTGTGTGATACACACTTGTTTCAGTATTTCTGTCTTATTTTGAGGTTCAGATAATACAAATAGCTTAGGAGGGGGTCTCCTGATTCACAGAAGAAAAATGTTAAGAGCCACTGTCAAGGAGCATTACAACTTGTTTTTTAAAAATCTTATTAGCTATGCAGACTCCATTTTGGCTGCACATAAAGTCCTAGTTGCAATACGAGATTCAGGTTTAGAAAGCTGGTTTGCAGTAGAAAGGAATTACACTTTAATTCAGTCTTGCAAAGTGAAAAGACTCGAATGGAGGAGGAACACAAATAAGTTGCATTTAAGCAATGTTGCTGTGGTTTAGGTATGCTTTGACAGATTTCAAGTATTGTAAGAAGTCATTAAAACGACAAACACAGCGGGCTGGTATAGATGAGGCACCATGAGAAAACATTTACAGCTTTGAAATAAAAAGCAACTTAAATAGGGAAATCACAATAAATTACCAAATTAAAGAAAAAACAGTCTTAAAACTTTAGTACGTGGGTTTTAATTATTGTAGAAACTGGTAGAGGGAAAATGAAATCAACATAAATCGTATAGCTGCTATTTACAAGAGAGAACTCGTCTGTTTTTATTCATTGATTTATTTTGGCATTCCATTTGATATTTGTGACTTTTCCTCAAAAAGAATCAACTAAAACTTAATTTCCAGATAATTTATTCTTTGAAATGCAATGAACAAAACTAACATGCAGCTCCTCATCTGTGGTCACAATTCAAGCATTATCGATTTTTTTTAAATGTATACACTAGTGACAGAAACAAATGTTTGTTGTAATGCCCTTGAAAAATTCACACAGCAATTTTTAAAATCCACTTTATTTCAGTTTTTTTCATACAGGACTTAAGGCATCTGCACACAACACAATTCTTGCAGAGGTTATAAAATCATTTTACGTTGGTCAGGTACCATTTATTCTCTCATCATTTGATCCCTAAAAACAGTGTCTGCATTGAGATATGACCGTTAAACCAGTGTTAAATCCATTAAATATTTACATAGCACAGTACATTAAGCTTTAGACACTCACTTGGGAATAAAACCACACCAGAACAGGACAAAGACCACCATTATTACATGTTTGGAAACAGCTATTTACAGGTCCCTAATATGGCATGATATTCTTTCTCTGTAAACTGGCCCCTTGGGAAGGCAGGAGCACGACAGGCATTTATTTTAAAAGGGATTTCAAACATTATGATTGGAAGCACATAATTATTATGCTACCCTGAATGTCATGTGCCTCCCCAACGTCTTTCAAGGTGGTCTCCTATCCTAGAATAGCAGGCCCAGTTGATAAAAAATAAAAACAAACACAATAATGTTACTTTGTGGAATTTTTTGTTGACGCTATTCTGTGATTAGGACTCTGAAGCTTACTCGTCCCAAAAACTTATCTCTGTCATCTTCATTTTTCAAATTTGGAGATCCCTGGACTTTGCATTCCAAAACCATTTCATCCTTGGTACTATTGAACGTGGTGGGCATTATTTTTATGGCAACTAATGGCTGTACATAGGAAACCTAGGAAAAAAAGAAATCAAGGTTTTAGATTTAGAAGGTAACCTGAATGATAAGGATAATGAAAATGATAATGCATGATCAACTGACCCAGGCAACATTTCAACGAGCACGACCACCTCACACCAGGGGAACCCACTAATACTCATCTTGCTGTGAATTATCTAAAATAGTATTCATGGGCATGCACTCAAACCTAAGCAATCAACTTTTCTCCAACTAGGATTGTGCTGTCCAAATAGGATTATTTACATACAATCAGACTTTTTACACATTAAAACCTCAATAATCCTCGTGAATCCCATTTGGGCAACAAAATGCCCACCATGATCTTAGCCAGGATTTCTGTTTTTTTCCGATGAGCCCATACTACTGCCCTTGTTCTGGTTTTCTCAATGTAGTTTTAAGAGTAGGATATCCATTAGCGTTGGCTGTAACTGTATTAAGGTTAAACATTAAAACTTAACCATACACAGCCAATGACATAATATGAACAAGAAACCATGGGCATTTGTTAAAACAAACTTTAGTTAACACTGCCTTGAGATAACACAGGGGATTACAGAAGCTCGTGTGAAACACGTCTGCTGCGCTAACAAAAAAACACAAGCATTGGCATAGCCAATAGGTCTCGCCTTTGGGACCTTACAAGTGCTTAGCCAGAGCTACTGGCTTGTTTTTAAGCTATGTGACCCAACCGGTGTCTAAGAGGTTAAGAGAGCGTTTGATGTACCAAACGATTGGAGATCTTGTAAGTGTGGATTAAAACTATACAAAGACCATAAGGTTTTAGTAAAATGTGTGGTGTTGTCAATATATCAACTTTAGAAGGCTGAGGGACTGAGATGGTGCAAATAGCAATGTACGCAACCTTTGGCAGAAGCAGAGTACTGTGTTTTCATTGTGTAGTTTGAATTTTTTTTTTTTTAATAACCACCCTTTCGCATTTCCAGCACCCATGTGCGTTGGGCTTTCACCCATGGGTCACTCATCGCCAAGCTGAGACGGACGCGGACGTCTCCGACGAACATTGTGAAGTGATCACTATGGCGGCACATACCCTGAATTTTTCCACCGGCTGGTGAAGAAGGTTCGCATTCACTGTATAAGATTTGCATACCCATAGGAAACCATACGAGGGTGTCGGCCGACACCCCCGTGAAGAGGAACTACTGAAGCCATTACTCTACCTTCCCACATGTTTTCAGGCTGTCCTACACACCCCCTGTCCTGACGAAGACCAGACACAGATGCAATTAAGTCTGCACTACTACATAGGGTCGAAACATTGACGCTGTTTATGTCAATCCGTCCATGCAAAGTCGCAACACAAATAAGAAAAACTTCATTCTGTTGCGACTATTGGTTTCAAAAGTGGACACACAAGAACTTATGTTTTGTTTATATGTATGAATATATGTCACCCTTCTTATCCTTGTACAGCACGGTCATCAGCACTCGCTACCAGTCACTAAGCATTGCACGGTTTATGTGTTCTTTATGTTATTTTGTTTCAAACAGCCATTTATGCATTGATTAATACAGGCAAGGTTTATACTAAAGAGTTACCTTTGGTACTATATTCAGTGTTGTGTGTCTGTGTACCATACATCCAATGTTGCTGCATAATATGTATTAAGTACAGTGAAGCAAAGAAATTGCTCTACTTTCGACAGAACCACTGTTTTTGTTTAGCTTCAAGACCCAGGTTCTGAGGGTTACTGGGTTACCCCATTATAACTAAGGGCTTTCACCATAAACGTCTGTTTGTTAAGGTCGTGCAATGCACACTAGTGGGCATGTTGCAAAAGCATGTTGCTGAAAACGGGAACTTTAAAACGGATTACCCGCTGGCCAAAGACAGAGGAGATAATGTGTTCTAGCCATGGACCACAATACTGCACCAGGCCAATCACCGGGAAGTGCCCTGAATATCTTCTCCATGCAGCACGGGTGTCCGCTCAATTAGGAGATGCAAGAGTGCTGTTTTTATGCTGTGCTGGCGCCGGCTGAGGTCCTGGCTGACAAGTTTGCAGTAATGACCCAGGGTACTCTGCGCACCAGTGGGGTAGCGCCTCTCGATGACTCAGACTGGTTTATTAGATTCTGTTTCCGACAGGCTCTGATCAACTTCCACGTTCAAGAGGTTACTAATGTGCAGCGTGTACAGAAATACTGAAAGCAATCGGGCTTTTAAGAGAGGGCAAAGCCCAAATGATGCAAAATGAACCGTCCTCTTGACTCACAGAAGTGTGCTGCCGGCGAGTGGGCAGTACCGTAAGGCTATTAGGGGAATGGGGAGCGGGTTGCCAAGCTCAAAGTGCTTTGGAAAACCAGATACCGGCCAGTTCTAACATTCCCTGACTCAGCTGAGGGACTACCGGTCTAGATTATTCACATGTACAGTGTGTTTTATGCAGCACTCTGTCAATCCTTCAGCCTGTGCCTCTGTAATCCTTAAGTGTCAATAGAAAGAGAAAAAAAAAAACAATTATTGAAAGATAAACACAGCTTGGTAGTGGCCATAGGAGAAAATCTGAACAGACCATTCAGAAATGCTGTCTTCGGAATATGTGTGTTTTCACAACAAATACAACAAGCATTTGCAAAAAAGCACGGCGTGTTGTGTTTAATTACTAACCTAATCCACGACAAGAAATGCAGCTGCCACCCTGCGCGCCACTGCTCGCTCCCGAGAGCAAAACGCTGTGGGAGTGAACATTAAACAAGCATTGGCATAGACAATAGGTCTCGCCTTTGAGACCTTATAAGTATTCTCAGCTGGACAATATTTAAAACAGGTCAGTTTAAACAATGGTGTCAATAACAATTGGGGAGGGGGGAAAAAAAGGGGGGAGACCACAACGTAGGAAAAGAAGGTAAGAATAAACTATAATTCCATAGTAGTTAGAAAGCACTACAGTACATGAATACAAAAGTTACCATAACACACAGGGTGAACACTGGGCGTGTAAGTGAAAGGGTGGAACAGGGCAATGATAAAGGGTGTAAAATTGCAGCATGAACGGCGACAGAATTACAGAAAAATGATACAAGTGGTCGAAAATGCAATTTATATACAGTGATTTTTTTTTTAAAGGCGTATTCAGGTAAATAGAATGACCACAACTGCGCACGTGTTCTAGGCTGGGTAGTTGACGGTGTTTCATCCTGAGTAATTCCAGGTCATCATCAGGACAATGGTCAATTGGTTTGAAGAAGTGCCCTGGATTAAGAGAGAGGATCGTGAGAAGAATGGAGCGGCCCAGGGGGGTAATGGGAGAACCGAAAAGGAGTGTGACCTTGTTACGGTCAGAAATTAAACAAGCCCACGAGTGAGGCGCGCACGTGAAAGCTAACTGGAAACCTGATCCAGAACAGATGGCACCCTGCGCGCTCCCGAGACCCCTAGGCCATGGGAGTGAAAGTTTTGAAGGAAGGTGGGACATGCACCAGTCTTTGGCCATTTGCGTGCTTTCAATTATTGAAAGCCACATGCAAAGGCCAATGGGATGTGTGTGAGGAGGCACACCCACAAGGAGAAGGCTCTTGGAAGTCTGAAGTGATTCCAAGAGCCCTCTCCTAGAGCAGCGCATGCGCGAGACCTAATAAGAGGTGGGAAATGCGCCCGCCTTTAGCCATTTGCGTGCTTTCATTATCGAAAGACACATGCAAAAGCCAAAATTGTGTGGGAGGAGTCAGACCCACACGGAGTAAATACAATAAGCCTTGCAAAGCAGTGCATGCACGCTGCTAGGCTCGACCTAAAAAGAAGTTTGGTGACACTGAACTTGATCAGTTGTATTGCTCATAAATATCTAACGTTATTTCCACAAGCCTGATACGCTCCAAACTAATTACTGCACCACAATTGAAACCCTTCTATACCAAATTTTAGTCCATGGTTCCATGACCCATCCCCCAAGTCCCAGCACACCCAAAGATCATATATAAAAAGACGATATTAGGAGTACTGTACAAACAGCTTTGTTATCCTCGGATTCTTTTTATTTATTCAACATTACATGTTCTGGTTAATTTGCTCTGTTACTTGGGAACTACACTCCAGCCTCTTAGGTATGTGGAAGTGTTCTATTGTTCAGCATTCACCTGTGAAAGGAGTAGGCGCTGCTACAGACCTGGTCTTAGCGGATGGCTGGTTGAGCCAGGCCCACCCAAACATGAGCCTGGCCTTTGCAGTGACGTCTCGAAGACCAGTAGTAAATGGCAACTTTCATCTGAAACGTTCATCCGAAGGTAGTTTTACTCCCTAGGAGTTGCGTGATTGGGCCTGGGCTCTCACAGGCACCCACAATCATGCATCGCCTTTTAGAAAGGTGGGCTGTGTCCTCTTCCACTCGTGCAGGTAAAATTGCTTCAAGGGAAGGGGACAAATCCTTTCTTTGGCACCGGGCAACCTCAACTGTAACCTTAACTGTTCTGCTGCCTACTTTCCTTTTCTATTCCACACTGGAGGAACGTTGCTTTATACTGATTCGCCTTTCCTGGCCCTGCAGCTGCTTATCAGATCGGCTGTGGCAATGAACCAGCAGGTAAGAGAATGTGTGGCTATTTGTTCTTTTTAAAATCAGGTAAGGCCCAGCAAGAAACATACTTCATATATGCTTCATTTACAAGAAAACATGTCCAGATAACTATGGTGATTAATGATACTGCTGGCGAGCAATTTTCTGTTGGTAGTTTTGAAATGCAGATAAACTGCATTTTATGTGGATAGCTCAGTGGGTTGCTGCCTTTGTCACAGAGATTCTTGTGTTACTTGCAGATCAGAAGTTACAGTCCTATCAGTGACCTATGAACAGTCAAAGAGCTGCATGCAAACCTGATTGGTACGTAGCTTTTTTGTGTGTGTTGTGATAATAGTTAGAACTTCCCAGGTCTTCATTATTCTAATGTTGCTAAAAAGAGTTTGTTTGGCCTGATATACATATTTATTAGTAAAGCCAACCCCCAAACACTGGAGTACTCTTTAAATCCGGAGTTTGTGTTTCTCCAGACCAAACCCTCTTAAAATGTACTGCCCACCAGTATGGATGTCATGTGAATCCTACACCTTGTAATCCTCATTGGTTTATGTGACATTCCCAGTAGACTGATTTACGTACTTGTATGATTCATTGTCTCTGTATAATGTGCGCGTGATGTAAAGTACTGTGACACCCTACACTACGAGTGATCTACAACAAATGAAAGGCATATGAGAGGGGCTACGGAGAGATGGCACTGGCGGAGGGTGGCAAAGAGGGAATCCAAGGAGGAGGAGGGGCTACTGAGAGATGAGGGGCACTGGTGGAGGGTGGTAGGGAGGGAATCATTGGAGGAGGTCATGAGGAGGAAGGGCTAAGGAGAGATGAAGGGCACTGGTGGAGGGTGGCAGTGAGGGAGTCAGAAGATGAGGTTATGAGGTGGAGGGGCTGCGGAGAGATGAGAGGCACTGGCGGAGGGTGGCAGTGAGGGAATCCAAGGAGATGGTCATGAGGAGTAGGGGCTACTGAGATATGAGGGGCACTGGAGGAGGGTGGCAGTGAAGGAATCAGAGGATGAGGCAATGAGGAGGAGGTGCTAAGGAGCGATGAGGGGCACTGGTCGAGGGTGGCAGTGAGGGAATCCGAGAAGGAGGTAATTTGGGGAGGGGCTATGGAGAGATGAGGTGCACTGGTGGAGGGTGGTAGTGAGGGAATCCAAGGAGGAGGTCATGAGGGAGAGACTGAAAAGTGTCACTTGCCTGATACTCCCACCTCAGAAACCTCATCTTCCCAAGGGACATTACATCGAAAAAAACACTTTTTGAGAGAGGTAACATTTAGAAAGAGATTTGGAAAGAAAGGAATGTGTTTCACTGGCCCTTGTAAAACTAAAGAGAGATAAAGGAGGGCCCTGAAGCAGGCCTGGCTAGACATATAAGTGACAAATTGGGCCTGCAGTGGCTCACCAAAATGCGCCCTTGGCCCACGCAAATTAAAATTCCTGGAGACGGGCCTGGGCTGTGACACTAATCACCTAAAAGCGATAATCTTCTTGTGCAGCACACATACCAGATTGACGTTTGTTTGGCAGGCTGGGGTGAGACTTCACCCCCCAGCATTCACCCTTGCTCGGAGGAGGGGCTGCTACACTGAACGCTTAAAAGCGGTAAGCTTCTCCTACAGCGTGGGGTGTACTTGAGAAGTGTTGGCGAAGACCGGGCCCATCGGCGCCATTCAGAACCCAGACTAGGCTGAACTGTGCCATTCCCGAAACAATTCCATTGGGACCCCTTGGCCAAGTTTGTGAATGTTTTCACCTGGAGAAAACTGTTGTTTCCTTTGCTCATTGTTCGGCTTTGTGACTGTTGGGTTATAAAGTTGTTACTACTACCAAGCTAAGATGATATTGGAGAAAGAGGTTGAAACGGCTTCCCTTGAGACAGGTTGTCTGAAACACTACACCTCTGCTGCAGTATCTCTGGAGATCCTGACCACCTCCTTGACATCTCCGTTGTGTTGAAACCACTGTTTGCGGAGGCACCACTGGAGTGCCCTCATGTGCCAGCGTGCATGGTTCACCAACAGTATGCAGGAAGCGAACAAACGGAGTATGCGCAGAACCTTGAGGACTGGAACAGCCGCTCTATCTTGAAACATTGGAATCATAGCTTGGGTGTCTAGTATCCTCTGAGGAGGAGGGAAACACAACTCACAGTAGTGTCCAGTACTGCCCCATGAACAGATTGCGCTGAGAGGGCACCAAGTGAGATTTAGATACATTTATCAAAAAACCCAAGTAGAACAACAGCCGTGTTGTTACTTGCAGTTTATGAATCACGTGCTGGAGCCCCCGTCTCTGGCGACCTTGCCTCGAGCAGCCAGTCATTCAGATAGGGGAAAACAGGAATCCCTGACCTTCTGAGATGTGCCGCTACCACCGCCATCACCTTTGTGAAGACCCGTGGTGTGGAAGTAAGACCGAAAGAGGACCGCAACCTGGTAGTATTGAGACCCCTCTGTAAAACGGAGATACTTCCGATGTGACTCCAGGATGGGAATGTGGAAGTACGCATCCTGAAGTCTAGGATCGGTCTCAATTAGCAGTCCTTTTCTGGGATCAGCAAATACTGGGAGTAGCATCCCTGACCCCTTTCCTGATCCGGAACAATCTCTATCGCAACTTCTGTAGCAAGGACAGGACCTTTTGTTGCGGAGCAACTGATGGTCCTCCGAACACCCGTTCTGGCGTGGGTGGAAAGGAGGGGGAAACTCCAAGAAAGGATGGGCATACCTGTTTTCTACAAGATTCAAAACCCAAAGATCTGATGTAACAGATTTCAAATTTTGTAGAAAATGGAACACCCGACCCATGGGTCAAACATGCTCCAAGATGAGGGGGAGGGGGGGACTAGAGCTGCATCCCTGCGGAGCCAATTGGGGAAGAGGAGGAGAAGGAGACTTGTTGTTGAGCCGATCCCCGCAGACAACCTCTACCCTTCCCTCTGTATGTTCTATACAGTGGGTTGCAATTGTTAAGGTTGATGCACAGCTTAATGTTTGATCAAAGGATTAGCTCAATTGTAGAATTGTTAGTTATTGTTTGTTGGTGCTCTACCAGGAGGCGTCGCGGGTCCGCCGACGTCAAATAAACATTGATAAACGTGAGGCTAGAGGAACTCTAGTTTCATCCCTGAGTAGGCACACAATTATAGTCGACCTCCCTTTAGTTAAGAAAAGACGACTTTGGTAAAGTTCCTTATGTTTCTTAATTTTATTTCATTTTTCAAAGTTTCTTAGGATAAGGCAGATTCGAACAACTGTAGTTTAAATCATTTTTCAACATATTTCAATATTCCAGTTAAGGCACTGTCAATTGAGTGTGTCCAATGCATTTCGGGCATTAGAGATCTGCCCTTCATCAGGGACTTGACACTAGAAGCAAAATAAATGTGAACAAAATTTAGTTCAATTGTAGTGCATTAAATAAACAAACACGCATAATTAATATCATTGAATACTAAACATTTTGTGCATGAATGGGTTTCAACAACAAACAGTATGTAACATAATGATCATGTGCGTTAATGCAAAGTTATGCATATGTCAGAAAAAGTGACTCGGTGTATCACTTACATGCCAGTGTTCAAAGTATTGGGTGAAATCTAAAGAAACAAAAATTATAAAGACCGCGGTTAGGACTTCTGGGCTAGATGTAAAGTGCTTCATGCTGGTTAGTCTAAACTAACAGAGGAATATAAACTGACCTGCTTAAGATCGGTAAAATAAATTAGGTCCGGTACTCGTCTCCGCCAAAACGCCGGCTGAAAGATTGAGTTTGCCGCGTTCATTACATTCAAACCTATTGGGTCATGTGACATGTCACATGGGTTTCGGAACACTGTAGAAAGACTACGGTGTGGGAAAATCTACTCCTATTGCAAGGGAACTCCTGCGCACGGCGTTTTTAATTAGAAAAAGGAATGTTGGTAGTTTAAATGACTCAAAATATATTTAGTCATGATCTCGGTACGAGAGCAAAAAAACGTGTGAGTCTTTAAAAAAATATAAGGGGTGGACTAAGGGGGTTCGAACTAAGGTGATCGCAGTTGGGAGTCCTGTGAGCTATTCACATAGCTAAAGGGAGGGTAATAGGAATCGTGCTGGAAAAATAGTGTCAGTGTGTGTAATGGTGGGAACAGACACAATGACCACAAGATAGGTATTCAGAGCAATTCAATTATAAATAACATGAGAATTCTATTCTCTCATTGATTCCTGTAGGTTTCTGGGTTGATAATTTATGAATCCAGTAATTCTCTCTTCTGAGCAAGAATTTGTTATTGTCTCTGCCTTCTATTTTCAACACAGTTTCAAGAATTATAAACTTGACTTGGGAGAAGTTATTTATAATTGAATTGCTCTGAATACCTATCTTGTGGTCATTGTGTCTGTTCCCACCATTACACACACTGACACTATTTTTCCAGCACGATTCCTATTACCCTCCCTTTAGCTATGTGAATAGCTCACAGGACTCCCAACTGCTATCACCTTAGTTCGAACCCCCTTAGTCCACCCCTTATATTTTTTTAAAGACTCACACGTTTTTTTGCTCTCGTACCGAGATCATGACTAAATATATTTTGAGTCATTTAAACTACCAACATTCCTTTTTCTAATTAAAAACGCCATGCGCAGGAGTTCCCTTGCAATAGGAGTAGATTTTCCCACACCGTAGTCTTTCTACAGTGTTCCGAAACCCATGTGACATGTCACATGACCCAATAGGTTTGAATGTAATGAACGCGGCAAACTCAATCTTTCAGCCGGCGTTTTGGCGGAGACGAGTACCGGACCTAATTTATTTTACCGATCTTAAGCAGGTCAGTTTATATTCCTCTGTTAGTTTAGACTAACCAGCATGAAGCACTTTGCATCTAGCCCAGAAGTCCTAACCGCGGTCTTTATAATTTTTGTTTCTTTAGATTTCACCCAATACTTTGAACACTGGCATGTAAGTGATACACCGAGTCACTTTTTCTGACATATGCATAACTTTGCATTAACGCACATGATCATTATGTTACATACTGTTTGTTGTTGAAACCCATTCATGCACAAAATGTTTAGTATTCAATGATATTAATTATGCGTGTTTGTTTATTTAATGCACTACAATTGAACTAAATTTTGTTCACATTTATTTTGCTTCTAGTGTCAAGTCCCTGATGAAGGGCAGATCTCTAATGCCCGAAATGCATTGGACACACTCAATTGACAGTGCCTTAACTGGAATATTGAAATATGTTGAAAAATGATTTCAACTACAGTTGTTCGAATCTGCCTTATCCTAAGAAACTTTGAAAAATGAAATAAAATTAAGAAACATAAGGAACTTTACCAAAGTCGTCTTTTCTTAACTAAAGGGAGGTCGACTATAATTGTGTGCCTACTCAGGGATGAAACTAGAGTTCCTCTATACAGTGGGTTAGCATGTTGCTGCTGCTGCCAATCCCAAAAAGGAGCAGCCTTTTCAAAGCCCTGAAACCTCTGGTATCCAAAACCTCTAGGTTGAGAATGCAAATCTAGAGATCTGGTGGTAGCTCTAGTGTCTTTAAAACGCTGTAGCGCTGAGTCCACCTTGGTACCAAAACGTCGAGAGTCATCAAAAGGAAGATCCAAAAGTGTGGCCTGAACATCTGGAGAGAAACCTGATCTTGTCAGCCAGGCATGCCTCCTAGTTGCAACCGAGGAACCCATCACCCTAGCAACGGAGTCTGCTGTGTCACGCCCAGACAAAATCATCTGACAGGCTGCAGCTTGAGTGTCTAACAGCACCTCTACAAAGTGGCCCTGGACATCCTCTGGAACTATAGGAATTACTTCCTTAGCTGAGTCCATCAATGCATGGATGTAGCGGGCCAGCAGACATGAAGCATTAGTCGACTTTAAAACCATACTGGCTGATGAAAATAAATTTTTTACCGACCGCTCCAGCTTTTTAGGTCCCTAACCCCTGGACTAGACGGAAAGGATCCTGAAGATTGCTTCGATGAACATGAAGCCTGAACCACCAAACTCGCGGGTGAAGGGTGCATCGAGAAAAAGGCTGGATCTTCACACACAGTAGATGAGGGGTAGTAGGAGACGCGCCACTCCGACCTCCTATTATACAGCTCTACACACATATAGAAATGGGGCTAATCGCAGTAAGTCACTAATATGCAGAGGTAAGTTGGAAAGACATGTTAAAACTGCCCTCACCCACAAACATCTGTGGCATGCTTCATCATAGGGCTGCTAACACACCTCCGAGCAAGCCAATGACAGAGGTGGAGCAATAGGGAGGGGGAGACGAGACAAACGAAGAAAAACTATGCAGGATCAAAAAGAGAAAGGTGCAGAGAAGATGATGTTAAAACTAACACAGGGAGCTTCAGACTCCCCTTTATTGGTGGACTCCCTGGTCAGATTAAAAAGGTTTTGAAAAAACATGTGGATGGTGGTATACTGTGCTCTAATGGACCCTCTACCCCTCCACTCAGCAAACTGTCGACCTGTTTCAGCTAGTGTTCTCATGTGAAGCTGAGCACTGGAGACCACATATATGCATGACCCCATGGAGTTTAAGTGAAATGACATTTGCCTAGCTGTAAAGCGAATTTTCCTCTGAAGCTTGTGACATTTGAGATGGAGACAAAACATTCACGTCGCTGAAGGAAACTTGTGCTTTGAGTGTCCAACGCAGCCATACAGGTGATAAAACAGACTAGGGTAGTTGCAGAATTGGGATGGTTGACTTAAAACCCATGGCGGTGAAGAATGTCGACCATTAGCTGGGAGGGATGCAGCATTTGCTGAGGAATTAAAAAGAAATAATCACCAAATTGCTGAGGTTATAAGTAGAGACATTCACTTTCTGAAGTGCATGACTACAGATGACCTGCATTTTGAAAATGAACTTTCAGCAAAACAGTAGTAGTAGTTTGAATTGATAGTTATTGCTGCACACCTGGTAACTGGCAATGTGGTGATATGCAGTTCTTTAAGTTTATGGTCCACATCTAGTCACCTTGATAGACTTTTGGATACATCTTATGGAGGGTTACAATTCAGAATTGATCATTTCTAATCTATCTATTCACTATTTTGACGTTTAGAGTTGTTCCAGATGTGCTCTTTGATCCCCTTTTCCGAACCAGAAAGTAAAAGGAATAAATTGTTTCTACATTTTGGGATTAGAGTACCCCTGCCTATGGCTTGTTTTTGCAACATGATGTTAACCTTACATTGAAGTCTATTTTGATGTTACTGGACTGACTTTATTGGCGATATTGCTTTTGGAGCAAGACCTTTTGGGCAGTATTTCAAGTCAAACTACTTTATTCGGTTTTACATATATTAAAACCATAAAAGCAACATTACAACATGGACATGAAAGTTTTAAAAAGATAAAAACAGAATCATTTCCTCAATTTAGATTCAATTTATTTCATTTACAGAGGCATAACAAATATATACATCAGTAAAATACAGATTTAATAACAAGTTAGTAGACTATTAAGGTTCTCTGGCATTTCTGTATTTTAGAGCGGATTTAAGAAAACCAACCGTATATAAAGTGCTTTCAGATTTTAACATTTGCAGGTAAAACAGTGAGGGGCGCACCTGTTTGAATTTTAATTTTTTCAACAGGGGTTTCAAATAAAACCTCAGCGGGGAGTTCTAGAAAGGACAAATAAATAAAAAGTGCACCAGATCCTGCGGAGACAGATTGTCGCAGCTGCAGGGAGGTGACATCTGGCCTCTATGTAATCCCCTGGGTATAGCTAATAAAAGATGGTAATACCCCAACCGGAACCTTGGTAAAAGAAACCGCTCGTGATTTGTAATGGGCCATGACAGATTAGAGATGTGGTTTTGCGCATTATAAATCTACGTATGCTGGGTTTTACCAATTCCGCCTCATCTCTTGCAAGTTGTTTAATTAACACAAAGTTTTTTTTAACAAACTCTACGTCAGCGGAGACAATCAGTTCCGGTTTAAGAAAAAGATCTGGGCGCCCCAGCCCATTAAAACAGCATTTTAGATATTTAAGCCATGGTACATTAAACATATGCTCCTGGGACAACACATCACTTAGCAGCTGGTGGTTAAGGACCAGGTCTTTGTTTAGCCAGCACTTGAGCCAGAACAATAGAGGCCGAAGTGCTATGGTATCGGTGATGTAGGGTGTTCCGGTTTCATCGTGAACTATTAGGTTGGCTGCTCCCATGGGTAATTGTTTCAGAAATATGTTCTCTGCCACCTCAATGCTTTCAACGATGGAAGGTAGGAACCAAGGAACAAAGCCTCAACCTGAACCTCATTATCTGTAAATATGCTATCGCTAAGAAATCCCCGGTCTATATGGCTTTTATGGATTTGTCCACAGCCTTTGACCTAGTAAATAGGTCAAAGCTGTGGGCAATCCTTTTGGCAGGGGGCCTGGATGAAACCCTGGTGAATTTTTTGGCATTTTTGCACAGAGACCTTAAGGCCCAAGTAAGAATTAGGGTGGGTGGAGAGGTTTCGGGACTCATTGATATCGGCAGGGGGTCAGACAAGGATGCGTGTTGGCCCCCCTGCTTTTTATTATATATATCAATGGCCTAAATGCCTCCCTGAAACTGGCCACCCAAGACGTCCCATACATTAATAAAGAACCCATCCCTGTGCTGCTTTATGCAGACGATGCAGTTCTTATAGGCCGTACACCAAATTCCCTGCGCCTCCTTGTCCAAAATTGTAATAGTTACATGAAAAATTTAGACCTGCGGGTACATTTTAAGAAATCATTTTTAATGAGTAGTGGCCCGGGTAAGCACGACATACGCCCGATTATAATAGATGGCCATAAGATGACGTCGGTAAAATCCTTTGTTTACTTGGGATTGGCCTTTGCTGCGAACAGCTCCTGGAGTGAGCATTTAGCTCACGCCAGGAGCAAGATCTCAAAGGCCACCAATTCGATCTTAAGCATACCTCGCCCTAAGACCATGGGTGCACTATTAGCCATACAGAAAATGTATAAACTTCAGTGCACCCCGGTGGCCACATATGGCGCCGAGATCTGGGGAACGGCCAACTGCTCAGCCATACAGCAGGAAGAGAATAGGTTTTGTAGGAAATTATTGAACGTCCCAATCTCCACCCCCCAATATATATAGTAGTAGCGAGCGGTTAGCGCTCTAGCCTTGCAGCACCTGGGGCTATTAAGCCACTCGTCGGGTCTAAGCGCGCAGCGATTGCGCGCAGGGGGCGCCTCAGACACGCCGAAGACCAGCCAAAGACCTGCCCGTCTGCGCCCGTCCGCGCCAGATCGGGCCAGAGGCCATGGTAGGTCCTGTTATACCGCTGATCCCCGCCCCGATGAGTTTTATATACTCTTCTAAGGCACTACGCAGCTTAAATGTCTCTCACTTACTAAATGTGAAGTGTACTTCTCAATTAGAGGTTGAAGGTCCCTTTTCTTGCTGTTTTTGTCGCACTCAATTTACCACAGCTGAAATATTGCTTTCTCACACATATAGCTATGATCTCATGCCACCTTTGCCCTCTCCAGTCATAGACACCGCCCCACGAGGTAGGAAAAATATCCTATGTAATATTAGGTCCCTCTCAAAACACACGGCGGAGGTATGGGATATGATATCTTCTAACCAACCTGAGCTGTGTTTTCTTACTGAAACATGGCTCAAACCACACTGTACTCCGGCTATCACTCTTGCTATCCCATGTAATTATAAACTATTGCGACTGGACCGTCCTATTAAAACTGGCGGCGGCATTGCTGTGATATATAAAGAAGAATTGAAAGCTACAATTTTAGATGAATTCTGTTCCCCTAACATTGAAATCCTGATTTTCAAGATACAGTCCTCTAAGGAAAATTATAAAGGGGCTTTAGTTTATAGGCCGCCTGGTCCATACAAAAATTTTTCCAATCATTTAATTGAACTACTTGCATCACATGTTCATGACGACTGTGAGTTCACACTAGTCGGAGACTTCAATGTCCATGGTGAGAAACTTGATTGCAATGACGCTCAATCAATAATAACAGACCTATCAACTCTAGGTTTGACACTAAAGAATAAAGGACCTACACATCAGGCTGGTCATACTTTAGACCTAGTCTTTTCCAATACACACACGATTTCCTGCCCACCTGCTACCCAGGTGAGCTGGACTGATCATTTCATTGTGGAATTTATCACCCCCCCTCAGGCGCCCAAACACACGCACCTCAGCACTTTACCCTGCATCCGCAGACAGTGGCATAAAGTCACTAACACCACTTTTAAAGATAATTTTAACCTTCCTGTACTACGACAATTGGATGATATTGAAGTAGCTTTCAAGAAATTTGAAGATGAAACTAGGAAAACGATAGATAAAATTGCCCCTCTAAAGCTTTTTAAATCCAGGCCGGTCAGAAAGCAAGAAGTTTGGTTTTCTGACAAATTGAGAACTCTTAAACAAGGAGCCAGGAAATTAGAAAAAAGGTGGAGGACATCCCATCTTCCAGAAGACAAAGGAAAATATTGGAGTGCACTATCCTCCTACCACAAAGCGATACGATGTGCGCGAAAAGCACATATCGCTAATCAGATACAAGAAGCGGGAAATTCCCCTCGAGTCCTTTTTCAAATAGTACAGACCTTTGCTAAACCGATAGCATGTGAAGCTCCTGATAACTCATCCCAACAGCTGTGTGACGAGATCTCCAGTTTCTTCTTGAACAAAATTGACAAAATCTATGATAAAATTTTAAGTGCTAATCAGGCCTTAGCTTTAGTTCCTAGGACTTCCTTATCCATTTTTTCTGACTCCATACAAGAATTACAATCCCTGGACATCTTTCCCCCTGCCACACTTCAAGAAGTATCAAGTCTTATAAAACAGATTAAAAGTGGTAGTCCAGAGGATATCATCCCTGCTAGACTACTACCCACTCTGGATGAACAACTTAGTCCACTGATCACAGAGTTAGTGAATCTCTCACTCATTTCAGGCACTGTCCCCAAGGAATGGAAGCGAGCTCTTGTCAGACCTCTGAGGAAAAACACCACCCTACCATGGGCAGACCTGACAAACTTAAGACCCATCTCTCTGCTACCTTTCTTGGGGAAAGTCACAGAAAAATATGTCAATTGTCATCTATCCAGACATATTGAACAAGTACAGGCCTTGGATGAGTCCCAATCAGGATTCCGCCCCAAATACAGTACCGAATCTACTTTGTTGTCGGTTACTGATGATCTCCATGCTTACCAGGACAAGGGCTTATCAGTCATCTTGGTTCTATTAGATTTATCGGCAGCGTTCGACACCGTATCTCATTCCATCCTAATTCAACGGTTGTCGAGCGCTGGCCTTAAGAACAAAGCCCTTGAATGGCTAAAGAGTTTCCTAGCTGACCGTACCCAGAGAGTCATCATGGGTACATACCGCTCGGTGGAAATTGAGATCTCTAAGGGGGTGCCACAGGGCTCATGCTTGAGCCCTACGCTCTTCAATATCTATGTGGCACCCCTGGCAGGAGTGCTGCGTAGACACGGCTTTGTTCCAGTGTCTTACGCAGATGACACGCAACTCCTGTTCCCCTTTAAATCTCTTTCCGCCGAGGTTAGGAACTCCTTTTCAGCTGGCATGAAAGAAGTGGCACATTGGATGTCCTCCAACTACCTCCAATGTAATGTCAGCAAAACGGAGATCATGTTATTTGGGGAAGCCAGGATACTCTGGACTCCTGATTGGTGGCCTGTAGAGTTGGGGGCTGTTCCCGAACCCAAGCAGATCGTGAAGAATCTGGGTATTCGGCTTGATCACGATTTATCACTCAAGCAGCATACTAGTTACATATCAGGAATATGTTTCTACACTATTGGCCTACTTCGCAAAGTCTTCCCCCTTCTACCCAACTCAGTGAGGAAAATCCTGGTTCAAGCACTTATCCTGAGCCGGATAGATTATTGCAACGGTCTGCTACTATCCGTCAACGAAGGAGTGCTAGATAAACTACAGGTTATTCAGAACACGGCAGCTCGCCTTGTTCTGAATGCCCCTCCGAGAACTCCCTCCAAACCCCTTCTGGAGCAATTACACTGGCTCCCAGTCAGACAAAGGGCCAAATTTAAAATTTGCTGTTTGATCCACAAGTGTCTGAACGGACAGGGACCTATCTTGAACGGAGATTTATTCCTTATGTCCCAGCACGGTCCCTCAGATCAAGCACCAGTCTTCTACTTGTGGTCCCCCAAGTCAAAAAAGCTAGGCATGGAGGTAGAGCTCTTTCCACCATGGGCCCAAAGCTATGGAATAGACTACCACTAACCTTAAGACAATGTAAAGAACACCTAGCCTTCCGCAAGCAGTTAAAAACCGTTTTATTCAAAAATGAAATTTAAACCTATTCCTCAGTATGTTTACAGATTTACCGGTCAAAAGCGCAGAGATATTCCTGTTGGAGTGATTCTAGCGCTATACAAAACCAAAAATAAATAAAATAAATAAATATATGTCCCAATATATATGTCGCAAAGAGCTTAATATTAAGTTTATAACTGATTTTATCCGGGCACCTCCGGTACTCATGTGGATTGCAGTATGGAAGAACGAAGCAGCTTCCCTGACACAGTTGATCATTAAGGACTGTTTACGTTGTGCTAATTGTTTAGAAATCCCATGGTTGCGGTGTGCTGAGTAGTTTGCGCAGTATAAAAAAGGAAAGTATTTTTCGGGATCCCACACTTGCTGCCTCAGTCGTAAAAAAAGAAATGCAGAACACTCTGTACTCCGATCGAGCGGGAGGCGGCAGAGGCTAGGAAAATAACTGTGCGCAACTACATGGTCATTGAACGGTACAGTCATCCACTCCACACATATCTGTCCTTACCAATGAGCCATTGGGAGACTAGTTTACTGTTTCGTCTAAAAGCTGGTACAATTCGTTTTGCACTCAGCTTTCCACTTGGTTATAGCCCAGACTCAAATTTTAACTTGTGCTCTTGTGACAGGAGGAGTGAGCAAACTATCATGCACTTTATATTTTTCTGCAAATACTATATCAAATATTTTAAACAGTTTCTATGTCCTTATTTTAATAAAAGAAGATCAATTAGTTTAGAGGTAGCATACAGAGCCATGGTAGAATTAGATGATGTTGATCTTATTTTCAGCACTAGCACTTTCTTAAAATCTGCAGGCGCGAAGATCCATGATGGACCCTTGATATTGTTATAAATAGATTCTGTAAAGTTTCTCCTTCTCAACAATTACATGTTATGTTATGTTATTCGTATTTCTAAAGCGCAACATTCATCCTAGATAGGATATCACGGCGCTAAGATTGTTAGAGTCTACAACGGGCTGGTTCATGAGTCTAATGGAATCAGTCCGGTTTGGGGAACAGTATGGTTTTCAGTTTTTTCTAAAAGTAAAGTAGCAGTCCGTGAGCCTTAGATCAGTGGGCAGGTCATTCCAGATGTTTGCAGCCAGGTGGGAAAAGGATCGCCCGCCCATCCTGGCTCTCTTTACTCGAGTAGTGGAGGCTTTTGCTGTAAATTGTGAATGGAGATTCCGATTGGGTGCATAGAATTTAATCCTGTTTTTTAGGATGTTGGGGCCAGTATTATGCAGTGCCCTATGAGCAATGCATAACATCTTGAAGGAGGCTCTTTGCCTCATTGGGAGCCAGTGTAGGGCCCTCAGACAGCTCTTGGCAGAGTCATACTTTCTTTTTGCAGACTGCTTTTGCTGCCGCATTTTGGACCAGCTGTAACTTTGTGAATAAGTAGTCTGCCATGCCAACAAACAAAGAATTCCCGTAGTCCAGCCTGCTTATCAGTAATGACTGGACTAGTATCTTTCTACATTCAACGGAAATCCATGGGAAAACTCTTCTTAGCATTTTTAACAGTGCGAAACTTTTGCCGCATATTGTTGTGACATGATTTTTCATGGATAGAGTATTGTCAATGTGGACTCCCAGATTTCTTGTGGTCTGGGTTGGATTGGGGGGTGTACCAAGGGTGTTAGGCCACCAAGTAATATCCCAGAGCTGTTGAGATCCACCAAACAAAAGGATTTCCGATTTGTCGGCGTTTAATTTCAAGCAGTGGCTGTACATCAAGTTGGATAATTCAATGAGGCAGTTAAGCAACCTATTATTGGTGTCTTCTTCGACGTTTAGGGCGACCATCAGTTGCGTATCATCCGCATATGAGCATATATTGATACCCCACTTTTTCCCAATGGTTGCCAGGGATGATACGTAGACATTAAACAATGTCGGACTCAGTGAAGCACCCTGTGGCACCCCGTATTTGATCTTCCGGGGGGGTGGATGTAAAATTGCCTAAGCGAACCGATTGTGATCTATCAGACAGGAAGGATTCCAGCCAGCATAAAGCTTTTGCCCGTATACCTTTCGCGGCCAGCGTTTTTAGTAGGAGGTTTTGGGACACAGTATCAAGCGCCGCTGATAGGTCTAATAATATCAGGGCGACCGTTTTACCCTGGTCAACCTGTGTTCTAATATCGTCAAGCACTGCCAAGAGAGTTGTCTCGGTGCTGTTGTTCGCCCTAAAACCAGTCTGGGAAACGTCCAACAGATTGTTGGCTTCCAAGAAGTTTGACAGCTGTTTATTTACTAGTATGGTAGCTGTGAAATGGGTCGGTAATTGGTGGGGTTGTTTATGTCAGCACCGGCTTTTTTCAGTAGAGGAATGACTACTGCGTTTTTCCAAATAGTTGGAAATTTCGCAAGGTCGAGTGACAAGTTAAGTGCTTGCGTCACTGCCGGACAGATTACAGAGGTTAGTTGTGAGAAAATATGATGTGAACATGGGTCCAAAGTGGATCCTGATTTAATCTCCAACATAACCTTGCTTACTTCCTCCTCGGAGAAAGGGCCGAAAGTAGAGCAGCTAACCGATGAGGTGGGATCTATGTGATGCTCAGCTTCTTCCTGGTCATTATTAGAGAAGGAAGTATAGATTTTATCTATTTTTTTTTACAAAAGAAGTTGCTTATTTTGTTGCAACCCTCTTGTGAGGGAATCAGGTTTGATATAAGGCTTGGAGGGCTACAGAGTTCCTTGACTATTTTAAAAAGCTCTTTGAAAGAGTTTCTATTGTCCAATATCCGGTGCGAAAAGTAGTCTTTTTTTTGCTTTCCTTATGGCTGCATTGTAGGTTTTCAATTCCTTTTTATAAACATGTCTGTCATCTGAGGTTTTGCTTAACCTCCATTTATGTTCCAGTGTTGTGCATTTTCTTTTGAGAATCTTTAGATGTGGACCATACCGTTTCTCTGACAACGTTCGTCTGGATTTATGGTTGGTGCATGGTGTAGAACAATGTTCCAGTGCATTCCCAATGATGTTTTGCAAATGGTGAATTTCCTGATCACTGGAGGATCCCGGAATATTTTTATAATGAAAATGCTGTTGGAACTTCTCCACAGAGAATTTCTTCCAGTTTCTCGTTTTTTCCAAGGTCAGGACAGTCTGTCTCATATGCTTTATGTGTACATTTATGGTAAATTCAATCATGTGATGGTCAGTCCATATCAGTGGCTTTATTACTTTAATGGTGGTGTTTACTATATTAGTGAAAATAAGGTCTAACATGTGTCCTGCTCTGTGTGTGGATCGTTCAATTTTCTGTGATAATTGCAAAATTTTCATGGCATCTGATAGGTGTTTTGTTAGTGGGTCATCACTCATGTCATAATGGACATTGAAGACTCCTAAAACTAGACATTTTTTATGTTTAAGACAGATAGGAAGGATTTGCTTGAGGAGCTGGGTACTGAATTCTGCCGTGCTCCCCGGGGGATTATAAATGACTGCCCCACAGAGTATTGCTTGAGTGTTTATGGAGACTGAAAAAATCAAGACTTCATGTTTGCAAACTTGTGTGGGTGCTTCCTGAAGGCAAGTAAGGGTTTCCTTAAATAGTATGGCGACCCCTCCTCCCCTCTTATTTGATCTATTCAGGTTTACAATTGTATACCCCGTAGGGAGTGCCGATGCAATGTCCAGGGTACTGTGACTATCAAGCCAAGTCTCAGTGAGAAAGGCTAGATCTGGTTTGATTTCGTATAGGTGTCCCATATTTCAATGGAGTGTTTGGGGAGGGATCTCGCATTGAGGTAGATACAGTTGATGTTGAGATTAGAAGGGTTGCTATGCGTGTGGCAATATATCGGATTGCTATCCCATCTACAGTTCACACACCCGAAGGGGCCCATGATGTTAGTTGGTTCAGCTTTGGTACATAAGACGTGACCGTGTGGGATTTTTATGTTAAGTTTCATAAGGTCACCACTGGAATATGTAAGTCTTGATGTATCAGACTTATCCATAGTTGATGGGACAGGGGTTATGGCCTCTGGTCTCGGCCGGTCGCAGACGGGCTTGCCTTTGGCGTGCCTTCGGCGCACCACTGGCGCGCCCGCTGCGCTCGTCCGCTGCGCATCCTAGGTGAGGGATCCATTTTATGCCGTCGAGGGCGGGAGGGGCCCAGCACTGGTCTGCTCGCCCTAATCCTCACCCAAGATGGCGGATGGTAGGCTGGACCCCAAGCAGCACCTGATCGGCTGCGGTGGGGGCGATTCGGTAGAGGCAAAAGGGGGCAGATGATGCGATTCTGCGGGTCAGTGCCCGCGAGTACAATGGATTTTAGCGAATTTTAAAAACAAAGTAAGTGCCACCAAATGCAGTCGCGAAGTGCAGGTTAAAAAATAGTATTAATCACTTGACAAGCGCACACACCAGGTCCCGGCTTTCCGCCTCAAGACCTCACCCGTTCACACTATCAATTGTGTAACGTTTGTGTTTCTGGGGGGTTTATGCAGTCGAGGGCGGGAGGGGCCGAGCACTGGTCTGCTCGCCCTAATCCTCACCCAAGATGGAGGATGGTGGGCAGGACTCCAAGCAGCACCTGATCGGCTGCGGTGGGGGCGATTCGGTAAAGGCAAAAGGGGGCAGATGATGCGATTTCGCGGGTCAGTGCCCGTGAATACAATGGATTTTAGCGAATTTTAAAAACAAAGTAAGTGCCATCAAATGCAGTCGCAAAGTGCAGGTTAAAAAATAGTATTAATCTCTTGACAAGCGCACACACCAGGTCCCGGCTTACTGCCTCAAGACCTCACCCGTTCACACTATCAATCGTGTAACGTTTGTGTTTTTGGGGGTTTTATGCCGTCGAGGGAGGGAGGGGCCGAGCACTGGTCTGCTCGCCCTAATCCTCACCCAAGATAGCGGATGGTGGGCAGGACCCCAAGCAAACATGTATTGACAGGATGTATAGCTTTGCACAAGTCACTTTAGTATCTGTACACTGGATATTTTAAAATTATTTTTAACCTTTTTGGTTAATTGCTGTGATGTATTTGTTTTGTGTGCTTTTATGGGTACTTTTGTATCCTAATAAAGTTGAACTGAACTTCTGAATTAAGCACACAGGAACAATCAGGTATACAGTCTCAAAATTACGAATATTTAAAAACTACTGTTGGCAAAGCACTATACAACTGCCCCTAAGAGGGCCTAACGAGGATTCACAATACAAATATATCCTTAGGGATTGTTTCATGGTTAACACCAGAAGCCTTGCCTACTAAGGTTATCTGTAAGATTCCATGAAGCATACTGCTCTACAGGCTTAAAAAAAAGTGGAACCACAAACCACCCTTAATGGCGGATTGGCAGGAAGTGCGTATCTGAATAAATGGCAGGCTTGCTGTCTTTATTTATGCCCTTTGTATCTTATACAAATCTGGACTATAGCTCTTGAATGAAACAACCTCAATCCGGAGCATACGCTTTCCAACAATGCAAAAAGTTAAATACTACCACTCTTGTTAGTGGCAGCACACAATCAAGGGACTCGACATGTGGATAGAACCAAATGCCAGCGGTCATCAGTACTTTCTAAAGCTTTTTCTGTGGATCACAGTTCTGTATAGCATGTTTTGATGGGTCAAGCATGGGGCAATGGGCTAGCCACTTTGGCCTTTGGTTAACTGTGCAACAGCTTTCTGCCCTTTCACAAGGAGTAGATCCCAACACAAATTAGTTCCAGTAAGTGCCAGGGACTACAGTAACAAGGAGTATTTTTCAAATGGTATGTGTATATATAAGAGAGCTGTAAACAAGGTAGATGAGCTGGATAGAACTGCTCTCTTAAATCCCAAAACCAAAGATGACAAAAATGATAATCAAATCAGGTTCATTACAACTTATTCCAGCCAAGCCTTTCAGATACGAAAAATTTTAAATGAAAATTGGCATATATTAAAAACCGATCCTATTTTGGACAAATGCCTACATGAAACCCCACAAATAACTTTTAGAAGGGGTAGATCACTGAAAGATGAATTGAGCCGCAACCAGACAGCAAAGTCCACCAATGAGCGGGGCAAGGCAATGTCAGGGTTTTCATGTTGCATGCATTGCAAAGCATGCACTAATAGCAAGAATTGTTCGAAAATCAAAGTACCCAATAGTCAAAGGGAATTTGTTATTAGAGGAAACTATGACTGTAACACAGACTTGTGCGTATATTGCCTAATCTGCCCTTGCAACAAACTGTACATTGGCAGCACAAAGAAGAAAGCAAAAATGAGGGTCTTGGAACATAAGCGAGCAATAAGAAATAACAATGAGTTATATCCGGTAGCTCGCCATTTCAAGACGTTTCATAAGCAGAATGATAAACGGTTAGCGTTTGTTGTCTTGGATGCGATCAAACCTCAATTAAGGGGAGGTGACAGAACATCAGTTGAGAGTGTTAGAGTCCAAATTTATAATAGACTTTTAAACTCTAATACCGGTAGGCTTGAATTCCAGTGAGGAATTGGCAGTTCACCTTGGATAATTGCACTATATGGAAATTAGTGGCTTGCCAATATGAGACTTCTTGTATATATTTCATGAAAATGTACAGTTTTTAAATTATATTCACTTGTTTTATCTTTTTGCAAATGTAGTTGAGCACTTATACTTAGAACAGTTGGGGCGGGATATTTAATTGTGTGCAGGTGGTCCGCTTGCTGTTGAGTGTTCTGGGGCCAGTGAACAAGGGCGTGAGCCCGAAACACGTATGGCTGAACATTGGAGCTCTTGTGTGCCTGACAGATGGTCCGTGTACCCTCAGAATAAAAGGGTTTACTCACCGGGAGTGGTCTCTTCAAGTTTGTGGCAACTGTTTCTTCATGTTTAAGCGGCCCGTCCAGGTCGCGAAGAGCCCCACTGCAGACTATGCGGGACAGCAGCATCAGAAACAAAGAGACTCTGCATGTGCGGTGAGTCCGGTCTGAGGGCAGGTATTGGCATGGACTTGATGCCTTGTACACTACGAGCTTGCCCACATGGGGAGGAGTGTTTTATTTCGGACATTCAGCGGCACCCACATGGGTTTTATTTCAAAGTGGACTACGAGGACCATGATGCACTCGCACACACGCCCATTGGGGCGGGATATTTAATTGTGTGCAGGTGGTCCGCTTGCTGTTGAGTGTTCTGGGGCCAGTGAACAAGGGCGTGAGCCCGAAACGCGTATGGCTGAACATTGGAGCTCTTGTGTGCCTGACAGATGGTCCGTGTACCCTCAGAATAAAAGGGTTTACTCACCGGGAGTGGTCTCTTCAAGTTTGATATAGATATAGATATAGATATATATATATACTGACGAGGGGCCAGCAGAATCCTCAGCAATAAAGTTTGGGAAAAACCATGACAAACAAAACCAGCATTCACAAAGTAAAGACTAGCCAAAAAAGTCAGTCTTTGCCAATGCCTTCCTAAACGTATACTTATTGCACTTTAGTACTCATATAAACACTTACGTGAGATTTCTTTCCAAAGTATGGGAAGTACATCAAATCTATTCTTCCATATTCAGGGAAATACTGCAAGCTTGCGCGATTCTCACTCTGCAATGAAACACAAAATTCAAATAAAACCGCTCAAACTTCCTGACGTAACACAGACAGCACAACCAGCAACAAAAATAAAGACGCTACACAGTAGTAGTTTTTGACATACAATAACAAATGCGCGCCAGCAGTTCACAATTTTTTTTTTTGCTCAAGGCCCCCCCCCCCCCCCAAAAGTATATATATTGAAAACCTCAGTTTCACTTATGATGCATATCTAAACAGTAATCTCAAAACCATTGGCCTGCATTTAAAATAATTAGAAGACTGCATGGGATGCAAGTTTAGGGAGCGCAGGGTCAGGAGTTCTTGTAGTAGATGATGCAATCTTGCAGGGATTACAACTAAGGAACATGAAAATAAGCAAACCATATAGATACCTAGGATCACCCTCGTGAAAAAGAGGATTTTGGACATACTAACATCCAATAAAAGGCTAATTTGATGAGCTCACTTCCAACACAGAAGAAATCAATAAAATGACTGATCCTCGCCGCTTATGGCCATAATAAACATCTTAAAATACGTGCTTGTTTCATCACCACTTCCTAGCAAAGTAAAGGTATTCCAGGAGATACACTCACAAAATAAAATCTGTTCCCTTGTTCGAATCCAAGGCTTCTCTGCCACTCAAAGCGAGAACTGTTACTCTTTGCCCCGACTAGGATTATAGGCAAATCCATAAACCCAGCCATCTCTCAGACAACCTTGTTCCAGTTGACACAAACACGGCTATGTGACCGCATCAACAAGAGTGCATTCCACTACAGATCACACATGACACCAAAAAACCTCCACTACTGGCCCGTTCATAACACAAACGCATTGAAAACACAATTAATTGATGTAAAGTGGGGGCTTTTGTTCCTGCACTCAACCCCCTTCCACAACACTAAAGGGGCGCAAAGCAAAGCAGGTTACGATCAGCTCTGAAATCAATCATACCCAGCAGGAAAACATTTCTTATACACCGGATTCGGCAATCCACACAGTTCACTGCATTCTTCTAGTACAAGTTACATTATAAAATGGTTTCCTGCAACTCACCCCAGCAGGCGGTCCGAGTAACAACCGCTCTGTCCTCCTTCTGAAGCTCCACGAGCGTAAGTACCAGAACACTACCGGGTAGGGAACAGGCGCATACTGCTCTCCACAACAGCAGATGAACCGACCTCCCACAAGTCAGTTACTGCACACTCAAGACATCTCGCACAAAGCACACACTACAAAGAATATAAACGATGTTTTAAAATACCATACAGGCTCCTAAACCGCAATTGCTACAACACTTTTGTAACAATTAAATAATTTTCATTCACCCGATTCTAAAACGTACTCTAAAGCTAAGCTTATCCTGTCACTGAACTAATGATCTTATTCTAAACTAAGATCCTTGAATTAAAAAGGCAACCATATCCTTTCTGTAGCAAACTTCAACTCTTGTCTTCATTTTCTTAAGCTTCAATAATGCATTAATGTTGCACACAAAATTATCAGACACATAGCTGCCCCCCCTTTATCATGCTACGACATTTTTTTTTAGCAAATTTGCACGAGCAACATTCTCGCATACAAGCCTTAACACTTAGAATACAGGAGATCCTACCTGGCCCATAATTAATTCTCCAGATTATATAGCTCTGTGGGAACAATGTGAAAAGCCCACGATCTACTTGGAACGAAGTGTGAGGAAATCGGTTTATCATAAGGTGTGGTTGTGAGACCTCACCGTCCAATAAGATCACTACCTGTATACTGGGTCCAGTCAGATTAGTTTGCCAAACCTTAGCTGAACAATGGGTAGCTGTGGCTCTGAGCAGTCAGGCTTTATCAAAGGAACTATAAAGCATTAAATACCACTAAATCAGATGAAGAAAGAATCTAGGTTCATTCACAATCCCACACCAATTTATAAAGCATAGGTTGTATTTTTATCTTTAAAATAATATCTCAACTAAAATCCACAGGAAGGTTCTGGGGAGATGGATTTTTAAAGGAGCAATAAATCATTGCAATGAACCCCACACAAACTTTGGAAAACTTTTATAACATTGTAAACTACTACTATGGCCCGCTTTCTGCGACCAACTCAGGCTAGGAGTGAGTCATAGGGTCCAAAGAGCCTAGGTTGGACAGTTACGTCACAGTTAAAACAATCTCCAGTCCAGTTCCAGGCTCTATAGACGAACTGCCATAATCTACAATGGAGTGGTCCCAAAGCAAGCGATACAGAATTCTGACAGATGCAGATACGTTGACAAGGGTTTTTCCGGGTGCTACTCCTCGGTCCACGAACACAGTCGGTAACTTTGGCCATAGGGGTCGATGCGACTTAAAGTACACCAAAACCCAGTTGCTTCTTGTCTCCAGTTACAGCGAAAACAGCTGTTCCCTTTAACTTATGGTAACTTCCGTCTTGGCTGACCAAACTGCACTCAGAAAACTCTCCTGTGTCCCGCAGGCATGGGTGCAACTTTAAAGGAATGAGTCTAGGTCTCCGAGGCCACACGTTGGCTGTCAGGCATTCTTGGCTACCAAGGCAGGCTTCTTCAGCATTTGCGGCCCGGTAACTGTAACAAGAATTCAGTCAACTGCCTCTTGGAGTCACCTCTTCTGTTTGAGGCTTGAGACCACTCTTCCTCGAGCAGAGCACCACAGGCACAGTCGTCTCCTCGCTAGCCCAAGGAGCAGCAGGTGTAGTCTAGTCTTGGTGCAGCCTCTGCTTGCTGGGTCCAGGGATCAAAAGGGCAGTCTTTGTCAACTCTTCGGTACCATGTGAGGTCTAGCTGCCACGTTCATGCCCAGTTAGTGTCTTCAGGGCATGTGGTAAATAGTAGCCAATGGTCTACAAGGTCCTCTACCGTCTAGTGACAACTTACTGTTAAGTGTGGCATCTAGCTATCCTAGAATACACTATTTTGCCAACTCCCAAGATTGTAGAAGCCTTCTCTGTGTGTGGAGCTCCCTAACCCACCCCAGAAGTGTAGGTACCTGAGGGCTTCATGCCAACAGAAAAACTGGTCTGACAACAGCTTACCCTTTTTTGTCCTTAACATCAACCTGTCCGCAAGAACAAAACAGGAACCCCTCGTGTGTGCCCACCATTGCCCTTCAAAGGCAACTTCCCCTTTGAAGAATGCCTTTTGGGCTCACACCCTGTTTGGCCTTTGTGTCAGGGAGAAGTCACCCCTCTCCCCACAACACGCTCTTTGTGTTCGGTTCCGAGTCGTTCACACCTCCCACGAGGAAGGCAGAAGGCTGTCTCGTGGCCAGCAACTGTAAACGGTAACTGCAAAACTTTGGGCAAAGTCTTTACTTACTAAAGTTGCAAATTTAGTAAAAGAAGTTACATTAAATTCGACTGGGCACTAAGTCAGGTTTAATGCAACTATTCTTTGGATACCTTGAAGCATCATATTTAGTATTCCCATACCGAAGGTAGCACTGCTGTGTGGCCAGTGTGTAACTCTGTACTCTCCAATGGGGCTACTAGCTTTTCCAAGTAAAACAACAATGAAGGGTTTTTACTTTTTTACTGTTAGAACATGTATGTAAACTTAAAACAAAAAACAACCTACATGTCCAACTTTTTAATTCAATGCACCCTGCTTTTCGTGTTCAATAGGCCTGCATTGGGAGTTACCTATAAATATTAAAATAGAAGGTTTGGGCTTTGCCATTACTTTAAGTGGCAATATCGAGTTAGCAGTTTAAAACTGCTCTTCCAACCAGCAATGGCAGGATGAGAGTCTCACTTGGCTTTATCACTCTTGTGGGGGCACATTAGGTGCTGCAATACGTGAGAGACACTTCAACTTGCCCCTTGTACCATTTATTAGGGATTTGTAAGTAAGTTAACTTATACTAATTGTGGGTGAAGCAATCCGACATATACCTATTAAGGGTATGCGCACTGGCACATAGGTCTGTTTAGCAGACCTCTGTGCACTTTCAGAGTCGAAAAAGCAACAGTAGAAGTCCAACAAACCTGGGGTGATGAATTAAAACAAGCAATTTCCTTAGACTTATTTAAAAATCTCTACAGAAGAACTCCAAAAGAGTGCTTCATGCCTTTGTGAAGGCCTTGTCTGATCCTTGTAAGTTGTGATTTTTCTCCTCCCAACATGTACCACCATTTTCTATACCATTGTTGTATAGATTCTAGGTGTCTCCTCCCCCCACACCATCTGCCCAAGATAACTTGTTCCACTACTAATAGAAACATTGGCCCCAGTGTATTCCTGAGATTTACCACAAAAGAACATAGCAGATTTTTGAAGAGCATGTACTTGTGTAGTTTACTTAATACTGGCCTCTAGAAATCTCAAACCAGGTTATAGTTCCACTGCACCCCTATTTCCACGCTCTTGCCAGCAAGTCTCTAGGTCTCTCACCGTCGATGGCCTTGAGATATGCAGTTGTGAAGGGCTAGTAAGCAGCAATTAAGGTTGGATTCAAAACGTTATCAGGTCAAGCTCCCTGGCTTGCGTTCCCGAGAGCCCTTTTCCACCGAGTATCAAATAGTACGCCAAATTCTTCGTGCTATGTACACTGATAACACTGTTTAACTCGTTCCCTGAAAATAAGATTTTATAGATTTTTCCATTCCAAGTTTAGCACTTTCTGCCACAGTCTATCATATGGTGTGAACTCCCTTATTGCTCCTGGTCTGAGAAACATAATAGCGAATGTCAGATTTATGTGTAGTGAAAAACTCTGCTTCCCCAGGATAAAGTCTTGCTTGATGTGTTGAAAGGGCTTGATATAATCCCTCAAAAACATACCCCTTATTTTTATGCACCAAATTTCTTTAGAGTGTCCTATGGCATCCAAGTCCAATCCTGGTTGTAAATCATAGTCCAAACATCTCAGGGCAAAGGAAAGCTAGTGAGGCCAGAATTAACCTTAGTCGCATCCCAAACCTTTATCGTGGCCTGTTATCACTGATTCCCAACAGTGACAAGGCCATAGCCAATACATAATCAATAAAGCATCACCAATTATTTTTTCCAGTGTTGGACAGTTCCAGGAGACTTCTTCAATCTGAGGCCTCATAATGAAGTAAAATCTGAATCTTGAACCCCCCAATCTTCATTTTCCTTGTTCCAGACCACTGCTTCCCGACCTTTTCAAACCACAACACAATTTTCAGAACTACAAACGTTCGCAACCCACCTAGTTTTAACAGACATTGCGAATGAGATTTTTAGTGTAGACATGCTTTCAAAATGTTGTAAATTACCAAAACAGTTAAAAAAAAAAATGTTCCTCTCCAACTGCAATTGTTTGTAAATGTCACAACCTTAACCACGGCCTTCAATATGTCTTTATGGAGGATAGTTTGCCTCCCATCCTGAAGCCTACTCTCAGAGTCACCACTGCAAAGTGTTGTCCATCCCTTTCAGCCCATTTATTTTTCCTTTTTAAATAGAACACTGCATGCTGGACTTTATGAATCTAGGTGCAAGTTTCGAAAGTGAAAGTGAAAAAATCCAAATAGCAAAAGTAAAATTGAGAGACCAACAATTTCGAATTTCAGTGCAAGTAGCTTGAACACCGAAATTATAAACATTTGCTGATTTTTCACACATTTGCTTAGAGTATACATTTTGCTGTAAGGTATCATAACGCTATATTTTCACCATAGCCCTAATACAACCCCAATCACATACCCTTTACTGTTATGTAACGTGACCCTAACTCTTGACCTTTTACGTCATGCCTAGAACTATCCCAGAGAATAAACCTACCAGAACTTAAACCCTTACCTCAACATTACCCATTATCCTAGACCTAACTTTAAGGAGTCCTTTTCTCATCTCTAGCCTAAATCAAATCGCCAAGTCAAAACTCCCAGACAACACTGTCAACCTATTGTTAAAACTTATCATGACATAAAATAAACCCATCTCTAACCCATACTCTAAATCCAGTCCCCTAACCTTAATGCACATATTTATCTGTGTTTTAAAGACAATCCAAAACCTATCTATAATCTATTTTAAATGTTTTGTATACTTTAGTCTTTTCAGACGGTCTACTTTTTTTTTCCAAACTTGGTTGTTCCAGCTTATACTTTCTCACTTCAGTTTCAAATTCAGACCTAATACTGGAATTAACAGGCCCATACGTTTCCAAAATCCAGTGAGGACTAAACGAAAGTAACACATATACCAAAAGACCTTTCACAGTGCAGAAAGTGAGCTTTACCCATTCCACTGGCAAAAGTTACAACCATCGAAACCAACAACAGCTGGAAAGTCTTTAGTACACACCTGTTTATCTCCCAGTTGAGCATCTTGAACATTTTTTAAATATATTAAATGTTAAGAAAGCAAACGTGTTTGATGTTCCGCTCCGACCCCGCTTAGCCCCCTGCGAAGATACAAAGCCAAGTAGAAAAGGCACAAGTTCTAAAATACAGATCCAGTATTTGCCTTCTCCCAATACCAGTGGGCTTTCTAGGAAAGGTCTTCAAAGGGGTCGCTCACAACCTGAACTATTGAAGAACGCAAGCAAAGAAAGCCAGATAATCACTTGCAGCTTTATTCCGAAGAAAGGTGAAGTTGTGAAAAGTAATAGTTTTAGGATTCCCCCCAAAAATACACACAATAGGACAGAATAGACACAACAACCACCAAAGTATCAGCAAGAAACATTTGTAAATCTACGAGGTCCACCAATATTGTAGGTTTTGGAACTTTGGAAATTCAAACAAAGCATAACAACCCATTCTGTTGCAACATAAAAAATGGTCAAGGTAACATCAAATCATTTTACACAAGTGCTTCAATGAGGAAATAGCCTATACTAACAGGGGAATCCCAATATAGGCAACCTAGGAAGGGATTTAAAAGGAAATAAGAGCTATGAATACATGACTGTTGTCGAGAAGGTATTCTTTTACAGATTAAACCTAGGCATTGCTGGTTGATTGAATTTGAATACTGTAGCAATAAAGTGTGCCAGAAAGAAAAAGATGGTAGTCAAGGATAAGTAATATCAAATCAGTTAGCTTAACTTCTTTCCCAGACGTGCATGCCTTCATAAAAATACGAACCAACTTGCATGTACACACTTTCCTGCTCTCTTTCATTCTCCCTCTCACTTTCAATGATTGAGTAGAAAAGTCTTTAATCCAAATCTATGCAAGGCCAGGTCTATGAGTCTGGTACAAATTATGTTTGAAAAGGGAAAATAAAAGAGCAACTTAATATTACCAACAGACTTGGTACCCACCTTGGTTGTGCAATTAATATAGGGATTCCCTTCAGGCTTTAATCCAATTATCTGCGAAACAAAAAAAAAAAAACCTCAGTTAGTATTCAAAACATTTTCATGTCTATACTTTGAAACTCTATAGAGATTGAAGTAACAAATAAACATTCTTACAAAACACTAAAGCATCATATTTTTTGCTCCAAACACTCTTCCACATGAACCTGGGCACTATCAACTCAACCATGACACTTAATGCATATAACAATTTACTTAACTATAAACTAGGTTCTGCCAAATGATTGTTGCAGCTACAGATCATTAATAATTAAATTTCACATCCACACCCACATCACATTTCAAACGCAAGAAGCTGGATCCCTCACAGGCCATAAACGTATCCCAAATCCCAATGTTCCGCAGAAATGGCTTTTGTTTAAGGACTTCTAGCTCCAAAGGTCAGAGCTTTAAATGGAAATAAACAAGGGCAGATCGTTATTCTTTAGACTACATGTTTGCTCCTGAGACGTGCTGGTACTATCCCATTAAATGTATTGCAGTAGTGCTGAGAAGTGCAGGTACTCTCCCTTTTAAATTAAAGAAGTGCAGGTACTTTGTACCGGAAAGTACCTGTTCATTTACAATGCTGGCAAGGTTCACATTCACTAACTCAGGTGGCAATTAAAAAAAACTCAGCAGACACTTCTCAATCTCCAATCATGGAGATGCAGGATGCATGGATTCAGGTGCAGGACCCTCCCTTACTGCTAAGACAGTAAGTCCTCCTGAGGAGGTAGCCAGACTGGAGGGCCAATGCTATGTCCAAGATCTCTGGGTACCACACACTACTCAGCAAGTCCAGGTTTTGAGGATGACTTGGGCCCAGTCATTCCACACCTTCCTCAGAACTTGAGGCAGGAGAGACAACAGTGCAAATGCATACAAGAGATCAGTGTCCTATCACAGTCTGAAAGTCTCCCAGTGATTTTCCTGGAGAAACTAAAGTACTCAGTAACTTTGATACACATTGTTTGACTGTGGTGAACAGATCTAAGCAGGAATGCCCTCTCCCCCCTTGTTCAAAGCAGCTCTTTACCACTTTGGGAGGGAAGCATGGCCCACCAGCAGCGACCTGCTTAGTTGGTCTACCCGGACCCTGCCAGGTGGTGGGTCGCCATGAAGATGTTCTGCCACCTCCAAAAGCAAAAGGCCCCACAACAAAGGATCCATAATCCTACCCTGTCCGGTTTGTTGCATTACCACTTGGCAGTCGTGCTCTGCGTTAGGACCTGCACCTGCCTTCCTTGATGGTTTGTAGGAAGGCTTTTAGGGTTAACCCAATTGTATTAAACTCCACCAAAAATGATATGGAGCTGGCGCTCTGCTAGAGAACAGATGCCCACGATCTCAACCTCTTCCAGTTGGTCCCAACCCAGTGCGGGGTATTGGTCAACACCATAAAGTCTGGTTGGAGAATAGAGAGCAATCTGCCACATGTCAGGCTGGCATCTGTCGGCCACCACTACACACCCCGAGTAATCTCCTGTGACAGATGGATCTAGTCAGCTTGATGCTAAACCCACCAAAGCCGGACACGGGTAGCAGTGAATGTCATAGGCGAGGGGCCCAAGCATTCTCAGAACCATCCTCACCAAGACCCAGGATTCAATTAAAAACATCTTGATCATATTATGAACGTCTCAGTCACAGTGAAGGTGAAAAGGCCTGAAAATCCCCATGTCCAGGATAGTCAAGTCAAAAAATATGTTTATTTAGACCATTTGATCTATAAACCACAGTTCATCCTTTATCATTTAAAATCACATAACACAAATTCATATTCTTAACAGTAAAAATTATATTATCCTAAAAACAACCTTTATACAATTTAAAACCAGAGTTCATTTGGATTATAGGGCTATTGGCTATTTATTGGCCTCCAGTCAAATCGGGAACTTATCGGGATACCCCCTGCATAAATTTCCCGATGGCTATCGCAATGTCAAGATTTTCCATATCAACTAGAAGCTCCCGTGCTTGGGTGCGATCCTAATCATATTTTAAAAATATCGGGCGAAGAAACTGTTTACGTAAATTTAAAAGCATAACAATCCAGTAAGATGTGCAAAATATCACATTTCATTCCTAGTTTACACACACATTTACCATCAGGATGCATTAAGGCAGTTTTTATTGCACTATTTGTAAATAACGGATTAATACCTATTCGTAATTTAAGAACTTCTGTTCTTAACCAACGGTTTGGTAGCAAGTCTATATATGGGAAGTTTGAGTCTTTCTCCCATCCTGAGCTCATAAACTTTACAGAGTCGTTCTCTCTCAGATACATTTGGTCTGTTGCCCTAGAAATTTCTTTACCCTGCAGTTTAAGAACATTCTTTATTACATTAGTTTGGAGTGACGTAGGGTCAATGTTCACATTCAGGTGGTCACAAATGGCCAGGAGTTTCCTTCTTGTTGCCTTCGCCCACTTTAACTCACTGGTCTGAATTTCTTTCATACACCATTGTGATACCTTAGTGACTTCCCCCTGACCCAAGCGGTTCCAGAATCTAAGGAGACTCATCTGCACCTGGACATTCCATGCGGTTAGGCCCAATTCTACTCTAACTGCCTGAATCATTGCCGACCCAGGGAGGGACAACAAGGATTTTAAACATTTTCCCTCCTCTTTATCCCAGGTGCTTTTCCCATCAATGCAGAGAACTTCAGCCCCATATTGGAATTGTGGCAGAACCATAGCTTTAAAGGCAGTCAAGAGAGGTTTATGTGACATATCGCCATAGCTATGGTTGAATCTTTTCAGCTCACATACTGCTAAATGCGCTTTTAGTTTCTGAGCTTCCAAATGGATGTCCCACTTCAGAGACCTTGTAAACCATATACCGAGGTATTTATATTCGCTTACAATTTCTAGATTGGTTTGGCCCAAGTACCAGCTAAACTTCGTACTCTTCTTCCCAAGGCATAGAATTTTTGTATTATCCATATTTACTGTAAGTCGCTTTGCGATAGAATATTCATTGAATACATTTAACTTCCTCTGAAGCCCCACCTCTGTTTGGTCCATTATTACAAGGTCATCTGCGTACAACAGACAGGACAGATGCTTACCATTTATTTTTGGGCTTGCTCCTCTGGCTGTACCCAGGAGAAGGGGCAAGTCTGCTAAAAATATGGCAAAAAGTAACGGGGCCAGAACACAGCCTTGCCTCAACCCATTATTTATCGGTATTTCCATTGTAAGGCCGCCGGAGGTATCTTTAATTACCCGTGCCCAGTTATGGCTATGCAGTTCTTGGATAATCAGCAAAAGATCAGCAGGATCATCATACTTTCTCAATGTCTCCCACAAACAGTCCCTATCCACCATGTCAAAGGCTGCTCGAAAGTCCACGAAGCAACAAAACAATTTGCCCTGTTGCTCCATGGACTTCCTCGCTACAGCCCACAGTGCGAAGCAGTGATCAATAGTGGAGTGCCCCTCCTTGAAGCCACCTTGCTCTATTGGAACTATTGACTGCCGCTCCACCCATTCCTTCAAGTTTCCCAGGACTATTTTAGAAAAGACCTTTTCCCCAAGATCTAATAAGTTAATCAACCTATAGTTCTTAGGGTCTTTCTTTTCACCTTTTTTATGCAAGGGTCTAATTATGGCACCTCTCCATGATTTGGGGAAATGACCTGCAGCCAGGATTGCCACAAACATGTGGGATAAAAATCCAGCCCAACAATCTATCTGGGTTTTAATTAGGACGGCGGGAAGATTATCTGGGCCTGCTGCACGTGATAAGTTAAATTTTTAAATCATTTTTTACTTTCTCTACAGAGAAATCTGGTATTAAACCTTCTACACCCCTTATCAGAGTTGATCTATTCTTCTTGCTTTCCGGGGACCTTTTAGCATTATAAAGGTTACTTTAGTAGTCTACCCATGCTGCCTCCTCCACAACACAGCTCATAGTACCCGGGACCCTTCCTGCAGCATTCTGTATCAACCTCCAGAACCCTTTTGTGTTTTTATTTTCAATTATTTCTAAAAGGTTTGCCCAACATTCTTCTTTAAAAATCCCTTTCTGCTTCTTTACTAGGGATGTATACTCCTTCAACCCAAGCAAGAGCTCCACATTCCCAAAGTCATAGCTGATCCTCTGGCGTCGCTCTAATTTACGTATCACAATTTTTTTCTCTGACATTCCTGATTAAACCACTTGGACTTTCCTATCTTGGGTTGTGTAATTACCTTGACTTGTTTCTTATCATTTAGGTACACTATTATACACTGCACCGCCTGTACTATTATATCCTCGTACCATGCTACCTGGTGCCCTTCGATCCTTTCCTTTGATAAGTTTTGTTGAAAACATGCCAGTTTCTCAACATACTCATCCGTCAGTCTTGTGGACATGCGTTTGGGATACTCCACATTTTGGGGGATTACCCTTTCACATGTGCCTAATATCCCACCTACGATTTCACAAAACAATGCATTATGATCGCTATCCCTGCGCTTAACTACGTGGAACTTTTTTACCAATACATAGTTCCACGCCTGGATAAAGATATAGTCTATAGGGCAATGTTGGTTTCCCACTCTAAATTGTCTGTGTATCTGGTCGATCGGTATCCTTCCTGCCATTCAGGCATATTTAAACCCTTTGAACCCAAGAACTTTCCAAGAGCTTCAACCTGGCTAGAGGTTAGAAATAATGGGAAATCTGCTGGATCTATAGTATATGCACTCAGCATATCCGCGAACCAACGATCCAATCTTACAAAATTAAATTTATGATTAAAATCGCCCATTATTACCAAGGTATCTTTCCCATACTTTTCTGTCAAGTAAATTATATCCTTTTTAAAGAGGCTTAATTCTTTCTCATATTCTTTTTGAGACCCCCATTGAATATATACGTTTATGATGATCAGATGGGCATCCTTCCCATTGGTCCCTGGATAACATACATTACAAACCAACAGCCATTTACTTAGCGAACTGATTAGTTTGGACTCTTTTACGAAGCTGGTTGAAGCAAGTGTTACCATACCGCCTGAGGGACGTCCACATTTTTTATTTTTGCTAGCTGGTTTGTGAAAATGAACGAACCCTTCAGCTACCTGGGTGTTGCCGCATAGATAGCCATGTCTCCTGTAGACAAATGACATCAACACACTTTGCAAGCTGGTTTAAACTATCCGCCTTTGTTGTTTCTCCCAGCCCGTTTATGTTCCATGAAATTAATTTCAGGCTACGCGGCAACTCAGTAACCTAATCGATCTCGCTGGGACACCCTGACTCGTTCAGCCCCCATGAACAAACACTACTATCCATGTCCCAGCTACCCCCATCTGTACTAGGCTTCAAATTTTCTACCGCTATGGTGATATTAGCCGTCTCCCCCCGTCCCCTGGTTACCCACCTCACCTGCCTTTCCCCTAGTCCTGCATGGAATCTCAAGAAGCCTCCCTTTTGTGGTTTCCCTGCATCTACTTCTTCCGAAATCATCCTTATACCCTCTTTTAAGATTTCTTTTTTGGCTTTCTGAATTGCCGCTTTAACAGGGCCTGAGTAGACTAGCACCTTTGTGTATTCTGCGCCATTGTTATCACTACAGAACCCTATCTGTCTCAGGTCCTTCGTCCAATTTCTTTTAGGGATGGGCATTTTGCAAATGAAAATAGGAGCTGGGAACGATTCAGTGGGACTAACTTTCTTTGTTTTTTCCCTCCAGAAACTTGTTCATTGGGTTTACAGTAAATCCCGATTTTATTATTATTGCTTTTATCTGAGGTTTTTGCATCCCAGTCACCTCTTCCCTCGTGTACGTTCATTCTAGGGAGTGTGTCTGCTATGCTACCTCCAGGTGCTGCGCTTCTTGTGGGTACTTTCCCTCCTAACTTGTTATTAATGTTTTTAGGGCTCACCACCTCCCTAGAGGGGTTATACGTAGTTTTCCGTAGTGCCCCTTTCCTTCCAGCTTCGACTACCGCTCCTACAAAGGCTGATTGCCTCCCTATTTTGCTACTTTCTCTTATCTTGTTTTTCCGCAAGGCATTTCCTTTAGATATTACCCTAGCATGCATTCGTTTGCCATTCACTTTATTTTGGGCCTTCAGCCTCCCCTGAACCTGACAAGGCCTTTTATGGGAGTACCTATTGTTCTGATGCCTTAAAGTCTCTCCTCGCCTCCTTACCAACATAGGCCATCTAGAAATGTAAACATTTTTCTGTGGGCCACCTTCCCCTATTGACTCGATGTTCTCTTCAACCTGGTCATCTGTCTCTGGGGCTTGTACTGTTCTAACCATTGTTGGCATCAGTTCCCTTATCCCCTGTAGTTCTTCTATCATTTTCTTAAACTGTAATTCATGATTGTTTAACAGGGTATTATTTAACACAGAAACCTCTAATAAGCCTTGCAGCATTTTTTTGTAGCATCAGTATAATGTCCAACATCGAGGCAGAGGATGAAGTTGTAATATCCATGCCCAATGTACCATTCCGTAAAATTTCATTTAAGGAGTCTAGAGGTTTCGGGCTTTGAAATTCGACTTGATCCAAGCTTCTGTCAAAAATAGTTCTTACCGAGGGATTTGACATATTGGAGCAGTCCCCCTCATCTATGGACCTGCGACCTGCCAAACCTTCCTCCTCTACCCTTGGTGAAGAGAAAATCCGTGGAGAAAGAGTGTTGGTTCTATGGGTAACATCCTACGGTTTAGGTCACTCTGTGTAAGGGAGGGGTCCCACAATCTCCACAACCTCTTCTACTTCTACACTTGGTAGCTCTTTATTAAACTCTTGGACTTCGACTTGGGCTTGAACTAGGGCTTGACCTTTGCCTGGAGTGAGTGTTCTCTTGAAGTGCTTCCCCACAAAGTCTTTTATTGATTTAGACAGTAGGCTGCCATCTTTCTCACTGCCTTGTAATGTATTCTCCACGGTGGGCTTCTTGGCAGTCTTTTTCCTCTCCTTTTTATCATTTCGGGGGGGGGGGCTTCATTATAGCCGCTTCGGGCCCTTCTGCGACTGTTGTCGCGTCAAACTCATTGGCTTTTTCCAATGGCTCTAGGCATGTTTCCTTTTGTTTTACCCTTCTTGGTGCCATATTCAAGCTTCTCGCCTGTTCCGTGGGTTCTACCTAAGCCACGCAGATCACACAGGATAACCTTTCCTTGTCCCCTAGCGAGGTCTACCGCCCTCGGTTTTATAACACCCACTAATCCAAATACCTAAAACAAGTTTAAAATAGGATTTAAAAAAAACAAACTTACCTTCCCTGTGAGCTAGTTTGCTGACCGTGGCTGACCTTGGATCCTCTTAGCTCCTCTTAGTGCTACCTTGACCATGCCTGGACCTCACGGGGGCCCCTAGTCGGGCGTCTCCCCGGGGCTTTAGGCCACAGGCTATAAACGTCTATTGCCAGTACCGGCAAATAGCAGACTTCTCCATGAGCTCCAAAACTCCTCTGCGCTGTGTTCCGAGGGCTCTGTGCACACCAGAGACCCCGTCTGCACCTACAAACAATGACAACGGGCTCAGGGCAGGGGGCGGAGCCCTCGGCCGTGGCAATTGCAGCTGCGGCGTTCTCAGCCGTTTTCAGCCAGGCAGCCCTCAGGCCTCCGTCTTCAGCACTCCCGGGCCAGCGCCTTCCTCCACAAAACCCCCAAGGGGGGGGGGGGGATTATAGCCCGGTGTGAGTCTGGTGTAAGTCGGGATTTCGCTCCTCGATCCGGCTTACGCTTTCTCTCCGTCTCCCCGTCTCATCAATGGGCGTCCGCACGTCAACACGACCTGGCCACGTCAGCTCGCTACACAGGGAAGGTCTGTCCAGGATAGCCTTTGTGAAGGGAAGTGTCTGTGTAGCACTCAAGTGGGACTTCACTTGCTGATTGAAAACCCCAAGGAAGATAAGAGGGCAGCAGTCATCCGAAAGTAGTCTGCAATAAACCTGCCCTGAGAAGCCAGTCGTCCAAGTACAGGAATGCATTTATCCCTTACCCCAATTTGAGCTGCAACCACTGTCCTCACTTTTGTGAACACTCAATGATTAGAGTGGAGTCTCAAAGGCAGCACAGGGAATTTTAGTTGTTTCGGTCCCCACTATGATCTGCAGGACTGCACAACTAGTATATGAAAATATGCGTTCTGAAAGTCCATGTACACCATCCAGTCTCCAGGATTCTGCACAGAGAAGATGCACTAGAATGAGCACTTTGAAGATGTCCTTGCTCAGGAAGGTGTTCAGGGGCCGCAGACCCAGAACAGAACTAAGGCACCAGTCCTCATTTGGCACAAAAAATGAAGTAGTGAGTGCCATCCCTCACCCGAGTCCAGCACTTGTTTGAGGGGACCTTTCAGCTGAATGACTTCCAGAATTCAAATTGAGGCATGGTGTGCAGATGTTTATTCTGGGGTATTGCGGGAAGGGAGAGATGCAAGGAGGGGACAAAATAAGTACCTCACTAAAGAACAACAGAGGTGCTTAGGAAGGAGGCCCTATTTTGAGTGCTTCAGACATTTAATTAGATGTACTTAAAAGGCTTCACAGATGCAAACCTAGCACCTCAACTATTCTGCCTGCTACCACCGAGAAAGAGATCCATTCTTTCACTGATGGCCCAGGTCATGAGTGCAGCCACTAGCTTTCTGTGGGTCCAAGAAATGGCCTTCATTCTTATACTGAGTGGCAGCAAATTGTCCACCTCCTCGTCATCATAAGCATTACAGGGTACATCTTGCAGGTCCTGGATCACAGAGTCAGGCTTGAAAAAGACTTAAATCCTCTAGTAATACTGGAGGTGTGGAAAAGGCAGACGCCTGATTTTATCACTACTGCTACACCTTGGTAATTTCTGTGTGACATCGCCAGACATGGGCTGATGTTGGATTGGGAGACTGGCATCTGCACCAGCTCAGGCACAAATACCATCGAATGTGTTAATCAAAAAGGGATACGAGGGGAAAAAAGGCTATCTAGGGCAGTCCCCCACTCAACAAATCTACAACAAGAAGCCCTCTTAGCCTGCATGTAATGAATCTCAGACTCAGTAACTTACGGGGTCATACCTCCCGTCCACACACCAAGTGGCCAGATCAGGTCAGTGCTGCGTTACAGGTCCAGACATGCATTCAAACATACCAACAACACTGTGCACACGATACAACACATAAAGAAAATATGTGTGAAAGCAAGGAAAGCACCTCACGGACGTAACACCCGAGGGGGTTCCCGGTCTATGAATGGCCGGTTTACCCACTTCTCATCATCGGTTGCTTTCCTTGCAGGGAGGATGAAAATGTGCAAAAGAAGATGTGCACAAAACAGGATAGAGAAACAGAAAGGGAGTGTACAGATACACTACCTAGTAGGATAGAGATATGTGTTCAGAACTAACAAGTACCTACACCCAACACCAACAAAACATAAAAATATATAAAATAGTGAGGTTTGGCTGGCTGAATCAATTTTATTCTGGTGCTGCCAAACTGCACTGTTTATAAAAAATGGTTAAATTGATACCATTTGATGTTGTAATTGGACCAACATGTTTCATTGCCTTGTCATTGGCAATTTCATCAGGGCAAATGGTTGGGTCTCTTATTCTTAATCCTCCATTTGGAAACCTGTGCACATACATACATAAAAACAACAGAACACAGCTGTGGTAAGGTGATGAACCAATGGGAGTCTAAGCATATCTCACACTCATGCCCCTGGCTATTACCTTGTGCTCGCAAATACTGGGTATACCGGCGAGCATCAACTAGGACGGCGTGTCAGCTGATCACGAATCCGTCTTGGAGACTCCTCAAGGTGAGTCACCTAAATAGAGAGACATAATTCGCCCGTTTCATGTATCTCAGAATACTCGTTCTCATTTGTTATTTACATGTTGCTGCTTGGGCAAAGAAGTTGCCTATAATGTACCAACAGATAGACCATCGGTAACGACTGTTACAAGTCGGTTTTGCAAATGCCACAACCATTGTCAGGTCGATAAGTAGTAGCATTACATAAAAATTGTATCGCCATGGGGGTTGTTGACTCCCTCCCCCCGAAGTTACACGGAGATTCCGCTCATCTTTTATACTCACGCAGTATGCGGGGATAGCGCAAAAACATAGCCCGCTCGAGCGGAGTGCCCAGGGGGTGCGTGCCTACCAGAGTTGTGATGGACGCAAATGGACCGGGACGGGGAGCCAACGCTCCTCGCTTCAACATACCACTGCCGAGTCCCTCCGGCGCTTCCGTCGTCTCACAATCCAAGCCTGGATTGGGACGCGGAAGTAACCCGGAGGGGACTCCGCCCCTCGCGCAACGTGGCGGCCATCTTGAGTAAGGGGTGAAGTCAGAGTCAAGAATGACCTGACTTCATTCGTGTCGTGAGTGAGCATCCGAATGCTCAGAATCAAGGCGACCCAATTCAAAGATCTAAATCAGAGATCTAACACTGTTTGTTCTTAAAGAGTAGGATTTAATAAACCGTTCTGTGGACGATTTATTGTGAACAAGCCAATCGAGTGTGCCAGTGCCGGTCACAGACAGAACCCACCGGCAGATAGACGTTCAAGGGAAAGGGGCCATCAGGGATCACAGCACATGCTCGTGCCAGGCAGAGTGATACAATGCCACGTTCCGACTGCCGGACAGCCACCCCATTACATTGATGATTTATAGAGAAAAAATATAGTGGCCGTGCTGAGTCTAAGCTGCTGCCAGGTTGGAATATTCGTTTAAGACGGGCCTGCAATATATCTACCGCCTGCTCACTTTATTCCATTCGATAGAGTCATTAAGACCCTCTTTGTCAGCCTTCTCAGAATAAATCCAGCGTGCTTCCTTTTTGGCAAGTATTGCGTCTAGGTTGTGTGTGTTACCCATCACCTTCTCTAGTACTGTCCAATGCAAATCACTAGGCCCGTGGTTTCTTTCTATGAAATGTTGGACCAGACGTGTTGTGAGTTTTCTAGCTCGGATGGTGCTAAGGTGCTCCTGAATGCGCACTTTCACTTTACGTGTTGTGAGGCCTATGTAATGTAACCCGCAAGTACAGGTAATCCTATAGATAACATGTGTGGTGTTACAGTTACTGAATTTGGTCAGATACCACGTCTTGCCATTATATAGTGTAACTTCTTTGGTTGCAGTGGTCAGTGAGCATACAGAGCAGCCACCACAGGGGTAGTGACCCGCCGGGATAGAATTGGTCTGAGGGTTAATAGTCGTCGTCCTTGTATGTACCAACTTGTCGCGCAGGTTCGCTGCCCTTTTAAATGCGAAGCGCGGGACTGGCATCTTATCATTAGGAGTGTCCAGTAGATTCCAGTTTTTCCGGATGATTTGTCTGATCTTGGTGGAAAGTGGGTCAAAAGTGGTCACCACAGGTAAACAAGGTTGATTGGTTTTTACATTGCGTTCAAGAAGGGCATCACGAGGGGTATTGAGGGCTCTTTTTCTTGCGTGTTTGATGACTATTGGGGTATTGTCTTTGTTTTAGTCTGTCGACCAGACCAGAGGACTGGTCTACATACGCCTCGGTGGAGGAGCAGTTTCTGCGGTACCAGAGAAACTGACCCACCGGCAGATTGTCCCTCAGTGCACGTGGGTGGAAAGAGTGGTAGTGAAGAAGAGAGTTTCGGTCCATATCTTTCTGGTGGACAGTCGTGGCCAACTTTTTGTTCTGCACTGATATATCTACGTCAAGATATACCGCTTTGCTGTTACTGATTGACCACGTAAAGCGGAGGCTTTCATCGGCTTGATTCAACCAGTCAAGAAATAGACGTAATCGGTCCTCTGTACCTGTCCAGATACAGAGGACGTCATCTATATATCGTTTCCATTCCTGGATGTTACTTAGGAATGGATTAGAGGGGTGGTAAATCACACTCTCCTCAAACTGGCCTACATAAATGCAGGCCAGGCTCGGAGCAAATGTAGCCCCCATAGATGTCCCAGACGTCTGTAGGTACAATTGTCCCTTGTACTCAAAAAAGTTCCTCGTGAGAGCTAGCTCTATACATTGGAGGACAAAAGACACGGGCGTGTCATAGAACCATTCCTGGAGGCGATGGAATGGTTCTATGACAATCCATTCCTAAGTAACATCCAGGAATGGAAACGATATATAGATGACGTCCTCTGTATCTGGACAGGTACAGAGGACCGATTACGTCTATTTCTTGACTGGTTGAATCAAGCCGATGAAAGCCTCCGCTTTACGTGGTCAATCAGTAACAGCAAAGCGGTATATCTTGACGTAGATATATCAGTGCAGAACAAAAAGTTGGCCACGACTGTCCACCAGAAAGATACGGACCGAAACTCTTCTTCACTACCACTCTTTCCACCCACGTGCACTGAGGGACAATCTGCCGGTGGGTCAGTTTCTCCGGTACCGCAGAAACTGCTCCTCCACCGAGGCGTATGTAGACCAGTCCTCTGGTCTGGTCGACAGACTAAAACAAAGACAATACCCCAATAGAGTCATCAAACACGCAAGAAAAAGAGCCCTCAATACCCCTCGTGATGCCCTTCTTGAACGCAATGTAAAAACCAATCAACCTTGTTTACCTGTGGTGACCACTTTTGACCCACTTTCCACCAAGATCAGACAAATCATCCGGAAAAACTGGAATCTACTGGACACTCCTAATGATAAGATGCCAGTCCCGCGCTTCGCATTTAAAAGGGCAGCGAACCTGCGCGACAAGTTGGCACATACAAGGACGACGACTATTAACCCTCAGACCAATTCTATCCCGGCGGGTCACTACCCCTGTGGTGGCTGCTCTGTATGCTCACTGACCACTGCAACCAAAGAAGTTACACTATATAATGGCAAGACGTGGTATCTGACCAAATTCAGTAACTGTAACACCACACATGTTATCTATAGGATTACCTGTACTTGCGGGTTACATTACATAGGCCTCACAACACGTAAAGTGAAAGTGCGCATTCAGGAGCACCTTAGCACCATCCGAGCTAGAAAACTCACAACACGTCTGGTCCAACATTTCATAGAAAGAAACCACGGGCCTAGTGATTTGCATTGGACAGTACTAGAGAAGGTGATGGGTAACACACACAACCTAGACGCAATACTTGCCAAAAAGGAAGCACGCTGGATTTATTCTGAGAAGGCTGACAAAGAGGGTCTTAATGACTCTATCGAATGGAATAAAGTGAGCAGGCGGTAGATATATTGCAGGCCCGTCTTAAACGAATATTCCAACCTGGCAGCAGCTTAGACTCAGCACGGCCACTATATTTTTTCTCTATAAATCATCAATGTAATGGGGTGGCTGTCCGGCAGTCGGAACGTGGCATTGTATCACTCTGCCTGGCACGAGCATGTGCTGTGATCCCTGATGGCCCCTTTCCCTTGAACGTCTATCTGCCGGTGGGTTCTGTCTGTGACCGGTACTGGCACACTCGATTGGCTTGTTCACAATAAATCGTCCACAGAACGGTTTATTAAATCCTACTCTTTAAGAACAAACAGTGTTAGATCTCTGATTTAGATCTTTGAATTGGGTCGCCTTGATTCTGAGCATTCGGATGCTCACTCACGACACGAATGAAGTCAGGTCATTCTTGACTCTGACTTCACCCCTTACTCAAGATGGCCGCCACGTTGCGCGAGGGGCGGAGTCCCCTCCCGGTTACTTCCGCGTCCCAATCCAGGCTTGGATTGTGAGACGACGGAAGCGCCGGAGGGACTCGGCAGTGGTATGTTGAAGCGAGGAGCGTTGGCTCCCCGTCCCGGTCCATTTGCGTCCATCACAACTCTGGTAGGCACGCACCCCCTGGGCACTCCGCTCGAGCGGGCTATGTTTTTGCGCTATCCCCGCATACTGCGTGAATATAAAAGATGAGCGGAATCTCCGTGTAACTTCGGGGGGAGGGAGTCAACAACCCCCATGGCGATACAATTTTTATGTAATGCTACTACTTATCGACCTGACAATGGTTGTGGCATTTGCAAAACCGACTTGTAACAGTCGTTACCGATGGTCTATCTGTTGGTACATTATAGGCAACTTCTTTGCCCAAGCAGCAACATGTAAATAACGAATGAGAACGAGTATTCTGAGATACATGAAACGGGCGAATTATGTCTCTCTATTTAGGTGACTCACCTTGAGGAGTCTCCAAGACGGATTCGTGATCAGCTGACACGCCGTCCTAGTTGATGCTCGCCGGTATACCCAGTATTTGCGAGCACAAGGTAATAGCCAGGGGCATGAGTGTGAGATATGCTTAGACTCCCATTGGTTCATCACCTTACCACAGCTGTGTTCTGTTTTTATGTATGTATGTGCACAGGTTTCCAAATGGAGGATTAAGAATAAGAGACCCAACCATTTGCCCTGATGAAATTGCCAATGACAAGGCAATGAAACATGTTGGTCCAATTACAACATCAAATGGTATCAATTTAACCATTTTTTATAAACAGTGCAGTTTGGCAGCACCAGAATAAAATTGATTCAGCCAGCCAAACCTCACTATTTTATATATTTTTATGTTTTGTTGGTGTTGGGTGTAGGTACTTGTTAGTTCTGAACACATATCTCTATCCTACTAGGTAGTGTATCTGTACACTCCCTTTCTGTTTCTCTATCCTGTTTTGTGCACATCTTCTTTTGCACATTTTCATCCTCCCTGCAAGGAAAGCAACCGATGATGAGAAGTGGGTAAACCGGCCATTCATAGACCGGGAACCCCCTCGGGTGTTACGTCCGTGAGGTGCTTTCCTTGCTTTCACACATATTTTCTTTATGTGTTGTATCGTGTGCACAGTGTTGTTGGTATGTTTGAATGCATGTCTGGACCTGTAACGCAGCACTGACCTGATCTGGCCACTTGGTGTGTGGACGGGAGGTATGACCCCGTAAGTTACTGAGTCTGAGATTCATTACATGCAGGCTAAGAGGGCTTCTTGTTGTAGACAAATACCATCGAAGTCTGCTACAGTGCTAGTAAGAAGATGACCAGGGTGCACTGTAGAACCAGAGTGGAGGTTTTGGACTGGAGTTAGTATGGGCATAGAAACTGGTCCCAAGGGAGAAGTCTGCTTCTGGGAAGGGCCCGCCAGCAGGTGTCCAACTGGGTTCCCTGCGGGTGCATGGGGTGCAAAGGTGCTGCATAGGGAGCCAGCAGCATTAAGAAAATCTGCTGCATTGGCCTCTTTAATGTCCTTAGTCTGCTATGGGGGGTAGACGACAGACCAAAGAATTCTGGGACACATTGGGACCAGCTGTAGAGCCAGACCAGAGTCATTTTTAGTGAAGACCAGTCACAGCTCGTGCAGGGCGTTACACCGGGTTGGTGACGTCAGGCAGAGGAGGGGCAGGGTGGGGGGTTGTAAAATGCGGGATATGGACGATGTCCGGTAAGTACCGAAAAAAATAAATAAAAACTAATTTCGTTACCTGCGCTGCATCACATTTGGAGATGCAGCGCGGGTAACGAAATTCTTTTTTTTCTCCCGGTACTTACCCGACATCGTCCATATCCCGCATTTTACAACCCCCCCCCACCCCTCCTCTGCCTGGCGTCACCGCCCGGTGTAACGCCCTGCACGAGCCGTGGCTGGGGAAGACATCTTCCCAAGCACACTGTCTGAAACGCTTCTGTGCAGCAGTCAAAAGGTCAACAAAGGTAAGAGTACAACTCCAGTTCTGCAAAGGACTGAAAAAAAGGAAATGACATAAGCAAGTAGGGGAGGCGCCCAGATTAGACTCTGCTCCATCATATCCGGGGCAGTGCGACACTGCTGAGGCACCACTTAGCAGCACACAAACTGCTAATATGGTGACATGGGTGGTTTTCTCCTGCACATTGAGCAGAATCTTTTCTGTGCCAATGTTCCTCCATTTCAATCTTGCCTCCACTCCTCCTTGGAACAATGTAGTTAAGAGGGTGCTCTACTACAAACATTTTTTGTTGAAGCAAAACTATGAAGTTGCAAATCTCCCCCCCCCACATTAAGGTAACTACCATAATTATTACCATCTCCACCACACAAAAAACAATTGCTGGACATCCATCAGTCAAGAGTGGACTATTGTGGAACTGGGAAACCTGGAGTCTTGAAAGAGTGCAAATTATGCCAAATTGGTTTATTTTCAAAGTCAGCAGGAGGAACTCAACAATTTGCCCAATGACAGCAGGTATCTGTAAAAAACAATTGTTACCATTTTCCATATGATAACGTTCAGAAGGTTCTACAAAGATTGAGAGCCCCCAGATGGCAAGTAGAAGTCAGAAAGGCAAACGCTACTATTTACTGCAGCAATGTTATGCAATGCTATCTGCTCACTGAAGTTTCAAAGAAGCTCACTGAGATTCAAAACGTTTTTGAAAACCGAAAAATTAAAGGAGGGCCTTCGGTCTATGAACCAGAGATTTCACTGGTTACAAAAATCTCTAATTTGCATGTGTTCCTGCACCTTTAAAGTCAATGCAATGGCACAAGGTCTACGAACATCACGATGTTAAAACCTGATCATTTTCAGAACCGAAGTTCGGAAGAAAAGTGGGGGATCCTCAAACTCATATTTCCATATAAATGTAAACAAATTATTAGGGCCCTGAAAGCAATTCACAGACAATTACATTTGTAACAGTCAGTAAACTGAAGGCACGAAGCACTGTACGACAGAGTCTTTGAACTGTGCTAGAGATATCAGTGCAGGCTACTCTCTGAGATGAATCAAACTCCTAGTTCTCCTTCAGGTGCAAGATATATCTCCACTCTCTACCACCCCACTACCTCACACTTCTCCAGTATCTCACTTCAAATCCACACTTAAATCTCCAAGAACATTCTAGCTTTCATTAGGTTAAAGAAAAATGAGCAGATGCCATTTTCCACAATTTTTAAAAAAATGAAAAGGGATGAGGCTTTAAAAAAAAATACAGTCTAGAACTAGGAATTACGTGTTCACTTTATCTGCATAATAATCACCTGGGGTACTATATGACAAATTATAACGTTTCTCTCTTTGGTCTGGAATGTGTTTAGTTAGCTTTTTTGGCAAATGTACTTTTAGTACTTTTTAGTTCTCAAATACCCACATCACTGCTTCAGTCATTAGACGTTCACATCCAAATACTGTTAAGAAAATCAAAATCTCTCAAAACAGAATCCACCCAAAAGGAAATCTAGAACCCGCACAACAGGATGGCACATCTAAAAAGGTACATGCATTACCAGGCACAATTAGCCATTTGCTACGCTCTGCCTAACATTCACTAAACCTAGCCCCCAGCTCTGTCTGGCTTTCCAGGGCGCTGCAAAATTAGGTTTATGCTAATACGCTTTAATTGGGCAAAAAGTCACCAGGTGACATTCATTCACCCCTTTTTCAACTGATTTACTAGTCACAGAAAAACAGGCCGCAGTAAGCCGATAAAGTAGTGTATGATATTTTTATGTAATACTGAAAAATGCTACTCCATGCTGAAGAAAATGACAATGCCCAACTTGCCAAAGAGGCTTCTTAGTTAAATACATCTAACAAGGTATTACTCGACCATATGTCACGTGACTTTTCTGCCAGACAAAGCAGTTCACAGACAATGCTCATATATTAAATAGTTTTAAATAAAATTATCACTTGTTTTTCAATGGACTAAAACAAACAAGTGAAACATATGCTTTTCAACAACAAAGTATTCAGAAGGCCGATGCAATTGGTAACAATCAAAATGAACGTTTGAAGGACACTGGGCAAATATCTAACTGCCCCCGAAAGGCAATAATTGTTTAGATTTCTACAAGCATTAGTCACTAAAAGATACCAAATACATAATCAAATGGATGCAGAATGGTATTCAAGAAACACGGTTAATTGTGCAAGGAAATTTGAATTTTACTGTAGGAGCTTAGAACTGGAAGGATATACTTTGGATGTCCACAAGTACTGGCTCAAGACGAGGGGCCATGCTAAATGACTGTAGCCAAGGATGGGGGGACCAGGTTACTAGTTTAGATAATGGAGGCCATTATTAGATTTGGTTCAGCTTTCACAATTGCATAGAGAGATAAACCCTATTTTCATCAACGCACACAAAGCAGGCGAATGTCACATATTGCCGTTTTCCTTACAAGACCATCTCTCCATGTAATCATGCACTTCCTACTCATGGGGAGAACATGCTAGCGTGCAAAGTTTGTTGGTCTGTGTGCCCAGGTCTCGAAAGACTGATTGACTCTTGTCCATACCCATTAATCAAGGGATCCAGTGTCCCTATGGGTAGCTAAGGGAAACAAGCATTTACAATGCAACGGTTTCGCCTTTGGAAAAGTTAGAGCTATTGGCATTGTAAATGACAAAATTCGTATTTATGGGTTTGTTTTGAAAACCGATAAATAAATGGCATTGTCATTTACATTGCCAATAGCTTAATCACTCGCAAATGTGAGACCTATTGTACCGTACGGACGAGCTCAGCATACAGCAATTACTACCACACACCCACACCCCCAGAGCCAGCCACACACACACCCAGAGCCACACACCCACACACCCAGAGCCACACACCCACACACCCAGAGCCACACACCCACACACCCAGAGCCACACACCCACACACCCAGAGCCACACACCCACACACCCAGAGCCACACACCCACACACCCAGAGCCACACACCCACACACCCAGAGCCACACACCCACACACCCACACACCCAGAGCCACACACCCACACACCCACACACCCAGAGCCACACACCCACACACCCACCCACACACCCAGAGCGCCCCACACACACACACCCAGAGCCACACACACCCAGAGCCACACACACCCAGAGCCACACACACCCAGAGCCACACACACCCAGAGCCACACACACCCAGAGCCACACACACCCAGAGCCACACACACCCAGAGCCAGAGCCACACACACAGAGCCAGAGCCACACACACAGAGCCAGAGCCACACACACAGAGCCAGAGCCACACACACACACCCAGAGCCACACACACACACCCAGAGCCACACACACCCACCCAGAGCCACACACACCCAGAGCCACACACACCCACCCAGAGCCACACACACCCAGAGCCACACACACCCAGAGCCACACATGCCACACACACACACACACCCAGAGCCACACACACACCCAGAGCCACACACACACCCAGAGCCACCCAGAGCCACACACACACCCACCCAGAGCCACACACACACCCACCCAGAGCCACACACACACCCACCCAGAGCCACACACACACCCACCCAGAGCCACACACACACACACCCAGAGCCACACACACACACACCCAGAGCCACACACACACCCCCCAGAGCCACACACACACCCCCCAGAGCCACACACACACACCCCCCCAGAGCCACACACACACCCACACCCAGAGCCACACCCACACCCAGAGCCACACACACACACCCACACCCAGAGCCACACACACACCCACACCCAGAGCCACACACACACCCACACCCAGAGCCACACACACACCCACACCCAGAGCCACACACACACCCACACCCAGAGCCACACACACACCCACACCCAGAGCCACACACACACCCACCCAGAGCCACACACACACCCACCCAGAGCCACACACACACACACACACACACCCAGAGCCACACACACACACCCAGAGCCACACACACACACCCAGAGCCACACACACACCTACACACACACCCCCAGAGCCACACACACACATACACACACACCCCCAGAGCCACACACACACCCCCAGAGCCACACACACACACTCTCCCCGTGCCCAACAAAACAAGCCCCCACCGCTTCGTGGCACTCTACACTTTCTCTCTCTTGTATCAACCGGTGGTGCACTTTGGCCATAGAGCCTACTGTTCAGTGAACCAAATAACTACCTTCTGTGGGCACAGGCCCAGTAACACATTGTCCACTGAGGCAAACACGTCTCTAACCCCTGTATGGTGGTGGTGGCACGTGCGTCACTGTCCTGTACCGATGACCATCCCTCACCCCATGAGACAGTGCCCACTGTCCTGGTTCGTCAGTGCCCGCTGCCCCGGTGTATACTCTCCGGGTATATGTTGCTCCCTGTAGTGCTGTACACACACTCGCCTCCCTCTTCCTAATACTCCAGTTTAACCCTCTCCCGGTACGTCACTTTAGTGAACTCTCTGCCCGAACTCTTCTGACAGCGGCTCCTTACTGTAGTGAGGGTGGGGGCGTCCGTGTGGCTGTGCCCCCTGCTACTTCCCGTCCGTGCAGCCGCGGTAAAGTAAATACGGCTAGTCACATGTAAACAAATGCGCACAGTCGCAATGAAACAAAGCACAGTAAAACAAGTGATTTGCATAGAATCTCGGAGTGTTGCATGGCGCAGCAGACTTGAACTGGGACCCCCAGCTCTCGAGTCAGCAGCCCTGGCCGGTGCACCACATCCTCTCCACTCCGGTCTTATTTGTTAGAAAGCTTTTTCCTTTTCCCGGACGATGATTTTTGAAAAGCAGCTCTTTATTCATTACTTTGGCAAAACTGAAGCATTATTGCTTAATCTGCCAGGCCTCTTCTATTACCGCCTTCCTGTCTAGGACAGCAGAAGTCCAAGGCCACCAGTGTCAACATTTTGGGGTAGCCCATTATGTTCACAAAGCTTCTCCCACATTCCCTCTCCAATGATACAAATTGTCCAGCTCTTTCCTTCCCAACTTACCCCAATGTCCTACCTCTGCTTTGAAGCAGCCACAGAAAACAGTTGAAGTGCCCCACAAGCAGCCAACATAAAAAGTCTGCCCTTCTATACGACTTTTTCACTTTTGAAAGAGTGACATGTCTCAAGTAAAATAACATGCCCTTATAATTGGACTAATTCGAGATATCAATAAGGCCAAGGTACATGACAAACACAAAAAAAGGTAGCTGCCATCCCGTTGTGTCACAACGTATAATAACTACTTTGATTGAATGGGAAATAACCCCAACCGGTGGCAGTAAATAAGAGGCCACTAATAGCAACAACACTTTCCACGCCCATCCGCCCCTTCTGAAACAGTTACAGAAATGGCAGTGTACAGGACAGCAGAAGTCCAAAGCCACCAGTGTGAACACTTTGGAGTAGCCCATTATGTTCACAAAGCTTCTCCCACATTCCCTCTCCAATGATACAAATTGTCCAGCTCTTTCCTTCCCAACTTACCCCAATGTCCAACCTCTGCTTTGAAGCAGCCACAGAAAACAGTTGAAGTGCCCCACAAACAGCCAACATAAAATGTCTGCCCTTCTATACGACTTTCACTTTTGAAAGAGTGACATGTCTCAAGTAAAATAACATGCCCTTATAATTGGACTAACTCGAGATATCAATAAGGCCAAGGTACATGACAAACAACAAAGGTAGCTGCCATCCCGTTGTGTCACAACGTATAATAACTACTTTGATTGAATGGGAAATAACCCCAACCGGTGGCAGTAAATAAGAGGCCACTAATAGCAACAACACTTTCCATGCCCATCCGCCCCTTCTGAAACAGTTACAGAAATGGCAGTGCAACGCCAGTGGGGCTCCCTCAACTCCCTCAGAGGTATCTGGTATCCTCCACTCCTTGCTGTCGTCATCACTACAGTGATACTCCCTCTGCCCCTAACACCACCAGCCGCCTCCACCCTCAATGATCTGCACAATACTCCACGAAGTGTCTAGCTTCCCTCGACCACTTTATTTTCGGGCTGTTGGACGTCATTCATAACTGCAGCGGTTGCACCCCAAACCCCACTAGACGTGTGACTGTCCCTGTAGCCTCATTCACTCAATACCTCTCCTGCCACCGTAACAGGCTACACCTCATTCATTTACACCATGGACCCTCCACCTCCCATGACGACGAGGAGGCTCTCCGGAGTATTCAGTCTCCCCCCTCCCTTAATACCCCCACCCCCTCACCATGATTGCGGCTCGTTCTCTCATCCGGTCTCTTCCTCTCCTCCCAAGGAGTTGCACATCTGGGTTGCCGGGCCGCGCCCTGCACTGCCCGCTCTCGTCGCAGCCAATCCGATCATAGCTCGCAAGCTATCGCCAAGTATTGAGCGCGCGGCAGCACGCGACCGGACGCCTAGGAAGGAGTGGTCGTGCTGGATTGGAGTGGCCTTCTAATGGATAACCAGGAAGCGTAGCTGTGTAGACAGAGGGAAAAGACTACGAAAGAGCCTTTCTGAACAATTGGGTGTCATCTTGAAGTGGGACCGCTTTTTGTGAAAATTTGAGAGTTAGAGGGAGGAGTCGTGGGGCGCAATGAGGCTAGCAGATTGCACGCCACCTGACCTATCATGTCACAGTGATCACAGAGAAATAGCGTCAGTCCTAGGAGTAGCAACAAGTCTGAACTTGCTCAAATTTGGCGGTACACTGGAGCATTCAGTGTTGTCCGTCGTCGTATCACCGCATCTGCTGCACAGACCACCGGCAAATATATACATTTCTTTTGTCAATATATTTAATAATTGTCTATAATTGTGTATAGTTATTTGTAAAATACACCGTGCGTAAATTATTACAGTATTGGGATTTTTAAAGTCCTGTGACCTCACAGTAGCTTGCCCCACCTACAACGCCCTGCTTACGGCACAATAACTCCTTGTGGGCGTGATTTTCGTGCTCTCCCCTTCCCATTGGCTGGAAGGTAAAATTCCAGCCAATGGGAAGAGGAGAGGGCGGGACTTAAAAAAACACATGGAAACGCCCCCGAATCGCGTTCCGACGGGGAAAGAGTGATTGACAGCCAATCTCTTCCAATGGCTAGCCTCCATTTATGGAGCTAGCCAATGGAAGAAGGGGCGTGTGCAAGTCCCCCATACTGTTCTAACATTAGATTTTGCCTGCGCGAAACGCTGCTTGCGCAGCTTTCGACAGGCGAAACCTAAAAAATACTCTCCCATCCTTACATAGGTAAACACATTGTGGTGATACCAGTGCAGACAAGGAAGGACCATGCACTGCACAGAGGAAAGAAATGTCATTGCACATTAGCAAATCTTCAAATTAGGACCTTAAATGTTAGTGGATGTTTAGTCTGTCACCTAGAATGTCACACATTTGAACGTAACGGTTTACTGACAACGCCGGCTTGGATAGGGCATTCAAAATCAAAATGAAGGTCTCAAGTTACAAAGGGAGGGAGGGAGCTCCTATAAACCAGTCGAGCAGCCATTACCACCCGAATGCAAAGAAAGGATCGTAATCATGATCAAGGCCATAAAACCCTAAGCACTGCTTTCAGGGGACACAGGCGTGATTTTGTTCTCTTAAAAAGGTCAGATGCTGGGGATTCTTTTCCCATAAGTAATTCAAAAAAATTAAGATCCGGAAGGTCTACTTAGAAAGCAAATCTCTGATGCAGGGAGGTCATGTCATACTCAAGAGAACATCCAGAGAGAACAGAGATGCTTAACTGCACGTCATTTACTGCAAGTTTCAAGAGCCATTTTCACCTTCCTTAAAACACGAATGAATGTCTGCGAATGTTACTAAAGAGAGGTTACATATGATTATTGTAGTGTCGTCCTACCAAATAAGAGACGGACACTATATTCATTTAGAGGAGCTTTATTAATTACGTCTGTTCAGTACCTCTTCCCTACTCTAACTAACCCCTTCCTTTCTCCACTCCTCCTCTTCCTGTTACTCCCCTTATTCCACCCCCAAACACTAGACTGCATCTCCCATTATTACATCTCCCCCTTTCTTAACAAAATGAAAACAAACTTCTGACTTGGTCATATTTCTTCAATCAGCCGTGTAGGTCGGCGGACAGTCCGTTTGGGCCGCAGAACACATCTTCATTCCCGCCCTCGGCTCCTGTCTGTTCCTCAGGCATCCGTGTTTCGGAGTCGGTCTCGGGGATCTCTTTGTTCGGTCTTTCAGTCACCTTAGTGAGGGCCTCTTTGACTGCCGGAGTGCACCATTGAAAGTGTGAGACATTTCGTGTGATTCTCTTGTTCTCTGACTCGGCAGTTATCATGGTCCCTTTTTGCTGTGTGACTACCAAGGGTTCAGCTCTAAACTTACAATCTGTCTTCTTTTGTTGTTCCTGCTTGACCAGCACCCAGTCCCCTTCTTGAATGGACGGGGATTTAGCTCTACGCCGAGCATCGGCATAAGACTTCATCCTGTTCTTGTTCTCACGATCAGTGATGATCAACTCTTCGTGCGCGTCATTGGAGGATGCTGAGAGTAATGTGCCTTCCCAGGTAGGTATCCGTGTCCGAATTGATCGTCCCAACATGAGGGTGGCAGGACATTTCCCTGTTGTAGCGTGGGGAGTTGTGCGGTAAGCTCGCAGAACTTAATTCAGAGCCACTTGAAAGTCTTTCTTGTCCAGTGTGGCCTGCTGGAATGCCTTTTTCAGGGTGGCCATGAACCTCTCTACCATTCCATTGTCTTGTGGCCATAAGGGAGTGATTTTGAGATGCCTAAAGTTGAGATGTTTCGCAAACTCCCCAAATTCATGACCATTGAATGGCGGTCTATTATCTGTCTTAATTTCCTTTGGAATGCCCCATGCGGCAAAGACTTCGTCCAGGACAGCAATGGTGCTGGTGTCGTTGGTGGACGGCACAAACTGTGCGATGGGGAATCTTGAGTATTCGTCCATTAGGACTAGGACATATTTTCCAGACTGAAGAGGTCTATAGACATCTAGAGCAAGTCCTTGCCACACACTGCTGGGTAATCTTGACATTTGGAGAGGAGCAGGAGGATCTCCTTGATTCACAAGTTGGCACTGAGGACAATCTTTTAGAGTGAGTTCAACCATCTGGTCCAGTAAGGGGAACCATACCCTTTCTCGGAGCGCTCTTTTGGTGGCTACCACTCCACGGTGGCCTTCGTGTGCGAGATTGATTACGCCCTGGCGGAGTTGCATAGGGATGACTATACAGTGGTCTCTCAGTACGAGTCCCTCTTCAGTGGCCGATAATTCATCACTCACATGCTTAAAAGCCTGTATCTCTTGTCGGATGTTTGGATCATCACTCTCATCCTCAGTGGAATGAAGCCGAGTGTTTGTCTGCAGTCGTCGCTTCACCTGTTGCAGGATGGCATCCTGGGCTGTGGCCTCACATAAAGCTTCTAGGGGAACCGCCGGCGGTCTAGCTTGATCCACCACAAAGTGAATGTACTCTTCCGCCAGGGGTGGTTCTGACACGTGCGACACCTGGGGATGCCTCCACATGTAGTCGGCAGGGTGAGCGGACTTCCCGGGTTTGTGCACTATGGTGTAAGTGTATTCCTGCAATCGTAAACCCCAGCGCTCTATTCGAGGTGGCATCTTGGCCCTGGGATTTCCGAATATGGTAACTAGTGCTTGATGATCGGTTACGAGCGTAAAATGTTTGCCGTATACAAAAATGTGGAAGTGTTCACAAGCCCACACAACGGCAAGACTCCTTCTCTGGTTGGGAATAGGCCTTCTCAGTGTCCGTTAAACTTCGGCTGGCAGACGCCACGATTGTCTCTATCTGTATCATGGTCAAATTGTGCGATAATTGTGCCCAACCTGACTGGGCTGGCATCGATGGTGATCTCTGTTTTTCTTTTGGGGCTGAAGTAGGCCAGATTGTCAGCGGATTCCACAGCCCTTTGATTTCCTGGAACGCATGCTCACATTAGGGTGTCCAGATGAACGTCTGCCCTTGCTTGGTAAGAGTTCGCAGCGGATGACTGATGGTAGCGTAGTCCTTTATGTATCTGGCACAGTAGCTCGCCATGCCCAGGAAAGATCTGATGTCACTTACATCTTGTGGGCTTTTTGTGTCATTTAGAGCTATCACCTTCTCAGGGTAAGGCTTCATCCCAGCTCCAGAAAATGTGTGTCCAAAGAACTTTAAGGTGGACTTGTGGAATTCGCATTTCTCCTTGTTGAGTGTGAGGTTGGCTTCAAGGAGGGCGTGGCACACCCGATCTAACGCCTTGTCGTGCTCCTGGATATTTGCTCCATACACCAAGATGTCGTCACTGTAGTTCAGTGCATTTGGGATGTGATGTATGGTCTGACGGATGGCTTCTTGGAAAATCTCAGCGGCAGACGAGACTCCAAAGCGGAGTCGCTTATATCTGAAAAGTCCGAGATGAGTGGCGAAAGTAGTTATATATCGCGATTTCTCATGCAGTTCCAACTGATGGTACCCCTTGTTCAGATCTAGCTTGGAGAAGATTCGTGCACCATTGAGGGATGAAATCATGTCACTTAAGTGGGGTCCCGGATGACGCTCCCGCTCGATCGCCGTGTTTGGGACCCTCATGTCTACACACAGGCGCACCTTTCCTGGGATGCCCTTCTTCGGCACGATCACCACAGGTGAAACCCATGGGGTTGGGCCTTCGGTCCGCTCGATGATGTCAGTTCGCAGCAGTTCTTGAATTTCATCCTCCACGGCCTGTTGAAGATGGAAAGGGACTCGCCTGTGATGTTGTGCGATGGGTCGTACCTGCTAGTTGATGTATAAACGAATCTGACATCTTGCCATCTTCCCAAGTCCGGAGAATAGCTTAGGAAATTTGTGGATGATGGGAGTAAGTGTGAGAGGTACCCCTTAACAACAATCAAGGGAAATAGGGTTAGTCAACCAGTGGAACAAGGATATTCCCTTGAGGAGAACTAAATAAAATACACTTAAAAATCAAAACCAATAACAAGATATACGTAAATAAAATGAATTCATACAATTTATTGAAAATACAAGAATTAAAAGCATTAAAACGAGTGGACCCGTGTGAGGCCACTCAACACAATTGAAAATATAAAGGAAAAGAGTTTAACATTCAATATTGACCAGCAAAATTGAAATACAGAGACAGGAAGGCTGTAAGACATAGAATTTGTACAATACTGGTTGTATATTCAGACTATTTCTGACACCTGGGTTATGTACACCAAAATACAGTATATCAACAAAGATGTCTGGGTCATGAATTATACTAGGTGGTGCGTCGACGCGTTTCGGTGGTTTTTCTCAATTTTGTCCACCTTTGTCAAGACTACGTTTTATATCTGTCGTGGTGCAGGGGTCAAATATAATCACCCTTAAAATCGATTTCAGGAAGAAATTTGTTTTCCAATTGTTATCCTTATCGGAGTATAGTTTATAAATTCCTATATCTAAGATATCGCTGTGTGTAGAGTAATCCTGATGCTGAAAACTTGTGAGCGTTGAATAAGGGCAATCCAAAGTATTATTTTTCAAAAAAGCCTTTTTTCTATGTTATTTAAAAGCCAGAGGCAACCAAGTCTCGTCCTTGCACTATAGACTCTGTTTTACTAGTCAAGTGCCAGGGACTATATATTTCTCTGGTTGCTTGAAGCCCTTTGGTTAAAAATCCAGGGGCGCTTACGTCATGTCCTTGCGTTTTGGGATTGTTTCCCTGGTATGACGCGAAGGACTGCCTGCTCCAAGCAGTCCTTGGAGCAGGCAGTCCTGTATTTTCAATAACTTGTATGAATTCATTTTATCCACCAATCTGTGGATGATGTCAGGGTCGTCGCTCACTCGATATAAGATTTCAACTAACCGGAGACGTTCAGCCGTGGGTAGACTGAGGAGACAATCAGCTTCCGGTCCTTCGATGACGTGAATGTGTGCTGGCACAGACGTGCGTTTGTGCGTGAGAGTGGTTGCGAACTTTCCCAGGCATGTAAGAGGCTTTTTTGACATCCATGTGTAGACTCCGACATATGCCGGGCTCAGACTAGGCGGCGGCTGCATTTTCCTGTATTCAGTTACTGGGATGTAATTTAGTGATGCCCCACTATCCAGTACAAACTTAGTTGCGTGTTGTCCCACGCAAATGTCTAATCGTGGGTATTTCTTTAATTGGTCTGGATCAGCTACCATGCTGATATACTCGTCACTGTACGGTGGCACCGGAGACGCCGACCTTGACTCTCGGGACGGTGATCTTCTCATCCATTGCGATTTGCGAGATTCTCTACTCGACTGATGAGCCAGAGGAAGACCCTGGACAGTCTTGAACTGCTTTGGCATGATGTCGCTTTGTAATGGGGCGAGAAGATCGTATTTGCTCCTTCAGTCTGTCCTTACGATAATCCCCACAGACGTTCTCGAAGTGGTTTTCTCTCCCACACTTTCGACACTGCTGTCCAAGCGCCGGACAGGCATCTGTGTGTGGAAAATCATATCCGCATCGATAGCACCTGAGTGGACGTTCTTGTCTCTTCTGCTTGACTCGTGGCGCTTGTGCCCTGTATAATTTTGATGGGCATTGGGTCTGGATGTCCGTTGCCTGTCTCGGGTGTCTACGAGTGGTGCTTGCTTGTAGTCTGTATGCTTGCTCCAGTTTGTCGGCACGTCCCGCCTCCATTTTCTTGGCATGTTCTTCTGCCTGATCATGGACTCTGGTAATTTCTTCGATTTCATCTAGGGTATAACTCTTGCTTAGGAGACGCCTTCTGAGTCTCAGACTGACATTCTTCGATGATTCGCAGTCTGATAGCATCCTCCGTGGAAAAGTTGTCAAATTCACAATATCGGGAGAGTCGTCGAAGCTTTGTTATGAAAGTACTCATGAGTTCTTCCTTTTCTTGACAGGCTAAATTAAAAGTGTATCTTTCGTAGTCTACATTTTTCTTATGTAGGAACTTTTTGTTCAGGGCATCTCGCACTTTGATATATGATCCTGCATCCGCAGTAGGCAGTTCTTTGATTAGTTTGCTGATCTCTTTCCCAACCAGGTTTCGCAGTGCAATTAGTTTTTGATCATCTTCTGTAACCTTTGATCCTTGCATAAAATCCTCAGTCCTCGAACCATTCCTGCCACCTGAGGCCCATTCCTCCTCCAGCTATAAGGGCGAGGGGCTCTGGGGCGCGTAAGTAGGAGACGCCCATCACACCTGTTTGAGTGCAGCAGGGCCCACATCGTTCCTGTGTGGCGATGTCGACATTTTGTTTTACCTCCTTGTACTCTTGTCTTTACAAGTGCTTGTTAGTCTCACTCTTTGCAGTGGCTTGCGCTGGTTTGTATTGAATGTTGTCTTTGCTTGCCTCTTGTATTTGCTTGTGCTTGTTTTATTGTAACTCTTGCATTTGCCAGTGCTTGTTGTGTTTATTGTTGCCTTGGCTGGTGCGTGTTGCCAAAAGTCTGGTTGCCTGACGCCAAAATGGCCGTCTTGGATCCCTGACGGGGGATTGGAGGAGTCACCTGACTCCAAAATGGCC